>NC_052151.1:126025834-127253634 GCF_902713615.1 Scyliorhinus canicula | reverse complement strand
CTTGCTGTTTTTTAGGCCCTGTAATTTCTTTGCATGTGTTACATAAACAAGAATTTTATACTGTTGATTTGTTAATTGGGCTTTCGTGCTATATACTTCATGGTTCAATGATAAAGCTGTCACAAACAGGTATTCAAAGACACAACCACTGCAGTTTCCTGACTAAATAATACAGTAAAATTTTCAAAAGATTCAAGCTTACCGATAATGTCCCCTCACTACACCATCTGGATTCAACATGGGTATAAGTTTAAAGACAAACATTCGTCTCAAAATCCGTGCACGAAGATCATCAGCCCGCAAAATAAAATCTAGGAAACCATTAAAAACAAAACTGGAAGGAGTTTCACCAGGATGCACTCGGCTGCTGAGGAAAAATACCTGGAACAGAAGAAACATGTTCCAGATATAAATAATTTAATACACAATCAAATGACCATCGATATGAATGGGTGCTGTAACTCATTGGACTGGGTGCCATTCCTGGGCCTGGGGATTGGAGGACCAAATAAGTCTGTGCCTGGGCCTTCTAAGAATAAATCAGACATTCTACTGTCCCAGTGACACCCAGAAGTATGTCAAGAGCTGAGGGAGATTTGTTGTCAGCAGCAGCCTACAGCTTTTTGTAGAGCTTGGAGGAGAACTCCAGGTTTTTTGGTCTATTTTAGTGGCCAACTATGGTCCTTTTAAGGATCCCTGTATTGTTTAAGACCCAGAAATAATAGTTGGATCAGCACATCACATATAAACATATGAATTAACAGTAAGCCACTCAACCCCTCGAGCCTGTTCTGCCCTTCAATAAGATCATGGCTGATCTGCTTGCAACTCCAACCCTACATTCTGCCAATCCCTGATAACCTTTCATCCCCTTGTTAATCACAAATCTATCTAGCTGTGCCTTAAAAATATTCAGATTGGATTGGGTGTTTATTGTTACGCGTACCAAGGTACAGTGAAATTTTTTTTTCTGCGAGCAGCTCAACAGATCATTAAATACATGGGAAGAAAAGGGAATAAAAGAAAATACATAATAGGGCAACACAAGATATACAGTGTAACTACATAAGCACTGGCATCGGATGAAGCATACAGGGTGTAGTGTTAATGAGGTCAGTCCATAAGAGGGTCATTTCGGAGTCTGGTGACAGTTCAAAAATTCTGCTCCAATGCCTTTTGAGGGAGAGTTCCAGAGACTCACGACCCTCAGAAAATATTTCTCCTCATCTCCATCTTAAATTAGCAACCCCTTAATTAAAAAAAAAAAATGACCCTAGTTTTAACTCTCCAACAAGAAGTATCCACTCCATAATTACACAGTTAATAACCTCAAGGATCTTAAACGGTTTCGATCAAGTTGCCTTTTACTCTATAGAAACCCAACCTCTCCACTCTTTCTCAGAAGACAACCCGCCTATTCCTGTATTAGTTGAGTAAAGTGTCTCTGAACTGCTTCCAATGTATTTACATCTTTCCTTAAATAAGGATACCAATACTGTACACAATACTTCAGATGTGGTGTCACCAATGCCTTGCACATCTGGAGCATAACCTTCCTACTTTTATACTAAATTCTCCTCAGATAAAATAACATTCTATTAGCTTTCCTAATTACTTACTGTACCTGTAAACTAGCCTTTTGTGATTCATGCATTAGGATACCCAGATCCTTCTGCACCTCAGAGCTCTGCAATTTCATATCATTTAGATAATAAGCTTCTTTTTAATTCTTCCTGCCAAAATGGACAATTTCACATTGAAGATTAGAGGAATAAAACAATTTAAACCATGAAAGATAAAAATTTTCTCGGTTCTTTAAAAGAGCTGGTAAAATGAAACTAAAAATTGGATCTATATTGGACCCAGCAGAAAATCAAGTTTGGACTTCCCACTTGGATTACAAAAATGGTAGGACGTGATTTTATGGCCACGCTGCACCCGACAAGAAGCGCGCTGTGGCGCAGTGTGGCCAATAGAAACTGGGAGATCCTGCTCGCATTGTGGGTGGGATCACTTTTTAGAAAATCTGCACATTAAAGCGACGCAGGTAGTCTCACTTTAATTCACAGATTCCGAGGCCATGCGATCTATCCCCTTCGCCTCGGAGACCTCGGGCGAGCACCGTTCAGTCCTGATCTCCAAATACGGGGACCAAATGAAATGGCACTTGTGCAGGGTTCTCCCAGGGAATCAGAGTCCCCCCAGGTGCTTGCCCTTTGGGCAAGGTGATATGCTGGCAACCCTGGTACCTTGGCATGGCCAGCCTGGCACCCCAGCAGTGCTACCTGGGTACCAGCCTGGCACTTCCAGCTAGCAAGGGCACTGCCAGGGTGCAATCCAGCACTGCCAAGGTGCCACGCTGGCATTTTTTCTGTCAGTGCAATTGGGCCGGGGGTGCCCACGTGTCTGGTGGGGGGTGGGGTCCTCCCATAGTGCAATGGGGTTTAGAAGGGGTGTCAAGGGTCGTGTCAGGGCCTTGGATAATGATGCCCCAATCACTTGCTACACTGAAGGGTTCTGTCAAGCGGTACACAAAACTGGACTATATGTGGCCTCAGCCATGCATTCCCTGCCGAGACCCCTTATCAAACACGAGTGGCGTTTTATAGCCTTGAGTTTCTCACCGCTCACACGTGGCTAAACGCACTCGCTATGGGGTTTGTTCCCATTTAGTAAAATTGCACTCAATGGTCTATGTTGCACAACAGCTTTAAATGAAGCTTGCTAAACCAAAGATTAGAATAATTTTCAAATAATGGTTTTTTTGTCCGTTAAATAACTGTTAGAAAAGCCTTCATGCATAGAGTAGACAGCTTTGGATTTTCTTACTTGCTTTCCAAAGAACTGCTTTGGACGAGGAGTGGAATGATCTGGAAAAAGCTTTTCAAGTCGTGGTTCACATTCTGCTGTCATTCCATCACATGATGTAATGGTGATAAGATCAACACGTCGTTTGTCCAAGGAGTAACACAGAGGCTCACGGTGATAGTAAGTAGAATCTGGAGGACTGAAACAAAAGTTCTTCTAGTTACAAACTATACTCTTCACAAAGTCAACTCATGTAAATAAAATGGACCAAAAGTATTCTCAAAGTACTTTCCCGTGCACAAAGGGGCCAAAGATACTTTTGCTAGAGGTGAATTAAGGAGAACATAGTTTTCATGGCCTGGCCAGTAGCCTGCGGAAGCTCCAAAACCCAGAAAAGACTTCTGCATGTTTAATATCACAGACATCTAAAAACAGAGGACCCAGCTGCACAGCGAGTTACAAATTGCTCTTTTATTAGTGATCAGAGTTCAAATTAAGGCTAGAATATGGGGATAGAGGATTCACTTAACTGTTTGCCACAAGGATCCTGTGAAAATGTGTTTGAGTGGTCTTAATGGGCAGCACAGTAGCACAGTGGTTAGCACAGTTGCTTCACGGCACCAGGGTCCCAGTTCAATTCGCGGCTTGGGTCACTGTCTGAGAGGAGTCTGCACATTCTCCCTGTGTTTGCATTGGTTTCCTCTGGGTGCTCAGTTTCCTCCCACAAGTCCCAAAAGACGTGCTGTTAAGTGAATTGGACATTCTGAATTCTCCCTCAGTGTACCCAAACAGGCGCCAGAATGTGGCAACTGGGGGATTTTCACAGTAACTTCATTGCAGTGTTAATGCAAGCCTCCTTGTGACAATAACGATTATAAAAAATATAATTCAGTTCTTTGTCAGTATTAGCCTAAACCCCAAACCATCTTGAATTCAGCCTTAATTGGTAACTTTACTCATGGGCCACAGGATGGCTGGTCAGAAGAAAAAAAAAGAAAGTCACAATGGTGAAGCAGAGGTGCTCAGATATTGAAGCACACTGTTGGGTTAGTGATGTGAATTTTATTCCACTTTTGATTTTCTTTTAATACTTGTTCATGGTATGTGGGTGTTGCTGGCTTGGTCAGCATTTATTGCCCAGCCCAATTTCCCTTGAAAAGCTGCTTGGACCGCTGCAGTTCATGTGTTGTCGGAATACGCACAGTGCTGTTAGGAAGAGAGTTCCAGGATTTTGACCCAGAAAGTGAAGGGACCTGATATAGTTTCAACAGTTGAATACCTGATCCAGGAGTGTCAGGTGCTGGATGCATTGCACCTCTCACATTGAGAGACAGTCAAAAAAATTAAAGAACTTAAATTTAAAGGCAAATTGAAGCTTCATTTTCTTCTAAATAATGCTCGCAAAGAAGTCCCAATAAAAATAAAATCTGATGCCCAAAACGATTTGCTCCCATTCTCTCTTATTTATATTCATGAGCGGAGTTCCAGTGTCAGCATGTAGGTGGAGGTTGCGCGTTAGGTGGCTCCCGCTAGAGGTTTTGGACTTTTATGCTGTCCCAGGGATAGTTTTTGGATGAATTGGTGTGGTATATCATAAGGAGGTCAAGGAATGTCAAAGTGCCAGAAGAAAGGTCGTGGAAAGAAGGGGGCAAGCAAACTTCCGCTGCCGAGTGCTGCTGTGAGTCCAGCAAGAAGGAAGATGGTGGGGGCTGGGTCATTGGGTGGGCGGCTCCAATTACGGTGGCAACTCTTTCCAAGGTGATGTCGGTGGAGTTTGAAGGACTGTTTGCCAAGCATTTGGAGGTGCTTCGGAGGGAGATGAAATGAAATTAAAATCACTTATTGTCACAAGTAGGCTTCAAATGAAGTTACTGTGAAGAACCACTAGTCGTCACATTCCGGCACCTGTTCGGGGAGGCTGGTACAGGAATTGAACCGTGCTGCTGGCCTGCCTTGGTCTGCTTGAAAAGCCAGCCCCAGTCGAGATGTCGACTTTGCTTAAAGAGTGGCTGTAGGTAGCAATTGCCCTGGTAAAGGTGGCTGTGATGAAGACGTCGGTCGATGAGTGGGAGCAAGGAGAGGTTAAAAGGGCATGGCACCGTTGCAACACAGCAACAGTTCCCTCGGTGGGTGAGGCGATGCGGGGGGTGATAGAGGTTAACAAACAGCTCAGAGATAAGATGGGGTGAAATCGGGACTATTTGTTTCTCTTCCCGGTGCACAAGGTGTTTTCAAGGATTAACTTTTTTGTGGTGGGAAAGGTGCAGTTGGCCAGGGTTAAGAGTGCAGACTATTCGGCAATTGTGATCTTGGATCACGCTCCACATTGTATGGACGTGGTATTGGTGAAGGGGGCAGCCCACAAGTTGGGGTGGAGGATGGATGTGGGGTTGTTGGCAGATCAGAGCTCCTGTGACAAGATGGGGAAGATGATTGAGGACTATGTGGGATTTAATTGCACGAGGGAGGTTTCATGGCCAGTGGTTTGGGAGGCTTTGAAGGCAGTGGTGAGTGGGTAGGTGATCACATTCAAGGCCAAGGTGGATAAGGAGGAGAGGGAGGAAAAATAAACGACTCATAGAAGAGATTTGAGAGGTACACAGGGGACCTGGTCCCAGGGCTCCTGAAATAGAGGAAGCAGGCGGGGTTAGGCCTATTGTCCACAGAGAAAGCAGTGCGTCAGCTGAGAAAAGTGAGGGGGTCTGTCTAGTGAGGGAGTCCAGGGTTTAAGGCAGGATGTATGTTGGCAGGTCAGCTCCATAGGGAGGCCATGGAGAGGGTGATAGTTCAGGTGGAGGACAGGATGGGGAGTTGGTGGTGGCTCCGGAACAGATTAATAAAGGTGTTCAAGGAGTTTTTAAAGATAAATTTAGAGTACCCAACTATTTTTTCCAATTAAGGGGCAATTTAGCGTGGCCAATCCACCTACCCTGCACATCTTTTGGGTTGTGGGGTGAAACCCACACAGACCCGGGGAGAGTGTTCAATGAGTTTTATGGGGACTTGACTAAGTTGGAGCCACCAGAGGAGCAGGGATGAGGCAATTTCTGGGTGGGTTAGAGTCCCAGAGGTTAAGGGAGGTGGAGAGGGCAGGGTTGGAGGTGCCGATGGGGGTGGAGGAGGTGAAGGTGGCAATTGGGAGGATGCAGGCAGATGAGTTCCTGTTTACATTTTATAAAAGATTCAAGGATAGGCTTGCGACATTGATGGTGGGAATGATCGAGGAAGCAATGGATGTGGTGCCTTGCCGCAAACGATGGGGCAGGCCTCCATCTCGTTGGTGCTCAAGTAGGACAAGGATCTGGTGGTGTGGGTCGTACAGGCCGATATCTCTGCTGAATGCAGCTGCCAAGATACTGCCGAAGGCGTTGCCGTTTGGTTGGAAGGGTGCCTACCAAAAGGTGATTGGGGAGAATCAGACGGGGTTCATAAAGGGCAGATAGCTGTCCTTGAATGTGAGGAGGCTGTTGAATGTGGTGCTTTCTCCAACAGAAAGAAGGGAGACGGAGGTGGTAGCGGCATTGAATGCGGACAAGGTGTTTGATCGGGCAGAGTGGTGTTATTTGATGGCGGTATTGGAGAAATTTGGGATTGGGCCAAAGTTTGTGCCGTGGGTGCAGCTGTTATATAAGGAGCAGAGAGCTAACATGCGTACGAATAGTATGAATTCAGGGTACTTTGCATTGCACCAGAGTACGAGGCAGGGATGCCACATGACCCCCCTTTTTAAAAAAAAAATGAATTAATTTTTTCCAGTTAAGGGGCAATTTAGCGTGGCCAATCCACCTCGCCTAAACATCTTTTGGTTGTGTGGGAGAAACCCAAGCAAACACGGAGAGAATGTGACAGTGACCCAGAGTCAGGATCGAACTTGGGACCTCGGCACCGTGAGGCAACAGGGCTAACCCACTGCGCCACCGTGCTGCCCTTACATGACACCCCCCCACCCCTCCCCCTTTCTGTGTGCATTGGCTATAGAGCTCTTGGATGTTGCGCTGAGGAGCTCAGGGTTGTGAAAAGGGATAGTGAGGGAGGGGGTGGAGGATTACCTTAAATGCATTTAAGATGGCATATATATTTCAGAGCCAGGCAGCAAAATGAAGCTGCTTCAGAGATTTGGGACGTTTTCAGAGTGCAAATTAAATTTAGGAAAAAGTGAGTACTTTATGGTCTCCCCTCCAGAAGGGTGTGTGGGGGGATGCTATTGCGTCTGGCAGCGGTTCATTTTAGGTATTTGGTGGCCCAGGATTGGGCAGGGCTCACCATCTTGGTGGGGAGAGCGAAGGCTGACTTGCTGAGGTGGGATAATCTCCTTCTGCTGTTCGCGGGCCCGTTACAGGCAGCGAAAATGAATATTTCACTGCGATTCCTGTTTTTGTTTCGGTGCCTGCCGGTCTTCTTACCCACGGCTTTTTTCCTTTTAAAAAAGGGGGTTGACAGGCGAATCTCCTCGTTTGTTTGGGCAGGGATGGTGGCTAGGATTAGGAAGGTGATATTGCAGAGGGGACGGTGGGGCGGGGCTACACCTCCAAATTTGATGTATTATTATTGGGCGGCAAATGCAGAGAAGATTCAGGGAGATGGGGGCTCTGTGGGCGAGGATGGAGGTGGGCTCTTGCAGGGGGTCGGGGTACGGGCACTGGCAACGGTGCCACTCCCGATGGTCAGAGGGAAGTACCTGGTGAGTCCAGTGGTGGTGGCCACGCTGAAGATCTGGAGGCAGTCTAGGCAGCATTTTAGGTTGGAAGCTGGATCGGGTGGGTTGCCGAGGAATCATGGGTTCGAACTGGGGAGAATGGATGCAAGGGAATAGAGGAGGATCAAGGAAATGAAGGATCTATTTCTGGGAGGGCAATTTGAGAGTCTGGAGAAGCTGGGCGAGACATTTGGGCTGGCGGAGGGCAAATGTTTCAGGTATATGCAGGTGTGGGACTTTGTGAAGAAGTTCTTCCCGACCTTCCCGATAGCTTATGCCTCCTCGTTGCTGGAGGCAGTGTGGCAGTGACGGGGTTGGAGAGGGGAGTCTTCTCAGCAATTTACCGGAGGATTTTGGAGGAGGATGGTGTGTCCTTGGATGGGTTAAGGCAAAGTGGGAGGAAAAGCTGGAGGCGGGATTGTGGTAAGAGGTGCTGTGGCAGGTAAATGTCTCAACCTCATGCGTGGCTGGAGCTGATACAGCTGAAGGTAGTGTACAGGGCGCACCTTACAAAAGTCTAGGATAAGGCGGCTGTTTGAGGGAGTGGAAGATGTCGGTGAGCGATATGGGAGGGGCCCTGTGAACCATGGGAATATGTTTTGGGTCTGCCCTAAGCTGGAAAGGTTTTGGAGGACGGTGTTCAGCATCATTACGGGGGTTCTACATGTGAGTGTGAAGCCCAGTCCCCTAGCAGCCATATTCAGGGTGTTGGACTGGCCAGAGGTGCAGGGGCAGATGTTTTGCCTTTGCCTCGCTGATTGCTCGCAGGCTGGTCTTGTGAGGTTACCTTCTCCACCCTGTACCTCGGCATAGCAGGGGTACCTGCTGGGAGTTTTTGGCCCTGGACAAAAGTGAAACTTGCTATAGGGCTATCTATATTCATGAGCATCATTGGCTTTGCAAGTCAACCATCATACTGAGGAAAGCAGCCACATGGTCAAAAATCTTTGAAGAAACTAGTATGAAGGGGCAAGCGGAAGAAAAATTCTCTAGAATTTTCTTTAATTAATCTACAAGTACCTTCCCCATGGATTCACCTACAATCTCCAGCCACTGAATCCTTTGGAGATCTCATTAAATTGGCAAAGAATGCTCATTTGCGATCAATCATAACCTCTTTAAGCTACAGAGTTGGATAATAAATAGTGTGCGCTCACTGCCTTTGATTCTGTTAATAGTTTCTGCAATCTTCTCCAGTGCTGATCTTTCAAATCAACGTATTGCAAACCTAACTCAAGGAATCCAACTGGTTGAGAGTTTTAAACAGTATTGAGAAAGATGAGTCAGAGAAAGAAACATACTAAGACTATATTAGGTGACCTTTGCCTCCATCCTACATCTGGACAGCAAGTAGTTCAAATGTCTACCCCAAGCAGCAATTGCTGCCTCTTATAAATCAAAAAGAACCCGGCACCAGTCGATCCAAGTAAAGCCCAGAAGCACTGTATCTACACTAACCTCTGCCCAAATCTCACACTGAAACACAGCATTATTTTTCAAAGATCAGACAACAGACAGGGATCTCCACAAAACTCACTGCAAGAAAATTGGTGGCCTGCCAAGTTGACCATGACCAAATCTGAAACCATGAATTAGAACATAGAACACTACAGCGCAGTACGGGCCCTTCGGCCCTCGATGTTGCGCCGACCTGTGAAACCATCTGAAGCCTATCTGACCTACACTATTCCATTTTCATCCATATGTCTATCCAGTGACCACTTAAATGCCCTTAAAGTTGGCGAGTCTACTACTGTTGCAGGCAGGGCGTTCCACACCCCTAATACTCTCTGAGTAAAGAAACTGCCTCTGACATCTGTCCTATATCTACCACCCCTCAATTTAAAGCTATGTCCCCTCGTGTTGGTCATCACCATCCGAGGAAAAAGACTCTCACTGTCCACCCTATCTAACCCTCTGACTGTCTTATATGTCTCTATTAAGTCACCTCTCAGCCTTCTCCTCTCTAACGAAAACAACCTCAAGTCCCTGAGCCTTTCCTCGTAAGACCTTCCCTCCATACCAGGCAACATCCTAGTAAATCTCCTCTGAACCCTTTCCAAAGCTTCCACATCCTTCCTATAATGTGGTAACCAGAACTGCACGCAGTACTCCAGGTGCGGCCGCACCAGAGTTATGTACAGCTGCAGCATGACCTTGTGGTTCCGAAACTCAATCCCCCTGCTTATAAAGGCTAGCACACCATATGCCTTCTTAACAGCCCTATTAACCTGGGTGGCAACTTTCAGGGATTTATGTACCTGGATGCCGAGATCTCTCTGTTCATCTACACTACCAAGAATCTTGCCATTAGCCCAGTACTCTGCATTCCTGTTACTCCTTCCAAAGTGAACCACCTCACACTTTTCCCGCATTAAACTCCATCTGCCACCTCTCAGCCCAGCAGCTTATCTATGTCCCTCTGTATCCTATAACATCCTTCAGCACTATCCACAACTCCACCGATCTTCGTGTCATCTGCAAATTTACTAACCCATCCTTCTACACCCTCTTCCAGGTTAGCCAGGAAGGACCTAAAGGGAGAGTTAAGAAGAGCGAGGAGAGGACACGAAAAGTCGTTGGCGGATAGGATCAAGGAAAACCCTAAGGCTTTCTATAGGTATACCAGGAACAAAAGAATGACTAGAGTAAGATTAGGGCCAATCAAGGATAGTAGTGGAAAGTTGTGTGTGGAATCAGAGGAGATAGGGGAAGCGTTAAATGGATATTTTTCGTCAGTGTTTACACTGGAGAAAGACAATGTTGTCGAGGAGAACACTCAGGTTCAGTCGACCAGGCTAGATGGAATTGAGGTTCAAAAGGAGGAGGTGTTAGCAATTTTGGAAAATGTCAAAATAGATAAGTCCCCTGGGCCAGATGGGATTTATCCTAGGATTACACCAGCGTTCCCAAATACAAAAGCATCTTCAGACTAACACTACTAGGGAATGACTAGGGCAATGGCAAGGGCAATGGCGAGGGCAATGGCGAGGGCAATGGCGAGGGCAATGGCGAGACTATTAAAGCTCCTTCTTCACCAGAACTCAATAAGAAAACCGCACCAAATCAGAAATTCCTGCGTCAACTGCCCCCAGACAAAGAAACACGTTTCATTGATGAGGTTATATGAAGCATTGCAAATAGACTCAGCAGACACAGACCCTTGTCAATAAACTTGAACTCCAGGCATATATCTAAAAGCTGGATGATATTTCCCTATTGTTTAGGATATCCAAGTAAAATTACAATCGCCACACTGGAATGGTATTTATATCATTTTTAAGTGCACCGAGATGCAGTGTCTGAATACAAGACCAAATAACCCATTTCTTTAGAGGAACAACTAGAGAACTACCAAAATGGATAATCTGGGAAATCGAGGATGCCACTATAACAGTTCAACATCAATCAATATTTACAACATTTGTATTTTACAATGTGAAATATCTTGGGCGGTATTCTCCGCTACGGCCAAAAATCGCAGAGGCCGTCGTGAACTCGCCCGTGGTTCATGACGGCCTCGGGGCCCGCTCCCCGCACCTAATTCACCCCCACCCAGAGGGCTAGGAGCGGGCCCCCGCGTTCCCGGCCGCGACTTCAACCGCCAGAAATGACGCTCGAACGGCGCTTTTCATGATGTCATCCGCGCATGCGCAGGTTGCCGGTTCCAACCTGCGCATGCGCGGAAGACATCACCGCGCAGACAGCACGAACCCGTGCATGCGCGGTTCCGTCTTTCTCCACCACCGCCCGGCAAGACGTGGCGGCTTGATCTTGCCGGGCGGCGGAGGGGAAAGAGTGTGTCCGTTTTGGACGATGGCCCGACGATCGGTGGGCACCGATCGCGGGCCTGTCCCCTCCGGAGCAGTCGCGGTGCTCCCGTCCAAATCGGGCCCCTAGATGCCCCAAACGGGCATCAGACACCCGTTTCACGAACGCAGCGACCAGGTGTGGTTGCTGTGGTGGTGAAACGAGCGTAAGGGCCGGCCGCTCGGCCCATCGGGCTCGGAGACTCGCCGTGAAAAATGGCGAGCGCCGATTTTTCCGAGGGGGGGGGAATCGCGGGGGTGCCAAAAATGTCGGGAGGCCCTTCCGCGATTCTCCCAGTCCGCGTGGGGAGCGGAAAATTCCGTCCCTTGCACTTATCTATATTGAATTGCATTTGCCTTAATTCTGCCCACTGCACTTTTTCTTCCAGCGCCTTCTGCAATTCCTTGATAGCTTCAACAATTTAGAGTGCTCCACTACTTTTAAATGTGACCAGAATCCAAATGTGCTGCTGAATTCAGGTAATTTATAAATACATGAAATCCAAACATCAATCCCTGATGAACTGCTATTCAATGTGCTCCTAACATTACATCACCTATTTAATGCTAAAAATCATCAAATTTCTAATCTCCAAATTTTATGTGGAACATCCATTGCTTATTGATTCCACACACGCAGCACAACTAATTACACTAATTGGTCTACAATATAATCACAAATACTGCCATGTAACATGGCAATGACTTGACAATCCATGATTGCTGCAATGTAATAACACAAGTTCTACTTGTCATAAATCATATTCTTTTCATTTTAGAATGGAGATTATTTTACATGTAAAAAATTTGATAAACAAAGTCATTATACAAGTGCAAGAGGGCTAAATCTTGCTGCAAACAAAAACAAATTTTTGATCCAATGACCCCCATGAATGTCGTCAACCTTCGGACTCGAGGTAGCAGTGCTGCCACTGAGTCAGGGCTAAAATTGAAGAGCAAGGTTTGATTTGATTTATTATTGTCACATGTATTAGTGTACAGTGAAAAGTACTGTTTCTTGCATGCTGTACAAACAATGCATACCGTACATAGGGAAAGAAGGAGAGACTACAGAATGTAATATTATAATCATAGCAAGGTGTAGAGAAAAGATCAACTTAATACGAGGTATGTCCATTCAAAAGTCTGATGGCAGCAGGGAAGAAGCTGTTCTTGAGTCGGGTGGTACGTGACCTCAAACTTTGGTATCTTTTTCCTGCCGGAAGAAGGTGGAAGAGAATATGCCCAGGGTGCTTGGGGTCCTTAATTATGCTGGCTGCCTTTCTGAGGCAGCGGGAATTATAGATAGAGTCAATGGATGGGAGGTTGGCTTGCGTGATGGACTGGGCTACATTCACGACCTTTTGTAGTTTCCTGCGGTCTTGGGTAGAGCAGGCTCCATCCCAAGCTGCGATAGAACCAGAAAAAATGCGTTCAATGGTGCATCTGTAGAAGTTGGTGAGGGTCATAGCTGACATGCCAATGTTCCTTTGTCTTCTGAGAAAGTGGAGTCGTTGGTGGGCTCTCTTAAATATAGTGTCGGCATGGGGGGGACCGGGACAGGCTGTTGGTGATCCGTACACCTAAAAACATGAAGCTCTCGATCCTTTCTACTTCATTCCCATTGATGAAGACAGGGGTATGTACTCCTCTACGCTTCCTGAAGTGGATGACAATCTCCTTCGTTTTGTTGACATTGAGGGAGAGATTATTGTCGTTGCACCAGTTCACCAGATTCTCTATCTTATTCCTGTACTCTGTCTCGTCATTGTTTGAAATCCAACCCACTATGGTGGTGTCATCGCCAAATTTGAAAATAGAGTTGGAGGGGAATTTGGCCACACAGTCACAGGTATATGAGGAGTACAGTCGGGGGCTGAGGACACAGCCTTGTGGGGCACCGGTGTTGAGGATGATTGTGGAGGAGGTGTTGTTGCCCATCTTTACTGATTGTGGCCTGTGGGTTAGAAAGTTCAAGATCCAGTCGCAGAGGGAGGAGCTGAGGCCAAGGCCATGGAGTTTGGAGATGAGTTTCGTAGGAATGGTGGTGTTGAAGGCTGAGCTGTAGTCGATAAATAAGAGTCTGACATAGGTGTCTTTATTATCTAGGTCTTCCAGGGTAGAGTGCAGGGCCATGGAAATGGCGTCTGCTGTAGACCTGTTGCAGCGGTAGGCGAACTGTGGTGGATCAAGGCAATCCGGGAGGCTGGAGTTGATTTGTGCCATGACTAACCTTTTGAAGCACTTCACGATGATGGATGTCAGAGCCACTGGACGATAGTCATTAAGGCACGCTGCTTGACTTTTTTTTTGGTACAGGGATGATGCGCGTCTTCTTGAATCAGAAAGGGACCTCAGATTGTTGTAAAGAGAAAAGATAGAATTAGAGGGTATGCTGGGCACAGCTTGCAAGAAGTTGCCTCGCTCCAGCGCCATCTTTCTTTCCAGATGTTCTATGTATTTAAGACAAGGAGCAGTAATAAGGAAATGAAACCCAGAACAGGAAGAGAATATTTGCCCTCTGACCTTCCTTCCTTATAAAAGGTTGAATAAATTATTTTTAAGAACAAAGAAAATTACAGCACAGGAACAGGCCCTTTGGCCCTCCCAGCCTGCACCGATCCAGATCCTTTATCTAAACCTGTCACCTATTTTTCAACGATCTACTTCCCTCTGTTCCCCGCCCGTTCATATATCTGTCTAGATGCATCTTAATGATGCTATCGTGCCCACCTCCACCAACTCCGCTGGCAAAGCGTTCCAGGCACCCACCACCCTCTGCGTAAAAAACTTTCCACGCACATCTCCCTTAAACTTCCCCCTCTCACCTTGAAATAGTGATCCCTTGTAATTGACACCCCCACTCTTGGGAAAAAGCTTGTTGCTATCCACCCTGTCCATACCGGTCAATTTTGTAGACCTCAATCAGGTCACCCCCTCAACCTCCGTCCTTCCAACGAAAACAATCCTAATCTTCTCAACCTTTCTTCATAGCTAGCACCCTCCATACCAGGCAACATCCTGGTGAACCTCCTCTGCACCCTCTCCAAAACATCCACATCCCTTTGTTAATATGGCGACCAGAACTGCACGCAGTATTCCAAATGTGGCCTAACCAAAGTCCCATACAACTGTAACATGACCTGCTTGTACTCAATACCACGTCCGATGAAGGCAAGCATGCTGTATGCCTTCTTGACCACTCTATCGCCCTGCGTTGCCACCTTCAGGGTATAATGGACCTGAACTCCCAGATCTCTCTGTACATCAATTTTCCCCAGGACTCTTACATTGACCATATAGTCCGCTCTTGAATTAGATCTTCCAAAATACATCACCTTGCATTTGCCTGGACTGAACTCCATCTACCATCTCTCTGCCCAACTCTCCAATCTATCTATATTTTGCTGTATTCTCTGACAGTCCCCCTTGCTATCTGCAACTCCACCAATCTTAGTATCATCTGCAAACTTGCTAATCAGACCACCTATACCTTCGTCCAGGTCATTTATGTATATCACAAACAACAGTGGTCCAAGCACGGATCCCTGTGGAACACCACTAGTCACCTGTCTCCATTCTGAGACACTCCCTTCCACCACTACTCTGTCTCCTGTTGCCCAGCCAGTTCTTTATCCATCTAGCTAGATTCTAGCTAGTACACCCTGAACCCTATATGACTTCACTTTTTCCATCAACCTGCCATGGGAAACTTTATCAAACGCCTTACTGAAGTCCATGTATATGACATCTACAGCCCTTCCCTCATCAATTAACTTAGTCACTTCCTCAAAGAATTCTATTAGGTTTGTAAAACATGACCTTCCCTGCACAAAACCATGCTGCCTATCACTGATAAGTCGGTTTCTTCCAAACGTGAATAGATCCTATCCCTCAGTATCTTCTCCAACAGTTTGCCTACCACTGACGTCAAGCTCGCAGGTCTATAATTCCCTGGATTATCACTGCTACCCTTCTTAAACAAAGGGACAACATTAGCAATTCTCCAGTCCTCCGGGACCTCACCCGTGCTCAAGGATGCTGCAAAAATATATCTGTTAAGGCCCCAGCTATTTCGTCCCTCGCTTCCCTCAGTAACCTGGGATAGATCCCATCCGGTCCTGGGGACTTGTCCACCTTAATGCCTTTTAGAATACCCAAAACTTCCCCCTTCCTTATGCCGACTTGATTTAAGAGTATTTAAACATCCATCTCTAGCCTCAACATCCGGCATGTCCCTCTCCTTGGTGAATACCGATGTAAAGTACTCATTAAGAATCTCACCCATTTCCTCTCACTCCACGCATAAATTCCCTCTTCTGTCTTTGAGTGGGCCAATCCTTTCTCTAGTTACCCTCGAGCTCCTTATATACGAATAAAAGGCTTTGGGATTTTCCTTAATCCTGTTAGCCAAAGATATTTCATGACCCCTTTTAGCCCTCTTTATTGCTCGTTTGAGATTTGTCCTACTTTCCCAATATTCCTCCAAAGCTTCATCAGTTTTAAGTCATCTCGATCTTATGTATGCTTCCTTTTTCATCTTAGCTAGTCTCACGATTCCACCCGTCATCCATGGTTCCCTAATCTTGCCATTTCGATCCCTCATTTTCACAGGGACATGTCTATCCTGCACGCCAATCAACCTTTCCTCAAAAGACTCCCACATTTCAAATGTGGATTTACCCTTAAACAGCTGCTCCCAATCCACATTCCCTGGCTCCTGCTGAATTTTGTTAACTTGGCCTTTTCCCAATTTAGCACTCTTCCTTTAGGGCCACTCTCGTCTTTGTCCATGAGTATTCTAAAACTTACGGAATTATGATCGCTATTCCCAAAGTAATCACCGACTGAAACTTTAATCACCTGGCCGGGATCATTCCCCAATACCAGGTCCAGTATGGCCCCTTCCCGAGTTGGACTATTTACATACTGCTCTAAAAAAACTCTCCTGGATGCTCCTTACAAATTCTGCTCCATCGATGCCTCCAACACTTCACGAGTCCCATTCAATGTTGGGAAAGTTAAAATCTCCCATCACAACCACCCTATTGCTCCTACATTTTACTATAATCGGTCAACATATTTGTACCTCTACTTCACGCTCGCTTTTGGGAGGCCTGTAGTAAAGTCCCAACAATGTTACTGCACCCTTCCTATTTCTTAGCTCTACCCATATTGCCTCAGTGCTCGAATACTCCATTGTGCCCTCCTTAATCACAGCTGTGATATCATCTCTGACCAGTAATGCAACTCCTCAACCCCTTTTACCTCCCTCTCTATCCCTCCTGAAGCATCTATACCCTGGGATATTTAGTTGCCAGTATTGCCCTTCCCTTAACCAAGTCTCAGTAATACCAATATCATATTCCCGGGTACTAATCCAAGCCCTAAATTCATCTGCCTTACCTGCTACACTTCTCGCATTAAAACAAATGCACCTCAGACCACCTGTCCCTTTGCGTTCATCATCTCTTCCCTGTCTACTCTTCCCCTTAGTCACATTGAGTTTATTATCTGGTACCTTACTGGCTTTAGTTGCTGCCTCTTTACTGACCTCTAAATTCCTAATCCGGTTCCCATCCCCCGCCACATTAGTTTAAAACCTCCACAACAGTGTTAGCAAAAGCACCCCCTAGGACATTGTTGCAGTCCTGCCCAGGTGTAGACCATCCGATTTGTAATGGTCCCATCGCCCCCAGAACTGGTTCCAATGTCCCAAAAATCTGAACCCCTCTATCCTGCACCATCTCTCAAGCCACGTATTCATTCTGACTATTCTTGAATTTCTACTCTGACTGTCTCGTGGCACTGGCAGCAATCCTGAGATTACTACCTTTGAGGTCCTACTTTTTAAACTTATCTCCTAACTCCCTAAATTCTGATTGTAGGACCTCATCCTGTTTTTTACCTATATCGTTGGTGCCTATATGCACCACGACAACTGGCTGTTCACGCTCCCCCTTCAGTATGTCCTGCAGCCGATCTGAGACATCCCTGACCCGTGCACCCGGGAGGCATCATTGCATTCAGGAGTCTCGTTTTCGACCACAGAAACGCCTGTCTACTCCCTTTACGATTGAATCCCTATGAAAATAGCCCTGCCAGTCTTTTTCCAGCCCTTCTGTGCAGCAGAGATAGCCACGGTGCCATGAGCCTGGCTACTACTGCCTTCCCCTGGTGAGTCATCTCCCCCAACAGTATCCAAAACGGTATACCTGTTTTGCAGGGAGATTACCGCAGGGGACACCTGCACTGCCTTCCTTCTCTTTCTCTGCCTTTTGGTCACCCATTCCCTGTCTCCCTCACCAATCCTAACCTGCGGTGTGACCAACTCACTGAACGTGCTATCCACAACCTCCTCAGCATCGCGGATGCGCCAATGTGAGTCCAACCGCAGCTCCAGAGCCGTCATGCGGTCTAACAGGAGCTGCAGCTGGACACACTTCCCACACATGAAGGAGTCAGGGGCATCGGCCGCGTCCCTGAACTCCCACATTGAGCACGAGGAGCATAACACGGGTCTGGGATCTCCTGCCATTTTTACACTTTACTTTAACTGATTACAAATAATATCAAATAATGAATAAGTGAAAGGAATGAGGATTTTACTTACCAACACACGAAGAGTTAAATTTCTCCCAGCTACTGCTAATTGGAGCACTTTCCTTACCAGCCAATCAGGTCACTGTTTTGCTGTGATGTCACTCTTCAAAGTAAGTTTTTAAAGTTTTTAAAGAGGTAAACATACCTTCCCGACAGACCCCTGGCCACTGCTCCCGCCGAAAATCTGAAGGCCGCTGCTCCTTATCACCAGAGTCTTTTTTTTTTGGTTAGAGGAGGAGGGCAAGGTGGGAGACACTACACGTGTAGTGTCTCGGGTTCAGCCGCTGCCCAAATATATCAGTTCACTCACCTTCCCAGAGCGCAATTCGACCGCTCCCACTCAGCTCCTCCCTCTCACCGCTCTGGTAAGCTAAGTTTTTAAAATGGGAAATTTAACTTCCCTATAGCCCCCTGGTTAGTGCTCTCGCTGCTACCGCTGAAAAACTCTCCGTGCTCTTTAATGAAGTCTTAAGTTAATAAAACAAGGTAGTAAATAATGGGCTAAAGTAAGATGTTGGTTCCTCCTTCTAAGTTCTTCAAGTATCAGGCGCAGCCTCACAATGTAATTGTTGAGTCTCTGCCACACTTCCTTTTCGGTAATACCCAGAAAATGGCAAATACTAGGCAGAAGGGACAGATAAATAAGCGCAATTTGTCTTTGAAACTTATTGGCAGTTATTTTTAAAAATACAATCAGGTTTAACTTCTCATTCATGTGTATGTGTGAATATTTTCCCAGTTACCAGATGTACACATGACTCTCACATAACCTTCCTGGACAGTTAATAGGGAGCAGGTCCACTGATGTGAACAAGAGCAGTCCATTTCCATTCATAAAAGTACACAGCAATAATGCATAAGAAACTTAATTTACAAGTTGTTTCTCAAAAAGCAACTATATGCAGTCAAAAAGCATGGCAAACATTTGGAAAACTAATTACACAAGGTTCTGCACTGAAGTTTTGAGATTGCACCCTACCTCCTGACAGTCAGGTGTTTACAATATTCAAACTTTTCATCCAATCGCATCAACATCTCTTGGCATTCAGAGTACGTGAATGGAAAGCAAAATGCAAAGTAGGTTGTTGCTCCACGATATTCAAGAAAACGATGCATGAAGGAGAGAATAAACTGATTATCCACCATCTAAATTGAAAGAAAATGGCAAAAAGAAATGTAACTACAAGAATTTTATAGAAATTAATATTTGCACCCTACAGGCAGCAAGTCACTGATTCAAGCAATCATCAGGCTCATTAAGTGGGGAGAAGTTGATGGGATGGAACAAAATTTGCAGAAACTCAGAATGGCAAATATTAGAGCACATAAGGGTGCCACTCGACCCATCGAGTCCATGCTGGCTCTCTGTGGAGGTTTCGGCACCCGGGAGAGAGACAGTACTCCTTCTTCTCACACATTCATCAGGTGTGCCATTCTTTGTGGTGGGAAAGGCAGTATTGATGGGAGTGGTGGGAGCGGAATATGTGAGAATAGTGATTGCAGACCACGCATCACACTACTTAGCCTTATGTTGGGGGGGGGGGGGGGGGGGGGGGGCGCATGGAAACCTGGGTGGAGGCTAGATTCGGCTTTGCTGGCAGGCAAGGAGCTCTGTGGTAAGGTAGCACTGGTGATTAAGAATCATGATCTAATTCAAAATCGGCATGTCTCCAAGGCCACGTTCTGGGAAGCATTGAAGGCAGTGGTTGGGGGATGGGGGTGGAATTATTTTAATAAGGCCCACAGAGACAGAGTTGAGACGGAGGAGAGGCTGAGGTTGTTGGAAGGGACTGTGGAGGTGGATAGGAATAATGCAGTTGGGTAAGGTGCTGAGGCCACATGGCTTTCCAGCAGAATTTTATAAGTAGTTTGCAGTGGAGCTGGCCCCTCACCTTCGGAGTATGTTTAAAGAGGCAGTGGAGAAGGGGGAAACTGCTGGCTATGTTGGCACAAGTGGCTATTTCACTGAACCCAAAAAAGACAAGGACCCGTTGGAGTGCGGGTGCTATAGGTCCATCTCGTTGCTGAACATAGATGTTAAAGTGTTGGCCAAGTTGTTGACGAGATAACTGGAAGGGTGTGTCGGAGGTGTGTCAGAGGTTCAGACAGGGTTTGTGAAGGGACGACAGCTTTCAGAAATATTAAGAGGCAATTAAATGTGGTCATGCAAGTCGGGGGGGGGGGGGGGGGGGGGGTGGACGGACAGTATAGGGAGAATTATGGA
The DNA here is from genome assembly GCF_902713615.1 of Scyliorhinus canicula. NCBI lineage: Eukaryota > Metazoa > Chordata > Chondrichthyes > Carcharhiniformes > Scyliorhinidae > Scyliorhinus > Scyliorhinus canicula. Next base: position 127,233,494 of record NC_052151.1, on the reverse strand, counting down.
TCTTCTGGGGAACTTTGGGGCCTTTTCAGGTACAAATTGAATGTTGGGAAAAGTGAGGTTTTCCCGGTGAATGCTCTGGGGCAGAGTGCGAACCTGGGGGCATATGCTGCTATTTACCCCACTATGTGGGAATCGCAGGTTTGTACTGGGGGGAGGGGTGCGGTGAGAGAGATGGCAAGAGGGAGGAACAGGGAGGGTGAGGGACTGGTTTGGATAGGATAAGTTTCACGGAATTGGAGGAAGTACGGGAGAGGTTCAAGTTGCCACGGGCGAGTGCGTTTCGGTATTGGCGCAGGCCTTTGTGCGGAAGGAGCTGCCCTCTTTCCCTCTGTTGCCAAAATATACGCTGCACGAAAAGTTGCTGCATTCGGAGGCCGGGGGATTGTGGCTGTGTGTGAGAGAAACGGGATGGGCCAGCGAATCATGTCCATATGTTTTGAGGGGGTACCAATCCGTTTGCTTGGTGACTTATTTGAACCGCAAGTTGGCAGCGGCGCGGGGGTCACGCATATTTGGAGAATTTGTACGAGTTCCTCAGGTTAGAGAAGATAAAGTTTGCCCCAAGGTACGGAGGAGGGGTTATATGTGCGATGGAGCTGTATCTGTCCACATATGAGGAACTGTTTGTCCCGCGCCGGGGGGGGGAGGGGTGTTACTTTTGCACTATGTTGTTGCGTTGGAGTGTTTGGAATAAAATATGTATGTATATATATATATTTTTTTTTAAAAGAGCCTCGGGCGAACGAACCAGCATGAGCGGTGATAGCCAGATTCCACAGCTTCAAGGAGAAGGAGCGGGATCAGGATCGGACGTGGACCGAGGAGAATCGGGACCAGAGATGGGAAGGAAGCCATGTTAGGATTTCTGTGCGGAGCTGGCGAAGAAGCAGGCGGACTTTAATAAGCCCAAAGCAGAATTATAGAAGAGTTGAGTGAGGTTTAGAATAGTGTACCCTGCAAGGCTATGAGTCACCTTCTGGTCAAAGGGCCATTACTTCGATACTTCGGAGGAGGAAGAAGCATTTGGAAGAAGAGTGTGAAGATTAGGGTTAAGTTGAACGTGCTCAGTGTAGCCTTGTGATGGTTGGCTATAGGAAGGGGCTCTGGGGTATTTTGTAGTCTACATTTTGTATGTATTTGCTGTTATTTTGTTGCTTTTTGGGTAGGGATGGAGTTTGCTTTGTACGAGCTGTACAGTAGGGGATGGGAGGATAACAGTTTTGTGGGATATTGTTTAAGGCAATATTTCTCTTATATTTGGAAATATATGGCTCCCAGTGAGAACATGTTTTGGAAGGGATGCTGAATGTTTGTTATATTTCAGTAGCAAGGAAGGGTAGGGGCACTTTTTTCTTTTTCCCTGGGGAGGGGCTACTTTGCTGGCATCAACTTTTTGCTAGCGAACGGGAACAGGTGGGTAGAGATACTGCGGTTTGTTGGACTAGTTTTATTGGTTTGATGAGTCTTGTGCTTTTATTTGGTTGGGGGAATAGGGGTGGTTAGGAGGGGGTACTGGTCTCTGGAATGTAATCAATATGGATGTTTGGATGGGGTTTGTTTCACGAGAGGTGGTGGCGCAAGTTTTCTGATGGTGACAAATGGATTGTCTTGGTTTTCTTGTTTGGGTTGGCTTGGTGGCCATCTTGGGTGGGTCGGGAGCTGACATCCTCTGGGCAGGGACTTGAGAATCCTTTACGGTGGAAATGGATGATTCCTTGTCAAGGGCGGGTGGGTGATCGCAGATTTGGTTGGTCACCTGGAATGCAAGGTGATTGGGGGATCCAGTAAAATAAACTGAGTTTTCTCTCACCTAAAGAATCTGAGGGCTGATGTGGTATTTTTGCAGAAGGCTCACTGCAGATGAGGGATCAGACTAGGCTGCGGTGAGCCAAATCTTTCACTTGGTTTCAACAGTAGAGCTTGGGGAGGTGGCAATTTTAATCAATAACCAGGTTCATTTTTCAGCGAACAAGGTGGTGGCGGACACATACAGATACATGATGGTTACAGGGTCTTTGGCAGGTAGGTTGGTGACATTAGTTAATGTATGTGCCTCGCATTGAGATGATACAGCATTTATTAAGAAGTTGTTGGCTTGCATTATGGATTTGGATACACACCAACTAACTTTTGGGGTGTCAGGGGTTCAAATTGTGTGCTAGATCCAAAGATGGACCATTCTAGGTAAAAATCGTTGGTGCCTCGGGGGTGGCGAAAACGCAGTTAGTGTTTATGGAAGAGGCGGGGTAGGCAGATCTGTGGGGGTTTATGCCCCTGGGAAATAAGGAATTTGCGTTCTTATTCTCAGTATATAAGCTGTATTTAAGGATTGACTTTTCTCTGGTGGGTAGGTGGCATCTCCCTCAGGTGAGGAAGGCAGAATACTCGGTCATTGTCATCTCGGGTCATGCCCCTCATAGTAGATTTGGTTCTGGAGTGGGGCTCCGTTCAGCGAACCCCATGGAGTTTAGATGTAGGTCTCTTGGCTGATTTGTGGTTTTTGCGGGTGCATGACCAAGGCCATTGGGGAGTATGTGGAATTCAATAAGAATGATTTGGTCTCACCCTCCACGCTTTGGGAGGCTTTGAAGGTGGTAATTAGAGGAGAGATTATATCATACAAAGTGCATATGGAGATGGAGGAAAGGGCGGAACAGCAGAGGTTGGTAAATGAGATCATGGAGGTGGACCGCAGGTACTCGTGTGACCCTACCCTGGAGCTCCTGGTGAGCAGGAAAAAGCTGCTGACAGTTTGATCTGTAGTCTACGGGCAAGGCAGTTAGTTGTGACAGTCGAGGAGGATCTTTTATAATTAGGAGATGGTCAGCTGAGGCGGCAGGCAGCTTCCCGGGGGATTATTCAAGTTGGGGATTAGAGTGGGAGTTTGGTTTTCGCCCCAGATAAAGCTAACGTGGCATTTGAGGCTTTTTATAAGAATCTTTATAAATCGGAGCCCTCAGCAAGTGGGGAGGGACTGCACGTCAATTTTCTTTTGGCAGATTAGAGTTTCCAGTGGTAGGAGATGTGACTGGGAGCGTTGGGAAACCCGTTAGGTCCTGAGGAGATTTTGACTGGTATTAGGCGGATGCAAACAGGTGAAGTGCCTGGACCTGATGGGTTTCCAGTCGAATTTCATAACACATTTGCATATCAGTTGGTTCCATTGCTTTTTTAAAAAATAAACATTTTATTGAGGTATTTTTGGTATTATAAAAACAACACAATAAACAATGTACAGGAAACGATAAACATAGTGCAAAAGCCGTCTCCCTCCCTTACAGGTCCCACCTTTATTAACCCCCTACTCTAAGCTAAACTAATCCCCCCCCCCTTCTGCGGACGATTAATTTTCCCCAAAGAAGTCGACTAACCCCAGTGACCCTCTCAAGGGGCACTTGATTTTCTCCAGACAGAGAAAGCTAGCCACGTCCGATAGCCAGGTCTCCGACATGGGGCTTTGAGTCCCTCCAAGCTAATAGTATCCGTCTCCGGGCTAACAGTGAAGCAAAGGCCAGAACGTCTGCCTCTTTCTCCTCCTGTATTCCTGGGTCTTCCGGCACCCTGAAAATCGCCACCTCTGGATTCAGCGCCACCCTTGTTTTTAACACCATGGACATAACATCTGCAAACCCCTGCCAAAATTCCCTAAGCTTCGGACATACCCAGAACATGTGGACATGGTTCGCTGGTCCTCCCGCACACCTGTCTTCCACCCCAAAGAATCTGCTCATCCGGGCCACTGTCATGTGGGCCCGGTGAACGACCTTAAATTGTATCAGGCTAAGCCGGGCACATGTTGCAGACGCATTGACTCTACTCAACGCGTCCGCCCATAGACCAGCCTCTATCTCTCCTCCCAGCTCCTCCTCCCACTTGCGCTTCAGGTCCTCGGTCTGCGTCTCCTCTGACCCAATAAGTTCCTTGTAAATGTCCGATACGCTCCCTTCTCCTACCAACCCTCTGGAAACTACCCTGTCCCGAATCCCCCTTAGCGGTAGGAGCAGGAAGGTTGACACCCGTTTACATAGAAGTCCCGCACCTGCAGATACCTGAATTTGTTTCCCCTCGCCAACCCAAACGTCCCCTCCAGCACCCTCATACTCAGAAAGCTCCCCTCTGTAAACATATCCCCCATTCTCTCAATCCCTGCTCTCCACCATATCCGGAATCCCCCATCCATATTTCCCAGGGAGTTAGTTCCATTGTTGATAAGACATGTTCAACAACTCTTGTCCCAGGAGGTCCCTGCTTGCTACACTCTCGCAAGCCTCCATTTCACTGTTGAAAAAGGATAAGGACCCATCGAGTGTGGGTCATACCGGCCTATCTCGCTGCTAAACGTGGATGCCAAGTTATTGGCAGTAAGTCTGGAGCCCTGTCTACTCGAGGATCAGACAGGTTTATTAAGGGGCGGCAATTGTCAGCCAATATCCGGAGGCTATTGAATATGGTTCTCTCCCCTTCCGAGGAGTCTGTACGCGAGATAATAGTGCCTTTAGATGCCGAGATGGCATTCAACAAGGTGGAGTGGGATTACCTCTTCGAAGTCCTGGAGAGGTTTGGTCTTGGGCCAAATTTGATTTCATGAGCACGGCTGTTATATGGGGCCCACTTGGCTAGTGTTCCAGGTTCTTTAATTTTAAAAGTGGGGACCAGACAGAGGTATCTGATGTTTCCCCTCTTATTTGTGTTAGCTTTTGAGCCCTGAGACAGTGTTGAGGGCTTTAGGTAAGTGGAAGGGTACTAGCAGCGAGATAGGCCGGAGTACAGGGTGTCCCTATATGATGATATTCTATTGCCTTATTTCACGGACCCAGTCCGAACTATGAGTGATATGATGGAGCTATTGAGAAGCTTTGGTTAATTTTCAATAGAGGTGAAAGCATGCAAGGGATTTAACTTGGGTGCTTTGGTGACGGCCTGCTTCAGTTTTCTCTGACCAGTTTTTCCCCGAATGGAGTGGTCATAGCTACTTTGAGGATACAGGGACAATTCAGGCAGCATTTTAAACTTGGAGCCGTGTCAATCTGTGTCAATCATTTATTTGAACTATTGAGATTGGACGCAATGTTTGGGATGTGGGAAGGGAAGGGGCTGGAGAGATTCAGGGATCTATTTATAGAGGGATGGTTTGCCAGCTTGGAGGAATTGACGACAAAGTTTGAGCTGGGGGGGGGGGGGGGGGGGAAGAGACAAACTAATTCAGATAAAAGGAATTTTGTGTGGGCACCTTCCCAACATTTCTTCAGGAATTGTGGGCATCTCTATTGGAAAGGATGCCTTCCCTGGCGGAGTTGGAAGAAGGGAGCATGTCTGGTATTTATGGGCAAATTTTGTCTGAGAACTAGGGTTTGGCGGATGGAGAGAAGGCGAAGTGGGAGAGGGAGCTGAAGCCTATAGTAGATGATGAGGTGTGGAGTGAGGCCCTTCACAGGGTGAACTCCATGTCTTCATGCAAGCGGCTTAGTTTCAGGTGATCCAGATTAAGATGATGAGCAGGGCGCACCTGACCAAAACCAGATAAGTTTTTTTTCTTTACTGAGGTACAAGACAGGTGTGAGCGGTGTTCTGGGGGGGCCGGACAATCACACACATATGTTCTGGTCTTGTTCCAAATTGGTACGCTTTTGGGTCTCCTTCTTCAACACTATGTCGCCGATTTTGAATATTGAGCTGGAGCCTTGTCCTTTGGTGACCGTTTATGGGGTGTCGGACCCACTGGGGCTGCAGCCAGGAGTGAAGGGAGATGTCGTTGCCTTCGCCTCGCTGATTGCCCGGAGGCAAGTTCTGCTGGGCTGGAGATCCTCTTCTCTGCGATGCGCCTCAGTATAGCTGAGGGACCTAATGGAATTCTTACACCTGATAAGTATACAGTCAGGAGGTCGGTTGAAGGATTCTACTGGTAAAGGCAGCCATTCATTACCTACTTTAAGGAATTAATCACTCTTAGTTGCTGTTGGGGGGAATGGGGGAAGAGGAGAGTGGAATTCAGAGTATATTAGAAGTACTAGCAATAGGGGCCATTAATAAATTCAAAACATTTATTTAGTTTAAGATCAATGTCCCCACAAACCTGAACAATTTTCCGTTATTTTCTTTCCAAAAATGTGATGTGACAATCCAACTGTGATGTCAATGTGTACAGACTGACCTGATTTTCTGCAGAAAACCTCAAATCTGCTTACTCCCGATAACATCTCCCCTCTGCCTTATAAATATTCAAAGCTTCTGCTTCCACAACCTTTTCGGGAAGAGAGTTCCAAAGACTCTGCCCCCGAGTGAAAGAATTTTGCCTCACTTCTATTTTAAATGGCAACATCTTATTTTTAAGCAATGACCCCTAAATTCTAGACTATCCCACTAGAGGAAACATCCTCTCCACATCCACCCTGTCAAAACCCCTTATGATTTTGAATGTTTCAATCATGTCATCTTTTACTCTTCGAAACCCCAGCAGATAAAAGCCTAGCTGGTCTAACCTTTCCTCGTAAAATAATCCCACCCAATGCCGGTATTAGGCTGGTCACTCTTCTCCGAACAGCTTCCAATGCATTTATATCTTTCCTTAAATAAGGTGATTAATACTGTGCACAGTACTCCAAATGTGGTCTCACTAGTGACCTGTACAAATGAAACATAACCTCCCCTCGCAATAAATGATAACATTCTATTAGCCTTCCTAATTACGAGCTGTAATACCTGCCTAGAGCCTGGTGTGATCCATGCACTTGGGACACCAGCTTCCTCTGTTATCCAGAGTTCTGTAATCTCTCACCATTTAGAAATTCTTATTTATTCCTCCTGCCAAAATAGACAATTTCACTTTTTCCCACATTATACTCTGTTTGGCAAGTCATTACCCACCCACTAGTCAGCTATAACTTCTTGTAACCGCATGGCCCCGTCACAACTTACTTTGTGTCATTAACAAATTTAACAATCATCCCTTCATCCAAGTCATTCATCCTACAGTGGAAGCTAGATGTGGGGTGGCTGGCGGATGAGGTGATGTGCAAGCGGGTGAGGGCTGCCATCCGGGACATATGGAACTCAACAATAAGGGGGAGTTTATGGCCACCATGCTGTGGGAGGCACTCAAGGCAGTGGTTAGGGGGGAGGGGGCGAGCAGGAGATTTATTTTGATTCGGGCGCACACGGCAAAGATTAAACAAGCAGAAATGGCAAGGTTGGCGGGCAATGCAGGCAGGGAAGCCCGAAGTTTGGGGATGATCTGGGGCCTCTGCTGGTGGGGGCATATAACGAGGCTAGGGAGAGGGAGGAACTCCCCCACACTATCGCAGGCAGCTATTTCCCTGATACTGAAGAAAGATAAGGATCCAGAGCAGTGCAGGTCCGACCGTCCTATGTCGTTGTTAAATGTGGATGCCGTTGTTGTCGAAGATGCTGGCCTTGCAAATCGAGAACTGTCCCAGGGGTGATAGGTGAGGATCAGACGGGGTTCGTGAAGGGCAGCCAGTTGACCTGCTGCTATATATTTCGGGTCCACTAGTGGGCATCGGCAGAATTATGGGGATTTGGTCCGGTTTTCCGGATACAAGCTGAACGTGGGAAAGAGTGCGGTATTCCCGATTGAGGACAGGAGAGGAGGTTGGGGGAGCTGCCGTTCAAGTGGTGGGGATGGATTTTAGGTACTTGGGCATCCAGGTGGCATGGGGTTGGGCACAGCTGCATAAGTTGAATTTGGCTCGGTTGGTGGAGCAAATGGAAGGGGATTTTAAGAAGGGGGATTTTAAGAGGGGCATGTGCTTCCATTGTCGTTGGCGGGACGGGTGCAGACAGTGAAGATGACGGTGCTGGCAAGGCTCTTGTTCATATGTCAGAACCTCCCGATCTTCATTCCACAGTCATTTCTTTTTTTAAAAAAGGTCAACACGTTAATTTCAGGGTTTGTTTTTCGGTGGGGAAGACCCCGCGGGTCAAGAGGGCGTTTCCAAATATACTAAATTATTACTGGGCAGCTAGCATCGGCATGGTTCAGAAATGGGTAGTGGGGGAGGGGTCAGATGGAGGCAGCTTCTTGCAGGGGAATGAGTTCAGGAACATTGGCGACAGCGCCTCTGCCGTTCTTGCATGGTCAGGTACTCTGTGAGCCCAGTGGTGGTGTGGACTTGAAAGTATGGGGGCAGTGGAGGTGCCTCAGTGTAGGCACCGATTTGTGAAAACCATCGGCTTGCAACGGGGGGTTTGGACGCAAGGTTTCGGGGGGGGGGGGGGGGGGGGGGGGGCGGCAGCTTTGCGAGCTTGGAGAACCTGGAGGAGGAATGCAAGCTGCCCAGCGGGATGGGTTTAGATACTTACGCATGCAGGACATTGTGAGGAGGCAGATGCCATCTATTCCCAGGTTGCCACATCCAGGGCTACAGGATAAAGGTGCTGTCGAGGAAGTGGGTAGGGGACGGGAAGGTGTCCGAGGTTTATAAGGAGCTGATGGACTGAGAGGGAGCCCCGATAGGTGATGTTAAGCGAAAATGGGAGGAGGAGCTTGGGGCAGAGGGAGGGACGTGGGAAAACCATGTCTACATGTTTTGGTCTGAAACTGAAAGGGTTCTGGAAGGGGTTTGTGGACGTAATGCCCAAGATGTTGGGGGTAAAGGTGGTTCTGAACCCACAGGTAGCGACATTTGGGGTGTCTTAAGACCCGGGTAGCCCGAAAGCCCAGAGAAGAATTTTACTTGGGGGAAGGGGTGGTGGTGGTGGAAGCCATTCATCGACTTCTTTAAGGAGGATTGAGGTGTCAGCAAAGGGGAAGTTGTGTGTGTGTGTGTGTGTGTGTGTGGGGGGGGGGGGGGGGGGGGGGGGGGGGGGGGGGATGATGATGACTGGGCTGTAGTTTCTTACTTTTTGAATAATAGTGCCACATTTGTTACCTTCCAATCTAATGGAATCTTCCCAAATCTGGGGAGTTTTGGAAAATCTAAACCACTGTATCAATTATCTCATTAGACACTTATTTTAAGACCCTTGGATGAAATCCATCAGGGTCAGGGCTCTTATCACCCACAGCTGCAACAATTTACTCAGTGCCACTCTGGTGATTGCAATTTTCCCCACGTTCATCCCTTTCTCCCATTTCCTGGGATATTACTTCTAACCTCTATAGTGAAGATGGCCGCAAAATACCTGTTTCATTCATCAGTCATCTCTTTGTCTTCCATTATCAATTCTCTACACTAACTTTCTATAGGATCAGCGCTCACCTTATTAGCTCTTTTCTTTTTAAACATTAATAAAATCAATGTTTCTATATTTCTAGCTAGCTTTTACTCATACTCTAATTTTACCCTCCTTATTACTATTTTAGTTATCATTTGCTGTTCCTTATATTCTCTACAATCTTTTGACCTGCCATGTGTCTTTGCACAATTACATGCTTTTTCTTTAAGTTTGATACAATCTTTAACCTTTCTAACCACAGATGGTGGGTCCGTTCCTTGGAAATTTTCTTACTCGTTGGAATGCATCTATTCTGTGTATTCTGAAATATCTCCTTAAATGCTTGCCAGTGCATCTCTACTGACCTATCCCGTAACCCAATTTGCCAATTCACTTTAGTCAGCTGAGCTTTTTTTTATGTCCTCATAATCACCACTATTTTAAGATTTAAAACAGACTCCTTTCTGCTTAAAATTGAATATAAAATTCAACCACATTATGGTCGCTGCTACTTAGGGCCGCTTTCACCGAGATTATTAATTACTCCCATCTCGTTGCATAATAGGTCTAATTTATGCCTGCTCCTTGGTTAGCTCCAGAAAATGGAAAGAAAACATTCAATGAACTGCAATCTTTGCTCAACAAACTTTTCCAGTTTGTATGTAAATTAGAATCTCCCATAATTAACACCGTCCATTCTATCAAGCTCCAGTTACTTCTTCCTTTATGCTCCACCCTACCATGTGGTTACTGTTAGAGGACCTGTACATGACCCCACAATTGAGTTATTGCCTCATTTATCATCTCTACCCAAACCATTTCGACATTAAAAACTGTCTAGCACATTTGAATTAAACACAATTGTGGCAAGTATGACATTTTCTGGAAGTTACTGAACTTTCCTGCTGTCTGCATTCAAGAGCACAAATTAAGTACTCAACAATTCAAAAGCACACTTATTAACTGCACTTATGGTGCAACTGTTGTTTTTTCACGTGCATGTGCCACTTAACTATGGTTACAGTGCAAATCATTCTGTTAAATTCATGCAATTGTACAGAGAAATTTCAAAGAATTCACCAGTTTAAAATTGATCACACTAGTGCAATACTAATTACCAAATATCATGGCATTTAAGACAACCCCTGTTTTAGACACCAAATTGCATATTTAGGCCTATACTCGGCATTTAAGTCCATTCCCCATTTTTCAGCAAACATATGCTCTACACATATTTGGATTTGGCCTCTATTTTTCAGTTAAGAAATACATGCTCAGGGTTCTGCTTGCCTTAAGTCAGCATATGGGATAAAGCAGGCGATACAAACAGTGTTGTCAAGTAGATGCGAGAGAGTTTAAGACAACCACACAGAGTAAAATGCACACGACAGTCGATGAACAGAAATGTTTTCACATTTCAAAATGGCAAGAACCCAAGGATGCCATGGTGGCACAGAGGCACTGCTGCCTCACTGCGCCGAGGACTCTAGTTCGATCCTAGCCCCGGAACATTGTTCGTGTGGAGTTTGCACATTCTCCCCGTCTGCGTGAGTCTCACCTCCATGAACCAAAAGAAGATGTTCAGGGTAGGCGGATTGGCAACACTAAATTGTCCTTTAATTGGAAAAAAAAGAATTGGGTACTCTAAATGTATTTTTAAAAATGGCAACAGCCTATACCAACAGTGGCGACTCACATTCTATACTCAGTATATAAGTCAACCCCTGTTTTTGGAATGATTTTTCAAAACTTCAAAAGGTGAATTTATAAGCCGCAATCTGTACCAAATCTCTAATTCAGAATGTCTATACCTCAAATGTTGGTCTCTCTCGTACACGTTCCCAGCGTGGCTTTCCAGGTAGAGTCCTAACTAATGGTGCCATTCCCTGAGAGTACAGTTTACTTTGCTTATTCATATTCATAATATTGATTTTAATAACTTTACTCGGAATTCCTCCCTTCACACCGAAATAAAACCAGGACCTGAAGATAAATAAACAAGACAAAATAAATGAGTCAATATGTTGCAGGAATTCATGAATCAGAACACAAGTACAAGTTAATCCAAAAAGATTCCCAGCAAAATACCTTTTATGCTTACCATTTCTCTTCATTGAGTTCATTAGCCCCAATCAATGATTGGGGTTGTAAGATAAGAAATATCCCTGAATATAGCTAAGTTTTACTTTGTTTTTCTTCAGGACATTAGCATTGCTGGACAAAAAGGTCACAATCCATGTGTTTGTCTTTATAGTTTAATGTTGAATTTATCGTCTTCAAGTCTGTGTCCTTGGTTGTATTGTACTGTTCTGGACAAACTGAAATAGCTAATCATAGTCCTAGTTTCCCTAGACTTAAGCCTAAAATCAGCCTATTGCCTATCAAACATTTCCAGTTACAAACTGTCCAATTTGCATAACCCTTCCTCACAATCCAACCTCCACATTCCCTCAATCATTGTAACCTTGTATTGTCATTTATAGAAAGTAAGCAAACTTTACAGTTATACAAGCACAAAATAGACAGAATTCCTTTCCAATCCAATTAGAAAGAAAAAGACTTGTATTTATATAGCTTCTCTCACATCCTCTTGACACAGAAAAGTACTTGCATACAAAGAATAATAAACAGATTAAAAACCCTCTGTCCAAAACCAGCCTGTGGAATACATTCCATCCTACTCAAAACCCTGTGATCTACTGGGAGAGGAGAAAATAAGATAAAGGGCGTGATCCAATGGCCGCGTTGCACTCTCGCTCGAGCGCAGTGTATCCAGTTAATGCTGGGAGATGCCTCCCGCGAGTTTCCTGGCAGCCTTAGTGACTCGCGGGATCTGCCCAAGACCCACAAAGCGTCAGAATCCTGCCCAAAATGGACGAGACCAAATAGCTCGCGTTGAAACCGACTTCGGCGAACTTATCTGGAATCTAATAATAATAGTCGCTTATTGTCGCAAGTAGGCTTCAATTAAGTTACTGTGAAAAGCCCCTAGTCGCCACATTCCGGCACCTGTTCGGGGAGACCAGTACGGGAATTGAACCCGCGCTGCTGGCCTTGTTGTGCATTACAAGCCAGCTGTTTAGCCCACTGTGCTAATCCAGCCCCTTTGCGAGCCTTCCCAGCGAGGCCACAACCGGGTGCCGGTTCAGCATTGGTCCACACACAAGTGGACAAGGCGGATCGACATTCAGAAGTCTCCTGGGCTACCGGAGATCCCTGGATGATCAGGGATTAGGGGTGTGGCCCTCACCCTTGAATGCGGGCACCTTTGCAGCTGGCAGGAGCACTGCCCAGGTGGCAGTGCAAGGGTGCCAGTGTGCCAAGGTGGCACTGTCAAGCCTCATGGGCTGAGGGGGGCCATGCCCATGAAAGGAGAGTGGAGGAGAGTATGAAGGGTGCGGGTGGTGCAGGGCAGGTACATAGGGGCTTCTGAGAGGTTGGGTGGGGGGGGGGGGGGGGGGGAGAAAATGTGTGGGGGTCCTGGAAGAGGGGGGACCCCAAGGGACCCCATAGTGTCCTTACTTTTGGGGGATGGGGGGGTAACACTTTCCATGGATAAGGAGTGCGGGGGGACCCACAAACTCACTTCTAGATCAGGCACCCTTTCAAAATGGCGGCCTTTTCTCAGAGTTCAGCTCCTCAGTGCCGAATTCTAATTGTGGGCTGTACCGGTGAGAAACTCGCCAAGGCCCAAAAAAGTGACTAAGTATCATTGGATAGTGGTGAAGAACACACCGGCAAAGCTGGCAGGAAATTCTCTGAAAAACCGACCACAAATAAACTTAGAATTTTTTCTGATGAATAGTGCCCAAAAGCACACCAACTTTGGGGAATGAAATCTGAAAGTTCCTGTCTAACCTATCTAGGTGATCAAAACTACTCCAAGAAATTACTCTGGTCCTGAATTCCGTACTTTTTGGATGAAGTGATCGCTGTCCTAGCTAGAAACGGGTCCAGCTCTTGCTTAGGGGAATTCAGCAAATCAGTGTTCACTACACAAACCAGTAATTCATTATTTTCTGGGAATTTCCTGGTGTTTAAATAGATGTGGCCTCGAACATTATGACCCCTGGTGCTCGCTAATCTATTTAATTGGAGCAGACTACCAAGTTGAATCTATTCCCTCCTTTGGATCTTATATCTCCAAAACACTTATAAACCTACACTTCAGGTCAGCACGGTGGCGCAGTGGGTTAGCCCTGCAGCCTCACGGCAATGAGGTCCCAGGTTCGATCCCAGCTCTAGGTCACTGTCTGTGTGGAGTTTGCACATTCTCCCCGTGTTTGTGTGGGTTTCGCCCCCACAACCCAAAGATGCGCAGGTGAGGTGGGACACTAAATTGTCCCTTAATTGGAAAAACTGAATTGGATACACTAAATTTATTTTAACTATTAAAAAAATATAAACCTACACTTCTCCATAGTGTAGAGTCCCACCTCTTTTAGCCTACCCTGATTACCATTTGATTTATACTAGGAATTAAGTCTCATGGCACTACAATGTATTTTTTCCAAAACCTCAATATCCCTCAGCACTGAGATATTCAAAATTGGACACATTATTCCAAGTGAGGTCTGATCAAGATCTTGTACCAAGATAGAATCATATGCCTCATTTTATACTCAATTGTTCTTTTTTTTAAATATTTTTATTAAGGTATTTATAAATATATACATAAAACACAATCGAAAACCAAGAGTACAAATAGCAAATCACAGCCCATAAATAACACCCCACCACCACTCCATCCATGGCGTTTCCCCCCACCCCACTGCTGACGTCTTAACTATCCTTGAAGAACTCAATAAACAGCTTCAATCTCCAGACAAACTTGTGGTTCCCACAAATCAGTGCCCAAACCGAGGCACCCTCCAACCCCAGGTGCTGCCGCCACTGTCGCCATATCCTCAGGGCCGCCACCACCAACAGGTCCGTGGAGTACCTCGCCGGCAGGAACGGCAGAGATGCCGTCAACAGTGCCCCTAGGCTAGTGCCCTCAATAGTGTACTGAAAGTTTGAATACATGCTACGACTCAACTTCCAACTCAGAGGCAACAACATTGTTACCATTTGTCTTACTATTCAACGTCAGCTTGCTCAAAATGTTATTGAATTTAGAACCAGGCTAGATGGCTAGTGATATCTTGGAAGGGATACCGGTGGTGCTTGTAAATCTATATGCCCCTGGATGGGACAACGCCGACTTAATTTTAAAAAAGGCGGAGATCCCAGACCTCAACTCCCACCAATTCATCATGGGAGGCAGGGTAAATGAAAATCAGGAATGGCAAAGGAATTGAACACCTTTATGGAGGAGACGGGGGATGGACTTGTGGAAGTTCAACCATCCGAGGGAAGAGTTCTCCTTCTTCATCCACATTCAGAAAGTCCACACCCATATAAACTTCTTTGCAGTTGGTAAATCGGTGCTTCCAGAGGCAGTAGGGGCAGAATACTCCGCAATAGTAATCTAGGACCATGTGCCATACTACATGGACACGAGATTGGAGATGAGCCGGTCCCCCATGGAGGCTGGACTGCGCTCTCTTCGCTGAGAAGGCCCTCGGAGAGAGAAAATGTCACAAGCCATCAATGGTATGTAATCTGCAACCAAAATGGGGAGGTCTCAATCTCCACATTCTGGGAGGCACTGAAGGCAATGATAAGGGGAAATAATAGCATTCAGAATTCTCAAGGACAGAAAGGAAAGCGCGGCTAAATCGACTCTATATTCAAAGGGAATCAATGGTAGATACTCCACTGCCCCGACTGATTGGAAAAACTGCAAATGGAATTTGACCTGCTTTCCATTGGAAAAGCTCTGAACCCACTCCACAGGATATTGGGGACCTATTATGAGCATGAAGATAACACCAGCGGCCTACTGGCTCACCAGCTGAGAAAGCAGGCAGCCACAAGGGAGATGGTGCTGTGAGGGACAGGGATGGCAGGCTAGTCACAGCAACAAATGAAATCAACGAGGCCTTTGCGACCTACTGGGAGCTGTACACCTCAGAGCCGCTGGAGGGGGACGCGAAAATGAAACAGTTTCTCGATGGCCTGGACATGCCAATTGCGGGGGAGAAAAAGAAACAGGGACTGGAAGCACTGCGAGGACTGGGGGAGAACATCAATTCCATGCAGTCAGATTCCAGGTGGACTTCTACAAAACGTTCGCAGCAGCACTAACGCCACACCTATGGGAGATGCTCAATGATTCGCTGTCGAGAGGGGCTGCCACCCACGCTGGCCCAGGGCTCGATATCACTGATCCGTAAAAAAGACAATGTCTCAGCTCACTCCTGAACACTGACACTAAAGTCCTGGCGAGGGCATGATTGAGGCGACTGGAGAGTTGCGTGTCAGAGGTAGTTGCGGAAGATGAGACTGGTTCTGTCAAGAGCAGACAGCTAACGGCGAACATCAGGCGCCCGCTGAACGTGGTTATGACTCCAACCAGGGAGGAGACACCAGACGTGATCATCTCTCTAGACGGAGGTACCTCCTGGAGGTGCTAGAACAGTTAGGGTTGGGCCAGGGTTCACCCGTGGGTGAAACTACTGTACAGTGCTCCCATGGCAAGCATGGACAACTTTGAATACTTCCGGCTGCACTGAGGCAGGAATATCCACTGGCAATAGAGCCACTGGCTATTGCCCTCAGGTCAAAAGGAGTGGAGATGCACCCAAAAGGGAAACAGAGCACAGAGACTCACTCTATACAGATGACCTAGAATCCCTGTAGTGCAGAAGGAGGCCATTCGACCCATTGAGTCTGCACCAACCCTTCAAATGTGCACTCTACCCACATCCACCTCACTCTATCACCATAACCTAACCTGCACATCCCTGAGCACTAAGGGGCAATTTAGCATGGCCAATCCACGTAACCTGCACACCGTTGGACTGTGGGAGGAAACCAGAGCACCCAGAGGAAACCCACACAGACACAGAACATACAAACTCCACACAGGCGATGACCCAAGGCCGGAATTGAACCCAGGTCCCTGGTGCTGTGAGGCAACAGTGCTAACCATTGAGCCACTGCACATGGCTTTGAAAAAGGCAGTCCAGTCCCCAACAAGTTTGGGGCAGGCCCAGACAAAACTGTCAAAACTGACAGAATTCCGATCAACAATTAAACTATAATAAGTCTCCTCTACAGATGTCTCCTCCACAGATGTCCCCATTCATGTGCCACAATGTGATTCCACCTATAATGGCTAGTATTATCTGTTCCATTTTGTTATAATGCAATTTTCTAGTTTATTGCAAAAGATATGACACAGAAATTGAGTATGGTTCTATGCAGTTTTAGCCTGGCAATAAAATTTCCAATTATCCCAAGCACAGAAAAAACTTGTAGAATTACCTATTTCCATTCTCGAACTCCGTATCAGCGCAGTCTGGTTTGGTCCATACATTAAACTCACAATCTGGAGTGGTTAATACATTCCCTAAACTTCCTGTGCTTGTACTGCCAATGGGAGTTGAATCCACTTCTCCTTCAGGATGCTCCACTTTTTCAACTTGAGCAATGTTTCCAGAATCAAACTTGGAACTGAAAACTAAGCCGCCACATCGAATTTCCATTTTTCTGGCAAGAGAGAATGTTTCAAGGCATATTTCATTCTTTTACGCACCACCGTGACAGCAGTTATGTCTGGAAGATCTGAACAAGGAAAGAAAATAGTTATTCCCAAGAATTCCAAAAAGCATTTATATGCTGATTAGTTGAATAGAATTGCAACGGTGACAGAAAGGTTACCAAAAATGAAGCACCTAGATTGCCTTGGATATCACACCATGCCAGTCAGTGACAGTAATGCCAAGTCTACTGCCTCAAATAAAAAGACAAACTCTTTTTAAAAAATCAAAAAGGGTTGTGAGATTTGAAACCCACCCCCCGCACGAGATCATGAGCAAGGCTCAGAAATTGTGCAACTTTTAATGAACTCAGAAGGATTGGCATACCTGCAGTGACACACTGCCACCTTTAACAGAAGCTATTCAAATCTCCTCCAACCCAGCATACACAACCAAGCCAATTCTACGTCCTGAGGAACCTTCCACAATTTTTAACCACCTGATAAAAACATTTTGATTTCCTAGCAACAGCTCTGAACACATTCTGTCGTGGTGGAGGAGCGAGGGGGTAAAAAAGGGCATCAATAAAATGGCCTCACAGCAGCAGACCACTGGCAGAAATCTTAAAACATGATAGTGGAAAGGGGCCGTGTGTTACGACACGAACAGCAGAATTTTGAATGACCTTCCGTTTACAGGAGGGTAGATGGCGAAATGCCAGCCTGGGGTGCATTGGTCAGAGTCAAGTTTAGAGGCAACAAAGACATGTTGTAAACAGCGAGTGGATAGACTGATAAAATGGGCAGCAGACTGGTGGATGTAGTTTAACACTAAAATCTGAATTGATAAATGTAGAAGGTGTACACTAAATGGTACAATTGAAAAGGGAGTGCAAGAACAGGGAAACCTGGTGTGGGCATTGGGCATACACAATTTTTTGAGGGTGGCAGGGCAAGTTCAGAAGGCTACTGACCCTTTGCTTTATAAATAGAAGCACACAGTACAAAAATAATGAAGTAATGGTACACGTGTGAAAAAAACTTGCTGGGCTCCAAGCTGAGATATTGTGGTCTTTTCTGCGCACCACACTTTAGAAAGGATGTCAAATGCCTGAAGGAGAAGGTGCAGAGGAAATTTACTACAGGATGAAAGCCTTCAGTTCGATTTTGGAGACACTAAATTTGCTCTCCTTAGAACAAAGAAGGTTATGAGAGATGTGATAGAGCTGCTCAAAATCATGTATGGCTTTGATACAGTATAGAAGGATAAACTCCTTCCAGTGGCAGAATGGCAGGTGGGACAAGGACAAAGGAAGGTCTGTGATAGGATACAAGACAGGAAAGATTGAATGACAGAACTAGTCTTAAAGAGCGAAAGGGAATGGCGATGGGCAAAAATAGAAACAAAAGATGGGCCTAGGAGATCCGCTGTTGTCTAAATGCAAAAATAAGAGAAAAATCTAAACTTTCAAAGTAAAGGAAACAAAATGGAGGGACAGAGTTTACAGTCTGATATTGTTGCATTCAATATTCTCCCCTTGTCTGCATGGGTTTCCTCTGGGTGTTCTGGTTTCTCCCACAATCTAAAGATGTACAGGTTAGGCGGATCGGCCATGAACCATGTGCAGGGCTGCAGGGATAGGACATGGGAGAGTGTGATATCCAAGGCAATCTAGGTGCTTAATCTAGGTAGAGTGCTCTTTTGCATGGCCCTGATGGGCCAAATGCCCTCCCTTCTGCACAATAGAGATTCTGTGGAATATTAAGTCCAAAAGGCTGTAAAGTGCCAAATTGAAGGACGAGGTGTGGTGCCTCAAGTTTACATTGAACTTCATTGGAACCGTGCAACAAATCAAAGAGAGATGTCAGTGAGATAGCAAGGTGGAGAATTAAAATGACAGTCCATTGGAGCTGTGTCATGCTATCAAGCTGAATGGAGTTGTTTTGCAAAGTGGTCATGTTGCAACTATCTAGTGCATAATTCCAATGTTTTAGAATATAACTTTAAAAAAAAAATTTAGAGTACCCAATTATTTTTTCCAATTAAGGGGCAATTTAGTGTGGCCAATCCACCTACCCTGCACATCTTTTGGGCTGTGGGAGCGAAACCCACGCAGACACGGGGAGAATGTGCAAACTCCACACAGACAGTGACCCAGGGCTGGGATTCGAACCCGGGTCCTCAGCGCCGTAGGCAGCAATGCTAACCACTGTGCCACCATGCTGCCCTTGAATATAACTTTTAGTATTGGGAATTAAAGTTTGAACTGTGGAAGCAACCCTGAAGTAAATGCAATTCAAACAAGCTTGGAGTTAACTGCAGTTAAAAGCTAACCTTTTGTATCTCGCAAGCTCAGATGTGAGTGAAAAAAAATATCAATAGATGACCCATTGCTGGACCTCTTGGGAGACACATAGCATTGCCATCTCCATAAAAGCTAAACGTTAACAAGTCTGGGAGCAGGCATCGTAAAACTACGAGAGATTGACATTATTCATAGGGTTTCACAGAATCAAGAAAAATTTTGCATTTGGCATTTCTAATTAAGAATGGGCTTTGTGTGTCACATTGCCATAAAGGTAGTGATTCAAGGTGAAGCCTTGTTTGAAGGTTCTTTTGTTTAATTTATCTGTGTGTTGCTGACAGAAGCAAGCAGGTCCAATTGGGAACAAAGCTGTTTCAATTTTAGGGAAAGGCAGCTGTTTGCAATTAGTGAAATAAATTTACAGTGGTCTTCACGAAGCCTTGTAGCAGAAAACAATTAATAATAATAATAATATTTATTATTGTCACAAGTAGACTTACATTAACACTGCAATGAAGTTACTGTGAAAAGCCCCTAGTCGCGACATTCCGGCGCCTGTTCGGGTACACAGAGGGAGAATTCAGAATGTCCAAATTACCTAACAGCACGTCTTTCGGGACTTGTGGGAGGAAACCAGAGCACCCGGAGTAAATCCACCCAGACACGGAGAACGTGCAGACTCCGCACAGACAGTGACCCAAGCCAGAAATCGAACCTGGGACCCTGGCTCTATGAAGCAACAGCGATATCCACTGTGCTGCCATGCCTCCCTAGCAGGGCTAGCTTGGAAAGCTGTGGCAAGGCATCAGATATTTGCCAGCAACGCAAACAGGAACCCAAGGGATCCACAGTTGAGGTCGATAAAAGAAAGGGTGTAGGGTCACATAGCTAAAAACCTGATCAAAGGACATCCATTAAATCTTACCCAAGAGGACTAGCTGGAATACGAAGGAGAATTAAAGTCAATTCTGGAGTGCTTTTTTGGGTTGGTCCAAGGAAAACTGAAAGAATCTGCAAGATGTTGTAAGATAACTGAACTCTTCATGAAATCTTGTGGTGAACTTCTGTCGGTTAATTGCAAAGCATTCAGGTTTCTTTAAACATTCATGGCCCTAACAGGATCGTATTCCAGTTACCCAATGTGCTTTTGGTCTCCCAAAGGAGAGTAAATCACATCCTGAGCAGCGCATACAGTGCACCAAGTTGAAAGATGTGCATCTAAATCGCTGCTTCACATGGAAGGAATGTTTACGGCCTTGGACAGTGAGGAGCTAAAATAGCAGGTATTATAGCTCCTAAGTTTGCATGAGACGATGCTGTGGGAAGGAACAGGGAGTAGACCAGGGCAACTCTGAGGGAACGGCCCCTTTGGAATGCTGAAGGGGAGGAAATGTACAGTGGTGGCATCATACTGGAGGTGGTGGAAATGACAGAAAAGTATCCATTTAATATAGAGGATGCTGGGGTGGAAAGTGTGGACAAAGCAATTCCCATCATGGTTATGGGACAGAGGGGAAGGGGTGCGAAAAAAAAGCAGTAAATGTGACAGACACAGTTGAGTGCCCCTTCAACCACAGTAGGGCGAAATCCTCAGTTGAGCGAAAAAAGACATTCCAGAAATACCAGTGTGGAAAGTTAAATAATCAAAACAGACGCAACAAGAGGTAGAGGAATTGGGAAAATGAAGTTGTTACAGTGTCTCGGGTGTGACAAGGTGTAGTCACGGTGGCGGAGTCGATGGGCTTATAATATTAGCTAATGGTTAAATAGAGACAGATAAATCAAGGAAAGGAATGGACATCCATGGTAAAAAGGCAGCAGTTAGGACCAGGAAAATGGAAACTTTTAATGTGACAAAAGGGTATCAGAAGACCCATGGATACTGATAGGGAGAGACTGGACAAGGTGACCTTACACATGTTCCACACTGTAATCCATTGCTGAACAATTCAGAATTGATTTCATAAAGATGTAAAAACAGAATAATGATAATGGGTGACTTCAATTATCCCAATATAGACTTGGGATTTGAGGTGGGGAAACAGTATCAAGGAAAAGGGCTCAAATGTATAGAGGAAAAATTTTGTTCATCAGCATATTGCAGTCTAATGAGGAATCAAATAATGTTCTATCTAGTTCCAGATAATGAAATAGCCACGTGGAGCAGCTTTCATTGGAAGAGCATTTTGGAAACTGATTGCATACCACCACAACCGGACCACAGCAGACGCCATCTTCCTGGACCTACACTCATCCATAGAGCATCTCGACAACAAGGAGTCCTACGTCAGACTCTTATTCTTTGACTACAGCTCCACCTTCAACACCATAATCCCAGCCAAACTCATATCAAAGCTCCAAAACTTGGCTCCTCCATCTGCAACTGGATCCTCGACTTCCTGACCCATAGACCACAATCAGTATGGATAAACCACACCTCCTACACGATAGTCCTCAATACCAGGGTGCTGTGAGGCTGCGTACTTAGGCCCCTACAATACTCCCTATACACACACATACACAACTATGGCAAACTTTGGCTCCAACTCCATCTACAAGTTTGTTGATGACCTTATTGGGCAAGATCTTGAACAACAATGAGTCAGATACAGAAGAGAGATAGAGAACCTCGTGGCGTGGTGTAACAACAATCTGTCCCTCAGCAACAGCAAAACTAAGGAGCTGGTCATTGACTTCAGGAAGAAAAGTATCGTACACATCCCTGTCTGCATCAATGGCACACAGGTGGAAATGGTTGACAGCTTCAAATTATTAGGTGAGCACATCACCAATAATCTGTCTTGGTCCACCCACGTTGACACCACGACCAAGAAAGCACAACAGAGCCTATACAACTAAGGAAGTTCAGCATGTCCGCATTAACTCCTACCAATTTTACAGATACACCATAGAAAGCATCCTAACTGGCTGCACCACCACGTGGTGTAGTAACTGCTCAGCCCAAGACCGTAACAAACCACAGAATAGTGAACACAGCCCAGTCTATCACACAAACCCACCTCCCATCCATTGACTCTGTCTACACCTCCCGCTACCTTGGGAAATCAGGTAGCATAATCAATGTTCCCTCCCATCCAAATTATTCACTCTTCCAACTTCTTCCATCGGGCAGGAGATACAAAAGTCTGAGAAAACGCACTAGCAGGTTCAAAAACAGCTTCTTCCCCACTGTTACCAGACTCCTGAATGACTCTCTTATGGGCTGAACTGATCTCTTCACACATCTTCTCTACTGAGTGGTACTGCACTCCTGCATGCTCGCCCGTTGCCTGTGTCTATGTATTTACATTGTATATTTATGTATGGTCCATGTTTTTTTTCATGTATGGAATGATCTGTCTGGACTGTACACGGAACAATACTTTTCACTCAACCTCGGTACACGTGACAATAAAACAAATCCAATTAAAGCTCAGTAGGTTGACAGTTGTTATGAAAAAGGATGAGGAACAATCAATGGTGAAGATATTAACTGCAAGGGAGTTAATTGTTGAGAGGTGAAAAAGGATAAGGCCCAAGTCGAATGGAAATAAAGTTTATCTGACAAAGCAATCTTCATGGAGTACATAATTCAGAGACAGACTAAATATTCTTATGAAGGACGAATGGAAGATCATTCAAAGATAGAACCCCTGAACGAAAAGAAATTGAGATTAAAATTAAACAAAAAAGTGAAGCCTATGATAAATGTCAGGATCATAAAGCAAAGTAAGAGTGGTGCCAATTAAGGACAAAAATATAAACCTTCTTGCAGCTGCACTACAAAGCTACTTTGCATCTGTCCTCGAATATGCTGCTGCTAGTATCACTGTAAATGAGAAAGATGCAGTGAAATTGGATGATATAATATAATTACGTAGAGGTATTTAAATGACTGGCAGCTCTCAAAGTAGAACGCAAAAGTTATCCACATCAAAGAGGATGCTTCCTACATTGCTGAGAGAATTAAAGGTTGGAATAGCAGACTTTAGCCACAATCTTTCAGTCATTCCTGGATGTGGGAATGGAGGAATGTAGTTTGCAAATGTTATAATCCTTGTTCCAAAAGTAAGCAACAATCTGGAAAAATAAGAAAAACTGCACAATACCAGTAAGAGGAAGACCGCACTGGACAAAAATAGATTTTAAATGGTCAAGATGATAAATTAAGAAAAAGCCTGAGAGTGGCTATGGTGCAATCATAAGATCAGCGGCTTACGTTGGGAGGCATAAAGATGGAGAGGAAAATGTTATTCTGCTCTGTGACAAACAAGTGGGTATCAAAATAGAGGGACGGTCTGGGCAACTGTCATGAGAGCATAAGGTAAGGAGAGATGCAATTGAATCTTTCATGAGACAAGAAAATCGATCAAAATAGCTCAATAAATATTACTCATATGAACTTTTGGAAAACATTTGACAAAGTATCACACAGGAGATTCATTAAAAAGGTGAAAGCCCATAGAATTTAAGGGTAATGTGACAGTATGGATAAAAAGAATTGATTCAGTGACAGTAAGTGGATGATGGATGATTTTCAGACTGGGAGGTGATCTGTAACAGTGTTCCCCAAGGGTCAGTTTTAGATAGATTTTTTATAAATGACCTAGACTCAGATTTAGAGAGCAATATGTAAATTATTTACAGATGATATGGAACTTGTCAATATAGTGAAGTTATAAACTTCAAGATAATAGACAGGATGGTTAAATGGTAAGAAGCATGGCAGATGGAGTTCAATGATGTGAGTGTGAAAGATGGTATACTAAATGTAAAACTATGCAGATGAGCAGAGAGGTCTTGGTATTTACAAATCCTTAAAAGTGACAGAACAAGTTGATAAGATGGTTAAAAAAGCCAGGTCATTCAGGTTCATAAAATAAGGGCATCTGAATGGAAATCAAATCAAACAGATGTTGGAGCTTAATAAATCATTGGTTCTGGATTTATTAATAACTGTTCATTGTTAACAATTCAGGACATCACACTTCATGAAATATGTGAAGGTCTTAGGAACATCATAGACGTTTTACCAGTGCCTTGTTAAATGGAGAGGGTGGATAAATTAGGGCTGCTTTTGGAACAGAAAAGTTTAAAAGGTGAACCAAGAGGTTTAAAAGGTGAAGGTAGGCTTTCATAGAGCAGAGAAAAATTATTCCCTCTGATGAATGGGCCAATAACCAGAGGTCACAACTTTAAAATCATCCCTTTTTGAATCTGTTTTCATCACACTTTCAGCAATAATCATTGCTGTTTGGGTATTAAAATATTCTCTTTATTAGGATGAGTATTTATATAGCATCTTTCACAACCTCAATGTTTCAAAGCACTTCAGTCAATAAAGTACTTTTAAATTGCAATCACTGTTGAAATGTAAAAAGCAGGGTAGCCACTTTGTCTCGAGAAAGCTCTCTCAAATGCATCATATTGACTCTGGCTCTTTTCCCAAATACCTGAAATATTTGTCTTTGGTTATTGACCCTTCTGCCATTGGAAATTATTTCTTATTTACTCATGTCAAAATCTCCTCATGATCCCTCCTAACCGTCCCTACTCAAACGAGTACAATCATGTTTCTTCAGTCCCTCCATGTAATTGGTCCCACATCTTTGGTACCATTCCAGTGAATCTCCTCAGCACCATCTCCTCAAACCTCGAAACCCTTCCTGAAATGCACTGCACAGAATTGGACACAATCCTCCAGCAGAGGTCTACCCAGCAACTTTCTTGCTTTTCAACTGTATGTTTGTTTCTTAAGACAAGGATCCTGTGCACCTTTTTCGAGAGTTGCTCAACCTGTCACAAAGCCTTGATGATGTACATATCCAGATCTTGTTCCTGCATCCCTTAAAAATTGTACATTGAGCTTATTTACTTTGCCACTTTCTACCCAGCACGCCAGATTACATGACATCTGCCATGCATCTGTCCATTTCACCAGTTAATCTATATCCCCCTGACATCTATTATTCTCCTCCTCATTGTTTGCTTCAATTCAGAGTTTTGAGTCATATGCAAATTTTGAAATTGTGCCCTGTAAACTCAGGTCCAGAAAAAGAGTAGTGATCCTAATGCTGGCTCCTGGTCACACCACTGTTTACTCCCCTCCTGGCTTTAAAACAATCCTTCACCACTACTTTGTCTTTTCCCCCTTAACCGATTTTGAATCCACAATGCCACTGCCTCCCACAGATTTTAGTTTAAATCTGTGATAATTAGCAAATATCTTTTAAAAGTTAATTAAACATCAATTGCACTATCTTCTCTAGCTTTTCTTGACACTTATGAAAAACTGGGAAAAAGTTGCTGGAAGAAAAATATTTCACTCACACAGCTGGCTGAACAATACCGGGGCATCTTCGAAAGCATGCACACCACACAGACACTGTATAATCCAAATTCAGATTACATTACCATGCAAGGCTCTGTGCAAAACTATCAAGTCACATCCTGGGCATATGGGAGAAATTAGCCTTTGAATCATTAAAAAATGGAAATACAATTAAAGGGATGTTTGAAATAAATATTTTTATTTTATTTAAACAGTTATTTTTGGATATAAGTTTCAGTAACTGAGGAAAGAGAGTTTGAAAAAAATCAGAGCATTTTAAAGAGCAAAAACGATGTAACATCAACCAGCAGCTAGAGACTACAAATGCAGCAGTCACAAAGCAGGATGGCCTTTGAATGAAAAGACAGCACATGCTGCTTTTAACAAAATACATAAGAGATACATAGAGCATAAGTAAAGATTATTTTAACCTTTGCATGGTCATGTTGACAAACTGGATGCTGAACTTTTAATGAACGTTAGAGCACAAATTATTCTTCAATATATGCGTAGATGAAGAGAAACTAGGATATTCAGAACTTAATTGACATTTGGACTGGTTTTTAACAAATAAAGCAGTCAGTTTTAGTTCGGAATTGAAGTTTCAGCCTCTGCAATTGTCTAACAGGTTTGAGGTTCTCTCAGCTTGTTTGGATGAGAATGGGGGCTGCAAGATGGATGAGCTGACTGACACAGGACTGTGGTACAGGAAGCCATTCAAGTGAGAGTTGAGCAAAAAAGGATGGGGGATGGTAGTAGGGAACAATATAGTGAGGGGGATTGACACTGTTCTTTGCAGCAAAGAGCTAGAGTCCAGGCGGCTGTGTTGCCTGCCTGATGCTAGGGTTTGATTCATCTGCTCAGGGCTTGGTGGAACTTGCAGGAGGGGAGAGGATGCAGTTGTCAACGTCCATGTAGGTACCAACAACATAGGCAGGTCTAGGAAAGAGGTTCTGCACAGAGAATGGGAGGAGCTGGACACCAAAATAAAAAGGAGAACCTCAAATGTTATAATTTCTGAATTATTACCCGAGCCAGGTGCAAATTGGCATTGAATACATAAACTTACAAAGGTGATTCAAAGACTAGTGTGGGAGAAGTGGAATTCAGTTTGTGGAGCACTGGCTCGAGAACTGGCTGTATCATTGGGATGATCTATATCTGAACCATGCTGGGACAAGGGTTCATGCAAACCATACAACTAGGCAGGGAGGAAGGGTTCAAAACTAAATATTTGGGACAAGGGATGTGGAAAGATGTGATACATTAAATAGAGGCAAAATAAGAGAGGAAAATAGTAATATTGGAAATTAAGGTCAGACAACAACAGGGAGGGACAAAGAAAAAAGCCTAAGAATGCACTGACAATCAAGATGTTACAAAGGTAACAAAAAGGCAAAACTAAAGGCCTTTTCTGAATGCGTGTAGCATTCATGAAGTTATCAAGCTGATAACACTGAAGTAAATAAATATGATCTGGTAGCCATTGTAGAGGCGGCTGCAGGATGACAAGGATTGGGTTCGGAATATTAAATGGTACATGGAATTCAAGAAGAATAGGAAACTACGTAAATGTGGATGAGTAGCATTGTTAATCAAGGATAGCATTGGTACAATAGTTTGAGACGACCTTGGCTCAGGCAATCAGAAGGTAGAATCGGTTTGGGTGGAAATGAGGAATAGTAGAGGAAATAAGTCACTAGTGAGAGTGGTCTACAAACCCCCTAACAGTAACTATAATGTAAAACAAAGTATACAATAAGAAATATTAGGTGCTTGTGATAAAAGGCCGGCAATAATCATAGTATTCTTAATCTAAACGTGAACTGGAAAAATCAGACTGGCTGTAGTAGCCTGAAAGAGGAATTCATAGATTGTCCGAAATAGTTTCTTACAGCAGCATATTCTGAAACCAAACAGAGAGCAGGTCATATTAGACTCGGTGTTGTGTAATGTTACAGGTTTAATTAATGATCTGTAATGTAAAGGCAGCAATCACAACATGATTGAATTTTTCATCCAGTTTGAAAGGGAGAAGAATGGGTCTATGACTAGTATTTTAAACTTAAATAAAGGGCAACTATGTGAGGATGAAAGCAGTAGCAGACATTTAATAATAAAATAATAACCTTTTATTGTCACAAGTATGAAGTTACTGTGAAAAGCCACTAGTCGCCACATTCCGGCACCTGTTCAGGTCAGCTGGTACAGGAATTGAACCAGCACTGCTGGCCTTGTTCTGCATCACAAACCAGCTGTCTAACACACTGAGCTAAACCTGCCCTTTAAGGGGATATTTCAGACAAGTATATTCCTACTAGAAAGAAAAATTCAAAGGGGATTCAAGATCATGAATGGTCTTGACAAGGTGATCACAGAAAGAATGCTTCCTTTTTGGCAAAATTGAGAACGGGGGCACGGTTTTAAAATGAGGCTCGCCCTTATAGTACAAAGATGAGGATTTTTCCCCCTCTGAGGGCTATATAACTTTGGAACTCTGCCTCAGAAGACAGTGGAAGCTGGTCATTGAATACTGTTAAAGCAGAGGTTGATAGATTTATGCTAGGCAAGATATCAAAGGCTTCCCGGCGCACATGGGAACGTGGAACTTCCCACATGGGAACTGTGGAATATAACAGTTAGCCATGTTCTTATTGAATGCCTGAGCAGGCTCGAGGGGCTTGAACTTCCTACTTCTGTTCCTATTTTGTATGTTCGTACATAAGGCCTAAATCGCGGTGTCAACACCACCGTGGGAGTACATGGCTGCAGTGCCAACAGCCACTGCAAGATTAGCCACGTACGATTGGCACTGGCTGTTACATGTAGCTGTTCTGTAACTGTACTGGTTGTTGATGCTAATGTATTGTTGACCTTCTTTGCAGAAATAACAAGTGCAAGATTAACAGATAACAAGTGCAGTAGTAACTGTCAGCTATCAGTGCCAAATGCACTCATTAATGGCACAGTTACGTTTACTAATGCTGTTACTCAGTGCCAATCATTCCCATCTATTGACATGAATAAATGGCAGCTCCAGGTCAACCTAAGTGGTGAGATCACCAGTCAGTCAGTCTCATGAATGATATGGATAAGGGACAATTCCCAATGTTCTGGTAATACCTCCGACCAAGCAATCTTTCATCAGTCACAACCATCAGCGACATCCCAACCGCAGTGCCAGTCACCCTCACGGTACTAACCTGATCAGCGGAACCAGTTATCCTGGCCAGCCGGTGGGGGCCAGCCACCCTGATCGCGACCGATCCGGCGGAATGCCCGGTCCCCGCTCACCAGGGTTCAGCGACAGCGCCGCCTCTCCGCCGCTGGGCTCACCCGGAGGCCGGGACCGCCGCTCCCATCGCTCGGGCTCTCAGTCCGGCTGGAAGCCGAAGCCACCTCTTCCTCGGGGCCGGTATCAGGCGGCGATTCTGGGCCCTCTCTCAGCCGCTCTCTCCGGCCCTGGGTCACAGCGTGCCGGTCCCTCCGCCTCCTGGCCTCCGCCTCTCGCTGCCGGCGGCTTGGGGAGCCGTCCTCCACCTCACTACCCCGCTCCCTCCGCCGCCTCGCACTCGCCCCCTCTCCCGAGCCCTCGCCACTCCTCTCCCGCACCCCGAGCCGCCTGGTGTTCTGGTCACCGGCCGCTGCCAGCCGCGGTCTCGCAGGCTCCGTCTCTCCCTCCCTCCGTCCCTCTCGCTTTGTTTTTCCGACAAACAAACCAATGCCAACTTCCCCTCACTCTGCTTGACATCAACAAGCACCCACCTCATTGGCCACCTCACACACAGGAGTAAAGTGAGCAATGATTGGTTGGTCACAAGACTCTTTCTTTCGAAAAAAAAGCCGGTTTGACCCATTTAAAGGGCTCATGCGCAGTTTGATGGACCGTTTCAACTGCGCGTGCGCAGTTCCTGGGAGGCGGGCCGGAGCGCCACCGGCGCGTGCGCGATTCGCGGGGCCGCGCGGGTGTCGGGGGAGGGGGCAAGGGGGCAAGGGGGGATCCAGACGCGTGCGCGGGGCCGGGGAATTTCACCGGCAACTGCGCGGTTCGCGGGGTTTCGCCGGCGCGTGCGCAGTTCGCGGGGTTGGAGGGTTACTCTTGCGCGTGCGCGGTTCACAGGGCGGACGAGCGGGATCAACGCTGGCGCGTGCGCAGTTCGAGAGGCTGAGGGTTCCACCGGTGTGACCTTTTCACTCCGTGCAATAGCAAAGTCGTGCGAATTCTGCAAATCAGAAATAAAGACGGAAAATGCTGGAACCAGTGTTGTCCCACAAAAATGCTGCCAAGTCTGCTGAGTATTTGCAGCATTTTTTTGGTCAGTCTTTTTACCCCTCCGATTATTGCCAACCTGGGAAGATTTCCTCTGGAGTCTCCCAGGGGTAACAGCAAGAATGCGACCTGTATTATTAGCAACAAGTGGAAGCAATGATAATCAACCTTCCCTGTCCAAATTGAAAATTAAGCCACTTGCTCTAATCTATATTCATAACACTGATCAGAGGAGAATAACCAGGATGTTGCCTGGACTGGAGCATTTTTGTTATGAAATGAGGCTGGCTCGGCTGGGGCTGTTTTCCTTAGAGAAGGCTCAGACGTGATTGAGGTGTATAAAATTATGAGGGACATATATAGGAAGAAACTTTTCCCATTAATAGAGGGGTCAATAACCAGGAGACATAGATTTAAGGTAAGGGTCAGGAGATTGAGAGGGAAATTGAGGAAAAACCTTTTGACCCAGATGTTAGTGGGAATCTGGAACTCACTGCCTGAAACGGCGGTAGAGGTGGGAACTCTCAGCATTTAAAAAGCATTTAGATTGGCACTTTTGGCATCATAGCATACAAGGCTATGACTAAGTGCTGCAAAATGGGATTAAAATAAATAGGTGTTAGATGGCTGGTGCAGACATGATGGGCCAAAGGGCCTCTTTTTTGAGAACTCTATGACTATAACAGCTCTTCTCTACAATGCCTCCAGTGTTGGTCTGTCTTGTTTTTTACCAACTGGAATAGAATGTAGTATTCAAGCTTTGGTGCTCTGCAATTTATTCATTATCTCTTCTAGCACCATAATAAAAGTGAAAAGGTTAAAACAGGTGGTGTAAATGGGCATCTTCAGCATACCACGTCTGGATAACATCATCGTGAGTTAACATAGCTAAAGCAGGACAGATGAAAGATAGATTTTTGGAAGAGCAATGCGGAGACAGGAAGTGAAGGCATTTCTGGAGATGCTACGCTTCTGATTGGATAAGTGAAATTATAACAGAGTGGTTCTACTGAGCCAGACTATGAAGATAATGTTGGGGCGAATAGTGTGGTTGACCCATCAAAATCTGCAAAAAGCTCATGGAAGACAAAATCAGGATATTGCACATGGTCACAGTCACAGAACTCAATCCATTACTTCGATTAGAGACATTTTTGTGCAAATCAGGGCAGAAGCATGATTAGAGAAAGTCATAGTATATTATAGGAGAGTTGGGTACAAATTTGGGAGTCAACTATACATGCAAGTACTTTGGAGAGGAAAAGTGATTGAAAATGTTAGCACTAGTTTGCAAGGGTTGAGAGTAGATCTTTTGAGGAGGGAGTGATGATGGTTCATATGGCAAAGAAAGGACAACACCTGGCGAGGGAACCAGTCGAAATGTCAGATAGCATGAGAACTAGGGAGGGAAGTTGGATGGAAATGGAGCTTGGAGAGAGAACAAGATAAGTGTCCAAAAAAGCAGGGTGGTATGGCTTGGTGAACAAGGGAAAGTAGCAAAAACTGCTAAATAAGTCGTCTAAATAAATGCACTCCTTGCACTTCCTTTGGAAGAGGTGGGCATGGGGGTTCAAAGAGATAATCAGCAGTGTGGAATAGAATCAGTGGTTATATTCCCTCTTCATAATGATCCTGGAGTAGTATAGAACATAGAATTTACAGTGCAGAAGGAGGCCATTCGGCCCATCGAACCCACACCAGCCCTTGGAAAGAGCACCCCACTTAAGCCCACAACTCCAACACATACCCGTAACCCAGCAACCCCACCCAACCCCTTTGGACACTAAGGGCAATTTAGCAATCCACCTAACCTTCACGTCTTTGGACTGTCGGAGGAAATTGGAGCTCCCGGAGGAAACCTATGCAGACACACAGACTCCACACAGACAGTGACCCAATTCAGGAATCAAACCTGGAGTTGTGAAGCGACAATGCTAACCACTGTGCTACCATGCCGCCCTTGCAGTCAGCAGTTTTGAAAGGAAAGCTTTATCCTGCTTCCCATTGCCATCATGCTAACCATTAATTTCATACCATCTCCCTGCATAATGTAAAGTTCCTTCCTGTTTATTTCCTGTTTACTCCCTTATTTCCCCTTATTTTTATTTTGCTGTTGCACTTTTGATCTATGGATGATTGATGGACGTCTCATTTTAAGGCAAGCAGCCTGTAAGAAGCCTGTACCTTTAATTCAAATAGAAGAATCCATAAGACTCTGCAGTGTGCTTATCATTTTTCTATTCTACTTCGCTACGAACAGTTGAAACTGAGCATTGTGGAATAATTCCACTACTGGTGTAAGCAGACTGGCCGGCATCAATGAGAACTCGGTTTTATTGATTGGCTGATGGCCTATGAGTTGGTCCATAAAGGCAGTGCTCTGCCCAGCAACAGGAGGTAACTCGATCTGATCCCACTGGAATGGTTTTCAGAGCTCCAAGGGTTGAGTTTTGTTTCAGTTTTGATTTTGGCAACCCCAAGAAAGGACCTGCTATCCACTCATCTCCGTTTTTCTCCAGAATGGTTGTGTTACTGAACTGGATGAATCTATGTACAGGCAGATTCCAGAACCGATCAACTCTCTCTCCTGAAAGGCAAAGGGAGACTACAGGAGGATAGAGGCATGAATGAGGACCTTGAGGTGACGGCCCAGTTTGATGAGAAATTTCTGATGAATGCATTTTCTAAGCTACCTGAATGAATTACTCTACAAAGAAGACCATTATTTGCTGTAAATCAGAGACTTTATTCAGCAAGCTTGCTGTGAAGACTGTGCTGAAGAACCACCATCTGAAGCAAAGACTCTTCACCTTTGACCTCCATCCTTTTTTTTAACCTCTTTCCGCCCCTCTGTGTTTGTCTTATGTGTGTGGGTAGAGGATGCAACAGTTAAAGTGGGTAGTAGGTATTTGCTTGTCATTAATCAGTTGTATTTACTGCATATTTCATGATAGTCCTTGTTATAAATAAATATTAATCATTTTTACATTTACAAACCTGGCGATTGTAATTATTGGGGTGCCAAGGGCCAAAGACGTTTGGTATTTTTATAAGAATTATTGGTTAATTCACTTCTGTTGTGATTCGGGGGTATGTGGAGCTGGAATTGACCACGCATTAGCCCAGGGTGTCATAACAACTGTCACTTCCCCATTGTAGATCTCCCTGTCAACAACACATTCTGCATGTTATAATAATCCTTCATTATCATGTCACTGAGCCTTTGTGTTCTATACCACCCTTTAAATCCTCCAACACTTCATGGTCCTGTTGTCTTAAGCCTCACCTTACGTCTCACAGATGTAGTCTCTTCCTCCATAATAATGCATTGTCTGCATCCTCTCCACGTTCCCCAATTCATAAGTTTCATTGCCTTACCTGCAGATGATGGTAGTCTTCAGGTGACGTTACCTGTTCCTTATTCCTTAACCTTTGCTCCAATGACTCCTTTCCTTCAGTTGTCATAAACCTTTACGCATCCCAGGCTGAAGAAAAATATCAGAAGTCTGAAATGCAGGCAAACCTGCGGAATAAAAATGGAGTTGAAGCCAGGATGTCAATGTTCTGTGATGCTGTGGAGTTTGGAAACTGGAAGAAGGAGAGGCAGGCTTGACTGGATGGGGAGAGAGCAGAGGTGATTCCCATGTGTGATGTCTAAGAGCTCATTGTAAGCATTGAATGCACTATTTTGAAGTGGCTCCCTAGAAATGTAACTCTCTCTCTGTCCTCTAGATATCACAAATGTAAGGATCCTTCCTGTTTATTTCCTTTCTTCCCATTTCTGTTATGTTATTTTATTATTTCAGTCCGTGAACAGGAATGTGCCTTTAAGCAGAAGACTCAAAGTTGAAGCAACCTGCTTGTCAGGACACTGAGTCCCCAAGTTTTGTTTTTGGAAAGAAATCAGACTCGGCACTGAGTGGATCTTAGGAACCAGGTTTGGAGGGAGTCGGATCGGTTGGATAGCTGGCAGCCGGTGGATTGGCCAGGGACAGTGTTCTGCATGACAATATTCAGTGCTTGGTTCCTGCGTGATGCTTTCTGAGAGAACTGGGCAGAGACCTTGAAAGTGAAAGGAACGCATGCTCTCTCTCCTGCTTTATTGTTATGAAAACAGTGATTACCCAGCACATCCTTTGCTGTGAAATTGATGCTGAGTCTGTAGAGAAGATAGACACCCTCACCACAAAAACAACTCAAAACCGAGAGAAAAAGTATCAAAATGAAAGCCCGATTTCAGAGACTAACTGGAAGTCATCCCAGTGCATCAAAGTTTTTTAATCTTGTTATTTTATTAATTTTTTTTACCTTTCCACTCTTTGTTGTTTGTTTGTCTTTGTGTGTGTCTGTGCGTATATAGAGAGTAGGGATAGTTGGGAAGAGGGAGTTGGGAAAGGGTATTAGATAATTACATTTTCTATCTGTTTAATTATAATACTATAAATAATAAAAAGGTTACTTGTGTTACAAACCTTGTGACTGTACTTTATTGAGCTCAACCAAGGACCTTGGGTATTTTAAATAAAATCTAATTTTATCTGTGTCGCGATTTCAGGTCATGTGGGGCTGGATGTGACCACGCACTAGCCCATGATGTCCTGACATAGTTTGGTGGCTTAGTTCCCTGATATTTGGAATGATGATTTGGGGTACAGTTTATATTAAAGAGGCAACACGAGGGACGTCCGGTGACGGAGAAGTGCTGAGCAGTCGCACATCAGATGGCTCTCCTCCAGAATACAATAAAATAAGCACTTTTGGATGAATTCAGCCTGGAACATTGGACTCATTTTAGTCCCAAACAAGAAAGGAAGAGAAAAGGTGCAGTTTGCCAGTGAATGGGAGCTCAAGAGGCTGCGAAGAAGATAGAAACGGAGGAAAAGGTTAGGAACAGTGAGTGAGTGAGTCGGCGGACACACAAGGCGAAGAATCCCCAGCCACCCCTGAGAGAGGGAGACTGATGACCCGAACAACGGCTTCCATCCCTACCCTCACCCCCCCCCCCCCTCCTCCCACCCCCCGCGGGCCTGGAGATGGATGGAAGATGCTCCTGACGAAGGAATGGACAGCGATGAGGGAGGCGATTAAAATAGAGATCCAGGTGATAGTGACAGAGGCGCTGGTTGCCCTGCAGACAGCAATCAACGGAATGGGGAAGAAACTGGAAGCTCAGGGAAGACGATCCAGGAACTTGAAAAGTCATTGATGGATCAGAGCGACAGGATTGTTGCTCTGGAGGTCGAAATAAAAAGGTTGGTGGCGTCCCAGAGGAGCCTGAAGGGAAAAGTCTCGGTCTCGGCGAAGGGATCCGACAGACTATGTGGCCCAGATGTTGGTCAACTTTGTCGGGAGGAAAAGCTTCCCCAAGCCGCCGGAGATCGAGAGGGCACACAGGTCACACCAACCGAAGCCCAAGGCCAGGGAGCAGCTAAGGGCGATAATCGCCAAACTACACAGATACCAGGATTGGGAGAGGATCCTGCGGTGGGCTAGGCAGCCAAAGGTGAGCAGTTGGGAAGGACACAGAACAGGAGTGTCCCAGAACATTGGTGATGTATTGGGTGTGCTGGGTCTGCGAAGACTGCGTTTACCAGAGCAGTGAGAGAGACAGGCTTCCAACACTTGTAGAAGTACAACTCCATTTTATTGAACTATGAGCTGTTAAACATACTTGAACTGTGGGTTGACACTATGCTAAGTTGACTGGAGACCTGAGGCTAACCTGACCAGACTATCCTGCTAGCACATGGTGGATGTTCGTGTTCCTGCTCACGGGCTCTGGCTGTCTCAGAGGCTGCATCCCAAGAGAGCGGGAAAACTAGTGCCCTCTGGCTTTATAGTGGCTGTGCCCTGTCTAGTGATTGGCTGCTGTGTTCTGTGTGTTGATTGGTCATTCAGCGTGTCAGTCAGTGTCTGTCTGTGCACCATCATATACTTGTGTGTATATTATGACAATTGGGGCAGACATGGCAAAGCGCAGGGCTGAGTTCAACCAAGCAAAATCAACCCTGTACAAAGTGGAGTAAAATTTGGGATGCTATTCCCATCTACGCTCTGTTTACATTCCAAAACAATTCATATTTTAACACCTCGGCAGAGGCAGACGTGTTCTTGCGGAAGAATAGCATAGACAAGGGGCAGACAAGAGGAAGAAACAAAGAAAGAAAGGAGAATGAAAAGTGATAGACTTAAACAAGTTTGCATGGAACAGTACTGCCTTGCTTTGAGCAAAAGCACCAGCCCACAGGAAAAGGCGAGGTCGGCAGTGTGCAGGAGAGGGTGAAGAGGAGACAGAGGGAACAGCTATTGATCAGGAAAAGGGTAAGATCAACCCCGGGAGAGGGGGGACACCATACTAGCAGGGAATGCTAGCCCGAGGAAGCAGGAAAGCAATGGAGCTGCGGCGCACCTCCCAGCAGGGAGGGAGCGTCTGGCGGGGTAGGGGGGGGGGGGGGGGGGGGGGGGGGAGGGGGGGAGCAGAGGGGCAGGGATGGGAATATAAGGGAGAAATAGGGAGGGAGACGCAGGGGTAGGGTGGGGTTAGAAAGGGAGACGGCTCCGGGCGGGGAGGTGGGAGGGCTGGATGGGGCTTTAGGAGGTGGCAACGGTCAGGAATTGAGAGATTTGGGGATCTCTTCATTGAGGAGGGTTTCCTGAGCCTGGAGTCATTGGAGGAGGAGTTTGAGTTGCTGGGTGGGAACGGTTTTCGGTACCTGCAGGTACGGGACTTTGTTCGGAGGCAAGCTTTCCTCACCTCCCCCTGAGGGGACTATAGGATAAGGTGATGTCAAAAACGGGGGTTGGGGAGGGGAGGGTTTCGGAGATATACAAGGAGTGGATGGAGTGGGAAGGGGTCCCAATAGGGGAGGTGAAGAGGAAGTGGGAGGAAGAATTGGGAGGGGAGTTGGAAGTCGGAATATGGGACAAGGCCTTGGATTGGATTGGATTTGTTTATTGTCACGTGTACCGAGGTACAGTGAAAAGTATTTTTCTGCAAGCAGCTCAACAGATCATTCAGTACATGGGAAGAAAAGGGAATTGAACAGAATTCAAGAAAATACATGAGAATACATAATAGGGCAACACAATATATACAATGTACTACATAAGCATTGGCATCGGATGAAGCAGACATGGGTGTAGTGTTAATGAGGACAGTCCATAAGAGGGTCATTTAGGAGTCTGGTGACAGTGGGGAAGAAGCTGTTTTTGAGCCTGTTCGTGCGTGTTCTCAGACTTCTGAATCTCCTGCCCGATGGAAGAAGTTGGAAAAGTGAGTAAGCCGGGTGGGAGGGATCCTTGATTATGCTGTCCGCTTTCCCCAGGCAGTGGGAGGTGTAGATGGAATCAATGGATGGGAGGCAGGTTCGTGTGATGGACTGGGCGGTATTCACGACTCTCTGAAGTTCCTTGCGGTCCTGGGCCGAGCAGTTGCCATACTAGGCTGTGATGCAGCCCGATAGGATGCTCTCTATAGTGCATCTGTAAAAGTTGGTAAGGGTTAATGTGGACATGCCAAATTTCCTTAGTTTCCTGAGGAAGTAAAGGCGCTGTTGTGCTTTCTTGGTGATAGCGTCGACATGAGTGGACCAGGATAGATTTTTGGTGATGTGCACCCCTAGGAATTTGAAACTGCTCACCATCTCTACCTCGGCTCCGTTGATGCTGACAGGGGTGTGTACAGTACTTTGCTTCCTGAAGTCGATGACCAGCTCTTTAGTTTTGCTGGCATTAAGGGAGAGATTGTTGTCGTTGCACCACTCCACTAGGTTCTCTATCTCCCTCCTGTATTCGGACTCGTCGTTATTCGAGATCCGGCCCACTATGGTCGTATCGTCAGCAAACTTGTAGATGGAGTTGGAACCAAGTTTTGCCATGCAGTCATGTGTGTACAGGGAGTAGAGTAGGGGGCTAAGTACGCAGCCTTGCGGGGCACCGTTGTTGAGGACTATTGTGGAGGAGGTGTTGGTGTTCATTCTTACTGACTGTGGTCTGTTGGTCAGAAAGTCAAGGATCCAGTTGCAGAGTGGAGAGCCAAGTCCTAGATTTTGGAGCTTTGATATGAGCTTGGCTGGGATTATGGTGTTGAAGGCGGAGCTGTAGTCAATAATAGGAGTCTGATGTAGGAGTCCTTGTTTTCGAGATGCTCTAGGGATGAGTGTAGGGCCAGGGAAATGGCATCTGATGTGGACCGGTTGCGACGGTATGCGAATTGAAGTGGGTCAAGGCGTTCCAGGAGTATGGAGGTGATGCGCTTCATGATCAGCCTCTCAAAGCACTTCATTACAACTGACGTCAGGGCCACCGGGCGGTAGTCATTGAGGCACATTGCCTTGAGGAGAGTTAATTCATCCTCGTCGTGGTGCCAGGCTTAGCCTGATCCAGTTCAAGGTGGTTCATAGGGCTCATATGACTGGCCCGGATGAGTAGGTTTTTTGAGGAAGTGGAGGACAGGTGCGGACGCTGTGGGGGAAGCCCAGAGAACCACGTACACATGTTCTGGGCATGTCCGAAGTTGAGGGAATTCTGGCAGGGATTTGCGGACGTCATGTCAGAGGTCCTGGAAGGGAGGGTGACTCCGAGTCCGGAAATGGCAATATTTGGGGTATCGGAAAATCCGGGGGCCCAGGGGGGGGAGGCATGGTAGTGTAAGGCAAGGACAGGAAACTTAATATACGGGTAATCAGATAGGGCGGTATGTTACTTTAATGTTGTTGCTTGTGTCGGCCCGCTGGCTTGTTTAAGAAATGTTCAATTGTTAAACTGTGAAAATTAAAAATGCTTCAATAAAATATTTTCTATTAAAAAAAAGAAAGGGGGACAAGGGGGAAACGGGACCACGAGGAACACAATAAGAAGGAAGGGCAGGGTTAGGGCAAAGACAGAAGCCTCTTCCAGCATGCAGGTGGGGGAAGGGCGAGCTTAAAGGCCTCAAGCTGACTTGAGGGCCTTTATGAAAGCTGAATTCTAGCAGCAGAGGGAACAACTGTGAAAAGATCTCACCAAGGCCATTGAAGAAGCAGTGACGGCTGACTTCCGGTGACGGCGGGCGGGAGGCAGCTGCGCGTTGGAGGACTCCCATTTGGGAACGGCATTGTCGGGGATTAACGCCTGGTCCTAGGGGCAGCGAAGGCAGTGAAGGCCAGGAGAAAGCACCGGGAAGGGATATGTCGAGGTCCAGTAAGAAAACGGCTGTGAAAACAGCTGAAAGTTCGTCTTGGAGTAGAAAGATCACCGTGGGGTCACTAAGGAAATGGAGGCTGGAGCACCAGGGAAGGCCGCATTGCTTACGGCTGAAGAAATAACTAAGGTGATGGCTGCGGAATTCGAAAGGTAGTTTACAAAATACATGGAGACAATGAGGAAGGAGATGAGAGAGGTTTTGAGTGTACTGGTGGAGGAGGCGATTTCCCCGGTGATGACGGCGGTGGCGAGCACAGTGGCGGAGGTGCGGGAGCAAGGGGAGGCGCTGAGGGAAGTGGCAGAATGGCTGAAACATCGGAGAGCATACACTTTAAAACGCTGCCTGCTGGGTGGAGCCAGCAGGCAGGCATTTACCGTTGTACCCTTAATATACGGGCAGTGCCATAATACATATAATATGCCACTAGTGATGACTACCACATTCACCCCCTGTTAAAAAAAGAGTCCGGCGAGGGTGGTGGAAAACATTACAAGTTAAGTCTGTCCGGGGCCTTAACCCTCCTCTTCGATCACCTCGGTCCTGGTGGTGATGTGGACGCCGACTGGGTCACCTGCGACTCTGGGAGCGTATTGTCCTCGCCTTCGTCACCCCTGAGTGGATCCAGTGGGAGGACGGACCCTGCTGGGGTGGGGGCTGCGGTGAGGTTTGCTGGAGGAAGGATGAGTGGCGCAGGGGTGAATGAGGCAACCGAGGGGGGAGCGGTGTCAAGTCGTGGGTGGGGATCCCACGGGTGCCAGGCACCGGAGGGAGACTGTGTCTTGGCACCCGTCGGGGTGTGCCATGTAGGCGTACTACAGATTAGCATGCAAGAGGTGGACTTTTTCGACCAAGGGGCCCGACTTATGGGTCCGCACATGCTTCCGGAGGAGGACGGGTCCAGTAACTGTCAGCCATGTTGGGAGCGAGACCCCGGAGGTGGACTTCCTGGGGAAGGCAAACACACGTTCGTGAGGGGTCTCATTAGTCGCGGTGCTTAGGTGCGATCGGATGGAATGGAGTGCGTCGGGGAGGACCTCCTGCCAGCGGGAGACTGGGAGATTTTTAGACCGCAGTGCCCGCAGGACAGCCTTCCAGACCGTCCTGTTCTCCCTCTCCACCTGCCTGTTTCTCCGGGGGTTGTAGCTGGTCGTCCTGCTCGAGGTGATGTCCTTGCTGAGCAGGCAATTAAGCAGCTCATCGCTCATAAAAGAGGATCCCCGATCACTGTTGATGTAGGTGGGGAAACTGAACAGAGTGAAGATGCTGTGCAGGGCTTTAATTACCGTGGCAGAAGTCATATTGGGGCATGGGATGGCGAAAGCGAACTGGGAGTACTCATCAATTACGTTCAGGAAAGGGAGGGACACCGGGTTGCTGCTGAAAAGACCAGAAACGGGAAGTGGAGGACTGGAGAGGTGGGGGGAGGGGGACATCGCCATGGGGAGCGGGTCAGAAGGGGAGGGTCGACCCGGGGCGAGCAGGGAACAGGACATGGCTAATCGGCAGGGGAAGGGGGCGGGTCGTCCCGCGACCCGGCTGATCACTTGGAACGTGAGGGGGTTGAATGGGCCGGTCAAGAGATCAAGGGTATTCTCACACCTGAAGGGACTGAAGGCTGATGTAGCAATGTTACAGGAGACCCATTTGAAGGTAGTGGACCAGGTTCGCCTGAGAAGGGGGTGGGTGGGACAGGTGTTCCACTCTGGATTGGACGCAAAGAACCGGGGGGTGGCGATTCTGGTGGGAAAGAGGGTGTCATTCGTGGCGGAGGAGGTGGTGGCGGATAAGGAGGGTAGGTATGTGATGGTGAAGGGTAAGCTGCAGGGGAGAAAGTGGTGATGGTCAACGTATATGCCCCGAACTGGGATGACGCGGGTTTTATGAGGCGCCTATTGGGCCTCATTCCGGGACTGGAGGCAGGGGGCTTGATCATGGGGGGGGACTTTAACACAGTGCTGGACCCCGGGCTAGACAGATCGAGCTCAAGGACCAATAGGAGGCCGGCAGCGGCAGAAGTGCTGAGGGGGTACATGGAGCAGATGGGAGGAGTAGACCCATGGAGGTTTGGTAGGCCGAGGGCGAGGGAGTATTCCTTTTTCTCCCACGTCCATGGAGTGTACTCCAGAATCGATTTCTTCGTGTTGAGCAGGGGGCTGATCCCGAGGGTACGGGAAGCTGAGTACTCGGCCATTGTGATCTCTGATCATGCACCGCATTGGGTGGATGTGGAAATGGGGGAGGCGCGGGACCAGCGCCCGCTGTGGCGGCTGGATGTGGGGCTGTTAGCGGACGACGAGGTGTGTAAAAGGGTCCGGAAGAGCATTGAGAGCTATCTGGACTTGAATGACACGGGTGAGGTGCAGGTGGGGATGGTCTGGGAGGCCCTGAAGGCAGTGATCAGGGGAGAGCTGATCTCCATAAGGGCGCACAGAGAAAGAAAGGAGAGGCAGGAGAGGGAGAGGCTGGTGGGGGAGCTATTGGAAGTGGATAGGAGATATGCGGAGGCACCAGAGGAGGGGCTGCTGGGAGAACGGCGCAGCCTGCAGGTCAAGTTCGACCTGCTGACCACCAGGAAGGCAGAGACGCAGTGGAGAAGGGCACAGGGCGCGGTCTATGAGTATGGGGAAAAGGCGAGCAGGATGCTGGCACACCAGCTTCGCAAACGAGATGCGGCTAGGGAGATTGGGGGAGTGAAGGAGAGGGGCGGGAAGGTAGTGCAGAAGGGGCAAGAAGTGAACGGGGTCTTCAGGGATTTTTACAAGGAGTTGTATCGGTCTGAGCCGCCGACGAGGAGAGGGGGAATGGAGGACTTCCTAAACAAATTGAGGTTCCCAAGGGTCCAGGAGGGGCTGGTAGAAGGGCTGGGGGCGCCAATAGGGCTAGAGGAGCTAGTCAAGGGAATAGGTCAGATGCAAGCGGGGAAGGCGCCGGGGCCAGATGGGTTCCCGGTGGAATTCTATAAGAAAAATGTGGACTTGGTGGGACCGGTACTGGTACGAGCCTTTAATGAGGCGCAAGAGGGGGGGGTTCTGCCCCCGACAATGTCGCAGGCTCTGATCTCCCTGATATTGAAGCGGGATAAAGACCCCGTGCAGTGCGGGTCCTACAGGCCTATCTCGCTTCTGAACGTGGATGCCAAGTTGCTGGCAAAGATCCTGGCAGCTAGAATAGAGGATTGTGTGCCAGGGGTAATCCATGAGGACCAGACGGGGTTCGTGAAGGGGCGGCAGCTCAACACGAACGTGCGGAGATTGCTGAATGTAATTATGATGCCGGCAGTGGAGGGGGAGGCTGAGATAGTGGTAGCGCTGGACGCGGAGAAGGCATTCGATAGGGTGGAGTGGGAGTACCTGTGGGAGACGTTGGAACGGTTTGGGTTTGGGGAAGGGTTTATTAAGTGGGTGAAGTTGCTCTACTCGGCCCCGACGGCGAGTGTAGTGACAAACGGGAGGAGGTCGGAGTATTTCGGGCTCCACCGAGGGACCAGGCAGGGATGTCCCCTATCCCCCCTACTTTTCGCACTGGCGATTGAACCGTTGGCGATGGCACTGAGGGGTTCAGGGGGGTGGAGAGGACTGACTAGGGTAGGGGAGGAACATCGAGTATCGCTGTATGCGGATGATCTACTGCTGTACGTGGCAGACCCAGAAGGGGGAATGCCGGAGATAATGGAACTATTAGCAGAGTTTGGGGACTTTTCGGGGTACAAACTAAATTTGGGCAAAAGCGAGGTTTTTGTGATACACCCGGGGGACCAGGGAGAGGGTATTGGGAGACTCCCCTTCAAGCGAGCAGGAAAGAGCTTTAGGTACTTAGGGGTGCAGGTGGCAAGGAACTGGGGGATCCTCCACAAGTTGAACTTTTCCAGGCTGGTGGAACAGATGGAGGAGGAATTTAAGAGGTGGGACATGGTACCGTTGTCGCTGGCGGGGAGGGTGCAGTCAATCAAAATGACGGTCCTCCCAAGGTTCTTGTTTTTATTTCAGTGCTTGCCCATCTTCCTCCCTAGGGCCTTCTTCAAAAAGGTGACGAGTAGCATCATGAGCTACGTGTGGGCGCATGGCACCCCAAGGGTGAGGAGGGTCTTTTTGGAGCGGAGTAGGGACAGTGGAGGGCTGGCACTGCCCAATCTCTCGGGGTACTACTGGGCGGCAAATGTGTCAATGGTGCGCAAGTGGATGATGGAAGG
Source organism: Scyliorhinus canicula (assembly GCF_902713615.1). Taxonomy (NCBI): domain Eukaryota; kingdom Metazoa; phylum Chordata; class Chondrichthyes; order Carcharhiniformes; family Scyliorhinidae; genus Scyliorhinus; species Scyliorhinus canicula. The sequence continues at coordinate 127,190,455 of NC_052151.1, read as the reverse complement.
GGAGGGGGCAGCTTGGAAACGAATGGAGAGGGCGTCCTGTGGCAACACAAGCCTGGGGGCCCTAGTAACGGCACCATGGCCGCTCCCCCCCACGAGGTACACCACGAGCCCGGTGGTGGCGGCCACCCTCAAGATATGGGGGCAGTGGAGGCGACATAGGGGGGAAATGGGAGGTCTGTTGGCGGCGCCAATAAGAGGGAACCATAGATTCATCCCGGGGAACATCGACGGGGGATTTCAGAGCTGGTACAGGGTGGGCATACGGCAGCTGAAGGACCTGTTTATAGAGGGGAGGTTTGCGAGCCTGGGAGGGCTGGAGGAGAAGTTTGAGCTTCCCCCGGGAAACATGTTCAGATATTTACAAGTGAAGGCATTTGCTAGGCGGCAGGTGGAGGGGTTTCCCCTGCTCCCCAGTAAGGGGGCGAGTGATAGGGTGCTCTCGGGGGTCTGGGTCGGAGGGGGGAAGATATCAGACATCTACAAGATAATGCAGGAGGCGGAAGCAGCATCAGGGGAGGAGCTGAAAGCCAAGTGGGAAGGGGAGCTGGGAGAGCAGATAGAAGACGGGACGTGGGCGGATGCACTGGAGAAGGTCAACTCTTCCTCCTCGTGTGCGAGACTGAGCCTCATTCAATTTAAGGTGCTGCATAGAGCTCACATGACGGGGACAAGGATGAGCCGGTTCTTTGGGGGTGAGGACAGGTGTGTCAGATGTCTGGGAAGCCCAGCGAACCATGTGCATATGTTCTGGGCATGTCCGGTGCTGGAAGGGTTCTGGAAGGGGGTGGCAAGGACGGTGTCGAAGGTGGTGGGGTCCAGGGTCAAACCAGGATGGGGGCTTGCGATCTTTGGGGTCGGGGTAGAACCGGGGGTACAGGAGGCTAGGGAGGCCGGAATACTGGCCTTTGCGTCCCTAGTGGCTCGACGAAGGATATTAATTCAATGGAAGGACGCGAGGCCTCCAAGCGTTGAAACTTGGATTAACGATATGGCTAGCTATATTCAGCTAGAAAGGATCAAATTTGCCCTGAGAGGGTCGGTACAGGGATTCGCCAGGCGGTGGCAACCTTTCCTTGACTTTTTAGATCAGAGATAGACGTTCGGGGTCGTGGCAGCAGCAACCCGGGGGGTGGGAGGGGGGGGGGGGAGGGGGGGGGGGGGCAGCAAGGGTCGTGGGGGGACATGCACGACTGTAACGCGGGCAAGTCTGCTCGCTGCTCATGTCTGAAACTGTAGGCTGCCTTGTTTGTTAAGGTTGCCTGGGGGGGGGGGGGGGGGGGGGGGGGGGAGGACTGGTGCGCGCGAGAGGGCGGGCGAGGGAGGGACATTTGCCTAGAGGGATTGTGTTGTAAATAATTTAAAATTAGTAGGGGTAAATGTCTGTATGGAAAAACTCTTTCAATAAAAATTATTTTTAAATAAAAAAAAATTACGTTCAGGAAATACGTGTTGCGGTCGGTGGAGGGGAGGGGCCCTTTGAAGTCCACGCTGAGGCGTTCAAAGGGGCGGGAGGCCTTCACCAGGTGCGCTCTATCTGGCCGGTAGAAGTGCGGCTTGCACTCTGCGCAGACTTGGCAGTCTCTGGTGACGGTCCTGACCTCCTCAATGGAGTAGGGCAGGTAGCGGGCCTTGGAAATGGAAGAACCGCGTGACCCCCGGGTGGCAGAGGTCATAGTGAAGAGCCCGGAGTCGGTCCACTTGTGCACTGGCACATGTACCACAGGATAGGGTATCAGGGGGCTCGTTGAGCTTCCCCGGGCGATACAAGATCTCATAATTATAGGTGGAGAGCTCGATCCTCCACCTCAAGATCTTGTCATTTTTTATCTTGCCCCACAGTGTATTATTAAAGATAAAGGCAACCGACTGTTGGTCAGTGAGGAGAGTGAATCTCCTGCCGGCCACAATGGCGTGGGCCTCCTTTTCGACAGAGGGGTGCCGAATTTCGAAGCATGGAGGGTGTGGGAAAAGAAGGCCACGGGCCTGCCCGCCTCGTTGAGGGTGGCGGCCAGAGCTACGTCCGATGCATCGCTCTCCATCTGAAAGGGGAGGGTCCTGTCGACCGAGTGCATCGTGGCCTTTGCGATGTCTTCCTTGATGTGGTTGAAGGCCTGGTGGGCCTCAGCCACCAGGGGGAAAACTGTGGACTGAATGAGTGGGCGGGCCTTGTCCGCATAATTAGGGACCCACTGAGCGTAATAGGAGAAAAACCCCAGGCATCGTTTCAGGGCCTTGGGGCAGTGGGGGAGGGGAGTTTCAGGAGGGGGCGCATGTGATCGGGGTCGGGGCCGAGGACTCCATTTTCCATGATATAGCCAAGGATGGCTAAGCGGTTGGTGCGGAACACGCATTTCTCCTTATTGTAGGTGAGATTAAGGAGTTTGGTAGTCTGGAGGAATTTTTGGAGGTTTGCGGTGTGGTCCTGCTGATTGTGGCCGCAGATGGTGATGTTATCTAGGTACAGGAAGGTGGCCCGCAGTCCGTACCGGTCAACCATTCGGTCCATCTCTCGCTGGAAGACTGAGACCCCATTAGTGACGCCGAAGGGAACCCCAAGGAAGTGATAGAGGCGGCCATCTGCTTCGAACACAGTGTATTGGCGGTCCTCCGGGCGAATGGGGAGCTGGTGGTAGGCGGACTTCTAGTCCACTATGGAAGAGACTCGATACTGCGCAATCTGATTGGCCATGTCAGATATGCGTGGGAGCGGGTACGCGTTGAGCTGCGTGTACCAATTGATGGCCTGACTGTAGTCAATGATTATCCTGTGCTTCTCCCCAGTCTTCACTACCACCACTTGAGCTCTCCAGGGGCTGTTGCTGGCCTCAATGACCCCTTCCCGCAGAAGCTGTTGGACCTCCGACCTGATGAAGGTCTGTCCTGGACACTGTACCATCTACTCCTGGTGGCGACGGGTTTGCAATCCGGGGTGAGGTTTGCAAACAGGGAAGGTGGATCGACCTTAAGGGTCGTGAGGCCGCAAACGGTGAGGGGGGTAGGGGTCCACCGAATTTTAAAGTTAGGCTTTGGAGATGGCACTGAAAATCCAGGCTGAGTAACAGGGCAGTGCAGAGGTGGGGGAGGACGAAGAGCCGGAAGTTGCTAAACTCTACGCCTTGGACAGTGAGGGTGTCGATGCAGTACCCCCGGATTTCCACGGAATGGGATCCTGAGGCCAGGGAGATTTTCTGGGTGACGGGGTGTACCGGGAGGGAGCAGTGCCTTACCGTAGTGGGGTGCATGAAGCTCTCTGTGCTCCCGGAGTCAAAAAGGCAGGTTGTGTCGTGCCCATCGATCTTCACCGTCGTGGTCGCGAGGCCGCTACTGATCCAGGGTGATAGAGTTGAGCTGCAGCAGATGCTGGGAGGTCCCGGGCTGGTCAGTGGTGGTGGAGGTAGCGGCAGGCGATGAACAGCCAGATGAGCAGGGGTCCTGAGGCACGGTCCAAAATGGCGCCGAAGATAGCGGCACCCACGAGGCGCACATGGCGGGCGGCATCAAAGATGGCGGCGCCCATGGGCCGCACGTGGCTTGCGAAGGGGAAAATGGCGGCACCCCTGGGTCGCACGTGGGAGGTGTAGGAACGTCGGGCCTGGAAACAGCGGCGACCGACTGGGTCTGGCAAACAGAAGCGAAGTGTCCTTTCTTCCCACACCCGTTGCAGGTCACGCTCCGTGCCGGACAGCGCTGCCTGGGGTGCTTGTTTTGCCCGCAAAAATAACACTTGGGCCCCCCAGAGTTGGCTGTCAGCCACGCGGCGCAGGCTTGCAGTGAGCTGGAGTCTGCAGCTGGTGTGGCACATGATGCCCACAAGGCTGCCGCGCGGTCCGGGGCGTAGAACTGAACATTACGGGAGGCCACTTCTAATGAATTAGCGAGCTGCCTAGTTCCCGCAAGATCGCGCGTATCCCCTTCCAGTAGCCGCTGGCGGACGTACGCAGACTTCATGCCCGTGATGTAAGCGACTCTAATTAAAAGTTCTGTGTTCTGGACTGCCAAAACTGCCCGGCAGTCACAGTTCCTAGCTAGGATGTGCAGGGCACGCCAGAAATCGTCCAGACACTCCCCAGGGAGTTGCTGTCTCGTGGCCAGGAGGTGCCTGGCGTATACTTGATTTACTGGTCGAATGTAATGTCCCTTCAGGAGCTCCATTGCTTCGGAGTAGGTGGGCGCATCCCGGATGAGAGGAATATTGTCAGGGCTCACCCATGAATAGAGGACTTGGAGCTTCTGCGAGTCTGAGGGTTCTTCAGCAGCTGTTCTAAGGTAGCTTTCGAAGCAGGCTAGCCAGTGATCAAAGGCGGACGTAGCGTTGGCTGCTTGAAGGCTCAGCTGCAGGCGATCAGGCTTGATGTGAAGATACATCGTATAAAAAATCTTGCTCAATCAATTGATGCACTATCAATTACCACAAAGACGAGAATAGTGGAACAATCGACGCTTTATTGAACACGATGTTGTGCCTCCTGTAGCTGGAACCAGAATGGCTGCAGCGCCAGAGAGCACACACTTTTATACGCCAGCAGGCAGGGATTTACCATTGTAACCTCAATATACGGGCAGTGCCGTAATACATATAATATGCCACTAGTGGTGACTACCACATGGACGTTTTGAATGAGGTTCACCCAGCAGAGAAAGGACTCTCAGGAGGATCTGGTGGGGATTGATCGTGTAGAACTGAGGCTGGAGACCCAGAGCCAGGCAATCCAGAAGGTGGTGGAGGAGGTGGTGGTGGAGCACGAGGAGCAGCTTACTTCATTGGCAGCTGGAATTGGGATGTTGCGGCTCAAAGGGAAAGTAGAGGATCTGGAGAACCGCTCCCGGAGACAGAACTTGAGAATTGTGGGGTTGCCGGGGGGGCATTGAGGGAGTGGACGTTGACTCTTACGTAGCCAAAATGCTGGAGAGGTTGCTGGGGGAGGGGGCCTTCGACCAGCCCCTGGAGGTGGATCAGTGCATAGAGCGCTTATGAGTAAGCCGCAGATGACTGAGCCGCCCAGGACAATGATGGTGAGGTTACACCGATTCCTGGGTAGGGCAAGGATTTTGAGGTGGGCCAGGCAGACGAGGAGATGTTACCTGGAGGGATACTGAGCACCAGGTATATCAGGACCTGGGTGCGGAACTGACCAAGAGGAGAGCGGATTTCATCCGAGTAAAGCCTGCCCTCTTTGAAAATGCCCGCAAGTCGCCTGGGAGCTGTCTATGCTGCCCACCATATAGGACTATGTGCCGAACCTTTGACAGGACTGGCTCCGTCTGGGTCCACTCACGGATCTGTGATGCCGTGACAGGCAAGGTGTCCATAAAATTTAGGTTTGCAACCACCTCACCGGTCGTGGGGGTCAACATGGGGCCGGTCGATAAGGCAATCGGCTCAGTACCCCGGCATTCCCTATCTGGGTTCCTGGTTTGTGCTCCAGAGAATACTTGTATGCAGCGAGCAACAAAGCCCAGCACTGGATCCGTGCGGAAGCAATGGGCGGTATTGGCTTAGCCTCTCTGAAAAGTCCCAGCAAAGGCTTATGATCAGTCACGATAGTGAAGTGGCGGCTATATACGTACTGGTGGAAACGTTACACCGCAAAGACCACTGCCAGGCCCTCCTTCTCGATCTGCGCGTACTTTTTTTCCGCTGCAGTCAGTGTGCGGGAGGCGAAAGCTATCGGCTGCTCGACCCCGTTCTCCATCTTGTGGGACAGGACGGCCCCAATACCATACGGGGATGCATCACATGTGACGAGCAAAGGCTTTCCAGGATCATAGTGGGTTAGTAACCCAGACGATGACAATTGTTGTTTTACCCACCGGAAAGCGGTTTCTTGCGGCTGACCCCAAACCCAGGTGTGATTCTTCTTTAGCAGAAGGTGCAACGGGGCCAGCGTAGTTGCCAGATTGGGGAGGAACTTTCCGTAATAGTTTACGAGGCCGAGAAACGAACGAAGATGCGAAGTGTCAGTCGGGGCAGGGGCCTGTTGAATCGCGCGCACCTTCTCTGCGACGGAGTGCAAACCTTCGCAGTCCACCCGATAACCCAGGTAGACTACTTCCTTCGCCTGAAAAACGCACTTTCTGCAACGTAAACGGACTTCAGCCTCCGAAAAGCGTCTAAGGACAGCCTCCAAATTTTCCAAATGTTCCTGCTCTGACGTCCCTGTGATCAAAACGTCATCTAAGTAAACAGCAACACGCGGTAAACCTCTCAAAATGCCCTCCATAACACATTGAAAAATAGCGCAGGCAGAGGATACTCCAACGGGCAAACGTGTATATTCATACAGGCCGCAGTGTGTATTAATCGTTACATATGGCCGGGAGGCAGGGTCCAGCTCCAACTGTAGGTAGGCCTGACTAATATCTTATTTTGTGAACGAGAGTCCGCCTGCAAGCTTCGCGTAGAGATCCTCTATGCGAGACATTGGGTATCGGTCAAGTCGGGAAGCCGTATTCACTGAAGTTTATAGTCGCCGCACAAGCGAACTATGGCATCTGGCTTCATTACAGGTACAATTGGTGCTGCCCAGTCAGCGAAACAGACGGGCCTGATGATATCCAAAGTCTCCAAACGAGTGAGCTCCCCTCTATCTTCTCAAGCAAGACGTAAGGCACCGGGCACGCCCGGAAATAGCGCGGCGTGGCTCCTGGTTCGATTTGGATACGGGCTACAGCCCCTTTTATTTTCCCCAAACCGGGCTGGAATACATCTGGGTATCGTCCTAGCCCCTCAGTCAACCCTCCAGAAACTGTTTGGAGGATGTGCTGCCACTGCAACCGCAAATGGCGCAACCAATCCTGACCCAACAGGCTGGGCCCATGGCCGCGCACCACGATAAGTGGGAAACACCCCTCCTGGCATCCATAAACAACAGGGGTCATCATAGTTCCTGCAATGCCCAATGGTTCCCCCGTGTAGGTGGCCAACCTGGCCTGTTGTCGGTTAATGTAAGGGTCTGTATCCCCGCTTGATGCGGTTTAATGTCCTCTGGGCGATCACGGAGACCACTGCGCCAGTGTCCAACTCCATCTCAAGCGGGTGACCATTGACCCGTACTGTCACTTTAATGGGGGCCACACTGGGCGCTGCCACACAATGCAGCTGCAGGCAGTCATCCTCCATCTCCACGTCCTCGGGAGTAGTCGCCGCAGGTTCATCCAAATGAAAGGTACGGCCCCTGGGCTGGCCCCAGTTTCGGTTGGAATGACGGCGCCTCTGGCGCCCCCAGGTCCGGCGTCCGTGACGGGGCCGGCACCTACAAGTCTGACACGGACATGGCTCCTCATCCATTGGTTCTGGAAAAGGCTCCCTTCAAGGAGGAATATCTGATGGCCACTGGCGTCAATCCGGACGTCGCCTCGCCCAAGGTACAGCAGGGGTGCGGGGGGACGTTTTCGGACGGAAGGGGTTGCGCCCCAAGGCATGCACCTCCATTCCCTGTAGCTCCTCCACTCCTCGTTCTGCACTCTCTCGGAACAATACTATTTGAATGGCCTGTTGAAAAGTCAATGTTGGCTTGGCTAACAAATTTCTCTGGGTGGCCGCATTGTTAATACCGCAAACCAAACGGTCGAGTAACATTTCTGACAAGGTCTCACCATAGTCACAGTACTCCGCAATCCTGCGTAGCCTGGATAGAAAGTCGGCAAGGGATTCTCCTGGGGTCCTCTCAGCGGTATTAAACAGTTGGACTATCATGGATGGGGTTGGGTTAAAATGTTGCCCCACTAAGTTCACAAATTCATCAAACGTTTTGGTGTCTGGCGCAGCTGGGTACATAAGGCTCCTAATCACTCCAAAAGTATGCGGGCCGCAGGCGGTGAGCAATATGACCACCTGGCACTCGTTTTCGGTGATGTTGTCTGTCCGGAAATAGTAACGCATCCTTTGTGCGTACTGGTTCCAACTTTCCAGCGCAGCATCAAAAACATCCAAACGTCCATACAGAGGCATGGTGTAATAGAAAACAACTTCCAACCTGTATCCAACAAAAATCCAGGGAGGTGGCTTCAGCAGTGTAGACAGCTATTCACTTTAACCCTCGTCGCCAGTTTTGTGAGGGCCACGAAGAATCCAGCACAAGTTTTCAGGATACAAAGAAATAACATTTATTTACAATAACATATATATATATATATATTATATATATACAACAGCAGCAGCAACTTCCCTTGCTGCCAACTCCTCTCTCTCCCTGGTTCCAAACTGGCCAGCTCTATTTATGCAGGGAGCCTGCTAATGATTTCTCCGCCTCCCTCATTGGGGAAGCTCATACTCCCACAGGATTGTGGGATTGTCATTAGTCCCCAGCCAATGGTAAGCAGGCAGGTTATAACAGTCTCAAAGGGTTTTTTCCGACGGATAGATGAAATGATTATGGCATTTGTGTGTGTGTGTGGGGGGGGGGGGGGGGGGGGGGACAGCCACAGCCGAGAGAATGAGGGGATGGGGAAGGAAGCCAGACAAGGAATGGGTGGAAATGGAGGAGTCCTCCTATATTGGAACGACCCTCCGAGCCGTAGCCACGACAGTGCTTCCATCCCCCGGCAAAGTACACATCCAGCCCAGTGGTGGCTGCTACATTAAAAACCTGGAACCAGATGAGACAGCACTTTGGCTTAACTGAGGTGTCCACCATGGCCCCCATCTGCGGTAACCATAAATTCCCACCAGGCATGCTAGACGCCACTTTTAAGAAGTGGCGACAGGACAAGGACACTCGCTTTAGGGACTTTTACACGGGGGACAGACTTGCATCTCTTAACAAGCTGATAGAGAGACTGGAGCTACTGAACGGACAGGAGCTCTGACATTTACAAATTGGAATCCTTCTCCGCAAGGAGATGACGAAGTATCCTAGGGCCCTGAGTGACACAATGGTGGAGGAACATTATGGAGAAGGAGAACTATGGGGACATTTACAGACGACTGTTAGAAAGGGTGAGGACACCATTAGACGGCGCAAGACAAAAATGGGAGGACAAACTAGGGACGGACGTAGGGTGGGGACTTTGGAGTGAAGCACTGAGCAGGGCCCATGCCACCTCCTCCCATGCAAGGCTAAGCCTCATACAGTTCAAAGTGGTGCACAGAGTGCACCTAACCAGAACTGGAATAAACAGATTATTCCCGGAGGTGGAGGACAAGTGTGAATGGTGCCAGGGCGGCCCGGCCAACCACACCCACATTTTCTGGGCTTGCCCCAGACTTGTCGGGTTCTAGACTGCTTCCTTCGAGACGATGTTGAAGGCTATGAGGGTTCTGGTGGAGCTGTGCCCAGAGTGGTAGTCTTCAGGGTTTTGGATCAGCCAGAACTACATATGGGGAAGAGGACCGACACCCTTTCTTTTACTTCCTTAATCACATAGAGGTGGTGGTGGTGGTGGTGGTGGTGGGGGGGGGGGGGGGGGGGGGGGGGGGGGGACAAAAGGGGAACATGGAAGCCCTTCCATTACCTTTTTAGCTATGCGACCCTTCACCTTTTATTTTATCGCCACACTCCAGTGCCTTTTTGTGTACACTGAGGGAGCATTCAGAATGTCCTTTCGGGATTGTGGGAGGAAACCGTAGCACCCGGAGGAAACACATGCAGACACGGGGAGAACGCGTAGACTCAGCACAGACAGTGACCCAAGCCGGGAATCGAACCTGGGTCCCTGGCGCTGTGAAGCAACGGTGGTAACCACTGTGCATGTTTCAATCTTTTTAACCAAAACACAAAACTTATAGTACATAGAACAAATTCAACAAAGCAAATACAAATAATTTTATAACTGTACCCATATATGCAAAGCCCATGGTCTTACTTCTTACTTGCCCCTTACTCACCCCAAGATTCATCTTACATGATACGATATCTTAAAGTTATTTATTTACATAGGGAACAACCATAAGTCTGCCAAAGTCCTCTGGAGAATTCTCTTCATCACCAGCTATTTACAGAGGTTAAATTTCATGCACCATCCCTCTGTTCCTTGTTCTGGTTACTTTTCAGTACTTTCAAGCTAATTTACAGGATTACTTTATTTTGCAATAAGGTACTGTGTGACCCATTGTAGATTGTTCTACTTGTTTAAAACTAAGCAAGCTTCAAGCTTCCGATTCCTCATAAGATTCAAATTGAGATTATGGCTCATCTGCATTCCAGGTGATCAATGATTACATTAGTTCTTTACTCTGCTTACAGTGCAGGTCTATCTAACGGTCATTTACTTTTAAAAAAAAATAATTTTTATTGAAATTTTTACAAAATATAAACAGCTCAACTCTATTAACAAAATAACCGCGGTAACACCACAAGAACAATTCCCACCCAAATTCAAAAGCAACTACAAACAAGAGAAAAAACAAAACAAATAAATACCCAACGACAAAAGGGAAAGAGATAACACCAGCCACATCCCACAGACCTATGTACACAGTTCTCCCTCCCCCCGATCCAAACCCCCCCCCCCCATCCCTCCCTCCCCCCCCCATCCCCCCCCCCCCCACCCCCCCCCCCCCCCCCCGGGTTGCTGCTGCTGCCGGCCTATTTCCCTACCGTTCTGCCAGGAAGTCCAGGAAAGGCTGCCACCGCCTAAGGAACCCTTGTACTGATCCCCTCAGGGCAAATTTCACCTTCTCCAATTTAATGAACCCCGCCATATCATTGATCCAGGCCTCCACGCTTGGGGGCCTCGCATCCTTCCACTGAAGAAGAATCCTCCGCCGGGCTACTAGGGACGCAAAGGCCAGAACACCGGCCTCTTTCGCCTCCTGCACTCCCGGCTCCACTGCAACCCCAAAAATTGCGAGTCCCCAGCCTGGCTTGACCCTGGATCCCACCACCGTCGACACCGTCCTTGCTACCCCCTTCCAAAACTCCCCCAGCGCTGGGCACGCCCAAAACATATGGCCGTGGTTCGCTGGGCTCCCCGAGCACCTAGCACACCTGTCCTCGCCCCCGAAAAACCTACTCATCCTCGTCCCGGTCATGTGGGCCCTGTGCAGCACCTTGAACTGTATGAGGCTAAGCCTCGCACAGGAAGAGGAGGAATTCACTCTCTCCAGGGCATCCGCCCACGTCCCCTCCTCAATCTCCTCACCCAGCTCCTCTTCCCATTTACCCTTCAGTTCCTCCACCGAGGCCTCGTCTACCTCCTGCATCACCCGGTATATGTCCGAAATCCTCCCTCCTCCGACCCACACCCCCGAGAGCAACCGATCCCGCACCCCTCATGGGGGCAGCAAGGGGAACCCCTCCACCTGCTGCCTGGCAAACGCCCTCACCTGCATGTACCTAAACATGTTCCCCGGGGGGAGCACAAACTTCCCCTCTAACTCCCCCAAGCTCGCAAACCTGCCCCCAAATTTTGATGGTAGCCGCCACCACCGGGCTCGTGGTATACCTTGTTGGAGGGAGCGGCAACGGCGCCGTTACCAGCGCCTCCAGGCTCGTGCCCACACATGACGCCGCCTCCATCCTCTTCCATCCTGCCCCTTCCGCGTCCATTACCCACTTACGCACCATCGCTGCGTTGGCAGCCCAATAGTACCCACAGAGGTTGGGCAACGCCAGCCCCCCCCCATCCCTGCCTTGTTCCAGGAACACTCTTCTCACCCTCGGAGTCCCATGCGCCCACACAAATCCCGTGATACTCCTGTTGACCCTCCTAAAAAAAGGCCTTCGGGATAAGGATGGGGAGGCACTGGAACAGGAACAAAAACCTCGGGAGCACCGTCATCTTAACGGACTGCACCCTCCCCGCCATTGACAGCGGTAACATATCCCACCTCTTAAACTCCTCCTCCATCTGCTCCACCAACCTTGTGAGGTTCAGCTTCTGCAGGGCTCCCCAGCTCCCAGCCACCTGGACCCCTAGGTACCTAAAGCTCTTCCCTGCCCTCTTCAATGGGAGCCTACCAATCCCCTCCTCTTGATCCCCGCACCACAAACAACTCACTCTTGCCCAGGTTCAACTTATACCCCGAGAAACCCCCGAATTCACTAAGAATCCTCATCACCTCCGGCATCCCCCCCACCGGGTCCGCCACATACAGCAACAGGTTGTCCACATACAGCGACACTCGATTCTCCTCCCCACCCCGCACCAGGCCCCTCCAGTTCCCTGACTCCCTCAATGCCATGGCCAGGGGCTCAATCGCCAACGCGAAGAGCAAGGGGGACAGGGGGCACCCCTGTCTCGTCCCCCGGTACAGCCGAAAGTACTCCGACCTCCTCCTATTTGTGGCTACACTCACCATCGGGGCCTCGTAGAGCAGCCTCACCCACCAGATAAACCCCTCCCCAAACCCAAACCTCTTCAACACCTCCCACAAATACTCCCCACTCAACCCTATCAAAGGCCTTCTCCGCATCCATTGCCACCACTATCTCCGCCTCCCCTTCCATGGCCGGCATCATAATGACATTGAGGAGCCTTCGCACGTTCGTATTCAACTGTCTTCCCTTCACAAACCCCGTCTGGTCCTCGTGAATGACTCCGGGTATGCAATCCTCTATTCTAGTGGCCAGGATCTTTGCCAGCAGCTCAGCGTCGGCGTTCAGCAGCGAAATCGGCCTATATGACCCGCACTGCAGAGGGTCCTTGTCCCGCTTCAGGATCAAGGAAATCAGCGCCTGTGACATAGTTGGGGGCAAAGCCCCCCCCCCCCCCCCCCCCCCCCTCCCTTGCCTCATTAAAGGTCCGGACCAACAGGGGGCCCAACAGGTCCAAATACCTTTTATAAAATTCCGCCAGAAACCCATCCGGCCCCGTCGCCTTCCCCGACTGCATGCTCCCTATCCCTTTGACCACCTCCTCCAGCTCGATCGGCGCCCCCAGTTCCCTCCACCTGCTCCTCCTCCACCCTCGGGAATCGCAGCTTTAGCGGTCATTTACTTTGGCTAAGTTTCCTTAGTGAGCTGCAAACTGCACACACCAGGTCCTAGTTTCAACTAAAAATCTTTCCAGCGGGGGTGGCCCAGTGGCACAGTGGATAGCACTGCAGCTTCACGGCACCAAGGTCCCAGGTTTGATCCCAGCTCTGGGCCACTGTCCGTGTGGAATTCACACATCCTCCCCCTGTTTGCATGGGTTCGCCCAGACAGCCCAAAGATGTGCAGGGTAGGTTGATTGGGCATGTTAAATTGCCCATTAATTGGAAAAATGAGTTGGGTACTCTAAATTTATTTTAAAAAAACTTTCCAGCAAATGCACAGATAAATTTAAACCAGAAACCTTCTTAAGCTCCACCCATCTCCTCAATGATATACCATGCTCTGACATTACCTCAAACTGACCTTTAGGTTAATTATTCCTGATTTACAATTTCTTCTTTCATCTGAGAAAGTAAATAGGGGTCCCCTGAATGTTTTAAAATAATTGAGCTCCAACTGCCTAAACAAAAATTCTTTGGACTGCCCTTGTTCTTGCAAGCTTTTCAGACATCATCTCCAGTTCTTTCGTTAAGTAAGTTCACCTGCTGTTTCATAGCTCTTATCTTTCTAGCTGTTGACCCCTTAAGACCCCAAACTACTAAATGGAATAGGCTGTAACATTGCTTTGATTACATTTAGCTGATTTCCTACAGTTAAAGTTAATTTCAAAAATTAAAATTTATATGCTAAAACACATGAACCATGAATTGAATATTTGTACCAATGTGCCCTGCCCTTTGCACCCACCTTAGAGAACACTGGAGAGCTACATTGGAGTTTACAACATGAGGGAATCCTCTAGCTTGGACATTGAAATTCATATTTTTCTCCCCCATCAGGTCACATTAGGTCAAGGTCAGCAGAAAATACCATTGCTTAGCCACTGAACATGAAATCCAGGCCATTTTAGAGATATTTTAAGGGCCATGAGGAAAAGGCAGGTGAATGGAATAACTGAGTTGCTCTGCAGAGAGTCAGCACAGACACGATGAATGGAATGGAGCTGGAGAGCTTGTTAAGGGAAAGAAATGGTTTCTGCAGACTGGCATCAAATGGTTGATTAACATGATGTCACAGGATGGTAAACTTGTCAAATTTGCAAGCCAAGGAGTTTGAGGAAATCAATTTGTTTGTGAAATAAACAGGAGTTTTGAAGAACATAAAACATACAGTGCAGAAGGAGACCATTCGGCCCATCGAGTCTGCACTGACCCACTTAAGCCCTCACCTCAATCCTATCCCCTTACCCCAATAACCGCTCATAACCTTTTTGAGTATTAAGGGAAATTTAACATGGCCAATCCACCTAACCTGCACGTCTTTGGACTGTGGGAGGAAACCGGAGCACCCGGAGGAAACCCACGCTGACAGGCGGAGAACTTGCAGACTCCCCATAGACAGTGACCCAGTAGGTGCTGTGAAGCCACAATGCTAACCGCTATGCTACCATGCTGCCCCAGAAGACTTGGAAGTCAAGGTGATGAGCCCCTGGTTATATGTAATGGGCAAGAAACATGAAGAGGGATGAAACTGACTCAAATGTTTTGCCACATACCTGTCCAATTGAATGGAAATGTCAAAACCATGGCAATTCTCTTTTATTTGATCACAGAGATTTAGTTTCATGTTTGTCCTCAAAATCAAAAGACAGGAGGCTTTCAGGTCAGGGAGAAAGAACTGAATCCCTCAGGACATCCCTGTGGAAAGGAGAGAAAGAGTCAGGAACAAACTTGTAAAAAAAACTAAGGAGTGTTAAGAATTTAAACTGACTGAGTAATCTTATAAAGTGTCTGAAAACTATTTTAATTTCTCACATGAACAAAAGGGATTAGCAAGCCAGAATGAGGAGGTGATCATCAAAGAAGGTATTGGTTATTAACAGCAATCAGCCACAGTCCCACCCAGGAAGAAAACAATATATCAAAGAGGAAGTCAGCCAAGTGATAGCAGGAAGCTCAATCTGTCCCCACATCAAGGGGTAGCCTATATCGTTGTGGTTAATATGTTGTGGTGAATGTGATTCACACCGGATTATAATCTGTATATACATGTGTCTATATTGTAAGTGCAGTTGCACTACCTGTCCTCCAGGGGGAGTAGCTCTGGGAATGCTTGAGTTGTACGGGGCTTCTCCCTTGGCTCTGCCCAGGACTCCTCCCCCGGAAGCTGCTGTATAAAGATCAGTGCCACATGGTCAGCCGGCCAGTTCACCGAAAGTTCAATGGCTAATAGGCTGGCTCTGTTGTGAGTATATTAAAACTGCTATTCTAATCCTACAAGCACGTGTCTGTAGAATTGTTGGTTCCAACATATGTCAATGACAAAATTAGCAGAAACTGCAAACTTACTAACAGCCAAACATTATGTGGCTCAGCGTCAAATTCTATTTCATAATACACCTATGAAGTCCCTGACTGAAATTTGTAACAAAACCAGAAAATTCTGGAAATACTCAGCAGGTCAAACAGCATCTGTGGGAGAGAAAGAGAGAA
Source organism: Scyliorhinus canicula (assembly GCF_902713615.1). Taxonomy (NCBI): domain Eukaryota; kingdom Metazoa; phylum Chordata; class Chondrichthyes; order Carcharhiniformes; family Scyliorhinidae; genus Scyliorhinus; species Scyliorhinus canicula. The sequence goes on along the minus strand of NC_052151.1, from coordinate 127,175,046 downwards.
TAAAAGTTAACATTTCTGATTGATTATTTTTCATCAGAAGTTGGTGATTTTATTTCTTTTTTTTTTACAGATGCTGCCTGACTTGCTGAGCATTTCCAGAATCCTCTGTATTTATATACTGCAGAAATACAACTTGCTGTTGTTTTCCTTTTTTCTGTTCTTTAGGGCAGAATTTTCCCTATGGACTTCTGAACCTTCCTGTCTGGGTCAAATGGGGTCAGTCAGAAGCCTGCACTGTGTGGGGGAAGGGTCACTCATCCGTGATTTTCCCCAAGGCAGCTTATCATTTCTGCCAAGGACATGATTCTAGCATAAGGCCCTGGCACAAGACATTCCTGAAGCCTGATAAGATCAGATCTCATGACCTATATCTAAAACCAACTGTCTGAGGAAAGGTTAAGTGAAAGGCCAGAATGTGGCTTACTTCATGGGGTTCGGACGGAAACTGGAGAGATCTACCTTGAATATCTCTCCATTGTAAAGTGAATATCCAAAAGGTGATTGGATCATACCATTCACCAGCCCTAGAAATAAGGCATATAAATGGGCTCCCACAAGAGGAGGGAAAAATATTTTGGGCAGAGGATCCATGCTTCTTGAATTCAATCCGTGCTGATTTTGGATTACACTTACACTTAGTTTAAGAAGACTGAGAGCGGAAGAGACTGCCACCTCCAGAGATTATCGCCATGCCACTTCTTCCCTCTATTTGTCAGATCAGGGACCAGGTTCTGAGAGGGCTACCAATTTATGGAGAACAGCATCTCCTACCTGCTTCCCCCAGCGGCTTATCTGATCTGGGACCGGTGAACCGTTCTCCACTGTTATATTATGTATTTTCTGCCTATCTAGTTTACATAGTGTTTCTTGACTTTTACTTCTTAATGAACTGGTTGGAAAACACTGATGACTTCAACTCCTTTTTTGGGGAAACTGCGACTCCCCGGACTAAATTTTACACCCCCTCCCCCCCCCCCCCCCCCCACACTCCCTCCTCGCCCCAAAACTTTGAGTACTACCCCAATCCCTTGCCCACTACCAGCGCAATTCTCTTCCCACTGACCCTATCCCAAACTCCTGTTCACGAGCCTCTCACCTCAATCCGCTGCCCACTGTTTACTATCCCCTGCTCCCAATAGTTTGTCCACCATCCTCTATGCCCCCCACCCACTGTCACCCCACCTGAATTTGCTGTCCAGTACCTTCCTAACCCAATCCCTGTGCTAAACCCCACTCAAATCTCTTACCCACCATACACTACTCACGCCACAATCCCCAGTTTGCTGTCCTCCTCCCTGCCCCTGTGTCCACTTTTCACTGTTCATTCTCTTCCAACCTTGTCCTGCATCTCTCCTCATGACCTCGCTCTTTTCCTCAAAACCCCTCATTCTCTCCCGCTCACACTACCTGTTTATTTTTCCATCAGCCAGTCCTGTTTCAAGTCTCTTTTAAGTGGGGACTGGCTCTCTGCAGGGACAGCTGGTGACACCGTTTATTGGTGGATGGGGTGGTGTTAGCTGCACCAAAAAATGGAAAAATATTGTGCTCCATTCTAGGAGCATTGACTATCCTTCTTGGCTGACCATGCCTGCAACCATGTCTGTTCCTGGGCCATTTAGGCTGTCAACGCATGCCACAATTAAGAGTATATTAGCCTGAATTTATCAAATGAAAGCGATCTTAATTGTCTTTAGAAAGAAAAGCTGGAGGATGCGGGCATCGATCCCGCTACCTCTCACATGCTAAGCGAGCGCTCTACCATTTGAGCTAATCCCCCGAATGATGATGAGGGCACCAAAATGGCTGAAGAATGAACATTAACTGCAGTCAATCCAATTCTTTAAAGCTAAAGGTGAAGGGTGGAATCTGACACGAAAACAGAAAATGCTGGACACACTCAGGTCTGACAGCTGTCCAGCATGTTCTGTTTTACCTCAGAGCTAACACGAGGAGGCGCTGCTTTGGGACCCGTTAAACCATCGCTCCGGCGCCCTGCGATTCCAGGAGTCCTGATAGGAGGGGTCTGGGGGCACCAGCTTTGATACTTGCCACGGTGGAAGGTCTCACACGTCGTTCACTCCGGCCTGAACTTGACCGTTTGACGGAGGTGCGGGAGCAGCATTTGCTCGGTTCTCATGACCATTTAATTGCCTCCGAGGCTGCCCATGTCGCGATGGATGGAAAAAAAATGATGTCCTTCGAGCCGGAATCGAACCAGCGACCTAAGGATGGCCACGGAACAGCTACAGTCCTCCGCTCTACCATCTGAGCTATCGAAGGCGCTGGTGAGCCAGCTGCCTCGTGCTCTCATGTGTATACGGAGAGGACGAGTCATCTCGTCATTGTGACTCATATTTGTCAATGAACCAAGAAGCGGGCGCAGGCGCTCTCCAGCCTTTCACTGCTGCCCCGTGGGCTCGAGCTTCTGAGTCGGTGTCAAGCGGGTTGCGATGTGCAGTTCATCGAACATCCTCCGCTGCAAATGGTGATTTTAATTAACACGTTGTGCAAATGGAGGAGGAACTTGTAGCTACTCAAAAGTTAGATTTCAGGTACTTGGTCATGGACACACGGGGCGGAAGGAAGGGAATGACTGAAAGCTGTTAAAGCACAGGCTCCATATAGAATGTCCAGGATCATCAATGCAGAGGAGCCTGCAATTGTCAGGCAGCAATGGAGTGAGTGCAAATAACTTTGGAGAAAGAAGAGTTTTCACAGGCTTTTGCTAACAAGTCTATAATGTGATATAAGGTCAGAAGTGGGGATGTTTGTGGATGACTGCACAACGTTCAGCACCATTCGCGCGACTCCTCAGATAATGAAGCAGTCCATGTCCGAATGCAGCAACACCTGGTTGGGCTGACAAGTAGCAATTTATATTCGTGCCACTGTGCCACACAAGTGCCAGGCAATGACCATCTACAAGAGAGGATCTTGGACACCACTCTTGACATTCAATAGTATTACCATCGCTGAATCCCCTACAATCAACATCCTGGGGGTTACCATTGATCAGAAACTGAACTGGACTAGCCAGATTAATACTGTGGCTACCAGGGCAGGTGAAAGGCTAGGAATCCTATGGCGGGTAACTCACCACCTGAACCCCCCCCCCCCCCCCCCCCCAAAGCCTGTCCACCATCTACAAGGTACAAGTCAGGACTGTAATGGAATACTCTCCACTTGTCTGGACGAATGCAGCTCCAACACACTCAAGAAGCTCAACACCATCTAGGACAAAGCAGTTCACTTGATTTCTCCCCTTTCCACAAACATTCAAACTCTCCACCGCTGACGTGTACCATCCACAAGATGCACTGTAGAAACTCACTAAGGTTCCTTAGACAGCCCCTTCCAAACTCACGACCACTACCATCTAGAAGGACAAGAGCAGCAGATTCCTTGGAACTCCACCACCTGAAGGTTCCCCTCCAAGACACTCACCATCCTGACTTGGAAATATATCACCATTCCTTCACTGTCGCTGAGGCAACATCCTGGAGCTCCCTCCCTAACAGCACAGTGGGTGTACCTACAACTTGAGGACTGCAGCGGTTCAAGAGGCAACTCACCACCACCTTCTGAAGGGCAATTAGGGATGGGCAATAAATGCTGGCCTAGCCAGTGATGCCCACACCCAACAAATGAATTTTTAAAATTACTCTATAAAATTCCTTTTTGAAAGTCCATACCGCACTACCCTCACAAATCCTCTTACTCCATAAAATAACTCAATTAAATGGATCATATTCAATGTACTTTTCATGAATCAGTGTTAACTTTTGTTAGTCCATACTTTTCCAAATGCTAATTGATTTTGCCTTGGATAATTGTCTCTAACCATTTTACTACCACCGACATTTGGCTGACTGGCCTGTAGTTACTGGGTTCATTTTGCTCCCTTTCATTTTGAACACGGTGCAACATGTGGAATTCTCCAGTGCTCTAGGCACCATCCCCCATATCCAAGCATAATTGGAAAATTGTGACTTGAGCCTCTATAACTACCACCATTAGTTCCCTCCCTAACCAGGAATGCATCCCAAATAGACTTTTCTACATTGAGGACTGCTAACCTGGTAAATGACTCTGTATCAATTTATATCTGATCCAATATTGCTACTGCTTCCTCCTTGCTCTATTGGCAACATCCTCTTTAGTGAAGACGGTCTTTGTGGTAATGGTATTCTAATGATGGGTAAAATGAAACAATAAAGATTCGGACATTACAAGTGTCATTTTAGAAATTTAGCGTTTATGAAGGAACACTGAGTTAGTTGGACTTGGAGGTAATAAAAGCATGCACATTTCAGTGACAGAGGGCTGAGGTTGAAGCAGGAGAGGACAATTTTCTAAAATTGAAGTAAGCAATCTTATTTGTGGATGGAAATGTCAAAGTTTGAAAACTCAGCTCAATATAATGTCCAGGAAGGATGATTGAATCTGCGGAAAGAAAAGGGGAATATGTTGGTAAAGTCTTCACTCCTCCCATTTGTGCCTTATTCAATATTTGATGTCATTGTGATAATCCAGAAGTAGTTGACTACTTATTATCAGAGCAATGATGTGGAGATGATGTGGACTGAGGTAAGCACAGTAAGAAGTCTTACAACACCAGGTTAAAGTCCAACAGGTTTGTTTCAAACACGAGCTTTCGGAGCACTGCTCCTTCCTCGGGTGAATGGAGAGGTATGTTCCAGAAACATTTATATAGACAAAGTCAGAGATGCCAGACAATGCTTGGAATGCAAGCATTTGCAGGTAATCAATTCATTACAGATTCAGAGATAGGGGTAACCCCAGGTTAAAGAGGTGTGAATTGTCTCAAGCCAGGACAGTTGGTAGGATTTTGCAAGTCCAGGCCAGATGGTGGGGGGTGAATGTAATGCGACATGAATCCAAGATCCCGGTTGAAGCCGCACTCATGCGTGCGGAACTTAGCTATAAGTTTTTGCTCGGCAATTCTGCGTTGTCGCGTGTCCTGAAGAGCGCCTTGGAGAACGCTTACCCGGAGATCAGAGGCTGAATGCCCTTGACTGCTGAAGTGTTCCCCGATTGGAAGGGAACATTCCTGCCTGGTGATTGTCGCACGATGCCCGTTCATTCGTTGTCGCAGTGTCTGCATGGTCTCGCCAATGTACCACGCTTCGGGACATCCTTTCCTGCAGCGTAAGAGGTAGACTACATTGGTCGAGTCGCACTAGTCTGTCCCGCGTACCTGGTAGGTTGTGTTTCCATGTGTAATGGTGGTATCCATGTCGATGATCTGGCATGTCTTGCAGAGATTGCTCTGGCAGGGTTGTGTGGTGTCGTGGTCGCTGTTCTGAAGGCTGGGTAATTTGCTGCAAACAATGGTTTGTTTGACGTTGCACGGTTGTTTGAAGGCAAGTAGTGGGGGTGTGAGGATGACCTTGGCAAGACGTACATCTTCATTGATGATGTGTTGAAGGCTGCGAAGAAGATGTCGTAGTTTCTCCGCCCCAGAAAAGTACTGGACGACGAAGGGTACTCTGTCAGTTGTGTTCCGTGTTTGCCTTCTGAGGAGGTCGGTGCGGTTTTTTGCTGTGGCGCGTTGGAACTGTCAATCGATGAGTCGAGCGCCATATCCCGTTGAACGGCAACAAGTAGATAGATAAGTGACAGTATTGAGGAATGGAGAAATAAAGATAAGCTATTTTTATAGATGCAGTGGCTATGTTCAGATAGATGCGAATTGAACCACAAAGAGCCAACCATACACAGGTACAAGGAACGGAGCGGCAGTGGAAAATCATCAGATGAATATGAGTACTATAAGTGCTGTGGCAGTTCAAGGGAATGGTCTCATCTTAAGGCAGCTGGGCATGGATAATTATTGAAATCTTTCCCACATCTTAAGTACAAATATACACTGTTGGGGGACCGAGGGTTCTGCGACAAAATTGAAAAAGTATTGAGGAATATGTAGGTTTTAACTGCACGGGGAGGTGTCGAAGGCGGTTGTCTGGGAGGTTTTAAAGGCGGTGGTGAGGGGGAGGTGATCTCGTTCAAGGTTAGGCTAGACAAAGAGGAGAGGTCAGAGCATCACAGGGTAATAGATTAGATGCTGGAGGTAGATAGGGGATTTGCAGAAGATGGGGACCCAGCAAAGTTGGAAAAGAGGAAGGAATTCCAGGCAAGCTTTGACCGACTATCTACCAGGAAGGCGGTACGCCAATTGAGGCAAACAAGGGGTGCAGTTTTCGAGCATGGAGAGAAGGCAGGTCAGCTCCATACGAAAGCTGCGGCAAGGGAAATTGTCCAGGTGCGGGACAGGGCAGGGACGTTAGTGGTATCTCCAGATCAGATTAACAAGGTCTTTAAAGAATTCTATGAGAGATTGTACAGGTCAGAGCCACCTTGGGAAAGCCGGGAGATGCAGGAATTTCTAAGTGGACTGGAGTACCCGAGGTTAGGGGAGGGGGACAGGGCTACAGTAGAAGGTGCGATAGTGGAGCAGGAGATAAAGGATGCGATTGGGAGGATACAGTCGGGGAAGGTGGCAGGGCCGGATGGGTTTCCGGTGGAATATTATAAAAAATTCAAAGATAAGCTGGAACCACTGATGGTGGGGATGTTTGAGGAGGCGATAGGGAAGGGGGTGTTACCACAAACATTGGGGCAGACATCGATTACCCTGTTAAGAAAGATAAGGATCCTATGGAGTGTGGGTCGTATAGGCCCATAACACTTTTTAACGTGAACACAAAGATATTGATGAAGGCACTGGCATGTAGGCTAGAGGAGTGCCTCCCGAAGGTGATAGATTATCATAGAATTTACAGTGCAGAAGGAGGCCATTTGGCCCATCGAGCCTGCACCAGCTCCTGGAAAGGGCACTCTACCCAAGGTCAACACCTCCACCCTATCCCCACAACCCAGTAACCCCACCCAATACTAAGGGCAATTTTGGACACTAAGGGCAATCTATTATGGCCAATCCACCCAACCTGCACATCCCCGGACCGTGAGACACATGGATATTAGACTACAGCCAGCTATGCTGGCGATCTACATGACCGTTGCTGTTGTTGCGGATGCACGGCAGTGAGAACACCAGGGTCGGTCTGACAAATTAAGTTCTTTACCCGTCAGTCTGGCCTCAATAAAACTCGAGAGGGATTTGTAGGTATAGTATTATTTATTTTTAAACAACTTGCAAGGCTGACCCGCTCTATAGAGATTCAGAACACATGCAGTCTTCTGAAGCCCCAGAAGCGAGTGAAGTCGGTGACAAAGAGAACTCTGCACATATCATTCAAATGGCATCAAGTTTCACATACAAGATTCCCATAGGTCATCCTATACACCTCCTGACCTGGCCATATATCCTGATTGGCTCACTTCGCATTCCTCAACCCTGGGCCTCTTGTTACCCAGCATCCTTTTCCCCACCCTGCACGAGGCTCCCCCCCACCTCCTAGCCATGCTTTGCTGAATCCCTTTGTTCTTTGTCTGTGAGCTCACTACCATCAGACTGGCTCACATCTACATTATTCTAACTAATAATCCTATGTTATATCACATTCGTTTGTTCAATTCCTCAGGTCCAGGAAGGACCCTGCATAACAGTAACTTGCCCAGAACAACAGGGACCGGCCAGCGAGGCTCTAGTGGTGGCATGGTGGCACAACGGTTAGCACTGCTGCCTCACAGCGCCAGGGACTCAGACTCAACTCCAGCCCGTGTAACTGTCTGTGTCATTCGCCTGGGATAGGTGAAGATCAGACGAGGTTTGTGAGAGGGACGCAACTCTTTTCGAACATTAGGAGGGTATTGAACGTGATTATGGCACCGGCGGAGGGGAAGGAAACAGAGGTGGTTGTGGCATTAGACGCCGAGAAAGCATTTGACAGGGTAGAATGGGAGTACTTGATGGTAGTTCTGGAGCGGTTTGGGATTGGACCAAGATTTGTGGACTGGGTAAAGCTACTATATAAGGAGCCGAGGGTGAGTGTCCGCAGAAATAAGATCAGCTCGGAATACTTTCCTCTCCACCGTGGGACTAGGCAGAGTGTCCTATGTCCCCCTCTGCTGTTTGCATTCGCGATTGAGCCATTGGCCACCGTGTTAAGAAGTTCAGGGGAATGGAAAGGGATAGTGCGGGGGGGGCATAGAGCATAGGGTGTCCTTATATGCCGATGACTTGTTATTATACATGTCGGAACCGAGTGTGTCAATAGGGGGAATACTGGAGCTGCTTCAGGTATTTGGGTCCTTCTCGGGGTACAAGTTAAATCTAGAGAAGAGTGAATATTTTGTAGTGTCTCAGCCAGGGGTGGGGGCAGGGGTGGGGGGGGGTTGAATTCCGTAGGGCAGGGACTCACTTTAGATACTTGGGAGTGCAGATTGCTCGGGATTGTGGGGGGATCCGTAGCTACAACATTTCTAGTTTGGTGGGGAGAGTGAAAGCTGATCTGGCAAGGTGGGATGGTCTCCCTCTGTCATTGGCGGGTCGGGTACAGGCGGTTAAAATGAATGTGTTGCCGCGATTTCTGTTTATATTCAAAACCTGCCGATTTTCCTGCCAAAGGCATTTTTTAGAGATTGAAGGGATGATTACCTCGTTCATATGGAGAGCGGGGCCCAGCCTGCGGCAAGGAGGGCACGGAGGAGCAGCGACCTAGCCACCCCCACCAGGAGAGCGTGGGCTGCGACGAGCGGTGACCCGGACGGAGCAGCGGGGACCGACCCAACCGCCCCCCCCCCAAACCGGTAGCGACCACCACGAGGCAGGAACAAAGAGACTCTGAACCAGAAGCCTCTCTCTCTCTCAATCTACCCTGGGTGAGTGAGGGGAAAGGAAGAAAAAGAGAAGAACTTTTACAAAACCAAAACTTAAAAGAAAACTGTTAAAGAGAGGGGAGGGGGAAATATATACATATATATATATTTTTATTTTTTATTTTATTTTTCTCTCTCTCTTGCACTCTCTTGTCCCATCCAAAACAAGCCCACCTAAGAGGAGTTGTATAAAAGGGGGAAAAATCAAGTAGCAAAGGAAAGGAGGGAGGAGGGAAGGAAAAGGGAATAGACAAAGAATAGACAAAGATAGGGTGCGGAAAAGGGGGGGGGGGGAAGAAAACAAGGGGAGAAGAAAAGAAGAACGCGAAGGGGGAGGAAAAAATGCCAGAAGAGAGCCAGAGCAGAGGGAGAAGGGGCACCAGAGGCAGACGGGGCAAGGTGCCAGCCAGCTCAGGTGAGCGAATCGGCTCACGAAGCGGCGGAATGAAATATCGCCGCATCGAAAAGAGCCGGACCGACAGGTGCACCCCCCCCCCCCCCCCCCCCCGGGCCAGGGGGAGCTGGAACTGGAAGGCAGCCTTTACCGAGGCGCTGAGGGAGCATCAGCAGGTAAACAAGGCAGAGGTGAAGGCAGAAATAGAGGCCACAGTGCAGGCCATGACAGAGGTGCAGCAGGCCCTGACCAGACTAGAGGAGAAATTGGATACCCAAGGGTAGAAACTGGAAGCCCATGAGGCGACCATTAAGGAGCTGGAGAAAGCAGCGACCGACATGAGCGACCGGGTCACGGCCCTGGAGAGGGAGGTGACGAGACTGGGCACAACACAGTGGAGCCTAAAGGGCAGAGTAGATGACCAGGAAAACCGCTCAAGAAGGCAAAATGTCAGGATAGTGGGCCTGCCAGAGGGGAGCGAGGGTAGAAACCCCACAGCATACATGGCCGAGATGCTGGGCAACTTAGTGGGGAGGGAAACCTTTCCCAACCTGCCAGAAATGGACAGAGCTCATCGGTCGCTGCGCCCGAAGCCCAAGGCAGGAGACCACCCGAGAGCAGTCATAGCTAAACTGCACCGGTACCGGGATAGGGAGACAATCCTGCGCTGGGCTAGGAAAAATAGAGCTTGCAAATGGGAAGGGCACGCCATTCGAATCTATGAGGATCTTGGGGCAGATATAACTAGGAGGCGGGCTGAGTTCAATACTGTAGAGCAAAAGCAGCTCTCCACAGGAGCAGAGTGCGTTTTAGAACATAGAACAGTACAGCACAGAACAGGCCCTTCGGCCATCAATGTTGTGCCGAGCAATGATCACCCTACTCAAACCCACGTATCCACCCTATACCCGTAACCCAACAACCCCCCCCCCCCCCCTAACCTAACCCTTTTTAGGACACTAAGGGCAATTTAGCATGGCCAATCCACCTAACCCGCACACCTTTGGACTGTGGGAGGAAACCGGAGCACCCGGAGGAAACCCACGCACACACGGGGAGGACGTGCAGACTCCACACAGACAGTGACCCAGCCGGGAACCGAACCTGGGACCCTGGAGCTGTGAAGCATTTATGCTAACCACCATGCTACCGTGCTACCGCGTTTTGGTATGCTGTACCCAGCGAAACTCTGGGTCACATACCAAAACAGGGAATATTTCTTTACAGCCCCCGCTGAGGCGAATAGGTTCGTCGAGGAGCATGGGCTGGAAAACCACCAGCGAGGGTAGGGACGAAGGGCCCCAACTACACGCCGACGGGGGGGGGTGGGGAGGGGCGAGGCAATGCCAGCCCCCCCTCCCCGGCAAGAACACCCAGAACAAAGAACAACCCACTGCCCGAGGGACCGCTCCAGGTGGCAGGCCAGGCCCCAGCACGAGGGAACGAGAGCAATGGAGAAGGGAGAGCAAGCGAGAGGAGTGCAGGGTAGGATGGGGGAAGAGCGGGCAGAAAACCGTAGAGGCCAGGCAGGGGAGAAGCGAGACAGTAACTCCCGAGAGGGAGGCCACCGTACTAGCAGGGAAGCTAGTGCCGGGGGCACGCAACAAAGCAGGGCCGCAGCGCACCCCCAACAGAGGGGAAGGCGCCAGGCAGGGGAGGGGGGGGGGGGGGGGGAACACCCGTCAAAGTCAGGAGAGCAAACGGGGACAGGAATAGGGGATAGAGGGGCAAAGGAGGGGTATTCGGGGGAGGCGGGAAAAGGGAGAGACCGGGGGGGGGGGGCACACAGGGAGCGAGAGACCGTGGAGGGGGGATGCAGGGAAGGAGGGACAAAAGAGGCCAGAAAAGGAACAGGGCTATAAAGTGTCACAACCAAGGGCTCGAAACAAGGAACCGCTGCAAGCACCCACCCAGTACGGTCTCTGGGCGAAGGGGGCCCCCAGAGTGCAGGGGACTACCCGCGTGGCGGACACACAGTGGACGGCCATGGCGGGTGCCCCCGGGACAAGGGGAAACCCCGGAGCGCAGAGACCCGATCGCATGGGGAGAGCAGCGACAGCGGCCATCATGGACGGCCCCCTGACAAAGGGAAACCCCGGAGGGCAGGGGCGCGTCCACCAGATAAGTATGGTTAATCCCACAGGAACGAGGGGGCAGAAGCCCCCCACCAGGATAATCACCTGCAACGTAAGGGGACTTAACGGCCCAGTGAAGAGATCCAGAGTCCTCACCCACCTCAGAAATATGAGGTCTGACATAGTCTTCCTCCAAAAGACGCATCTGAGGGAGCAGGACCAACTGCGGGTAAGAAAGGGCTGGGTGGGACAAACCTACCATTCCTGCTACGGGACAAGGGCCAGGGGGGTGGCGATCCTGATCGGCAAGAGGACAATGTTTAGGGCGACAAAGACGGTTACAGACCTGGGGCGGCGGTATGTCATGGTCAGCGGGGCCCTGGATGGGGCACCGGTAGTTCTAGTCAACGTGTACCCGCCCAACTGGGACGACACGAGCTTCATCAAAAAGACCATGGCAGAAATCCCGGACATAGCGGCGCATCGACTAATGATGGGGGGGGACTTCAATTGTGTACAGGATCCAAAGACGGACAGATCAAACCCCAAAACGGGGAAAACCTCAAACATGGCAAGGGAACTCAGTCACTTTATGGAGCAGATGGGGGCAGTGGACCCCTGGAGGTTCGCCCACCCAGGGGAGAAAGAATTCTCCTTCTTCTCCCCAGTACACAACGTGTACACCAGAATTGACTTCTTTGTGGTGGGGAAAACAGTGCTTCCAGGGATAGACAGAGTGGAATACTCCGCAATTGTGATATCAGACCACGCTCCACATTACATGGACGTGCAGCTAGAGACAAGAAGGGCCCAGCGCCCCACATGGAGGTTGGACGGTGCCTTACTAGCTGACAAGGCCTTCAGCGAAAGGATAGCGCGGGCCATAGCAGAGTACAAGGAGAACAACCAAAACGGGGAGGTCTCACCCTCCACGTTCTGGGAAGCGCTAAAGGCCGTACTAAGAGGGGAAATCATTGCCTTCAAAGCGCAAAGAGATAGTGTGGCTAGGCAGAGCTGGTCGACTCCATACTGGAGGTAGACCGTAAATACTCCGAGGCCCCGACCGTAGAGCTCCTGGCGGAGAGAAAAGAACTACAAAGGAACTTTGACCTGCTCTCCACCAGGAAAGCAGTGCACCAACTCCGCCAGGCGCGCGGGACCCTGTACGAACACGGAGACAAAGCCAGCCACCTGTTGGCACACCAGCTGAGAAAGCAGGCAGCCACCAGAGAAATTGGGCAAATCAGGGGTACCAGAGGCACGTTGGAAACAGAACCAGAGAGGATTAACAAAACCTTCAAGGCCTTCTACCAAGAGCTGTACACCTCAGAGCCCCCAACGGGGAAGGCTGGGATGAACCGGTTCCTTGATGGACGGACATACCAGTCGGAGAGGGCAGAAAACGGGACCTGGAAGCACCACTAGCAGTGGGAGAGATCATGGACAGCATTAGCTCCATGCAGACGGGGAAGGCGCCGGGACCGGATGGATTCCCGGCGGACTTCTACAAAAAATTTGCGACAGCGCTGGCCCCACACCTGCGGGAGATGTTCACAGACTCGCTAGCTAGGGGCACACTGCCACCCACGTTAGCACAGGCCTCAATCTCGCTGATACCTAAGAAAGACAAAGACCCAACGGAATGTGGGTCTACAGACCCATCTCACTGCTGAACGCAGACGTCAAAATACTGGCCAAAATCCTAGCCCAAAGGCTAGAGGACTGTGTATCCGAGGTGGTCACAGAGGACCAGACGGGCTTCGTCAAAGGTAGACAGCTTACCTCGAACATCAGGCGCCTGCGGAACGTGATAATGACCCCCTCCGGGGAGAGAACACAAGAGGTGATCGTCTCCCTGGACGCAGAAAAGGCCTTCGACAGAGTCGAATGGAAATACCTCATAGAGGTACTGGAGCGGTTCGGGCTTGGAACAGGGTTCACCGCTTGGGTAAAGCTCCTATACAACGCTCCTATGGCGAGTATACAGACAAACAACACCAACTCCCGGTACTTCCAGCTGCACAGGGGCACCAGGCAAGGATGCCCACTGTCCCCGCTGCTGTTCGCACTAGCAATCGAACCGCTAGCAATCGCGCTCAGGGCAGCAAAAAATTGGAGGGGGATCCGTAGGGGAGGCAGAGAGCAGAGAGTCTCACTCTATGCAGATGACTTGCTCCTCTACATCTCGGACCCACAGAGCAGCATGGACGGAATCATTGCGCTCCTGAAAGAGTTTGGAGCCTTCTCGGGCTACAAACTCAACGTGAGCAAAAGCGAGATCTTCCCAGTACACCCACAAGGGGGGGGGGGGGGGGGGGGGGGGGGGGGCAGCACTAAAGGGGCTGCCGTTCAAACAAGCCCAACACAAATTCCGCTACCTGGGGATCCAAATAGCCCATGACTGGAAAGGGATCCACAAATGGAACCTCACCAGTCTGACGGAGGAAGTAAAAAAGGACCTGCAAAGATGGAACACACTCCCACTTTCCCTCGCGGGGAGAGTCCAGATGATCAAAATGAACGTACTGCCCAGGTTCCTCTTCCTGTTTAGATCCATTCCGATCTACTTCCCCAAGGCCTTTTTCAAAGCGCTGGACAAACTAATCATGTCGTTCGTAAGGGGGGGTAAAAATGCTAGCATCCCAAAGAAGGTCCTACAAAAAACAAAATCCAGGGGGGGCTAGCCCTCCGAAACCTACAATTCTACCACTGGGCGGCGACAGCCGAGTGAACATCCAGGAGCCAGAGGCCGAATGGGTGCACGCGGAGGAGGCCTCCTGCGTGGGGGCCTCCCTCCGGGCCCTCGCCACGGCAGCACTCCCATCCCCACCCAAAAAACACTCCAGCAGCCCAGTGGTAACAGCCACCCTCCAATCCTGGAACCAACTGCGGCAGCAATTTGGCCTGACCAAAATGTCGGACAAAGCTCCCATCTGCCAGAACCATAGGTTCACACCAGCACTGACTGACGCCACCTTCAAAAGGTGGAGGCAGGACGGAGGGACACTGACAGTCAGGGACCTATACACGGACGCCAGGATTGCTACACTGGATGAACTGACAGAGAAATTTCGGCTAGCCAGGGGGAACGAGCTACGGTATCTGCAGCTCAAAAACTTCTTACGAAAGGAGACAAGGACGTACCCACAACCTCCACGACCGACACTACTGGAAGACCTACTGGACGCAAGTATCCTAGATAAAGGAAACTGTAGCGACATGTATGACCGACTGGTAGAAAGGGCCGACACCGTACTGGACGCAACAAAAACTAAATGGGAGGAGGACCTGGGGATTGAGATAGGGTGGGGACTCTGGAGCGAAACACTGCATAGGGTCAACTCCACCGCCATGTGCGCAAGGCTCAGCCTGACGCAACTAAAAGTGGTACATAGAGCCCACTTAACAAGAACCCGTATGAGTAGGTTCTTCCCGGAGGTGGAGGACAGATGTGAACGGTGCCAAAGCGGCCCGGCCAACCACGCCCACATGTTCTGGTCTTGCCCCAGACTTGTGGAGTACTGGACAGTCTTCTTCGAGGCTATGTCCAAAGTGGTGGGGGTGAGGGTGGAGCCATGCCCGATAGTGGCGGTCTTCGGGGTTTCAGACCAGCCAGATCTATTCCCGGGGAGGAGGGCGGACACCCTTGCCTTCCAGGGTGTCCTCCCTGATCGCCCGCTGTATGATCCTGTTCGGCTGGCGGTCAGCAGCACCACCCAAAGCTGCAGACTGGCTGTCCAACCTCTTGGAATCTCTCCAAATGAAGAAAATCAAATTCGCCATCCGAGGGTCAGACGACGGCTTCCACAGAACGTGGGAGCCAGTCATGCAACTGTTCCGGGACCTGTTTGTGGCCAACGAACAAGAGGAAGAATAGCCGGATGGCCAAGAATCAGGGGAAAATGGTCGGGAGTCGGGGGAAGGTATCCGGGGCTTGGAGGGGAGAGATGGACTGGGAGGGAGAACGGCTAAACCTGAGGAGGGAGAGGGAGGGGCAAACCACGGGGGGGGGGGGGGGGAGGAAGTCAGCTAAACCTGGGGAGAGGGAGGCGAACCGGGGAGGGGGGGGGGGGGAACGGGAGAGGAGGGCCGGCGGGGGGCAGGGAAGCGGGAGCCGGAGGGAGGACACGGGATGCCAAAACGTGCATGACATATCCAGGAGCGGGGAACGAGGAAACTGGAGATGGAGGATGGGAGGAGAGGCAGAAGCGGGGGCGAGCGTGGGACGGCAGCGAGACCCGTGCGGGAAGGGCGGGCGACAACAACACACAGCGCAGCCAAATATCGCACACTGTGATTTTCTCTCCGGCACCCAAGGGTGTGCTTGCCCCCCCAGTCTCCCCCCCGCGCAGGCAGTCGCCTACTTATGTGGTGTGGGTAATTTTGCCAGATGTACAGAGATGCCGCTGTCGAGCTGGTGCACAATACTCCACCAGTTATTCCATTTCATATGTTATTGTATTTTTTTTTATGTTGGGGTGTGCCCTTCTCTAAATGTGTGTATATATATATATGTGTTTCTTATTCTGTGTACATAACGGTAATTATACCTTGTTCAAAAAAACCCAATAAAAACATTTATTAAAAAAAAGAAGATGGCTGCCCCCACGGACAACACGAGGCAGACTACGCGTCCGGAGGGGGCGGAGCCGGCAGGCACGCAGCCATGCTGCGGGGTCTGTGGGCCTGTGAGTCTGAGAGTCGGGCCTGCGACTTGGAGGATTTGGACCTGGACAGTCAAACTTTGGCGAAGTGTCCTTTCTTGCTGCAGTCGCTACAGGTCGCGTTCCAAGCTGGACAGTGCTGCCTGGGGTGCTGGTGTTGGCTGCAGAAATAGCAGGGTAGCCCCCCCGGGTTGGGCGGGCAGCTGCGCGGCACAGGCCTGGGGTACTCTCTGGTCGGGGGTCCACGAGGGGGTCACGTGATCAGACGGGAACGCGGTGAGGCTTTGGAACGCTACTTCTAGGGAGGTGGCTAGTTTTACCGTCTCTTCTAGGTCGAGGGCGCCTTTCTCGAGCAGGCGCTGTCTGACGTAATTGGACCTGACTCCAACCACATAGGCGTCCCGGACGGCGAGTTCCATATGTTGAGAGGCCGTGACAGCCTGGTAGTTGCAGCTTTGAACGAGGACTTTGAGGTTGCATAGGTACTCCTCCAGCAATTCCCTGGGACATTGGCGGCAAGTGGTGAGGATATGCAGCGCGTACACCTCGTTCACCGGCCTTACGTATAAGTGCTTCACCATCGCGAGGGCGTCCGCGTATGTGGAGGCTTCCTCGAGTTGTACAGAGATTTGATGGCTCTTCGGGCGTGGAGGAGGCTCAGCTTCTGATCGTCAGTGACGGAAGGCGAGGAGAAGGCGGCGAGGTAGGCCTCGAAACCGTGGAGCCAGGGGAAAAAATCCCTTTGGCTTCCGCGGCCTGTGAGTCGAGTTCCAGTCAGTCAGGTTTGAGGGCCGATTCCATTGTGGTGTTGTAGTCGATTAAATTGATACGACCATCAATTCACGCGAGACTGAGAGTTGAAGTGAACAGTGGCTTTAATCGACTAGAACAGTGCCTGCCTGCAACTGATCTGCTAGTGAGAGGCCAGCTGCTCCTTGTACCTCCCATCAAGGGGCGGAGCCAGGGGCGGAGCCCACAAGGGCACCAACATGATACATTCTGTGTAATATTGTACAGTGGTCCATAGGTGGAACCCACATGGGCAACAGCGTGATAGTGTAATACAGTGGTGAATGGGTAGTACATTACGTTCACCACAGTGGAGAAGGTACGGAGCTGGGTCAGAGGGGTTGATTCCCAATGGGTCAGAATGAAGGAGAGTTTGTGTAGAAGGTCGGGATTGAAGGTGCTAGCTATAGCGCCGCTCCCGCCAGCCACGGGGAGACACTCAGGGAGTCCGGTAATAATAGCTTCATTGAGAATCTGGAGGCAGTTTCAACAGCACTTCGGGTTGGTGCAGGCCAAGGGAAATGCCGATTCGGGGGAACCACAGATTTGAGCCAGGGAAGTGGGCTGGAAATTTTCGGAGATGGGAGGAGAAAGGAATTAGGACACTAAAAGATTTGTTTCTTGGGGGTCGGTTTGCAGGATTGAAGGAGCTGGAAGCGAAGTATGGGCTGGAACAGGGGGAAATATTGAGATACATGCAGGATTGAGACTTTGCCAGAAAGGAGATACAGAGCTTCCCAGTAGAGCCGGCTGGCACATTGCTGGAGGAGGTGCTGACAATAGGGGGACTGGAGAAAGGGGTAGTGTCGGCATTTATGGGGCTATTTTGGAAGAGGAGAAGGCACCGCTTGAAGGGATCAAGGCGAAGTGGGTGGGAGAGGGGTTCTGGTGTGAGGTGCTCCAGAGGGTGAACGTCTCCATCTCGTGTGCGAGGTTGGGCCTGATACAGCTGAAGGTGATGTATAGAGAACACCTTAGAAGGGCGAGGATGAGCGGCTCTTTGAGGAGGGAGAAGATGTGTGTGAACATTGGGGGGGGGGGGGGGGGGGGGGCGCAAACCTTGTTCATATGTTTTGGTCCTGTCCAAAGCTGGAGGATTACTGGAAGGAGGTTTTTAAAAAAATAAATTTAGTGTACCCAATTCATGTTTTCCAATTAAAGGGCAATTTCAGTGTGGCCAATCCACCTACCCTGCACATCTTTGGGTTTTGGGGGCGAAACCCACGCAAACACGGGGAGAATGTGCAAACTCCACACGGACAGTGACCCAGAGCCGCTATCGAACCTGGGACCTCGGCACGTGAGGCAGCAGTGCTAACCACTGTGCCACCGTGCTAACCACTGTGCCACCGTGCTGCTCTGGAAGGTGGTTTTTAGGGTAATCTCTAAAGTGGTGCACGTGAAACTGGACCCAAGCCCTCAGGAAGCCATATTCGGGGTGTCGGACCAGCCGGGGTTGGAAACGGGTGCGGAGCCTTCGCCTTGTTGATCACCCGAAGGTGGATCCAGTTAGGGTGGAGATCAACCTCTCCACCCTGTACCCCGGAGGGGAAGGATGGAGGGGTTCTACAATTCCTGGGCGTTGTTCATTATGCACTTCCGAGGATTGGATTACATCGGACATAGGAGTGGGGCGGCTGGGAGGGTTGGGGGGAGGGGACTGTATGTGTTAATGGTGACTATGGGTGATTCCTGATTCCTTTTTGTCATTTATTTATGTTAACATGCGAGCTAGTGTCTGGGGGTTTGGTGGGAGGATGGGATCGTTGTTATTGATATGGGGATTGACATTACATTCATTACTGATTGTTGTTTATTGTTGGGTGTAAATTTGGGAGAAAATATGAAAAAGGAGAATAAAAATATTTTAAAAATAGAACAAACATAAAAAGGTAGATGGTATTATTTACCATGCAAATGCTGCAGATAGATCTCAGAGGTTCAGGGATAAAGTATCATGCTCATCATTATCAAGAGCTTTGGGAAGATCCCAACAACTTCAAAAGAGAAATGACAACAGAAAAATATTACAATTTATTTGGTTTACCTGGCACTTATTTATCTGCTGATACTGCAGTAGATGCACCGTGGTGAGCACTGCTGCCTCACAGCTCCAGGGACCCGGGTTCAAATCTGGCCTTGGGTGACTGCGTGGAGTTTGCACATTCTCCCCGTACTCCGGTTTTCTCCCTCAGTACAAAGTGGGGGGGGGGGGGGGGGGGGGGCGCGGCTGGGAGGGTTGGGGGGAGAGGAACTGTGTGTGTTAATGGTGACTATGGGTGATTCCTGATTCCTTTTTGTCATTTGTTTATGCTAACATGCGGGCTAATGTTTGGGGGTTTGCTGGGAGGATGGGGTCTTTGTTAGTGATATGGGGATTGACATTGCATTTGTTACTGATTGGTGGATTGGCCATGTTAAATTGCCCCTTCGCGTCCAAAAAGTTAGGTGGGGTTACTGGGTTACCGGGACAGGGTGGGGACGTGGGCCGAGATAGGGTGCTCTTTCCAAGGGCCGGTGCAGACTCAATGGGCTCAATGGCCTCCTTCTGCACAGTAAATTCTATTATTTTTTTGTGAGTGGAGAACGTAACAATGAAACTTACTTTATGATGTAGACAGATCTTGCTGTCTTAAACATATGCATTCTAAGATGCACAAAGAAGAGAGAGAAAGAGCCTAATGAAAATGTTTTTGTTGTGCCAGCTTGGCATGCAAATGCGGTACCTGGGCAAATATGCGTGATTTCCAAACTATTTGTCGTATTGGTTCACAGGATGTGGGTTTCACTGGCTAGGCCAACATTTACTGATCATCCATAATTGCCCCTGAGAAGGTTGTGGTGAGCCACTTTGTTAAACTGCTCTAATCCATGTGATGTAGGTAAACCCACAGTGCTGTTAGGGAGAGTGATCCTGGATATTGACACAGCAACAGTAAAGAACAGTTATATTTCTGAGTCAGGATGGCGTTTGACTTGCAAGGGAACTTGCAGGTGAAGGTGTTCTCATGTGATCTCTGCTGTTGTCCTAGGTAGTAGAGGTCATAGTTTTGGAATGTGCTGTCTAAGGAGCCTTGGTGAGTTGCTGCAGTGCATCTTGCACATGGTACAGATTGCTGCCACTTTGCATCAATGGTGGAGGGAGTGACTGCTTAAGTGGTAGACGGGGTGCCATTCAGATGGGCTGCTTTGATGGTGTTGTGCGTCTTGAGTACCGTGGGAGCCGCACCTATCCAGGAAAGTAGAAAGTATTCCATCACACTGCTGACTTATGCCTTGTAGATGATGGACAGGCTTTGGGGAATCATGAGGTGAGTTACTCTCTGCAGAGTTCACACCCTCTCATCTGCTCCTGTAGCCACAATATTTATATGGCTGATCCAGTTCAGTTCCTGGTCAATGGTAGCCCCCAGAATATGATAGTGGGAGATTCAAAAATGGTAATATTCTCTCTTGTGGAGATGGTCATAGCCTGACACTTTTCTGTCACGAATGTTACTTGCCACTTGTCACCCCAAGCCTGAATATTGCCCATGTCTTGCAGTATGTGGCCATAGACTGCTTCAGTATCTGAGGAGTGCAAATGGTGCTGAATATTGTGCAGTCAACTGCAAACATTGCCACTTCTGACCTTAAGATGGTTGAGTTGGACACTACCCTGAGGAACTTCTTCAGTGATGTGCTAGGACTGAGATGATTAACCCCTAACAACCACAACCATCTTTCTTTGTGCCAGGTATGACTCCAAACAGCAAGATTTTCCCCCAATTCCCAATTACTAAAATTTCTTTTAGGGGGTCCTTGATGCCACACGTGGCCAATTGTTGCCCTGATGTCAAGGGTAGTCAGTCTTACCTCACCACTTGAGCTCAGCCTGTGTTTGGGTCAAGGCTGTAATGGGGCCAGATGCTGAGTGGTCCTGGTGAAACCTAAACAGTGTCAGAGAGCAAGTTATTGCTGATAGCACTGTCGATGACCCCTTCCATCACTTTGATGGCGTTCCCACTGCCCCCCTCCCCTCTCTCTCTCTTCTGTTTTGTTTCTCCCCACTCACCCACTTTGCTTATTGGTTGCTGGTCACAAACAGGTCTTGGAACAGGCTGGTGAATAGCCTTCAAGTGTTGTGGAAGCCTTCCTCTGATTCCCAGATGAGGGGCTGAATTCTCCGCCGTCGGGATGCTCCATTCTGCCGGCAGCCCGGGGGTTTCCCATCGGCGTGGGGCTGTCCCACAATGGGAAACCCCATTGACTAGCCGGCGAAATGGAGAATCCCGCTGGCGTGCTGAACCAGAAATCTGGCCCGTCGAGACGGAGAATCCAGCCCAATGTACTTTATTTTCTCCAGTTTAAGAAACTCTGCAACATTAGACAGCCAGACAGCGGCTCTGGGTGGCGCTGTTGATGGACAGTCGAGCAGGAGTCTGAAGTGGGCCATTAGGGAGCCAAAGGCTAGGGCGTCTGCCCATCTCCCCATGGCTGCTCCAATACCCTGAAGACCACCACTAGTGGGCACGGCTCCACCCTCAGCTCCACACCGTGGACATGGCCTGAAAGAAGGTCGTCCAGTACCCGACAAGCCTGGGGCAAGACCAGAACATGTGGATATGGTTGGCCAGGCCTCCTTGGCACCTTTCACATTTTGGATTGGATTGGATTTGTTTATTGTCATGTGTACCAAGGTACAGTGAAAAGTATTTTTCTGCGAGCAGCTCAACAGATCATTAAGTACATGGGAAGAAAAGGGAATAAAAGAAAATACGTAATAGGGCAACACAAGGTATACAATGTTACTACATAAGCACCAGCATCAGATGAAGCATACAGGGTGTAGTGTTAATGAGGTCAGTCCATAAGAGGGTCATTTAGGAGTCTGGTAACAGCGGGGAAGAAGCTGTTTTTAAGTCTGTTCATGCGTGTTCTCTGACATTTGTGCCTACTGCCCGATGGAAGAAGTTGGAAGAGTGAGTGAGCCGGGTGGGAGGAGTGTTTGATTATGCTGCCCGCTTTCCCCAGGCAGCGGGAGGTGTAGATGGAGTCAATGGATGGGAGGCAGGTTCGTGTGATGGACTGGGCTGTGTTCATGACTCTCTGAAGTTCCTTGCGGTCCTGGGTTGAGCAGTTGCCATACCAGGCTGTTTTGCAGCCAGATAGGATGCTTTCTATGGTGCATCTGTAAAAGTTGGTAAGAGTTAATGTGGACATGCCAAATTTCCTTAGTTTCCTGAGGAAGTATAGGTGCTGTTGTGCCTTCTTGGTGGTAGCGTCGACGTAGGTAGCGTCATTTATCCTCCACCTCTGGGAAGAACCCACTCATTCTTGTTTTGATCATGTGTGCCCTGTGAACCTTTCGCTGCAGCAGGCTCAGCCCCACACGTGTGGAGGTGGAGTTCACCCTGTGCAGTGCTTCAATCCACAATCCACCCCCATCCCCAGTTCCTCCTCCCATTTCTCCCTTGTCTCATCAAGGGGAGTACATACAGTTAGAATTACAGTTACAGTACATCTTTAGAAATATCTCTTCTAGTATCAGTCTGTACAATTTTTGATAAACAATTTTATTAAGGCATTTTGGCATAGTAAACAGCAATACAAAAGTGTGCAAAGAACAATCAACATAGTGCAAAAACCAGCTCCCCTCCTCCAAGGACCCGCCTAACTACCCCCCTAATCTACGTTACTCTAACCCCCCACCCCGCTGACGATTCATTTTCCACTAAGAAGTTGATAAATGGTTGCCACCTCCGGGCGACCCTCTGAGTGAACTTAATCCTCTCCAGACTGTGAAAGCTCGCCATATCCGATAGCCAGGCCTCCAACTCCAGGGGCTTTGAGTCCCTCCATGCCAGCAGAATTCGCCGCCTGGTTTCCAGGGAAGCAAATGGCAAAACGTCAGCCTCTCTCTCCTCCTGGACTCCCGGGTCTTCCGAAACCCCATAAATAGCCACCTCTGGTCTCATCACCACCCTTGTTTTTAGTACCCGGGACATAACGTCCGCGAATCCCTGCCAGTAACCCCCGAGTTTTGGATATGCCCAGAACATCTGGACATGGTTTGCTGGTCCTCCGGAACATCTGGCGCACCTGTCCTCCAATCCAAAGAATTTACTCATCCGGGCCACTGTCATGTGGGCCCAGTGGACGACCTTGAATTGAATCAGGCTGAGCCTAGAGCATGTTGCGGTCGTGTTTACCCTATAGAACTCCTCCACCCATAAGCCCTCTTCTATCTCACCTCCGAGCTCCTCTTCACACTTGTGCTTCAGCTCCTCGGTCTGCGTCTCCTATACTCCCATAAGTTCTTTATATATATCCGAGACCCTCCCCTTCCCCACCCATCCACTGGACGCTACCCTGTCCTGGATCCCCCTAAGTGGCAGGCGTGGGAAGGATGGAATCTGTCTGCGTAGAAAGGCCCGCACCTGTAGGTATATCTGTCCATACATGTCCGCGGTCAGAAGTCTGGTCAGTAGTTAGTGCCTTGCTATCTGTGGGATCTTTGCTGTTTGGTTTCGGAGGAAGTTTCTAATTTGTCTGTATCTTGGCTCGTTCCTTTTCGGGAGTTAGAGCTTGTCCGTGAGTTCATCCAGGGTCGCTACTCTGTTGTCTATGTATAGATCCTCTACCGTCAGTGTTTCTTTGTCCTGTCCCCACCTTTTGAAGGAGGCATTCATCGTCGCGGGGATAAATATATGGTTTTTGCAGGTGGGGGCCATTGTGGACATCGTGGTTAGACCGAAGTGGTGCCTAGTTGGTTCCATGTCCTCAGCGTGGCCACTACCACTGGCCAGGGGGACCGAGGAGCAGGTCATCTGTGTAGAGTGAGACTCAATGCTCGCTGTCTCCCCCTTGAATGCCTTCCACCCTTTCGCTGATCTGAGAGCGATGGGCAGTGGGTCGATTGCCAGGGCAATTAGTACCAGGGAGAATAGGCATTGTATCTCTGTGCACCTAGAAGCATCCTGAGCTGGTGGCGTTTGTCCGTATGTTTGCCTTGGGAGCGCTGTGCAGTAGTTTCACCAAAGAGGTGAACCCTGGCCCGAACCCAAACAATTCCAGTATCTCTGTGAGGTACCTCCATTTGAATCTGTCAAAGGCCTTCTCTGCATCTAGCAAGGTGATCACCTCTGGTGTCTCCTCCCCAGCCAGGGTCATGATCACATTAACTGACATGGTACATAATGCTTCATTCCACTCAGTTTTCACGACTTTACCATCAGATATTTTAAACTTTTTGAGGCGAGGACAACATTTATAGCCCATTTCTAATGGCCCTCGAGGTGGTGAGCTACTTTCTTGAACTGTTGGAGTCCATGGGGTGAGGATATTTCCCACAGTGGGCGGTTTTAGGATTTTGACCAAGCAACGTTGAAGGCTAGCAATGCATTTCCAAGTCAGGATTGTGCATGACTCAAAAAGGATAACTTGGAGGTGGTGGTTGTCAATCTCCTCAGTTTAATGGTATCCTATTTTAAAAGAGAAAGTGAAGATGGCATTTTAATTGTCTTTTTATTAATTATCTCCCAAAAATAAGTCAACTCTTATTGTCAATTGACTTTGATTTCTGAATGCTCTATATTGACGACAAAGTGATGCAGTAACACGATAGACCATTAATAAAGGTACTGCCATCGCTTCTCGGCCTTTTGGCTAAGATCAAGCGTAGCGGTACTTGTGGAGACCATGAATTGGATTCAATTTGAATTAGTTTCTAGAGCAGGCAAGGAGCTGGATTAGGGGTTCGCCCCTGTCCACACACTGGCTTTGTAACTCTGCTAAAGGAATTATGAGAGTGCAATATAAATTGGTCAACACAGCTCGATTCATCCCATTATCAGCATTAACTACTACTAGTGTCACTTAAAAGTGCATTTAAAAAAAACTAATTCCTGCATTCGCCTTATAATGATGGCATAACCTTTAGTGTTGGCAAGTCAACAAAATGCTTCAGAATGCTGATGGGCTACTGGTTGCCTACCACTGATCTAACAATTGTTCAATCTGTCCTTCTATAAGCAGCTGAAAATGCTGAGCAAGTAGAATCTCAGATTGAAATCTATTGGCTGATGGTAATTCTTTTTTGTATTGTAGCAATGTGGACGGATAATTACTGAACTAATATTGCATCAGCCAGAAATGATAATTTATTAGAGTACCGATTCCTGTTTTAGCATTCCCTTTCAAGAACAGCTGACGATATCATCAGAATCAAGTGTCGAAATACATGGATCAGCATGGAACCTTTAAGGAGAGTGATAACATCTAAAGGGAGAATCCTCTCCTCTTGAAATGAAAGGAACTCCATTTGTAGTGATTTTTAAAAATTATTTGTGGTTCTTATATATATTTTGTGCAGGTCAGGAAAGTTGTCTGCTTGTCCAGGGTTAATTAAAAGAGAAGTTTTTGGAGTCTTTGTCAGTAGTGTGTAAGGGATGAAAGATGTTATTCTCTTTGCCTTATGGTGGGTTTTAATTTACAAGTAAACAGAATAGATTGTACTTCTGTTTGCAGTGAAAGACAGACAATTTTGTGATTTGGGTAATATTTCCTGGATTTTTCAGTCAAGAAACTAAGGGCTGTTGCCAAAAAGGTGTAAGCATTTCTTGGGGTTTTGTAAGATAATTGTCTGGCTGCATCTTGTGTTTTGAGTTTTCTTTCTTCATTTACTAAACATTTTACTTCTTTACATTTTAAAAGTCAGCACTGGAGTTCTGTGTTTCCGAGTTTAGTAACTAACCCTCCACATTTCTACAATACAAAAAAGAATTACCATCAGCCAAATAGATTTCAATCTGAGATCCAGCTTGCTCAGCATTATCAGCTGCAGTGGTAACAGGACAGAGACTGAACAATTGTTAGATCAGTGGTGGGCAACCAGTGGCCTATCAGCATTCCAAACCATTTTGCTAACTGTTGCACACACAGGGTTGCCAGATTTAACTTGTTTCCATCCATAAAGTGATACATATCATAGAATTTACAGTGCAGGAGGCCATTCGGCCCATCAGGTCTGCACCAGCTCTTGGAAAAAACACCTCCACCCTATCTCCATAACCCCACCCAACACGAACGGCAATTTTGGAAACTAAGGGCAATTTAGCATGGCCAATCCACCTAACCTGCACATCTTTGGACTGTGGGAGGAAACCGGAGCACCTGGAGGAAACCCACGCACACCCGGGGAGGATGTGCAGACTCCGCAAAGACAGTGACCCAAACCGGAATCGAACCTGGGACGCTGGAGCTGTGAAGCAATTGTGCTATCCACAATGCTACCGTGCTGTCCCAAAACAAGAGCACATGATGTGAGATGTGCTGCTTGCACACATTGAGATCCATGTCCTCCTACCACTCCCAAAGTGTACTTGTTTTTAACCATTTGAAATAGTAATATTAAGCCCAACTTCAACACATATGTATTCAATCTTATATAGGTCATTAGTGGACATGCCAAATTTCAATCTTGCAGCCCAGTGAGATGGAGGGCCACTCACTAGCCTAGGTTGCCTATCACCATGTTCGATGCCGCAACCATCTTTACAAAATTTAAAAAAATTATTTCATGGGATGCGAGTGCCATTGGCAAGGTCAGCATTTGTTGCCCCTCCCTAATTGCCATTGAACTGAGTTGCTTGCTATGGTTTTTCAGAGGGGCAGTTAAGAGTCAACCACATTGCTGTAGATCTGGAGTAACACGAAGGCTAAAGGATGGCAACATTTCCTTCACAGTCATCAGCAAACCAGATGGGTTTTTATGACAATGGTAGTTTAATTACAATTTTTTATTAGTTGAATTCAAATTGCACCACTTGCTATGTCCCCAGACTCAGCTTGGATTTCCAGTATCCCACCACCCCTTGCACCCTGTTGCCCTACCCACACTCCAGCAATCCCTTAACAATGGAACGTAGTCCACCTGTCCAGACACGATGGGCCAACAATCTTCAGCTGCTTCATCAATGACCTTCCTCCCATCACAGGGTCAGAAGTGGGTCGCTGATGACTGTACCGTGTTCATATGGCAAGTAACATTTCCACCACACCGCACCATCTCCAACAAGAGAATCTAACCATTATCCTTTGAAATTCAATGGAATTACCATCGCTGAAGCCCCCACAATTAGCATCCTGGAAGTTACCATTGACCAGAAACTGAACTGGATCAGCCATACACTGTGGCTACCAGTGCAGTTTAAAGGTTAGGAATCATGCAGCAATTAACTGACCTCCTGACTCCCCAAAGCCTATCCACCATCTACAAAGGCACAAGTCAGTAGTGTAATAGAATACTCTCCACTTGCCTGGATGAGTGCAGCTCCACCGAAACAAGAAGCTCGACACCATCAAGTACAAAGCTGAATTACAATCCCTCCCACACTGAAACAGTGGCAGCAGTGTATCCCATCAATGAAATTCACTGCAGGAACTCACCAAGATTCCTTAGACAGCATCTTCCACACCCACAACAAACTAGAAGGGCAAGAGCAGCAGATACATGGGAACCCCACCACCTGGAGGTTCTTCCCAAGTCACTCACCATCCTGGCCTGGAAATATATCACAGTTCAGTCACTACATCAAAATTCTGGAATTCCCTCCCTAACAGTAGTGGATGTACCTGGCTGCACCTCAGGGGCTGCAGGAGAAGGCAGATCACCTCCACCTCAAGAGGGTAATAAAAATGCTGGTCTAGCCAGCAATGCCCACTTGCGTACAAATGAATAAAAAGAATGTATAGTATCCTGTATTGGAAATCTGCTTTGCAAAATAATTCCACATTGTTACAAGGATTAGTGAAGCTAGAAAAGTAGCGTTTACAAACATAAATAAGATAACATTGATTAAATATCCTTTTTATTTTCACCAGAAATAAATTCATGATTGAAATTTACAATGAGACAACACACTTGTTCTGCAGCAGAATTAACATGTATGGTCAATCTGCATATAACATTCACCACTCATCACACTGGTCCCATAATTAATATGTACATACAGAATCTTGAGTCAAAACTACCCTTTAATAAATTAGTCAATGAACAAGGTAACAGTATTTCACATCAAAAATCAATTAAAATGGAGGCAGGTGATAGGCCAAATAATTTTGATTATGCAAAATGGATTATAAACAAGAAATTTGTTTTTAGTACTTTGGTTGGAAGAGAAAGTGGAAGTAGAAGCAAACAACGACTGCGAAACAACCTCAATTTTATATAACTGCCAATGTAATGTACAAAATGAACTTTAAACTATATTCTAACTAATCTGTTCCAATTAGTTAAACAGTACAAATGTTGGCTACATTTTCATAAAGACTGTTGCAATCTTCAGTGCATTACTTTCCAATAATTTGTACATCATTTGAAGAACATGTTGCTACAGTGAGGCTAGTTGACATTGGAAAAACTCTAATGGAAGAATGACACTTAAAGGGAGCAAAAATATTTCTGCAAGTACCTCCACATCACTTTGGTCTTCTGAAAAAAGTTGATGAAGCATTTGACAACAAAATAATGCATGCTTTTAAATGAAGTCAAGTACAATTGGACATTGCATGCATTTTATAAATGTATTTTATATGAAAGGTTCGCTAGGTTAAGATAGTACTCCCTTTCAAACACAAAAATCAACTGCAAATTTTCAAAGAACAGGGTGCCATTTCAAGCAATTTCCTTTCAATCATGCAATTACCCAGATGTGAGCAACTGGGCAGGCATAGAACATAGACCTAGCGATACAGAGGCCTAGTGATAATCTGGAACTTTCTTTACACATTACCAAATAATTTTACACATTACTGGACACCAATGTGATCCAACATATACATAATATATATTTAGTCATCCAAAAACTGAGCCACAATATACTTATTTTTTTGATGCAAAGTTTATTATAAATTTTCTTCAGTTTACCAGATAGAATGCAGCAGCTATGATCTGCGGAATCCTCATGCATGCAGATCAAATACATTGACTTGACCTGGGCATTGATTAATCACGAGTAATTTGAATGTTATACAAAAAAAAAAGTGTGTCAGTGTCAATATGCAAGATATAGAACAATTAGAATTTCTGCATGTAAAGTCTTGTACTTTGTGCAAGTCAATACATTACAAAGTTCGGATATTAGATGCGAAAGAATAAGTTAGAATGGGATAACAGCATCCCTATCACTAGTAGGGCAACTGACAAGACGTCATCTGGAAATTTGCTCTTTTGGAATGTGCAGTCAAGTCAGACAGTTACCTTAATTACATGGATTGATGGACTGGTAACTGTTACAATACAGCAATATAAAAACAGCAGAAAGAGAGGGGTACTTGCTTTAAAATACCTCTGCCACACCATGACGGAGGACATTTAAAAATGTTTAGTGGAACCCTAGTTATGCCTTTAAAATGGACATTGTTGAAATGATCCTGGTTACATGGTCATTGTTTCAGTACTATTGAAGAACATGAAATTTTAGGCCATTTGGTAAGAGGATGCATGTCTGATGTAAAGGTATAATAACCACTACAGGCAATTCAAGAAGTGCTGATTTCAGGTCATTGATCAGTATTTACAATATTAATGAATAGAAGCAACTAGAAATTAGAAATGCTTGATTGCCGAGAGGACTATTTTACCAAATTAAAAATTACCAGACAAAATATGGTTGGAACCCATTTCAAATATCATCATTGCCAAAGTTAATGAGTACTGTTCAACTAAAATGCCAAATCTGATAGCATGACAAAATATTTTTCCATAGAACCTTGACAGATATCATGCAGCGTGAATGGCTTTAATAATTTACTACAAATGGAAACAAACCACTGCAACTCTACTAAACAAATGTCATCAGTTATTACTGTTGCAGTTACTTAAAAATACAAGCTGCCCCATTAAATTTTAAGCATACCTGGCCTGCATGGCAATGGATTTAGTTTATAAAATACTGTAATCTTATCAAACCATGTTGAAATCAAAATCTAATTACTGCGGCAATGTATGATTGGCTGTGTTCTTACACCACGTGAAACATTTCTGAACATTGCAGCTTTAAATTAATGTTTAAACAATGTTGTAATGTGCAGAAAAGAATGTGAAAAGTCAATAGAAGATACAACAATCAACACCTTTAACAATTTTGAAAAAAGTGGGTACAAAATACATGCACTTGCTAGGTAAAAAGTGTCTTAACAAAAGCAAAGAATTAAGTGGCATTTATACTTTTAGTTCAAATAGATTTCAAATCCTCTCCACAGCAGGTAACAAGGTTAATTCTCTTCAAGAATGCTCCAACTGAACTGCTACTCCCAAAATGGTGTATGCTTCTTGTCATTTAGTGATTGGAGATCATGGAGGAGGCCCAGTTTTTGACAGCTGTTGTCATGTTCTGTAGATAACTCCATGTTAAATGTGTAGTGTTCACACAATGTGTCTTCATACAGTCCCAGCTGATTTCACCCCTGAAGTTTAGCAAACAGGCAAGATGTAGCATAAACATTAAGTATTGAAGGTTTGTGGATTTTAATAGTGTACACAGAATAGCGTCCTGTTTCAGTATTGTTCAACACTTTAATCCTACACAGGAGACATTATAGAAATCTCTTTCAAAGGACAGGCATAAAAAGATGGAATTGTTCTTAACAGGGAGAAAATTATCAACCGATACCACAGTAAATGAATTTAGGGTAAATAGCACAATGTTCTGGCTAGTTTCACAGAACGATATTTGAATTTTGAAATCAGAATAGCGCAGGAGGTTGCCATTTGGGTAGCAGGGCAGCAGTGGTTAGTACAGTTGCTTCACAGCTCCAAGGTCTCAGGTTTGATTCCCGGCTTGGCTCACTGTCTGTATGGAGTCTGCACGTTCTCCCCATGTCTGCGTGGGTTTCCTCCGGGTGCTCTGGTTTCCTCCCACAGTCCAAAGCTGTGCAGGTTAGGTGGATTGGCCATGCTAAATTACCCTTAGGGTCCAAAAAGGTTGGGTGGAGTTACAGGGCTTGGATGGAGGTGTGGGCTTGGGTAGGGTGCTCTTTCCAGGGGCTGGTGCAGACTCGATGGGTCAAATGTCCTCCTTCTACCCTGTAAATTCTATAATTCAGTTCATAGAGTCTACACTGGCTCTTTCAAAGAACAATCTATTTAGTCCCACTGCTACCATCTCTATATCCCCACAATTTGTTTCCTATCCAACAAGGCGAATTAGATAAATATCTGAAATGTCTGTTTCATGGAGATTGAGTTTGTGTCTGAAAACAAAGTGGTTCAAATAGGTTTTGAAAGACCACAAAGCATGGCCATTGCGTATTGAAGCCAGCCAGGCTACTCTGGATTCATAACTGCTAAAATAATAGCGACAATTCTCCAGTCTCATGGCCGTTAGCCAAGATGGTCACATTCCTGGAGGACAGGTATCCATTTTAAGATCACAAAGGACATCATAGAGGGAAAGAGGAAGATGAATCTGATAAAGCATAGTGTAAAATCATTTTGCTATAGACACCTGGGAGACCCTTGCAATCAAGTTTAGAACAAGAAATGTCAAGGTCTGTACCCAGGAGCAAAATAATGCAGGTGGTTTGTAAAATGTGGTGTTAAAATGATAGCCCTCAGAAGGAACAAGGCACATAGTTTATTAATATCCCTCCCGCATTTAAGGAAAAAAAAAGAAGTGTTCAGCCAAATATAAGGAAGTCTGTGAAATTAAGTAGCTCAGCAATTCACATCTACACTCCTATCACTAAATGCTTTTTAAATCCGTCTGGAGAGATCATAGCAGCACAACCAAAAGGTGCATACCAAAAGTGGAGACTGCTGTGCAGTATTATTGCTGCACCACAGTTTAGCAATCATTATGGAGTACCGGCAATTGATAAGTGTTCACATCTATTGTATGACCAGCATAACTGTACCCAAGAGAAGAGCCAAGGTACACCTATATATGCCACAGTAGTCAGGTAGGCATCTTAGAAAACCTAGGCTTTGTGAGCAGTCGGAATGGGTTCAAAAGTACACAGATCAGAGATACTTACTTGCAAGAATTGGCAAGCTGTTTCCACCACTGTTTCATTACCATTTCCATATATTCCAAAGCTGGAAATAGGTAATTCTGATGTACAAAGAGAAGCAATTCCTTGATATACTGTACAAATTGCAACACTGCATCTGGGAGATTAGAATGAAGCTGTAAAAAAAAAAAAAGTTAATCATGGTAGTCAGAAACAAAAAAAAAAATCAAAATTTTGGGGGGCATGGTGGCATAGTGGTGAGCACTGCCACCTCACAGCTCCAAGGACTCGGGTTCAATTCCTGCCTCGGGCGACTGTTTATGTGGAGTTTTCACTTTCTCCCCGTGTCTGTGTGGGTTTCCTCCCACAGTCCAAAGATGTGCAGGTTAGATAGATTTGCTATGCTACTTAGTGTCCAAAAAGGTTAGGTGGGGTTACAGGTGTAGAACATAGAACATACAGTGCAGGAGGCCATTCGGCCCATCGAGTCTGCACTGACCCACTTAAGCCCTCACTTCAATCCTATCCCCATAACCCAATAACCCCTCTTAACCTTTTTGGTCACTAAGGGCAATTTAGCATGTCCCATCCACCTAACCTGCACGTCTTTGGACAGTGGGAGGAAACCGGAGCACCCAGAGGAAACCCACGCAGAGAGAACGTGCAGACTCCGCACAGTGACCCAGCTGGGAATCGAACCTGGGGCCCTGGCTCTGTGAAGCCACAGTGCTATCCACTTCTGCTACCGTGCTGCCTCTCTAGGGGTAGGAGGCGTGGGCTTAAGGAGGCATTGGCTTAAGTAGGATGCTCTTTCCAAGGGCCGGTGCAGACTCTCGATGAGCTGAATGGCCTCCTTCTGCACTGTCGGGATTCTATGAAATTAAGTTTAATCCATGCTTCAGACTTTTTCCAAGTCCCTGTATGTCAAAAATCCACAAAAAGCAGGAGTCAAAAACAAGTTATACAAGACAGCCAGGAGTGAACTGAAGAAAGGGATTAGGATAGCTAAGAGGGCATGAAAAATCTTTGGCGGGTAGGATCAAGGAAAACCCCAAGGCCTTTTACACATATGTAAGAAATATGAGAATGACTAGAGCGAGGATAGGTCCAACCAAGGACAGTAGCCGGAGATTGTGTATAGAGTCTGAAGAGATAGGAGGGGTCTTGAACGACTACTTTTCTTCAGTATTTACAAACGAGAGGGGCCATATTGTTGGAGAGGACAGTGTGAAACAGACTGGTAAGCTCAAGGAGATACTTGTTAGGAAGGAAGATGTGTTGGGCATTTTGAAAAGCTTGAGGATAGACAAGTCCCCCGGGGCTGACGGTATATATCCAAGGATTCTATGGGAAGCAAGAAATGAAATTGCAGAGCCGTTGGCAATGATCTTTTTGTCCTCACTGTCAACAGGGGTGGTACCAGGGGATTGGAGAGTGGCGAATGTCGTGCCACTGTTCAAAAAAGGGAATAGGGATAACCCTGGGAATTACAGGCCAGTTAGTCTTACTTCGATGGTAGGCAAAGTAATGGAAAGGGTACTGAGGGATAGGATTTCTAAGCATCTGGAAAAACACTGCTTGATTAGGGATAGTCAGCACGGATTCGAGAGGGGTAGGTCTTGCCTTAAAAGTCTTATTGAATTCTTTGAGGAGGTGACCAAGCATGTGGATGAAGATAAAGCAGTGGATGTACATGGATTTTAGTAAGGCATTTGACAAAGTTCCCCATGGTAGGCTTATGCAGAAAGTAAGGAGGCATGGGATAGTGGGAAATTTGGCCAGTTGGATAACGAACTGGCTAACCAATAGAAGTCAGAGTGTGGTGGTGGATGACAAATATTCAGCCTGGAGCCCAGTTATCAGTGGCGTGCCGCAGGGATCAGTTCTGGGTCCTCTGCTGTTTGTGATTTTCATTAATGACTTGGATGAGGGAGTTGAAGGGTGGATCAGTAAATTTGCAGATGATACGAAGATTGGTGAAGTTGTGGATAGTGAGGAGGGCTGTTGTCGGCTGCAAAGAGACATCG
Organism: Scyliorhinus canicula; assembly: GCF_902713615.1. Taxonomy (NCBI): domain Eukaryota; kingdom Metazoa; phylum Chordata; class Chondrichthyes; order Carcharhiniformes; family Scyliorhinidae; genus Scyliorhinus; species Scyliorhinus canicula. The sequence goes on along the minus strand of NC_052151.1, from coordinate 127,141,301 downwards.
ATAGGATGCAGAGCTGGGCTGAGAAGTGACAGATGGAGTTTAACCCTGACAAGTGTGAGGTTGTCCATTTTGGAAGGACAAATATGAATGCGCAAGACAGGGTTAACGGTAGGGTTCTTGGCAATGTGCAGGAGCAGAGATATCTTGGGGTCTATGTTCATAGATCTTTGAAAGTTGCCACTCGAGTGGATAGAGCTGTGAAGAAGGTCTATGGTGTGCTAGCGTTCATTAGCAGAGGGATTGAATTTAAGAGCCGTGAGGTGATGATGCAGCTGTACAAAACCTTGGTACGGCCACATTTGGAGTACTGTGTGCATTTCTGGTCACCTCATTTTAGGAAGGATGTGGAAGCTTTGGAAAAGGATGTTGCCTGGAATGGAGAGTAGGTCTTACGAGGAAAGGTTGAGGGTGCTAGGCCTTTTCTCATTAGAACGGAGAAGGATGAGGGGCGATTTGAGGTTTATAAGATGATCAGGGGAATAGATAGAGTAGACAGTCGGAGACTTTTTCCCCGGGTGGAACAAACCATTACAAGGGGACATAAATTTAAGGTGAATGGTGAAAGATATAGGGGGGATGTCAGAGGTAGGTTCTTTACCCAGAGAGTAGTGGGGGCATGGAATGCACTGCCTGTGAAAGTAGTTGAGTCGGAAACGTTAGGGACCTTCAAGCAGCTATTGGATAGGTACATGGATTAGGGTAGAATAATGGAGTGTACATTAATTTGTTCTTAAGGGCTGCACGGTAGTATTGTGGATAGCACAATTGATTCACAGCTCCAGGGTCCCAGGTTCGATTCCGACTTGGGTCACTGTCTGTGCGGAGTCTGCACATCCTCCCCGTGTGTGCGTGGGTTTCCTCCGGGTGCTCCGGTTTCCTCCCACAGTCCAAAGATGTGCAGGTTAGGTGGATTGGCCATGATAAATTGTCTTTAGTGACCAAAATTGCCCTTAGTGTTGGGTGGGGTTACTGGGTTATAGGGATAGGGTGGAGGTGTTGACCTCGGGTAGGGTGCTCTTTCCAAGAGCCGGTGCAGACTCGATGGGCCGAGTGGCCTCCTTCTGCACTGTAAATTCTATGATAATCTATGATTAATCTAGGACAAAGGTTCGGCAGAACACCGTGGGCCGAAGGGCCTGTTCTGTGCTGTATTTTTCTATGTTCTATGTTCTAAATACCTCGGAAGTCATGACTTCCAATTCAGAATTACTCTCCTGAGCCCCGGGATTGTAAAAAAGGAGAGCAGTGCAAAATTATTAGGATATGTAGCTACCATGGACCCAAGCTGAACCAGCCTGGTTCCAGCGTGAAGAATCACTTGTGTAAGTCACTGACATTTCATGTAGAACAATCAAAACTCAAGGAGAGAAACCAGTGAATTTATCAATTTACCAGTGCAAAAGTGGGGATTAGAATTCTAGAAAGAACTGGAAGGAAAGCCAAGGAAATCTGTCCCAAATCTCATTTAATTGATTGGTCAGAATCTACAAGTGATATAATGCAATATTCCCTCAAAACCTGTTACATATATAGAATTATTGTAAAGCACTGTACTTACCCACTCAATAAGCTTGGGTAGATTTTCAGTGATCCATGCAATATGACTTGACAACATTTCCTTTGTATATACAACTAATTCAGTCAGCCTTCTCCAAACCAGATCAAGGTTTGGTCCAAACATAGTTACTGCCTCTGAATAGTAATAAGGGGTATTTGTTTCTATCCAACTGCAAAAATAACAGGAGCACAAGGACAGATCAGAAATGATGGTGTATGTTGCGTCAGAAGGGAGGAACACAGTAAATTAAGGGCCTTCAAAGATAGCAAGTTATTTGGTGGGAGAGGTAGTGCAAAAAAAGGTCTAAAATCCACAGTACATTATATGTACATAATCATGCAAAATGTGGTTTAAAAAAAGGTTGGTGGATTGCAGCCACAGCAGAATATAATGAGACAATAAAAAAAAAGATGGCAGGACTGTGTACTAAGTATTTATGGATAGAAGGTGTTTAAGGAAGAAAGGAACAATGATGGTGGGATGGTAGTATTGATTGAGAATACTGCAGTGCCAGAGAGGATGTCCTGGAGGAATCAAGGGAATAATTTATTTGTTTAGAATTAAGAACAATATAGGTGCCATTACACTATTGTATGTATTCTATGGACCAATAACTCATGGGACAGATGAGAGAAAAAAATTCAAGAGGTGCAAAAACTACAGTCCAAGGTCTACAGCACGGAAGGGCCTTCGCGTCTACGCCAGTCAAAAACAACTAGAGTACTCTAATCCCATCTTCCAGCACTTGACTCATAGCCTTGTATGCCTTGGCATTGCAAACGCGCATCTAAATACCTTGAATGTTATGAGGGTCTCTGCCCCCACCACCTTGTCAAGACGCGAGTTCCAGACTCCCACCACCCCTCTGGGTGAAAAAAAGTGTTTCCTCACACTGCTCTAAACAGCCTGCCCTTTACCTTAAATCCATGCCTCCTTATCATTAATCCTTCCAAGGGGAAACATTTCTTCCTGCCTACTCGCTCCATGCCCCTCAAATTTTATATATCTCAATCATGTTGCCCCGCAGTCTCCTCTGCTCCAAGGAAACAAAGTTTATCCAATCACTCGTCATAACTAAAACTCTCCACCCAAGGCAATGTCCCAGTAAATCTCCTCTGCACCCTTTCCTGCTATCACATCCCTCCTGTAATCCCTCTAGCTGTGGCCTCACCAGCATTTTATATAGTTGCAACATAACCTCCCTGCTTTTATAATCTATGCCTCGGCCAGTAAGTATACTTGCCTTTCAGCATTTTATACACTCGCCTTGCTATAAAGGTACATGCACACCAAGGTCCCTCTCATCTTCGGTGCTTAACAGGGTCCTGCCATTCATCATACATTCCATGATGACTCATGGAGAGATCCGTTCAGTCCATAAGAGGGTCATTCAGGAGTCTGGTAACAGTGGGAAGAAGCTGTTTTTGAATCTGTCAGTGAGTGTTCAGACTTTTGAAAGGTTGAAACGTTTCTTGACAGGCAAAAGTGCAAGGAATAATGGTCAGCCTTCAAAAGGAGATTGTTCGGCTAGAAGCTAGAGTTGTCCGAAGCTAGAGTTGCCCTCCTTAGGAGGTGGATGAGAGGTCAGGCCATTTGGCAAGAGGTTAAAATGAGTAGATGAGTAGACTGTTCCGGCTGGCATAAAAGGTCAAGAACTAGAAAGCACACATTTAAGGTGAATGGTGAAATAACATAGCCAAAGGAACTTGAGTGGTGGAGTGAAACATACAGTTTCAAGTTCGAGATCAGTCATTTCCATCAAAGTAATAAAAGCACTCCACTGAACAAAATTTGTACATAGCGAATCTTAATTGTCTGTCAGTGTAATGTCTGTATTATTTTGGACTATGGAAATTTAAGTTCCTGAAGAAAAATGGTGCTCTGTAACATCTCAGAATTAAGTGTGACAAACAGCTAACAAGGAGACAATATAATAGATAATGGAAGTCAAGTGTACTTGTTCAGATTTATTTTGTTCTGGTTTATTTTGTATTAAAGGAACAGCTGAAAAAAAAAGTGGCAAGGGCAATCTTGATCAAACACACACTTTGCACGAACCTGTATCCTTGTTTGGAATAATGAGATATTTTATTCCATGCCTGCTGAGACACAGACATCATTCCAGACTGCCGTAGTACATGAGCAGAAGATGACGCTAAGGAGAAAAAAAAGTGTTTGAATAGATCAGTCAGTAACAATGGGATTCACATATTTCACCATCACAGGCATCAGCTGTTTCAGCCAGTTCAGGCCGGTTTAGCACAGTGGGCCAAACAGCTGACTTGTAATGCAGGACAAGGCCAACAGTGCGGGTTCGATTCCTGTACCAGCCTCCCCGAACAGAAGCCAGAATGTGGCGACTACAGGCTTTTCACAGTAACTTCATTGAAGCCTACTTGTGAAAAGAAGCGATTATTATCATAGTAAGTGGAGAGCTTATGAAATGCCCCAGCGTCCAGTTTAGAATTCAATTTAACTATATCTCATATTATGTTTCCAGTTAGAGTTTTTGTTGTTTACAATTTCCCAGATAACTAATATGCAGAACAACTTTGGCAGTTGATGGGATTGACCAACAAGGTCAAAGAACAGCAACGTATAATGTCAGCCCCAGGAACCACTACACAGTATGCAAAGCTAATGGCAATTTATGTTGGTGGATAGTCCTCCCACAATAGGACCACCATAAATAGTGTCTAATGGGCAATGCTTAGGCGGCCAGTAAAAATATGCGTTGCTGTTCAGCTATTCTTGTTTCATCATTGGACAATCCTGCCAGCTACTGAAATTGGTTCTGCATTTTAGCTCAATGGCTGTGGCCAATGTTGGATGTTCATAATTTCTCCATTTTCAAGTGGAGGAACAACATCATTTTAGATATGCTCCATTAAGACACTTGTGCATATATAGGGAGTGTATCTATCTGGATGGACCTGAAGACTGCCAGCACAATTTACTTTCAGTAGGAGCCATCACCAAACTCTGCACACTCCTGCAGCCAAATTTGTAGACAATTTCTGATCGAGGGATGCACACATGATTAAGTAGTTTTCAAATTTAGATGGGGTCCGTTATAAATCTTCATTGTATCCCCAATTTTTTAAATTTATCAAGCAGGCATGTGGAACAATTTGAAGATTTCATTGAATGTTTTGTGAAAAATAACCAGCATTAAAGTAAGCTAGGTAACTACAAGTTCTCAAAACAAGAGTATAATTGATTGCGCTTATGGCAATGTGCATCCAATTTAATGCAACATAATTCATGATTATCACAGATAAAATAAATTAAGTATGCCAACTCAAGTCATTTCCACACATTTAAATAACTGCTTAATCAATCTTAAATCTTTTTCAGCGAAAAGCTAAAAGATCAACAAATGTTCAGTCAGACTCTTGATAGCAAATGCTGGCAGTATGCCAAAGTGACAGTATGCTAATAAGTTGGTGGAAGAGTTTGATCAACAGAAGGCATCTGAAGCCAGAAATTTCTCAAAGATCAAAAGATGAAGAAACAACTCCACAAGCCCAATTCACAAGACTCATTACTAAAACACAGGTTGGTGCCTCCATAGAATTATGGACGATACAGGTGGCCATTCAGCTTAGTGTCTACGCTGGATCTTTGATAAAACAAACCATTAATGCTACTCTCCCCTTTCCCCAAAGTCCTGCAAAATTTTTCCCCCATCAAGTATTTCTTCAATTCTTTTTTGAATGTTACTATGGAATCTGTTTCCACCACCTTTTCAGGGAGCACATTCCAGATTGCAAAAAAAAAAACACTGCAAAAAAAGTGTCTAACACCTTTGTTTTACCGACCAAGATCGTGGCCAGGGAAAGGATTGGATCACTTAAGAACAGTTGGACGAATCAATGTGTTGAGCCAGAGGAAATGGGCGAAGTACTATACGAGTACTTTGCATCAATGTTCAAAGAAAGGGACTTTGTGGAAGATGATTCTTGGGTAGGTTTCGTGGACCATCTGGACCAAGTTATCAAAAAGGTGGTATTGGGTCTTTTAAAAGATATTAAGATAGATAAGTCTCCTGAGCCAGAAGAGATTTACCCCAGAATATTGAGGGAAGCAAGGGAGGAAATTGCTGGGGCCTTGACTGACATCTTTGTATCCTCATTGGCTTACAGGTGCGATCCCAGAGGACAGGAGAATAGCTAATGTGGTACCGCTATTTAAGAAAAGGTAGCAGGGATAATCCTGGAAACTATATGCTGGTGAGCCTTACGCCAGTAGCAGGTAAACTATTGGAGGGCATTATACCCATTTGGAAACAAATTGACTCATTAGCGATAGGCAGCATGGTTTTGTGAAGAGGAGGTCATGCCTCACTAACTTGATAGAGGTTTTTGAGGAGGTGACAAAGGTGATTGAGGAGGAGAGAGCGGTGGATGCAGTTTACATGGACTTCAGTAAAGGTATGGCAGACTGGTACAAAAAAGGTGAAGGCACACAGGATCAGAGGTAAGATGGATACAGAACTGGCTCAGTCACAGAAGGCAAAGGGCAGCAGTAGAAGGGTGTTTTTCTGAACGGATGTTGTGACCAGTGGTGTTCCACAGGGATTGGTGCTGCCTCTGTTGTTTGTAGTATGCATAAACGATTTGGAGGAAAATGTAGCTGGTCTGATTAGTAAGTTCGCGGATGACACCAAGGTTGGTGGAGTGGCAGATAATGTTGAGGATTGTCATCAGGAGATACAGCAGGACATAGGTAGGTTGGATACTTGGGCAGAGAAATGGAGTTTAATTCAGACAAACGTGGGGTAATGCATTTTGGTAGGCTGAGAATAGAGGGGAAATGGGGTGTGATACATGCGTTGATATGGTCTTGGGGGTATTACAGTTATTATGGTGTTTTATTGTTGCTTTTCATTGTTTGTTGTTATATTTTCTGTAAAAAATTTCAATAAAAATTATTTTTAAAAAAAGAGAAGAGAGGGGAAATATAGCGTAAATGGTAAAACTGAGAAATATAGAAAGTCGAGATCTGGGCATGCAGGTCCACAGATCTTTGAAGGTGGTAACACAAGTGGACAATGTAGTCAAGAAATCATACGGAATGCTTACCTTCATTGGACGGGGTGGACGGGGCATTGAGTATAAAAACTGGCAAGCACCTTAAGGTAGAGTTTCTGCTAGATTGCACGGCTTTTTGCACAATTCATTCAAAAATCAGCATAATACGTGCAAACTATTACACAAATTTTAAGCACAAGCATAATTTGGGATCTTTTACATCAGTTCAAGAAAAGGGCACACCAGCAGTTAGCCCTGCTCATACTCCTGAATGAATTAACAGCTATCTGTTGATGATCACTGGTCCGTGCTTGCATGGAAAACCAGTGATGTCACTCTGCTGTGTCCAGCCCGCCAGTTCACTGTGTGCATGAGACAATGATATCAGCTTGGAGGCAGGGTTATACGCTCTTGCATAACTATATGTCAGTAATGGCTCCAAAGAGTTGCTGTATAATGGAATTTCATTTGCCATTTCACCCGTTTGAAAACAATCATGAAGAAGTCTGGTCAAATCTCTGCCTCAAACAACTTGCATTAGTACTGTCTCTACTAATTGGCTTTGGTTGAATACATATTCTTATCGTTTAATATTTCAAACAGTCGTGTTAACTTTATGGATGCCTCAAAGACAGATCAAACAGACCAAAACAGAGCTGTGATGATTTGAGCAGTGCCATTTTTGGTCCTGTCCACTGTCCATTCAGTCACTCACAATTACGTCACAGAGTAACCAACTGCACATGCACAGCATTGGCAGCCATGAATCAACCACTATTGGAGGTTTCTGCTAATTACATTCATTCACAGGCCATCTAGGAGGCTCCACAATTATCACTCATTAGTAAAGGGGACAACGGTTTTAAAAGATTCTGGAAGCGTTTTAATTTCACTCAGAAAGTTATGACTTCAGCCTTATTAATAATAATAATATTTATTATTGTCACAAGTAGACTTACATTAACACTGCAATGAAGTTACTGTGAAAATTCCCCAGTCGCCATACTCTGGCGCCTGTTCGGGTACACAGAGGGAGAAGTCAGAATGTCTAATTCACTTATCAGCATGTCTTTTGGGAGGAAACCGGAGCACCCAGAGGAAACCAACGCAGACACGGGGAGAACGTGCAGACTCCACAGACAGTGACCCAAGCTGGGAATTGAACCTGGGGCCCTGGCGCTGTGAAGCAACAGTGCTAACCACCGCTCTGTGCTACCATTTCAATAAAAATGTATTATTTATTATTTTTTCAATAATAAATGTGTACAAGTAAAACAATCCCTCATAAGGAATATTTCAGATTTTTGTTTTTATAAACTACACTTTTAAAAAACATTCCCCAATTTCTCGAATTTATGCTTAAACTAACTTGCACCCATCAATTTGCAAGTGAGTTTAAGCATAAACGAGAAAAAAAACCTACCAGGCACTACTCACCCAGATTGACAAGTTGTGCCCAAAGCTTAAAAAAAACTTTACCCAGTCCTCTTATTTATTTTTATTCTATCCAATAATGCTACTGCCAAATTTCACCCTTCACAAGAAAAGAATGCTGCTAAAAGTATCTGGAATCAAAGAATTGTAACAGCACAGGATGCCATTCAGCTCACCGTCTGCACTGGCTCTGAATAAGCATACGCTTTGAAGGCCTCCCAAAATGCAATTACTCAGCCACATTCTCTGCCTCCACAAGAATATTTCCTTTTAAATTCATAATTAGCACCTTTCTTCCTCTGAATATTTATATAAAAACAAGCCGCAGGGTTCTCTGTTAACAATTGATCAGTTCTGATATTCTCTTCGCTCCTTTCTATTCCTTTTGTAACGAATAGCATACTTGTCATGATTTTTTCAGTCTCAGGTTGGTTTAGAATCTTTATATATTCATGTACTCTAGCTTTGAATGTTTCCATTCTCCCTCAAAACGAATGCATCAACTCTATACCCAAACATCCTCCTCTTGAAGCTTTCCCTTCATCCAGGTACTACTTTGCCTAAATTTTTCATTCCAACCTTCTTGGATGAGAGAGAATTTTACCATCTTCCCACAACAATAAATGGCATGACCATCACCAAATCTCCCACTAGTAGCCACCTTGAGATTACCATTGACCAGAAATTGAACTAGTAAGAACTAGAGGATGGCAATTCTGAATAACTCAAACTCCCAAAAGCCTGTCCACCATCTAAAAGTCATAAATCACAAGTGAGATGGCATACTCTCCACTTGCCTGGAGCAGTGCAGCTCCAACACAAGTGCGACATCATCCAGCAGAAACCAACCGTCTTGAATGGCCCCCAATTCACTCCATCCAATTATAGTTAAGATGCATCGCAGCAATTATAGCTCCTTCAACAGCACCTAAGCCCATCGTCAACAACCAAGCCCATCATCTCCATTACCTCAAAGGACAAGGGCAACAGATGCATGGGAACACCACCACCAGCAAGTTCTCCTCCAAACCACACACCAGCCTGACCAGGAAATATATCCCCCATTCCTTCACTGTCGCTGGGTCAAAATCATCCTGGAACTCCATTCCCAACAGCACAGTGGACGTACCTACACCATATGGACTGCAGCAGTTCAAGGATGAAGCTTACCACCATCAAGAGCAGTTAGGAATGGGCAATAAATGCTCACCTAGTCAGAAACCCACATTCCACAAAGAGGCAAGACTTCAAAAACAAGCAGAGAGAGAGGGAGAGGCACGAGACTTCAATAACTTGCGGGCTAGTCAGATGGGCAAAAGAAATTTATCCCCAAAACATGGGAGGTGATGCTTTGGGAAGAACTAACATGGCAAGAGAATACACAGTGAACAGAAGGACGCTAGGAAAGAGAGGACCAGAAAGACCTTGGGGTGCATATTCATATGTCCCTGATGGCAGCAGAACAGGTAGATATGGTCATTAGGAAGGCATATGGAATACTTGCCTTTATTAACCGAGACACAGAATATAAGAGCAGGGAGGTTATGATGGACCTGCATAAAATACTTGTTACCGTACTGTGTGCAGTTCTGGTTGCCACGATACAGGAAAGATCTGATTGCACTGGAAAGGGTGAAGAGGAGATTCACCAGAATGTTACCTGGCTGAAGCTACGAGAGGCTGGTGAGGCAAGGGAGGCCCTGCTTAGAGCAGAGAAGGTTGGCGGGGGGGGGGGGGGGGGGGGGGGGGACCTGATTGAGGTGTACAAAATTGTGAAGGACAGAGATGGGAAGAAAATTTTCCCTTTAGTTGAGGGGTCAACAACCAGGGGGCATGGTTTTACAGTAAGGGGCAGGAGGTTCAGAGGGGATGCAAGGAAAAACATTTTCACCCAGAGAGTAGTTGGAATCTGGAACTCATTAAGGATGGTAGAGTTTAGAACCTAAACAACATTTAAGAAGCATTTAGATGAGCACTTCAAAATACCATAGCACGCAAGGCTACGGACCAAGTGCTGGAAAACGGGATTAGAATAGAGAGGTGACAGAACCAGAGAAGATTAACAAAACCTTCAAGGCCTTCTACCAAGAGCTGTACACCTCAGAGCCCCCAACGGGGAAGGCTGGGATGAACCGGTTTCTTGACGGACTGAACATACCAGTTGTGGGAGAGGGCAGAAAACGGGATCTGGAAGCACCACTAGCACTGGGAGAGATCATGGAGAGCATTAGCTCCATGCAGGCGGGGAAGGCGCCGGGACCGGACGGATTCCCGGCGGACTTCTACAAAAAATTTGCGACAGCGCTGGCCCCGCACATGCGGGAGATGTTCACAGACTCGCTAGCTAGGGGCACGTTGCCACCCACGTTAGCACAGGCCTCAATCTCGCTGATACCTAAGAAAGACAAAGACCCAACGGAATGTGGGTCATACAGACCCATATCTCTGCTGAATGCAGACGCCAAAATACTGGCCAAAATCCTAGCCAAAAGGCTAGAAGACTGTGTACCTGAGGTGGTCACAGAGGACCAGACGGGCTTTGTCAAAGGTAGACAGCTGACCGCGAACATCAGGCGCCTGCTGAACGTGATAATGACCCCCTCCGGGGAGAGAACACAAGAGGTGATCGTCTCCCTGGACGCAGAAAAGGCCTTCGACAGAGTCGAATGGATATACCTCAGAGGTACTGGAGCGGTTCGGGCTTGGAACAGGGTTCACCGCTTGGGTAAAGCTCCTGGACAACGCTCCCATGGCGAGTGTACAGACCAACAATACCAACTCCCAATACTTCCAGCTGCACAGGGGCACCAGACAAGGATGCCCACTGTCCCCGCTGCTGTTCGCACTAGCAATCGAACCGCTAGCAATCGCGCTCAGGGCAGCAAAAAATTGGAGGGGGATCCGAAGGGGAGGTAGAGAGCACAGAGTCTCACTCTATGCGGATGATCTGCTCCTCTATATCTCGGACCCACAAAGCAGCATGGACGGAATCATCGCGCTCCTGAAAGAGTTTGGAGCCTTCTCGGGCTACAAACTCAACATGAGCAAAAGTGAGATCTTCCCATTACACCCGCAAGGGGGGGGGGGGGGGCAGCACTAAAGGGGCTGCCGTTCAAAAAAGCCCGACATAAATTCCGCTACCTGGGGATCCAAATAGCCCATGACTGGAAAGGGATCCACAAATGGAACCTCACCAGCCTGACGGAGGAAGTTAAAAAGGACCTGCAAAGATGGAACACACTCCCGCTCTCCCTCGCGGGGAGAGTTCAGACGATCAAAATGAACGTACTGCCCAGGTTCCTCTTTCTGTTTAGATCCATTCCGATCTACATCCCCAAGGCCTTTTTCAAAGCGCTGGACAAACTCATCATGGCGTTCGTATGGGGGGGTAAAAATGCTAGGATCCCAAAGAAGGTCTTACAAAAACAAAAACCAGGGGAGGGTTAGCCCTCCCGAATCTACAATTCTACCACTGGGCAGCAACAGCCGAGCGAGTAAGGGGATGGATCCAGGAGCCAGAAGCTGAGTGGGTGCGTGCGGAGGAGGCCTCCTGCATGGGAACCTCGCCACGGCAGCACTCCCATCCCCACCCAAAAAACACTCCAGCAGCCCAGTGGTGACAGCCACCCTCCAATCCTGGAACCAACTGCGGCAGCAACTTGGCCTGACCAAAATGTCGAACAGGGCTCCCATCTGCAACAACCATAGGTTCAAACCAGCACTGACCGACGCCACCTTCAAAAGGTGGAGGCAGGACGGGGGGACACTGACAGTCAGGGACCTATACACGGACGACAGGATCGCAACACTGGACGAACTGACAGAGAAATTTCAGCTAGCTGGGGGGAACGAGCTACGGTACCTGCAGCTCAAAAACTTCCTACGAAAGGAGACAAGGACGTACCCACAACCGCCACGACAGACACTACTGGAAGACCTACTGGACGCAAGTATCCTAGAGAAAGGGAACTGTAGTGACATGTATGACCGACTGGTAGATAGGGACGACACCGTACTGGACGCAACAAGGAGGAAATGGGAGGACGACCTGGGGATGGAGATCGGGTGGGGACTCTGGAGCGAAGCACTGCATAGGGTCAACTCCACCTCCACGTGCGCAAGGCTCAGCCTGACGCAACTAAAAGTGGTACATAGAGCCCACTTAACAAGAACCCGTATGAGTAGGTTCTTCCCGGAGGTGGAAGACAGATGTGAACGGTGCCAAAGAGGCCCGGCCAACCACGCCCACATGTTCTGGTCTTGCCCCAGACTCGTGGAGTACTGGACAGCCTTCTTCGAGGTAATGTCCAAAGTGGTGGGAGTGAGGGTGGAGCCATGCCCGATAGTGGCGGTCTTCGGGGTTTCAGAACAGCCAGATCTATTCCTGGGGAGGAGGGCGGATGCCCTTGCCTTTGCCTCCCTGATCGCCCGCCGTAGAATCCTGTTTGGCTGGCGGTCAGCAGCACCGCCCAGAGCTGCGGACTGGCTGTCCGACCTCTCGGAATCTCTCCAAATGGAGAAAATCAAATTTGCCATCCGAGGGTCGGACGACAGCTTTCACAGAACGTGGGAGCCATTCATGCAACTGTTCCGGGACCTATTTGTGGCCAATGTACAAGAGGAAGAATAGTCGGGGGAAGGTAGCGGGAGGGGGGGGGGGGGGCTACAGGTTCGTTACGGGGGTTCGATGGCTAGCTAAGGCCCAAAACCAAGCTAAATAAACATGTTGAGGGGGGGGGGGGGGGGGGGGGGGCGCAGTTACTACTACGAAGATGCTTACCTGTAAATATGTATGTTAATTTTTGCGTGTTTGTTTTTGTTTGTTTTTTTTTGTTTCTCTCTCCTAACAATTTGTAATTTGTTCAATATAAAATACGAAAACTGAATAAAAACATTTATAAAAAAAAAAAGAATAGAGAGGTGCTTGATGGCTGAAACAGACCGTAGAGTCTCTTTCTGTGCTTCAAAACTAAGAATAGTTCATGCAGGTTAGCCGTTCTCCAGTTAAGCATTTTATGCTTGATTGTACATCATTTTCCATAACTATTCTAAACCTTTTATTACTGTTCACTTATCGAATCATGCTTCACAAATTCAGAACCAGTTCCAAAATTATTTCCACCCTTGTTGTACTAGAAACACTAATCAAGAAATTCTCTTGTACACTTTCAGAATACCTCCCTTTCTATGCTCTTTCCACTATTACTAGCTCGGTTTGTATCAGGATAGAATTTACCGTGCAGAAGGAGGCCACCCAGCCTATCGTGTCTACACCGACCCCTGAAAAAGAGCACCCTACCCAAGCCCACACCTCCACCCCATCACCGCAACCCAGCAACTCCACCTAATTTTTGGACCCTACGGGGCAATTTAGCTTGACCAATCCACCTAACCTGCACATCTTTGGACTGTGGAAGGACCCAGAGAAAACCCACGCAGACATGGGGAGAACGTGCAGACTCCGCACAGAGTGACCCAAGCCGGGAATCGATCCTGGGTCCCTGGTGCTGTGAAGCAACACTGCACTACGATGCCGCCCCTCATAATTGAAGTTCATCATTACTACTCAGTAGTTGGTGCATCTGTAATTTAGCTGCAAATTTCCCGCTCTCTCCCTTCTACAAATGGTGCCCAAGATTATACACAGAGTAGCCGAATGGTAACTCTTTAAAAAAAATTCTAAGCAAATAGCCATGGTAAGAACTGCAGACCAACGGTTGGGTGAGTTTCACCTTCCGACTCACTATGATCAATTCCATCTGCTACTTTTTGTCCAATCATTTAACCTATATCCATTTTACAGCTCACGTTTCCACAATAGTCAGTAAACTTGAAGAAGTTATACTTGGTCCCCTCATCCAAGTCAATTCTAAATACCGAGACCCAAGCAATGACTCTTAAAGGCACTCCATGGGTTACACCCTTCCATATTGAAAACGGCCAGGTGTTTCCTGTTTGTTATTAAATCCATGCTAATCTATTACCCCAACACCATGGACCCAAACATTTGCTACCTTCCAATCCACAGAGGCCGCTCCTGGACTCTGACGTCTTTCCTCACTGCAGCCATCTCATCTGACCCTATGCCGAAGACCATCAGGTCTGGGGATTTGTCAGCTTTTGGTCCCATTAATTCCTCCAGTGCCATTTCTTCAATAATATTTATTATTTTAAATTCCATTCATTTTCAGCCAGGTTCTATGCCTTCATCAGTGAAGGCAGGCAAAATATTTAACTTCAGTCATCCCATCTATAATGTCTCCTCCATTTGACTGAGGGATTCGCATCATAGAATCCCCAACAGTGCAGAAGGAGGCCATTCAGCCCTTCACTAACCCCTTCTGTATTACATGTACGAGTTTGTACAATCTGTTCTTGTATTTCGTCACTTTCCTGTTTATTTTCTTCAATTGTTTGGACATCCTTCGCTGATTTTGAAAAGCTTCAGTCCTTGAGCTCAATGTTCTTTTTTTTTGTTGAAATATTGAAGCCATTTTAAAACAAAATACTGTCTTTGCCGCACTTCAATCACTTTCCCGGTGCAGAATGCTTGTTAGTTGAGAATTATTTTAAAAAGGTTTTTATTGAATCATCGTATCTTTTAATCTCCATCATCTAGTTCTGCTCTCATCTCTAATTGGCTTTGTTTTAAGTAAAAACAAATTTACGACTACCTTTATAATCATTCATCTGAAATTCCTTTACAAGATTATCTAACCACGTCTCATTACACAATACAAAGTCAAAAAAACTAGTTCAACATATTGTTCTATTTAACATTTGAGAAATCAGTACACTGTATGCAAATTTTCCTTCTACGAAAGGTCCAAACTACTCCAGCCATAGGCAACATAGTAAATCACCGTAGAGATTTAAAATATCAAAACAAAAATCTATGGAAGCACAACAGCCTCAAGGCTACAGATGCTCAATTTTGAAGTCAGTGCTATATTTCAGTATTTGTTTAAAAACAAACTTTTTTAAACCTCAGAACTCAATTCTTGATTAATGTTCTCACATTTTTCTCATCCTTCGAGTTTGGAGGAAACATGAACCATAATTGCGAATATCGTATATTGATTATTGCAACAAAAACTGTCAAAAGTAGTAATATCCAATGTTGACAATACATAGATTTACGAACCATTGAAGGATCCATGTGTTCGGATATCATGCATCACAAAGCCTGCAGCAAAAATCATTAGCACAAGTAACAGGCGAAACCATGGGAAGCCACCACCTTTCAACTTCTGCAGGAGGTTCTTGAAAATGAAGCGAGAGAGAGTTAATAACCATCACAAATCTTTTGTAAATTAGGGTGAAGAGCAGAAACCACTAGCTGTAACAACTTGAACTTATGTAATGCTTATAATGTTATTGCAAAACATTCCAGGATGCTTCATAGAAGCATGACACCAAGTCAAAGTAGGAGATTTTAGGATGGGTGACTAAAAAGGTTGGTCAGAGTTTGGTTTAAAAAAGTTCCTTGAAAAGAGAATTGCAGAACTTAGGGCCAAGACACCTGAAGGCACAACAAACAACAGTGGGGTGAAAGAAATGGGGATTGCACAAGACACCAGATTTGGAGGAACACTAGTACCAACATTGAGGAAGTCGCAAAGAGGCGAGTTAAACTCAGGGATTTGAACACAAGGTTTTTATTTTACAAAAACGAGTTGACGGATCAGAGAGCACAAAACAGTGAGGGTGAAGAGGACGCAAATGACAGTTAAGTTACAGGCAACAGTTTCAGATGAACTCCAGTTTAAGGGAGGGTGAAAATTAAAGCATTAGTATAGATAAATCTGGGGTTAACAAAAGCATCACAGGCATTCATCAGTTTTTCTTCTATTTATCAGTATGTCAAGGCTTGTGCAGATACTACGAATATTAATGGTGGAAGTAGATTACCATTGTGCTGTAAAAAGACGCAAGGTTAGAAGCTCAGTTTAGAATCAATTAAGGATGTCGGGATTGCAAACAATCTGGTCCAGCCTGAGACAATGGCCAGGGTACAAAATTTATGGTGGGAATCAAGGGTTTCAATCTTCAGGTGTTTTAATTGAAGGAAATTTCAGCTCACAAGAGTGCTGGTGTCAGACCATAAGCCTCACTGCAGCATTGGAGGTGGTGTAGGAGTTGGACGTTGTCAGTGCACGTCAGAGGGCAAGGACCCCAGAGTATTGTAGAGGCAAAACAAAAAAATTAGGGCAGGAAGAAATGCCATTGCTGGAGATTCTGCGGCTACAACTGGATAAGCCAAGTATACATAGGAACAGGAGTCAGCCGTTCAGCCCCTCGAGCCCATCCCACCATTCAATGAGATCATGGTTAATCTGTGACCCAACTCGTATACCCACCATTGGCCCATATCCCTTAATTATCTTTGCTTAACAAAAATCTATCCATCTCAGGTTTAAAATCAACTGATCTACTTCAACTGCTGTTTGTGGGAGAGTTCCAAACTTCCACGACCGTTTGAGCAAAGAAGCTCTCACATCTCTCCTGAACTAGCCCTAATTTTTAGACCATGACCCCTGGTTTTAGAGTCTTTCACTGTTAATATCTTTAATACGGCGATCAGATCATCCCTTAACCTTTTAAAGTAAAGCAAAAACAGGTCCAATTTGAGTAATCTCTTCTCGTAACGCAACCCCTGTAATCCAGGTTATCATTTTTGTAAACAAGCAAGGGCAATCCAACTCAACTAAACAAAAAATTTTTGGCAGTTCCCCCTTGACACTAAACAGCAAGAATTAAATTTAACTTCTTACATTACAAGCAGTATTGCAGGAACGTATTTCTTGTGAATTTGTGGCACCTTGCCTGCCAAACAGTTCTTCATTTGTAACTTTAAATGAACGAACAGTTTCTTGCAGAGCTTTCTGCACCTGCAATTAAGAAAATTCGATATTAAAAGTTCACTTTTCAAACTTGTAAAATATAAGCTACACAGAAATATAGTCATCTACGTAGAGGTTTTACATCCAGTACACATTTGTCATGATCCACATTTTCGGTCACTTTAGGGCCTTATTTTCACTACTTAGGGAAATCTGCGCGTGGGATGGCATCAAGCCCATGAACACTAGAAGCATAGCGCAAATGTTACTGGATGGGCAAGTTTCACGGCAAGCTAGTTACAAAAACTTCCACTGTATGAGACTTCACCTATGTTGTTTCAGAAGCTGCTAGGCCGCCTAACGCCCACACCCCTAAACCCTTTCATCTCTAAACCCGACCCACCCCATAGCCCTTCATACCCTCCATGCTAACATGCCCATCACCCAATCCCCATGGTCCCTTACATCCACTCACCTAGTATCGACCATGGGCAGACCAATGTAAAAGCTAACTATCTAATACAGTTCTCACTCTGATTAATGATCATAAAAGCTCCCATTAAAGAAAAGCAAAGCTGTTCAATCTCAAATGGTTAATCTCTTTCAAAATAACACAAAATTCCATTCAGACGTCAAGTCCAGGACAGTTCATCCTTTGATATTCTGGAGGGCAGCACAGTGGCGCAGTGGTTAGCACCTCTACCTCACGGTGCCAAGGATCCGGGTTCGATCCTGGCCCTGTGTTACTATCTGTGTGAAGTTTGCCCGTTCTACCAGTGTCTACATGTGTCTCACCCCCACAGCCCAAAAGATGTGCAGGGTAGATGGATTGGCCACACTAAAATTGGCCCTTAAATTGGAAAAATAATAAATGTCCTCTTTAAATTGTTAATTCAACTGTAACCTCAGAACCCCTGCTGAGATAAATACAGGTTTTGAAATTCAGCTAAGCATTCAATAGCCCTTAGGAAAGTGAACAAAGAATTCTATTGAAACTACACGGCTAGATGAAACTGTTTTATTCTAACTTGTAGCACAAAGCAGCCCAACAGAGTTTTTTTTAAAACTCTACACAGCATGGCAGTTTACAGTAGGCCTTATCTGACTCAACAGGATTTACATCTACTCCCTCTATTTGACTCCCCAGGCTCCAGGTTAAGGCCCTTGAAACAGCCAGAATGGAATCGGTTTGAGCTCCGTACTGAGTTTAAACGGCCCTGCTGAGTTGTTTCTCTCCTGTGAGAATCATGCTCTCCCCTTTCCCTCACAAGGAAGCTGGCCATTTTTAAAAGATCCATGGGAGTCTTCTTGACTGAAAATCCATAATTTCCCACCATGACGAGCAATTTTTTTCTTCATGAACATATATTTCATAATGCACTATTTGGGGTTTTCACTTTTTCTTTCAAAAATAGTAGGTTATCAAAAAAAATAAATGACTATTATACCAAAATAAAATTCAACAGGATCGTTCATTTAGTCACATTTCCCCAATGGTCCAAAAATTTGCTTTATAAACAATAATTCCATTTTACTTCCAAATGGAAGTGTTCCTTTCGCTATTTATAACGTTGTTTAGTGGAAGAAAACAGTAATTACTCCATTCTCACCATGTTAAGCGGTAGATGGTTAAAGGTGGGACTGGTGTGGGGAGGCCTGTGGAGGCAGCGTAGGAACAAAGCAGGTACAAGGCATTAGAACCATTGCACACATGGCGGCTAAATACAGAGTGTTTCAATTTGAAATCCATATAAAATAGGTTAAATAGAGATACTTAAACACAATTGCAGCCAACCCTTTCCAACAGGTAGGTAAAGTATGCTCAAGGACAGAGTCAATTTGAACTGGCTTCAATTCCTCATCCTGCGGAGGCAGCTTTCTCCATGGGAAGATGCACATGGAACAGCAGTGCACATAACATGGCTGTTGAAAAATCCGACTGCACCATTTAACTTCAACAGATAGTCTGGTTGTTTGACTGGCGCAGATGCGATGGGATGGAGGGCTTTTTCTGTGCTGTAGAACTCGGACTACGTTCAAAATGAGTTTTTCATGCATTAAAAATGATGTGAACACCGTAAAAATTTACTACTCAATAATTTAAAATTGCAACAAGAAAATACCATCAAGAAAACAAATTTTAGACTCATTCACCAGAAAATTGGAAGCATTTGTATTTAAAACATTTTATTTTACATATTAGTTCAGGGGACGTGGGCATCGCTGGTTGGGCCACCATTTATTGACCATCCCCAATTACCCTTGAGGGGATAGTTAGGAGTCAACCATATTGCTGTGGGTCTGGAGTCACATGTAAGGACAGCAGATTTCCTTCCCTAAAAGGACATTAGTGAACCAGATGCGTTTTTACAACAAAGATTTTTATTGAATTCACGATTTCACTATCTGCAGTGGCGGAATTTGATCCTGGATTCCCCAGCACATTACTCAGTCTCTGGTTTACTAACCTAGGGACAATATCACTATGCCACCACATTCCCCCTTGGAAGATAGAGATATTAAAATAGTATAATAGTTAAGAAAAAGTGAAAAGCAAATCATATATGGAGCAGTGGCAGAAGACTGTCAGGATTTTTCAAAGTACGGGTTATGACCTGTGGGCGGGTGCCAGGAAAGTCACGGAGCGATCGGGAGAAGCACCCAACAAGCACATTCTGCATTTTTATTGAGAATGGTGGACGCTGCCTCCTTTTAATAACAGTAACAACTTTTTATTGTCACAAGTATGAAGTTACTGGGAAAAGCACCTAGTCGCCACATTCCAGCACCTGTTTGGGTAAGCAGGTACGGGAATTCTGCATCACAAACCAGCTGTCTTGCCCACTGAACTAAACCAGCCAAACCAATGAGAAAGAAATGAGACCAGAGGTGGCAATATTTGGAGTGTTAGAAGAACTGGGAGCTTGGGTTGGGGGGGGGGAAAGAGAAGAGAAGAGAGTGTGACACAGCAGGGTTTCTTAGGCTAGAGAAGATTAAGTTCGCCTCACGGGGTACATTACAGGGGTTCGCACGGGAGGTGGCAGCCTTTCATCGACTTCTTTAAGGAAAACTGACCGTCAGCAGGAGGGGATTGTTGGCCGGGGGGGGGGGGGGGGGGGGGGGGGGGGCATGGAAGGTGAAGAATAAAGGCAGGGAATCTAATACGTGGGTAGCTAGGAGATAGGGCGGTGGGAAGTTGGGTAGGTTATTGTGGGTTTTTTGCATGTGCGGGACCGCTCTGTTGTTTAGAATGTTAAAATGATAAATACCTCAATAAAATATTTTGAGAGAAAGAACCTGATTGGAGTGAGATAGTGAGGACCAAGCAGGCTCCCTTTTCGGATTAAAGGTGAGCAAATGTGGCGTGTTTACGAAGGTCAGCCGGCGTGGGTTGCGGGGGCGCTGGTCTATACAAAACAGCACAACTCCATGCACAATGAAAGATCAGTTGTTACGGCAGAAACACATTTAGTACATTAAATGCAATGGCATCTTATCTTGGTAACTTTGCAAAATCTCAAGTTAAAGAAAAGTGCAAAGGGTTATTATGTCTGAACATCAACCTGCCTGCAAGAAATTTCCCTTTCCAATCCAATCAATATTCAGCCTGGTAGAATTAAGTTTTCCAATCAATGCAAAATAATAAATACATAATGATAGCTACATTTGAAGACAAAACACTTACTTGAACCAAAAAAATGGCTCCAACATAATTTTTTGGATGTACAGATTAAAGCAACAGCTGCAATTGAAAATAACCAAAAACTAAATTACCTTGACTGGTGTGTTGTCCCAGGTTTCCAACAGATTATGGAGCAGAAGACTGAAAGAAAAGAATCACTTAAGAATGGACAGTGCACTATTCACCTCAAAATTGTTTTAAGTGCACTTCTGATGTTCCAGTTAAAAACAAATTTTTTTATTGATATTGATGCTACAACCAGAAACAAAGAACAATAATGTGCTTATGCTATGCCCAAAAAAATGAAACAAGACAGTAAATCAGGACCAGAAAACCTAACCATGGAAAAATGCAACACGGCACAGATAACGTGAGCGATTTTCCCAAAACGTTGCTCCCGGCTCCAATCTCATTATGTCGGGTAGATAGCGAGAGGGCCAAAATGGGTTTTGCATCAAGTGTCAAGCACAACCTGACCCACTACACCTGATGCGATCTGGGTCGGATCCAGTGAGGAAGTGATCCAGATCAGTGTATTTAAATGAGTCATTTAAATATGCACAACCCGTTTGAGGCAACAGTCTTCTGGCTCCCTTAATTCACTCACCAGCCCCATCCCGGTCAGACTTTTCTCTTCCGCCCTCCCTGTCAGACCTTTCTCTCTTTCTTCTTCTTCTCCCCCTCCCCCCCCCCCCAAAAGTGAGACCTCTCTCTCTCTTTTCCTCCCCCCCACCTCACAGTGAGAGTTTTCTCTTTCCCTACACCTCCCATCCGGTGAGACCTTTCTCTCTTTCCCTAACCCCCTCCCCCTTCCCAGTGAGACCTTTCTCTCTTTCCCTACCCCCCTTCCCAGTGAGACCTTTCTCTCTTTTTCCTACCCCCCCCCCCCCCTTTCCTAGTAAGACCTTTCTCTCTTTCCCTACCCCCCACCCCTCCCGGTGAGACCTTTCTTTCTTTCCTCTCCCCCACCACCCCCCTCCTCCTCCTCCTCTCCCGGTGAGACCTTTCTCTCTCCTCCTCTTCTCTGTCCTTCCCCCCGCAGTGGTCATCCAAAATAGTCCTGCTGCTCATTGGTTGCCTGAACCTATTTAGCACAATGCGGAAAAGATGCATTGCCAAGGCAGTGAAAAAATGATTGAGAACCATATCAAAACATACATTTAAACCTAAAAAAACCAACGCATTTATAAGCTACAACAGAAATTCTAACCACAATAGATCAGCTCACTCAAAATAGATTTTGGTTTGACAATCAGCTGGTTCTGCCAATTACAAATCTATGTATAGATGCAGTTTGAAAACTCTGGATTACAATTACTTCATAGCATCTCTTTGCAAGTTTTTGCATTAATCACCTGGACTGAGGGAGATGTTTGGTATACAGCTGTCTCCAAACGCTGAAGCTGTTGGAGTCCATGGTCAAGCATTCAACCATACATCTTAAGAGCTGAAAGAATTTTTTTTAAAAAAGGGACATTAGCTTCACAGTATTCCAATTCGTAAAATATATGCCATTCAGGCTACTTAACAGCTGGTGGCAGAGACTGCATCATCAATGACTTGGCTGAATACAACAATAGGCTACGTTCTCAGCTGGCACAACTGGGAAACCCAGTAAACAGATAATGCAAAATAAATTAGTTGCATGCAAACAATTTCTTCTTGCTCTTAATTATGACACTTCAACCAAGAGTTCTGGCCCCTCAGATTAATTTACATGGACAATTGCCCAATTGCATATTATTCACATAAGCAAATACAGATGAACATGCACAAGCTATGGGGGGGGGGGGGGGGGGGGGGGAAGAGGATGGTGGAGACTAACATTGACATGTGTAATTGCAACAGAGCAGTTTATGAGTAACTGAATTCATTTAGGACCTTGTGATCTTCCTGACTTGTGCAGCTCAGCTATTTTGTTAGTTGGGTAAAGTCATTAGAGAAGATCAATTACTTGCTTTCAAATTACACAGTTACTATTCTCAATACATTTGTTAATGTGGTGTATCTAGAAGTCATGGAAAATTAAGAATTAAATATCTCCATTCTGAAAGCTGAGATTTCTTTAAATTTCAGGTGGTTGGGAAGTTAGTGAAAAATTTAAATTCTTGAAAGTGTTGGATATAATTTTAAAAATTCTTCCCTCAACTTGTAATCACCAAAATCCGCAATAAGCTTGGAAAAGTTATGCTATTTTGCGAATGCATTAATCAAAACAAAACTGGTTCGTTTCACACAAAATTCCATTTTATTATATCAAAAATAGAGTTTCATCACTTACCTCTTTCTTCATTTCTGGAGGACAGTTGGGAGTTGCTCTTGATAAAAACGAGGGAAAGTAAGTGTGCAGCGTAGAGTCAGGTTTGGCACCAAATGCCAACACTTTCAGCCTCGGATAAAGATGGCGCAACTGATCCTGTAAACTGAAAGCAAGAGTTAGGATGTGGCAGAAGACACTCTTCTGTAATTTGTCATTATATAATTAAAATTTTAGGAAGTTAGGCCTTCAACTTTTGAGAAAGACACTGAACTAAACTTTCTTTTAAAAAAAAAGTGTTAAAATTTTAAATACTGAAGGCACAATAAATGTAAATATTTAGAAAGGCTCCCACGGGCAAAATGAGATGAGATGGTTGAATATAAGTGCCACTAGCCTAACACGTTGAATTGCTCCCCAGATCCAGAAAAGGGTAGAGAAAAACAAGAAAAAGAGCGGTTAAGACATGATTTAAAACAGTTAAATAAATATGGTTGAAGATTCTCAGGAAAGTGTAAGCCATAATGATTAAACACTATTAATTTGTGTTACTCTTATGGTGGTGCCAAAACTCATCAATTAAATAGAATGAGACTGGCTTAAATTGCGTGCATATGGAGGTCCATATTTGTACTTTTCTAGAGTAATTGGAAGTTTGGCAAAAATATAATTACATTTTTTCAATGCACAATAACCGCAACATTCTTGTTGTAGATTTAATCTGTGCCCATATGTAGTTGGGAAAAAAATCTAATGCACTGTCAAGAAATGAAACAGGTGTCACGATGGTTAGCACTGCTGCCTCACAGCACCAGACACCCAGGTTCAATTACAACCTGGGGTGCCTCCGTGTGG
The DNA here is from genome assembly GCF_902713615.1 of Scyliorhinus canicula. Classification (NCBI taxonomy): domain Eukaryota; kingdom Metazoa; phylum Chordata; class Chondrichthyes; order Carcharhiniformes; family Scyliorhinidae; genus Scyliorhinus; species Scyliorhinus canicula. Next base: position 127,117,639 of record NC_052151.1, on the reverse strand, counting down.
AGTTTGTACATTCTCCTCGTGTCTGTGTGGTTTTCCTCTTGGTGCTCTGGTTTTCTCCCACAGTCCAAAGCAGCCTCCCCGAACAGGCGCCAGAATGTGGCGACTAGGGGCTTCTCACAGTAACTTCATTGAAGCCTACTTGTGACAATAAGCGATTATTATCATCATTATGTGCAGGTTAGGTTGATTGACCATGTTAAATTGCCCCCTTGTGTCCAAAAGGTTAGGTGGCATTATGTGGTTACAGGGATAGGGCACTCTTGAAGGTTGGAATAGACACAATGGGCCAAATGGCCTCCTTCTGCACTATAGGTATTCTATGATTCAAGCACAAACTGGAACAATCTCAGTAACTTGCAGCTTTCTTAAACAAGGATCAATTTAAATTCCAACTTACTTGGGTGAAAGTGAGTTATTAGGCATGTAAGCAAAGTCCAGCAATGGGAAAAAGTCTTTGGGTCCAACAGTTCCAAATCCCTTGGATAAATTGGAATGCATCCTGAAAAATGGTAAATAGATACAAAGGAAGAGTTATAATCAGAAAGGTTTAATTACAGATACTAAGAGATTAACCAAGAGATTTAACTTTGAAACCTGTATCTTAAAGTCAAGGCATTGTCTACCATTCTAGACAAAGAGTTACTGAGCTTTGTTTACAATCTTCAGTGGAGGCATGGGCATACTTAAGGTCTCCCATGATTAGTGTATTTTCTATTTGTACAAAGAATGCAGATGCGATTAAGGGGAGATCATATAGGGCACAAGTGCCATTTGATGTTTTACTGGAATGAAGTAGCCGTCCATTCCAGAGGAGTATTATTATTGATTAGTATGGCCACTCCTACTTGCGGGCAAGTATTAGCAAATAACTTTTACAGAGAAAGCAGGCAGTTAACATCTCTACTAAAATTGCTGTTATATAATGCATACATGGTGGATTTTGATACAGGCTTTCCATATATTGAAAATTTATTTTAGAAGGTCTGCATTTACTCACATTAGTAATCTGTCCAAGTAGCTAATTGCATAGGCAGACAGAGCTTTAACACCCAGTACAGGAAGCATGATGTTAAGCCAAACTAAAATGGAAAGAAAAGAACAGCTTTGTTAGATCACAATATATTGCAAGTGGATAAAGAATGCCTTGGATTATTAAAATTCAACAATCTAAACATGAATGTTGCTCAAATTCTCAAGATCATCTAGTTTCAATTAAGGAGTTACGACTGTTTACTATTGAAACAATTAAAAAGGTGTGCAACAGTTCAAAAGCCCAATGAGAAATATGAATAAATAGGATAGTATTAACCAACACAAAATAATTCAAGCTATTTCCAAATATCCCGAGTTCATTATTGATTTCTTACCCTTTAATCCTTCTGCCAAATCTGTCCCAGCCTGTCCCAGGGCCCACATGATGCTGAGGCATTTAATTGGTTTGTTATGTTGGGATCTCAGCAATTCCAGGTACTGAAAAACAATTACCACCAAGTAAAATTTGCAAAATGAAATTTAAAATGGCACAAGTGACAGAAGCTTAAATTTAACAAGAGAAAGTATTTTTTGCTTTGTAACTAACAAAAACTGAATTCTCAGGTGCAGGACATTTGCATGGAATATAACATAGGAAAATGTGTGAAGTTATGCACTATGTAGGAAAAAAAACAGCTGAATATTATTTAAATGGAGAAAGACTGCAGAAAGCTGTAGCACTGGGGATTTAGGGGTCCTTATGCACGAATCACCAAATGCTAACAACCATGTTCAGCAAATAATAGGGAAGGCAAATGGAATGTTGGCCTTTATTTAAAAGGGTATGGAGTATAAAAATAGGGATGTCTTGCTAAAACTATACCAGGCACCAGTTAGGCACACCTGGAATACTGAACGTTTTGGTCCCCTTATCCAAGGGACGATATACTGGCATTGGAGGCAGAAGGTTCACAGGTTGATCCCAGGTATGGAGGGACTTTGAGAGGTTGAGTAGATCGGAGTTTAAAAGAATGAGAGGCAGTCCTTACTGAAACAGAAGATTCTCAGGGGGCTTGACAGGATAGATGCGGAGAGGTTGTTTCCCCTTGTGGGAGAGTCTAGGACCACAGTGAGTAGTCTCAGACTACGCAGTCACCTATTTAAGAGAGAGGAGGAATTTCTTCTCGGGGTACTGAATCTGAAGAACTTTCCCTCAAGAGGGCTGTAGAGGCTGGATCATTCTGTTCAAGGTGGAGATAGACATATTTTTACATCAGTAAGGGAATCGAGGGCTATGGGCAGAGCAGACACAATGGGCCAATGGCCGATTTCTGCTCCTATGTCAATGTGTGCAGGCAACTTTTAAGAATATAAATTTTAAATATCAAATACATTTTTTGGAGGTAGTGAGGGAAGGGTTAAATGGAATACACTCTGGCAGTAAAGAACTTCAGCCATTGGGAGCACACAAAACATTTGCAGGCAGTAGCCAAGATTCCCCATCACCAACCCACTTAAACCATCCCTTACCAGTATACTCAAAAATAAAAAATTCCTAAAAGTCAAATCCTGCAGATGAAATTGCTTAATTACACTTGGCTTAAGGAGCAATTCTCCTACCTGCATCTTAAATTTGCCCAACTGACTTTAAAAAAAAAGTATTTTGTTACAAACATGTATCAAAAAAGGTTACAGCACATAAACACCACAGGAAACATCCTTCCCAACAATCAACTATACAGTTTGTACAACGTTTTCCCCTTTTCACTTCACCCCCCCCTCATTACTGGCTGGCAATTGTCGCATAATGTCTGTTTGGAATGCTCCCTTCCAGTTGGGGAACACTTGCCAGCCTCTGATCATCTGGTAAGAGGTTTCCAAAGCAGCCTTCAGGATGCGCAACAACGCAGAATCGCCAAGCAGAAACTTGTAGCCAAGTTCCACACCCGAATGCGGCCTCATCCGGGACCTTGGATTCATGTTGCATTACATTCACCACCCCCAACCAGTAGGCCTCGGCTTGCGAAATCCTACCAAATGTCCTGGCTTGAGAAAATTCACAACTCTTTAACCTGTGATTATCTCTCTTCAGTTGCTCTGTCTGGACCTGTAAAGACTTAATTACCTGTAAAAACTCGCATTCAAAGTATCGTCTTGCATATTCGATATACATATATTTTGGGACCCACCTCTTCATTCACCCAAGGAAGGAGCAGTGCTCCGAAAGCTAGTGATTCAACCTGTTGGACTTTAACCTGGTGTTGTAAGACTTCTTATTGAACCCTGTGCGCTGTTTTGCCAACTCAACTCCAATATCCTGACCAGGTGCACTTCTCCCTGGCCCAATGCAAGATCTTCTATTTCCCCATGAATTTTTGGAGTCTCATGGTCACCGCCCGTGGCATTTCCCTAGCTCTAGGCTTCTGCCTCAGGGACCTGTGTGCTCTGTCTACTTCAGGGGCCCTATCTAGCACCCCCTCCGCCACCAGCTTTGCCAGCATCTGCGAGGCGTATCTCATGGCACTCACAACTTCCTCTCCTTCAGCCAGGCATACTATTCGCAAGTTCTGCCTTAGGGGTGTTCTCCTGCTCCTCCACTTTTGCCCCCAACTTTTTGCAAAGGTCTCCCAAGAGCCCCACCTCCGCCTTCAGTACCACAATATGATCACTGTGGTCGGAGATCATTGCTTCGATCTCTTGGCTTTGTGACCCTGCACCTCTAAGCACTTCTCCACCCATGCCATCGAGCTCTTCAGGGGTGTCACAGCTCCTTCTATGGCCTTCGAGCAATCCTCCCGCATCTCCTTCCTCTGCTGGCAGTATTCCTCCCAAATGAAAGCCATCAATTGCTCCATCTGGGGCTTTCCACCTTGCACCAGCCCTTCCCCCTCCGCCATCCTTATACCGGCTGCTGCGCCACAGGTTTCCTCCAACTCTCTGGCCAGGTCTTGCACCGTCTTCTGCTGGGTTTGGTAGCCAGCAGACATACCACTCCTGGGGGAAACTACTTCTCCAACCTTCAAGTCAACCTTTTTGTCAAAATTACACCCAAAAACAGGTAAAGAGAGCTTTTTCTATGCCTTCGAGCAGGAGCTGCCCTGTGTGCGACCAATCACACCATGGCCGCCACCGGGAGGTCTGCCCAATTGACATTAATGGACTGCCTACAACTTCTTCCCCCCCATAGTTTCCAGCCCCAGCACCGACTGTGTACTGAATTAGGACTGTTGCGCTGAAAGATATTCTTGTAAACCAAGCATTATTGTTTGCCCAGGAATGTTTTTATGTTTTATACCTGTAGCAGGATGTCACAGTAGTAAAAAAAAAAGCATTTTGCCCTGCATTAAGTAGGACCAATTCTGTAGGGGAATAGCACATTTAAAGTTAATTTCAACCAAAACCAGATGTTTACTTTCTTTTATCTCAAAAGTATGGCCAGCCTTTGTCTCATTGCACATACTTCCAAACTGATTACACCAGACTGTTTCAGTACAGAGACTTTTGAAGTAGACCAAAAATAAATAAATCATCTCCAGTGGGAGCAGAGCTTGGATAAAAGTGTCAAAAGAAAGTGAGCCATCAGGTGATTAAAAGACTACAGTCTATATTATCAGCATCAAATGGTTAAAATTTCAATTCTGACCGAAATGACAAGAAAAGTAATTGGAGGAGCAGCCCACTGGTATCCCCAGTTACCGGTTACACATTGCCTCACCCAGCCTCACTCACAAGATCAGTAAAAGGTTTTGTATGTTTAGAAGCATCTCAAGTACAAGCTATCAGCTGCCACTTGTACATACATACATCACAAAATATAAAACCAAGCTGTAATATTTTGTACAGTGTGCCTACCTTTCCAAGATTCATTGTTCCAATTTTAGGTTTGTCTAGCAATATAGCCTGAATACAAATTCTGTAGCCATGCAGGGATTCACCTGAAAATAAAAACATAATGTTTGATATACATTTGAACATGCCTTCCTTTGGCCATATACATTACCAGGTTTCTCATCAGTGCTGAAGTCTGTGGAACAATACGTTTTCACCTTCCAAACCCACTACCACCTAGAAGAGTAGCAGATACCTGGAAACACCACCACTTGGAGGTTCCCTTCAAAGGTACTCACCACCCAGACTTGGAAATATACCACCGTCCCTTCACTGTCACTGGATCAAAATGCTGGAACTCCCTCCCTACCAGCAGACGGTACCTACCCCTCAGGGACTACCGTGGTTGAAGAAAGTAGCTCACCACCAGCTTCTGAAGGGCACTAGGGGTGGCAAATAAATACTGGCCGAGCTGACGACACCCACATCCCATAAATTAATTCATCCCATAAATTCATTCAAAAAAAAAAATAAACAGGCCCTGCTTCATTATTTATTAGTAAAACAGAATCAATAAATGGCTACAAATTCTTACAGGAGGGGAACAAGACAAATACCCTGCCAACTTGAATTTACAGAAGACAAATTAAGCAGCGTAACATGATGCTTACAATCTATAAGCTACCCTACAGCTAATGAATTGGGTGAAAGTAAAAGGTAGTATGATGTGGAGATGCCGGCGTTGGACTGGGGTGGGCACAATAAGAAGTCTTACAACACCAGGTTAAAGTCCAACATGTTTGTTTCAAACACTAGCTTTTGGAGCACTGCTCCTTCCTCAGGTGAATGAAGAGGTATGTTCCAGAAACATATATATAGACAAATTCAAAGATGCCAGACAATGCATAGAATGCGAGCATTTGCAGGCAATTAAATCTTTACAGATCCAGAGATAGGGGTAACCCCAGGTTAAAGAGGTGTGAATTGTCTCAAGCCAGGACAGTTGGTAGGATTTCACAAGCCCAGGCCAGATGGCGGGGGGTGAATGTAATGCGTCATGAATCCCAAGTCCCAGTTGAGGCCGCACTCACGTGTGCGGAACTTGGCTATAAGTTTCTGCTCGGCGATTCTGCGTTGTCGCACGTCCTGAAGGCCACCTTGGAGAACGCTTACCTGGAGATCAGAGGCTGAATGCCCTTGACTGAAGTGTTCCGACTGGAAAGGAACATTTCTGCCTGGTGATTGTCGCGCGATGTCCGTTCATTCGTTGTCGCAGCGTCTGCATGGTCTCGCCAATGTATCACGCTTCAGGCCATCCTTTCCTGCAGCGTATGAGGTAGACAACGTTGGCCTAGTCGCACGAGTATGTACTGAATATCTGGTGGGTGGTGTTCTCACATGTAATGGTGGTATCCATGTCGATGATCTGGCACGTCTTGCAGAGATTGCCATGGCAGGGTGTGGTATAATGGTCGCTGTTCTGAAGGCTGGGTAGTTTGCTGCAAACAATGGTTTGTTTGAGGTTGCGTGGTTGTTTGAAGGGAAGTAGTGGGGGTGTGGGGATGACCGTGGCAAGATGTTCACCTTCATCGATGATGTGTTGAAGGCTGCGGAGAAGATGTCGTAGTTTCTCCGCTCTGGGAAAGTACTGGACGAGGAAGGGTACTCTGTCGGTTGCGTCCAGTGTTTGTCTTCCGAGGTCGGTGCGGTTTTTTGCTGTGGCGCGTCGGAACTGTCAATCGATGAGTCGAGCGCCATATCCCGTTCGTACGAGGGCATCCTTCAGCATCTGTAGATGTTTGTTACGCTCCTCCTCGTCTGAGCAGATCCTGTGTATACGGAGGGCTTGTCCATAGGGGATGGCTTCTTTAATGAGATTAAGGTGGAAGCTAGAGAAGTGGAGCATCGTGAGGTTATCCATGGGCTTGCGGTAAAGCGAAGTGCTGAGGTGACCGTCCTTGATGGAGACTAGTGTGTCCAAGAATGCAACTGATTTTGGAGAGTAGTCCATGGTGAGTCTGATGGTGGGATGGAACTTATTGATGTCATCGTGTAGTTGTTTCAGTGATTCTTCACCGTGGGTCCAAAGGAAGAAAATGTCATCGATCTATCTGGTGTATAACGTCGGTTGAAGGTCCTGTGCGGTGAGGAGGTCTTGTTCAAACTTGTGCATGAAGATGTTGGCGTATTGAGGTGCGAATTTGGACCCCATGGCTGTTCCGTGCGTCTGGATGAAGAACTTGTGTTGAAGGCGAAAACGTTGTGATCCAGAATAAAGCGGATGAGTTGCCGAATTGCATCTGGAGATCAGCAGTTGTCGGTGTTGAGTACTGAGGCTGTTGCAGCAATGCCGTTGTCATGGGGGATGCTGGTGCAGAGTGCCGAGACGTCCATTGTGACGAGGAATGTTCCTGGCTCAACTGGTCCATGGGTGCTGAGTTTCTGTAGAAAGTCCGTCGTGTCGCGACAGAAGCTGGGCGTACCTTGTACGATGGGTTTCAAGATGCCCTCGATATAGCCAGAGAAGTTGTCACACAGGGTCCCATTGCTTGAAACGATAGGACGGCCATTGCCTGAAACGATAGGACGGCCTGGTGTGTTGGCCTTGTGTATTTTCGGGAGGCAGTAGAGATCTCCAATGCAGGGAGTACGTGGGATGAGAGCACGTAGGGTGCTCTGAAGGTCTGGATCCAAGGTCTTGATCAGTCTGTTGAGTTGGCGGATGTGTTTCTTGGTCGGATCTGCGGGTAACTGTCTGTAGTGTTCCTGGTTGTTGAGTTGTCGGTATACTTCTTTGCAGTAGTCCGTTCTGTTCAATATGACAGTGGCCCCTACTTTATCTGCTGGTTTGATAACGATGTTGTGGATGGTCTTGAGAGTGCGGATGGCATTGCGTTGTGCTTGGGTGACGTTCGGGGCTGTCTTGTGAATGATGAATCTGGACCCCAAAACCACCCAGCTGCAATATCAAGGACCTGTGATTCAGAACTCGGCACTCTTCCTGCTACAGCTACAACATTGATCAGAGCCTTTTGGCCAATGGTGCTTGTGACAGGTCATTGAAAAAGCAATCAGATTAGCCCCATGTCCCTCTCCCATCAGCTTGCTTTTAAAAAAATGTGGAGATGCTGGCATTGGACTGGGGTGAGCACATTAAGAAGTCTTACAACACCAGGTTAAAGTCCAATTCCCAGCAGGGTCACTGACTGTGTGGAGTTTGCACATTCTCCCCGTGTCTGCGTGGGTTTCCTCCGGGTGCTCCGGTTTCCTTCCACAGGCCAAAGATGTGCAGATTAGGTGGATTGGTCATGCTAAATTGCCATTAGTGTCCAAAAAGATGTTAAGTGGGGGTTATTGGGTTACGGGGATAGAGTAGATATGTGGGCTTCAGTAGGGTGCTCTTTTTAAGGGCCGGTGCAGACTCCATGGGCTGAATGGCCTCCTTCTGCACTGTAGATTCTATGATTAAGTCTTTACAGGTCCAGATGGAGCAACTGGAGAGAGGGATAGTCATAGGTTAAAGAGGTGGGAATTGTCAAGCCAGGACAGTTTGTAAGATTTCGCAAGCCCAGGCCAGATGGTGGTGGGTGGGGGGGTGGGGCAAATGTAATGCGACATGAATCCAAGGTCCCGGTTGAGGTCGTACTTATGTGTGCGGAACATGGCTATAAGTTTCTGCCCGGCGATTCTGCGTTGTCGCGCATCCTGAAGACCGCCTTGGAAAACGCTTACCCGAAGATGAGAGGCTATCAAGCAGCACCTGCTCACTGACGCTTAGATTTGGCCAGAACCATGCAGCCCCAGACTTCATTAATGACCTTGGTTCAAACATTTATATGTGCAGGAGGTGAAAGTAGCTGCCCTAAGAAGCCAGAGTAAAATAAAAGCCCTACACTGACCGAGCTAAACGTTTCCCCAAAGCAAGATAGAAAAAAGTCAATCATCTCAGCAGAAGTTGCTCAAAACAGTGTGCCACATCCAACTATCTTCAATTGCTTTACCAATGCCCTTCCCTTCTATCACAAGGACAAAAGTGGAGCGTTTCACTTTTTAATTACACAGCATTCAGCTCCATTTGCAATTCCTTAGGTAATGAAACAGTACATTGAAGCAAGTCTTGGACAATATCCAAACTTACGCTGAAAAACGACAAGTAATATTTGCACAACACAAACTCCAGGAACGACCCGCTCCAATTCGAGCTGAACTACCACATCTCGACATTCAGTGTCATTACCAATGTAGAGTTTCACATTAACTTATGGGGTTGATCATTGACCAGAAACTCAACGGAATCAGGTACATCAATGAACAAGCTACGAGAGCATATTGGAGACTCTCCACCATCTGCAAGCATAGTAAGGATGACAACAGTACACTCTCTACTCGTACAGATGTGTAATTGCAACTATACTCAAACTGCAAGCTAAATTCAGCTTTAGCATGGGCGGTACATGCAAATAATTCATTGCAGATGGTTGGGGACTATAGTCACTATCAATTAGTGTTTGGTAGAAATCTTAAAATTCCGTCCATTTTAGATGACCAGCCTCCAGCTTGGGAGGGGACTACAATTAGCTCTGTCTTTGCTGAGCATTTAAATTCATTACATAGCAGTAGAAAAGCTTTTTTGGAAGGAGTCTCTGAAAGAATTCGCAGAGCTTCAAGACATAATGTACGGCCATTAAATACAGTTTTTCAGCAAGGAGACAAAGTATACTATAAGAGAGACGATTTTAATGAATATAAAGGCCCAGGGAAGATCATGGGCACAAATGGCAAAACAATTATTTTGCAACATGACAATCAAACTGTACATTCATCAAGATATGGATACAGATTACAAATTTTCAAATTTAGACAGCAGACAGACATGACGAAGAACCAGAGTCATCTGGTGCGCATGTGTTACAGAACTATTATGATCAGTTAACTGATATAGACAGGGTTTTTGCAGAGGAACACAACACTTCTGATGAATTAGAACAGGCCATTTTTCCGAAAGGACAACGAATTCAGGGTTGCAAGTCAAGCTTCTGGTGAATTTAAATATATTGGACTGGAAATCGGACAGACTAAGTTAGGGGAAACTTTACGTCAGCAATCTTATTTGGAAAGCATCAGCCCAATAGAAATTAGTCATGGCCGAGTTTCACAAAAAGACGTAATGGTTTCAAAGATGGAAAAACAGCAACTGCAAAGTTTAATTGGGCAACTGAATTGGTTAGGTCGACAGACTAGACCGGACGTGGAGTTTTGATGTCTTAGAGTTGAGTACAAAAATGAATGATCCCAAAGTGGAAGACATATAATAAGAACAAATAAAAAGTGTTGGTCAAACTAAAAATGCAGGTGTGTGTTTTGGGGTTCCAGGTTTTAGGTGACCGCCGGCACTTGAAACTCAGTTTATAGTGATGCATCCTATGCAAATTTATGTGATGGGGTTCCAAGCGCAAGAGGTTTTATAATTTTCTTTTTGGGGAACAATGGTAAACATTGCCCTCTTGTGTGGGGAAACAAACAAAATAAGGAAAGTGGTCAAAAGCACTTTGGCTGCTGAGACATTAAGCCTTGTAGAGGTGGTGGATATGGTCTTTTATATATCTCAGATATTGACAGAAATTTTGGGATTAGGGGATTTGGGTCATACCTATTGAATGCCACATTGGCAATAAATCCCTATTGGAAAATGTGCACTCTACAAAAAGTGTCAATGGAAAAAAGGTTAAGGATAGACATCGCAAGTTTGAAGCAGATGTTGGACAGAGGGGAGAAAGCAAAAATTAAATGGGTCGACAGTAGCTATCAATTGTCAGACTGTTTTACAAAAAGAGGGGCTAGTTCACAGAAACCTTTGGATATTGTTAATGAAGGGCGCCTGTTTCTGTGACTTTTTTTACTTTAAAAAAATGGAAGAAAAGAGAAGGGGAGAAATTGCGTGTGTTGTTTTCACTTAATTATCTTTTTTCGCCAAGGAAGGAGAAGACTGTTAAGTATTGGGTTAAGAGACATTCCAATTAGTTGTCTCGTTTATGTTAAGTATTCAATAATTGAAACTGATATGCAAGAGGCTTCAGGTGGCCTTTGTCAGGTGATGTGAAGATAGAGTTTTGTGCAAGTCTGTTGAAGTGAAATAAATGTGTTTGTAAAAATGAGCAGTACCTCTGACTCTTTATACAACAGCATCTAAACGTCTAACAATGTGCAGCACCTACAGGATACATCATAGCAAATCATCAAGTCTGCTTCAATAGGACTTCCGGTTGCGGCTATGCCTAGATAGGTCGTACGGTCGGCAGCTCCCACCGATAACGGACTTTTGGGCACTTTCACGGAGCTCCAGCGGCACATGGACGGCGATTCGCGGTGTGGGAAGGAAACAGTGAGGGTCCCCCAGCGCTGTAAGGAGTGGGGCGATCATAAAAGCAGCTTTGGAGAGGAGAGGATAACGGGTGCGCAAAAACAAGATGGCGGCCAGCGGGGATCAGGCAGCGTGGGCCCAGTGGTCACGGGAGCAGCAGGAGTTTCTCAGAAGCTGCTTTGCCGAGTTAAAGGCGGAGATGTTGGCCCCTAGGAAGGCTTCTATTGAAAGGTTGGTGGAGACCCAGAAGATGCAGGGGATGGCGATCAAGGAGGTGCAGCAGAAGGCCTCTGATAACAAGGATGAGATTTTGGGCCTGGCGGTTAGAGTGGAGGCGCACGAGGCTCTGCACAAAAGATGGCAGGAGAGGCTGGAAGACCTTGAAAACAGGTCAAGGAGGCAGAACGTGCGGATTCAGGGTCTCCCTGAAGGAGTGGAGGGGTCGGATGCTGGTGCGTATGTGACCATGATGCTGGGAACGCTGATGGGTGCAGGGACTTTCCCGCGGCCCCTGGAGCTGGATGGGGCGCACAGAGTCCTGGCAAGGAGGCCTAGGGCGAACGAGCCACCGAGAGCTATGATGGTAAGATTCCACCACTTCACCGATAAGGAGTGTGTGTCCTGCGATGGGCGAAGTAGCAGGTGGGAGAACTGTGAGATCCGTATTTACCAGGACTAGGGTGCAGAGCTGGCCAAGAGGCGTGCGGGATTCAACTGGGCCAAAGCAGTCCTCCACAGCAAAGGGGTGAAGTTCGGGCTGTTACAACCGGCGAGGCTGTGGGTTACATATCAGGACCGGAACCACTATTTCGATACACCGGATGAGGTGTGGACTTTTATAAAGAACGAGAAGCTGCACTCGAACTAATGGACTGCAGTATGTTGTTGGGGCATGGTGGTGGGGGCGGTGTTATGTTATGTTGGGTTTTCTCCCCGTGTTCTCTTTTGTTTATGTTGCTCCCTGTGCGCTGGGTCCTTGGGGTTCTGGGTTGGGTCGCAGTTGGGAAGAGCTGCATCACAGGTGATGGGGTCAGGCCAGACAGCGAGAGCAGTTTATTCGCTCAACGTTGGGGGGTAGCACCCGAAGCTTGTTTGTGAGTTGTGTTTTTATTTGTACACACGGGATTTAGGGGGAGGACTCTCTCAACCTCACTTAGTTTGGGGGGGGGGGGGGGGGGGGAGGCGAGGTTGGAGACCCGTAGAGGGAGCCAACAAGGGCATTGGAGGTAGAGGTGGGAGCGGCCAGGGTCAGTATGAGTCAGCTGACTTGCGGGAGTGCAATGGGGGAGGGGGGGGGGGGGGGGGGAGGGAAAGAGCGAGGGCTGGGATGCTGCTTTGCTGACTGGAGGGATCAATTTTCCCTCCAGTCATCCTGCTTGTAATTTTGTTTTCACTTAATTATCTTTTTTCGCCAAGGAGCAAAGGGGAGAGTCGGGACGGGGAGCCTCCGGCTGGGGGGCTGGAGTATGCGGGAGGCGCGAGCACGTGGCTGGCTGAAAAAAGGAGATGGCTAGTCGGCAGGGGAGGGGGGGGGGAAAGAGGGGGTAATTAACCCCCCGACCAGGCTGATCACATGGAACGTGAGGGGCCTGAATGGGCCCGTCAAGAGGGTCCGTGTGTTTTCGCACTTAAGGGGGTTAAAGGCAGACGTAGCCATGCTGCAAGAAACGCACCTGAAGGTCGCAGATCAAACTAGGCCGAGGACGGGATGGGTGGGGCAGTTCTTCCACTCAGGGCTGGATGTGAAGACCAGTGGGTCACAATCTTGGTGAGCAAGCGGGTGGCATTTGAGGCAGGGGTATTGTGGCGGATAAAGGGGGTAGATATATTATGGTGAGTGGCAAACTGCAGGGGGGGCCAGGGTGGTGATAGTGAATGTGTATGCTCCGAACTCGGATGATGCAGGATTCATGAAGCGGATGTTGAGTAGGATTCCGGATTTGGAGTTAAGCAGTCTGGTAATTGGGGGACGGGAGAACGGGACGACTTCAACACGGTCCTGGACCCAGCACTGGATCGGTCTAGGTCTAGATTGGGTAAGAGACGGGCAGCGGCCAAGGTCCTGAGGGGGTTCATGGACCAAATGGGGGGAGTGGACCCGTGGAGATTCGCCAAGCCAAGGGCGAAAGAGTTTTCCTTCTTCTCCCATGTTCACAAGGCGTACTCGCGGATTGACTTTTTCGTGGTGAGTAGGGCGCTAATCCCGAGAATGGAGGGGGTAGAGTACTCAGCCATTGCGATTTCAGACCACGCCCCGCACTGGGTGCAGTTGGGGGAGGAGAGAGGCCAACGCCCTCTGTGGAGACTGGACGTAGGACTATTGGCGGATGAGAAGGTCTGTGGGTGGATTCGGAGGAGTATCCAAAGCTATGTGGCGACCAACGATACTGGGGAGGTTTCAGTGAGTGTGGTCTGGGAGGCGCTGAGGGCAGTTATCATGGTTGGGGGGGGGGGGAAGAGTTACTTTCAGTCAGGGCCCACAGGGAGAAGAGGGATAGGATGGAGAGGGAGAGGTTGGTGGGGGAGATACTTAGGGTGGAATCCTCCGAGGAGGGGTTGTTAAAAAAGAGCGCCGAGTCTGCAGGTGGAGTTTGACTTGCTTACCACAGGGAAGGAAGAGGCTCAGTGGAGGAAGGTACAAGGAGGGGTGTACAAGTATGGGGAAAAAGGCAAGCAGGATTGCTGGCGCACCAACTACTGAAGAGAGAGGCAGCCAGGGAAATTGAGGGTATTAGGGACGGGGAGGGGGGGGACACTGTGCTGAGTTCAGCAAGGATCAATGAGGTCTTCAAGGACTTTTATGGTAAACTGTACGAGTCAGAACCCCTGGAAGGGGAGGGGAGGTGGTGAAGCGATTCTTGGACCAACTGAGGTTCCCCAAGGTGGAGGAGGGGCGGGTAGAGGGATTGGGGGCCCCGATTGAGTTGGAGGAATTGGTTAAGGGTTTGGAGGATATGCAGTCGGGCAAGGACCCGGGACCGGACGGATATCCGGTCGAATTTTACAGGAAATTCTCAGAGCTGTTGGGCCCGTTATTGTTGAGAACCTTCAACGAGGCTAAGGAGAAGGGAATCCTTCCCCCGACAATGTCACAGGCTCTGATCTTGCTCATCCTTAAGCAAGATAAGGACCCGTTGCAATGTGGCTCCTACAGGCCGATATCGCTCCTTAATGTAGATGCCAAACTGTTGGCCAAGATCCTGGCCACCAGAATTAAGGACTGTGTCCCGGGAGTGATCAATGAGGATCAGACGGGGTTTGTGAAGGGCAGGCAGCTGAACACGAATGTGTGGAGGCTCCTGAATGTGATTATGATGCCCTCGGAAGGAGGGGATGCAGAAGTGGTGGCAGCAATGGACGCGGAAAAAGCCTTCAATCGGGAGGAGTGGGAGTACCTGTGGGAAGTGTCAGGCAGATTTGGATTTGGCAAGGAATTTATAGGGTGGGTTAAATAGCTGTATCAGGCCCCTGTAGCGAGTGTGTCAATGAACCGGCTGCGGTCGGAGTACTTTAGGCTACATCAAGGAACGAGGCAGGGGTGCCCCCTGTCCCCCCTGCTGTTTGCCCTGGCAATTGAGCCGCTGACCATGGCGCTGAGGAAGTCTAGAAACTGGAGGAGATGGGGTTGGGGGGGATTCACTGGATGCGGATGACCTACTCCTGTACATTTTGGATCCGGTGGAGGGGATGGGGGAGGTCTTGCAGATCCTTAAAGATTTTGGGGACTTTTCGGGGTATAGGTTGAATGTCAGGAAAAGCGAGCTTTTCGTGATACATGCGAGGGGCCAGGAAAAGAGATTGGGAGAGCTACTGCTTAAGATGGTGGAGAGGAGCTTTCGTTATTTGGGCATACAGGTGGCTAAGAGTTGGGATGCCCTGCACAAGCTCAATCTAGCACGGCTGGTGGATCAGATGGAAGAGGTGGAACATGCTGCCGCTTTCCCAGGTGGGCAGGGTGCAATCCGTGAAGATGACGGTCGACCCCAGGTTCTTGTTAGTCTTCCAGTGCCTTCCCATCCTCATCCCCAAGTCCTTCTTCAGGAGGGTGAACAGGATTATTACGGGATTTGTGTGGGCAAACAAGACCCTTGTTAAGAGACTGTTCTTTGAGCGCAGTCAAGGGGGGTGTCTGGCAGTGCCGAACTTCTGCAGCTATTACTGGGCAGCGAATTTATCCATGATTCGGAAATGGGTAGTGGGGGGGGGGGGGGGTTAAGAGTGGCGTGGAAGCGGTTGGAGGAGGTGACTTGCAGGGATACTAGCCTGGGGGCATTGATAATGGCACCGCTGCCACTCCTACCGACATGGTACACCGCGAGCCTGGTGGTGATGGCGAGTGAGAATCTGGGGTCAGTGGAGACGGCACGGGGGGGGGGCCTCAGTTTGGACCCCGATACGGAACAATCACAGGTTTGTTTCCAGGTACAATAGACGGTGGGTTCCTAAGCTGGCACAGAGCGGGTATCAAAAGGATGGGGGACTTGTTTATTGACGGGACCGTTGCTGGTCTGAGGGCGCTGGAAGAGAAATTTGAGTTGCCCCCAGGGAATACCTTTAGGTACCTGCAGGTCCGGGCTTTCGTGAGGAAGCAGGTGGGGGAATTTCTGCTGCTACCGGCCCGGAGGATACAGGACAGGGTGGTCTCGGGCAAGTGGGTAGGGGACGGAAAGGTATCGGACACATACCAGGAGCTGCATGAGGCCTCGGTGGAAGAGCTGAAGGGCAAGTGGGAGGAGGAGCTGGGCGAGGAGCTGGATAAGGGCAGTTGCCTTGGGCGGGGTCAATTCCTCCTCATCTTGTGCCAGGCTTAGCCTGGTTTAGTTTAAGGTGGTGCACCGGGCACATATGACAGTGGCGAGAATGAGCACGTTCTTTGGGGTGGAGGACAGGTGTGTGAGATGTTCAGGGAGCCCAGCAAACCATGCCCATATGTTTTGGGCATGCCCGGCACTCTCAGAATTTTGGAGAGGCTTTGCAAAGGCTATGTCCCAGGTCTTGGACACTCGGGTAAAGCCGAGCTGGGGGATAGAGATATTTGGGGTGTCAGAAGATCCGGGAGTGCAGAGTCGAAAGAGGCCGAAGTCTTGGTCTTTGCCTCCTTGGTAGCCCGGAGATGGCTCTTGGTAATGTGGAGGGACGCAAAACCCCCAAGTGTGGAGACTTGGGTTAGTGACATGGCTGGGTTTCTAAGTTTGGAAAGGATAAAGTTTGCCTTAAGAGGGTCCTTGCAGGGGCTCTCCAGGCGGTGGCAACCGTTCTTTGACTCTCTCGCAGAACATTAAGTGGAGGTCAGCAGCAGCAAACCAGGAGAGAGAGAAGGGGGGGGGGGGGGGGGGGGGGGGGGGAGAGCGGTATGGGTGGTGGATTGATTTTACTTGTAAAAGGCAGATACCCCACCTTTCTTTGTTAAGTTGTTAATTTGTTTTTCTTTATTATTACTATTATGTTTTTGGTTGTTTTCTTTCTGTAGTGGTTTGTAAAATTTTGAATAAAAATAATTTTTTTTAAAAAGTCTGCTTCAACAGCACTTCCCAAACCCATAAGGGCAGTAGATACGTGGGAACACCATCATCTCCCATGTCCTCTGCCAAACCATATACCATCTTAAACTAGTATATTAGGCATTCTTTCAATGCTGCTGGATGGGAACTCCCCATCTGCATCAGAAACAAGTACCGCAGTTCGAGGTGGCATCATCACTTTCTCAGGCAACTAGAGATTAGCAATAAATACCAACTTTACAAACACTAGCAAGTTGGTAAAGTATATTGTTAAATGTTTAGGAAGTTTGTCTGTGAGTCAACATATTTATTAATTCTCAAATAAGAGCAGTGAATAATTTTGAAAATCAACACTTTTCACGAGACAGCTGTCCAACCTGGTTGGTGATCTAGTATATAATGCTATGTTGTTTATGGATTTATACAGATTAAAAAACTCCTGTTATGGACATTAAAAATGGGAGATTTACTTCATTGTTTAGTTTAGAAATTCAAAATTGGAATTAATATAGTAACCCAAATTGAAGGATTATATACTATGCAAGACCACAGTTCACAAGAGATTCAATAAATGGTCAGAGAAAAAAAATAAGTTGGTATCAACTAAAACAATGCTTTCAAGCTGAATTGAAATGCATGCCAAGAGATTTTGATTGAACTTCACACTCAATATTAAGGCACTTATGGTCTTATTACCTGCAGCCTTATCTTGCTCACGCAACATAGTGTAGATGCAGTGGTCAAAGAAGTGTTCCAGGTTGTCTGATGTTTTTGCCAGCAGCGATTTGATAGTATTCCGAAGCTCCTTATTAGCAAGGCTATATGGATAGTCTAAAAAGATTTGTAAAGATTTTAAAAACAAGGTAAGAATTCTTGACTGTTGGAAGTAGAGTTTTAAATATTTGTAAAAGGAAGCATGGTCAACATTTAGAATTGGCACAAGATTGCAAGTCTAGGCATCACGAAACATCAGCAGAAATACAAGATATTTATTATTCCTTGAGGATCTTATTGGTGTCTGATCATCGATGCCTTTCACGGCTTTGATCATAAATGGTGTAGCTTCGATACTCTTCTACCACACAAGGTCACACAGGGTAAGTTACCTGAAAGCTCCTAATATTCATGGAGCTTTCCCCAAAATCAGACCAACAGCTTCAAGGTGGTCAAAAAATTGGAAGTTATCTCCATCAGCCCCATAGATTTACCAGGAGATATATGTTTACACTACAGCGTTAAGCTAGACACCACTCGGGTCAAGAAGTAATTGGTCAGTGTCAGTAAGAGAGCTGCGTTCCGAAAGCTAGTGATTCGAAACAAACCTGATGTTGTAAAACTTCTTACTATTGAGAGAGATGTTGCCTGAGAACTGGTATTAATAAGGAATACAACACATCTTCATAGAATTCTCCTGTACAATAGGATGTTAGCTCTTTAAGTTTTTTTAAAATAAATTTAGAGTACCCAATAATTTTTTCCAATTAAGGGGCAATTTAATGTGGCCAATCCACCTAACCTGCATATCTTTGGGTTGTGGGGGCAAAACCCACGCAAACACGGGGAGAATGTGCAAACTCCACACGGACAGTGACCAAGAGCCAGGATCGAACCTGGGACCTCAGCGCCGTGAGGCAGCAGGGCTAATCCTCGGCGCCACCGTGCTGCCCTGAGATAATATCCACTGTAACATGCAACTTGTGAAGTTATACGTAAAATAGCACCATGCCTACAATTCACAACAAACCCCTGTTGCTGCTCTCAAGTGATAGACAGGCAAATGCAAGTGACAACTTTATTTGCAAGGATTTTGACATTGTCAGTGTCAGCTTGAGGTTTTTCTCAAGAAGAGTTACTATTTTCAATAAAAAGAAACCTTGCATTGCCCTTCAACAAATGACAAGAGTAAGAGATTAGGAAAAAAAGCAGGTCATTCCGGAATCAAGCCCATGTCACCATTATATTAGACCATGGTCATTTTGTATCTTAACTCGATCTGCTTGCCGTATCCTAATATGCTTGGCCAAAAATCAATCTTTGAAAGTTTTCAACTGAATTTTTGCAAAGTACCAGCACATTCCCACTACCCTTTGTGGGCCCCTGAATAATCTAGTCGCATTTTAAGGTTATGGCCCCACCAAAAGAAATATAATTTCTCTCCATCCACCCTATCAATAACTTAGATTATCCGGAGTTCCTCAATGTTCTATATTCAAGAGAATGCAAGTCTATCTATGCATTATCCTCGTAACTTAACCCCTTTATCATCAGTCTGGTGAATCTGCATTGCATTCCCCCCAAAGCCATTATCAACTTCCAAGATGCATTTCCAGATCTGAATGCAATGCTCCAAAAAAAAGTGTCAATACTGTGCTAGTCACACATATCAACCAATCATGAAGCCCATTGTGTTACTCCCAAAGACATTTGTCTGGGTAAAAGGATAATGGTTTATCAAATTGGTTAAACTTCAATCAACAAGTTGGTCAAAAATAAAGATAACAAAGATGATACAATATAAACCTTTAACACAAACTATTGTTTAGCAAATCACATTGCCAAAAACATAATCCCAATTTACTACATTGTGATTGTTACTGAAACCATGGAATATACTTGAAAAGAACGTTGCTTCCATGAAATATACCTCCTGCTCCATTTTAAGCTGACCACCAGTAAACCATGAGTACGTTAGTAGGTATGCCCATTCTTGCCTTATTGTTCTCATGTTTAAAAACCACAACGGACCATACATGTTTGCTCATTGTGGCTCATTTGCAATACCAAAAAAGATAAATACTGGTCCACTAATTGTCAGGAATTGTTTTTAACTATTTTTAATCCTAGTGGAACTTTTTTCCTCCTCTTTGCAGGTGCCAAGTGCACACCTACAATACATAAACTGTGTCCATACAATATTATTATGTTAAATCCAACTGACCAAAGGAATATTGACTGAGGGTAGGATCTGTCTCTGGTGCTTGCAGCTTATAATTCAAGTATCCAGCCAAATCCTTCACCCAGACAGATGGATTTCCAGGAAACAAGTTCTGGCTTTTATCCAGCTGCTCCTGAAGTTCTTTTAAATCAAGCTGTGGAGAAAATATCTACATTTTAGATTTTATTGTAACAACAATTTCTCGGCAACATGGATATTTTCTAGCATTTCCAAAGAGTTTTTCACTAGAAGGCAAAGGAGGTTAGGCAATGCTTCAGCAGAAGCTTAGCGTTCCAAACGGGGCCAACTCGGAGCAAAATAGTGGGGCAATTTCAAAACTGAAATCAAAATCACTTTATTCAACTTACCAGAAAACAAAAATCAAAACATAATAGCTCATTAGCACAACACACAGCTTAGTAACGTGGTTCAGAGGTTGAACTGAAATGTGACTGAATGCCCAAAGATAGAACCAATACCTGATGTTACACAAGATGGATTATAGCATGGGATGCTGAAATTGCATTCTTAAAAATGTTATTAAATGAGAGTTATGCAAGTGAATGGAGTAAATAGTGAATTTGGTCAATAAAAATTTCAAGAATTTTCCTTAAACTTTAATTTTGCCAACCAACTAAAATTAGTTTAGTACTGCAAGAGAAAGCTGCAAAATTGAAAGGCCTGAAAATACTTGTGCACTCACAGCTTTAACAGCAGCCTCCAAAGAAGGAAATTTTTTGCGCTTCAGTCCTAAATCATCGCTGGGTTTCTTGATCATCTTTCCTCCAGAGGAAGACTTTGGTTGCTGGTAATCAGGAGCTGATATTGGCGGAACTTGCTCTTTATTTTGCTTCTTCCCCATTTTCTCGAACCCAAGCTCAAAGAGGGTTTCAGAAGGTTTCAAAGGAGCTACAAAAAGGGGGGGGGGGGGGGGGGGGGGGGGGGAAGAAAAAAAAAAACAAACATTCTCCATCACGTGCATTTATATTTGACATTCATTTCTCGGTCACCAAACATTACTGAAATCCATTTTTCAGGATCAAGTAAACATTTCTGATAAGTTTGTTTGAGCAATAAACTTAAGACATCTGCATGGCATTAAAAACTAAACTCCAGGGGAACTGCAGTCCCAAGCACAGGATGACCAAGTATTGTTTTTCTTTTGCCATATTATAAACAGAAAGTTGGCAAAAACAGCAAACCACTTACCAAGAAGTAACCTACATTTGCTAGAAGTTCCAGAGAGCTCTAATAGCAGAGTTTCTTCACAATACCACAAATGTCAAAGAAAGCAAGAGGGCCATAACTATGAGGAAAGTGACTAGAAAATCATGCACTTGTCTTATCCAAACATTTGTTCAGACCTGCAATCTCAGATATCATAAACTGAATCCAGTGAAGACGATGCCACAAGAGCTGAAACCAGAAGAGTGGGAAGAAACCAAATTGTCAGATGATCTAGCATCCGAAACCAAATGTGGTTGATGAATACTCATCTCAGGAAACAGCAAATCTTCAATAAAGGCAAAAAAGGGATTTATTTAATATTGGAAAAAAACCCTAACCTTCATGACAAAATTTAAAAAGTGAATTTCTCATCTTGTGTAGTGCTTGCTTTAAGTTTACCCCAATTATTGTTCAATTTATCCCTCAAATGGCAAGAACTGCTGGAACAGGAGTGTCTTTGCGGCCCGCCACAGGATAAGGTGGCGGAGGGCAAAGGGGCTGTTCTGCCAACCCAGTGGTTAACAGAGAAGCAAGTGGAGTTTCTGAACGCAAAGTTCAGTCAGCAGAAGGAGGTCCCGGAAGACCTGGCCAAAATGGTGGACCGATTATGTCAGGGATCGAGAGAGTGAAGCAGAGGCCGGAGTCCCAGGGCAAGGCATTCCAGAAAGTGGAGGAGGTGGTGGGGGAGCACGTAGAGCAGTTGGCCTAATTTGTGGCCGAGATTTGGGTTGTGCGGGAGACCCAAAAGTGGCTGAAGGAGAAGGTGGAGGATCGGGAGAATCCTTCATAAGACAAAACCTGAGAATCATGGAGATGCCCGAAGGCATCGACGATGCATAGGCCAGCACGTACTTAGCCAACATGTTGGAGAAGCTGATGGGGGTCTTTGACCAGTCCCTGGAGGTCGACCGATCAAAATCTTACCATGAACCATTGTGGGAACCCAATCACCAAAGACCGCAAAAGGCAGAGTTCCACACCTCAAGAGTTTACTTGGGTGGACAATAAATGCAGCCAGAGAAAAAAATGATTTTGGGGAGGAGAAACATTTGTAAAAATAAGAGGAAAGTGAACTTATGAAATTAAACAGCTGAGGAACACAAAACTGTTAATATTGGAAATATATAGCAGGTGCATTAACACCCAAATAAAATAAAACCAAAATATTTTGAGTATAGACTGAAATGCACAACCACATTCGAAACACGGATCTAACTTTGCACAGTTGCTGCCAGAAATATTATACATTTCCAATTAAGAGGCAATTTAGCGTGGCCAATCCACCTACCTTGCATATCTTTCGGTTGTGGAGGTGAGACCAATGCAATCACAGGAAGAATGTGAAAACTGCACATGGACAGTGACCTGTGGCCGGAATCGAACCCGAGTCCTCAGTGATCTGAGGCAGCAGTGCTAACCATCGTGTTGCCCTGCTGCCAGAATCTTTTGATGAGCAATAGAGTATGATGCTGCACAATATATCAATATCTAATTCAGGGCAATTAGTATGTCTGCAGAACACTTTAAAATGTTCAATAGTTAAAAAGTTCAACAGGGACTGGGTGAAGAGGAAGCATGAAGAAAATAGAAGATAGAACATACAGTGCTGAAGGAGGCCATTCAGCCCATCAAGTCTGGACCGAACCACTTAAGCCCTCACTTCCACCCTATCCCCATAACCCAATAACCCCATCTAACCTTTTTGGTCACCAAGGACAATTTATCATGGCCAATGCACGTAACCTGCACATCTTTGGACTGTGGAACGAAACCAGTGCACCCGGAGGAAACCCACGCAGTCACGGGGAGAACATGCAGACTCTGCACAGACAGTGACCCAGCGGGGAACCGAACCTGGGACCCTGGCACTGTGAAGCCACAGTGCTATCCACTTGTGCTCCCATGCTGACCACTGCTCAAATCCCACTAGCCATTTGTTCTCGGTGAAGTTTCAGTCCTAGAGATAGCAAAGCACTTCTGCATCAAGCCAATGCATTCAGAATCTATAACCTTTGATGAAAAAAAAAGCCTATCGAGACAAAACTGCTCCTAAGCAGTGTTCACAAAGGAGTCTATGCAATGGGAGGCGTGTGGAGTTACTTGCAGGAAGAGTAAATTGATTGCTTAGGTTATGGGATCACTCCTTTCAGTAAGCCGAACCCCCAAAAAACTGTAAATAGACACTTGTAAATATGTGCTCTGGACATTCTGAGGATTGTAACAGATGTCTGTCGAATAAGGGGGGGGGGGGGCTATGGCCACAACGGGAGGGACGACAATTGCCTTTTATGTGTTGTTTTATAACTTGAGTCATGAAATACAAGATGTGAAAACATAATTTAAAATTTTTTTGGATCGCAATTTTTTTTAAATACAAAAATGGGATGTGGGCATCGCTGGTTAGGCCAGCATTTATTGCCCTTTAGAAGGTGGTAGGGAGCTGCCTTCTTGAACCACTGCAGTTCATGTGGTGTAGGTACAACTACTGTGCTATTCAGGAGGAGTTCCATGATTTTGACCCAGCAAAAGTGAAGGAATGGTGATATATTTCCACGTCAGGGTGGTGAGCGACTTGGAGAGGAACCTCCAGATGGTGGGGTTCCTTAGTATATGCTGCTCTTGTCTTTCTAGATGGTAGTGGTTGTGTGTTTGGATGGTGCTGCCTAAGAGGGGTAGCAATCAAGCAGGTTGCATTGTCCTTGATGGTGTCAAGGTAGACAGGCTTTTTGCAGGGTGGGGTTCAGGTGGTGAGTGACCCCATCGACTCTGGTATCCGTAGGATTAATATGGCTAGTCCAGTTTCTGATGAATGATAACTCTGGATGTTGATAGCGGGCGATTCAGCAATACTAATGCCATTGAATGTGATGGAGTGATGGTTAGACCATGGTGAACATCTATGAACATCCCCATTTCTGACCTCATGATGGAAGAACGATCATTGATGAAGCAACTGAAGATGAAAATCGCTTGTCATGAGTAGGCTTCAATTAAGTTACTGTGAAAAGCCCCTAGTCGCCACATTCCGGCACCTGTTCGGGGAGGCTGGTATGGGAATTGAACCGTGCTGCTGGCCTGCCTTGGTCTGCTTTAAAAGCCAGTGATTTAGCCCAGTGTGCTAAACCAGTCCCCAAGACACTACCATGAGGAACTCCTGCAGTGATGCTCTGAGACAGAGATGATTGACTCCCAACCACCACACCATCTTCCTTTGTGCCAGGTATGACTTCCAACCACCACAATCATCTTCCTTTGTGCCAGATATGACTCCAATCAGCGGAGAGTTTCCCCCGATTCCCACTGACTCTAGTATAGCTAGGGCCCCTCGATGCCATACTCGGTCAAATGTTGCCTTGATGTCAAGGGCAGTCACTCATCTCTGGTACACAGCTCTTTGTTCCATGTTTGAACCAAGAATGTAATGAGGTCAAAAGCTGATGGAGAATAGACTGATAGGGCGGTAACCGACTGTGTTCGATTTGTCCTGTTTCTTGTGTACAGGATACACCTGGTCAAGTTTTCACATTGTCGCGTAGATGCCAGTGTTGTAGCTGTACTGGAACAGCTTTGCTGAGGGTGCAGCAAGCTCTGGAGCACAAGTCTTCAGTACTATTGTGCCAGATCCACAAATGGTTGTCCAACTTGTGATTTCTGCTTTTCAAAACTGTGCCTCACTGAGGATAATTTAATTCTGGCTGTAGAAAAACTATTCCATGTACTTTTGATAGGCAGAATCTTTCAACAATGTTGTAAGCATGTCATAGGTGGGAGAAAGCAAAACAGAAGATGATCAAGGACATGATACATTAACAGAGGCAGTTCTACTGGAACCAAAATTCTGGTATGCATCATATGACATCTGGTCCTTTTAAAATCATTGTACTGGACAGTGAAATTCACCATCAAACATTCTAAGTACTTGGCAAGTTGCTTAAAAAAAAGGCGGAACTATATAAAGTTGCAGCCATGAATACAGGCTCTTGGAGGTAGGCTTTTGTGAAATGTGCTTGGGGGGGGGGGGGGGGGGGGCAAATGGCAAGAATTTAAATACAAGGCATGAGGAGTTAAATTATTTGTTGGCTTCAATTTTAGAGTAATCTCTGCACTAATTTCAACTGGTATATAGTGGCTCCTGAAGACATTTCCCCATCTCGTGGCCTTATGGGCTCAATTTACACCACCAGTGTTAACTCAGAACCATTTTTTCTATAAGTGGAAGTAGTTATTTTCTTTATAAAACCAAATACCCCAGCAAAGTAATTATCCAAATCAATAAGTTAAACTTAGCTAAAATCACAGATCATTAAGGTTTCAAGCCTGATTCCCCTGTCCGTGCCGAGTGAACCTTTTTCGATCTGGGCAACAGTATTAAAACGGTACAACTTATAGCTCTTCTCAATTGGAATTCACACTGCAGATCACCTAACCAGCATCATTGGTGGAGATACTCACTGTGAACATCAAACCAAACTCAATTGCAAAGATGCCTGCAGCCAAGTACCCTAGCAACATTTGCAGGATGAACAGTCAACTGGGCAAATATACATGATGATCAATGAATCGTTGTTTGCCAACAAGGAATCCCGATTTTTAGAAGAAATAAAACTGACAAAAGAAAATCACAGAAGCCAAAGAAGAGCCGTATCCACTCTCCAATCAATGGCAAGTGTTTGAAGGGGATGAAGAGAAGAATTGTTTTGCAGAACACCGAAAGTGATCCATGTCGTTTTAACACACCACTACAAAATTAATGGCAAGGTTAACATCTAAATGCACACTGGGCTAAATCACTGGCTTTTAAAGCAGACCCAGCAGCACGGTTCAATTCCCATTCCAGCCTCCCCGAACAGGTGCCAGAATGTGGCGACTAGGGGCTTTTCATAGTAACTTCATTTAAAGCTTAGTTGTAACAATAAGCGATTTTCATTTCATTTCATAAATAACAATTCTCAAAAGTCATCTTTGCTTCAGCCTTGGAAAGTTCCTTATGGATTCATTGCAACCTGAATTTAATTCCCTCATAACGATTTGCAAACATCATGTTAGTCGTCAATTCACCCAATAGAATCAAAACATTTTGATGCAAAGCGAGTCCAACAAGACGACTGTACAACAGCCTAAATGAAGGGGACAAGGGTTAGACTTAAAAGCAACGTCATACTTTAGCAGCATTGATACTTCGCCAAAAAAAATGGTCAACACTGTTGGTTACAAGCATACTGTAAAAGGAAATAACTAATGCTACCTACAGTGCTGCTACTACAGAAACCAGCACTCGCTGAAACACATAAAAAGATTCACACTACCTCCAGAAGCAACAGGACAACCCTTATTCAAATCAAAATGTCAGGCAGAGTATCCCGAGTGACACTTCCGACACAAGATGCTCCGTGTCAGCACAGAACATGTGAGCTAACCGGTAACGCGCACGGTAAGGCCGCGGACGCCCACCATTCCCAGGCAGTGCTGTGTGCGGGGGTCTAACCGGCACAAGGGCCCTCTCTCCCCCCCCCCCCCCCCCGGGGACCCGCTGGGAAGGCCGCTGGCTCATGGTGGGGGGGTTGGGGAGAGAGAGAGTGCTTTTACTCACGGACTGGGTCGATCCGTGGCATGTTCTCAGACAGAGCTTTCCGGGCCGACTTCTTTTCATTTCTAGTCAAAGTGATCTTCTTGTTTTTCTTATTGACGATTTCCCACTTGCCAGCAGCAGACGCCATTCCGGCCGAGCAGGCCCAGGTGCCGGTTCCTGGCGGGGGAGGGGTCGGTTGCTAGGGACCGGGTACGAGCACCGGGCTCGAAACCGCCACCCAAAACGGCTCCAAGAGTTTCTCAATCGGCCGCCTTTCAAACTCAGCCTTCCGCCCAATCAGAGCGGCCCGCGGCTGCCAGCTCCGCACGCAGCGCGCCACGTCGCGTGAATTCCTTGTGAGGTCACACGGCGCCGCGCTTTCCGCGCGCGTGCTCGCCCTCGCCCCTGCCCCGCGAAGGGGTGGGATGAAATTGTGTTGGAATGTGAGCCGGGGTGACACGTTCCAGTCTCAAGCCGGAGCCCTCATTGGTGAAGATTGACAGTCACTCCGCTTGAATTTATTTTTCAAATATACGGCATGCTGATACAAGTTCTCACAATAAACACTGCTCCGTATGTTTAAATGGGCCTGGCGATCGTGTTTTCCTGTGCCCCTCCGCACACGTTCGTTTGACAGCCCTGCCATTTCGTCCCCATTCAATGATCTACAGCAGGCTACACAGGAGTTCTTCATTTCTTTGGGATTCGAATTGCATGAATTCACCCCCCCCCCCCCCCCCCCCCCCCCCAGAACACCAGCAGGGTCTTCATTTTGCAAGCTGTTATCAGGATAAATTACTTCTATTTAAATTATACCCTTTTGAGGAAAGTATGCAAGCCTGTGATTAGTGGTGTGCCTCAGGGGTCTGTGCTGGGACCACAACTTTTTACAATATACATTAATGATCTGGAAGAAAGTACTGAAGGCACTGTTGCCAAGTTTGCAGATGATACAAAGATCTGTATAGGGACAGGTAGTATTGAGGAAGCAAGGGGGCTGCAGAAGGACTTGGACATGGTAGGACAGTGGGCAATAAAGTGGCAAATGAAATACAATGGGCGCGATTCTCCGCCCCCCACGCCGGGTGGGAGAATAGCGGGAGGGCCTCCCGGCATTTTTCACGTCCTCCCGCTATTCTCTGCCCGACCCACACCACGAATCACCGCTCGCCGTTTTCTCCGAGGCCGAGCGGCCGGGCCTTCGCGCCCGTTTCAACACGGCAGCAAACACACCTGCTCGCTGCCATCGTGAAACGGGTGCCAGATGCCTGTTTGGGGCATCTGGGGGCCCGATTGGCACGGCAGTACCACGGCCGTGCCAAGGGTGGCATAGACCCGCGATCAGAGGCCACCGATCGCGGGCCGTGCGTCCGTAATGGGCGCACTCTTTTCCCTCCGCCGCCCCGCACGATCAAGCCGCCACGTCTTGCGGGGCGGCTGAGGGAAAAGACGCCAACTGCGCATGCGCGGGTTGGCGTTGTCCAACCTGCGCGTCCGCGTCATCAGCCGGTGTGACGCATGACATGCGGCCTTGACGACGGTCGTCAAGGCCGTGACGCACGGGGCCGTGCTCCTAGCCCCGCCCGGGGGGGAGAATCGGCCCCGGAAGTGGGCGTGAAGTCTGCCGTGGGTCACAGCCTGTCCCACGGCAGCCTTTACGATTCTCCGCATTTGCGGAGAATCTCGCCCAATGTGGGAAAATGTGAGGTTATGCACTTTGGAAGGAGGAATCTAGGCATAGACTGTTTTCTAAATGGGGAAATGCTTTGGAAAGCAGAAGCACAAAGGGACTTGGGAGACCTTGTTCACGATCTCTTAAGATTAATGTGCAGGTTCAGTCAGCAGTTAAGAAGGCATATGCAATGTTAGCATTCATCACAAGATCATACAAAATCAGGGATGTACTTCTGAGGCTGTATAAGGCTCTGGTCAGACCCCATTTGAAGTATTGTGAGCAGTTTTCGGCCCCATCTAAGGAAGGATGTGCTGGCCTTGGAAAAGGTCCAGAGGAGGTTCACAAGAATGATTCCTAGAATGAAGAACTTGTATGAGGAACGTTTGAGGACTCTAGGTCTGTACTCATTGGAATTTAGAAGGATAAGAGGGGATATTATTGAAAGGTACAAGATACTGCGAGGCCTGGATAGAGTGGACAGGATGTTTCCACTTGTAGGAAAAACTAGAACTAGAGGACACCATTTCAGATTAAAGGGATGATCCTTTGAAACAGAGATGAACAAAAAACAAAAAAAAGTACAGCACAGGAACAGGCCCTTCGGCCGTCCCAGCCTGCGCCGATCCAGATCCTTTATCTAAACCTGTTGCCTATTTTCCAAGGATCTACTTCCCTCTGTTCCCCGTCCATTCATATACCTGTCCAGATGCATCTTAAATAATGCTATCGTACCTGCCTCTACCACCTCCACTGGCAAAGTGTTCCAGGCACCCACCACCCTCTGCGTAAAAAACTTTCCACGCACATCTCCCTTAAACTTTCTTCCTCTCACCTTGAAATTGTGACCCCTTGTAATTGACACCCCCACTCTTGGAAAAAGCTTGTTGCTATCCACCCTGTCCATACCTCTCATAATTTTGCAGACCTCAATCAGGTCCCCCCTCAACCTCCGTCTTTCCAACGAAAACAATCCTAATCTACTCAACCCTTCTTCATAACTAGCACCCTCCATACCAGGCAACATCCTGGTGAACCTCCTCTGCACCCTCTCTAAAGCATCCACATCCTTCTGGTAATGTGGCGATCAGAACTGCACGCAGTATTCCAAATGTGGCCTAACCAAAGTCCTATACAACTGTAACATGACCTGTCGACTCTTGTACTCAATACCCCGTCCGATGAAGGCAAGCATGCTGTATGCCTTCTTGACCACTCTATCGACCTGCGTTGTCACCTTCAGGGTACAATGGACCTGAACTCCCAGATCTCTCTGTACATCAATTTTCCCCAGGACTCTTCCATTGACCATATAGTCCGCTCTTGAATTAGATCTTCCAAAATGCATCACCTCGCATTTGCCTGGATTGAACTCCATCTGCAATTTCTCTACTGAACTCTCCAATCTATCTATATTTTTCTGTATTCTCTGACAGTCCTCCTCACTATCTGCAACTCCACCAATCTTAGTATCATCTGCAAACTTGCTCATCAGACCACCTTTACCTACGTCCAGATCATTTATGTATATCACAAACAACAGTGGTCCGA
Organism: Scyliorhinus canicula; assembly: GCF_902713615.1. Classification (NCBI taxonomy): domain Eukaryota; kingdom Metazoa; phylum Chordata; class Chondrichthyes; order Carcharhiniformes; family Scyliorhinidae; genus Scyliorhinus; species Scyliorhinus canicula. The sequence continues at coordinate 127,088,023 of NC_052151.1, read as the reverse complement.
GCACGGATCCCTGTGGAACACCACTAGTCACCTTTCTCCATTTTGAGACACTCCCTTCCACCACTACTCTCTGTCTCCTGTTGCCCAGCCAGTTCTTTATCCATCCAGCTCGTACTCCCTGAACCCCATACGACTTCACTTTTTCCATCAACTTGCCATGTGAAACTTTATCAAACGCCTTACTTAAGTCCATGTATATGACATCTACAGCCCTTCCCTCATCAAATAACTTTGTCACTTCCTCAAAGAATTCTATTAGGTTTGTAAGACATGACCTTCCCTGCACAAAACCATGCTGCCTATCACTGATAAGTCTATTTTCTTCCAAATGTGAATAGATCCTATCCCTCAGTATCTTCTCCAACAGTTTGCCTACCACTGACGTCAAGCTCTCCGGTCTATAATTCCCTGGATTATCCCTGCTACCCTTCTTAAACAAAGGGACAACATTAACAATTCTCCAGTCCTCCGGGACCTCACCCGTGCTCAAGGATGTTGCAAAGATATCTGTTAAGGCCCCAGCTATTTTGTCCCTTGCTTCCCTCAGTAACCTGGGATAGATGCCATCCGGACCTGGGGACTTGTTCACCTTAATGCCTTTTAGCATACCCAAACCTTCCCCCTTCCTTATGCCGACTTGACCTAGAGTATTTAAACATCCATCCCCAGCCTCAACATCCGTCATGCCCCTCTCCTTGGTGAATACCGATGCAAAGTACTCATTAAGAATCTCACTCATTTCCTCTGACTCCTACTTTCCCAATATTCCTCCAAAGCTTCATCAGTTTTGAGTTGCCTCGATCTTATGTATGCTTCCTTTTTCATCTTAGCTAGTCTCACAATTCCACCCGTCATCCATGGTTCCCTAAACTTGCCATTTCTATCTCTCATTTTCACAGGGACATGTCTGTCCTGCACTCTAATCAACCTTTCCTTAAAAGACTCCCACATTTCAAATGTGGATTTACCCTTAAACAGCTGCTCCCAATCCACATTCCCTAGCTCCTGCCAAATTTTGTTATACTTGGCCTTTCCCCAATTTAGCACCAGGGCCGGCTCAAGGCACCGGCAACTCGGGCAGTCACCCGGGGCGCCATGCGCTGGGGGGCGCCAGAGACTCGGGTCCGGCGCATGCGCAGTTGGGCCGGTGCCAACCAGCGCATGCGCGGTGGCCACCCTCCCCAAGGCGCCCCCCCCCCGGTCCGCCCCGCTCGGTCCGCCCCCCCGCTCGGTCCGCTTCCCCCGCCCCCCCCCTCGGGTCCGCACCCCCGCGGGTCCGCCCCCCCTCGGGTCCGCCCCCCCCCTCGGGCCCGGCCCCCCCCCCCCTCGGGTCTGCTCCCCCTCGGGTCCGCCCCCCCCTCGGCCCCCCCCGCCCCTCGGCCCCGCCCCCCCGCCCCTCGGCCCCGCCCCTCGCCCCCCCCCCCCCCAAGGGCGCCGAAGTTCAGCTTGCCCGGGGCGCCAGCAACCCTAGGGCCGGCGCTGTTTAGCACTCTTCCTTTAGGACCACTCTCACCGTTGTCCATGTGTATTCTAAAACTTACGGAATTGTGATCGCTATTCCCAAAATAATCACCAACTGAAACTTCAACCACCTGGCCGGAATCATTCCCCAATACCAGGTCCAGTATGGCCCCTTCCCGAGTTGGACTATTTACATACTGCTCTAAAAAATTCTCCTGGATGCACCTTACAAATTCTGCTCCATCTACACCTCCAACACTACATGAGTCCCGTTCAATGTTGGGGAAGTCAAAATTTCCCATCACAACCACCCTATTGTTCCTACATTGTTCTATAATCTGTCTACATATTTGTACCTCTACTTCACGCTCGCTTTTGGGAGGCCTGTAGTAAAGTCCCAACAATGTTACTGCACCCTTCCTATGAGGAGGATTTTTTTCAGGCAGAGGGTGGTGAATCTGTGGAACTCTTTGCCACAGAAGGCTGTGGAGGCCAATTCACTGAGTGTCTTTAAGACAGAGCTAGATAGGTTCTTGATTAATAAGGGGATCGGGGTTATGGGGAGAAGGCAGGAGAATGGGGATTAGAAAATATTAGCCATGATTGAATGGCGGAGCAGACTCGATGGGCCAACTGGCCTAATTCTGCTCCTATGTCTTGTGGTCTTGTGGTGTTTCTAATTTATTTCTTAGTTTCTGCCTCATTTGTCTGGAATCCATTTTCAGTATAAATTTTGGTTCGTTTTATTTTATTTTGTCTTTTTCTCATGTGGCATTCTGTGGAGATGAACACAAAAGGAGAAAATAAAACCCAGTTTGGAAATTTATAAGCAAATTGAAGCATAAGGCTGAAAAGTAGAGTTAGGATCCAGATGTTCTTTCAATAATAATGACACTGTCACAGGGTTGTTTCCATAAGGGAATTGAGTCTCCTGTGAAGCAAAATCTACACCTCTGTGCATGCCATGAATGGGGATAGCGTGGGGACTAAAAATTATCCCCTAAATATAATGCATCATCAACCACATGAAATGTCTACCAAGTTCTTCAGTCTATTCTAAAGGTGGTAAATACCACTTAAAATATTGGTCATACCTTTGTTTTCCAATTAAAAGTTATAGCCAGATGTATTTAAAACTAAGGTAACAGAAAAATAGCAAGATATTAGTCCTTTCTTACTAACAATAAAGATAAAATCAGAAACAAAAAGGGTTACAACAGTCTTATTTAGAAAGTATTTTTGCATAACTCATCTTGTGATAAGTTTTTTCGATCAAACAGTCTTTCATACACTTTCAACGGTGTGATGTACATCAATGATGATTCCTTTGTTAGCCCATGACAAATCCTCAAACAACTTAATTCCAGTTTATAATTCCAGCAACAAATTACTACAGATGTTGGAATTCTGAAGTAACAACAGAGCTGCGAACATGCAGTAGGTCAAGTAATATCTTACGTGCTCTCCAGTGTGAATTTGACAATGAGTGGGAATAATTGTTAGATTTGTGTTATAAGTGGAGAAGAGAATAAAAACTGCAGAGTCAGTTCATAAGGGACACTATTGTCTGCTTGTAGAATCTGTCATTTAGGCAGGAAAAACAAGTGTTGAAGAAAGTATACTATAACAACTCTGAAAATATCCATACTGGGCAGCATGTAAAAAAAAAACTACTGCACTAAACCACTTGTTAATCCAGAAAATAGAATGTGTCACAGCATAAAATTACTTTGTGCAGCCTACTCTGTTGCTTAAAAACATATTTACAATCAAAGGAAGATAGACCTTAACCATTTCAATATTTGTCTTGGAGAGCCAGAAAACATCTATAACAAGTTAATCTCACCTTTTCATAAAATGTCTTCCAGTTTTTTTTTTGTTGCAATCAAAAAGTGCAGCAGTGTCACGAATGCTGCATACCTTAATAGTTTAATCACCCTGTTCTCCAATGTATTGGTTATTGATCATTTTTTATCAACAGCCCTCTGGTTCTCACAGACTTGGCCCCAGATTTCTGCTGGCCTTCTGGTGCATTCCCACTGAGGCTCTGACAAGTGTGTGAAGGCCTAGAACTTAGAACAGGACACAATATATCAATTTCCAGCCTTCCCATCCTCCATAACTTTCGTCAATTCAATTATATCACTTCCCACTAAAGTAAAAATACAATGTTTGTCTCATTATCCTCCCCACCTTGAAACAGGTTCCCAATGAGTATTGCTGGCATTTCACCCATGAGAACTGAAAGTGTTCTTTCAAGTAACATGTCTGTTAATTGTGATAATCCATTGCAACAGATGACAATTCTCATCACATCTTTGTATTAACAGAACTAAGGGACTGTAGTTAGAGAATCTGGTAATCTGGATGCTCTAACCTACAGCCCAAATTGTGGTAGTCCCAAACAACACTAACAATCTCCTTTTCAATTGTTGATGTGTGATTTTTCAAAGCTTACAGGTCAATGGGAGAACCAGGTGTTTGGGCAATAAATTCTCAGATAAAGTTAGGACTATTTTACACTGGTTCGGGACATGGGTATGTCTTTGAACCTGGCTAGCACAATCTCAAATCACCTGATCCGTCGTCACCATTTGTGTAATTTGTAACATAGTTGTGCTATTAATATGTCTGATCCAAGAGTTTATCCCATGATAATAACCAGCCACCCCAAGGAATATCAAAACCTGTAACTTCATTACCAACATCTGAATAGATCTTTGTGAACTCATATCCTCTCAGTCACTTAGATACAATGAGATGGTTACAGTATTTGCCATGTCTGTTAATCCAATCTTCTAGAACTGAGTCAGTAAATCTGTGATACAAGCATAAACCTTGTATTGAACTAAAAAAACAGATGTTTCAACTTTTGCATTTGCCTCATATATTCACTTGGGCATAGAGGTGCCCATAAGCAGTCTTATGTCTTATGTTCAAGATCTGTAATGTATCAATATTTAATTCGACAATACAAACATCACTCAGGCGTATAACAGTAGAACTGCCACATGTTTTATGCTGGTTCAAGATTAAATTTACTCACATCAGACCCAAGCACAAAACTGGACACACCCTCCAGGTCTACCTTGTGAGATTGTGTCGATTGTGCTCTTAAAATTATGCTAATTCTTTTTGGTGAACAGTTGCTCAGAGGCACATTTTTTACTTTTGCTTTTTCATATCAAAATATATTTAACTTACTAACAAACTGATTATTATTTACACTAATTAAACAAACAAACCTGTTGAGTACAATTCTTTTTAAAGTCCCTTTCAGAGAGTTTAATTCATATTACGTACATGTGGAGGACTGGATACCATTATGAAAAATGCTTTCTTTTGGTATATAAATTTATTTACAGCTGGATTAATAAAAATGCATCAGGTTACCACATATAGATTAAGACTGTGCAAAGGCAGGGGAAATAAAAGAACAAAGTGCATTCTATTACGCTGCTTGATTAGACTTTCCCATGGAAGACTGGACCTTTCTGATTATGCAAATTAGTTTTAGTGGAAACATAGTCTACCCAGTGTAATTTTGAGTGCCTATTACATGCACTTTCTCGATTGTCCCAAAGCAGAAATTCTATCCATAAGCCTATCTAATTTTTCACAGTGTGGTGCAAACTTTATCACAACACTCCCACTACCATACATTATAAATAAAGAGACATCTTTCTTACAGTATGGTGACTTTTTAAATTATGTCTGTGAAGTAAGGGAAAAGCTTTTTCTCTGCTCTTCCCCAAACATATGGGTATGGGTGATCAGCTGCATGTTTACAATCCTCACTAATCATGTACTATTCAATCTTCCCTGCAGAGCCAGATTAAGAATTTTTGGGCCTTTTAATGCCAAGAGCATTTGAAGCTCTGAAGCACACAATGGGTCTCTGCTCTATCCTCTCTGCGGTGCTGGGAGACCAATAATTCCCCTGGTACTATTGGCGAAATAGCAGGGAGTATGGCTGTTAAATTCATAAGTGTAAGTTCTTGCTTTTTATGTCAGGACATATACTGCAAATCTGTGACTACAAGAGCAGGTCAGAGGCGAGCAATCCTGTGGTGTGTAATTCACCACCTGACTCCCCAAAGTCTGTCCACCAACAGTGGTTAACACTGTTGCTTCACAGCACCAGAGACCCGGGTTTGATTCCCAGCTTGGGTCACTGTCTGTGCAGAGTCTGCACGTTCTCCCCTTGTCTGCGAGGATTTACTCTGGGTGCTCCAGTTTCCTCCCACAAGTCCCGAAAGATGTGCTTGTTAGGTGAATTGGACATTCTGAATTCTCTGTCAGTGTACCCAAGCAGGCGCCGGAATGTGGCGACTCGGGGATTTTCACAGTAACTTCACTGCAATGTTAATGTAAGCCTACTTGTGACACTAATAAAGATTATTATTACAATGCACAAGTCAGCAGTGTAATGAATACTCTTCACTTGCCTGGGTGAGTGCAGTTCCAACAACACTCAAGAGGTTCAATACCATCCAGGAGAAAGCAGCCCGCTTGACTTGCACCCCGTCCACAAACAGTCACTCCCTCCACCATCGAATCACAGTAGCAGCCATGTGTACTACCTATAAGATGCATTACCGGAACTTATCAAGGCTCCTTAAACAACACCTTCTAAACCCATGCTACCATCTAGAAGGTTAAGGACGGCAGCTACATGGGAACACCACCACCTAGCACAGCATCCTAACTTGAAAATATATTGCCGTTCCTTCACTTTCACTGGGTCAAAACTCCCTCCCTAACAGTGTACCTACTACACCACATGGAATGCAGTGGTTTAAGAAAGCAGCTCTCCACCACCTTCTCAAGGGTAATTGGGGATGGTCAATAAATGCTGGCCAGCCAGCAACGCCCACATTACATGAATGAATAAAGCAAGGTGAACTTACAATGTTATTCTTGTCTTTTCTTACTGCTGTTGAAGATCTCCTTCCAGGTCCATGAAATAATCAAATTAGAGCTGACTCTGTTACTTGTCTACTGACACACACTACAGTTCCTTAAAGTGCCATCTTGATATTCAGTTGAAAATTGCAGCAGAACTTTTAGATTCCAATCATTAGACCAGGCCTTCAAAATATTGCATGTAATCATTTAAAAATGCTCCAACTATTGCTGACAACACAGCTGGATTGACTACATTTGCGTCTTTTACCTTTGTTAACTGGCTCATTCGTCTTTTTACTAGAGCAAAATGAGTGCTACCGCTGTGCTACAATTGGATATTTAGCTATAATTCCTGTTATTTAAATCATATTGCAACATAGCTACCAGTGAAACAGGAGCACCTGACACTTAGATTGGCTGCTGTTCAACATGATTAAATACAGGGTTAAGCTTTTATAAATAAAGAAAGAAAAATATTCCCTTAAGAGATCAAATTCTGCTAGGGTGGTTCATGTTTTTTTCAGCTGCAACCCATATTAAATGTGTGGCCGATATTCTGTGGTTAAAATAAAGGAGCTTGAATACAGATAACAACAAAGAATCTTTTTAGACGCTGGGGACGAGATTGCTATAATTATCTATTGCTGAACTCTGGGGAGAAAAGCAAAAATATGGCTGAGCACACATACTTTGAGTCTTCAAAATGCAGAGAAAAAAGGTAACTGAGATGATGAGTACAATGTTTGGACCTTCTTTGAGAAAGTTTAGCACAGGCTGGATTTTGTAGCCCCTCCACCACTTGGCATATTTTGGCAGGGCATGTGAAATAGGATGGGTGGCTAGTCCACCGCCTTCCACCCACCCCCGACTTGGTTCCTATAATTTGGTAGGTGGGCAGGTGCCAAAACTGACAGACCGCCCACCACTAATTAACAGGCATTTGAGCTTGTTACCAGGCCAATTGACCTGAATATTACCCTGCCCACACCATAAAACGGTTGGCGTAGGCCAGGAGGCGGGACAGGAAAGGGCTATTTCTTCAAGCAAACTGCTTAAAAGGTAGGAAAGATTAAGATGTTACCCTGCCTTTGTTCCTTCCCGCCTGACTTCGAAAACTGCCCCATCCCTTTGCCCCTTCCCCAGGGTACCCAGTCCCTCCCCAACACTGCAGTACAGAATCCATGTTATCTTCACCCTACTGACTACTGCTGGGACTGCTAGAGATGCCAACACTTCAGAGCGGGAACCTCCTCCCACTGAGGGGTGAGATGTCCCACTCACTATAAGAGAGTTGAGGGAGCATCGATTTCGACCCCGATTTATAACAACCACAGGTTTGTATCGGGTGGGCTAGATGGCGGGTTCCGGAGTTGGCAGAGGGCAGGAATTAGAAGGATGAGGTATCTATTTATAGATGGGAGCTTTCACAGCTTGAAAGCTTTGGAGGATAAATTTGAATTGCCAGCAGGGAATGGTTTTAGGTATTTGCAGGTGCGAGACTGCCTGAGAAAACAGGTGCCGGCCTTTCTGCTGCTGCCACCACGGGCGATACAGGATAGAGTAGTTTCCAGTACCGGGATGGGAGAGGGGAAGGCATTGGATATTTACAGGAGCTCTTGGAGGTGGAGGAAACTCCGGTGGAGGAGCTTAAGGGCAAGTGGGAGGATGAGCTAGGAGGAGAGATAGAGGCGGGTCTATGGGCGGATGCCCTAAGAAGGGTTAATACCTCCTCATCATGCGCCAGGCTTAGCCTGATGCAATTTAAGGTAGTCCACCGGGCACACATGACAGAGGCCTGGATGAGCACGTTTTTCGGAGTAGAGGATAGGTGTGCGAGGTGCGCGGGAAGCCCAGCAAATCATGCCCACATGTTTTGGACATGCCCGAAGCTTAGAGGGTTTTGGTAGGATTTTGCTGGGGCAATGTCCACGGTACTAAAAACACGGGTGGTGCCGAGTCCGGAGGTAGCGATCTTTGGAATGTCTGAAGATCCGGGAGTTCAGGGGCCGAAAGAGGCCGACGTCCTGACCTTTGCCTCCCTGGTAGCCTGGAGACGGATCTTATTAAAGTGGAGGGACTCAAAGCCCCCAAGTGTGGAGACCTGGGTTAGTGACAGGGCTGGGTTTCTCAGTCATGAGAAAATAAAGTTTGCCTTAAGAGGGTCAATGTGACTTCTGGTGACGGCGGCTGGGAGGCAGCCGCACATTGGAGGGCTCCCACTCGGGAACGGCATTTTCAGGGTTTAACGCTCGGTCCCAGGGGTAACAGAGGGGGCAAAAGCAGGGAGAAGGCACAGTGAAGGGAGATGTCGAGAAAGCGTAAAAAACGGCCGTGCAAAAAGCAGCTGAAAGTCCGGCGTGGAGTGGAAAGGTCACCGCGGGGATGGCAAGAAAAATGGAAGCTGGGACACAAGGGGAGGCCGCATTATTTAACGGATGAAGAAATGACTAAGGTGATGGCTGCGGAACTCCAAAGGCAGTTCACAAAATACATGGAGGTGATGAGGAAGGAGATGGGGACGGTATTGAAAGTGCTGGTGGAGAAGGTGATTGCCCCGGTGAGGGCGGCGGTATTGAGCGCAGTGGCGGAGGTGCGGGAGCAAGGTTAGACACTGAAGGAAGTGGAAGAGACATTCTTGCAGCACAGCAATCAACTTACCTCGATGGGGAAGGAGATGTGGAAGGTGATAGAGATCAACGAGGGTCTGCGAGCCAAAATGGACAACTTGGAAAACAGATCCAGGTGGCAGAATCTGAGGATTGTGGGTCTTCCCGAAGGAGTGGAAGGCCCAAGGCTGACTGAGTATTTTGCCACGATGTTGGCGAAGCTATTGGGGGAGGGGGAATGACCCCTCCCGATATGAACTGGATCGGGCTCATCGGTTGTGGAGGCCTGTACCAAAGGAGAGTGAGCCGCCAAGAGTAGTGACTCGGTGTTTTCGTAGGTACAGTGTGAAGGAGAAGGTCCTGTGTTGGGCAAAGAAGAAGCGGGTGGTGCAGTGGGCTGGAGCTGGTATACACATATATCAGGACTTTACGGTGGAGCTGGCGAGGAGGCAGGCTGCCTTCAGCTGGGTGAAGAAGGTGCTGTACATCGGTAAGGTGCGGTGCGGCATAGTATACCCAGCTAAGTTGAGGGTGACCTACAAATCCAAGGACTTTTATTTCGGGAAGGCGGAAGCAGCGGAGGAGTTTGGGAAGGCAGAAGGACTGTGGTTGAATTGAGAAGTGGTCATGTACTGATGTAGCCTTATGTAGCTGTATTTTTTCACTGCATGCTGGTGTATGTGCTAAATGAGCCAACGTTGTATATACTTGGACAAGAGAAGAGAGGGGACTTTCACTTGCAATGATGGTTCTTTGGAGCTTGGGTGTGAATGTGAGTTTGTGTGCTAAAGGGGATTTCTTGGTTTTCCTGGGGCCGGGCAAGGAGGGAAGAGACCCGGGCGGGAGCCTCCACGCTGGCCAGTTTAAGCCGGCCAGTGAACAGGAGTGAGGTGGGGGGAGGGGCTGCGGCCATCGGAGACTGGCAGGACAGGTTCCGGTGAGTCTAGCCGGGGTGGAAAGATGGGGGTAGGAACAGAAGTTGGGGGGAGGAGTTTTGTAAGAGGAAGTGGAGGGGAGGAGTTGGGGAGGGGGAGCTTGCAATGCATGGGTGTCATCTACGGTATTCTTTTGGGGATTGGATGGCATTGAATGTTAGGGGGAGGGGGGGAGGGAGGGACTCTATAGGTTAATGGTGACCATAGATGATTCCTGATTCCTTTTTCTTTTATTTCCCCTTTGTCTGTCTCCCCGTGGGAGGGTTTGCTGCTGATATTGTCAGGTGGGTCGTTGCTTGGGGTGGTGGGAGGATGGGATCATTGTTGTTGATAAGGGAATTGACTTTGTATTTGTTACCGTTTACTGTTTGTGGGTGGGGTGTAAATTCTGGAGAAATTGTGTAAATGGAGAATAAAAATATTTTACAAACAAAAAGAAGGTCAATGATAAGGTTCTCCCGGAGGTGGCAGCCGTTCGTCGACTTTCTCAGGGAAAATAAAAAATGTCAGCACATGCAGTATTCCAAGGGGGTGAGAGGATTGGTATTGTTGTTGTATGGTTGAGGTGCATGAAGATTGGGCTGGGGGAGGAAATATTTATTTTACCATGTTGATGTCATTGTTTTTGTTACTGTTATAAAAAATTTCAAATACCTTAACAAAATATTATTAAAAAAGAAAGATATGCCACTCACACCTTGTTAATGCTGCTGGCAGTAGATTATCACTGCAGGTTGGCCTTGTTGAGCATCCATCGACTTTCCTTCATGGGGGGGGGAGAAACAATACACTTACCCCCACCACTACACCCTGCCCCAAAAATTCAGCTCAGCACAGATTGATTCTTGATCACTTTGCATTGATTGAACAAAGATTTTTACACAATGGAAAAAAGGAAACAAAACACCTTATGCTGAAATTAAACAAAAATAAAGTTAATGGGCGGAATTCCCCGCTCCCACGCAGAATCGGGAAGGCCGTCGTGAACTCGGCCGAGTTTCAAGACGGCCTCGGAGGCCGCTCCTTGCACCTTATTCACCCCCAGCCGGGCGGCTAGGAGCGGCACTCCGTAACTCTCGGCCGCCGGGCCTTGACGCTTGCGTCAAGGCGGTGCGTCGAGAATGACGCAACAGCGGTGCCTAAGTGATGTCAGCCGCGCATGCGCAGGTTGGCCAGCTCCAACCCGCGCATGCGCGGCTGATGTCACGACGGCTGACGGTTCCAACCCGCGCATGCACGGTTGCCGTCTTCCCTTCCGCTGCCCTGCAAGACGTGACGGCTTGATCTTGCGGGGTGGCGGAGGGGAAAGAGTGCGTCGCTTGGAGACGCCGGCCTGACGATCGGTGGGCACCAATCGCGGGCCAGTTCCCTCCCGAGCACGGCCGTGGTGCTCACTCCCCTCTCCGCCCCCCCCCCCCCTACCGTCCCCCCCCCCCCCCCACAAGCCACAAACGAGCATTTGCCGCCCATGTTCACAACGGCCGCAACCAGATGTGGTTGCCGCCATCGTGAACCGGTCGGAAATGTCAGGCCGCTCGGCCCATCCGGGCCGGAGAATCGCCGGTCGCCGTGAAAAACGACGGGGGGTGGGAGAATCACGGGGGTGCCAGGGGGGGGGGGGCGTGTTGTGAGTCACCCGGCCCTCCCACGATTCTCCCACCCGGCGTGGGGAGCAGAGAATCGCTGCCACTGTCTCTGCTGTCACCCTTTCACAGAACTACCCAGAATCAGCAAAAGGCTTGCTTGATTCCTGCTGCCTATCAATTGTTTCAGTTAAAACAGGATACCTTTTCACTGCACAAACATGAGTTAATAATTTGTCTGGTATTCATTTGAATGCCACCTAATGTCATGCAATTGATGTCTCACTTGACTGCAGAGTGCTGTTGGGCAACAACAAAGACTTTTCACATTTTCTCCTGTGTGTTTAACAGGGAAATAAAGTTTTAATCACAACAGAGGAAAATCGGCAGCTAATTCATTAATTGCAACTTCAATTAACTTTAGCCAAGCAGTAATATCCAAATTGTAATACGTGGATATGTATTTTTGATCACTTCCATGACCCGCTGTTATGTTATGTTAGTCAGTGTAATGGCCATGATAACACAAGAAAGTTCTTAAACAAAGAAAACTGTGAACACTGGAAGCTTGCAACGATAACAGAAATTGCTAGAATACCCAGAGATTTGTTTAAGGTTCAAATAAGAAACCCACTGAGATTGCGGTACTTCTGCACGAGAAGATAGGTATCATTACGGAGTGGTCACAAACATTTAATTGAAAATTGTTTCATGCACAACATACTCACTTCGCATCATGTTAGAGCATTATTCTGAATGTAAGTGCTTCCAATATACATGACGGTTATACCAGTAACTGCTCTTGTATAACAAGTGCCAGGCAGGGGCTCTATCCATATAAATAAAATATCAGGATCCCAGGAGACACATGCCACCAAAACAGAAAACGATGGAAATACTCAGCAGGTTTTGCCACATCTGTGAAGAGAGAAACAGAGATAATGCTTCAGGTTGATAGCTTTTCATCATTAGCTGTTATATTAGACAGAATATCACAGAAATAGAGTTCCACAAGGAATATGATTTGCCAAGGTTCCAGGTGCATGTCAATTTAGACAATGAACAAAAGCTGACCATCAGTTTCAAAAGCAAGCTTGAATGTAGACAAATGGGGCGGCACCGTGGCACCGTAGTTAGCGCTGCTGCCTCAGGGTGCTGAGGACCCAGGTTCGATCCCAGCCCCAGGTCACTGTCCATGTGGAGTTCTCACATTCTTCCCATGCCTGTGTGGGTCTCACCCCCACAACCCAAAAATGTGCAGGGTAGGTGGATTGGCCACGCTGAATTGCTCCTTACTTGGGAAAAAATATAATTGGGTACTCTAAATTTAAAGAAAAAAAATGAATGTAGACCAACGATATATAGTTATACTGAAACTGTGAGGCATAGGTCTGTTGGAACTTAAATGGCAGATACACTGAAGTGAGTCTTACACTATTTTGAGACTTGTTTAATAGAAATACTCCTCCATGAGTTCATGCTGGTATTTTTAGCCCTTATTTTCATTCACAGCGACACTCTTCTCCTAAGTGTTTTTTAGTATGTTTCTCTCTTCCTGCGTCATTCTAAGCTGTTACCCTTCTCCTGTCTCACTCCTTTAGTTCAAGCATTACTGAATGACAAAGCAGTTTCAAAGAGCCAAGTGGCTGACTCCTGCTCCTATTTCTTAAATCCTTACTTACACCTCTTCCCCTTTCCTGTGTACACTGACATCCCCAACAAATATGCCAATGTTTATTCTGAAGTTTGTCTCTTTTATTTGCAGTATATGTTTTTATTATATTTTAATTTAATACCTTGGTTTCTAGGTATGTAAAATCAACTTATATAAGAAGTTATAAAACTTGCAATTTTGTAACTGGCGTACTTGTGTGTTGACTAAGGTGGCGAAGGAAACTTACATTGGTTTTCATTTTACCAGTAATAATAAAGAGGAGGATCCTGCAGTGTAGGGGATAGTTTTTGACATCTGTGAGTTTATCTAAAGTATTTCTTGGCTTGAGATTATACTTCTTTGGATAGAGGTAACCAGAACATCTTTGTGATCTAAGTGACTTGAAGATCACTAATCAAGTTCATTAGGAAAGGAATTCTACCATCCTTAACTGGTCTGACCTACATTTGAATCCAGACAGACCTGCAGCAATGTGATTGATTCCTAACTGACATTTGAAATGGTCTAACACACCATTCAATTGTATCAAAACTGTTACAGAACAGTCAAATAAGGCAAATTACCATGTACCGATCTAGGCATACCCTGTCCAACCAATCGTGTAAAATCCTTTTTCTTAATATCTGGGGACTTGTGCCAAACTGGGAGAGCTGCCCCACAGACCTGTCAAGCAACAGCTAATAATAATAATAATAAGGCAGTAAGGGGGAAAGTGTAAGGCAGAGAAGACATAGTCAAAAATCAAAAAGGGCGACAGTACAGGGTACAGTGACTGAGGGGAGCTCAGTGAATAGGCCCAGTAATACTAAAAGGAATAAAATGGGAAGTAAAAACATAAATTGTAAGCAACGCGGCAGGTTGTTACATGAAGATATGGGTTCAACGACAAGGAAAATTAGGAGAAAAGTTAAGAGGAAATATAACTTAGGAAAGGTTACTGATCGAGGTGTTAAGATTCAAAACAGAGGTATAAAAGCCAACAGAAGTGTACTTTACCTGAATGCTCGTAGTATTCGGAATAAGGTAAATGAGTTGATGCCGCAAATCATCGTGAATGACTATGATTTAGTGGCCATTACTGAAACATGGTTAAAGGATGGTCATGACTGGGAGTTAAATATCCAAGGGTATCAAACTATTTGGAAGGACAAAGTGGATGGTAAGGGAGGTGGTGTAGCTCTGTTATTTAAGGATGACATCCGGGCAATAGTAAGGGATGACATCGGTGCTATGGAGGGTAAGGTTGAATCCATTTGGGTGGAAATCAGGAATAGTAAGGCGAAAAAGTCACTGATAGGAGTAGTCTATAGGCCACCAAATAGTAACGTTATGGTAGGGCAGGAAATAAACAAAGAAATAACTGATGCATGTAGAAATAGTACAGCAGCTATCATGGGGGATTTTAATCTACATGTTGATTGGTTTAACCAGGTCGGTCAAGGCAGACCTGAGGAGCAGTTTATAGAATGTATCCGCGATAATTTCCTAGAACAGTATGTAATGGAACCTATGAGGCAACAAGCGGTCCTAGATCTGGTCCTGTGTAATGAGACAGGATTGATTAATAACCTCATAGTTAGGGATCCTCTCGGAAGGAGCGATCACAATATGGTGGAATTTAAAATAGAGATGGAGGGTGAGAAGGTAAAATCAAACACTAGTGTTTTGTGCTTAAACAAAGGAGATTACAATAGGATGAGAGAAGAACTGGCTAAGGCAGTCTGGGAGCAAAGACTTTATGGTGAAACAGTTGAGGAACAGTGGAGAACCTTCCAAGCCATTTTTCACAGTGCTCAGCAAAGGTTTATATCAACAAAAAGGAAGGACAGTAGAAAGAGGGAAAATCAACTGTGGATATCTAAGGAAATAAGGGAGAGTATCAAATTGAAGGAAAAAGCATACAAAGATTAGTGGGAGACTAGAGGATTGGGAAATCTTTAGGGGCAACAGAAAGCTACTAAAAAGCTATAAAGAAGAGTAAGATAGATTATGAGAGTAAACTTGCTCAGAATATAAAAACAGATAGTAAAAGTTTCTACAAATATATAAAACAAAAAAGAGTAGCTAAGGTAAATATTGGTCCTTTAGAGGATGAGAAGGGAGTTTTAATAATGGGAGATGAGGAAATGGCTGAGGAACTGAACAGGTTTTTTGGGTCAGTCTTCACAGTGGAAGACACAAATAAAATGCCAGTGACTGATAGAAATGAGGCTATGGCAGATGAGGACCTTGAGAGGATTGTTATCACTAAAGAGGTAGTGGTGGGCAAGCTAATGGGGCTAAAGGTTGACAAGTCTCCTGGCCCTGATGGAATGCATCCCAGAGTGCTAAAAGAGATGGCTAGGGAAATTGCAAATGCACTCGTGATAATTTACCAAAATTCACTAGACTCTGGGGTGGTCCCGGCGGATTGGAAATTAGCAAACGTGACACCACTGTTTAAGAAAGGAGGTTGGCAGAAAGCGGGTAATTATAGGCCAGTGAGCTTAACTTCGGTAGTAGGGAAGATGCTGGAATCTATCATCAAGGAAGAAATAACGAGGCATCTGGATGGAAATTGTCCCATTCGGCAGACCCAGCATGGGTTCATAAAGGGCAGGTCATGCCAAACTAATTTAGTGGTATTTTTTGAGGACATTACCAGTGTGGTAAATAATGGGGAACAATGGATGTGGTATATCTGGATTTCCAGAAAGTCTTTGACAAGGTGCCACACAAAAGGTTGCTGCATAAGATAAAGATGCATGGCATTAAGGGTAAAGTAATAGCATGGATAGAGGATTGGTTAATTAATAGAAAGCAAAGAGTAGGGATTAATGGGTGTTTCTCTGGTTGGCAATCAGTAGCTAGTGCTGTCCCTCAGGGATCAGTGTTGGGCCCACAATTGTTCACAATTTACATAGATGATTTGGAGTTGGGGACCAAGGTCAATGTGTCCAAGTTTGCAGACAACACTAAGATGAGTGGTAAAGCAAAAAGTGCAGAGGATATTGGAAGTCTGCAGAGGGATTTGTGTAGGTTAAGTGAATGGGCTAGGAGGGTCTGCAGATGGAATACAATATTGACAAATGTGAGGTTATCCATTTTGTTAGGAATAACAGCAAAAGGGATTATTATTTAAATGGCAAAATATTAAAACATGCTGCTGTGCAGAGAGACCTGGATGTGCTAGTGCATGAGTCACAAAAGGTTGGTTTACAGGTGCAACAGGTGATTAAGAAGGCAAATGGAATGTTTTGCTTCATTGCTAGAGGGATGGAGTTTAAGACTAGGGAGGTTATGCTGCAATTGTATAAGGTGTTCGTGAGGCCACACCTAGAGTATTGTGTTCAGTTTTGGTCTTCCTACCTGAGAAAGGACGTACTGGCACTGGAGGGTGTGCAGAGGTGATTCACGAGGTTAATCCCAGAGCTGAAGGGGTTGGATTACGAGAAGAGGTTGAGTAGACTGGGACTGTACTCATTGGAATTTAGAAGGATGAGGGGGGATCTTATAGAAACATATAAAATTATGAAGGGAATAGATAGCATAGACGCGGGCAGGTTGTTTCCACTGGTGGGTGAAAGCAGAACTAGGGGGCATAGCCTCAAAATAAGGGGAAGTAGATTTAGGACTGAGTTTAGGAGGAATGTTTTCACCCAAAGGGTTGTGAATCTATGGAATTCCTTCCCCAGTGAAGCAGTTGAGGCTCCTTCATTACATGTTTTTAAGGTAAAGATAGATAGTTTTTTGAAGAATAAAGGGATTAAGGGTTATGGTGTTCGGGCCGGAAAGTGGAGCTGAGTCCACAAAAGATCAGCCATGATCTCATTGAATGGCGGAGCAGGCTCGAGGGGCCAGATGGCCTACTCCTGCTCCTAGTTCTTATGTTCTTATGTTCTTATAATAATCTTTATTAGTGTCACAAGTAGGCTTACATTAATCTGCAATGAAGTTACTGTGAAAATCCCCTATTCGCCAGACAATGGCACCTGTTCGGATCCACTAAGGGAGAATTCACAATGTCCAATTCACCTAACAAGCACGTCTTTTGGGACTTGTGGGACGAAACCGGAGCACCCGGAGGAAGTCCACGCAGACACGGGGAGAACTTGCAGACTCCGCACAGACAATGACCCAAGCCAGGAATCGAACCCAGGTCCCTTGCGCTGTGAAGCAACAGTGCTACTGTGTCGCCTTTACATAGCTTTATGCTCAAAACCATACATTACAGCCAATGTCCCAGACTCAGTATCACAACCCCTGGGCATGTACTGGCAGGATAGACCCACCAGACATGTTCACAGTTAGGAGGGAGTGGATCTGCATGTCCTCAACATAGACCCATAAACCCAATGAAGTCAGATTAAATATTGACTTGGAAACCTCCTGCTGATTACCATCTACTGCCCTGCCCCATGTTGAACACCACTTGGAAAAGTACAACAATATCAAATATACCCTGGCTGGGGCATGTCAATGCCAATCGCCAACAGTGGCTTGGTAGCCCGCTATTGACCAAACTGGCCAATGCATATCTGCTAGATGGGGCCTTTGAGAGATGGTGAAAAAACTAACAAGAGAAAAAAAAACACTTGACCTCACCTTCACCAATCTATCTGTTGCAGATGCATTGTATTGGCAGGCTTAATCTACAATATAGAACTACATGCATGCTAAACATGGAAGCAATACATAATACACAGAGTCAAAGAGATCCCGCACGTAACAGATTAGATAAAAGCTTTGCAGTCCTCCCACATTGGAAGTGAATAATGGTGGACAATTAAACTATTGTTCCCCAATAGGAAACCATGGTTCAATCAGGAGATTCACTCTCTACTGAAGTCCAGGTCTGAGGCATTCAAGACAGGTGACCCTGACCTATACTAGAAATCTAGATACTACCTCTGCAAAGCCATCAGGGATGCCAAGAGATAATACCAGATTTAGTTAGAGTTCCAGGCTAACAACACGGATTCTCGTCGGCTGTGGAAAGACTTAAACAATATAACAGGCTACAATGCAAAGCCGTGTAGAATCTCTGGCAGCAGATTACCCCTCCCGATGAACTCATTGCATTCTGTGCTCATTTTGAACACAAAGGCAACGCACCGATGTCACCTGCCCCAATAACTTGAGACAAACCCATACCTACCATCACAGCCTCAGAAGTTGGATTGGCCTTCTTGACACCCATGGAAAGCAACAGGTCCTGACGGAGTCCCTGGTCGTGCACTTAGACCCTGTGTGGACTAACTGGCGGGTGTGTTTGCAGACATATTTAATCTTTCCCTACTCTGTATCGAGGTTCCCACCTGCTTCAAGAATACTACTATCATACCAGTGCCAAGGAAGAACAAGGCAATGTACCTCAAGGACTATCGACCAGTGGCCCATCTATTGTCATGAAGTGGTTTGAGGAGACTTCCAGTGATGGGGTTATGCTGAGAGGGCGCACATCAGGTGGCTCTCCACACACAAACCTGAAAAATAGGCTCTTTTTGCCCGAAAAAACCCACTGACACCAAAACAAATCATCCCCACACCACCACCACAACACGACAAGAGGAAAACATGCCAAACAGTAGCCATTCCAGAGGATGTGTGGAAACCAAGAGCGGAAAACACCTGGCCAAAAAACAACCGAGCTGGCCAACGCACGAGGCAGTGAAACGAGGGCCTTGCCAGTGCGAGAGGGATCAGCCTGCTGCACGAGAAGCCCCTCCCACACCAGGGGATGGATGGAGGATGTTTCTCAAGAGAATTGAGAGAACATCGGGAAGAGACAAAGTTGGACATTCACGCTGCAGTGAAAGGTGCAGTTGCCAAAGTTCTGGCAACCATGCAGGTGGCCCTGGATCAGGCGGAAAGGTAACTGGAAGGCCAGGAGGAAACAATCAAAGAGCTGGAAATAGCTGCAACAGACCAGGGTGTGGTAGTCACCACTGATGTATATATTGTATATAGAGGATGTCGATGAAGGTGCTTTATGGTAAGGCCCTGTATTACAGGTACGGGGGTAGTTCCCTGCCTGCTGGCTCCGCCCAGTAGGCGGAGTATAAATATGTGTGCACCCCATACAGCAGCCATTTCGTCAGCTGCTGTAGGAGGCCACACATCTTAGTGTAATAAAGCCTCGATTACATTCTACTCTCGTCTTTGTGTAATTGATCGTGCATCACAGGGCGACCAGATCATCGCCCTGGAGAAGGAGATGGCAAGGCTGGCCGCAATGCAAGGGAATTTGAAAGGGAAAATCGAGGACCGGGAGAACCGGTCGAGGCGCCAAAACCAAGAAACGTGGGCATATCAGAACGGATCGAAGGTAGGAACCCTGCAGACTATCCTGGGAAGGGGATAGCTTCCCCAAGCCCCAGAAATCGACAGAGCACAACGGTCGCTTTGCCCAAAGCCAGAGAACAGCCGAGGGCGATAATCACCAAAATGCACCTGTCCCAGGACCAGGAACGAATCCTGCGCTTGGTGAGACAAACCAAAAATTGTAACTGGGAAAGCCATCGGATTCGGATTTATCAGGACATTGGGGCTGACCTGGCTAATCGCCAGGCAGAATTTAATAGGGCGAAGGCTGCGCTGTACAAAAACGGTGTAGAGTTTGGGATGCTGCACCCAGCCACACTCTGGGTCACATTCCAAGGCAGGAGCACTATTTCACGGCCCATTCGGACGCGGACAAGTTTGCCTCGGAGAACAGACTCGAGAAACAGCAGCAAGGACAGTGATGAGAAGTCCACAGGAAGAGACTCTTAATGTTTACTTTCTACTTTCTGAACTGCCAACTGTGAACCACCATTTTGATCACTCTGTGCGGAATTGTACTGCCTCGTTCTGGCGATGAGAGTGGAAAGAGAGGAAGGTAGGAAGAGGGCAGCAAAGCATAGAAGAAGGTAAGGGGAATGGTGGACAAGTTCAGGGATCAGGCGATGGGAGGATGCACAACTAGCCCGGGAGAAGGGGTCACCACATGAGCGGGGTAGCTCGCACCGGGAAGGGTGCATCACCCACAAGGAGGAAATCACCTGGCGAGGGGGGGACAGACATCGGGAATAGGGGGACAGCTAGGAGAAGAAACGTGGGGAACGGAGAAGAGGGGGGCCAGCTACAGGATAGAGGGGGAAAGAAGATAGCATGGGGGGGGGGAAGAAACACCACAAGAGAAATATGGGTAAAGAAGGATTGAGGGCATTACGGTGGATACAACAGGCCACACATGGTGACTTGGAACAAAACGGCACCGCAAGCAACCACGATGGAGGGTCCCTGAACAAAGGGAAACCCCAAAGTGCAGAGGCTCCCCACCTGGTGTACTCACAGTTGGCGGCCATGTTGGGTGCCCCCTAGACAAAGGGAAACCCTGGAGTGCAGGGGCACATCCACAAGATAAGTATGGTTGATCCTGCAGGAGCGGGGGGGACAAAAAACCCCCATCTGATTAGTCACCTGGAACATCAGGGGACTTAACAGCCCAGTGAAAAGATCCAGTCTTCGCCCATCTGAAAGGTATGAAAGCCGACATAGTCTTCCCTCCAAGAGATGCACCTGAGGGAGAAGGATCGACTGTGTAAGGAAGGGCTGGGTGGGACAGATCTATCATTCCTGTAAATAAGAGGATGGTGTTCACGGTGCCGAGGACGGTTATGGGGTATGGACCCAGGGGTACAATACTACATAGTCAGCGGTGTCCTGGACAGTGGCACCGGTAGTCTGGTGAACGTGTACGCTCCCAACTGGGGTGACACAGAGTTTATAAGAGGACTATGGCGGAGATCCCTGACATAGATACACATCGATTGATCATGAGGGAGACTTTAACTGTGTACAGGACCCACGAATGGACAGGTCAAACCCAGTGGCGTGCAGGGGGGGGGGGGGGGGGGGGGCGACGGTGCGTTGGCCCCGGGCATCCATTGGATGGGGGCATCCAATCATGCCCGGGCATCACCAGACCTCTGCACGCCACTGCTTTTGACACTTCATTTATCAAACCCTTTAGCGTCGGCTAACCCCGAAGTGGTTAGCCTTCATTGACATTCAAAGAAGAGAATTGTTTTTTAAAAGTCCTCCACCCTGTAGCTGGTGCAGGAGTTCCTGGAGATGTCCACGGCTCTGACTAACCTACTCTCTCTGTTAAAGGTGCAGAACACTCGAAAAAAGTGCTTGTAAAATAAACACTGTTGATTTGGAACTACCACAAAAGGGATACATTGACCTAAATACTTCAGTAATAGGATGGAAAATGTACAAATGGGGTTTTAAAAATGCAAACAACACCTCCACAAATCGCTAAGTCTGTTAAGACACCGAATTTCTCAAATATTTGACCTGTCCCATTCTGCAGAATAGTGAATTTCCCAAACTCAGTCTCGGCATTAGGACAGGTTTTTGAAAGTCAGGCACTAAGGGCGAAATTCTCCGCACCCGCGGAAAGTCGGCAAACGGTCGTAAAAATCGGGACCGTTTTACGACGGTCGCGAAGGCTTCATTTCCCGACCGATTCACTTCCTGGAAATGGGCTAGCAGCGCGGCCGCGTCAATTACGTGCGTGATGACGACGGAACGCGACGACAACACGAACCCGCCCATGTGACGCCGCCCGACGCTGTAAAAAGGCGCGGGCGACCACAGAATCTGTCGGGCAGGATGTCGGAGCCTAGGCGAGCTGCACCTCGCTTTATTGATGCAGACGTCGAGGCGCTGCTCGATGCCGTGGAGCAGAGGAGGGGCATCATCCGCCCGCGGAGAGGGCATCGCCAACCTGCCAGCACGGTACGCCAGGCCTGGCGTGACGTGGCTGCTGCCGTCAGTGCTGTGGGGCAGACCCCTCGCTCAGCAGAGCAGTGCCGAAAGAAGCTACACGACCTCACCAGGTCTGCCAGGGTAAGTGCCATGAGGGTGCCCCCTAGTCACAACCATCCCTCCCCCTTAACTGCCCGGGGGGGGGGGGGGGAGGGGGATTGGGGCAGAGTTATTTGAGGGTGGTTCACAAAGTTGTCACAGACCCAGCGCTCTGGCCCCGAGGAGAGATGCAATCATCTGATGACAACTTGCCGCCCCCAAACTGTGCCAGTATCAGAACGGACTTCTGATACCTACCGTTTTGTAATGATCTACCTATGTTTCCTCCCCCAACAGGCCAAGGCCGGTCATAACCACCGTGAGCGGCACAAGACTGGAGGGGGTTCGCCCAACATGCACCCCCTCAGCACCTTTGAACAGAGGGCACTGGACCTTGTTGGGGGGTCTGCCACCCGCGATATCGCGCAATGCGAGGTTGGCGGAACTGCAGCAAGTGAGACAACCCTCCCTGACAAACACCCTCCCCCCCCCCCATCCTCTGTCCCTTCACACACCCTGCCCACTGGGACACCTCCCCATCCTCTGTCCCTTCACACACCCTGCCCACTGGGACACCTCCCCATCTCTGTCCCTTCACACACCCTGCCCACTGGGACCGTCCAGCGGCCTGCCGAGCAAATCGAAATAACCCGTCTCATTCTCTTCCCTAGGACGTGATGCCGAACGACCAGGGCCGTCTGGCTGCAGACGGAGACAGGAATCTGCCGCACCTCACCCGGGGCCTCACAACAGAGGGTGCCCGATCAGCGGGCAGCCCTATCTGCCCCAACCCAATCTGCGGACCAGGACGCACAGAGGGTTCGAAGTCCACCACCACCACCAGAAATGGCCAGGGACAACCCTCCTGTCGCTGAGCGGCCCCACACCCTGGACGAGGACCCTAACCATTGAGAGCGTCGGGCTTGCGGCACTGCTTTCTCCCACCACTTCCATCATCCCAGAGATACACACCCCGGCGGGCCTATTTAGTGATGAGTCTCCTGGGGCACAGTCTGGTTGGCACATCACAGATGAGCAGGTACAGCAGGTGGAGGTCGGAGCAACAGAGGGCCCGGACTCGCGGAGGCCAGACCAGGCCCAGGATGCAGCTGGCTCCCAGACGTTTTCGGAGTTCCTGGAGTTTCTCAACCCACCCGCACAGCCGATGCCTCAGGAAACCCAGGGAAACAATGACGGGATGAGGGCTTCCTTCCAGACTCTGCAGACGCTGTTAGAGGAGTCGATCCGCGTCCAAGAGCAGGGAGTGGTGCCGCTCATGGCAGAGACCCAGTCCGACACCGCACGGGTGGCATCCGCGGTGGAGGCAATGGGTCAGGTTATGCAAGACGTTGGGATTAATGTGCACGCGTCATCCTCGGCCCTGGACAGGGTTGCCCTCTCACAGGCAGCAATGTGCCAGAGCCAAACCGACATTGCCGGCGCCCTGCGGGCCATGGCCGAGTCTCAGCAGGTCATTGGCCAGTCGCAGCAGTCAGTCGCCGAGAGCATCAACCGCCTGACTCATGTGCTGGATGGCGTCGTGCACAATCAGGTTGAGATCGCACAGTCCCTGGCGGGAATGTCTAACTCCCTGGACTCCGTCTCTGCAAACCTTCGGATCCTGGTGGATACCGTTGCAGGCCTCCAGGACTGGCAGCGCCAGGTGTCGGTGGTGCGACGGGGAACCTCCCCGCTCGCACCTCTGTCCCAAAGTGAGGCCCGGGGGCCACCGGGCTCCCCGAGGGAGGAGGAGGTTTCGGGGCCCGTCCCATTAACTCCATCACGGGACGTCCCGGAATTCTCGGCCTCCCCCCGTCCCATCCCTGGTGCATCGGGTGGGCAGCAGGCAGAGCAGGGTGGCACAATGTCACCCGAGACGCCCGCAGAACAGCCTGGCCCATCAAGGCCGGGTCGCCCCAGCAAACGCTTGGCCAAGGAGAAACGAGTCGAGGGTGGCGATTCGCAGCAATCCTCCTCCACTCCTGCTGTATCATCTGGGGATTCACTTAGACGTAGTGGTAGGGCCCGTAAGGCAACTAAGATAGACACTGAGTAAGTTGGCACGGGTGAAGGGCACAGTTTAGTTGTAGGGGCTAGGGCACCTGTAAATAATTGTTAATATTAAACGCACTGTCCACCTTACTTGTAATACCGTGTGATTGTTCCACAGCCACAGGAATCGTGATGGTGACCGAGTGTCGCTGGGGGTGACGGGTGGTGAAACCTCGGTGCCGGGTGTGCAGTCCCTGCCCCTACCCCCCTCCCACAGCTAGCCCACGCGGGCACGTGATGGAGTGTCAGTGACGAACTCAGCGGCCACCAAGGTGGATGGTTCAGCTATTGCCATGGGTCAGACTCTCTCTAACGATTCTGAGCTCACAGCTCTTCGCAGAGCGGGCTGTCATCATTCCACATGGGACTGATCACACCCGCTGACACAGCCATCAATGTTGTGCCATTCCGTCTGGACCCAGTGATAAGCGTCATGTCGAAGTGGAGCAGTGTACACTGAGGGGGGGGGGGGGGGGTTGTGGTGGTGGCAGTTGTGTGGTGACCCTCTGCATGACTAGCGATGCAGGTGGTGGTTTGGTGTTCATCGGGGATGTCACATGCGATGCGTGAACCGTGCTGCCACCATGGCGTCGCGTGCCCGCCGTCCTTGCCGGGTCCGTCGTGCCGCCTCCTGGACATCACCAGCACCTGGGTCGTGTCTGCGTGCTGCGCCCGCCACTCCGCCAGCGTCCCTCCTCCTCCTCCTCCTCCTCCTCCTCCTCCTCCTCCTCTGTGCTGGCACCACTGCCACTAGCTTCTCCCTCCGCCTCCTGCAACAGGTCATCTCCCCTCTGCATCGCGATGTTGTGCAGCGCACAGCAGCCACTACAATGCGAGCGACCCTGTCGGCCTGGTACTGCAGGGCCCCTCCGGAGCGGTCCAGGCACCTGAATCTCATCTTCAGGAGGCCAAGGCAGCGCTCCACCACACCCCTGGTTGCTGCATGGGCCTCGTTGTATCGTGTTTCCGCATTGGTCTGAGGCCTCCGTATCGGCGTCATCAGCCAAGACCTCAGCGGATAACCCCTGTCACCTAGCAAACCAGCCCCTCAGCCGGGGGGGGACGTCCCTCAAACATCGCAGGGATGAACGACTGCGCTAGTATGTAGGAGTCATGCACCACTCCCTGGGAACCTTGCACAGACGTTCATGAACCTCATGTGGGGGTCGCATACCACCTGGACATTAATGGAGTATGTCCCCCTCCGTTTGTGAACACTTCCTTGTCCACAGCAGGCGGGCGCATGGGGATGTGAACACAGTCGATTGACCCCTGAACCCTCGGTATCCCGGCCACACTGGCAAATCCACGGGCTCGTGAGTCTTGACTTGCTCGGTCCTCGGGAAAGGTGATGTAGCGATCGGCGATGGCATAGAGGGCGTCGGTCACATCCCGGATGCACCTGTGCACCAATGACTGGGAGATCCCGGAGACGTCCCCGCTCGGAGACTGGAAGGAGCCGGTAGCATAGAAGTTCAGAGCGACCGTCACCTTGATGGCTATCGGGATCGCGTGTCCTCCCCCCGTTCCACGTGGGGCGAGGTGCGACAGGAGTTCGCAGATATGTATCACCGTCTGCCTACTCAGCCGGAGTCTTCTCCTGCAGGTGATGTCCGGCATTGTTAGGAAAGAGACCCGGACACGGTACACCCTCGGCTTTGGTCGTCGCCTCTGACGCCGTGGCTGCACCCTCACTC
The DNA here is from genome assembly GCF_902713615.1 of Scyliorhinus canicula. Taxonomy (NCBI): domain Eukaryota; kingdom Metazoa; phylum Chordata; class Chondrichthyes; order Carcharhiniformes; family Scyliorhinidae; genus Scyliorhinus; species Scyliorhinus canicula. The sequence goes on along the minus strand of NC_052151.1, from coordinate 127,062,268 downwards.
TCTCCTCTTCCTCTTCCTCCTCCCCCCCCCCCCCCATGCTGCTCGACGACTGGCAACTCCTCGGCCCTTCCCTCTGCTGCTGCAGCTGGCCCTGCAGCCACTGCGGGTTGTGGGTGTGGATGCTGCTGCATCTCCAAATCCAGTAGAGCGGCCCCAACCACTGCGCAGAACATAGCCGTTCTGTTCCCATGCATCGTGCTAACCTACAGAAGGGTGGTGGGGGGCAGAGAAACGGGACATGTTAGACGGACGTTAGTCGACACCTCGGCAGCCGCCAGCCATGGGATACCAGTGTGTCCCGGTGGCCTGGTCGCGCTCCTGACACGCGGTCAGCCTAACCCCTGGTCACTTTCTGCATCCAACGGCCAGTAAACTATGGCCTCCTCACGGGGTGCATCAGTGGCCTGTGGCCGGAAGCCACAGGGGAACCAGCGGCCGTGTCCTGTCACCTGCACACCATGGCATGGTGGCAGACATTTTGTTACGGGGTTGGACGGCTCACTCTCTACCTAACCCCCCCCCTCCGTCGCCCCCCACTGCCCCCTCCGTCTCCACCACTGCCTCCCCCGTTCTTCCCCCACTGCCCCCTCCGTCTCCCCCACTGCCCCCTCCGTCTCCCCCACCTGCCCCCTCCGTCTCCCCCACTGCCTCCCCCGTCTTCCCCCATGCCCCCATCCGGTCTCCCCACTCCTGCCCCTCTTCCCTCGTCTCACCCCCCCCCCAACTCTGCCTGCCTCCCCGTCTTCCCCCATCTGCCCCCTCCGGTCTCCCCCACTCTGCCTCCCCGTCTTTCCCCCACTGCCCCCTCCGTCTCCCCACTGCCCACCTCCGTCTCCCCCACTGCCCCCTCCGTCTCTCCCCACCTGCCAACCTCCGTCTCCCCCACTGCCCCCTCCGTCTCCCCCACTGCCACCTCCGTCTCCCCCACTGCCTCCCACGTCTTCCCCCCACTGCCCCCTCCGTTCTCCCCACTGCCCCCTCCGTCTCCCCCACTGCCCCCTCCGTCTCCCCCACTGCCACCTCCGTCTCCCCACTGCCTCCCCCGTCTCCCCCCCACTGCCCCCGCTCTGGACCCCCTCCCGTTCCCAGGGATGCCTTCCCCGTTGTGGCCAGACTCGAGCGGTGCGCTGAACGGTGCGTGAGCGGGTGCGCAGAGTGGTGCCCTGACCTCCTCCAAGCAGTCGTCAGCCAGGCCGACTGGTTGACGAATTTAAAAAGCAGGTGTGTTTCACGACATCCAAACAGGGCGCCATGACGTCGGGACTTCGGCCCATCCGGGCCGGTGAATAGCGGGGGGGCTCTCAGTGGCGATTTCTGGTAGTGTCAGGGGCGGGGAAGGAGGCGTTTGTCGGGAAACGCGACTCCGACAATTTGCGGGTTCGGAGAATAGCGGGAGGGCGTCGGAACAGCGTCGCCGTAAAAATTTCCGACGCCCGCTATTCTCCGACCCGTCGTGAGTCCGGAGAATCTCGCCCTTAATTCCCCTTCGGTTGGGAAGGAAACTGGAGGCAGTGACCTGAGCCTGCTCGTGTACGCCTCCTGGTGGCTGCTTCATGAGAAGCTGATGTGGACCAGGTATTGGCTGCCTGACCTGTTTTCTGCAGCAATATTCTGTCCTCAATGTTCACAGTAGTTTTTGGTCAGAAAGTAAAAGATTGTTGACTAAACGCTGACAGATATCTTATGGTTAATTATATTCTATCTGAGCTGTGCAAACTCTTTATTTATTTATGACAACTTGTCAGAATGGTTCAAAGTCAATTGTCGGATGTTTACTTGACACATTCTGTGGACACTGCTTTAATTTTAGGTCAGGCAGTTCAGCAGAGGTTAGGTGTGATTTTAAATTTACAAGTGAGCATGCACTCGGTGCTGGAGGCCTCATTAATGTTCAGTACAGTGTGTCGAAAGGAACTGCTCACTGAACCCTCCCAGCTGCCTGACGTGGCTTATCATCAAAAGTATTTTCTGACCATTTCTCTTTAAATTGACTGTCTCCGGCAACTGCCTGGTCATGATCTCGGTGTGTTTCGTCAAGAAGCTGCGGCAGCCCTCCAACTACCTGATCGTGTCTCTCGCCCTGGCTGACCTGTCCGTGGCTCTGGCCGTCATGCCCTTTGATTTATATTAAAATCGAATAAAGCGTTTATTTCATGTTTCATCTGTGTTTATATATTCAAAATGTTTTCCTTTCTCATAATATTTCTCAGTATATTAGGCCTTATACTTGAGTCTTTGGGGCATACAATCAAGATTTGCCCCGGGCATCACCAGACCTCTGCACGCCACTGGTCAAACCCCAAAAGAGGGAAGACCTCCAACATGCTGAAAGAACTCAGCACATTCATGGAGCAGATGGGGGCAGTGGACCCATGGCGGTTCACCAATCCAGGGGAAAAGGAGTTCTCCTCCTTCTCCCAAGTGCACAATGTATATTCACGGATCAACTTCTTTTTATTGGGGATATCGGTGCTTCCAGGGCTAGTGTGAGCGAAGTATTCCGCGATTGTAATCTCCGGCCACGCTCCACACTACATGGATGTTAGGTTGGAGATGGGCCGTGGCCAACGCCCCCCCCATGGAGGTTGGATACAGCCCTCCTGGCCGACAAGACCTTCTGCGACAAAATATCACAGGCCATAGATACGAACATGGAGACAAAGTCAGCCACCTGCTGGCTCACCAACTGGGAAGGCAGCCAGCCACAAGGGAAATAGTCCAGATTAGGGACAGCAAAGGCAACTTTGTAGCGGAGCCGGAAAAGGTCAACAAAGCATTCGAGAATCCTATTTGATGGCAGTCAGCAGCTCCACATAAAGTTGTAGACTGGCTGTGCGACTGATCAGAATTTCTCCAAATGGAGAAAATTAAGTTCACTATCCGAGGGTCAGAAGAGGCTTCCACAGAATGTGGGAGTCATTCACCTGGCTGTTCCAAGACCTGTTTGTAGCCAACAGTGAAGAAGTCAAAGAACAGCAAGGGGTGATGCGACCATCAATTCACACGAAACAAAGAGTAGATGTAAACTGTGGCTTTCATCGACTAGAACCGAGTCTGCCTGCGACTGATCTGCTAGTGAGAGCCGCCTACTGAGCTGCTGCTCTTTATACCTCCCCTCAAGGGGCAGAGCCAGGGGCGGAGCCCACAAGGGCACCAACATGATACATTCTGTGTAATATCGTACAATGGTCCATAGGTGGATTCCACATGGGCAACAGCGTGGTACAGAGTAATACATGGTGAATGGTTAATACAATACGTTCACCACATTCACCACCTGTTAAAAAATTGAAGGCCGGCAGGGGTGAAGGGCTCACAGGTTCAGCCTGTCTGGCGCCCTGATCGTGCACTGTGATCGCCGCAGCTCTGGTATCGCAGCTGGCCCGGGTGTTGAATTCATCCGTGAGGGCATGGGTGGTGAAGCTGCCGGTGCGGGCAGAGACGTGGACTCCGGGAGCGTCTCTTCAGGAGCTTTGTTCCTGTGGGTCGGTGAAGGGGGAGGGGGGGACATGAGGGGGTGCGGGTGCCATGTAGGGGCAGGGGCGCTGGTCGGCGTAGGTTGGGGGGGGTAGGTTGGGATGGCGGTGGTAGTGGAACCTGCGGGTGCCACGTCCCAGAGGGAAACTGTATCCTGTCGGCCGTCGGGGTGTTCTATGTATGCGTACTGGGGGTTGGTGTGAAGGAGCTGGACCCTCCCGACCAGGGGGTCGAACTTATGACTCCTGATGTTTTTGCGGAGTAGGACGGGCCCCGGTGTCTTCAGCCAGGATGGAAGCGAGACCCCGGAGGTGGATTTCCTGGGGAAAACAAACAGGCGGTCATGAGGGGTCTCGTTCGTGGCCATGCAAAGAGGGGGCCTAATGGAGTGGAGCGCGTTGGGGAGGACCTCTTGCCAGAGGGAAACTGGGAGATTCCTGGAACGCAGGGCCAGGAGGACGGCCTTCCAGACCGTCGCGTTCTCCCTCTCCACCTGCCCGTTTCCCTGGCGGTTATAACTGGTAGTCCTGCTCGAGGCAATGCCCTTACCGAGCACGTACTGATGCAGTTCGTCGCTCATAAATAACGAGCCCGGTCACTGTGGACATAAGTGGGGAAATCAAACAGGGTGAAGACACGATGCAGGGCCTTAATGACGGTGGTCGCAGTCATGTCGGGGCAGGGGATTGCAAATGGGAAGCGGGAGAACTCGTCAACGACGTTGAGGAAATAGGTGTTGCGGTTTGTTGAGGGGAGGGGCCCTTTGAAGTCGATACTGAGGTGCTCAAAGGGCCGGGATGCCTTCACCAGGTCGGCCTTAACCGGTCGATAGAAGTGCGGCTTGCACTCTGCACAGTCCCTGGTCATGGCCCTGACCTCCTCGGTGGAGTAGGGCAGGTTGAGGGCCTTGATGTAGTGGAGGAGCCGGGTGACCCCCGGGTGGCAGAGGTCATCGTGTATGGCCCGGAGTTGATCATCTTGCGCGCTGGCGTACCTGCCGTGGGACAGGGCACCTGGGGGCTCGTTGATATTCCCAGCACAGTACACTGTATTGTAATTATAGGTGGAGAGTTCGATCCTCCACCTCAAGATATTATTGTTCTTGATCTTGCCCCGCTGTGTATTATCAAACATGAAGGCTACCGACCATTGGTCGGTGACGTGGGTAAACCTCTTACCAGCGAGGTAGTGCCTCCAGTGCCGCACAGCTTCCACGATGGCTTGGGCTTCTTTTTTGACCGAGGAGTGTCGAATTCCGGGGGCGTTGAGGGTACGGGAAAAAAATCCTACTGGCCTGCCCGCCTGGTTAAGGGTGGCGGCGAGGGCGACCTCTGAAGCGTCGCTCTCCACCTGGAAGGGGATGGTCTTGTCCACCGCACGCATCGCAGCTTTGGCGATGTCCGCCTTGATGCAGTTGAAGGCCTTGCGGCCTCGGCCGCCAGTGAGAAGATGATGGGCGGGCTTTGTCCACATACTGGGGGACCTACTGGGCGTAATAGGAAAAGAACCCGAGGCACCTCTTCAGGGTCTTAGGGGCAGTGGGGGAGGGATTTGCAGGAGGGGGCGCATACGGTCGGGCTCGGCCCCTAGAACTCCGTTTTCCATGACGCAGCCGAGGATGGCTAGTCTGGTTGTGCGCAATACGCATTTCTCTTTGTTATAAGTGAGGTTGAGGGTTTTGGGTGGTTTGGAGAAATCTCTGGAGGTTGGCGTTGTGGTCCTGCTGGTCATGGCCGCAGATGGTGACATTGTCCAAGTACGGAAACGTGGCCCGCAGCCCGTACTGGTCCACCATTCGGTCCATCGTTCTTTGGAAGACCGAGACCCTGTTTGTGATGGCGAAGGGGACCTGGAGGAAGTGGAAGAGGTGGCTGTCAGCCTCAAAGGCCGTGCAGTGGCGGTCCTCTGGGCGGATTGGGAGCTGATGGTATGCAGACTTCAGATCCACCGTGGAGAACACGCGGTAGTGTGCGATCTGGTTAACCATGTCTGCGATCCGGGGAAGGGGGTATGCATTGAGGCGCGTGTACCGGTTTATGGTCTGGCTGTAATCTACAGCCATCCGGTTCTTTTCCCCGGTCCTGACAACCACCACCTGAGCTCTCCAGGGGCTATTACTGACCTCGATGATTCCCTCCCGCAAGAGTCGCTGGACGTCGGACTGGATAAAATTCATGTCCTGGATACTGTACCACCTGCTTTTGGTGGCGATTGGCTTACAGTCGGCGGTGAGATTTGTGACGGACGGGGGAGGGTTGACCTAGGACTTGGCTCCTCCCTCTGGATCCTCGACTTCCTGACACATAGACCAGAATTAGTAAGGATAAACAACAACACTTCCTCTATAATAGTCTTCAATACCGGGACCCTGCATGGTTGCGTACCTAGCCTCCTGCTATACTCCTTATACACACACGACTGTGTGGCAAAATTCAGCTCCAACTCCATCTGCAAGTTTTCTGATGACACAATCGTAGTGGGTGAGATCTCAAACACCGACGAGTCAGACTACAGGAGGGAGATAGCGAATTTAGTGGCATGGTGTAACAACAACAATCTCTCCCTCAATGTCAGCAAAACTAAGAAGCTGGTCATTGACTTCAGGAAGCAAAGAAGAACAAAGAAATGTACAGCACAGGAACAGGCCTTTCGACCCTCTTAAGCCTTTGCCGATCATGATGCCCGAACTAAAAAAAAATTCTTCTGCCCTTACCCAGTCCACTTCCCTCTATTTCCTCCCTATTCATGTACCCATCCAGATGCCACTTAAATGTTGCTAATGTGCCTGCTTCCACCGCATCCTCTGGCAGTGTGTTCCAGGCACCCACCACTTCCTGCGTGAAAAACGTACCCCGCACATCTTCCTTAAACTTTCCCCCTCTCACCTTTAACCTGTGCCCCCTTGTAATTAACACTTCCACCCTTGGAAAAAGCCTCTGACTCTCCACCATATCTTTGCCTCTCATAATTTTGTAGACCTCTATCAGGTCTCCCTTCAGCCTCCATCTTTTCAGTGAAAACAATCCTAGTTTATTCAACCTCTCTTCATAGCCAATACCTTGCGACCAGGCAACATCCTAGTGAACCTTCTTCGCACTCTTTCCAAAGCTTCCACGTCCTTCTGATAATGTGGTGACCAGAACTGCACGTAATACTCCAAATGCGGCATAACCAAGGTTTTATAGCTGCAACATGAATTCCCAACTCCTGTACTCAATGCCCCGGTTGATGAAGGCAAGCATGTCATAAGCCTTCTTAATCACCTTGGCCACCTGTGTTGCCACTTTTCGGGAACTGTAGACCTGCATGTCCAGATCCCTCTGTATGTTAATGTTTCTAAAGGTTCTGCCATTTACAGTATAATTCGGACACAGGCAAAATGCATCACCTCAAATATGTCCAGATTAAACTCCATCTGCCATCTCTGTGCCCAAGACTCCAATCTAGTTTTTTCCTGTTGTATCCTCTGACAATCCTCAGCACTATAAGCAACTCTGCCAATCTTTGTGTCACCTGCAAACTTCCTAATCAGACCACCCACATTTTCCTCCAGATCATTTGTATAACGACAGAGCTGAAAAAAGCACTTATCCCTGTGGAACACCACTAGCTTCAGATCTCCATTCTGAAAAACACCCTTCCACTGCTACTCTCTGTCTTCGATAACCAAGCCAGTTCTGTATCCATCTAGCCAGCCCACCCGAATCCCATGTGATTTTAGTTTTTGTAAAGTCTGCCATGTGGGACCTTGTCAATCACCTTACTAAAGTCCACAGCTATTGCCTAAGATCCACAGCTCTTCCCTCAGACAGTGTAGTCCATGCCCCTATCTGTATCAATGGTGTTGAGTTGAAGATGATTGACATCTTCAAATTCCTAGATGTAAACATCACCAACAATCTGTCCTGGTCCACCCACGTCAACGCTATGACCAACAAAAAGCAAATTAAGGAAATTAAGGAAATTCGGCATGTCCACAATGACTCCTACCAACTTAAAAAAATAATAAATTTAGAGTACCCAATTCATTTTTCCAATTAAGGGGCAGTTTAACGTGACCAATCCACCTACCCTGCACATCTTTGGGTTGCGGGGGCAAACACGGGTGGAATGTGCAAACTCCACACGGACCGTGACCCAGAGCCGGGATTGAACCTGGGAGCTCGGCGCCGTGAGGCAGCAGGGCTACCCCACTGCGCCATCGTGCTGTCCTTGACTCTTACCTACTTTTATAGATGTACCATAGAAAGCATCCTATCTGACTGCAACCCAGCCTGGTATGGCAACAGTTTGGCCCAAGACCGTAAAGAACTACAGAGAGCCGTGAACACATGAACACAGTCCAGTCCATCATGCGAACCCGCCTTCCATCCATTGATTATGTCTGCACCTCCCGCTACCTTGGGAATGCGGGCAACATAATCAAAGATTCCTCCACCGGTTATTCTCTCTTCCAACCTCTTCTATTCGGCAGAAGGTACAAAAGTTTGAGAACACGCACCAATAGATTCAAAAACAGCTTCTTCCCTGCTGTTACCAGACTCCTCAATGACCTTCTTATTGTTTGAACTGATCTATAGTTGTAGCAGTATATTCCGTATGCATCACCCAATGTCTATGTTTATGTATTTACATTGTGTATTTATCATTTGTTCTATGTGTTCATGTATGGAGTGAGCAGCCTGGTCTGTGTGCAGAACTAGGTGGTAAATTCAGCCCGAAAATTGTCCACATATGCCCTGTCCACTGAAAGCAGGACAAATGGAATCTGGTCAGTTATTGCCTTATCAGCCTGCTCTCAATCATCAGTAAAATGATAGTGATATCAAGCAGCACTCATTCAGCAATAATAACCTGCTTACTGATGCTCTTTGGGTTCTCCCATGACTTAAGATTTCATTATAATGACATGGACAAAAGAGCTGAATTCAAGAGATGAGGTGAGAGTTACTCTTCTTGACATTTGACTGAAAGTAGCATTAACGAACTCTAGACAAATTGAAGTCAATAGAAATCAGGCGGGAAACTTTCCACTGGTTAGAATCATACTTAGCAAAGAGAAAAATGGCTATGATTGTTGGAGGCCAACATCTCAGCCCAAGTCCATCGCTGCAGGCCTTCCTCAGGACAGTGTCTGGGCCCAACTCTCTTCAGCTGTTTCATCAATAACCTTCCCTCCATCATAAGGTCAGAAGTGAGGTTGTTTGCTGAGAATATACATTGTTCAGTTCCATTCCCAAAACTTTAGATAACGAAGCCTTTTATGCAAAAAGACCTTAACAACATTCAGGCTTGGGCTGATAAGTGGCAAGTAATGTTTGTGCAACACAAGTGTCAGGCAATGGCCATGTCAAACAAGAGAGAGAACCTAACCATCTCTCCTTGACATTCAATGGCATTACCATCGTTGAACCCCCAATATCAACATCTTGGAGTTACCGTTGATCATAATCATAATTAGACCAGCCGTATAAAAACAGGGCAAAGGCAGAGGATTCTGTAGAAAGTATCTCATCTCCTGATTCCCCAGAGCCTAGCCACTATCTACAAGGCTACAAGGCACAAGTCAGGAGTGTGATGTATACTCTCCATTTGTCTGGATGAGTGCAGGTTGCTTGATATGATTCAGGAAAAAAACCCTTCTTGATTGGCTCCCCACTCACCCCTTTAAACATTCACTTTTTCCACTTCTGCAGCTGCACTTATACCATCTACAAGATGCACTGCAGCAGCTCACCAAGGCTCCTTCTGCAGCACCTCCCAAACCCACAACCTCTACCATCTAGAATGACAGGAGCTGTAGATGCATGGGAACAACAACACCTTCAAATCCCCTCCAAGTCACACACCATACTGACTTTGAAATATATCACCATTCCTTCACTATCACCAGTCAAAATTCTGGTACTTGCTACCTAACAGGGTTGTGATGTATCTGCACCACATGGACTGCAGCAGTTGACTGCTGCAGATGGCTCATCATAATCTTATCAAGCACAGTTAGGGATGGGCAATAAATGTTGGCTTTGCCAGCATGCTCACATCCCAGAAATGAATAATAAAGAAAAAGCTATATTTTGCCACACTGACGAATGGAAAATCTGACCTCCAGCCCTAAACAACTCCATTACCTGACATACTACACCACCTGCCAACTTCTTATCACTACCCAAACATAAGTAATGAGAGAAGAAACAGAAATGAACAAAAAAGAGACACCAAAAATCAATACCACAAAATGTTTTTTGGCTGTTTAGTTTTTTCTTTTAATTATCCACCTCAGAAAGTCTGAAACTAATGTTTTAATGCAGGGTATATTGACTGTGCTTTCTGCGCACAATGCATCTGGAAATAATTAACAATCTCTGCAAAGTTTGATCTCTTTGGGGAATATTTTCTCTCTCATAATTTTGCTGCAGGTGTTAAATGTGACAAGAGAGTGGGTGTGGGTGCTTACGGCAAGGGAACAAGAGAAAAACCACAACACAAGCCAACCATGACAAAATTATATTTTACAGAATAAAAATAACGCTGTTAGGCATTAGATACGTAAATGCGGGTATGGATATTTCCTTATCATTGGAGACATGAACAAAATCAATACTGAGAACTATTCCTTTCATCAGACAATTTGACTTCAGAAGAGATATTTACTCTTTCTCACTGGAATCTTACTAGCACTACCTAACTATTATTGCTAACATTGGAACATATGGAATTATCTTCTACACCTCTTTATTCACCATGGGATTGGCAAATATTCATATAAACTAGAGCCCTGGTTTTAAACATTTCCCCACTCTCTGTCTCACCCAGTGCAAATAGTGCAGATGAAGGGTTAAGATAGTGGCCGTGATTCTCCGGAAAGATTTCGAAGTGTTGTAGCGAGCAGGAACTATTCAACATTAATTGGTCCACTTAACGAGGCCCCACGGACTTCTCGCTGTAAATGAAGGCTTGACAGCCAATTCTCCAGCACGGCGCTCACCAGCCCCCCGCTAACAAGGTTGAGCAGCACTTACACAGCCAACCGCAGCCACCTTGCAACAATGGCGCCCAGGGGACTGACTCCAAGATTCGGGGATGCTGATCTGGGGAGGCTGCTGGACGCTGTGGAGGCCAGGAAGGATGTCCTGTTCCCCTGAGGGTCCTGGAGGGTCAACCATAGGGCAGCCAGTGCTGCCTGGGGCAAGGTGGCGGCGGCTGTCAGTGCCGGGAGTGTGAACAGGAGGATGGGTCACCAGTGCAGGAAAAAGTCAATGACCTACACCGGGCAGCAGGAGTGAGTAGACATCAATGCCCCGCCCCCGCCCCTCCCCCCCCAAACCTTGCTGCCCCCATGGGAGCATCCACCCCCCAACTCTCCATGCGGCCCCAACCTTCCCTCCACCCCCTCCCCCTTCAGACCCCCAACCCTCCCTTCACACACCCGCTCCCACCACTGTGAAACATGTGTGTGGCTAACGATGCCCTCCCTGTGTCTCCTCAGGATAAGCTCTCCCACAATCGCTGGGAGAGGTTCCAGACTGGAGGTGAGGTGCCGGACATAAGAATCCTTATCACCTTCAGTGAACGTGCCCTGGAGGTGACTGGTGTGGTTGAAGACAGGGTGGTCACCAACACGGAGGCTGGTGGATGCCGCAGAGCTGAGGAACCACAGGATACCAGCCAGAGGACCAGTCAAACGTGAGTTGTTACTGCCTTATTGACTGATCCAACCCTCCCACTGACCATATATCAATTCTCCCGCAGGTCCTCCAGCCGATGGAACTGGCCCATCCAGGGTGGCCCCCTCTCCAACCTCCCATGAGACCACCTCGGAGGAGAGCTCCGAGGATGCCACCATAATAGTCGCGTCACAGCTGTCATCCCCACCCTCCACCAGCACAGATACACACATCTCGGTGGGAAATGTCAGTGGTCAGGCATATGGGGCACAATCTGGTGAGCACCACACAGCAGCTGATGTACATCAGATGGAGGCAGGAACCCCCAGGCGAGACAGCAGTCGGAGAGCTGCTGGATCCCAGCACCCAGCTGGGTCTCAGCCTGATGCTGAGCCTCTGGAAAAGGTCATCCTGGAGCTGTTGGGGACATTAGGGTGCACCCGTGACATTCAGAGGGAGATGTCAGCATCGCCAGGGCTGGCAGAGCCGATGATGCAGGGGCAGCTGGGGCTCGAACCAGCTCCCCTCCATCCCAAGTTGAACTCCAGGGACCTATGGGCAACGAGCGGGAAGAGGGGGTGCCGGGTGCCAACTCAGTGACATCCCATGGAGTGATGACAGTGGACACCAGCTCCCCCGAGTTCCACCCCTCTGATGAGAGGCTGCATCTCGCAGCCAGCACACCGACAGGGTGGCATGGCTGTGCTTGTGCCACCGACAAGTGAGCCAGGGCCCTCTGGCCTCTTAATTCCCAGAGGTTGCCCACCAGGGGCATCAAAGTCCACAGGACGAGGTAAGCAGCTGGTTGCCTCCACCTCAGATGTGCATCCTGGTGACACACCTAGACGTAGCGGTAGAGTTAGGAGGGCCAAGCATATCAAGGATCACTGAGGGAACTGGGGAAGGGGAGCAGGGATGGGGGTAGTTAGGGGGTAAGGGGACGGGGGTGGTGGAGGAGGGGCAGCACCATCTGGAGAGTGGGGAATTGTAAAACACAATAAGCATCCTTGTGCAAAACCAGTAATTATAATAATAATCATCACTTATTGTCACGAGTAGGCTTCAATGAAGTTACTGTGAAAAGCCTCTAGTTGCCACATTCCGGTGCCTGTTCGGGGAGGCCGGTACGGCAATTGAACCCGCACTTCTGGCCTTGTTCTGCATTACAAGCCAGCTGTTCTCCACTGTGCTAAACCAGCATGACACCTCCGTCACTTTATTCTGTAATGTGGGCCTACCTCCGAATCCTTGGCATCTCTCTCCAGGCATCCCCCCTCCCCGTGGCACTCAGCCATCCCCCGGCCGTGGGCATGTCCCCGGAACTGCATGTGTGGTGTTGCCTCCCATACAGTGTCCAGGCATCAAGGTTGGATTGGGATGCTGGGCAATGATTCCCACATGTTACACCCACATGAATCCACTCGGGTTGTGTGAAGTGCTCACCTAACCACGATTGCCAATTCCCTGTTAGTCTTCAGCCGCACTGCCAGAGGTCTCGCCAGTCGATGGGGGTTATAGGTGGTCAGTAGAGCAGACGGGCAGGGACAAGGGTTGCCCCCCGAACTGGTACACACAATCCAGGGGTTGGAATAGTGGTGCTGCGAGCAGTTGCCCCCCAGCGCCTCCCTCCCACCCTCCCATGGCAGGCCACCCCTGCAGAGGGTCTCCATGCCCAGCCGAGGGACCCCCTCCACCCCATGCTGAGCACTGGGGTGGCAATCGCAGCACCCCCAGGTTCTTTGCCTGTGAGCAAAAATGGCTACTCACCTCGTTGGCTCCCCAGAAAAGCCCATCCTCCAGGTTTATGTTTTTCAAAATCACTACTAATCGACGCCAGCGTGAGCACTTGCTGGGGAAGCTGTTGGATATGGGGAGCCTCTTAATAATTGTATGGAAATAGGGCTTAAGTGGTAATAATTGGTTTCTTGTCACAGTATGGCGAGATCCCGATTTCACCAGCAGGAGTGGGCCATTTGCATCGCAAACTGTTTGGCGCCTGTCGCGGTTCTCATTTTCAGCCACTCCCGCTATTCACTGGCCTTGTTTCATTGAGCTTATGTCATGAGGCTTCTGCTCCTTTAGTTTTTTTTGGTAAATATTTTTATTGAACATTTCAAAATGTACAAATACAGAAACATAACACAAAAACAGGAACAGCCCCCCAACCACCACCCACCCTCCCGCCAGCCCCAAAAGCTGACAGTGACCAGCTCTTTAAAATCTAGAACAAGTGTTGCCATCTTATATAGCACCCCCCAATCGACCCCTCAGCCTGTATTTAACTTTCTCCAAATACAAAAACTCCAGCAGGTCCCCCAGTCACACTGAGGAATGTGAGGAGAAGCTGCCCTCTACTCCATCAGAACCCACCTACAAGCAATCAGCGAGTCGAAGGCTAAAAATCTGCCACCACTCCCGCCTGCAGCTCCGGCAGCTTTGACACTCTGAATAATGAAATGATTCTAATGAAATGATCTCATGAAATGAAATGAATGAAAATCGCTTATTGTCACAAGTAGGCTTCAAATGAAGTTACTGTGAAAAGCCCCTAGTCGCCACATACCAGCGCCTGTTCGGGGAGTCTGGTACAGGAATTGAACCATGCTGCTGGCCTGCCTTGGTCTGCTTTAAAAGCCAGCGATATAGCCCTGTGATAAACCAGGCCCAGAACTACTGGACCCGGCTCCAGCTCCGCGATCAGCGACATGGTGCTGAAGAGCCCCAAACGTTTGCACGTTAGGACATGCCCAGAACATGTACGGGATTCTCTGGGCCCCTCCCACACCGCTCACACTTATCTTCTACCCCTTCAAACACCTGACTCATCCTTGTCCTCATTAAGTGTGCCCGATGCACCACCTTCAGTTGTATGAGCCCGAGGCATGCACATGGCGCCGTGGTGTTCAACCTCCATTAGGCCTCAAACCACAACCCCTCCCTCCACCCCCATGCTCCTCCTCCCATTTCACCTTAATCCCCTCCTGTGAAGCCCTGCCCTCCACCAGCAGCCTCCCATAGATACTAGAAATGTTACCCTCCTCCAACCCGGCCAGCTACAGTACCCTCTTCACCAAAGACGTGGACGGTGCAACCGGAATACTCAAATAAACCTTCCATGCAAAATTCCAGAGTTGCCGGCTCCAACATATGGTTGTCCCTGATCGGTATCATCCTCGACCCTCTCCTCACTTTAAAGTGCTGCCGTAATTACCTCCATATTTTTAGGGTAGCCATCACCACCGTGTTACCCGAAAACCTCCTTGGAGAGAACGGGAGCGGGGGGGGGGGGGGGGGGGGGGGGGGGGGTCACCAGCGCCTGCAATCCTATTCCCTCACACAACCTGGCTTTCACCTTCATCCAGACTGACTCCTGATCCCCCCCCCACCAACCCAACACCTTCTCTGCATTTGCCGCTCAATAGTAGTAAAGCAGGTTGGGCAGCCCAAACCCCCCTGACTGCTGGGCCCTCTGTAGACCACTCCTCGGATCCTCGCCACCTTCCCTGCCCATATAAACAACAAAATCATGCTTTCCACCCCTATAAAGAATGCCTTTGGCAGAAACACCAGCAGGCATTGAAACATTGAACCATGGCAAGGTATTCATCTTCACCGATTGCACTCGCCCAGCTAACGACAGTGGGAGACTGTCCCATCTCTGTGGGTCTGACCTCACCCTGCTCATTAAGCTTGAACAATGTAACTTCCGAAGTTGTGTCCAATCTCTTGCCATCTGTACCTCTCACTACCTGAAATGCAAGTTTGTCAGCCTGAATGGCAACACTCCAAATTAGTTCCCCTCCTGAGCGGGGTGACCAGGAAACATTCACTTTTATCCCAATTCAGTTTATACCCGGTAAAATCTCAAAACTGCTTTAGTATCCCCATTTTGTCCCCCATCGTCGGGATAGAGCCGTGATGTACAGCAATAGGTTGCTGGCATGCAGAGACACTCGAGACACCCTATTCTCCTCCCTTTCTCATTATCCTCCTCCACTTATCCGAGCTCCTCAAGGTGATGGCCAAAGACTCAATCACCAACGCATATAGGAGAGGGAACATAGGGGACCACTGCCTAGCTCCCCCATGCAGTCGGAAGTAGCCTAAGCTTACATTATTTATCTGGGTACTCCTGGTACAATTCCTAGTGCAACAACTTAACCCACAACGCAAATTTCGTCCCTATCCCAAATCGCTCCAGCACCACGAGCAGATACCTCCACTCCACCCTATCAAAGGCCTCTCTGCATCCAGCGCCACTTCCTGCTCATCCCCCTCTGCATGAGATGGCACCACATTCAACAGATGCTGCATAATGGAAGACAATCGCCTGCCTTTCACAAATCCTGTCTAATTCTCCGCAATGAACTGCGGGAACCACCACTCCAACATGAGCGGTAGCACCGTTGCTGAAATCTTGTATCTATGTTCAACAACAAGATTGGTTGGTATGACCTACATTCCACCGGGTCTCTATCCTTGTCCAGAAGTATTGAAATAGAAGCCTGACTCATTGTTTCTGGGAGCACTTCCGCATCCTCAAACGCCTCCAGCAGCAGCGGGACCAACCTGTCCATGAATGTTTTATAAAAGTCCACCGAGAACCCATTGTTTATTCTGTGTTGTGGTCGTAGTACAGATGCACACAGAACATCTAATTCCTTGACTAGTAAGATACGTTATTAACAGAATAAACACGTGGAGAGATAAATAACAAATTATGGTACTAACGGTAACAAGTAAATTAATGCAGTGAATTGTCCTGCAGCTACTTCTCGTGCGACTATCCTCGAGTACGACTTACTACCAACTACCGGATATTTCAAGTCCCATGTTAGATCTCTATCGCCACCAGCTGGTTTGAGGGCAAATTGATAACTATATACATTAATATATACAAAACTGTACACAGGCATATCACCACACCCATCCGCCCCCGGTGCCTTCCCGTCTCCATATTCCTAATTGCCTTCCTGACTTCCTCTGCCCTGCAGAGGCTCTTCCAATCATCCTGGTCCTCCTCCTACATACTTGGACACTCCAACCCACCCCTACCAAAAATCAACCATGTCCTCTGGAGATTCCGAGCTGTATAACATTTTGTAAACCATCTCAAACACTCTGTTCACTTTCTCCGGTGCAGAAACCAACTCATCCCACCCCCCATCCACGTATCTCAAAGATTTCCGGGGTGTTGCCTGCCACCTCAACTGGCATGCCAGCAGCCTGCTGGCCTTCTCCCCATACTCATAGATTCTCCCCTCGCCCGTTTCAACTCTGAGCCACCTTATCCATGGTCACTAGGTCACATCGTGCCTGCAACAGCTTCCTGTTCACCAAAAGCTCTGGGGTAGGGTCCTGCAAATACTTCCCATCCACCTCCAATATCTAAACCACCAGCTACTGGCATTCCTCCCTCTCTTCCCTGTCCACCTGTGCCTTATATGCAATCGCCTCTCCTCTCACCACAGCCTTCAGGGCACCCATGGCAACCAGGGCGAAACCTCTCCATTCCTATTGATTCTGCATAATCATCCAACACCTTGGCCATCTTTACACAAAACCCTAGCTCTGCTAAGTGTCCATATCCAAACTCCACGCTGGCCGTAGAGCTGGCCCCCTCTCCAAAACCACATCCACCAAGGGTGGACCATGGTCGAAAATTCCAATCGTAGAGTACTCCACTTTCTGCACCCACTGCAGCAGAACCCTCCCCATTATAAAAAAGTTGTTCCGCGAGTAGACCTTATGTACTGATGAGAAGAAAGAAAATTCCCTCTCCCTCGGATGTAGGAATCGGCACGTGTAGGTCCACCCCCATCTCTGTCATAAATTCCACTAATACCTAACCCCCACCCTACCCCCAAAGGGGTAAGCGACTTTGGCCTGGAGCGGTTGCCTTTCGGTACCTGGAAGGACCCTGTGACGTAAATCTTTAGGACGACCCTCACCTTGGTGGCCACCGGGAGCAGGTGCCCTCCCCCATTTCCCTGCAGTGCCAGATGTGCCATGATCTGGCAGATATGTTGGACTGTCCCCCTGCTCAGCCTGAGTTTTTGATGGCATGCACATTCTGGCAGGTCCTTGAATGACATGTGTTACCGGTACACTAGAGGCCTTATGTAGCACCTCCTTTGCACCTCCTCCTACTTGCCCTGTTGGGTGGCCGGCTCTCCATCCCCAGCAACTGCCTCCTATTCCGCTGCTGCACGTTCCGCTGCTGCAGCTTCCTCCTCTTCCTCGAGCAGCTCCAGCTCGTACAGCCGCAGTGCATCCCCCAGGGCTGCGGCGACTAGCAGGAAGGCCACCATTGCTGGTTGAATTCCAATATCAATTGTCTGCAGGGGTGAAAGCCCGACATATTAACATGGCGCTTACCCTCGAAGAAAGCATTTCCTCGTGAAAAACAAACTTAAACCTTTGTTGTGATCAACAAAGGAGGATGAGCAGAGGGGAAACAATTCACTCCTCACCCGGCCATTACAAGTGGGATGGTCAAGCTAAATTCCCACCATTTTTACTTCATCAGACGTATGAGGCTAGTCCAGAGGAGTGAGGGTCGAATGTAATGGTGGAGTTTAGTTTAATTATGCCATACAGATGTGCATGCAGTGTTAATTACATTCAAACTTAGGGCTACAAAGTCTCAGAGCAGCAGCGAAAGTACCACTGGCACTACCGGGGCCTCAAAAAGCCCAGGTGAATTTATTTTTTCTTTCTTTTTAAAGGTGTCATGTGGACCCTACTCCTGCCTCCACAAGGATTTCTTGGGTCACCCTTCTTCTGAGATCCCTCATTCCACTACAGCCTACAATTTTTTCCTGATCCCTTTCCTTACTTACCTTGCTTGGGATCAGTCCCTGTGTCTCTAGCAGTGGCTTGACCTCCTGAGACTTGTCTCTTCCGCCTGCCAGCTCACTTGTCATTCTAGCAGGCTACGGGGAGCGGGTCTTGGGGCATGCAAGATCTCCTGAGCCTCACACTCCATGGAGCTGGATGAATTGTAGCCCATTTCAGCTTCCACAGTTCTAATTTCTGTCCAAACTTTTATCAGGCACATTGAGTTATGACATGTGATGAACGTATTGCAGTAACCATTCACCGTATATGTAACTGTACCACGCTGTTGCCCATGAGGGCACCACCTATGGACCATTGCAAGGTATTACCTGTGATGTATCATATTGGTGCCTTTGTGGGCTCCGCCCTTGGCTCCTCCCCTTGAGGGGAGGTATAAGAGCAGTAGCTCTGTAGGCGGTTCTCAGTAGCAGAGCAGTCGATTAAAGCCACAGTTACATCTACTCTCTGTTTCGCGTGAATTGATGGTCGCATCATGACAAAAAATAATGACCCAGATCTCCTGGTGTCTGGGTTATTGTTCACAGATGTATGACCCAAGATGTGGGTCAGGAACCTGTGGAATTTCTGACACATTGACTCCCTGGAAATGGCCCAGGAAGTTTAATCTTGTGATGGACAATTGTTCTGCTCCCTGGGATCTTCTGCGCATATTTTTGGCTCTGAATTAGATATGGAGGCTTTGGACTGTTCAGGTTTACTTACCTGAATAGTTAACCAGGAAATGTTGGACAGAAAAATCCTAGTCTAATTCTTGGATGACCACAGAACTGACCCCTCCACTCAACTAGCACTGCAGTCCCCAACCAACCCCTGAAGCAAACCTGACTACTCCAGCCCACTTACCCATCCTCACCAATTTACTACCTTACCCAATTAGCACCCTACCAACCTGCCACTCTACCCATCTTCCACTGCCATCCAGCCCACTTACCCATTTAACTCACCCACCTACCCATTGTAATTGAAAATACAGAAAAATGTGTCATTTGAAACATGGAAGTCTGGCAATATCTGGTCTGAGAGGATACAGGGAAAGATCCCACAAAAGGTTAATAGCAGCTGCAAAGAGCAGGATTATAAAATGCAGATTCTTTCTCACAAGCAGGCTTATCAAACACACAGGATCATTGTGGTAAGCTAAAACAATGGCTCACACCTTTATTGAAAGTAACTATCTCAGGAGGCATCTGAAAAAGCATGGATAAGAGTTTCAATTGAATTAAGTGACGAATGTTTAAAGCAGGCAGGTCTTTCAAGTCATAACCAAGTTAAATTTTAGCATACAGCTAAAAGCAAAGTCTCACACCTTAATTGAAATTAACTCTCTTAGTAAACAGCTGGAAAGGATGGATGATGCTCAGTCGAATTTGGTGTCAATTCTAAGTGCAAAATTCTACGAACATCAAGTCAATTAAAAGAAAATTGGAGACGACCTGTCTACGAGAGACATAATTTAAAGTCAAAATCAAAGGCAAAGTTATGAGCTGGGGACAATTGGAAAATTAAACGATTCAAAATCACAGAAATAAAAGTAACACCTATTGAAACCAAAGCATTTTGTAATCAGATCTGAGAGGTGATGTTATGCCCAAAATGAATAATTAGTTGTATTCAAATGTTTACATCAAAGATACTTTTTAACAATCAAAGTGAAACAAGCTCATTTACAATAAAGTCGATAAAACTTAATAACTCTTTGAAAGAGAATATAAACCGGAAGAAAGGCAACAGCAACAGGAGAGAAGGGGAGGAGAACTCAGAGAGAGAGAGAGAGAGCTCGGTCATGGGAAAGACAAGATAAGCAGCCGAGTTTAAACAGTTATACATCTAAGGAAGACTAGAATTTAAACAGGAGTCAGAGTCAGCTTAGAGATAGCTAGCAGAGTTAGCTCTTATAGCTCAGTACATGGATCAACAAGACACAGCAACAGAGCTAACCAGCGAATACATCCCAAAATGACCAGAATTTAAAGAAGATTGAGTGTCAAGGTGGGCCTGAAGGTCCCTTCAACCAACAGGAAGGATCCAGAAGCAAGGTCTTTTTACCTTTCTGTAAAGAAAGTATTTGCAGCTTTTAAAAGAAAAAATATAATAATAAAATAACTTAACTTAACCTGAAAAAGTGTTTTTTTCCTAAAGTCTACGTTACTTACTTAGCAATGCAGGACCCAGGACATCGATGCTACTAAGTGGTAAGTAGATAAAATCTTCGGTGAAGGTATGGGTTATACTGAGGGATAACTTGAAAATATAGTTTAACCTGAATAGCACCCACCGTAGCCTGCATCGGAGTCAGGGACTGAGAATCTCTGTTCACCATTTAGAATATTGGCCCTTTTTTGGTATAGGGGGAATTCTAAGAATAGTGGTGAGTTTTCAAAAACACCATCCAGCCACCCGACTCATTCATCCACTTACCCATTCAGCCATTCACTCTGGACATTTAAACTTAACTCATGGTAGCTAATGCTTTAAAAGAGGAAATGTTTTCTGCATGTTTCTTTTCACTCCTCTCTGCATGGATTCCTGTGCTGAGCAAGTTATTCCGGCTGCTGCATTAGCAGTTGGATCCTTTTAAATAAGTGAACAGTTTTCTGACTGATCAACGTCAAAAGCAGTGGTTCCAAAGCTGATCGGAAAATGTGGGCCAATAATAAGAAATATTCATCCAGCAACATTATAACGGCAGTACTGGTAATTTTTGAACTGTCACATGGGAAAAGCAGCTGCTAATTTACGCACAACTAAATAGCAATGTGATAATGATCCAAACCCGTTTTAATAATGTTGATTAAAGGATAAATACTAGCCAGGACACTCAGGGAATGTTCCTGCTCTTCTTCAAAATAGTGCCATCAGACCTTTGCCTCTGAATTTATTTATTGGTTATTTTAACTTTGTGTGCTTTGGTTATCAACCCTACTGCTGGTGGGATGACCTAACAGGGAAAGCAGGACATCTTATCTAAAAAATGGTACCTCAGTGTGTCACTCCCTCAGTAACTCAGTGGCGTGTCAGTCCAGATTATGACTCAAGCCTCTGCCATTTTTTTCATTCTCCACAAGGTGAATTATTTTTTGTCTTTAGTTTGCTGATCCTTTTATATATCAATGATTTAGATTTAAATGTAGAGGACATGAAGAATTTTTTTTCAGACGATATGAAAATTGTCCGTGTGCCTGAAAGTGAGGAAGAAAGCTGAAGACTGCAGGGTGATAGAAATGGGCCGGTCAGTTGGTCAGAAAAGTGGCAAATAGAATTCAATTTGGAGAAGAATAAGATAATGGGGAGGATAAAAAAACAATGGAATGCCCAATAAATGATGGGATTGTGATAAGTGTAGAGTAACTGAATGACCTTGGAGCGCATGTCCACAGATCCCTGGAGTGGGCTGGTACATAATGTGATCAAGAAGGAACACAGGATACTTACCTTTATTGTCCAAGGCCTAGAGTGTAAGAGCAGGGAGGTTATGCTAGAACTGTATAAAACACTAGCTAGACCACAGCCAGAGTACTCTGTACAGTTCTGCTAACTGCATTACAGGAAGGATATGATCACACCATAAGGGTACAAAAGATATTTTCAAGAATTATGGAAAGTGTCAGCAATGAAGAAAAGATTGGATAGGTTGGAGTGGTTTACTTTGAGACAGCGGATATATAATGGAAACCTAATTAGTCGATTGCAATGACTTATTTTGATTAGTAGAGAGGTCAATAATCATGGGCTATATATTTAAAGTAATTAACAAAATGATTAAAGGGGAGTTGAGGAGTAACTCCTTTTTGCTGATGGGATGGTAGGGATCTGTGACTTATTGTCTGAATGAGTATTAGAAACTGAAATCCTCATTGCAATTAAAACAAAAAACTTGGATTTGCATTTGATGAGCCACAACTGGAGGGCTGTGGATCAAGAGCTGGAAGTTAGGATCTGACAGGGTAGCTCTTTTTCAGCCAGCACAGGCATGATGGACTAAATGGCCTCCTCCTGCATCATAACATTTTCCATGTGATCATTCCAATCTTTTTTTAACTTTAAACTTAAACAGGAAGGCTCTACAGCGCAACCTGCTGGCATGATTGGGCTTGTGACAGTTAATAATAGCTCACATAAACATTGGGAAATTATGAAAGGGCACTGAGAGGCGTAACATGGAATAGCGCAGTGCTAGTGCTTGCAAGACACTGTAATTACAATGTGGCACATTTAAGTATATGAGCCAGATTTAACTTTCTGGCAGTATTGGATTTGTGAGGGTTGCAAGTGTTGCAACACTGTTCAAAGCAGGGAGCCTAGTCAGTCAGCCGTCAGCCTAACATCAGTGGTGGAGAAAAGTCTTGCGACCATAATCTGGGGCAAAATTGTCACTTGGAAGAAGAAGTCTTTCAATAAATGACAACCAACATGGATATCTTATGCAAATTATATTTGATTAACTTTATTTAGTTTTTCAATATCTGGCTCCCGAGGCCTGCTCAAGGAACTTACCTTGAAAACTTATTTTCCCTCAGTTTTCTGCTCATCCAATCATAAGCTGGCTTCTCCATGCATTTGCTATTGGTTGGCTCACTAGTTTGACAAACCTGCCATAGAAGAAAAGGTCAGTATGCTAAAAATCCCAAGGAGACAGGACCAGGGACTCACCAAAATTAAGGTAATCAAAATATTAGGAATGTAGAAAATAACGGCACCAAAGAACGACAACTTCCCAGGGCCAGATGCTTTCCATCCCAGCGTTTTATAGGAAATAGGTGAGGAAATTGCTTATGACTGATGCACAATCAATGGACACGAAACAAAGGAATAGTCCGAAGCGAAGGCTTTAATCAGCAAGAAGTGAGCCCAGCAGCAGGAGTCCAGAAATGACCTGGCTGCTGGGGAACGCGGGTTCTTATACCCCGCCTCATAGGCAGAGCTACCTTCCTCTCGACCAATGAGAATACAGAGGACACAATACTTGGGCCAATGGCAGCAAGCCCTCTGACCCATGGCAGCTCACACTCCCAGGTACCGTAATACCCCTAGTCATACTACCACAATGACAAGAGTATAACTTTCCAAAGCTCTCTTCTCCAAGAGCCATTTCTGTGGATCGTAAAATTGCATGTTATTCTCTATTTCTGAAAGTTGCAAAGAAAACCAGGAAATTATAGTCCAGTTTGCCTTACATTTGTTGTTGGAGAATTATTACAAGTCTGTAATTAAGGATGGGGTGACTGAATGCCTAGAAAACTTTCAGTTGATCAGACAGAACCAGCATGAATTTGAAAGGGCTAAGTCATGGCTGACAAACCTGACTGAATTTTTTGAAGAGGTGATAGAAATAGTGGACGGGGGTTATTTATGGCTGTTACTTATAAGGACCTCCAGAAGGTGTTTGATAAATTCTGTTATCAGAGAATGCTGGCTTAAGTTTAAATTCTTACAATTGAAGGCAAATTATTGAGCTGGTTAGGAAACTGGCTAAGCAACAGGAGATGGAGTAGGAATGATAAACAGGTACTCTAATAAGCAAAATGTAACTAGTGAGATCCCACTGTAGTAAGGATATTCACTGTATATATTAATAACTTAGATGATGGGATAGAAAGCCACATATCCAAATTTGCTGATGACACAAAGATAGGTAGCATTGTAAGCAATGTACATGGAACAATTAAATTAGACATATTGATAGGTTAAGTGATTGGACAAAACTGTGGCAAATCAATTTCAATATAAGCAAATGAGAACTCATCCACTTTGGGCCTAACAGAATACTTTCTAAATTGAAAATATATGATTCGGGATCAGGGATGCAAGAGCAGTGAACAAAGAAATGTACCCCTGGAATAAGATAGCAGAAGACCAAAAGGTCCACAATTGGGTGAAGAAACTAATCTGGCAGCTGGGAAAGGGAACAGTATCTTAACAGTGTCTGTGAACAGATTTAGTTTTATTTATTCTCTCACGGGATGTGGGCTTTGATGGTTAGACTGTCATTTATTGCCGATCACCAATTGTCCTCGAGACGGTGGTGGTGAGCTGCCCTCTTGAACTGATGTTATAAATGCAGGTACATCTACAATACTGTTTCGAAGGGTGTTCCAGAATTTTGACGCAGTGACAGTGAAGGAACAGTGATGTAGTTCCAAGTCAGGATGGTGTGTGGCTCAGAGGGGAACTTGCAGGTGGTGGTATTCCCATGCATTGGTTTCCCTTGCCCTTCTAGTGTAGAGGTCACAGGTTTGGAAGGTGCTGTCATAGAATCCTTGGTGAGTTTCTGGAGTGCATTTTATAGATGGTCCACACTACTGCCACTGTGCTGGAGGGGGGTGAATTTTTTTTAAGGTGGTGAATGAGGTGCCGATCAAGCAAGCAACTTTGTCTTGGATGGTGTTACACTTCTGGAATGTTGTTGGAGCTGCATTCATCCAGGCAAGGAGAGATTTTTCCATCACATTCCTGACATGAGTCTTGTAGATGGTGGGCATGGTTTGTGGAGTCAGAAGTTGAGTTCTCTGCACAGAATTCCCAGCCTCTGATCTGCCCGTGTAGCCATGATATTTATAAGGCTAGTCCAGTTCAGCTTCTGGTCAATGTAGTCGTGGCCTAGTGGTTAAGGCGATGGACTAGATGCGGCCGAGTGGTTAAGGGGATGGACTAGAAATCCATTAGGATCTTCCCGCGCAGGTTCGAATCCTGCCGACTACGGTACTTCATTTTTTAGGGGCTGGTTTAGCTCACCAGGCTAAATCGCTGGTTTTTAAAGCAGACCAAGCAGGCCAGCAGCACGGTTCGATTCCCGTACCAGCCTCCCTGGACAGGCACCGGAATGTGGCGACTAGGGGCTTTTCACAGTAACTTCATTGAAACCTACTCGTGACAATAAGCGATTTTCATTTCATGGTAACCCCCAGAATATTGATAGTAGGGAATTCAGCAATGGACATCAAGGGGCTATGGTTAGATTCTCTCTTGTTGGAAATGGTCAATGCCTGGAACTTCTGTGGTGTGAATGTTACTTGTCCCTTGTCAGCCCAAGCCTGGATATTGTTCAGGTCTTGCTGCTTATGAACATGGACTGCTTCAGGATCAGAGGAGTCGCAAATGGTGCTGGAGATTGATTTGGCTATCATCAGTGAACATTTCATTTCTGACCTTCTGCTGGAGGGAAGGTCATTGATGAAGCAGCTAAAGATGATTAGGCCTAAGATCCTAACCTGACAAACTTCTTCAGCAATGCCCTGGAGTTGTGATGATGACCTCCAATGACCACAACTCTCTTCTTTTGTGCAAGGTATGGCTCCAATCAGTCTAGTATTTCCCCCCCCCCCCCCCCCATGCCATACTCGGTCAAATGCTGCCTTGATGTCAAGGGCAATCATTCTCACCTTATCTCTTCGGTTCAGCTTTGCCCATAAATGAATCAAGGTTGTAATGAGCTCAGGAGCTGAGTGGCTCCGAAGGAACCTAAACTGAGCATCAGTGAGTAGTCTATTGGTGCCGCTTGATAGCTCTGTCAACAATCACTTTGTGATGGTCGAGAGTAGACTGATTGGCATTAATTGTTTGGGTTGGATTTGTCTGCTATTTGTGATCAGGACATACCTGGGCAATTTTCTATATTGCCAGGTAGATAGCAGTATTGTAGCTGTACTAGAACAGCTTGGCCAGGGGTGCAGCAAGTTCTGAAACACCAGTCTTCAGTACTCTTGCAATAATGCTGTCAAGGGGGCCCGTAGCCTTTTCAGTAACCAGTGTCCTCAACCATTTCTTGCTATGGGGCTTGTTTAGCACAGGACTAAATCGCTGGCTTTGAAAGCAGACCACGGCAGGCCAGCAGCACGGTTCAAGTCCCGTACCAGCCCTCCCAAACAGGCGCCGGAATATGGCAACTAGGGGCTTTTCACAGTAACTTCATTGAAGCCTACTTGTGACAATAAGCGATTTTCATTTCATTTCATGTGGAGTGAATTGAATTGGCTGAAATCTGTGATTCTGGAAACCTCAGGGGGAATCAGAAATGTATAATCCACTCAATACACAGGATAGGTTGTGCAAACTATGCATGCATTTCCTTGAGTATTAATGGTAAGATAAGCACAGTGGATAGCACTGTTGCTTCACAGCATGAGGGTCCTGGGCTCGATTCCCGCTTGGGACACTGTCTGTGTGGAGTCTGCACATTCTCCCTGTGCTTGCGTGGGATTCCTCTGGGTGCTCCGGTTTCCTCCCAAAAGTCTTGAAAGATGTGCTTGTTAGGTGCATTGGACATTCTGAATTCACCTCAGTGTACCTGAACAGGCGCCGGAGTGTGGCGACTAGGGGATTTTCACAGTACCTTCATTGCAGTGTTAATGTAAGCCTACATGTGACAATAATAAAGATTATCATTATTATGATGGAGCTGTTACAGTAGAGAAATTATATCCTCCGATAGGGGGCTCAGAACCTTAATATTAGAAATATTGATCAGAGAGCATTTTTTCACACAAAGGTTTGTGGAAATCTGACCCTGAAAAGGCTGTTAAAGATGGATCAATTGAAAATTTCAAAACTAAGTGATAGTTTTTTTCAGATAAGGGCAATGTAGGAAGATAGTGTGAAGATACAGATCTTGAGTGTTGGACTTGTCAGGGCTGCAGGAGGTGAAAAAGTCTTGGTCTTTGCCTCTCTAATAGCCCGGAGGCGACTCTTGCTTGGATGGAGGGCATCGCAGCCGCCCAAGGCGTTGGCATGGTTGGGGGATTTGTCAGAATTCCTGAATTTGGAAAAGATAAAGTATGCCATAAGGGGATTGGAGGAGGGGTTTTACTCGAGGTGGCTGTCGTGGATTAAATTCTTTAAGGAGCTGGTTGTCATCAACAATAGGGGAGGGTGGTGGTGGTTAGGAAGGGTTCTGGGTAAATAAAGGATGGGGGGGCTGGGTTGTGGGGATATTTTTGTAACATAATGACATAATTGAACTTCTGGTAGCGGCCAGGGAGTGAGTGGTCACACATTTGATGGCTCCCGCTCTCGGTGGATTTTTTCAGTCCTTCCCCACCTGAATTGTGTGGTGTTTGAGGGCAAAAGGTACACGAGTGTCCAATGAATGTAATACTCTTCTGATCAGGCTGATGTATGGCTATTCAGATGAGGAATGCCATGAGGAAGAAAAAGCAGCTGGAGCAAGAAAGTTTTTGTGGTGCGACACAGGAGATGGCACAGAGCAAGGGTGCAGCATTGCCCTCCCAGTGATCGACAGAGCAGCTGGTGGAATTCCTCAATGGAAAATTTCATTAGCAGAGGAAGGCCTCTGAGGATTTGGCGGTGGAGCAACTTAGGGTGGCGATTAAGCGGGTGGAGCAGAGGCAGGAGGCTCAGGGCCTGGTGATCCATAAAGTGGAGGAGTCAGTGTGGAGCATGAGGATCGCTTGATCTTGCTGGAGGCTGAAATGGTGCTGAGTAGCCAGAAAAGGCTGAGGAAGAACCTGGAGGACCTTGACAGGCGCGTTAGGAGGCAGAATCTGCAGATTGTGGGGATGCCCAAAGGCTTTGAAGGGGCGGAGGCTGCCAAGCATGTGGCGAGCACATTGGAGAAGCTGATGGGAGAGGGGATCTTTGAGCCACCCCTCCAGGTGGACCAAGTGCACAGGGCAGAGGAGGAGGATGCAAGTGGGGGTGCCGCTGAGGGTCATGGTGGTGAGGCTGCATTGGTTCTTGATCAAGCAGAAGATCCAGAGGTGGATGAGGCAGACCAAAAGTGTACCTGGGAGGGGAGTGAGCTGCACTGAATTAGTCATTATTAAAAACTATGGGATTTCCTGAAATAAATGATTGGGACATACACCAGATTAATATAGTAGCTGAAATATGAAACTTAAAATGTTTTATGAATGTTTTGACATTCAGCAAATTAATTAGTTTTTCAGAGAGTGTGAGGCTGCCCGACCATACCATGAACTTAGTATGCTATTAGAAACCCAGCTACAATCGTGTAAAAGAACCAGTTATAATGATAATCTTTATTAGGGTCACAAGTAGGCTTACATTAACACTGCAGTTAAGTTACTGTGTAAATCCCCTATGTCGCCACACTCCAGCATCTGTTCGGGTATACAGAGGGGGAATTCAGAATGCCCTATTCAGCTAACAAGTAATCTTTCGGGACTTGTGCGAGGAACCAGAGCAGCCAGAGGAAAACCACGCAGACACGGGGAGAACATGCAGACTCCGCACAGACAATGACTCAAGCTGGGAAATTTATCTGAAGGAGAAATTCACTGAGAATCACTCCCCTACCTGGTACATGTTTCCTTTTCAGATGATAATCCAAATCCTTCCTCTTAGTTTAGGTCTCTGCTGAATCTGCTTTTACCACACTTTCATGCTGTGCATTCCAGATCCTAACCACTCTGTCCATGAAAAATATTTTCCTCATGTTGCCATTACTTCTTTTGTTCAGTGATTTGTACTTGATTTCAGTCTGAGGGGTGGACCTCCAACAATGCAGTTTGTGGGAAGGGTATGTATAATTGTTGGAATTTCCGGATTTTTGCATTACTGCTCATGCGCAGACCCCAGAAGTTCCTGTCAATTTCAGGGCAGTAAGATAGTCAATGCTGACAGTTTGCTTGTCAATGCCACAACAAAATCTGGGCCATTACCTTTAGGTCACTGTCATCAACCATTCAATAGTACATTTTCTGTTTTTTGAATGCAAGAAAATCTGTGTCTTTACTCGCATACATGTATGTGTGGGGCATTATCTTGTTTACATTGCCAATTAGTCTGCATTTTGCTTAATACACCCTCTAGTTGATAGCTTGACATGTTTTCCGCATAAAGTTTGCAAGATGCAAATCCCCAACACAAAGTATAAATGCCATGCTGGTCAGTATAATTTGTCAGAAGGTTTGCTGCTGAAATTATAATCCAATGACAGTGCAGGTAACATTTACAAGCTGGCCAACTTCAGAATCACTGTTGTCGCAAGTCAAAGTGATTTCATCTTTCTTTAGCAAGTTCTCCTGTATTAACCATATAGAGTTAATGTTTAACTAGCAAGATAGAGATTAAATAAAACATTTTCTTCTGTCATTTTAAACGTTTATTTTAAATAAAACTTCACAGATGCAAGTTTTTTCGCACACTAGTGTCATGGGCACAGTATCAGAGAGGTGGTGCAATATGTGATGTCATCGGCATATTTTAGTGGTTTCTGATGAAAAGCAGCTGGAACCAAGTTAATTTGATCTTAGTCACATCATAAAAGCATCCTTTATTCCTCATGTTTGTAGCAAACTAAAATAAATAAAACCCCTTAAAAGCACTATTAAACTTCACACTCCAGACTTCTTCAATCCACCAAGTATGTTTTTCTGTGTTTAAAAGCCAGCAATTTGCATAAAACTGTAGATACCATCTTTTGTGTCACGTCACGGTCTACTAAAATCTCCAGGTTCTTTTAGATGTTAGAAAATAACCTAAGTATATCCAAGCTGTTTCAATTTAAAAAGAAACCCAAACTACATGCTGCATATAACACAAAGGCAATTAACTTGCATCATCATGGATTTCCGATTACTTTCAAACCAAAGTGCAAGTTATTCATTTAAGAAAAATATACAAATTAAATATATTTTATAATACAATCTGCCAGCAATAGTAATGAAGATGACAGCTTTAGCAATCTGTGATACAGAATGCACAGAATTATTGTGATTGTGCAGTGGCTGTACAAACTCAATTCAAAATAATGTTAGTAAACAGCCCGGTGGAGTTCTCAATCACAGAGAGAAGACAGATAGGGAGAGAATGGGTAACAATTACATAGGCTCAGTATTCATCCTGGTCATCTTCTGGATGATTTATAACGCCATCATCTTCTGGAGGAGCAAACCCGTCCTGTAAAATGAAAACACAAACAGAGTGTATTGAATCAGTAGCACTGGATCAACTCAACAACATACATTTATATAGCATTTTTAACATAAATGCCCCAAGCTGCTTCAAAGCATTATCAAACAAAATGTGACTCAGCGATAACAGTGAAGAAATTCAATAAAATTGAGACTGCTGCCAATGGGATTTAGTGTCCCGACATCTGAATTGCATGCTTTGTGAATAGTTAACCACAAAATATCACAGCTGAAGCTATCAGGCTTAAGAAATATTCATTGACCAGCAAAGTAAACTAATCTCCAAAGCAATAATTATCAATGTAAAATGCTAATTTGGATAGCCTGGGCCCCAATTAATGCAGTGCATGAACTACCGTACCATATCAGATATTCTGGGTGATATGCCCTCTAACTTTCCTCCAATTTGTTGCTTTTCCTGCATGTTTTTGATAAATGACAAAAGTTGGTACTTGGATTAAAAGTATTTTTCATGGTATTGTTGAAATGTGCAGCATGGGAGGGGGCTATTCAGACAGTCATGTCTGTGCTGGCTCTTTGAAAGTTGCTTCGTCCCACATCCCTGCCTTTTTGTACACAACCCTGTAAGTTCTCCATCCTCAAGCACCAACATCCTTTTAAACTGGTTAATGGAATCGGCCTCCATCTTTTCAGGTAGGATGTTCTAGCTCCCAACAACTCTGAATGAAAACATAATTTTTGCCCCTCTAGATCGCTTTCCAATGATATTAAATCTGGTTACTCATCAACTTGCCAGACAAATTAGGTTTTAATCATCTTGAAAAGCTCTATTAAATCTCTGTTCAAAGGAGAACAGTCCTAACATTCCCAACCTCTCTTTATAAATGAAGCTCCTCAGCTCCTGACAACATACTGTTAAACACCCTCTTCTATGTTTTCCAAGGCCTTTACATTTTTCCTGAAGTGTGATGCCCAGGATTATCCACAAAACTCCAGTTGAGACATGACTAGTAATTTATAACATTTTAGCACAATTCCTTTGCTTTTATATTCCATGTCTCTTTATAAACAGAACTATCCCTTTAAAAAAATTTTTTTTTTTTTTTTTTAAAAGAATACCCAATTCATTTTTTACAATCTGGTTGTCGATCCTCCCACCTGTGGGATCAGTTTTTCCCTACCAATTCTGTCCAGACCCTCGTGATTTTGAATCAAATTTCCTCTGAACCTTCTCTTCTCCAAGGAGAACAGACCCAACTTCTCTAATTTATTGACAGAACTGAAGTTCCTCATTCCTGAAGCCATTCTGACAGATCTTTTCTGCACCCTCTCTAATGACTTCAAATCCTTCCTAAATTGTGGTGCCCAGAACTGGACGCAATACTGGCTGAACCAGTATTGGTTTAATATAACTTCTTTGCTTTTGTACTCTATGCCACTATTGATAAAGCCATGATGTGGAGATGCCGGCGTTGGACTGGGGTGAGCACAGTAAGAAGTCTTACAACATCAGGTTAAAGTCCAACAGGTTTGTTTCAAACACGAGCTTTCGGAGCGCAGCTCCTTCTTCAGGTGAAGGAGCTGCACTCCGAAAGCTCGTGTTTGAAACAAACCTGTTGGACTTTAACCTGGTGTTGTAAGACTTCTTACTATTGATAAAGCTCAGGATACCATATACTTCACTGATTGCTCGCTCAGCCTGTCCTGCTACCTTCACTGATTTATGCACATATATGCACAAGTTACTTTGCTCTGTCACCCCTTTTAGAATTGTACTTTTTATTTAATATTGCCTCTTCACGTTCTTCCTAGCAAAATTAATTCACTTGGAATAGGTGTCAATTTCACCAATCTGTTAATGTCCTTTTGAAGTTTACTATCCTCCTCACTGTTCATGATACTTACAGGTTTTGTATCATCTGTAAATTTAGAAATTGGGCCCTTTAAATCAAGGCCTAGGTCATTAATATACATCAGGAAGAGCAGGAGTCCTAACATCAACCCGTGTGGAACTCCAATCTGAAAAACAATAGTTAATCCCTACTCTGCTGTCACTCAGCCAATTTCATATTCATGTTGCTACTCTCCCTTTTATTCCGTGTTCCATTATGTGAAAACCATCCACCCCTTTACTTCTTATCATTGAGCCATTCTCATATCCATTATTTTCTCTTAACTCTATTCCATCTTGACAAACTGCCTGCGCGTTACAATTGATAATGCCAGGTGGTGAAGGCTAGAACAAGTATTTAATATTTACACACTTATGCTTTTAATTAAGAGATGCATATTGCAAACTTGTACCTCTAATCCTAACCAAACATTTCAGTCTTCTACTATATGTAGGAGCACAAGTGAATCCCCAGTTAATACCATCCTTGTGCTCCCCACCCTTGAGCCCTTGCTGCTTCACACAACACCTTTCTGGCTGCCCTGTTCCCTGAAAACAGCAAGCAGTGCAGTAAAGTGAGTGGCAAGTGGAAGGGTTCTGTGCCAGTACAGTGGCAGGTGGTACAATGTTAACATAAAGGGTAGAGTGAAGTGGAAGTCAATTAGCTGGCTGCCAAATTAAGCAAATTGAGAACAGTTATATCACATCACAATTACTGTGAAATGAACTCTAACTAACTGTAATTTCAATTGAATGGTCACTGAGAGTTGGACATGATGCAAAAAAACTGTTCACATTAAATAAGGGTGTCTAAGATCAGAACTAGATGTTTCTAAAGACAATTCCAAAGTTAGTTAGTCTGTCAGTGAAGGCTGGCAAACTACAACAAATTTTCAAGGAAATGTCATTCCTGAAATTCTTCTTTCTATAGGTCAGAACAAATTACATATGCAGCACAGGAAAACCTGGTAGTTTGCCACCCTTCATTGACAGGTTTACTAACTTTGGCATTGCCTTTAGGGCAGGGATTTAATTCCATGTATTTTCAAATTGATGCCAGTGTTTGTGCTCCAATCAAGCCTCTTACCATCTTTCCTTTTCTAAATCTATTATTGTAACCTTCCATTCTCTTCTCCCCATATATTTGCAGAGCTTCCCTTAAATGCATCTATACCATTAGCTGAAATGAGTCCTTGTGATAGCGAGTTCACATTCTCACCAATCTTTGGGTAAAGAAGTTTCTTCCAAAATCCTTATTTAATTTTTTGGTGACTATCTTATTTTGGTTGTCTCTATTTCTGCTCCTCCCCACAAGGAGAAACATTCTGTGTGGCTGTCATTCGTAACTGGCTGAGCGAAACAGGGTTTCAGACAATGTTTGCAGCTTACCTGAAATAATTTATGACAAAGTAGATGTATTAGCTGGTGTTAGTGAGATCAATTGAGACCTTACAGATCCTAATGTCAAAAGCAGGTAACACTCTTCTAACAACAGTTGAGGCTGAGTACCCTATCTTTGGAGCTATTGCCTGACACTGGACAACTTTGATTAGGTCAAAGGTGATTCTAAGTTAATACTTTCAATAAAATGGAAAAGACGAAGTAACAATTTACTTATAAAGAACAATAATGAGTTTTACTATCGACCAGGAGAGAAAAGTAGGGAAAATACAATTCAACAAAATGCAAGAGTGAGGAAGAACACTTGGCTCTCAAGCCAAGTTAAACATTTCTTCAGGGATAGTGGTCTATTATTGGTTTTTACATTTGCGCACGCCATGGCATTAATCTAAAAAATATTGAAATGAGAAAACACACCTCGGTTGCATACAGAATCTCCACAATCCTCTGAATAGCAGAGTTGTTTTCGCTTTCGTGTTCTTGGCAGATGAGTTCAATATCCCTTAGTTTACTGAAGTAAAAGTCTCTCTCCTTCTCAAGTCCATCCACTGTTAATTTCAATTCCATTAACTGTCAGAAAGTAAAAGGGGGGAAAAGTAAATATGAACATTTTCATAGATTTATCAACTTTTACAGCACAGGAGGCCATTAGGTCCATCGTGTCCACACCAGTCAACAAAGGTCTGACTACATTAATCCCATTTACAGCACTTGGCTGGAAGTTATGGCAGCCCAAGTGAATATCTGAATGCTTATTTAATGTTATGAGTGTTTCTGACTCAACCATCCTTTCAGTCTGACTTCCAAACTCCTTCCACTCACTCCCTCCCTCAGGGTGAAAAGGTTTCGCCACAACTCCCCTATTAGTCTTCTACCTCTTATCTTAAATTTATGTCCCCTGTTTATTGTGTAGCCACCTGGGGTGGCCACGTCCCGATTCCAAAATGACCCGCAAAGAGTGCAGGGAAAAACGGACAACACTAGAGAAAACAAGCAGGTGCAAGGTTTCCTGTGTATTAAGATTTCAGAACCCACACAGAACTGAAACCAATAGCCATTAGCATATTAATGAGCTATCTCCAGGGACAAAAAGAAACATTGAAACAATCGAGACCAGGACAGACTTCCCGGCGCCAGTGGGAGCTAAAACAAAGGCAGGCAAACGGTTACATAGACCCCGCCCAACGATCAGGGAACAACTACGGTATTGGAGAAAATCAATACGAACAATTGGGACATGGTCCCAATTGGGACCAAGTCCGGGGTCCGCCCAGAAGGGTATAAAACCCCCAGGTTCAGTTCGCTTTCTTGGAAGCTCCTGGAAGAACTCCCACCTTGGCTTTGGCTCTCAGCGACGAGAGGCCCGCCAAGCATCAACCAAGTAAGTCTAAGGTCAACGCACACTACGAGATAGGCGCACCTAGCTACTATTCCGTACCAGTTCGAAGCCAGCAGTATCAGAACCGGACAACGGCCATTGTTCCTCTGACTGAGTGGGCCACTCAAAGCTAAGTATATGCTTTTAGTAGTAGTTGTAGTTTAGCGAGTAGAGTTTATGCATGAGTAATAATTGACTGTGTGTGTAAATAAACGTGTATTGATTTCAAACTTACTAACTGGTGTATCGAGCCATTGATCAGTACTTGGCTTTGAACCCTGTGGTGGTATCAGAAAGATACCTGGCGACTCTTGAGCAAAGGTAATTAAAACAGAGCAAATTAAGGGAAAGCATAACGAGCAACAATTGACCCCACTACTAATGGAAAAAGTGCCTTCCTATCCACCTGATATATGTCCCTCATAATCTTATACACCTATCAGGACCCATCCCAACCTCACTGCTCCAAGGGAAACAGCTCCAGCCTATCCAATCTTTCCTCAAAGGTCAAACCTTTCAGCCCAGGCAGCATCCTGGTAAATCTCCTCTGCACCCTCTCCTATTAATTGACTACAGCTCCTCCTTTAACACCATAATCCCAGACAAGCTCATATCAAAGCTCCAAAACCTAGGACTTGGCCCCTCACTCTGCAACTGGATCCTCGACTTTCTGACTCATAGACCACAATCAATAAGAATAAACAACAACATCTCCTCCACGATAGTCCTCAATACCAATGCCCAGCAAGGCTGCGTAATTGGCTCCTAATATACTCCCTTACACACACGACTGCATGGCAAAAGTTGGTTCCAACTCCATCTACAAGTTTGCTGACGATACGATCATAGTGTGTCGGATCTCGAAAAATGACGAGTCAGAAAAAGAACCTAGTGGAGTGGTGCAGCAACAACAATCTATCCCTCAATGCCAGCAAAACTATAGAGCTGGTTATTGACTTCAAGAAGCAAAGTACTGCACACACCCCTGTCAGCATCAATGGTGCTGAGGTGGAGATGGTTGACAGCTTCAAATTCCTAGGTGTGCATATCACCAAAAATATGTCCTGGTCCACCCACATCGACTCTATTACCAAGAAAATACAACAGCACTTATACTTCCTCAGGAAACTAAGGACATTCGGCATCCACACTGACTCTTACCAACTTTTACAGATGCATCCTATCTGGCTACATCACAGCCTGGTATGGCAACTGCTCGGCCCAAGACTGCACAAAACTTCAGCGTCATGAATACAGCCCAGTCCATCACATGAACTTGCCTCCCATCCATTGATTCTATCTACACCTCCTGCTGCCTTGGGAAAACAGGCAGCATAATCAAAGACCCCTCCCATCCGGCTTATTCACTCTTCCAATATCTTCCATCGGGCAGGAGAAACAAAAGTCTGAGAACACGCACAAACAGATTCAAAAACAGCTTCTTCGCCGCTGTTACCAGACTCCTAAAAGACCCTCTAATGGACTGACCTGATTAATACTACACTCCTGTTTGCCTCATCTGATGCCGGTGCCTAAGTATTTACATTGTGTATCTTGTGTTGCCCTATATTGTATTTCCTTGTATTTTATTTTCATGTACTAAATGATCTGTTTGAGCTGCTCGCAGAAAAATACTTTTCACTGTACCTTGATACATGAGACACTGAACAAATCCAATCCAATCCAATCTCCAGGAATCACATCCTTCCTATCATGCACGTAGTACTCCAGTTGTGGCCTAACCAACATTTTTTTATTACTTTATCAGAGTTACAAAGCCAGAGCTCAGA
Source organism: Scyliorhinus canicula (assembly GCF_902713615.1). NCBI lineage: Eukaryota > Metazoa > Chordata > Chondrichthyes > Carcharhiniformes > Scyliorhinidae > Scyliorhinus > Scyliorhinus canicula. The sequence goes on along the minus strand of NC_052151.1, from coordinate 127,025,951 downwards.
GTGTGGACAGGGGCAAACCCTTAACCCAGCTCCATGCCTGCTCCAAAAACTAATTCAAGTTGAATCCAATTCTTGATCCCTACAGGAGAGACATACCAGATTCAGGCATTACACCTGACCTCACGCTCATGTTAGCCAAAAGGCCGAGAAGCGATAAGAACAGATACCACACGTGATCTTAGCTGAAAGGCCGAGAAGCTATGCCAAACCAGCATTTCTTTGTAGGTCTCTATATCTTGATAAGAACATAAGTACAACACATGATACTATGATAATTTACGTAAAAACGTATTTAGAAAAATCTCATTCAGTCTATGGGTATGTTTGCAAGCAAATGGACACAAATGCTCTCATGGTGAGTAGAAGACTTTGCCATTTTAGAGGCCAATTGAGATGCTTAAGCAAGACTGTCCAATTTTTCAATTGCATGAAAACACTGGAGGTATTTGGGTTGAATCTGTAATCACACTCATTTTCTGGAAGCTCCTAATTATCGTCTCTATTTATTTATATGCTAAATTTGGTATGAACATTCTTTGTGGAAAAAGCTGGAGATCCAGGAAGTTGGCAGGAAAGATATCCAGTCAGCAGAAACGCTGGGGGCCAGTTTAGCTCAGTGGGCTCGACAGGTGGTTTGTGATGCATAACAAGGCTAACAGGATGGGTTCAATTCCCGTAAAAGCGTTAAAAAACGTACAAATTGATCATTTAATTAAAAAAAATATTATTGAGGTATTTGAAAATTTTTACAAAAATAACAATGACATCAACGTGGGATATAAATCCCCCCCCCCATAACAATCTTCATACACCCCCAACCATACAACACCAATCTGCCCCCCCGCCCCTCTCCCACCAAATACTGGAGACTACTCTATCCTGTATCCCCCGTGGCGGCAGCAGTGGAAAGGCCGGCACCTGTTTTCTCAGGAAGTCTCGCACCGCAAATACCTAAACCTGTTCCCTGCTGGCAATTCAAATTTATCCTCCAAGGCTTTCAAACTGGGAAAGCTCCCATCTATAAATAGATCCCCCATCCTTTCAATTCCTGCCCTTTGCCAACTCCGGAACCCACCATCCAGCCTACCCAGTACAAACCGATGATTATTATAAATCTGGGTCCAAATTGATGCTCCCTCCACTCTCTTATATCTCCTCCATTACCCCCAGATTCTCAGAGCCGCCACCACCACCGGACTTGTGGAGCATCGGGCCGGCGAGAATGGAAGAGGTGCCGCTATCAGTGCTCCCAAACTGGTGTCTTTGCATGACGCTGCCTCCATCCGCTCCCATGCCGACCCCTCCCCCACTACCCACTTCCTAATCATGGCTATATTAGCCACCCAGTACCTGCGCTCCTGCAACACTTTCTTCACTCGCGGGGTTTTACCCGCCCAGACAAAGACCAAAATAATCTTATTCACCCGCTTGAAAAAGCCTTTGGGATGAAGATGGGGAGGTACTGAAAAACAAACAGAAATCTGGGGGGGGAACCATCATTTTCACGGTCTGAATCCTCCCCGCCAGTGATAGCGGGAGCATGTCCCATCTCTTAAAGTCCCCTTCCATTTGTTCTACCAACCTGGATAGGTTTACCTTGTGCGGTGCTTCCCATTCCCGGGCCACTTGGATTCCCAGATATTGAAAGCTCTTCCTTACCATTCCAAGCGGCAGCTCTCCCAGTCTCTTCTCCTGTCCTCTTGCCTGGATGGCGAACATTTCGCTTTTCCCCATGTTCAATTTATACCCCGAAAAATTGCCAAATTCCCCCAAGATTCGCATTACTTCCCCCATCCCCTCCAACGGGTCTGAAATATGCACGATGTAGCCACCTAAGATGGACACTGGGCTAACAAAATGGAGAACTGCTAAGGCTGTAGGGAGAAAACAGTCTTAGCCAGGACAAGCAGTCTGCAAAGGCTAATTAGCATTCTGCACGTATCGAAACTAGTTTATGGCCAGGTGAAAGATCTCAACCAAAGGTGTAAATAGCAAAACGCTTTGCATAGTAATGAGGCGATCCAGATCTGGGCCCACACAATAGCAACATTTGGGTTTGAATGGATACTTTGAGTGGACGCCCAGACGAAACGGCACCAAAAGTATCCATCACAAAAGACCCTAGAGACCGCCCCACCCATCGAGAAGAGACCCTCAGATTGGGGGATTTGTAAGATATCGATTGGGAAATGGCCCAATCGATACATGGCAGGTAAAGGCCCGCCCCGAAAAGGCACGGACATTGGGGGACCTATAAAGGTAGACCCCGCACATGGTTCTGTCTGTTGTGCTCCGGCTCTGTTGCTGTTTTTGTGCTCCGGCTTGGACTGCTGTTTTGACTCCGGCCCAGATCTGCTGTTGTATCCTGACTCCGACTCCAGCCGTTGATCCTGTCTCCCATCACCAGCCGTTGAGCACCAGCCATCGTTCAGTAAGTGCCAAAACGACGCTCGCTACGTGAACCCGGCATTGCTTATACATTATTCGACTATTAGCGAACAGAAAGGAACAAAGGCCTTGTCCCCTGACCTTGCTGGTTCCTACTTAGATAAGTATTTAGTCGTTTAAATAGTAGAAATAAGTATTAGTCTTTAGCGTATGCATGCGTATTTATTATATTTGTATAATAAATATTAATCGTTCGATCTTACTAATCGGTGTATAGTTTTATTACTTTGAACCTGACCTTGAAATACTTGTGAGGTGTCTAAATACGGCACCTGGCGACTCCGAGCTGAAAATACACACACAGAGCTGTAGCAGTGTTAAGCACACGGCCTTTAAACGGAGGCGTGTTAATACACTCCAATAAACGCGTAATACACTCAAGTAAAACGTGCAACATTTAGTGGCGACATCCTGACGGGACGCGGTTACAAGTGGCACCCCCACTCCGTCGAGGACCCTGAAATTTGAATTAGAAATCTGGTAAAGAAAAAGGAAAAGAAATCACAAGTATTCAAGGTGTTCAAACGAATAAACGTAATTCGGAAGTGTGTTTTGTGCATGCGTACTAACAGGGTTGTAAGGAAAACCTGAAAGCAGTTTTGTTGCGACAAACTTTCGGGAGTTTTGTGAACGGAACATAGCGTAAGCCTTACCCGTTTCGTGAGACATAACCTCAACACCCCCTGTTCCAAATTAAAGTGAGTCAGAGAAAATGGCCATGCAGGCAATGGAACGCCTCATGATTCCAGAACGGTTTGTGGTCGCAGCGACCAGCAGTAGCTGAGTAGGTCAGTGTCCCGTGTGGGAGCTGGAACTCCGCAAGTATCTGCAAGGAAAGGGATGGCCCCTTTGGAAAGAATTCTGTATGAATGAGGAGACAGGTCCCGGAAGTATAGGACATACTTGGTGGGAGAACCTCTCTCAAATTCATAAGAAAACCCTTAGTAAAGCACGCAAGCCGATGGCAATCGTGTCCTGTTTGGCACAATTGCGAGGCACAGAGGAGGTCGTTCAGACGCTTCGGGCAGAATTAGAAGAGAGAAATCGAATGAGTAAAGTGGATGTCAGGGACATCGAGAAAGAAAATATGGATCTTAGAGGGAAGCTGGCAGAGAAAGGTAGAGAGGTGGATGATGCCAAGAGGGCACATCAGTCTTGTCTAGCCCATCTCAGCAGTTCCCAGACCCAGTACGAAAAGGCCTATCAGGACGTGCAACGTGCCGTCCTGATAAGAGAGGAATCAGAGAAGCAGGTAGAGGCTTTGCAGAGGCAATGCTCTGACCTAAAGGCAGCTTTAAGAGCACTCCATGCTGCCACCACAGAACAAAGACAGAGTACAGTAGACCATGCAAAATACAGGAAGCAGATTGCGGAGCTGCAATCGCTGCTTTCAGTGCAAAATGGGTTCCAAAGCACCTTTGGAACGCAGTTAGATGAGGAGAATGCCCCAGACTGGAAGGAATTAAGCGAAACAGCGCAGCGTTATGTTCAGGGAACATGTGCGCCAGCAGCGCAGCAGAAAAGACAAGCATCCCAACCCCCCACAGATCAGATAGTTACCGCACCAATGAATCCAGTCACCACCCAAAGGAAAGCGACCGCAGAAGGCGTACCCGATATCACTTACACCACCCCCTTAACTGTAACCCAACTCAGGGACGCATGTGAGAAGATCACTCCGTTTCTCCCCACCGCAGACCCCCACCAGTTTTTCGCAAAAGTAAAGCAACAGGCAACCATGTACGGCCTGGACGAGAGAGAGCAGGTTAAGCTCACGGTTCTGAGCTTGGACCAATCGGTTGTAGCAGCCCTCCCCGACCCACAGAACGTTGGCGGAGGCACCCTAGAGGAAATGCACACCTCCATTTTAGATGCCATAGGGTATAACCGAGGTGACCCAGTAGAAGGACTTAACAAGTGCCGACAAAAGAAAACCGAGCACCCCACAGCATTTGCAGGAAGGCTGTGGATCCATTTTAACGCAGTTTTCGGCGATTTAAATAGAGCCCATTTGAACCGTGAAAACATGGTTAAATGGACGCGCACCATAATTTCCCATGCCACAGATGCAGGACAGAGTGCTTGCAACAGTTATGACCCCTCAGAAGAAGCCCACAATGAGAAATGGGTCCTGAAAAGATTGTCCCGCGCTTGGGAGCAATCAGTTCAGGGCAGAGGCAAAGTGAAGTCCCCAGAAGAAGCTCAGGCTGCAGCGGACATCCAGGCAGTGAGAGCGCACCAAAACCCCGCTTGGGTAAATGAAGGAAAGAACAGCCCTCCACAGAAGCCGCAGGAATGCTACAACTGTGGCCAGTTAGGACATTGGGCTAAGGAATGCAATGCACCCCAAAGATCACAGAGAGGCCAGCAGACAGGAACTCTGAATAGGAATAAAGCCAAACCAATCCATAGTATAGGAATACAGTCAGGACAGACCAATGTGGACGGGACGGACTGACGGTGTTCGGGCTCCCCCACTTGGGTCTGTGACACTCTTTGGGATCAATCCGGAAGACCGGTAGTCACAGCTAAGGTTAGAGGGAAGCCCATAGAGTTACTTTGGGACACAGGAGGGTCCCGCACCACGATTAATTCCACCACCACGGCACAGGCAGACACGTGGCCGACCACCTCCACCATCACACTTAGCGGTTTCACAGGACACTCGCAGCAGGGACACATTACAGCACCCGTAGCAATCCAGCTAGAGAACATTTCCACCAAACACCCCGTCGTTCTAGTAAATCTTCCCCGGACAGCAGAACACATCCTGGGGATAGATTTTATGAATGCCCATAGCCTGTCGTTCGACCCAGTTAACCAGTGTGTCTGGCGAATGGCGAGATCAGACAGAGCACCCGCTACTCTCACAGTGGGAGAGTACGCTAACCGGATTAGCGCAGTAGGAGACTATTCATTTGACCTGACTGCACTACACACGGACAGACAAGTAAAGGCAGTATTACACAAACACAGGACAGCATTTGCCAGTCACCGGCACGACTGTGGCAGAATGGCTGGACAAATTCACGTTACCGGACCTGACCCCCGACCACAGAAACAATACAGATTTCCCCTAGAAGCAGAGGGAGAAATAGAGAAGGTAATAGGTAGCTTATTGGAGCAAGGTGTGCTTAGAACAGTAGCCTCGACCAATAATGCCCCTATTTGGCCAGTGAGAAAGCCCGACGGATCATGGCGTCTGACCATTGATTATCGGGAGCTCAATAAAGTAACCCCAGCAGTAGCCCCCACGGTAGCAACAAGTCCCGAGACCATGCTCAAACAGGGACTCAACTCCAAATTTTTCACGGTATTGGACATTAGCAACGGCTTCTGGTCAATCCCATTGGCAAAGGCGTGCCAGTACAAATTTGCCTTCACTTTCAAAGCGCAACAGTATACGTGGACATGCCTTCCACAAGGATTCCACAATTCCCCCTCCATTTTCCACCGACAGGCTGGCGAATGGTTTAGAGAAATTTTCCCGCCCCGAATGTCTGGTACAGTATGTGGACGACCTACTACTGCAGACAGACACAAAGGCAGAGCACATTACGCTTCTGGCCAAGCTCCTGGAACTTTTAACCTCAATTGGATGTCAAGTCAATCCAAGAAAGGCCCAGATTTTGGAAAATAAAGTGATGTATTTGGGTACAGTCATCACACACGGCAAACGCGAGATCGAATTCAAAAGAATTGATTCGATTGTCAAATTGCCCCTTCCCCAGAATGTTTCAGCCCTCCGGTCGTTCTTAGGACTGGTTGGTTATTGTCGGAACCACATCGACGGATTCGCGACAAAGGCAGCCCCACTCTCAGACCTCCTTAAGAAAGGAGCCCCCTGGGAATGGCTTCCGCAGCATACAGAGGCTGTGGAGGAGTTAAAGAAAGCCCTTAGCGCAGCACCCGCGCTGCAAGTCCCAGACCAACTTTCCCCCTATGCAATAGAGGTAGCGAGCACAGATCTGACCCTCTCGGCCGTGTTACTTCAGGAACGGCACGAGCAGCTAAGACCAGTGGCTTATGCCTCCCGACTTTTAGACCCAGTAGAACAGGGATTTTCAGCCTGCGAGAGGCACCTCCTAGCAGTTTTCTGGGCAGTTCAGTACTTCTCGTACATTACCGGACTCAACCCCATCACCATTTTGACCGAGCACACCCCCACACAGTTACTCCTAGACGGTCGACTGAAGGACGGTTCAGTTAGCCAGATTAGGGCAGCTAGGTGGACACTACTCTTACAAGGACGCGACATTACGGTTAAACGGACCCGGACACACACATTTTTAGCCGACAACCTCCAATATCCAGGACAGCCCCATGAATGTGAAATTGTAGCACCCCTACACAACACAGGACCCTTCATAGCGAAGACACCCCCCAGGAAGATAGGGAACCCAAGACAAAGCCCCCAACACACAGACACGTGTGGCCCACTACGGATATACGTGGACGGTTCATCCACGGTTTTAGAAGGTGAGCGTATCACGGGATGCGGCATCTATGTCGAGGACGCGCAGGGTCGCGCTCTCGAAGAAATAGCGTTAAAATTGCCAGGTCACTTAGGCGCGCAGGCAGCAGAGCTCGCGGCCATAGCATACATAGTGGACCACCCCGATTCTTTCCCCAGCCCGGCGGACATATATTCGGACAGTCTATATGTCTGCAATAGTTTGACAGATTTTCTACCCCTGTGGAGGACACGAGGTTTTGTCTCCGCAGACGGGAAACCCCTTCCATCAGCCCCTTTACTCCGCCACATTTTAGATAAAGCGAAGGACAGAACCTTCGGCATTATAAAAGTCAGAAGCCACCATAGGTCATCCCCCCCTGGGAATGTAAAAGCTGACGCACTGGCTAAGGCAGGTTCCAGGCGAGGACACTTGTGGACACCCCCAGCTAGCGCACCAGCTAGCGCCCCTGTGAGCGCAGTTCAAGTCTCACAGACCGATATCAAGGATTTAGCTGAAGCACAGAAGCAGGATGAGGATCTCAGGGAGATTTGTAAAGGCAACTTTGTGCCTCAGTTTGACAAATTTAGACACGCACTGACCACACATGAGGGTGTGATCATCAAGGACCAGCTTTATGTGGTCCCGCAGCAGGACAGGAATCAAATGATTGCCTTGTTCCATGACGGGCATGGACATCAAGGAATCGACACGACCACGAGGCACCTCAGGCAGCTCTGTTGGTGGCCTAACCTAAGGACCGATGTAATCCCACTACATCGAGAATTGCCTTATTTGCGCCCAGAATAACCCGGAGAGGTATTCTAAAAAGGCACAGCTTCGGCATACTCGACCAGTTAATGGCCCCTGGACAAACCTCCAGATCGACTTTATAGGACCATTGCCCCCTTGTAGGAATGGCTATAAATACGTTCTGGTGGTAATTGATACCTTTACCAAATGGGTAGAGGCATTCCCCTCAAGAACGAATACAGCTAAGACAGCTGCAAAGATCCTGACCCACCACATCTTCACGAGATGGGGTTTACCAAGAAGTATTGATTCGGACCAGGGATCTCACTTCACAGGACGTGTCATGAAGAACGTCCTGACCATATTCGGCATCAAACAAAACTTTCATATTGCGTATCACCCACAATCCAGCGGGATTGTGGAGCGCATGAATCGGACCCTAAAATCCACACTTAGAAAAATGGTTCAAGGGAACAACTCAACATGGGATTCAGTGCTCCCATTTGCACTCATGTTTATCAGAAATACAGTTTCAACTTCCACAGGATACACACCACACACACTCATGACCGGACGCCCTATGAAAGGTACAGAATTCCTTTTAGGACTGGACATGACTAGCCCCGAAGTGACGGCCCTCACACATGAAAAGGCAGTTAAAGACCTAGTTGAGACTGTGAGGTCTGCACAGATCGCAGCCGCAGTTGAGCTAGGGAAACGGCGTAGACAAAGCACAGCATGCTTTAATAAGACCGTACACCCCACAGAATTCCAGGTTGGGCAACAGGTAATGCTATCTGTATATAACCCCAGCAGTTTTTTGGCACCAAAATATTCCGGCCCGTATTCAATTTCGGACAAAATTAGCCCCTCAGTTTACAGGATAAAATACCCCAATGGAAAGACCGCGTGGTTCCATATTAACCAGCTAAAGGCATATGGAACACAGTCTAACCATGCACACCATGTCCTGCTAGACGCAGCAGAACACCTCGCCCCGCCCACTACAGACACGTTTCCACCATCCCCCTCACAGACCAGTTCTTCATCGGACTCGCACACGACTCCGCCCACTGACCACAACAGACCACGCCCCGAAACGCCCACAAGCTGCCGCAGCAGAGACAGCGATACAGACACTGACTCTGAGGACAGCCACAGCACACCACACTACAGCCCACACTGCAGCGACTATGACCCCGACTCCAGTGACCCCATGGAAGTCACCTATATTAAAAACCCAGACCCACCACCCGACCCCGACTACCCCGACAATACCCATTCACTTTCAGACCCACTACTTTGGCACAGCGACAATTCGTACAGACTTGTCCGCAACGACGAAAGTGACCCCCGGTCACATAATTCAAAAATTTCATGCCTGATCCACACAAGGGTGTGGGATCCGGGAGAGCAGGACGACACGGTGTCTGAATCCCGATATGGCAACCCCTTTGTGACCCTGTTCACAGAGACAGAGGAAAAGTGAGGTGTCCAGATGATGTAAAATAGTAACCGCTTGAGGGAAGCGATATCCTTTCTGATGGAACCTGCACGTATGTTTTGTTTGTCAGTTTATGTTTGTTTGTATTTAATGTTATTGGTTCAGTTGGAGGCTGGACACCTTCTTTTCAGCTGAAAAGATTGTGACCACCTCGCACGCACTTTAGCTTGTCCGCCGAAACCTTTGAGAACTTCAGTTGTATCCTCTGGTAAACTGACACGGTTCACGACTTGTTCCCTGTTTTTAGATGAAGGAGCATCTTGGCTCCTCCCTTGTTTTTTAGGTGCCCCTCTATTCGGCGAATAGAGGCTGCAAATCCACGGTAGACACATTCTTGCCCGTTAATCCAGGTTGCTCAGGCAGTGGACAAACGGCACTGAGGACCCGCCCTGTCTGAGAACCCACTTTGGTCAGCCAAGCTCGGGTACGGCACAGCACGCCTTACCCGGGGATCCCATTCAAATCGTACCCGTAGCGGCCCATACGCAACCCATTCGACCTTCTGTTTCCAATTTGTTTTCATTTTTTGTTAGGTAGCCCTTAGGCCGCCATCCCACATGCTATTTACATCCAGGAACATTCGGATGGTAAATTAGCAAAGCCTGCGAGACGGCTCGCAGGAGGAAAGTTGTTAGGTGTATTCTGTTTCTAAAATTCGCTTTTGAAAAAAAAAATAAATGAGGGGAGTCACAGGGTGTGACTTGGCCAGTCATTTTAATGGGTCAATTGGAATTAGAGGACAGATACACTAACAAGTACGGATATTAAACTGTGTATTGACAGATACTGTGCTTGATCCCATAGCTTTCAAAGGACGAAAGAGGGTTCACAGCAAGGATCGACCATACAGGAGGAAGAGAAAGAGAACGAAGAGAAGACCATGATGGAAGCCTACCTATTACTGTTAAATGTTATATTTGTATGTGTGGAAGCGAGTCACGTTTCCCCCACAACCCCCGCCGTCAATGTTTCCCTCACACCAACTTCCCCGTGCTCAGCTCTGATCAGTGAAGTTCAGACCTGGTGCACAAAATTTATGACATGGTACTCCATGTCATACGTGATTGAATCACTGCTAGTGATCGCAATCCTCTGCATAATCGTACAGACCCTCAGGTTGAGGAAGTGGAAAAGGAGAGCCTCCCGTTCCTGCCCCTCAACCATCTATGGAGTTCAATCCCCTATTTTCGGTTTCCACCAATCCCCCCAGCCCCTCAATGAATAAAGCACTATGTGAATAAAAGATACCCATGTATTATATTGTTCTGAACTCGACTGCCGAGTCAGAAAATGTTATGTAATGTGGTATGAATGAATAAGGTTTAGACTGTAATAAAATGTTTAAGGTAAGATAAGGATAGTTGTGATAGGTAGAGGTTCCCGGTTTTGGTAATGCATGTCCCCTTTGACATAGCGCCAAGTAGCGATGTCAGGTAAAAAATTTTTTCTTCCCATAGTCAAGGACAGAATAGACGCCCAGGAACTTGCCGAGGTCAGGGAACACAAAGAAGGCACCCAGAAGCACTCGAAGCAACGTGCATAGGTGATCCTTCACAATTTTATTGTGAGGATCACAAGGAGGGAATGTAGCCACCTAAGATGGACACTGGGCTAACAAAATGGAGAACTGCTAAGGCTGTAGGGAGAAAACAGTCTTAGCCAGGACAAGCAGTCTGCAAAGGCTAATTAGCATTCTGCACGTATCGAAACTAGTTTATGGCCAGGTGAAAGATCTCAACCAAAGGTGTAAATAGCAAAACGCTTTGCATAGTAATGAGGCGATCCAGATCTGGGCCCACACAATAGCAACATTTGGGTTTGAATGGATACTTTGAGTGGACGCCCAGACGAAACGGCACCAAAAGTATCCATCACAAAAGACCCTAGAGACCGCCCCACCCATCGAGAAGAGACCCTCAGATTGGGGGATTTGTAAGATATCGATTGGGAAATGGCCCAATCGATACATGGCAGGTAAAGGCCCGCCCCGAAAAGGCACGGACATTGGGGGACCTATAAAGGTAGACCCCGCACATGGTTCTGTCTGTTGTGCTCCGGCTCTGTTGCTGTTTTTGTGCTCCGGCTTGGACTGCTGTTTTGACTCCGGCCCAGATCTGCTGTTGTATCCTGACTCCAACTCCAGCCGTTGATCCTGTCTCCCATCACCAGCCGTTGAGCACCAGCCATCGTTCAGTAAGTGCCAAAACGACGCTCGCTACGTGAACCCGGCATTGCTTATACATTATTCGACTATTAGCGAACAGAAGGTGCAGCCCAGAAAGGAACAAAGGCCTTGTCCCCTGACCTTGCTGGTTCCTACTTAGATAAGTATTTAGTCGTTTAAATAGTAGAAATAAGTATTAGTCTTTAGTGTATGCATGCGTATTTATTATATTTGTATAATAAATATTAATCGTTCGAACTTACTAATCAGTGTATAGTTTTATTACTTTGAACCTGACCTTGAAATACTTGTGAGGTGTCTAAATACGGCACCTGGCGACTCGGAGCTGAAAATACACACACAGAGCTGTAGCAGTGTTAAGCACACGGCCTTTAAACGGAGGCGTGTTAATACACTCCAATAAACGCGTAATACACTCAAGTAAAACGTGCAACAACGAGCAGGTCATCTGCGTAAAGCGAGACCCGGTGCTCGACCCCCCCCCCCCCCCCAACCCCGAACCAGCCCTATCCAGTTCCGAGAGGCTTTTAACGCCATGGCTCTATGGCCAGAGCAAACAGTCCCTTGCCTCGTCCCTCGGTGTAGTTTAAAGTACCCCGACCTCAGCCGGTTCGTACGCACACTCACTACTGGTGCCTGATAGAGCAACCACACCCAGTCAATAAAGCCCTCATCAAACCCAAACCTTCCCAGCGCCTCCCACAGGTAATTCCACTCCACCTGATCAAAAGCCTTCTCCGCATCCATCGCTACCACCAAATCCACCTCCTCTCCTTCTGAGGGCATCATAATAACATTTAAAAGCCTTCGAACATTGGCCTTGAGTTGCCTGCCCTTTACAAATCCCGTTTGGTCTTCCCCTATGACACCCGGGACACAGTCCTCAATCCTTGTCGCCAGTATCTTAGACAGCAGTTTTGCATCCACATTCAGTAGAGAAATCGGCCTGTATGACCCACATTGCTCCGGATCCTTCTCCCGTTTCAGGATCAATGAAATTGAGGCCTGTGACATTGTTGGGGGGAGGACTCCCTTCTCTCTTGCTTCATTAAATGTCCTCACCAGCAGTGGGCTCAATATCTCTGAAAACTTATTATAGAATTCGACCGGGTAGCCGTCAGGCCCCGGGGCCTTGCCCGACTGCATGCCCTCCAACCCTTTGATTATTTCCTCAATCTCAATTGGGGCTCCCAGCTCTTCCACCAGATCCTCATCTACCCTTGGTAACCTCAACTGATCCAAAAATTGCCTCATCCCCTCCAGCCCAGCCAGGGGTTCCGACTCATATAATTTACTGCAGAAGTCCTTAAACACCTAATTTACCCCGCTAGGTCCAGGACAGTATTCCCGCCTCTACCCTTTAGTTTCCCTCTCTCCCTGGCCGCCTCCCTTTTCCTGAGCTGGTGCGCCAACATTCTGCTTGCCTTTTCCCCGCACTCATAAATCGCACCCCTTGTCTTCCTTAACAGTTCCACCTGTGGTCAACAGCCCAAACTCTGCCTGTAACCTCCGCCGCTCCCTCAGTAGCTCCGTGTCCAGGACCTCCGAGTTTCTCCTGTCCACCTGGAGTATTTCCTCCACTAATCTATCCCTCGCAGCCTGTTCTGCCTTTTCTCTGCGGGCCCGTATCGAGATTAATTCCCCTCCGACCACTGCCTTCAGAGCTTCCTAAACCACTGCTGCGGAGACCTCCCCCGTATCATTTGTTTCCAGGTCGTTCTGGATGGACTTGTTAACCCGCCCACAGCTCGCTTTGTCCGCTAGCAACCCCACATCCAGTCTCCACAGCGGGCGTTGCCCTCTCTCCACACTAACCCGTAGATCTACCCAATGCGGGACATGATCCAACACTGCGATTGCCGAGTACTCCACCACCTCCGGTATTAGCGCCCTGCTCAGAATAAAAAAGTAGATGCAAGAGTAAACCTTGTGGACATGTGAGAAAAAGGAAAACTCCTTCGCCCTTGGCATGCAAACCTCTATGGGTCTACTCCCCCTGTCTGTTGTATAAACCCCTTCAATTCCTTTGCCGCAGCCGGCCTCCTCCCTGTCCTGGATTTTGACCGGTCCAATTCCGGATCAATGACTGTGTTAAAGTTTCCTCCCATCATCAGGTTATGTGACTCTAAGTCTGGGATCTTACCTAAAACCCCCCTCATAAATGCCACACCGTCCCAATTCGGAGCATATATGTTCACGAGTACCACCCGCATCCACTCCAGCTTCCAAACTCACCATCATGTACCTACTCCCCCCCCCATGTCTGACTCGATTTTTCCTACCTCGAATGCCACTCGTTTGCTGACCAAGATCGCTACCCCCTGGTCTTTGAGTCCAGCCCTGAGTGGAATACTTGGCTGACCCACCCCTTTCTCAATCTCGCCTGGTCTGTAACCTTTAGGTGTGTCTCTTGTAGCATTGCCACGTCCGCCTTCAGCCCCCTCAAATGCGCAAATACGCAAGCCCTCTTGACCGGCCCATTCAGCCCTCTGACGTTCCATGTAATCAGCCTGGTCGGGGGGTTTCCAGCACCCCCCCTCCCCCGACCCCCTTTTAGGCCAATCTCTAGCTCGCACCCTCCGCCTCCTCGAGCCCCACCTCGGGCAGTCGCCGTTCCCCTCTTCCTCCCGTCAGCAAAGAAGCTCCCCCCTCCCTCCCCCCCCAGCAACAACACTAGAAGCCCAAACCCCCAAATCAAGCTCCAGCTTAAAACCTGCTCACCTCCCACTGTGCTGCCGTGAATCAGCTGCCCCATGCTGACTTGATAGCGCCCGCCCCTGGCACCAAGCAGTCTGTCTCCCATTGTTCTCTCTCCTCTCCCCCCACATGGATAAACATTTTAAAAGCATCACATTCCCCAGTAAACAAACATCAGAAAAAAAAGTGAAGAAACAGCCACTTTAGAAAAATAATCACCCAAAAAGCGGAACCAACCCCAAAGCCCATCCCCCCTCTAACCAGCTCCCTGCAAGAGAAAGTTACCGTTAGCCATTCAAACAGCACCTTATTATACATAGCACTACTTGTATACAGCCCAGCACAACAAATCACCGCCACAGTACTTCCCAAGGCTTCAGTGTCTTTTAATTTGCCTCCAGCCTCTTTTCTTTAACAAAAGTTCATACTTCGTCTGGTGTTTCAAAGTAGAAGGCCCGTTCCTCATGTGTGACCCACGGACCGGCTGGATACAGCATCCCAAACTTCACCCCCTTGTTAAAGAGGGCCGTTTTTGCCCGATTAAATCCAGCTCGCCTCTTGGCCAGATCCGCGCCCAGATCCTGATAAATGCGCAGCTCACAGTTCTCCCATTTGCTGCTCCGTTCCTCCTTGGCCCTCCGCAGAACGTGTTCCATGTCCAGGTAACTGTGAAAGCGTACCACCATAGCCCTCGGCAGCTCATTCGCTTGGGGCTTCTTTGCGAGGGCTCTGTGCGCTCTATCCACTTCCAGATGCCGAGGGAACGCCTCAGCCCCATCAACTTCTCCAGCATGTCCGTCACATAAGTCCTCGCATCCGATTCCTCACTGCCTTCAGGGAGGCCGACAATTCTAAGATTCTGCCTCCTGGACCGGTTCTCCAGCTTCTCCTGCATTCTTTTCTGACGGTCATTCATCATCTCCACCTTGGTCTTGAGCACGGTTATTTACTCCTCATGCTCGGACACCTTTTTCTCCACCTCCTGGATCGCTCTCCCATGGGTCTCTTGGTTCTGCTTGAGCAATCAAAGCCTTAAATCGGGTCCAGTGTGTCCTTCTTCAGCTTGGCGAAGCTATCTTCGAAAAACTTCACCAGCTGCTCCGTCGACCACTGTGCCGTCTCCCCGCGGCCCTTGCTCTCCGCCATGTCTTCCCGAGTTACGAGCTCTGCTCGCGGCTTCTTTATAGGACTGTCTTCTCACACAGCCACTTCTGGTCCAATTCTCCATACACCGAAGGGGGATTTCTCCTTACTGTCTGACTCATCACCGATTTATCCCATAAGGTCCGTAAAAAAACAGGGGAAAAGGTCCAAACGTCCATCACAGGCAGGAGCTATCAAATGTGCGACCTACTCCTCCATGGCAGCCACCAGAAGTAAGCTGAGGTTAATTATGAAGGACCTGCCTTCTCAACCTTTCCCTCGCCTGAGTGTGGTGAATGAACCTCAAGTTAAATCATCACCAGTCAGCTCTCCCTTTCAAAGAGGAAAGCATCTGAGATTACAGTGACTTTACTTTTACATGTAACAATACTTGAATGGAAAGACACTTATTTTAGGATTCCATTCGGATGCAATCTCTCTCTTTCCCTCTGTTCTAGATCCCTCCAATTCTTTAGCTTTACTTCTGCATTTTGTTCTCTTTGTGCCCCCCAGCCACCTTAAGAAGGTGATTGAGTGGCGTTCAAGCTGCCACACAATTGTAGTGAATACATAGGCTAGAATTTCAGCCATTAAGCACAAACAATGTTATTAAACATGCACATACATTTTTTAAGCGGTTCATGCCAAACTCAGGAAATGAAGGTCCTGATTTTTACCATCATATTTTAAAGACAGCCAGCACAGTAGCCAGCTGAAAAGACCAAAACAACAAAGATACTGCCGAATTCTCAACTGAGGTCCAGCTGTTGTGATTTAGGTGACAGTGTCATTACACGGAGCACAGTGGTTAGCAATGTTGCTTCACAATGCCAGGGTTCCAGGTTCGATTCCTGGCTTGGGTCACTGTCTGTGCGGAGTCTGCATGTTCTCTCCGTGTCTGCGTGGGTTTCCCCTGGGTGCTCCGGTTTCCTCCCACAATTCCCCAAAGACATGGGGCGAGATTCTCTGATCGCTGAAATCTAGTTCAGCGATTTCTCGGGTAGTACGCCGCAGGCTGTATGGACGGCCTCAGGACGTCACCTGAGGCCCTCCCCCGATGTGCCGAGTCCCCGACAGCATCGCTCACGTGTGCTCTCATTATTCACGGGCCTCGTTTGGCAACTGTGGACTGAGTCCAGGACCACCACAGTAGAGGGGGAGCTGTTCCACTGGCAGGGGGGCTTAAGGGGGTGGTAAAGCTGGTTACAAAGGGGGCAGTTTTTGGCATGCAGGGTCCATACATAGCCGGCGCCATATTGCACGCTACGGCTCCTGCAGGCTGCCACTGTGGGCATACGTGGCCATGGACTTGCCTATTCTCCAGCCGTATCCGCAGGTAATGCCGGGTTGTTTTACGCTGCGTGGCTGCGAGCCCCCAACAGAATGGAGGATTGGCGCTGACTTTCTTGTCATAAGACCAGGCCTATACTGCGGATATAGACGCAGGATCGGAGAATCCAGCCCATGCTGTTAGGTGATTTGGACATTCTAAATTCTCCCTCTGTGCACCTGAATAGGCGCCAGGATGTGGCAACTAGGGGCTTTTCACAGTAACCTCATTCCAGTGTTAATGTAAGCCTACTTGTGACAATAAAGATTATTACCAGAAACAGATCATCTATGCAAACTGGGATCTGTAGTTTCAAGGTAGCGCAGTGGTTAGCACTGTTGCTTTACAGTGCCAGGAACCCGGGTTCAATTCCCGGCTTGGGTCACTTTTTGGCAGTCAAACATAAAGGAATTGATGGAAGGGCACCACCAGGAGTGGAGCCTGCGGCTGAATATGACTCAACACGGGAAATCTTATCCGGCCCGGACACAGAAAGGATTGACATATTGTTAGCTCTTAAGAGGCTGTGAATGATGTGTGGAGTCTGCATGTTCTCCCCATGTCTGCGTGGGTTTCTTCCGGGTGCTCCGGTTTCCTTCCACAATCCAAAAATGTGCAGGTTAAGTGGATTAGTCATCTAAATTGTCCTGACATGTCCAAAAGTTAGGTGGGGTTGCTGGGTTACGGGGATAGGGTGGAGGTATGAGTTTAGGTAGGGTGCTCTTTAAGGGACGGTGTAGACTCGATGGGTTGAATGGCCTCCTTCTGCACTGTAAATCCTATGATCCTAAGTAGTTAAGATCCAATGGCATTATCCAATGGTATCCAATGGTTATCAGCAGAAACAGCCATAATTACCTTCACTCTCATGGATCACTGGATGAGATTTGACAATATTAAACATGATGTGGAAGTTTTCAGCTTTCAGGGTGCTCTTTATTGTTCTTCCTGCTTCCTTTGCAATGTTCTCAGCCTCAACTGCTGCAGGCTGATGGTCTGTGACTGCTATGTCTGATTTTTATGCTGGAAATGCACCAGTGGAGTATAAATGACGCCCAACCATTAAAATGGTTTGGGTTCCTTATGCTGGTGTCATGACTACACCAAAGAATGACAGTAGGGGAAAAATTACAGACTTGGGGGTGGTTGATGATACAGGACACATTTTAAAAATTTGCAGATAACTCAAAACTTGGAAGTACAGCAAACACTGAGGAAGTTAAGTGCAGACTTCAGGAAAACACATTCAGATTGGCAGAAGAGTGGACACATTGCAAATGAAAGTCAATGCAGCAAAGAGGCAATACATTTTTGTACAAAGAATGGAGAGATAATATATGCAAATGATACAATTTTAAAAGGGAATGCAAAAACAAAGAGACCTGCAGGTGCTTGAGCTGAACTCTAAGAAGGTGGTAGGAAGGGTCAACAAAGCAGCAAATAAATCATATGAGATCCTCCGCTCAGCAGTTGAGGCTGAGAACATTGTAAAGGAAGCAGGAAGAACAATAAAGCTGAAAACTTGAACATCATTAATGTTTAATATTGTCAAATCTCATCCAGTGATCCATGTGAGTGAAGCTAATTATGATAGAGACATGGCCAGGACACCTCAGTCCCATCATATGCGAGGCCTTTGCCATGGAGGAACAGCAGAATGCCTCTTGTGTTGTGGACAACCACATGTGCTATCAAATGCCATCAGCTGGAAGAACTTGAACTCTGGGTTTTGAGCAGCAGCCGGTGCGACTGCAGGGCATCCATGAGGCTGAATGTTTTGTGGGTAGCATGTTTCAGAAAATGGTCATCTCCAAACTAAAGAGAGTGCAGACAAAGTGTGAATGGGTGACCATCTGAACAATTAAGGCGCTTCAAGCAGATAGTGCATCTCGCTCACTAACTAGTATTAATTGAAGACTGGTGACGTTCTGAGAAGCGCACCAAAAGTCAAAAGTCAAATCCACAGCACCAGTTGTGGCTAAGTTCTATAGGGGAGCAAGAAGTTTGTAGAAAAAAATGAGCAAAAGTGATAGAGGACTCAATACTTAGTGAAACAGTTAAATGTATCTGTGGTTGCCGGCATGTTTCAGAATGGTATCAGGGTCCCAGGGTCAAGGATGTCAGAATGGCTGCGGAGCTTTCTGATTGGTGGTTAAAGTCCTGCTGAAATTTTAGGGAGCTAGGAAGTAAACTAGGATGTAATATAAGTAAGAACAAACTGTCACAATCTCCAGTCAGCTTTAGATCCATGCACAGGTGAGTATAGATATAGGAGGATACATCAGATGAATAATGATTGGAGATGGTGCAGAAGGGAGGGCATTAGACTTCTGAAGCATTGGAACATGTTCTGAGGGAGGTGAGGGCTGTCAGGCCAGACAGGCTGCACCTCAAAAAGAGGTCGAAGGCAGCTGCATAGTGGTATTGTCACTGGACTAGTGATCCAAAGATTTAGGGTAATGCTCTGGGGCTTGACTTCAAATACTACCACAGCAGATGGTGAAATCTGAATTGAATAAAAATCTGGAAGTAAAAGTGTAAGGACCCATCAGGTTCACTCATTTCCTTTAGGGAAGAAAATTTGTCATCTTTACCTGGTCTGGTCTACATGTGACAGCAGGTCCACAACAGTGTGATTGACTCTTAAATTCCCACTGAAATAGCATAGCAAGTCATTCAGTTGCATCAAATCACAAAAAGATCTAAAAGGAATTAAATCAGATGGACCACCCTGGCATTAACCTCGGCACTGGAAATGGTAAATTCAGCCCCAAGAATCCTGCATAGTAACATCTTGGAGCTAGTGCCAAAATTGGGAGAACGGTCCCATGGACTTGTCAAGAAACAGACTGACAGTCATATTCACGGAATCACACCTTACACATAATGTCCCAGTCACCACAATCACCATTCCTAGGTATGTTCTGTCCCATAACAAAGCAGACCCAGCAGAGGTGGCAGCACAGTGGTATACAGTCAGAAGGGAGACTCTGATATCATGGTTATGTTGTAATTCACCAACTGACCACTAGGACTCTCACTAGTATATAAGTGAATGTTATTAAAGTCAAAGAACAAAGAACAATACAGCTTAGGAATAGGCCTTTTGGCCCTCCAAGCCTGTACCGGTCATGATACCACCCTTACCCAAAACCCTCAGCACTTTCTAGTGCCGTATCCCTCCATACCCATCCTATCCATGTATTTGTCGACATGCCTTTTGAACACCGTTAATGTATCTGCTTCCACAACCTCCCCTGGCAACGCGTTCCAGGCATTCACCACCCACTGTGTAAAAAAACTTGCCTCGCACATGTCCTCTAAACTTTGCCCACGGACCTTAAACCTATGCCCCCTCGTGACTGATCCCTCCACCCTGCGAAAGAGTGCTTGCCCATCCACTCTATCCATGCCCCTCATAATCTTGTAGACTTCTATCAACCTCCACCATTCTAATGAAAACAGTCCGAGTCGATTCAGCTTCTCCTCATAGCTAACACCCTCCAGACCAGGCAATGTCCTGGTAAACCTTCTCTGCAACCTCGCCAAAGATTCCACATCCTTCTGATAGGGTGGCGACCAGAATTATGCGCAACATTCCAAGTGCGGCCGTACTAAGGTTCTATACAATTGTAGCATGACTTGCCAGTTTTTATACTCTATGCCCCATGCAATGAAGGCAAGCATTCTGCACGCTTTCTTGACTACCTTATCCACTTGTGTTGCCACTTTCAAAGATCTGTGGACCTGTATGCCCAGATCTCTCTGACTTTCTGTATTCCTAAGAGTTTTGCCATTTCCGGTATATTTCCCCTCGATGTCAGACCTACCAAAATGCATTTCCTCACATTTGTCCGGATTAATCTCCATTTGCCATTTCTCTGTCCAAGTCTCCAACCTATCTAAGTCCTGCTGTATCCTCTGGCAATCTTCAACACGATGTGGAGATGCCGGCGTTGGACCTGTTGGACTTTAACCTGGTGTTGTAAGACTTCTTACTATCCTCAACACCATCTGCCACTCAACCAACCTTGGTGTCATCCGTGAACTTACTCATCATACCAGCTACATTTTCGTCCAAATCGTTTATGTATAACTATAAACAGAGGCCCCAGCACCGATCGCTGTGGAACACCACTATTCACAACAGAAAAACACCCTTCTACTGCTATCCTCTGCCTTCTGTGATCGAGCCAGTTCTGTATCCATCATGCCACCTCACCTCTGATCCCGTGTGACTTCACCTTTTGTAACAGTCTGCCATGAGGCACCTTGTCAAAGGTTTTACTGAAGTCCATGTAAACAGCATCTACCTTCCTCCCCTCAATCATCTTTGTAACCTCCTCAAAACCCTCGATCAAGTTAGTGAGGCATGATCTCCCCTTCACAAAACCATGCTGTCTATCGTTAATGAGTCCATTTGTTTCTAAATGGGTATAAATCCTGTCCCTGAGAATTCTCTCCAATAATTTACCTACTACCAATGTGAGACTCACAGGCCTATAGTTTCCTGGATAAGTCAGGTGACCTCAGGCTGACTAGGGAGCTGGGACAGAGGTTGCTTGTGCATGTTCATACTGTTATTCATCTGTTGTTTTGTATATAGTTTACCACAGTTAATGTTAATAAATTGTTTATAGCTTTAGCTACAAGTGTTTGTGTAATATAAATCAGACCATCCGAAAAGGACACTACATGGTACCAGGGCTGGATGGTATTAAACACTGGAAAAAAAACTTATCAGCCTGCCACGAGGTCCACCGAGATTTGAAGATTTTGCAGACTGCCTTGACATTCAATGGCATTATCATGACTGAATCCCTCGCTATCAACATCCTGGCATTTACCATTGATCAGAACTGAACTTGCCATATAAATACAGTATTGGGGCAGCACGGTGGTGCAGTGGATAACACTGCTGCCTCACGGCGCCGAGGCCCCAGGTTCGATCCCGGCTCTGGGTCACTGTCTGTGTGGAGTTTTTGCACATTCTCCCGTGTTTGCGTGGGTTTCGCCCCCACAACCCAAAGATGTGCAGGGTAGGTGGATTGGCCACGCTAAATTGCCCCTTAATTTAAAAAAATGAATTGGACACTCTAAATTAAAAAAAATATATAAATACGATAGCTACCAGAGCAGATCAAAGGCTAGGAATCCTATGGCGAGTAATTCACCTCCCGGCCCCAAAGCCTGTTCACCATCTACAAGGCAGAAGTCAGGAGTGTAATGGAATACTCTCCACTGGCCTGTATGAGTGCAGCTCCAACAGCACCCACGAAGCTCAACATCATCCAGGACAAAGCAGCGCGCTTGATTGCAACCCCTTCCATAAACCTTCAATCTCTCCACCACTGACGAACTGTGGCAGCCGAGTGTACCATCTGCAAGATCAGGAACTCACCAAGGTTCCTTAGGCAGCACCTTCCAAACCCCAACCACTACTATCTAGAAGGACAATAGCAGCAGATAGCTTGGAACACCACAACTTGGAGTTTCCCCTCCAAGAAACTCACCACCCTGACTTGGAAATATATTGTTGTTCCTTCACTGTTCTGCCACTGGGTCAAAATCCTGGAATTCCCTAATTAACAGCACTGTAGGTGGACCTACACTTCATGGACTACAGGGGTTCAAGAAGGCAGCTTACCGGTACCTTCTCGAGAGCAACTAGGGATGGGCAATAAATGTTGACTCAGCCAGCTCCCACTGTAAATAAATTTTTAAAAAGTTCCCCACACTGCCATTACCATCAAACGAGGGATCAACCCTGGTTCAATGAAGACTGCAAGAGGTCATGCTCCGAGCAGCATTAGGCATACTTAAAAATGAGGTGCCAACAACACAGGATTATTTGCATATCAAACAGCATAAGCAGCAAATGATAGGCAGAGCTAAGTGATTCCAAAATGAATGGATCAGATCCAAGCTCTGCAATTCTGCCACATCCAATCTTTAATAATCGTGGGCAATTAAACATCTCACTGGAGGAGGTGGTTCCACAAATATCTCCATCCTCAATGAAGGGGGGAGCCCAGCATATAATTCTAATAACAAGAATAATTTTTATTAATGTCACAAGTAGGCTTACATTAACACTACAATGAAGTTACTGTGAAAAGCCCTTATTCACCACACTCCGGTGCCTATTTGGGTACACAGCGGGAGAATTCACAATGTCCAATTCACCCAACAAGCACGTCTTTCAGGACTTGTGGGAGAAAACTGGGGCAGAGGAAATCCACGCAGACACGGGGAGAATGTGTAGATCCCGCATAGACAGTAATCCAAACCGGGAATCGAACCCGGGTCCCTGGTGCTGTAAAGCAACAGTGCTAACCATGCCACCAATTCTGAAGATAAGGCTGAAACATTTACAAAGATTTTCAACCAGTAGTGCTGAGTGAATGATCCATCTGAGCCTCCTCTGGAGATCCCCAGCATCAAAGATGCAGTCTTCAGTCAATTCAATTCACTCCACATGATACCAAGAAAACGTTGAAGGCATTGGATACTGCAAAGTCTATGGGCCCTGACAATATTCCAGCAATAGTACTGGTCTTGACCTCCAGAACATGCCATGCTCTTAGCTAAGCAGATCCAGCACAGCTACAACACTGTCATTGTGGGAAATTGTCAGGTATATCCTGTGCACAAAATTCAGGACAAATCCAACCAAACCAATTATCGCCCCATCAGTCTACTCTCGATCATCAGTAAAGTGATGGAGGGGGTCATCACCATTGCTATCAGTGCAACAGTGCTTACTTACTTAGCAATAGCCTGCTCACTGACACTCAGTTTGGGTTCTGCCAGGGCCACTCTGTTGCTGACCACATTATAGCATTGGTTCAACAAGGACAAAAGAGGTGAATTCCAGAGGTGAGGTGAGAATGACTGAATTACTGCACCTGATATCAAGGCAGCATTTGACCGAATGTGGCATCAAGAAGCCCTAGCAAAACTGGATTTAATGGAAATCAGGAGGAAAACCCTCCGCTGGATGGAGTTATTCCTGGCACAAAGGAAGGTTGTTGTGGTGTTTGGAGGTCAATCATGTCAGTTCCAGGACATCACTGCAGAAGTTCCTCAGGGTAGTGTCCCGGCCCAACCTTCGATCACAAGTAGGAATGTTGACTGAAGGTTGAATAATGTTCAGCATCATTCACGTCTCCTCAGGTACAGAAGCAGTCCATCAACAAATGCAGAAAGACCTAGACATTATCTCGGCTTGGGCTGACAAGTGACAAGTAACATTTGTGTCACACAAGTGTCAGGCAATGACCATCTCCAACAAGAGATAATCTAACCATTGGCACACTGACATTCAATGGCATACCACTGCTGAATCCTCCACTAGCAACATTTTGAGGGTTACCATTGACCAGAAACTGAACTGGACTAGCCATATAAATACTGTGGCTACAAGAGCAGGTCAGAGGCTAGGATCCTGCAGCAAGCAACTCATCTCTTGACTCCCTAAAATCTGTTCATCATCTAGGTACAAGTCAGGTGTGTAATGGAACAAAGTGGGCAGCACGGTGGTTCAGTGGTTAGCACTCCTGCCTCACAGTTCTAGGGTCCCGGGTTCAATACTGGCCTCGGGCGACTGTGTGGAGTTTGCACTTAAAAAAAATAAATTTAGAGTACCCAATTCATTTTTTCCAATTAAGGGGAAATTTAGCACGGCCAATCCACCTACCCTGCATATCTTTAGATTGTGGGGGCAAACTGCACACGGACAGTGACCCAGAGCCGGGATCGAACCTGGGACCTTGGCGCCGTGAGGCAGCTGCACTGACCACTGTGTTGCCCCCTGAGTTTGCGTAGGTTTCCTCCGGGTGCTCTGGTTTCCTCCCACAGTCCAAAGATGTGCAGGTTAGGTGGATTAGCCAGGCTAAATTGCCCCATAGTGTCCAAAAGGTTAGGTGGGGTTACGGGGATAGGGTGAAGGCATGGGCTTAAGTAGGGTGCTCTTTCCAAGTGCTGGTGCAGGTTCGATAGGCCAAATGTCCTCGTTCTATGTAAATTCTATGATTCTAACTCTCCACTTGACTGGATGAGTGCAGTTCCAATAACACTCAAGAAGGTCGACACCATCCAGGACAAAGCAGCCTGCGTGATTGGGTGGCTTCCACAAACATTCACACTCTCCACCACCGACGCACAGTCGCAGCCGTGTGTACCATCTACAAGGTGCACTGCCGGAACTAATCAAAGCTCCTTTGGCAGCACCTTCCAAACCCACAAGCATGACCATCTAGAAAGTTAAGGATACACGTGAACATCACCGCCTAGAAGTTCCCCTCCATCCTGACTAGAAAATACATTGTTGATCATTCACTGTCATTCGGTTAAAATCCTGGTACTCCCTAACAGCACTAATTGGACTGCAGTGGCTCAAAGCACCAGGAATTGATGGGATGCATCAAAGGATACTGAGGTTAGAGTGGAAATTGCGGAGATGCCTGCCATAATTTTCCAGTCTTCTTTAGTCTCAGGGGTGGCAGTGTCAGAGAACTGGTGAACTGCAAGTGTCACACCCTTGTTCAAAGAAGTATGTAACACTGGTTTGGCTTCAAATGGAGTATTGCATCCAGTTCTGGGCATAAGACGACAGGGAAGATGTGAAAGCATGAGAGGGCAGAAAAGATTCATGAGAATGGTCCAGGGCTGAGGAACCTGAGTTGCATAGACAGATTGGAGAAGTTGAGACAGTTTTCCTTGGAGAAGGGTAATTTGAAAGGAGATTTGACAGTGGTAGTCAAAATATTGAGGGATTTGGACAGAATAGATAGGACAAAACTGTTTTCATTGATGAAAGGATTGGGAATAAGAAGGCACAGATGTAACGTAATTGACAAATTTAGCAATGACGATGAGGTAAAGATTTTTCACCCAGCAGGTGGTTAGGATTTCAATGCTTTGCTTGAGAATGTGGTGAGACAAATTAAATCAAGGCGTTCAAGAGGACATTGGATTATTATCTGAAAAGGAAGAATGTGTAGGGCTGTGTGTAGGAGGCAGGGGAATACCACTAGGTAAATTGTTCACACAGAGAACCAGTGCAGACATAATGGGCTGAATTACCAACTTTTAAAGCATAAACTGTAATCAGTTCAGAATCTTCTGGATTTCTGGTACAGAAACGATTTGTAAGCATGGCTCCAGGAATGAGGAACTTTAGTTACATGAATAGATGGAGAGACTCAGACCATTCTCCTCAGAGCAAGTAGGTTGAGAGAAGATTTGATAGCATTTATTTTATTAATTTCAGGGATGTGGGCTTCACTGTCTAGGCCAGCATTTATCAATCTTCCCTAATTGCCCTTGTGGAGCGAATAGAGAAGAACTGAACCTATTGTTGGGAATCGTCGAGAACTAGAAGACACTCATTTATAATCATTGTCATAAGAGCCAAAAGTGGCACGTATGAATTTGTGGTTAGAAGCTGAAATGTACAGAGTCACATAACTTTTGAAAGAGAAACAAATGCAGGGGTATTGGACAGAGCGTGAGGTTGGGACTAGCTAAATTGTTCTTCCAGAGAACCAGCACAGATTTGACAGGTTGAACGGTCACCTTCTGTTCAGTATCTGATTCTACAATTTTACAAAAGCCAGAAAGTTATACTAACCTCCATCAAACAATAGTTTAATCTCTACTATCTCCAATTCTGGGCAACACAGTTTAAGAAGGAAGTGACGGTTTTGGAGAGGATAGAGAGAGATTTACTATAATGGCTCCAAGGGTGAGAGATTACAATTATGTGGACAGACCGGAGAAGCTGGGATGGTTCTTATTAGAACACAAATGGCCAAGAGAAGATTGACAGAAGGGTTAAAATCGTGACGGGTTTGGATATAATAAATTAAGAAAAATTTGCCAATGGCTGGAGAGCTAACAATCAGGGGGTACAGATTTACAATTGTTGGCAAAAGGACCAGAGGTGACAAGAGGAATTTTTTCTCACACGTCAAATGGTTATGATTTTGACTGCACAGTGTGATAGGGTGGTGGATACAGGCTCAATATTAGTCAATCAAAATGAAAGAAAAAAAACTAAGGAAATGGGGAGAGGGTGGGACTAAAAGGGTTTCTCTTCGAAATAGCCTCCTTCCGTACTGACTTATTCCATGATTCTAAGAAACTGTGGGATAGTGGAAGTTCAAATGCGCATAATGCACCTGGCATCCTTTGTCTTCATCATTGTATGCCGTACACAATTCAGAGTTAACTGTTGATGTTGGGCAAGTTAAACATTCATGACAGCTGTTTACTTGCATCATGTTATCAACACAAATAAAAGTGCTGAGAAAATGCCCAAATTGTAGCATTATTTAGGAAAGATTAAGCTAATTTTGATAATTAAATGTTTGAACATTTAATTTTATATTAGGATTGCGCCCCCCCTGATGTTTGCACTTGCGATTGAGCCGTTGGCAATCGCATTAAGAAGTTCGGGAGCATGGAAAGGAATAGTGCGGGAGGGGGATAGAGCATAGGGTATCCTTATATGCCGACAACTTGCTGCATGTGTCGGAACCGAGTGCGTCGATAGGAGGAATATTGGAGCTACTGCTCCTGGACCTGGACAAGAGTGAGGGCAAGGACTCACTTTAGGTATCTGGGGGTGCAGGTTTCCTGGGAGTGGGGGAGGCTTCGCAGGTACAACATCACTAGTTTGGTGGGGAGAGTGAAAGCCGATCTGGTAAGGTGGGATGGTCTCCCTCTGTCACTGGCAGGTCGGGTACAGGCGGTTAAAATGAATATATTGCCGCGATTTCTGTTTATTTTTTAATGCCTACCGATTTTCCTCCCAAAGGCTTTTTTCAAGGAGATTGAGGGAAGGAGTAACTCGTTCATATGGGGAGGGAAGGTGGCAGAGTGAGGAAGGTGCTACTACAGAGGGGAAGGCAGGCAAGGGGTTTGGGTCTCCCGAACCTGATGTGCTACTACTGGGCGGCGAATGTGAAGAAGGTGCGGTGCTGGGTTAGAGTGGTTGATTCCCAGTGGGTCGGAATGGAGGAGAGTTTGTGCAGGGGGTCGGGACTGAAAGCACTAGCAACAGCGCCGCTCCCGATAGCTCCCGGGAAATACTCAGGGAGTCCGGTAATAATAGCTTCATTGAAAATATGAAGGCAGTTTCACCAACACTTCAGGTTGGGGGCAGGGACAAGGGAAATGCCGATTCGGGGGAACCACAGATTTGAGCAATGGAAGTGGGATGGAAGTTTTCGGAAATGGGAAGAGAAGGGGATTAAGATGCTAAAAGATTTGTTTCTTAGGGGTCGGTTTGCAGGATTGAGGGAGCTGGAAGCGAAGTATAGGCTGGAGCAGGGAGAAATGTTTAGATACATGCAGGTTCGAGATTTTGCCAGGAACGAGATACAGCTTCCCGAGGAACTGGCCTCCACATTGCTGGAGGAGGTGCTGATGACAAGAGGACTGGAGAAGGGGATAGTGTCAGCGGTGTATGGAGCTATTTTGGAAAAGGATAAGGCACCACTGGAAGGAATCAAATGCAATGTCGGAGGAAGAGTTGGGAGAGGTTATAGAGGAGGGGGTCTGGTGTGAGGTGCTCCGGAGAGTAAATGAGTAAATGCCTCCACCTCATGTGTGAGGTTGGGGCTGATACAGCTGAAGGTGGTATACAGAGCGCACCTCACGAGGACGAGCCGATTCTTTGAAGGAGTAGAAGATGTATAGATGTATGTGAGAATTGCGGGGGAGGGGGGGGGGGGGGGGGGGGTGGCGCTAATCACGCTCATATGTTTTAGTCCTGTCCAAAGCTAGAGGAGTACTGGAAGGAGGTTTTTAGGGTAATTTCCAAGGTGGTGCACGTGAAACTGGACCCAGGTCCCCGGGAGGCCATATTCGGGGTGCCGGACCAGCCAGGGTTGGAAACGGGTGCGGAGGCAGATATCGTAGCCTTCGCCTCGTTGATCGCCCGAAGGCGGATCCTTCTGGGATGGAGAGCAGCCTCTCCACCCTGTGCCCTGGCGTGGCGGGGGGGGACCTGTTGGAATACTTGGCCCTTGGAAAAGGTTAAGTTTGCACTGAGGGGAAACTCAGAGGGGCGCTACAAGTCATGGGCATTATTTATTATGCACTTTCAAGAACTGGATAACATCGAACATTAGTTGTTGGGGGGGGTGTATATTAAGGATGACTATGGGTAATCCCTGATTCCTTTTTGTCATTTGTTTGTGTAAACATGAGGACTGATGTTTGGGGGTTGGTGGGAGGATGGGATCGTTGTTATTGTTATGGGGATTGACATATCTGTTGCTGATTATTGTTTATTGTTGGTGGGTGTAAATTCGAGAGAAAATGTGAAAAAGGAGAATAAAATATTTTTTAAAAATGAGGATTGCAGTAACAAGACTGCATAAAACTGCTATTTATCATTAGTCCAGAATCCACAGCTACTTTCAACAACAAAAATAAGTCTTAAATATATCTTTTTATTCCGATCTATTTGAATTACTACAGAAGTTTGAATGAAAGCATGTCAATTATTTAAAGTTTCTCTTAAAATAACATCCAAAGGGTCAATCGTCATATTAAAGCTACATTAAATGCTCACATTATGAAGCTAACTCTTGCAAAATTCCATCATGGACTATTGGAAACATGGCGACAGCAGCAATTTGATGGAAATATGTACTATTTTAGCATTGATGAGTAGGGGCTGAGAAAATATAAAAATAATTTATTCTCTTGATTTGTTGGTGCATTCAATTCTTTCATACAGACTTATTATTTACTACAATAGTATTGAATCTTGTTAGTAAAATATGCAGGAGAATTTACAGGGACAATGTTAACAGAATGGCTACTCTTTATATAGCCAGTTTTAATTGGGATTTGGAAACTTGGGAATGTTTTTCAAATTACAAAAGGTATAACCATTTTGATTACTTTAGTTAATACAACTAAACTAACAGCAAGGAAACTGACTGTAAAACAATAGAAATGATGAACAACTTGCCGATGTTTCAGGGGCTGGTTTAGCACAATGGGCTAAATCACTGGCTTTTAAAGCAGACCAAGGCAGGCCAGCAGCACGGTTCAATTCCCGTACCAGCCTCCCCGAACAGGCGACTAGGGGCTTTTCACAGTAACTTCATTTGAAGCCTACTCGTGACAATAAGCGATTTTCATTTCATTTCATTTCAACTTCTATATGCTCAGATGAACACAAAGAAACTCAGTTGTGTATGTTACATAGAACATAGAACAGTACAGAACAGGCCCTTCAGCCCTCGATGTTGTGCCGAGCAATGATCACCCTACTCAAACCCACGTATCCACCCTATACCCGTAACCCAACAACCCCCCCCCCCCCCCCCCCCTAACCTTACTTTTTAGGACACTACGGGAAATTTAGCATGGCCAATCCACCTAACCCGCACATCTTTGGACTGTGGGAGGAAACCGGAGCACCCGGAGGAAACCCACGCACACATGGGGAGGACGTGCAGACTCCTCACAGACAGTGACCCAGCCGGGAACCGAACCTGGGACCCTGGAGCTGTGAAGCATTTATGCTAACCACCATGCTACCCAAGTACTTTCAGCCTTAAAAGATTAAACATCTTCAGAACATTATCTGCATTATTTGAAAACTATAATGTTTAGAATTTAACCTTGTGAAACACACATTGATATTTTAAGTTACAATTTTATAGTTAAAGTTAGAGTTTTAATTTCATAAACCATCAAATTGAAATATAAGTTTAATAATGCTAAGTTAAGATGATCAGAACTTATGTTCAGCATGATTTCTGCATTTGCTGCACTTATGATTCAGTCAATTTCCAAGAGTTATTCTTGGAATTGTATCATAGATTACATAGAATATACAGTGCAGAAGGAGGCCCATCGAGTCTGCACCGACCCACTTAAGCCTTCACTTCCACCCTATCCCCATCACCCAATAACCTCTTCTAACCTTTTGGACTCTAAGGGCAATTTAGCATGTCCAATCCACCTAACCTGCACTCCTTTGGACTGTGGGAGGAAACCGGAGCATCCGGAGGAAACCCACGCAGACACGGGGAGAACGTGCAGACTCCGCACAGACAGTGACCCAGTGGAGAATCAAACCTGGGACCCTGGCATTGTGAAGCCAAAGTGCTAACCACTGTGCTACCATGCTGCCCCATCTTTGATGGTAGAACCTTATGGCTACAAGTACATTGATAAAATTAATAAGTATACGGTCTTATATCTGGTTTATGTAATTAAAATAGCTATACAAAATGTACAATGAAGTTCATCAGGTCCTTGGCAACATCTATGTGAGTTGAGTGTGAAGATTAACGATCCAGTGCTCAATTATACTTACGTTAACTGGTGGCTGTGACAGTTGCTTTATATGAGTCAATACGTGGGAACGACTCTGGGCCACTTTAGACATCACAATATAACCCTAGACAAAACCTAGTCTGAATCAATTTCTCCTACAATAGCACTTTAAAATCTGTTGCCCAATATTGGACAAGTTTCAAAAGTGATGTGCTTTTATACTGCTCACTTCAAGTTTTACTTAATTTCAGATGAAAAAAACAATGACCAGAATTTGGAAATAAAAATAATAGTGAGGCCATCAGCAGAACCTTTGCATCAACAGTGTCTCACTTTGGACTCAACATCGAAATGCATGGAAGTGCGTGAACTTGTAATACTTAAATAAGAGATACACACTAAACTTGACAAAGTAAACTTGACAAAGATAGGGGGCGGGATTCTCCCTTCTGGGGACTAAGTCCCCATGCCCGCTGGAAAACCGGCGAGAATCACTCTGGACTTTTTCCTCGAAGGTCCGGGGTGATTTTCCGTTATCCAGGGGGCAAGCAGAGCCCATGTGCGTCCCGCAGCTCTGGCTGCTGGGAGGGGCCCTGCTAGCCAGATCGCGCATGTGCAAGTGGGTCCGCGCATGCTTGTGGTGGCCCACCTCGGCGTGGGCGTAAACGACGTGGCGGAGCCACACAGCGCGGAAGGTAGGTCCCTCCCACCACCGCGGCTGCTGGTCCCAGCTCCCGCTGGGTGATACCACATGTAAACCACGGCAGCGGGAGTTTGGCCAGTCAACCGCGGAGAATCGCCACGGGGGCCTGTTCCAATGGCCCCGACCGGCGTTGCGTCGACCGCCCGTACGAGACTGGCGGATCTACGGAGAATCACGGAAGTGCCATCGTGCCGGATTTCCGGCGTGAACGGCTATTATCCGCCCTGCGCCGGGATCGGGATCCCGGGGCGGAGAATCCCACCCAAGGTTTGTTCATTCCAGTGTATTTTTTTCAAGATGTAATAAGTCTTAATTCCTGCCTGACAAGCTGTTACTAGAAACTAACTTTTACATATGGGGGTCTCATTCCATTAGATTTGAATTATCAGTGGACATTTAAAAATTTTTTATTTTTTAATTAAATCTCACTCTTACTTTTTCTATCTTAACCCCATTTTCCTCTTTATTTTACTTTCTGTTCATGATTTGGAATTGAATTAAATATTGGATTGGATTGGATTTGTTTATTGTCACATGTACCGAGGTACAGTGAAAAATATTTTTATGCGAGCAGCTCAACAGATTATTAAGTACATGGGAAGAAAAGGGAATAAAAGAAAATACATAATAGGGCAACACAAGATATACAATGCAACTACATAAGCACTGGCATCAGATGAAGCATACAGGGTGTAGTGTTAATGAGGTCAGTCAATAAGAGGGTCATTTAGGAGTCTGGTGACAGTGGGGAAGAAGCTGTTTTTGAGTCTGTTCGTGCCTGTTCTCAGACTTCTGAATCTCCTGCCCGATGGAAGAAGTTGGAAGAGTGAATAAGCCGGGTGGGAGGGATCTTTCATTATGCTGCCCGCTTTCCCCAGGCAGTGGGAGGTGTAGATGGAGTCAATGGATGGGAGGCAGGTTCATGTGATGGACTGGGCGGTGTTCACGACTCTCTGAAGTTTCTTGCGGTCCTGGCCGAGCAGTTGCCATACCAGGCTGTAATGCAGCCAGATAGGATGCTTTCTGTAAAAGTTGGTAAGGGTTAATGTGGAAATGCCGAATTTCCTTAGTTTCCTGAGGAAGTATAGGCGCTGTTGTGCTTTCTTGGTGGTAGCGTCGACGTGGGTGGACCAGGTTAGATTTTTGGAGATGTGCACCCCATGGAATTTGAAACTGCTAACCATCTCCACCTCGGCCCCGTTGATGCTGACAGGCGTGTGTACAGTGCTTTGCTTCCTGAAGTCAATGACCAGCTCTTGCTGGCATTGAGGGAGAGATTGTTGTCGCTATACCACTCTACTAGGTTCTCTATCTCCCTCCTGTATTCTGACTCGTCGTTATTCGAGATCCGGCCCACTATGGTCGTATCGTCAGAAAACTTGTAGATGGAGTTGGAACCAAGTTTTGCCACGCAGTCGTGTGTGTACAGGGAGTAGAGTAGGGGGCTAAGTACGCAGCCTTGCGGGGCCCCGGTATCGAGGACTATTGTGGAGGTGTTGTTGTTGTTCATTTTTACTGATTGTGGTCCGTTGGTCAGAAAACCGAGGATCCAGTTGCAGAGTGGAGAGCCAAGTCCAGGTTTTGGAGCTTTGATATGAGCTTTGCTGGGGTTATGGTGTTGAAGGCGGAGCTGTAGTCAATAAATAGGAGTCTGATGTAGGAGTCCTTGTTTTCGAGATGCTCTCGGGATGAGTGTAGGGCCAGGGAAATGGCGTCTGATGTGGACCGGTTGCAACGGTATGCGAATTGCAGTGAATCAAGGCGTTCTGGGAGTATGGAGGTGATGCGTTTCATGATCAACCTCTCGAAGTACTCCATTACGACTGAAGTCAGGGCCATCGGACGGTAGTCATTGTTGCTTGGTTCTTCTTTGGCACCGGTATGATGGTGGTCTTCTTGAAGCAAGTGGGGATCTCGGAGTGGATTAGGGACAGGTTAAAGATGTCTGTGAATACCTCTGCCAGCTGGTCCGCGCAGGCTCTGAGTGCACGACTAGGGATCCCTTCCGGGCCCGTCGCCTTCTGAGGGTTCACTTTCAGGAAGGCCGATCTGACTTTGGAAGCTGCGATGGTGGGTATGGGTGAATTATGGGCTGCTGGGGCACTCGACAGCGGATTGTTGGTTACCTGCTGGAACTGAGCATAGAATGCATTGAGTTCATCGGGGAGGGGTGCGCTGCTGCCAGAGATACTGCTCGGTTTTGCTTTGTAGCCCGTTATGTTGTTTAGTCCTTGCCACAACTGCCAAAAGTCTGTCTGTGATTCTAGCTTGGTTTGATATTCTCTCTTGGCATCTCGGATGGCTTTGCGGAGGTCGTACCTGGATTTCTTGTATAGGTTAGGGTCGCCTCAGATCTGTCCTTTAGTAGGGAGTCAATCTCGAGATTGAGCCATGGTTTCTGGTTGGTGAACCTACGTACTGCTTTCTTTGGCATGCAGTCGTCCACACATTTGCTGATGAAGTCTGTGACGGTGGTGGCATACTCATTTAAGTTGGTCGCTGAGTTCTTAAATATGGACCAGTCCACTGTCTCTAAGCAGTCACGGAAGAGCTCTTCTGTCTCCTAGGACCAGCACTGCACAACCTTCTTAGCTGGATTCTCCCACGTGAGTTTCTACTTGTATGCCGGGAGAAGGAGTACTGTCTTATGGTCTGATTTCCCAAAGTGCGGTCGGGGGATGGAACGGTAGGCGCCCTTGATTTTTGAGTAGCAATGGTCAAGAGTGTTGTCGCCCCTGGTGGGACTGGAGATGGGCTGGTGGAATTTTGGCAGTACACTCTTGAGGTTGGCCTTGTTGAAGTCTCCGACAATGATGAACAAGGCCTCCGGGTGTTCTGTTTCGTAGCTGTTTATAACAGTGTGCAGTTCGTCCAGCGCCTTCCTCACTTCTACCTGGGGTGGAATATAGACCACTGTGATAATGGCTGAAGTGAACTCATGTGGAAGATAGTATGGGCGGCCCTTCACGGTCAGGTATTCCAGGTCTGGGGAGCAGTAGGTCGCCAGGGTCGACACATCCAAGCACCAGGAGGAGTTAATGAGGAGGCACACCCCTCCATCCTTCACTTTGCCTGATGATGCCGTGCGGTCCGCCCGGTGAATTGAGAAGCCTTCAGGTTGTATGGCACAGTCCGGTGAGGAGGGGGTGAGCCATGACTCTGTTTAACAGAGCACACAGCAGTCTCTTACTTTCCTCTGAGAGGTAAGCATTAAGTTCATCCAGCTTGTTTTTGATCGCTTGGACGTTTGCCAGGGGTATGCTGGGGAGAGGGGTCTTGAAACCGCATTGCTTCAGTCTAACCTGCAGACCGCCGCGTTTCCCTCGCTTCCTCGGTCGGCGGCTGCTGCTGGATGATCCTGGGATCCGATGGGAGACATCAGCCCTTGTGGAAGGTAGGTGGTTGCGTCTGGTGGGGTTAGGGCGCTGTTTACGTATCCGGGGTCGCGTCTGGCAGGGCCCCGGTTGAGGTAGAAGGGTTGCTAGGGGAGCATGTTTGCGATCCGGATGAGTCCCGGCGTTCTGCAGGCACGGGAACCCGGCGTTCTGCAGGCACGGGAATACCTTGCAGCGCGTTTGGGTCCCCGCGCGCGGTTTCCGCCGTTTCTGGGGTCCTGGGTCGTGGGCAGGGGCTTCCTGAGGTCGGTCTTGAAGTAGGCCCGGTCGGGCCTCCACGTGGATTTTTCTTTCTTCCATAATTTACAAAGAACAGTACAGCACAGGAATAGGCCCTTCAGCCCTCCAAGCCTGCAATGATAATGATGCTTGTCGAAACTAAAACCTTCTGCACTTCCGGGGTCCGTATCCCTCTATTGCCATCCTATACAAGTATTTGTCAAGATGCCTCTTAAACGTCACCATCACACCTGCTTCCATCACCTACCGTTTAGCGAATTCCAGGCACCCAGCAGCCTCTGTGTAAAAAAAACTTGCCTTGCACATCTCCTCGAAACGTTGGCACTTGCAACTTAAACCTATTAATTACCCCTAGTAATTGACTTTTCCACCCTGGGAAAAGCTTCTTATTATCTACATTTCTGGTTAGACTCCATGTTGCTCAGTAAAGATTCTTCAGTCTGATGAGGTACGGTATTACTGCATAGCCTGCTCACACAAGCCTGGAGATGTGTCAATTGAGAATGAGTGTCTAATCATAGAATTTAAAGTGCAGGAGGAGGACAATCATTGTAATTTCCAGCCTAAGAGCCCACAGTAAGTATAATGATTCACTGCAGCGTCCAAAATCCAGGCTAATAAAAATTCTGTGAAAGAATTTCATCTGTTTACTCAAAAAACATGCAATGTTAGAAACATGCTGACATTGTTGATTTCTTGTTAGTGAGAAAGAGCTTTCTGTAAGACATTGGAATTAGTGGTACATGGTTTTAAGATCAATCATTTTTCAAAAATTCATGCATGGGATATGGGCTTCACTAGCTAGGCCAGCATTCATTGCTCATTCCTAATTTCCATTGAGAGGATGAAGCTTCCTTCGAGAAGTGCTGTAGTCCATGTGGTGTAGATACACCCACAGTGCTGTGAGGGAGAGAGTTACAGGATTTTGGCCCAATGATGGTGAAGGAACGGCGAGATATTTCCAAGCCAGTATGGTGAGTGGCTTGGATGGCAAGTTCCAGGTGGTGGTATTCCCATGTGTCAGCTGCTCTTTTCCTTCAAGATGTTGGCAGCCCTGGGTTTGGAAGACTCTATCCATGGAGCCTTGGTGAGTTCCTGCAGTGCATCGTGTAGAATTATACACACTACCGCAGATGCCAATCAAGAGGGCTGCTTTGTCCTGGATGGTGTCAACCTTCTCGAGTGTTGTTGGAGCTGCACTCATTACATTACACTCCTGACTTGCACCTTGTAGATGATGGGCTACTTTGGGGAGTTAGGAGGTGAATGACCAGTCCTTGTAGCCATAGACTTTATATGACTTGTTCAGTTCAATTTCCGATCAATGGTAATCCCCCACGATGTTGATAGTGGAAATTCAGTGATGTCAATGAGCGATGGTTAGACTCTCCCTTATAGAGGTGGTCATTGCCTGGCACTTAAATGGCACAAATGTTACTTGCTACCTTTCAATCCAAGCTTGGATATTGTCCTGGTCTTGTTGTATTTGGACATGGACTGCTTCAGTATATGAGGAATCGTGAACACTGTGCAATCATCAGCTCCACTTCTGACGTTATGATGGAAGGATGGTATTGGATGAAGCAGTTGAAAATGGTTGGGCCTAGGACACCCCAGTGAGGAACTCCTGCAGTGATGCCCTGGGGCTGAGTTGCCTGATCTCCAACAACCACACTCATCTTCCTTTGTGCTAGGTATGACACCAAACAGCGGAAAGTCGTCGTCTTCCCCCCCCCCCCCCCGACTCCAATTTTACTAGGGCTCCTTGATGCCACATTCAATCAAATATGGCCTTGATATCAAGGGCTGTCATTCTCATCTCACCTCTGGAGCTCAGCTCTTTTGTCCATGTTTGAACCAAGGCTGTAATG
This sequence comes from Scyliorhinus canicula, assembly GCF_902713615.1. Classification (NCBI taxonomy): domain Eukaryota; kingdom Metazoa; phylum Chordata; class Chondrichthyes; order Carcharhiniformes; family Scyliorhinidae; genus Scyliorhinus; species Scyliorhinus canicula. Next base: position 126,988,918 of record NC_052151.1, on the reverse strand, counting down.
AGGTCAGGAGCTTGGTGGAACTCAATCTAGGCATCAGTGAGCAGGTTATGCTAAGCAAGTGCCACTCGATTGCATTGTTTATTTAAGAATGTTTTCATAATAATCAGAACAACCTGAAACAATCAAACAGAAAAATACAATAGAAGAAATAATATTTTTTTAAAAGCAAAAACATCCACAACACACAAACAACTTAAATACAAAAACGAACCTAAACTCCTCCCAACAGCTAATGGTGACTACCATAAGACATAGGAGCAGAATTAGGCCATTCGGCCCATCGAGTCTGCTCCGCCATTCACGGCTGATATTTTCTCATCCCCATTCTCCTGCCTTCTCCCCATAACCCCTGATCCCCCAACAGGCGCCAGAGTGTGGCAACTACCTCCTTAAAAAAGAAATAAATGGTTGAATGGTTGTCATCTTAGGTAGTACCTCTCCACCGACCCCCGAGTGGTGAACTTGACCTTCTCCAAATACAGAAATGACAGTAGGGCACCCAGCCAAGCAGAGGCACCAGGCGGAGTGGGACACCTCCACCCAAGCAAAATTTGCCTCTGGGCTATCAATGAAGCAACGGTGAGGACATCTGCCTTCATCCCAGACTGTATCACTGGCAAATCTGACACCCTAAATAAGGCCACCAGTACACGGATCCAAATCTACACGGAGTCTCTCCGCCATGGTGTTAAACAAAGAAGCCCATCAATTTGGGAAAGGACCAGAACATATGCGTATGGTTAGACAGACCCCATTGAACAACCTGCTCATCCTAGTCCTGGTCAAGTGTGTCCAATGCAAAACCTTAAACTGAATCATGAAGACTTAGAGGGTGGCATGGTAGCACAGTGGCCAACACTGTTGCTTCACAGTGCCAGGGGCCCCGTGTTCGATTCCCGCTTGGGCCACTGCCTGTGCGAAGTCTGCACGTTCTCCCCGTGTCTGTTTGGGTTTCCTTCGGGTGCTCTGGTTTCCTCCCTCAAGTCCCAAAAGATGTGCTTAATAGGTGAATTGGACATTCTGAATTTTCCCTCTGTGTACCCGAACATGCGCCAGCGTGTGGCAATTAGGGGCTTTTCACAGTAACTTCATTGCAATGTTAATGTAAGCCTACTTGTGACAATAATAAAGATTATTATTAGTTGACCCTGTGAAGGGCCTCACTTCACACCTTACGGCTTTGAAAGCAGACCAAGGCAGGCCAGCAGCACGGTTCGATTCCCGTAACAGCCTCCCCGAACAGGCGCCGGAATGTGGCGACTAGCGGCTTTTCACAGTAACTTCATTGAAGCCTACTCGTGATAATAAGCGATTTTCATTTCATTTCATTTCATAGTACTCACCCTCCGATTTTGCCCTCACACCATTCAACAGAGCAGAATCCGTTGAAAGGATGTGACAATATAGACCACCCATCAAGGCTGGCCAGAGATAGAATCTTCTTCATCAGGGAAGAGGGTGGCTCCAGAGGAAAGGAGGGAAAAGATTTACAAGAAAAATCGTGAATTTGGAAATACCTAAAAGTTCCAGCTGGAATTTCTTAGTGAACTCCTTAAATCTAGCAGACCACGGTTTCACCCCCACACCCAAAGATGTGCAGGTTAGGTGGATTGGCCACGCTAAATTGGCCATTAATTGGTACTCTTAAATTTATAAAAAAATAACTAGCAAAACCCCTCTATGAACAGGTCACCAAACCCTTCCATTCCCAAAATTTAAACGTTGAGTTAAACCTGCTGGTAAGAAATGGTGATGACTACATATGGGGGCTAGCGAAGACAAGAAAAGGAGCTCGAAATGCTGCATAAACTGCTTCCAAATTCAGAGGGAGGAGGCTACCACTGGATTCAATGAAAATCCAACAAGGGAAAAGCAACGGTGCAGTAACTATTGCATGAAGACTCAAGGTAGCGCAATTCCATTTGTCCCCATATGGAACTGGGATCGCTAAACCACACAATATTTCCTGAATATTGGCTGTCCAATAATAAAACAAAAAAATTGGGATGGGCCAGGCCCACCGAATATCTGTGCCTTTGGAGCTGAACCCCACGGATTCTGGGAGTCCTGCTACCTGCCCAAATGTAAGAAGATATCAATTTGTTGACCTTAATAAAAAAGAATTTGGGGAGAAAATGTGGAGGCACTGAAACAGAAATAAAAATCTCGGGAGTACGTTCATTTTAACAGTCTGAATTCTCCCCGCCCAGGATAGAGGGAGGGTTCCTCCTCTGCAAGTCTACCTCGATACCACTAACCAGACTAGAGTAATTTAATTTATGAAGTGAGGCCCAACTGTGGGCCACCCGGACCCCCAGATAACTTGTCTTGGCAAGGCTAAAAGGTAACATCCCCAGTTGGGCTAACCTCCCAGGGGGGTTGATTAGGAAGCATTCACTCTTCCCTAAGTTCAACTTGCACCCAGAGAAGAGGCCAAAAGTGCTAAGTAACTTCAGTATGTCATCCATGGATGGTACTGGGTCCGTAATGTACAGAAATAGGTTGTCCACGCAAAGGGACACCCATACTCCAGCCTTCCCTGATTCATCCTCCTCCACTTAACAAAGGACCTCAACGCTATACCAAGCAGCTCTATTGCCAGAGCAAACACGTATAGGGACAGCGGACAGCCCTGCCTCATGCCTCTGTTCAAAGGGAAATAATCAGAGTTCAGGCCATTCGTACGAACACTGACAATAAACAAATCCAAAAAATAAATTTGCAGCCATACCTCCCAAAGATCTCAAATACGCCCACTCCACTCTATCAAATGCCTTTTCAGCACCCAGTGATACAATCACCTCAGGCACTGAGGAGGGGAAAAGATAACATTTAACAGGCGACGTATTTTGGCAGACAATTGTCGACTCTTCACGAAGCTCGTCCGATCCTCCAAGATTATATTTGGGAGGCAAGGCTCCAGCCGAAGCGCCAGCACCTTGGCAAGGAGCTTGACGTCAACGTTCAAAAGTGAAATACATCGATACAAACCACATTCTGTCAAGTTTTGGTCCCTCTTAAGAAGCAGAGATAGAGGCCTGAGGGTAGAGGGCAGTGATCCCTGGAATAGGGAATCATCGAACATGTCCAAAATTAGAGGCACAAGCTCTGAGAACTTCTTAACACTTTGACAGATTGCATCAATCCAATACATTTTAAAATTTCATCAGGGTGTAACGGGGATTCCAACTCACTGCTTCTCTCCACCTCAACAGTTGAAATGGGTAGGCCGCCCATAAAGTCAGACACAACCGATCCATCCGCAGGAGGTGGTAATCTCATTTTGCCCCTCTTCAGATTAGTGCGGCTTTGGAGTCTTTTTACCGCAGTAAAAAGACTCCAAAGCCGCACTAATCTGAAGAGGGGCAAAACGAGATTACCACTCGAATTGCATATCTGTGAGATCTCCCGGGAGGCTGCCTGCCGTTACAGCTGGTGAGCCAAATGATGACCTGCCTTCTCCCCAAATTCAGGTTGCAATTGGCTTACGCCCTGTTAGTAGAAAATAGTTTGAACTGTGTTTGCCGTATTTTTCTACTCGCCAACAACTTTGGGGTAGGATCAAGCGAGTATTGGTGGTCCACCTCAAGAATGCAATCTAACAGTTCTGCTGCTCCACCTTCGCTGTCCTCACCAAATGCGCTCTTCATGGAGATAACTTCCCCCTAAGGACCACTTTAAGGGTTTCCCACAGCATGGAAGGTCAGACTGACTTGGTTTTGTTACATTTCATATCGTCCTCTATGGGATGTACGCTCACAAAACTGTGTTGCGTCTAACCTCCATAGTGGACGTTGGGTGGGGCCAAACTCTAGTCGCAACTTAATGAAGTGTATGGCATGGTCAGAAATAACAATCCCTGAATACCCAGTCACTGCCACTGAAGGGTGAGACAGGGAGGCCTATCTAGAACAACAAAATCAATCTGCGAATATACTTGATGAAAATGTAAAAAAAATGAAAAATCTTTATTGCTTGGGTGCAAGATCTATCCCCTCCACCTGCATCATGAAAGACGACAAAGCCCTAGCCACCCCCAGTGTAGCAAAAGATTTAGGCTTGGAACGATCCAAGACATGATTCAGGTCCCCACAAAAAATAAACTGATGCGTGTAAATGCTAATCACTGGGGTGCTCACCAGGGAGCCACAGACAAATAAGGTATCGACCACTGGAATCAGCTATAATCTGAATGGGTGGCACGGTAGCACAGTGGTTAGCACTGTTGTTTCACAGTAGCGGAGTCCCAGGCTCGATTCCCGGCTTGGGTCACTGTCTGTGCGGAGTCTACACGTCCTCCCTGTGTCTGTAGGGTTTCCTCCGGTTGTTCCGGCTTCCTCCCACAGTCCAAAGATATGTGGGTTAGGTGGATTGCTCATGCTAAATTGTCCTTAGTGCTCAAAAAGATTAGTTGGGGTTACTGGGTTAGGGTGGAGATGTGGGCTTAAGTAGGATGCTCTTTCCAAGGGCTGGTGTAGACTCAATGGACCGAATGACCTCCTTCTGCGCTGTATACGTTATGAGACCAAAAACTGAACCCTAAATCGCCGCACCCCTGGCCCTACCATCGAAATCCAAATGAAAGACCTGCTCCACCCACCCCTTGCACAGTCATCTTGATTGCATTGTTGATAACCGCTTCCATAAATTTAATGATGATCAAGAGTAGGCTGATGTGGCAGTATTTGGCCGGATTGAGCTTGTCCAATTTTTTGTGGACAGGACTCTTGTATCTTGTATCCGACGAAAGAGGTTGAAAGAGAGAATAACCCGGTGGGAGGGGGTCTTTGATTATGCTGCCCACTTTCCCAAGGCAGCGGAAAGTGTAGACAGAGTCAATGGATGAGAGGCGGGTTCACATGATGGGCTGGGCTGAATTCACGACTTTCTGTAGCTTCTTAAGGTCTAGGGCTGAGCAGTTGCCATACCAGGCTCCGTTGCAGCCAGATAGAATGCTTTTTATGGTGCATCTTTAAAAAATTGGTAAGAGTCACCGCGGACATACCGAATTTCCTTAGTTTCCTGAGGAAGTCTCAGTGCTATTGTGCTTTCTTTTTTTTTATAAATGTTTTTTTATTGGGTTTTTGAACAAAGTATATTTACCGTTATGTACACAGGATAAGAGACATATATATATAATATACACATATATAGAAGAGAAGGGCACACCCAAACATACCAAAGGAAATAGTTTTGCTGGCATTGAGGGAAAGATTGTTGTAGTGACACCATGCCACTATGTTCTCTATCTCCCTATTGTACTCTGACTCATCGTTATTTGAGATCTGACTCACTACAATCAGGTCATCAGTAAACCTGTAGATGGAGTTGGAGCTGAATTTTGCCACACAGACGTGTGTGTATAAGAAATATGATGCGGAGATGCCGCCGTTGGACTGGGGTGAGCACAGTAAGAAATCTTACAACACCAGGTTAAAGTCCAACAGGTTTGTTTCAAATCACTAGCGTTCAGATTTCACCTGAGGAAGGAGCAGTGCTCCGAAAGCCAGTGATTTGAAACAAACCTGTTGGACTTTAACCTGGTGTTGTAAGACTTCTTACAATGAGAAGTATAGTAGGGGGCTACGTACGCAGCCTTGCAGGGCCCCAGTATGGAGGAGTATTGTGGAGGAGGTGTCATTGTTTATCATTACTGCTTGCAGTCTGTGGGTGAGGAAGTCGAGGATCCAGTTGCAGAGGGAGGAGCCAAGTCCTAGGTTTTGGAGATTTGATATGAGTTTATGGGATTTGGTGTTGAAGGCGGAGCTATAGTCAAAGTCCGACGTGGGAGTCCTTGTTGTCGAGATGCTCTCGGGATGAGTGTAGGGCCAGGGAGATAGAGTCTGCTGTGGACCGGTTGTGTTGGTATGCGAAGTGCAGTGGATCAAGGCATTCTGGAAGTATGGAGTTGATGTGTCTCATGACCATGTTTAGAAGGCGAAGTTGCTTCAGTAGGTTTTGTATAATTTTGGTGTAATAAACCCAGTGGGATAAATTTTGAGCTCATGCTAGCCATCAGTGAGAAGAGCAAGCGCAAAATCTGGAATCGTAAAACGTGATTCTCTCCGGCGAGATCGCGATTTTCAACCCCCTGGCCAGTGGAGTAATGCGCAACAGGTCGTGGGAGCCCAGGAACCTAATTTTAACACATTAGCATGTCATTAGCGAGCACTCATTCTGGAATTTCCCCCCTCATCGAACATTCAACGGGTCCAAGCATGACAACATTTACAACAGGTTTATATAAACGTGAACCTGGCGACCTCACCGCCGAAGGAGATTTTGGAGTTGAGCTCTCAGTTAGCCATCACCCTCCAGGGTGTTCAATGCCAGGATGTACTCAAGAGAACACGAGAAACACTGATAAGTTGAAATCGGGGTGAGGGAAGGGGTTCAGTCTCTAAATCTCAGGGGAGGGGTCGTTCGCAAACATTACCTTCTCTTCATGTCGGGGTGCCACTTGTTATAAGGAGGTCTGAAGGCTAGCATGCAGGCATCGCTTCCCTTATCCACCTTGCTGGTCATGTGCCAGTCCATAGTGGGAGCTGGAAAGTGGGTGGGAGGAGGTGAATACAGAGCGTCAGCACTGGGGGTGACTGTGAGATAACTGGGTAGAGTTCCATTTGAGGACAGGTTGTAAGGGAAGAATTGGGGACTCAAGAATGAGTTGTATCCCTTCCTCATGTGACATGAAGACCGGCTTACTGGAAGGAGGTCGACTGCATTGTGAGTTGAACCCCACATTCAGGCAGCACTGTGAGGACAAAGGCATTAAGCTGCATGGAAGATCAAATCCAGCACGGTAGCATTGTGGATAGCACAATGGCTTCACAGCTCCAGGGTCCCAGGTTCGATTCCGGCTTGGGTCACTGTCTGTGCGGAGTCTGCACATCCTCCCCGTGTGTGCGTGGGTTTCCTCCGGGTGCTCCGGTTTCCTCCCACAGTCCAAAGATGTGCAGGTTAGGTGGATTGGCCATGATAAATTGCCCTTAGTGTTGGGTGTGGTTACTGGGTTATGGGGATAGGGTGGAGGTGTTGACCTTGGGTAGGGTGCTCTTTCCAAGAGCCGGTGCAGACTCGATGGGCCGAATGGTCTCCTTCTGCACTGTAAATTCTATGATCTATTTGCCAGGGAAGTTTGATTGTCAGCCATTGGTGTTGTGGTCGATAGCTGTGGTTGATGGAAGGCTGGTCAAGTCTGCAGCTCTTGTGACCTCGGAGAAAGATGGTGCCCTCTCATGATGTACTTGTCATGGTCACTGCAGGCTTCACTTAAATCAGCTGTGCCTCGTCTGCCACAAGAGGCACTCATTTTCCTGAAATGTAACCTCACCCTTCCTTGACTAGTCAATTGTGCCAATGCAATCTGCAGGGCTAAACATCAGTGCCACTGATTGGAGCTAAGTTCTTAACCCTTTGGAAGCATTGGCCTCAAACATGGATCTTCAAGCATTAACATTACACAGATAACACTGTGCAAGCTGTGATGCGATGGTGATCACTCACTCCGTTCAAGGTTATGACGGGGTGGGCAGCTTTGAAGTCCTCTGTGAGGATGCACATGCTGGTCCCATGCTTCAACTGCCCTTTCACCTAACGCCAGGGTTGGAGCCATATGTCACTGACTCTCGAGAGTTCACGTGCCTCATCCAGGTAGAGTTGTGAAGGACAACTGGGGAAGTGGCTACTGTGTGACGGGGGGGGAGAGACTCAGTGGAAAAGCACTCACATTGGGTGATGCACATGGGTGGGAGTCCCAGATCCTGAGAGGGCCGAGGGTCAGGGCATTGTCAGGATTTCTCATTCCTCACTTTGGTGCTCTCCATTTCAGCGCATGATTCTGGAGAATCATGGAGCCAGTTGAGTTGTTTTTTTCTACTCAGCGATCAAGCAGCAGCAGAGACAGCGACATGCCACTGCACATAACCAGGAACTGCGCTCTGCAGAGGAAGGGGAAGCTGGGCTCCTAGCTGCTCTGGGAGCAGCACCATCGCCTTGTAGGAGACACTACTGGCATAGGGTCTACCGGCTTCGGACATCTTACCTGCGTTTGTCCTGGGGGATGGTGGCCCATCTTTGCCAGGTCCTGCAAGAGCTGGCACTACATGGAATGGGAGGACACCCATGGCCCATGCCCGTTAAAGTTAGCGACAGTCTGAACGTCTATGTGAGCGGCTCATTTCAGGACAGCACCGGTGCTCTGTGTGGCATTTCCCAGGCAGGCGCACGCAAATGTATACAGGTGGTAACAAGTGTCCTTTTTACGAGGCCCACATATGTATAAACTTGAACCAGCATCAGGAGAGCCAGGACAACAGTACTATGGGCTTTGGCCACTTGGCAGGCATGCCCCAGATGCAGAGCGCAATAGGACTGAACCCATGTGGCCTCATGGTTTCCATGGTGTCATGCAGCTTCATTCATGCACTTCAAGGGATTCCACTCCCTCAAAATATCCAGATCGTTTGTGACCACACGATGCGCATAATGCAGATGTGTGCCCGTTTTCCTCACCCTCCCACTATGTCTAGTTGTATCCTCTGGATCCACAGTTGAGGTTGAGGTGACTTGCTGGCTTCTACGCCCTGTTGCCGAAGATGACCTTAGCAGGTGTCCCCTGGGGAGTGTAGACCTTGAGGGTCTGGACCTACTTTCAGACAGCATAGGAGCTGCAGGTTTACCCTCCTCGGTATCCTGGACTGGAGGACTGTGGCTCACAGGGAGCAGGGTGTCAGATGGGCTGGACATCCCTTGGTCACCTGGGTGGAGGTCCCCGGGCTGTGCTCCTGTCGATCCTCTTCCCTCTGGGTGCCAGGGGGGCCTCTGGGCACCTCTTTGGGATAGAGGGGCAGCTGTAGTGAGATCCAGAAACTCCACTGTTCACTGGCAATGACACTTCTGGATTCCCACCGTGCCTGCACCATGTCCTCAGTCATGGAGGTCATGAGCTGAGCCATGGAGCAGACATCGCCTGCACTAAAGTCTCCACTGGGCACCCCACCCTTGCACTGTTGGCCTCCTTGTGTAGGAGTGACGCCATCACCACGGACAGAAGGTGCTGGGACTCTTCCAATTGATCTTGCACTCCAAGGAGAAATACAGTCATCCATTCCTGATGCCTTTATAGCTCCAGCAGCTCTGGGACAACTGGACCCAGGGGCACATCATCGGCCAGGGGCAAGCAGAGTCCTGGGCTCCCGCATCCCTCCAAGAGTTGGTTCCCTGGGATATCCCAGCCTCTGCCTGCAGTGGATCTTCAATTATGAGGTGCTCACCAGCGAGTGAACCAGCAGCCTGCCTATTACTTAATCTCGAGGTGTAAGTATCTGCGCTGGTGGAGGATGTGGGTGACAGACGTAATACCTCTTCAATGGTGTGTCCAGGAAGTTTCCCTTGGAGCTGCTCGCGTACTTGGTATCCAGAGGGTACGAGGATGATCCGGGCTGGTCGAATGATTGCTCTGCAAGGGAAGGGTGATGGCATTAGTGCATCACGGGGGATAAATGATGGGACAATGTTTATTCACATGAGGCTTGAAGAATGACTATGTGTTCTGCAGGTTCTCACTTTTGTCTGCAGACCTCACTTTGCCCTCTGCACAAGGGTGGTCTTGCTCCTCCCCAGCCAGCTCAAGGGCTCTGTCCTCAAAGGGGGAGAGGCTTCTGAGCTTGCGCGTAACTCTGAGTGGCTACGCTTGCTTACACCTGTTATGCTCGGGGTTGTCCTCCAATGAGACAGATGGCAAGAATGTAGGCGGGAGTCCTATTAGTTCAGATGGTGATGAGGTGTGGCATGGGACTTGAGTGGGAGCAGCATCTGAGGAGCAGAATGGAGGAGATCATGGAGATTGGGGTTGGGGTCTCTTGAAAGGTGTTGGCAACCCACGAGGTGGCTGGGTAAGAGGTCACCTTGGAGGTGCCAGTGGTGTGTGACGGGAGGCAGTGAGAAACTGTAGGAATCAGTCTTATCCTGGCCCCGTGAAGAAGTTCATTCATCTTTCTGCAGCACTGTTGTCCTGTCCTTTTCTGTAGTAAGTTGGCACTGACTAAGGCTGCCATTGCCTCTAATTCGTGGATGCTGACCTTGCTGGATGCATATCTTCGTGACTGTGGATAGAGGACACTCCACCTCTGCTGCACAACATCCAAGAGCTTGGTCAGGGCTCCCACTTTGAATCGTGGTTTTGACTCGCTGGCAGCCATCCCCTCTAATGGATTTGGAAGAAGTGCTAGGGAAATGTTTATATGGAGCTCCCCACTGATTACAGAGACAAGTTGTCCCAGGGTGAGCGAATCAGCGGGAGGCCGCCACAAGTGGTTAAAAAAAATTTCAAAGAGGCTCAATATTCTGTGTGATTTCTTGCCGCTGACGGGATTTGCATCGGTTTTCACACTAGATCTGACACTTTGCCAAAGTTTGGTTAGATTCTGCCCAGCATTTTGGAAATTTGGAAATAAGTATTTTCATAACTTATACCTCATGCAAGTAGTTCAGAAACCTATCATAAGTACTTAAGAAATTGAAGGAGTAGGGCCTTTGGTCCCTCAAGGGCCGTCTACCATTCGATGGGATTACGGCTGATCTGCTCAAGGCCTTATCTCCAGTTTCCTGCCTCTTGTCTATAACCTTCGACTCCTTTGTAGATCAAACATCTTACCCAGTATTAAATACATTCGCGCAGCACGGTGGCTGTCGTTAGCATTGATGCATCACGCACCGTGGAGCCGGGTTCAATCCTGACCCCGGGTCACCGTCCATGTGGAGTTTGCACCTTCTCCCCGTGTCTGCGTGGATCTCACCCCCAGAACCCAAAAAGATGAGCAGGGTAGGTGAATTGGCCACGCTGATTGCCCCTTAATTGGCAAAAGGAATTGGGTACTCTAAATTTATTGGAAAAAAAAATGAATACATTCAATACCCAGAATCCACTGCTCTCTGGGTAAAGAATTCCAACAATTAGAGGCCCACTGAGAGAATAAATTCTTAATTTCTATCTTAAATGGGTGGAGACTCCTTATTTCGAAGATGTGCCCTCTAGTTCTGGATTCCCTGATGAGGGAAAATAATCCTTTCGGCATCTACCTTGACATGGCTTTGTTAAAAGTATTCAATGTGTTTTTTAAACATAATGGATGTTGAGGAGAAATATTCAGATTTCTCAGAAATTTAATTTTTAATCATTTGTCCTATATTAAAAGTTAAATAAATTAACAAAATTTCCTGTCAGTATTTGTACATTTTCTTTTTTTTTGAAAATCTTTTATTGGCTTTTCTCATATTTATAAACAGTTGTTACTTATACACATTACATTTTTCTTGCCCATGCTAATTTGCTTCATTTTACAGAGAGGTTTGTTTTGTCCTTCATGTGACTAACTGTACGTACGTTTTGCTGCCCTCTGGATCGGTCTATGATATCCCCCCTTCCTCCTCTCCTCCCCCCATTGGTTTCAGCACCCTTCCTCTTCTCTTGTGGTTTCCCATTTTTCTTCTCTCCCCCCTCCCCCCTCCCCAAACCAGGGTGCGCAGTCCTTCAGTTCTTCATCTTTTTGGTTTTTTTTCCTGGCTTACTCCTCATTGCTGGCCTCGAACAGGTTTTGCAACAGGCCGATGAACTGCCCCCAAGTATCCAGGAAGCCTTCCTCTCACCCTCGGATGGCGTACTTAATCTTCTCCAGGTGGAGAAATTCTGAGAGGTCAGCGAGCCAGCCTGCAGCTTTGGGTGGTGCTGCCGATCGCCAGCCGAGCAGGATTCTCTGACGTGCGATTAGGATTTGTGCAGTTTCCATTGGAAGAACTCGACTGAATGGGTCGAATGGAATTCTTCATTCCAAGCACATTCATGTCTTGTAAACATGTTGTTACAGCTTCTTGTTGTTAGAAGTTCCCCCCCCCCCCACAAAAAATCGAAATACTTCTTTTGTGAGAAGAGAACAATAATTCGCAACGTATTTATAAAAGAGCTAATTAGACCTTTATTCCCTAAACTGAACATTGTATGAAGATCTCACCAAAATAAGGAACAGTGAGGAAACTATAACATGAAGCAGAATAAACAGTCCATTATTCCGCTAATATTTTTACCCCTATTTACTTTTTCAATATGTCCTTTATTTTTGAGGATATTATATATGGAGTTTTTGTCCGATTACTCAATTCTCCCTATTTGCAGTCACTTAATAGCAAAAGCTGAATATTCATATTTTTATTGATTCTGCGGTTCATGTGCAATTGGTTGGTTACCCGTGAAGCACTAAAATTGTTATGCTTACCTGCTGATTCAGTTCAATTATCTGGGCATCTGCATCACTGGCTCCATTTCTGGAAAAGTGTTGGGTTTTCCTTATACCCATTGAGGATGGTGCATTTGGTGTTCTTGTGATCTTAGGCGCTGTTGGAGATGTTCTCTGTGGCACTTAAACCAGAATTGAAAATAGACAATTTCAGAACAATTTAAGTATTTTAGAACTGATTCCTGACAAATATCCTGAAAAGTAAAACATTTTCCTGCTGATGAGTCTAATCATTTATTCTCTGTATTGGGTGTGGGGTGGGAGGTGGAATTGGGCTATTCCTTTTCCAAGAACTGACAAGAAGGAGTAAGCATTCCATAAAGTTAACAAGACATTTTATGCAGTATTGCTGTCTGCCTTCTAATCTTTCAACTAACATTCACATCACATATGTGCCAGGCAATGACAATTTCCAATAAGAGTCCAACCACTTTCCCTTGATAGCAATTGCATTACCATTGCTGGATCCCACAATCAACATTCTGGACCCCATCACTGACCAGAAACTTAACTGGACCAGCCACATAAATACAATGGCCAGGAGCAGGTTAGAGGCTGAATATTCTGTGGAATATAATTCAACTTCTGACTCCCCTAAACCCTTTTACCATCAATGAAATGTATAAATGTACAAAAATAATTTATCCAGGAATAGCTTTTTAAAAAGAAATTCCTGGAATTTTGATCGACGCTTTAAGCACACCTGCCATTAATGGAATATTCTCAATTTTCCTCATGAATAGACCTCCAACAACACGAAAGCAGCTCAAATCATCCAGGAAAAAGCAGCCTGCGTGACTGGCACTCCACTCACCACCTTAAACATTCTTTTCCATCTGCAAGATGCAGCAACTCGCCAACATCACCTTCCAAGCACATGATCTCTACCACCTAGAAGGGAAAAGGCAGCAGATGCATGGAAACACCGCTATTTGCAAGTTCCCCTTGAAATCACACACTATCCTGACTTTGACCCATATTACTGTTCCTTCATTGTCGCTGGGTCAAAATCCTGGAACACCGTTCTAAACAGCACTGCAGATCATAGAAATATTTTATGGTTACAGCACAGAAGGAGGCCATTTGGCCCATCTTGTCCATGCCAGCTCGAGGACATCCAGGTGCCCTTTCTAATCCCATCTTCCTGCACCTAGATCATAACCCTATACCTTAGAGCAAATAAGGTGCAGATCCAGTTACTTTATAAAAAGAGTTTCGGGTCTCTGCCTCCACTACAAACTTGGGCGGCGTTTTCCCTTGTGTTCACTCTACACCTGCCATTGCCACTTATCTTGAATCTATGTCCCCTGGTTCTAGAAACCGCCATCAAGGGAAACAATTTTATCCTGTCCACCCTATCTCTTCCCCGTCTAATTTTGTACACCTCAATTAAGTCATCCCTCTACCTTCTTTGTTCCAAGGAAAATAACCCCAACCTATCCAATCTCTCCTTGGAGCCACACGTTTCTAGCTCTGGCAACATTCTTGGAAACCTTCTCTGAACTCTCTCCAGAGCAATAACATTGTATTCTAACATTATTCTATGGCTATGCCAATGAAGAAGAGCATTCCATATGCTTTCTTACCAACCTTGCCTACTTGAACTGCTGCCTTTAGGGACCTGACTACCTGTACACCAACTCTCACTTCATCTACCCCTCTTACTATACTCCATTTATTGTATACTCCCTCCAAATGTTTGACTTCCCTAAATACATGACCTTAAACTTCTCGGTGTCAAATTCCATCTGCCACTTTATCGCCCACTCCACCAATCCATCTATATTGTTTTGAAGATTACAGCTATCCTCTACACAGTCCACCACTCGGCCAATCTTTGTGTCATCTGCAAATTTCCCACTCATTCTCCTCACGTTCATGTCCAAATCGTTGATATATAACAGAAACAGTAAGGGACCCAACACCAATCCCTGTGGAACACCACTTGAAACAACTTTCCAATTGCAAGGGCAGCCATCGACCATTACCCTTTGTTTCCTGTTACTAAGCCAACTTTTTATCCAGTTTGCCACATTGCCCTTTCTTTTCCAATCTGCCATGTGGGACTTTTGTCAAATGCTTTGCTAAAATCAATGTACACAACATCTACTGCACTACCTTCATCAACCCTTCTTGTCACTTCTTCAAATAATTCGATCAAATTTGTGAGACAATACCGTCCTTTAACAAATTGATGCGGACTATCCCTGACTAATCCTAGCCTTTCTATGTGTCTCTCAGGATTGATTCTACTAATTTTGCCCATGACAGACGTAAGACTAACTGGCCTATAATTATTTGGCATTTCCTTCAATCCCATTTTAAACAATGGTACCGCGTTTGCATTTCTCCAGTCCTCCGGTCCCTCCCCCGTGTCTAGTGAGGATTGGAAAATTATCCTCAGAGCATCGGCTTTCTCCTCCTTGGCCTCCTTCAGTAGTCTCCTCCATCTGGCCCTGGTGACTTATCAACTTTCAAGGCTTTCAATCCTTTGAATACTTCCTCTCGCTATATAATTATTCCATCCAGTATCTCACAGTGTTCCTCCTGGACACCTGCATCTGCATCATCCATTTCCTTTGTAAACAAGGAGACAAAATATTCATTTAAAACTCTTCCCATAGCATCTGCATCTACACACAAGTTCCCCTCTTCATCTCTGACAGGCTTTTCCTGAACTAACCTTTTATCATTAATATATTGGTAAAACATCTCTGGGTTTTCTTTAACTTTATTTGTTCATCTTTTTTCATGCCCTCTCTTTGATTACCTTTGGAATTCATCCCTGCACTTTCTATACCAGTCTAGACTATCTGCAGTGCTTAGTTTGTTTTAGCTACTGTATGCGTTATTTTTCTGTTTGATCTTCCCCTGTATTACTACCCAATATCTAATTCTGCCCAACATCTCTTCCAATGACCTGCACCCACTCTGATCCCAACTTCTCTAATTATCAAGGCCAGACTTGATGACTTGCAAACGCCAAACTTTACAAAATCCTGAGTTGACCTTTAAATTCCATATTCAAGTCATTTCTCAAAAGTTTGTTCACTTCTGGAACATATCACTCTCAAATTACTGATATCTTTACCAACACTTTCATTGCCACGTGTAAGCGGAGTTGAGATATTTGCTCATAACAACAGCACTATATATAGTTTAAGCTGTTGGGTAACTGGGTATAGTTCACTCGGTCACATAAACAGTTCCACCACAACAGTGGGGGAAGAGTACCTGCTGCAGAATAATGCAACTCTAATTATACTGAAAGTGGGAATAGACAATTTTTACCAACCAGAACTTGAACTGTTAATTCTGTCTTTAACTGCAAATTTAATCTGCTGCCAGGAAACACCTTTAAATATTTGTAAGTATGAGCCTTCCTGAAAAAACAGGTAGTGGCCTTTCCGACGCTGCAGCCACTGAGGATACAGGACAGGGTGGTCTCCGGCACCTGGGTGGGGGAGGAGAGGGTGTCGTATATCTACCAGGAACTACAGGTGGCGGAGGAAACCCTGGTGGAGGAGCTCAAGGGCAAGTGGGAGGAGGAGCCAGGTGAGGAGTTGGAAGCAGGTCTGTCGGTAGAGGTCCTGGGCAGGGTTAATTCCTTCTCATCATGTACCAGGCTCAGTCTAATTCAACTTAAGGTGGTCCACCGGGCACACATGACGGCAGCGAGAATGAGCAAGTTTTTTGAGGTAGAAGACAGTTGTATGAGGTGTAAGGGCAGCCCTGCAAACCATGTCCACATATTTTGGGCATGTGCATAGCTTAGTGTTCTGGCAAGGGATTGTGAGGGCAATGTCCAAGGTGCTTAACACACGGGTGGTGCCGAGTCCAGAGACAGCGATCTTTGGAGTGTCAGAAGACCCGGGAGTTCAGGGGGCGAAAGAGGCCGACGTCTTGGCCTTTGCCTCCATAGTAGCCTGGAGACGGATTTTATTAATGTGGAGGGACTCGAAGCCCCCGAGTGTAGAGAGTTGGGTTACCGACATGGCTGGGTTTCTCAGCCTCGAGAAAATAAAGTTTGCCTTAAGAGGGTCTACGCTAGGGTTCTCTCGGAGGTGGCAGCCGTTCGTCGACTTTCTCGTGGAAAATTAAAATGTCAGCAGCAGCAGCAATCCGGGGGGGGGGGGGGGGGGGGGGGGTGTGAATGCTTCATTGGGATGGTGTGGGAAGATTGGGTCGCATGGGGTAATGTCTATTTAATTGTTATTGTATATTCTCCTTTTGCACTATGTTAATGTTCACTCCAGTTTGTTTTGTTATTATGGTTACTACTGTTTTATTATGAAAAATTCTGCGAACCTTAATAAAAATACTTTTAAAAAAATAATTCTGTCTTTAACTGGAAAAAGTACAGGTCAATCTGCTGTACTGAATGGAAGGCTATCAATGGGAAGGGGCAACACAGCAAGGACAGTCCAAACTCTGGAATCCTAGAGCATGGCAGACTCTGGGATGGCTGTCAAATCCCACCTAACCATAACAGCTCCCCAGAATCAATCACTTTATCACATCATGTCATTTCCACTTCCCTTTACTGCTCTACTAATGTTATCTCATCACCAAACATCAATACATAGTGTTATTCAAGTATATATAATTGCGAGCAGATGGATTTCATGAGATATATTTAAGCATTGTCCAATCAAAATTCAGAATGACCTTTCAATCCATTACGAACAAAGGGGAAATTCCCAACATCAACCTTCCCCATGGGATTTTCTCATTTTCAGAATGTGCCCATTTACCTGTAATGCTCATTAGGCCTGTAGGTGGCACATTAGGCCTTCAGGGGAGGCAGTGGCGTAGTGGTATTGTCATTGGATTAATAATCCAGAGACCCAGGATGATGCTCTGGGGACCCAGATTTGAATCCCACCAGGGCAGATGTGGAATATGATTTCAATTAAAATCTTTAATTTAAAGTCTAATAATGACCATGAAACCATTGTCGATTGTTGTTGAAAACCCATCTGGTTCATTAATGTCCTTCAGGGAAGTAAAGTTGCCATCACAAATCTACATGTGACTCCAAACCGACAGCAATGTGGTTGACTCGTAAATGCCCTCAGGAATGGGCAATGCTGGCCCACATCCACATCCCATGAACGAATAATGAAAGAAAAAAGTGATAGGTTTAATGGCACTAAATTAACATGTATTCTATATCCTGGTATTTTGAATCAGTTTGCAGTTCTGCTACTGGTCACTGCATTTCTGTGCAAAGATTATTTTGCTTATTATGTTTTATGAAAGTATGTTCATTGGGCATTATTTAAATAATTAATTTTTCTCTGCTGCTTCCTTTACGCTGGCAGCTCCAGCCAAAGTTAAGGTACCCCTCCCTTCCAAATGTCTTGCTTCCTTAAAAAAAATGTTTATTAAAAATGTTTTCATTCTAAACATAACAATGTAAAACAACTAACCCAAGTTACAATATCAAATAACAAAATAAACAAGCCAAAGTACAAATGAACTTAACCCCACAGAACTAATCTAAACCCCATGACAACTGATGGTGATTAGCTCTTTAAAAAAGGAAATGAATGGCGACCATCTTTCGTACCCTTCTACTGACCCCCTAATGGTGTACTTAACTTTCTCCAAAGGTAAGAAAGACATAAGATCCCCCAACCAAGCCAAAACACTGGGCTTACTAACCTGGGACACCCGGGGACAAGACCAGAGCAATGAGCGTGATGAGTCGGACCCCCGAGGGCAACCTTCATACCTGTTCTCCACCAGAGAAGAATCCGCTCATCCTCGCTTTAGTCAAATGAGTCCTGTGCACCACCTTGAATTGGATCAGATTAAGCCGAGCACAAGGACGTGAAGTTGACGCTGTGAAGAGCCCCACTCCATGCCTCATCATCCAGAATAGGGTCCAATTCACCCTCCCATTTCACCGTAAACTCATCCAACGGGGCCGACTCCGCTGATAGGATCTGGTCATATATGCATGAAATAGTCCCCCCAGGATCTGGCCGTATATGCATGAAATACTCCACCACCAGACCTAGTCAAAGACAAAATCCTCTTCAACAGGGGGCAGGATTGTGCCAGTGAGAATGAGGGAAAAGCCTTGCACAAATAATCGTGGATCTGAAAGTATCTGAAAAGACTGGAACCAGGGAGTTGAGATTTCTCTGACAGCTCTTTAAAGCTGGCAAACCTTCCCTCCATGAACAGGTCCCCAAACCTCTCCCCATGACCCAAAGGTCGAATTCAAACCCACTGGTAAAAATAGGTGATTATTGCAGATAGGTACCAGGAAAGACATTGAACTGAGTTTAAAATACTGTCTGAACGGATTCCAGATTCTCAGGGTGGAAACCATTACCGGGAAAGTCTTACCGGAGAGAACGGCAGCGATATGGCCACTAAGTCTAGAACCCTTACAGGAGCTCGCCTCCATTTGCCCTCAAATGGAACCCAGGTCACTGAACAACAACAGTATCTTCTGAATATTGGCTACCTAATGGCAAACTAATAAACTGTTAAATCTCCTGATTGCCTATCTCTCTGAAGGTTTGCCTACGGATCCTTGGGCTCCCAAATAAATGAGGACACTAATTTATTAACTTTGACAAAGAAGGACTTGGGGAGAAAAGTGGGAGACATTGA
Organism: Scyliorhinus canicula; assembly: GCF_902713615.1. Lineage (NCBI taxonomy): Eukaryota > Metazoa > Chordata > Chondrichthyes > Carcharhiniformes > Scyliorhinidae > Scyliorhinus > Scyliorhinus canicula. The sequence goes on along the minus strand of NC_052151.1, from coordinate 126,969,995 downwards.
AAAATAAATAAAAATCTCAGGAGAACATCCATTTTAATAGTCTGAACCATGCCCGTCCACTTCTGTAAGTCAGATTTGACGGCATTAACTCGACTATCATAATTCAATTTATGAAGCAAGGCCCAAGCGTGGGCCACCCATATTCCCAGATAGCAAAATTTAGATCTGGCAAGGCGAAACGGTAACATCCCTAGATAGGCTCCCTCTCCAGGGGGGGTTAACTGGGAAGTATTCAATGTTATCCAAATTCAACTTATACCCAGTGAGAGAACCAAATCTCCCAAGCAACCTCATTATCGCATCAAAAGTGGACACTGGATCTGGAATATAAAAAAGCAGGTCATCCATGTACAAGGACACCCTCTGCTCCACCTCTCCCGATTTATTCCCCCTCCACTTACAAGAAGATCTCAGCGCTATGGCAAGTGGTTCTATTGCCAAAACAAACAAGAGCGGAGACAATGAACATCCCTGCCTCTTGCTCCAATCAGCAGACGGTAGCCAGAAATCAAAGTATTTGTGCGAACGCTACCAGTAGGGGCCCTATACAATAAACACATTCAGGATAAATTGTCCAAATCTAAACCTCCCAAGAATCTCAAAGAGATATTCCCACTGCACTCTATCAAATGTTTTTTCAGTGTCTCGGGGAACAATCACCTCTGGTCCAGGCACGGAGAAGGGGAGAGGACAACATTTAACAAACAACGTATAGCGGCCGACAAATGCTGACCCTTGATGAAGCCTGCCTGGTCTTCCGGGATCACCTCTGGGATGCAGGGCTCCAATCACAGTGTCAGTACTTTAGCGAGTAACTTAATGTCCACATTTAAAAATAAAATAGATCAGTACGCCCACACTCTGTTGGGTCCTTGTCTTTCTGAAGGATCAAGGAAATAGAGGCCTACACAAGAGTAAAGAGCAACGAACACCCGGGGGCAATAAATGCCACAGATCCACCCCCCCCCCCCCCCCCCCCCCCCCCAGGAGTCATTGAACATTATTAAAATTAGAGGCACCAATTGCTCTGAAAATCTCTGATAAAACTCAATGGGGAGGCCATCAGGGCCAGGAATTTTAGCTGTCTACATAAACCAAATGCATTTTATAATTTCCTCTGGGCCCAACTGGGATTCTAACTCTTCACCCCTCTCCCTCTCCACAGGTGGGATGGATAATTCATCCAAAAAAATCAGTCATGACCGAACTCTCCGCCAGAGGATAAGACCTATAGAGATCCTGATAAAACATTTCAAACGCCACAGTGACCTGAGGTGGGGCAGGAACCAGTCTGCCACTTGAGTCACGTATATGTACAATCTCCCAAGAAGCCACCTGCTGTCTCAACTGATGAGCTAAGAGGCGACTGGCCTTCTCCCAGTGTTAATAATATATATCCTTCAAACATTACAGCTGGCCCACCACATTATTCGTTGATAATAATTCAAATTGTGTCTGTAGCTTTTTCCTATTTACCAACTCTGGGGTTGGGACAAGTGAGTACTGATGGCCCAAGAATGGAGAACAGCAGCCTCTGCTGCTACGCCCTTGCTGCCTTTACCATATGCACTTTGTAGGAAATGATCTCCCCCATGATGACCACTTTAAGGGTTCCTACTGCATAAAAGGTGAGATAGATTAATTTTTATTAAAGTTAATTATTCCCAAATAGCAGGACATTTGTTCACAAACTCCCTTGTCCGCTAATAATGCTGCGTCCAATCTCCATGCCTAATACTGTGAGGGATCCGATTCTCGTGCCAAATCAATGAAGTGTGGGGCATGGTCTGAAATCACAATTGCCAAGTAACCTGCTGCCTCCACAAAAGGGAGGAGAGACCCATCCATTACAAAAAAGCCGATACGCGAGTATACCTGGTGCACATGAGAGAAGAAAAGGAATAAATGCACAGATCTGCAACCCCCCCCCTTAATCTGTTCCATGAAAAACAACAACGTCCTGGCCACCCCTGATGGAGTCAGAGATGTGGGTATGCACTGATCCAGCCTGGGGTCCAGAACACAGTTTAAGTCACCGCCCAAAATAAGCTGAGGTGAATCCAAAATAGGGATGGAGGCCAGCGGCTTTTTAATAAAATCTGTATTGTCCCAGTTTGGACCATGGATATTAACCAGAATCACTGAGGTGCCCACCAAAGATCCACAGACAATAACACGTCTACCATTGGGGTCAACCAAGATTTAGTGGAAGAAAACTGAACCCTTTGAAAGATTAATATTGCTACAACTGGGCCCTACGATCAAAGCCTGAATTAAAAACTTGCCCCACCCATCGTCCCTTGTCTGGCATGTGATCCACAATTGAGTCTCTTGCAGAAACACCACGTCGGCATTTAAACTCTGGTGAGAAAATACCCTTGACCTCTTTCACTGGGCCATTCAACCCCATGACATTCCAGGTGACCAAACGAATTGGGGGTCTCCTACTCCTCTTCCTCTCTCTCTCTCTCCCCCCCCCCCCCCCCCCCCCCCCCCCCCCCCCCGCAACCTCAATCCAGAGTCAGCCATTTCTACCAAGAGGGATTATCTAACAGTTAAATAGAAAGTACATCATCAAGCCCATGCACACCCAAGATGGCCGTCAAACCCACTACCAAGAGTAAACAAAAATCTGCAGTCACGGTCAGGAAACTACCACTGCCCCGCACTTCCACCCCCCTCAGACATTACAACACCCAAATACACATATAGAAAACAGCAAGACGAATATAAACAACTAAAACCTACTTCTAATAAACCGCACCCCAAACAGAACAAAAACACTAAGCACATTATCTAAAACAGAACTACTGATATATTTTCACAACAGTTAGAACAAAAACCTACATAAAACCCAACAAGAACAGAAAAATGCAAACATGAACAAGGAACATCAACATTTCCACATATCAACATGTTCATCTCCAACATCCAAAAACCTCAATCGCCCTGTGTCCAGTCCATGCTTCTTCACAGCATGGTAGTATAGTGGTTAGCACTATGGCTTCACAGTGCCAGGGATGTTTTGCTTACAGGAATGATTCTGCAAATCATTTACTTTGGCTTTCAGTGCTTTATTCGCACAGGACATCAGAGACATCTTCGCTTCCAAAGAGGCAATCTGGTCATTGTGCCTCAAAGGTGCCACCTCCATGCTTTGTATTGTGGCTCCATATGCCTTTACGGTTTTGTTGATCCTCTCTAATGCCAAACGGATGGGAGCCAAGACCTTTTCCGTTGATTTACGGAGATCCACTGACACAACCTGCCTGTGTTTGTCAAATTCTATCGCCAAGGTACTCATAGGCATCTCAGCCATTAGTGGAGTAGCTGGAGTCCCAGATGGAATGCACCATTTTTTTTCCATCGACAAGCAACCGGGGCCTACGACTCTGTTGACGAACTTCTGCTTTCAACCTTTTTACCTCTGGGTTTTCTGGCCATTTCTCCTATGTAGGTTCGTTATCCCATTAAATATGTGGGTTTTAAAACAAAACTACCCCCTGAAACTAAGCAAAAAGAGCTAAACTTTCAGTACCCTAGTGGGAGCCAAGGCCTCTTCCATCAATTTGCAGAGGTCCCCTGACACAACCTGCCCCTGTCAAATTCTATCGCCAAGGTGCCTCGTAGGCATCTCGGGCACTAGTGGAGTAGCCGGAGTCCAGGGCAGAGTCCCGCTGTCTTTTTTCCACCGATGAATCACCGAGAGGCCTAAGACTCTGTCGACAAACTTCTGCAAGCAACCTTTTTTCCCCCAGGTACATCTTTTCCTTACATTTAAAAAAAAAGTATTTTTATTCCAATTTTCAACGTTTTACATTTTCAACGTTTTACATTTTCTAACAAAAATCATACCCAACATATTAAACCCCGAAAACCCCCCCCGCAAAACGGTCGACAGTACCCAACTCTCCAAATAGGAAAATAAATAACCCTAATGCTTGTGGAACCCATCATTCATCAAACACATAAGGTTGAGGCATTCACCCTCCGCAACACCACAAACCCTCCTCTAATACTGTCCCCAACTCCTCTTCCCACTTGACTGCAATCCCTTCCATGGACTCATTATCCCCTCCAGAATCCTCCCATAAATCGCCGACATGACCCCTCTTCCAGTTCACCCACTGACAACATCTCATCCAACAACAAAGAGGCCGGCGCTGTCGGAAACACCTTCTTCACAAAGTTCCGCTCCTGCATGTACCGAAAGCTCTCCTCCTAGCCAGTCCAAACTTCTCATTCAACTCCTCTAAGCTCACAAATCACCCTCCCAGAAACACCTCCCTGACCCTGAACCTCGCATCTATCCTCCTCGGCTCGAATTCGTGATTCCCCCTGATTGGCATCAGCCTCAACCCTGCTCCCAACCTGACGAGCTGCCGGAACTGCCTCCAAACTTTCAACATAGCGACTACAAGAATACTTCCCGAATACTTCCCTGGAGCTAACGGGAGCAACACCGTTGCCAGCATCCACAACCCGACCTTTTAAACGAGCCCATCTCCATCCTTACCCACAAAGGCTCCGCCTCCCTATTCCAACTCCGTATCTTCACAACATTCCCCGCCCAGTAATAATACATAGGAACATAAGAACTAGGAATCAGAGTAGGCCATCTGGCCCCTCGAGCCTGCTCCGCCATTCAATGAGATCATGGTTGATCTTTTGTGGACTCAGCTCCACTTTCCGGCCTGAACACCATAACTCTTAATCCTTTTATTCTTCAAAAAACTATCTATCTTTATCTTAAAAACATTTAATGAAGGAGCCTCTACTGCTTCACTGGGCAAGGAATTCCATAGATTCACAAACCTTTGGGTGAAGAAGTTCCTCCTAAACTCAGTCCTAAATCTACTTCCCCTTATTTTGAGGCTATGCCCCCTAGTTCTGCTTTCACCCGCCAGTGGAAACAACCTGCCCGCATCTATCCTATCTATTCCCTTCATAATTTTATATGTTTCTATAAGAGCCCCCCTCATCCTTATAAATTCCAACGCGTACAGTCCCAATCTACTCAACTGCTCCTCGTAATCCAACCCCTTCAGCTCTGGGATTAACCTAGTGAATCTCCTCTGCACACCCTCCAGTGCAAGTACATCCTTTCTCAAGTAAGGAGACCAAAACTGAACACAATACTCCAGGTGTGGCCTCACTAATACCGTATACAATTGCAGCATAACCTCCCTAGTCTTAAATTCCATCCCTCTAGCAATGGAGGACAAAATTCCATTTGCCTTCTTAATCACCTGTTGCACCTGTAAACCAACTTTTTTGCGACTCATGCACTAGCACACCCAGGTCTATCTGCACAGCAGCATGCTTTAATATTTTATCATTTAAATAATAATCCCGTTTGCTGTTGTTCATCCCAAAATGTATAACCTCACATTTGTCAACATTGTATTCCATCTGCCAGACCCTAGCCCATTCACTTAACCTATCCAAATCCCTCTGCAGACTTCCAGTATCCTCTGCACTTTTTGCTTTACCACTCATCTTTGTGTCGTCTGCAAACTTGGACACATTGCCCTTGGTCCCCAACTCCAAATCATCTATGTAAATTGTGAACAATTGTGGGGCCAACACTAATCCCTGACGGACAGCACTAGCTACTGATTACCAACCAGAGAAACACCCATTAATCCCCATTCTTTGCTTTCTATTAATTAACCAATCCTCTATCCATGCTACTACTGTACCCTTAATGCCATGCATCTTTATCTTATGCAGCAACCTTTTGTGTGGCACCTTGTCAAAGGCTTTCTGGAAATCCAGATATACCACATCTATTGGCTCCCCGTTATCTACTGCACTGGTAATGTCCTCAAAAAATTTCACTAAATTAGTTAGGCATGACCTGCCCTTTATGAACCCATGCTGCATCTGCCCAATGGGACAATTTCTATCCAGATGCCTCGCTATTTCTTCCTTATGATAGATTCCAGCATCTTCCCTACTACCGAAGTTAAGCTCACTGGCCTATAATTACCCACTCTCTGCCTACCTCCTTTTTTAAACAGTGGTGTCATGTTTGCTAATTTCCAATCCACTACTAATACATCACATTCGGGAGGCCTAACCCACCCGACTGCCGTCCCCTCTGAAGTACCACCATCCCTGCCCAAATGAATGAAGAAACCAGCCTATCCCATCCCCATGAAAAACGCCTTGGGCAAAAAGACCAGCAAGCACTGAAATAAAAACAGAAACTGTGGCAAAATGCTCATCTCAACTGCCTGCACCCGACCTGCCAATGAGAGGGGAAGACTATCCCACCGCAACTAATCTGCTTTCACCCTCTCCATCAAGCTCGAAAAATGAAATTTCCGAAGACCTGCCCAATCCCGGACCACCTAAATTAGAAGGACACTAAGGAAATTCGGCATGTCCAAAGTGACGCTTACCAATTTTTACAGAGGCACCATAGAACGCATCATATCTGGCTGCACCATAGCCTGGTATGGCAACTGCTCGGTCCAAGACCGTAAGAAACTACAGAAAGTCGTGAACTCAGCCCAGTCCATCACATGAACCCGCCTCCCATCCACTGACTTTATATCTACACCTCCCGCTGCTTGGGAACGCAGGCAGATTATTCAAAGACCCCTCGCACTCGGCTTATTCTCTCTCCCAACTTCTTCCATCGGGCAGGAGATACAAAGTCTGAGAATACGCACAAACAGATTCAAAAACCAGCCTCCCCGGACAGGCGCCGGAATGTGGCGACTGGGGGCTTTTCACAGTAACTTCATTGAAGCCTACTCGTGACAATAAGCGATTTTCATTTCATTTTTAAAAAAAAGTTTCTTCCCCGCTGTTACCAGACTCCTAAACGACCCTCTTATGTACTGATCTGACCTCGTCACACATCTTCTCTACTGAGTAGTATTACACTCCTGATTGCTTTACTCGAAGCCTGTTGCAGGCACCGAAGTTGGCCACTTCCCGACCCAAAATGGCGATTTACAAAGCACGCAGGGAAAATTGGACACTTTAAGAAAGACAAGCAGGTTGCAGAATCTTCCTGTGTATTCTGCCTGCAAAGAAAGCAGACAGCACCGAAACCAGCAGTTTGCATATTAATGAAGCGATCCCCGGGAACAATGGATACAACGATTAGCTACATTTGGGACATTCTATAGCAGGTCAGACTTCCCAGCGCCAACGGGAGTCTGAAACAAAGGAGACAAACAAGCCAGGAAGAACCGCCCCGCGATCGAGGGACAGCCTCAGTATTGGGGGGATTCATACCAATCGATTGGTATAAGATCTAATCGATTGACAGTAAGCTCGGGGTCCGCCCAAAAGGGCGCGAAGCCCCTAGGACCTATAAAAGTCAGGTCCCAAGTCCAGTTCGCTCTCTTAGCCGGCCCTCCCAGCAGAACACCTTTGCAGCAGCTCTCTAAGAACTTGACCGTGAGGAGAGGCCTGGCCAACAGCTACACCGCCAAGTGTCCAACCAACGCACGCTACGAGAATAGACACTCCTGACCCCTTAGCCCGCACCAACTGGGAAGCCTGCAGTCTCAGGACAGAACAAGAGGCCATTGTTCCCTGATCCAGTGGGTTCCCTTATCGAAGATAAGTATTGGCTCATAGTGCTAGGAATAGTTTAGTCCGCTAGTATTAGTTGCATGAGTATCAATTTACTGTGTAAATAATAAATGTGTTTGATTGAACCTTACTAACTGGTGTATTGAGTCATTGATCTGAACTTGAACTTGAACCTCGTGGTGGTATCATAAGATACCTGGCGACTCTAGAGCTAAGGAATAAAACAGAGCCAATTGAGTGTAAAGCACACTCACCAGAACGAGCAACATTGTGTCTATGTATTTACATTATGTATTTATGTATGTCCTATGTTTTTTCATGTATGGAATGATCTGTCTGGACTGTACGCAGAACAATACTTCTCACTGTACCTCGGTACACATGACAATAAATCAAATACAAATCCAATCAACTCATGGGTATCAAGATTCAGAATGGCAGCCTGCGTTTCATAAATCCTACGTCATCCCAATTGGAGACATATATGCTAACCAACACCAACACGTCCCCTCCAACGCACCTGTTACAATCATGCACCTACCCCCCTGATCCGCCACAACCATCTCAATCTGGAACCTCACTCGCTTGCCCACCAGAATGTGCCCTCTCAAACCCCCCCCAAGTGAAACACCTGGTTCACCCACCGCTTCCTGAGCCTCATCTGGTCCTTCACCCTCAGATGGGTCTCCTTGAGAATCACCACATCAGCTTTCAAACTCTTCAAGTGCGAGAAAACTCTTGCTCTCTTCACCGGTCCCCCCGACCCTCACACGTTCCACATCACTATTCTGACCGGGGCCTCTCCCATGGAAGCAGACTATTACAGCCCTTAGTGGCTCATTCGTTTTAGACTTCATCTGGAGCAACCAATGGGCCCTGCCCACCTTGTAGAGGGAGTGCTTTTCCCCCTCCCTCCATCAACTTGGCGAACATAGCCGCAATGTAATCGGTCGGCCTGCAGGCCTCCACATCCTCGGGCAAGCCAATGATCCTGAAATTCTGTCTCCGCGACCTGTTTTCCAGATCCTCCAATTTGGCTCTTAGCCCTTTATTGAACTCCACCACCCCCCATAGTTCCTCACCCAAGGTGAACTGGTTGCTATGCTACGACAATGCCTCCTCCACCCACTTCATCCTCTCTCCTCGCTCCTGCACTTCGATCGACGTCTTCGTCAAAGCCACGTTTATGGGGGCATCTTCTCCATCCACTTCTTGAGCAAGTTTATCATCTCTTTCCAATACACCTCTAGATTTCTGGCTAACAGCTTTTCAAACTCCCCCGATATCACCTCGGTCAGAGCCTCAATAATAATTGGTGCGGCCCCACCGGACAAACCAGCACCTGACATCCTCCCTCTTGCTGGACTCTGGCAGGAGCCATCCAACCTCCACCTACATGCCGCCACCGGATGTTCTCTTTCCCTTACTTAACACTACAGGATATCTATGTCTTGCTTTCTTGACAGCAATTTGCCATTTCTCTCCTGGGGTAGCCTCAATTCCCATTCTTTTCCAGATTTGCTGTTTAAGTGCCTTCCTCCTTTTCTCTCTGTAGAACATAAATTTAATTAATTAATCTTACTTGTACCAAATTTAGGGCCCCATTTTCTTCTATATCCTACAACAGTTTTTTAAAAACTTTTTTTCCCAGGATCCACTTTTACCAACTGGCTGACCTTCACGACCCACACGGCCAACCTTCACAACATACCATTTTTCCCTCCCTTTAATACGACAGATGAGCCTGCTTGGTCCTCACAATCTCACTCCAACCAGGTTCAAAGGAGGGGAGGGCAATACGCATATCAGGTGCAATGCTCAGCCGATTCCTTTGTGCTGCCTTCATCTTCGTGAGGACGGAAAATTCAACCTTGCAATGTAGGCTGCTGTGAAGGGCAATAGCAAGAAATTGCTATTTTTACTCAGCACTGGATACTCCTCGGAGATGCTACTACAGAATGCTGACAGCCTCATGGAATTGTGGCATATTTTTAATTGCTGAAACTGGTGAGGCTCAGAAGTTTAATCTCTTTATTTGGAGTCGGCTGTAAGTTAATAATTGACTCTGGGACCAACGCAAAACGCATCTCTTGTGTTTCAAAATCTGAAACTTCTCTGGAAAGTACCAACAAAAACTGTTGATCAGCGCAGCCAGATGCGACTGAATAAAGCTTGCCAGTCTATGGACACTGTGTTGTAGCAGTGTGGGGAACAGATCGTAGTTTTGGCCTTGTACTCACATTTGCCAAACTTTTAATGACTTTTGGAAAGCACCTACTTCTTCACAGTGCCGAAAGCAATCATCATCCTTCACTTGCAATTTAGGGTTCAGTTTGTTTAGAATTGAAAAACTGTCTGCAAGGTAAGACATTGTCAGCATCCAACTCTCATTTGTCAGTTCTTCCCCGCATATAACATGCACGGGCTTTCATTCAGGTTTGTATTGGCACAATTACCAAAGCAATACCTCAAGAAATCAATTTTATACTATTTTGTTCCCAATTTCAGTTTCTTCTCAGTAGGTTGTTCACCAGAGGCCCTGGAGCTCTGTATATAGCTCACAGTAGCACTACTTTGTCCTGCCGTGGACTGTCCTGTGAAGCTCACACTAACAATACTTTGTCCTGCTGTGGACTCGCCTGAACAGCTATCTTCAGCAGATTCAGCTGTGATATCCTGACCTGTTTGTGTCTCTGGCCATCTCTCCCTTACAACAAAATAATCCATTTTCAGTTCTTCACAGTCCTGTTGCTTGCTTGCTTGCAGCTAAAAAATGGAGAAATCCCTCTTCTGTGATTTTGCACCAAAAGCACGGATGTACAGGATGTACATGACGTCAGTGTACGTGGCGGACGCAAGACCTGCTCTCTGTCACTGCCTCTGGTGGAAAGACTGCATCGTTCACATTTAAAACTCGACTGCGGACGACATTCTCAACTTAAAAGCCGGTTGCGGTTGGTTCTTAAAAGGTGGTCGTGGTCATTGGGCACTTCTACCGTGATCAGTAACGCCGTGACTGATCACTTCGTGCCCCTTCCCGACATACCTCATCCGCAGGTCACAATCCGCAGTTTGAAAAATCCTGCCCTATAATATTTAGCTCTTTAGCTCATTAGACAGTACATTTTTGTATGGTGTAAACAATTTAACACTGATTAACACTTGCTGCAATGCATTCCAAATGCTGATAACCTAGGGTGACAAAGCTTCTTCCAATCTTCCTTTTGAGCATCTTGCATTTATCTTCAGAACATACCCTCTGCATGTGAATTTAGCATGGAAGTAAGAGCATTAGTTATCATTTAAGAGTGTGTTCAAACAGGACACATTTCCAGAATGTAACGGGTAATCAGAAATTTACCTGCAGTGCCCACAGGTCTTCTTGGTTTGTTGAATATGTGGTCACCTGGGTTGTGTGGCGTAAATACATCGTGTCCTTGTCTTGCCAAAACTGGGTCATATTCCTTTCCATCATAGTTTGCATCAAATAATTTCTTAAACCACTGAACAAATTCAAAATTGTCTTGGAACTTTCCTTTCACTAATCTTTCGACTGGAATAATCTGAAAACAAAAACAAGAAATACATTTCTTGTCCAATCTTGTGAGTTCTTATTCTTCAAATTAAACTATCCCCCATATACCTGTGAGATAGAAGAAATCTATTAAATCCTAAATTTTTCAATGAAAAGTATTACCTACGATTTGATTGTCTGTTTTTATTAAGATAACTCTTCAATTATTTTATTTCAACAAATAATAATTGAGTCAAACTTACCAATTATAACATTTTACTTTGTATTGATGTTTTGCTTACACAGTTCAAGCTATGCTTGTTAAAAGACACAGAAACTAGCCCCCCAACATGAAAAAAGAGCAGTGGCAAATTGCATAAAGCATGTGTAAAGCAAAGAGTAAGATGAGAAATTGAACCTAAAGAAATGACAAGAATTTCAAAGAATAGTCCTCATCAAAAAGGTGTGAAACGTTAAGTTTAGACTTTAAAAAGAGGTAAATACATTTGGAATTTGGATTCATCAGTGAGTATAAATAATTTACTGGAATTTTGAAATGAAATGTGTAATGTCCTCCATAAAAGCTTATGTAATTGATCGCAAATTAGACTGGTGGTTTGAAAACTGTTTGCCATAAAAGGGAGATGACAACAAATGAGAAGTATTGTTTGGGAACCAAAGATGTGTAGAGTCCCACGAGGACATGTTCTATGACTTAAACGATAAGAGGATATCTCTGGCAATATTACAAAAATTTCAATGTATATGACCATAGAGTACTTTATTGCACATGGATTACATTCCAAGGGTTCGAGCAAACTAATACTTTATTTTCTTCGCCTGCAATTCTCTGAGTTTCTCTATTAGGTCGTCCTGGCCTGAAAATATTGACAGGCTTTAGTACCAGTGGCCTAGAGGAGTTTCTTCATTTGTGAGTATAAATGGTGAGTGGCAGTGCACCGGTCAACTGGGTAAGTGGGAGTAAAAAGGTCAAAGGAGGACAAAAGCATATATAAACTCTTCAAACAAAAGCAGCCTCTTCTTGATTTTTATATGGGCTAATTCCAAAAGCCCATTTAGGCTGGAAATCAAATCTCAAGTTGAACAATGAGAATATTTTTCCTTTAACAAATAGTGGATGCTAGCAAATGCGAAGCTAATTCCTTTTAAGGAAAAAAAAAACAACAGCGAGTTAAGCATCTGGTTAAATATGGGATTTTTATTTTAAATTTAGAGTACCCAATTCATTTTGCCAATTAAGGGGCAATTTAGCGTGGCCAATCCACCTAGCCAGCACATCTTTGTGTTGTAGGGGCGAAACGCACGCAAACACGTTGGCGAATGTGCAAACTCCACATGGACAGTGACCCAGAGCCGGAATTTAACCTGGGACCTCGGCGCTGTGAGGCAACAGGGCTAACCCACTGCCCCGCCGTGTTGCCCTAAATATGGGATTGATAATAAGGACTTAGAGCAGAGACTTACACATGTATCAAACAAGCTGCTCTTCTAGTGGGTCAAAATGACTGGCCTGTTAAACATAATTGTATGCCTTCGATATACTTGGAATAATATTCTGAAACGTTATTCTGCCTACAATTTGTTTTTATTCCATACTTTGTTACTATTCTTATATCAATGTAATCCCCAGGACGATGGGAGATATATTCAAATACTGATCAATTTTGTATTATGGATTTGCTCTTTCGTTTGACTGACATATTTGCATGGTGTGGGCATTAATAATTAAAACAAATGCTTCAAATGTAGCAGCACCACATCAGTCATCCGGTTTACTTCAAAAGTACAGGAGCAGGAAAGGAAGAACGATGAGATTGTGACGCAATCTGTAGCTCAATTACATGAGACAAATATAGAGTTAGATTTATCTTTCAATTTTTTCCTCTTATACATCCTCACTTCCACTTACCGATCACCGGAGATTGTGACATCAACAAAATATGACCCAATCCCACCTTAAATCTCTCCATCTCTTTCTTCAAGATACTCTTTAAAACCCCCTTCACAACAAAACTTTTGATTAGTCTGTCTATGATCTCTTTCCTGGGCTCAGTTTCGTTTTGGTCAAATTACTGTCCTGAGAATTTTTGACATATTCCTATGATAAAGGTGCTATATAAATTCAGAATGCTCTTGCTGTACTATTCTTTGGAATAGCACTTGCACTTAGAGAAGTATCCACTGTCAACTTACATTAAAATGAAAAATAATAGTGATGGCAGCTACAAGATCAGATTTATTGTCCCTGAATCCAAATTATATGGATGAGGACAAATAATGAAAACTAGTAAGTTTGACTGTTTGAGATCATGAGATCAAAGTTGAGTATGCAAATCCCAAACTGAATTCACTTGGCTGGAAAACGGCTAAGAAAGCTGCTGGACTGTCCTAAAATTCTAACCATTTCAGTACCCAGTTATAACACATGATACTAGAATCCATTGTATAATTAGCATCTGTAGGGAGCCAGAAAGCTACTCAGTTGTACAACCAGTACCAAATCAGAAGACGGCGCACTACCATCTTTTCAAGGTCATTAAAAACTATGTTTTCAAAATAAGAAAAAGTTTTAAATATTATCTAAGGAATGAGTTATTCTACAAAAATTATTTTCTATAGCACAGATTGGAAAATCACAGGTGCCAGTAAAAGCACGCGGGAAAAATGAAACACAACTAAGCAGTATATTGACTTGTGGTTAATATTTCTAGGACTCCAGAATTACCTGACCTGCATCTAATTTATTTTAATTTATTATTCATTCTTGAGGTGTGTTATTAGCAAGTCCAGCATTTGTTGGTCTTGCGAAGACCATGTTGAGTCTTCTCTTTAAAGGGTCATGCCCACGTGGTCAAGACACTTGCACCCTACTGTTAAGTGGGGAGTTCCATGATTTTAAACCAGCAATGAGAAAGGAATGGCAACATGTTCAAGTTGCAAAGATGTGGATTGGGAATCTGAAGGTAATGATGTTCCTGTGTACCTACTGCTCTTGTTCTTTTAGATCAGGGAGATTAAAGATTTTAGTAGGCACTGTCAAGGATGACGACTATGTCCGGTTGTTGTTTGGAATCTGTGAGACACTTCTCCCAACTTTGGCACAGATCCCCAGATGCTAGTGAGGGGAATGTTGCCACTTGAGATTTGTCTTTGTCTTGCCGATGCCTGGGTCACAACCTAGTGGCCTGACTGGTTTTACTCATATTTTCTGCAACTGTTCGATGCAACTAAGAGGTTTCCTGAACCACTTAAGAGGGCAGTTAACAGTCAGCCATATTGTAAGAAGTCTTACAACACCATGTTCAAGTCCAACAGGTTTGTTTCAAATCACTAGCTTTCGGAGCACTGCTCCTTCCTCAGGTGAATGAAGAGGTAGAGTCCAGAAACATATATATAGACAAAGTCAAAGAGGCAAGACGATGCTTTGAATGTGAGCATTAGCAGGTAATTAAGTCTTTACAGGTCCAGAGACTTAATTACCTGCAAATGCTCGCGTTCAAAGCATCGTCTTACATCTTTGACTTTGTCTATATATATGTTTCTAGAACCTTACAGTTCATTCACTTGAAGAAGGAGCAGCGCTCTGAAAGCTAGTGAATTGAAGCACACCTGTTGGACTTTCACCTGGTGTAAAACTTCTTACTGTGCACACTCCAGTCCAACGCCGGCATCGCCACATCATGCCAGCCATATTTATGCCAGATGTTTTTTTTAAATAAAATTTAAAGTGCCCAATTCTTTTTTTCCCCAATTAAGGGCAATTTAGCGTGGCCAATCCATCTACCTGTACATCTTTGGGTTGTGGGGGTGAAACCCACACAGACATGGGGAGAATGTGCAAACTCCCCATGCATAGTGACTCGGGGCTGGGGACAAACCCGGATTTCGGTGGCATGACGCAGCAGTGCTAACCACTGCGTCACCATGCTGCCCCTTTGTGCCAGACTTAAGTCACATTTTTTCCCAGACAGGGTAAGGATGATAGGTGATCTATCTTTAAGGGCATTACTGAACCAGTTAGATTTTTATGGCCTTTCTGGCAGCTTCTTGGCCACTTTTACTGATGCCAGTTTCAATTTCCAGCTTTTTATTCATTTAAAAAATAATGAGTGTAAATTCACAAACTTCAATAGCGCGGTTGAACTCACATGCTCTGAATGACTCATCCAGTAACATAACCACTATGATATTGTATCCGTGTGATCCACACCTAACAAAACAATTCCTTACTGTAATTACTGAATAAAGAACTTCAATTTATGACCATCAGAATTCTCCTTGCCCAGCACAAAATAGATATTAGTAATACATTAACGCTACATAGGAGTATTACTTTGAATTGCAATTGAATCAGGTATTCATTCAAAGGTTACTACCTATTGTAAAAATCTTTTATATTTATTTCAACATGTATCGAGACAAACAGATCATCACTCATATTCAACTCAGGTAGTCCCAGTCTGGTGTGATTATGGTAGTTTTGCCAGTGATTCTAAAAAAAAATCCAATTTGGCAAAACCAAATAATTAAAGCTGCTTCTAACCTCTGAAAACAATTGTAACTAATTCTACATTTCAATCATATATCCGTTACCTTTAAGATACACATGAGGATAGAAGAACACAAGTAGATCATTCAGTCCCTTAAGAATGTTCTGCCAGTCTACTAGATCATGGTAGATGCAAGGCGGGTGACACGGTAGCACAGTGGTTAGCACTGTTGCGTCACAGCATCAGGCTCCCGGGTTTGATTCCCGCTTGGGTGACTGTCTGTGCGCAGTCTGCCTATTCTCCCCGTATCTGCGTGGGTTTCCACCGGGTGCTCCAGTTTCCTCCCAGAAGTCCCAAAAAGACGCGCTCGTACGGTGAATTGGACATTCTGAATTCTCCCTCAGACCAGGCGCCGGAGTGTGGCAACTAGGGGCTTTTCACAGTAACTTCATTGCAATGTTAATGTAACCCTACTTGTGATACTAATAAAGATTATTAGACTGCATATATGTAATATATACTATACATACATATGTAAATGTCGCCACAGGAACATAGGCTGCTCGCCCCTTTGAGAGAGAGCTGACTCGTGGCGATTTAACCTGAGGGTCACTACGCTTCAGGCAAGGGCTGAGAAGGCGGGGCATTCCTGAATAACCTCAGTCTGTACAATTATTGAACCCGAGCTGTTGCCGTTGTTCCGCATCACAAATCAACCATCCAACCAACTGAGCTAACCGGCCCCCAGTCAGCTCTCAAAGTGGTGAACCAATGGTCCTCTGGAACTGTGGTGACATATGTATATGGTGTGTGTGTGTGTGTGTGTGTGTGTGTGTGTGTATCTATACCACATGCACATATATAGATAACTAAATGCCAATATTTCAGCTAATTGCAAGACAGTAATCCATTTGAGCAATTTAATGCATTGAAAAGATAAAGACTGACATCACTGAATGGCATTTCCCAATTTTTTGAAACAGTGCACTTTTCCATTGCTATTGCATTGTGTGAAGGAAGATGACGTACCTTGGTATTGTCTTCCTCATGATTTCAATGGAGTTTATCCACCACATACAGATGAATCAGGTCTGTCATCCAATGGGGGAAATCACAGGACTCTGTCCTTTTAACAATGTTCTTCGCAACAGCCATGTGATCTCCCTCACTCCCACACTGTATACAAGTCAGCGATCCCGATTCCCTCCTTAGGTATTTTTGATGGGGGTGGCTGAAAGTAGACCGAGGTGATACAACGAAGGAGAAATTAAACAAAATTAGCAATCAACCTCCAAGCACTCCAAATCAGTATGAAGACAGTGGGGAAGGAAGACTGAAGCTCTTTATGTGGAGGATAAATGCACTTAAAGAATGAAGAAGAACCAATACCAAAAATAGGTCATCATATTTGCTTCCTCATTTTTATCCTCCACATACAAGCAATTATATCATGGTAGTAGCAAAAATGGAGATGGGCAATTCTGTGATTTGACTTAGACCAGCTTAGAGAACAGATGTAGCAAAGGCTGTATTTTCTTCAGCAGATATATCCAAACAGCGATGTTTAGGAATATCTTGAAGCTCTTCAAAGTAGCTACCTTATAGCTAGTCCTTCTCAAAATCAATCCATTAAGTAGTCATAGATTCAGCAGAATAATCTTTAATTCTGCTTGTAAGTTGCCAAACCAACCAATGAAATATGACAGAGAAATACATTCCATTACCCACTCACAATATACAGCTTGGACGTAAATTCACTTCAGAGTTAGATCAAAGAAGAAAGTAATTATCTAGGGCAACAACTCCTTGATCCAATCCATTGTAATTGCATCCCGTGTTAAAATATTAACAGTGAATGTTGCGATCAACTTCTAAGGAACACAATGGGGCAGAAATTCTGTCCGCAGTATGAGAGAAATAAATTTATGAAACAAGTTTTCATAAAGAATATGAAGGAGATCCAAGAATGGCTGCACTTGAATGCCAAAGTACAATGGTTGCAGCACCAAAACATGTTATTCAGACACTTGTCTCACGTAAATAGCGCCATGAGACCAACTGTTTCTGGTGCAAGGAATTTGATCTCAAGAGTGAAGAAGTGCGCAAAGTTTAAGTAAGGGCAGCATGGTGGTGCAGTGGTTAGCATTGCTGCCTCATGGCGCCGAGTTCCCAGGTTCGATCCTGGCTCTGGGTCACTGTCCCAAAGATGTGCAGGGTAGGTGGATTGGCCATGCTAAACTGGCCCTTAATTGGAAAAACTGAATTGGAAACTCTTAAGTTTATAAAAAAAAGTTTAAGGAAATAAAAGGATTATCACAAGCTGATTATAAAACTCTCTACGTTGAGGACAAAATACATTTAAAGAATGAAAAATCACCGATACCAACGGTATAAAAACATCATATTCACATGATCTGAAAACACCATTGACTGCTTTCAGATAGTGAATCAACTTGGGAAATGAGCCTAGCCCCGCTCATTAATACTGCAGGAATTTTCTACACACGAGAGGTGCCACGCAGAACGGCCAGTAACACAAAAACCAAACATATAGAATGTCTCTAAACAGAATGAGACTGACACCTAATTTGTTGAATAGTTCAAACTTGTCTCCTCAGATTCTCAAACAGCTGTGCGCTCGTTGAATCCTCAAAAAACGTTTATCGCTTGTAGATGGACAAATTTCACTCAATACCTTTGAGTGGTCATCTGTATTTGTAAGCTGCAGAGTATTCATATTTTGGCAGGGTTTCCATTCTTTATCTACTTGAAGAACATTAGAGATAACTTCATTAGATTTTCTGGGCTTACACAGTTAGTCTCTTCGATTGAGGAAAGTAATCCAAATCTTTCCATGCCAAGTTATTGAATCCACAAAAGGAAAGAAGAAAAAAACCTTCTGTTTTCCATATATAGAAATAGCACATCAATAGGCCATAGCTCACTGTACCGTTCAGAATAGATAAGATGGTAATAGGATTAAGCTCAAACAAGATTTACCCTACGCACCAAGGATCTAAAAATCATTTGACCAAATTCAACAAATTAAAATTGGATCACAGAACCATGAGCTTGGAGATACACAAGCATTCCAGCTAAAATATGACAGAGCAGTGTTAGCTACTACTATATAAGATCACATGTGGACACCAATGAAGTACCACTGACTTATCAGCTGCTCAAGCCATGTCTGGGATAAAACAAACTAGACCAATACACACACCTGATACTAACTTGTTAAAACCAGCTCACATTGCGGAAGATACTTATCAAAGTTTAACAGGGGAGAGGTTCTCATTCAAAGATGGTACAACTCGCTCAACATTGCTCTCAGAAAACCAATCAACTTGACAATCCCCATCTCAGATCCAATCTAATGTGGGTTACTCAGGACTAAATATAATGTTCTTCCACATCTTAGGAAGCACCAGAAGTAATTTGTGCTTCTAGTTAGTTTGGAATCTCAACTTCAAAATTTCACTTGAAGTAGAAGCCATTCTTTGGTCCAGAAATCTTTTCCAGTGAGTCAGATTTTCTCAACAAATGCTTCTTGAAAGCTAATTGTCATACTTCTTTTAGGATGCTACACAGATGAAAGACAGGGGGTTCGATTCTCCATTATTGGGACTATGTCCCCACGCCGGTGTCAAAACGGTGGAGTTTCATCCAGAAAAACTGGCGTGAAAGGACCACTAATTCCCAGCCCTGCAGGGGGCTCGTAGGGACCCGGAGTAAATCTCTCAGCTTTTGCTGCAGAAACGGGCCCCCGCACTTCAGGGTTGGAGGCCGCGCAAGCGCACGGCGGCGGCGGCCTCCAGCGGCCGCGCCATGCTCCATGGCGGACGCGGACCGCAGAGTCAGACCCAAGAAAGAGACCCCCCAATCGGCCGCGTGCCCAACCCTCAACCTGTGCATGAACATTCCCCGGTCGCCCATAAGGCTCCCCTAGCCTCCGATCCGTCCCAACCAGGGCGGCCACGGACCGATTCCGCAGCTGCCACGTGTGCATCCCAACCGGCTGGAGCACATTAGTTCCACGCCATCGGGACTTCGGCTGTTCGGGGGCGAAGGATTGCTGAGCGGGCCTCTGGCAATGGTCCCAGGCGGCGCGGCGTACTCCCCAAGTACGCCGCTTTTCGGAGCACGCAGCATCGGTGAACTGCCGCCGGTCCCGATTTCTTGCAGAAACATCGATTCTCTGTCTGCGAATTCACTGCGAGAGTTGGAGTTCCAGCCCAGTGAGTCTGTTGCTTGAAATAGTTAGTGATAAAATATATTAAATTTAAATGAAGCAGTAAATGACAAAACTGAAACTCAAATGTTTATCAGATTGAAGAAGTTTAATAACTTGATGCTGAGGGAAGGACAATAGTACAATACTGTTACTGCTGGTAAACAGAGTGAGAAACACGAGGGAACCTGGATCGAAGTTTTAGATATGCCAAAGGAATAAGTGAGATCTTCCAGCCGCTTGAGGAAGATATGAAGGAATCCTGTGATTTCTGTTGCAAGGTGACAGACCTGATTCATCTGAATATAAAGTATATATGATGTAAGAAAAATGAACAATATCTTTATTTTCCAACGGTGTAATGCCTTGATGAGCCACATGAAGCAAGAATTCACAAAACATTAGTTTTATGCTGTAGCAAAGTTCCTAATTTTAGATTATTTAGATAATTTTCTCAGTACTTCAACATATTTTGTCCATTATATACATTTAGAATCAGTCTATCACAAACCACAAAACCATGAAAGCTCCCAGGACTATACGAAAGAAAGACACTGGGGTGAATTCTCCGCCGGCGGGATTCTCCGTTCCAATGGCAGCGCACCCCCGCCCCCAGGTTTCCCAGTGGCATGGAGCAGCTACAATCAGAAATCCCATTGGCCGGCGGCAGGAACGGAGAATACCACTGCCAGTGACAGTTTTGTCAGCACAACCATTATGACAATTGGGACTAAAGAATCTTCGTCTAGGAAATAATTAAACTCTCTCATCAATTTCAGGTAGTATATTTTGTTAACAACTACATGAATGATTTATTTTTAAATATTTTTTTTGTTTTTTAACATTTTATATATAAACCAAAACAACCCCCAACAAAAATAGCAAAATAACCCCCACATCTACCTATCAACCCCCATATAACTCGAAGAATAACCCCCCCCCCCCAAGCAGCATTTGACGATAACAAGCTCTTTAAAGTGAAGAATAAGTAGACCCCATCTCTTGTGGAACCTCTTAGTCACCCCCCTCAAGGTGAACTTCACCTTCTCAAGATACAGGAACTCCATCAGGTCCCCCAGCCACACTGAGGCACAGCATGGAGAAGCTGGCCTCTACCCCACCAGGACCTGCCTGTGAACAATCAACAAGGCGAAAGCTAAAGCATCCGCCCACACCCCTGTCCGCAGATGCGTCAGGTCCAGCACCCCAAATGTAGAAATAGGGGACTGGGCCCCAAGTCTCCTATGGTGCTGAAAAAAAGACTTCCAAAACGTCTCCATCTTCAAGTAGGGCCAGAACATTTTTGACCAGGCCTATTCTAAACCGCTCACAAATATTCTCCAATCCCTCAATCAACCGTCTCATTCTTGACGTCATCAGATGTGCCCTGTGAAGCACATTTAACTGTATTACCCCCAGTCTCGCACACAAAGGCAAGGCATTCACCCTCCGCAACACCTCACACCACAACTCCTCCTCCAGCGCCACTCTCAACTTCTCCTCCCACTTGGGCTTGACCCTCTCCAACAACACCGTATCCTTTCCCAGAATTCTCCCATAAATCGCCGAGATGATGCCCCACTCCAAGTCCCATCACCCACAACAACCCCTCCAACAACGAGGAGGGAAGTGTCACCAGAAATGTTGGGAAAACCATCCTTGCAAAATCCTTCACCTGCTTATACCTAAAAGCTCCCCTGTGGAAATCCAAACTTCTCTGACAAATCCTCCAACTCGCAAACCGCCCTTTCAAGATTAAGTCCTTCATTTTCACCACCCATCGCTCCTCCCATCCCCGAAACCTAGAATCCATTTTTGCCGACTCAAACAAATGATTCTCATGAATCAACATCAGCCTCGACCCCACCCCTAACTTAAAATGCTGCCGAAATTATTGCCGTCATATCTTCAGCATGGCTACCACCACTGGACCACCTGAATATTTCCCCAAGGCAAACGGAAGGGGCGCCTGAAATCCGACCCCTACAAGAGCATGCCTCCATCCTCAACCACATTGCCTCAATAATAATAATAACAATCTTTATTAGTGTCACAAGTAGGCTTACATTAACATTATGAAAATCCCCTAGTCGCCAAACTCCGGCGCTTGTTCGGGTACACAGAAGGAGAATTCAGAATGTCCATTTCACCGAACAAGCACGTCTTTCGGGACTTGTGGGAGGAAACCGGAGCACCCAGAAGAAACCCACGCAGACACGGGGAGAAGGTGCAGACTCTGCACAGGCAGTGACCCAAGTGGGAATCAAACCTGGGACCCTGGTGTTGTGAAGCAACAGTGCTAACCACAGTGCTACCGTGCCCCCCCCCCCCCCCCCCCCCCAAGCTCCCTACTTCAGCCCTACACCTTCTTGTCGACATTTATCGCCCAATAATAACACAGCAGGTTAACCCCCCCCCCCCCCACCCCACCCAAGACTGCGCCCTCTCTGAAGCACCGTCTTCCGAACCCTTGCAACTGTACGTGCCCGGACAAACAACAAAATCAACTGTTCCAGGCCCATACAAAATGCTTTCGGCAGGAAGACCGGTAAATACTGGAATAAAAACAAAAACTGCAGCAAAACATTCATCTTTTTAGCCTGCACCCGGCCTGCCAATGATCGAGGGAGGCTAGCCCACCTCAACAAATCCGCCCTGGCCCTGCCCACCAGCTCATAGAATTCAATTTCTGGAGCCAGGCCCAATCCCGAGCCACCTGCTCCCCCAAACACAAATGATTTTTACTGTGCACTCAGAATCCAAGTAGAAAATATCTTGCCATGTACTTTAAATAAAATCTGCTACAAATACCAGAAATTGGAATGAGAAATTTAGGCTTTCAATGCTTGGTTTGCTAATACATACATAGAAATAAAATATTTTTTTTCTAGCATTTAATGGTGCAAGCCAATTCATGGAAACAAATTAACTAACTCACTTGAAAGACAATCAATTGCTTAACATTTTAAAAGGATAGAAATTCTCCAGAAACACTTGAGAAATAATTTGAAAAAAAATTGCTGTTGCTATGCTACTATTTTGTTTTAGTGCAACTTATCCAAAATAGCAATTCTTTATACAGATATAAATAGCAATTGAGTCCATATGCAAATTGTCAGACAATGCATTTAGCCATATAATATGCGATGGATTAGTTTCTACCATTTCAATCTTCTCGTGAAAAACTTACTTTTCAGGATATGTTACTGTATATGTTCTTCATCATTTCACATATACTGTTAGTTAGAAACACATACATTTAAAGTGTTGGTTAAACAGCAGCATTTTTGCCATTAAAAAGTCTCTACTATACAAATAATGAGCATTTAGCTTTAAGTTTCTTATTGATGCATTGATTAAAACATTAAACATATAACATGCTTGGCCTAAACAGAACTGATTTGAGCTGGGAGCTATTGATTGTGTAGGGGTCTATTTTCTGCTGGAAGATAGAGATTGTGAAAAAATTGAAATGTTATCTACACTAGGCAGTTCAGGCAGCATCCATCGAGAGAACAAACAAATTGACATTTAATCTGTCCACATTTAATCTGTGGACATTTAATCAGAACTAGAATATATTTCAGATAAGCAACATTTAAAAGGAACAAAGGAAAGGCTGAGGGAACATATTAATCTACAAGATAAACGACCTGTAGATTTCTTGGATGGGAAACAGAGATGGTTAAATAATAGTGCTGATTTTAACATGTGTCAATAAGATTCAAATCAAAGACAGTCAGATACAGGGTGTGAAAGGAAAATAGGGATAAGGCAGACAGATTGAAGTACAAAAACTGGCAAGATGCCTTGGTATAGACTGCCTGCCAGCATGGAACGTACCCACTCGAAGACCTGTTTATATACTTCTCCCAGGTGCTTGTGTCAGTTGAACCTGCTCTGTTTCACTTGATTTTTGTGTTTCCATCACCGATACCTATCTGCCTCCTCTTGAGCTATTTGCACATTCTAAGTGTCTCACAAATGTATTTGATTTCTACTATCCTGTCAGCCATTTTCACTCAAACACTTCACTGATCATATATGTTCCCATATATTTAGGTACATACTTCCCTCAATTCCCTTCGGCTGATCATCTATAATGTCCCTCCAGTTCTGTGAAAGGTTCACAACTGAAATACTTATTTGTCTGATCTCTCCAAAGAGTCTGACCTGAATGTTTTGAACATTGTTTCTGCTTCAAATTTGCATCAACACTTTAATTTTGATTTGTTGAAAATGTTACACATGATCTTATGCTTAGAAAATGCTTTCTGTTGCTCATTATTGTTACATTGCCAAAACATCTTCAGATTCAATACAGGAACAACAGAAAATAATACCATATGTTTGTTTACAGAAAACCTTAAAAATTATTTTTTAAAAAACATTTGGAGTACCCAATTCATTTTTTCCAATTAAGGGGCAATTTAGCGTGGCCAATCCACCTACCCTGCAGATCTTTGGGTTGTGGGGGGTGAAACCCACGCAAAACACAGGGGAGAATGTGCAAACTCCACACAGTGACCCAGAACCTGGGACCTTGGTGCTGTGAGGCAGCAATGCTAACCGCTGCGCCACTCTACAGCCCTTAAAAATGATTTTTGCTGACAAGAACCAATACCCTACTACATAATAATAATATACTCTTTATTGTCACATGTACGCGTACATTAACACTGCAATGAAGTTACTGTGAAAAGTCCCTAGTCACCACATTCTGGCGCCTGCTCGGGTAAACATAGGGAGAATTCGGAATATTAAATCCACCAACAGCACATCATGCAGACATGGGGAGAACGTGCAAACTCCACACAGACAGTGACCAAACCGGGAATCGAGCCTGGGACCCTGGAGCTGTGAAGGGTCCCCGCTGTGCTACCATGCCGCCCAGTAGAGGTGACAGTCCAAGGGAAAATACATAGAGGTGACACATAGAGGTGCCAGCCCAAGGGGAAAAACTTTGCACATGTGACATGAAGAAAGACTCAGCAACTCTATAATTTAAAAAAGTAGTATTTTTCTAAATTTGAGCACATACTTTATCAACATTCATTTTCTTGAAGGCTGCTTGGAGGATTTTAAAATGTTGAATGTATTCATGCTCCAACTTTGCTTGGAATTTGACTTTCTTTAGAAGGACACAGCCTGGAAAGAGCATATCCATAAACTGACAGTATGCTGTTCCTGTTGAGAAAAAACAGCCATATTTAAAAGAGCTGAAATAGTTTTGAAGATTCTCAAGCATTCTATAATATAGGTATGGTTCTACAGATTATTATGATTGCACACACTTAGATTGGACACTATGAGTAATGAAATAACCAGACGTCAATAGTTGCATTAAGTAAGGACGCTGTTGCAAGTTATTTCCATCATCACATGATGTTTCAAATGAAATCATTGTCTTGGAAGAGTTCACATTAGAGAAGAATCTGACAGATTGAGGTACAAGGAGAGTTAGTTGCTATGTGAAAGATGGAAGATCGATCATCCCTGCAGGCTTATTAAGTGATATTCCAAAAGTTAATTACCGAAAAGCAATATATAATACATTACAATACAAATGGTGATGGATATGATAATGCAGTGATTATATTGCCACGCTAGCAATCCAGAGGCCCCAGATGAAGTATATTCAAATTTTACTCTCGCAATTTGATAATTTAAGATGTCTCCAAAAATACTTTCCAGCTGGTTTAGAGTCACGTTCTGTGTAGTGACATCAGCAGAGTGTTTGCGTAGGCTTTGGGAAGATCACCATCCTTAATTGTGTGAGCAACACCCTGAATAAACCTCTCATCACGTTTTACAAAAATCCAGTATGGGCACCTCCATACCTTTGCTCTGTGCATTAACAAGAAATAAAACAGAGGAGAAAACTGGCGCCGAGGATTGAGGCAGGAAAAATCATTTTAAAAAACTTTTTTATCGACTAAATATCAGGAGAAAGATACTATTCTCGAGACCAGACTCACACACAACGTCCGGTGAAGCAATGGCGTTAATGCTAAAAGTTTAAAAATACATTTTGACTGCACCTGTGAGTAAGAAGTTCCGGTGGCATCATTTAGTTGGAGGTCGCACGTCAGGTCGCTCTTGCTAGAGTCTCTGGTTTTTGGACTTTTATGCCCTGTTTCAGGGGTAGTTTGTGAATGAGTTGGCGTGGGGAAGTTATAAGGAAGACATGAAATGTCGAAGACCCAGAAGAAGGGTGCTGGAAAGAAGGGGATGAGCAAACGTCCACGGTCAATGAGTCTGTGAGTCTTGTAGGAAGAAAGATGATGGGGGTTGGATTGTCGGGTGGGGCTGCTCCCCTCACAGTGGAAACTCTGACCGAGGTGATGTCGGTAGAGGTCGGGAGGCTGTTTGCCAAGCATATGGAGGTGCTTCGGAGGGAGATGTTCACTGCAACGGAAGATTGGGTGGAGGCAGCAATTGTCCTGGTAAAGGCGGCAGTGATAAAGACATTGGTCAAGGTGCGGGAGCAAGGAAAGAAGTTGAAAGGGGTGAAGAAGGCATTGTCGCAACATAGCACCCAGTTCACCTTGATGGGTGAGGAGCTGCTGAGGGTGGAGGAGCCAACAAAGAGCTCAGAGCTAAGGCGGAGGACCTGGAGAACAGGTCAAGGTGGCAAAATCTGAGAATCGTGGGCTTGCTTGAGGTGGTGGAGGGCCCCGAGGCTGACTGAGTACTTTGCAAAGACGTTTGCAGAGCTGATGGGAGAGGGGGAATAACCCTCCCACTACGAGTTGGATAGGGCACATTGGTCACTCAGGCCAAAGCATAAAGCGAATGAGCCACCAAGGGCAATTATAGTCTGTTTTCACAGGTTCCACATGAAGGAGAAGGTCTTGGGTTGGGCAAAGCAGAGATGAGAGGTGAAGTGGTAAGGCGTTGGTATACAAATATACAATATACAAATATACAAATATTAGGGGCAGCATGGTAGCATGGTGGTTAGCATAAATGCTTCACAGCTCCAGGGTCCCAGGTTCGTTTCCCGGCTGGGTCACTCTGTGCGGAGTCTGCATGTCCTCCCCATGTGTGCGTGGGTTTCCTCCGGGTGCTCCGGTTTCCTCCCACAGTCCAAAGATGTGCAGTTTAGGTGGATTGGCCATGCTAAATTGCCCGTAGTGTCCTTAAAAAAGTAAGGTTAAGGGGGGGGGGGGGGGGGGTTGTTGGGTTACGGGTGTAGGGTGGATACGTGGGGTTGAGTAGGGTGATCATTGCTCGGCACAACATCGAGGGCCGAAGGGCCTGTTCTGTGCTGTACTGTTCTATGTTCTATACCAAGACCTGACGGTGGAACTGGCGAGAAGACGGGCAATCTTTGGACGGGTGAACGCAATATTGTATAGCAGTAGAGTGAGATTTGGAGTGGTCTAACCTGTGAAGTTGAGAGTGACGCACAACTCAAGGTATTTTTATTTCAAAATGGTGGAGGCGGCGGAGGCATTCATTAAGACGGAATGACTGCGACTGAGATGAGAATTCAGAGTTGGTCTTGGTTGGTTGGGACAGGGATGGTGTTTGTTCTTACAGAGGGCTTTCTATTTGATTGGGGTTTTGTTTCTGTCTCAAATGGAGAGGGTGGTTTGTTTATATTTATTTACACGTGTTTGAAGTTTTTGGTTTGATTCCTTTTTTTCTCTGGGTACAGTTTTGTATTGTTCTTTGATATGTAGGAGTTGGGGTTTGTTGGGGTATGTGGGGCTAGGTTACTGAGGAGGATGGAGCTCTGGTAGGTGTCACTGGATTACCAAGCAAAGGTTGGCTAGTGAATGGGAGCGTGGGAGCAGAGACCGTGGTCATTGAAACCTGGTCGAGCAGGTTTCGATGTACCTGGGAGGTGTGAAAGGTGGAGTAAAGGATCAGGTGGCTCAGGAAGGGTTGGGTGAGCCAGGTGTTTCATAGAACATAGAACAGTACAGCACAGAACAGGCCCTTCGGCCCTCAATGTTGTGCCGAGCCATGATCACCCTACTCAAACCCACATATCCACCCTATACCCGTAACCCAACAACCCCCCCCCCCCCCCCCCCCCCCCCCCCCTCCCCCCTTAACCTTACATTTTTATTAGGACACTACGGGCAATTTAGTATGGCCAATCCACCTAACCCGCACATCTTTGGACTGTGGGAGGAAACCGGAGCACCCGGAGGAAACCCACGCACACAGGGGGAGGACGTGCAGACTCCACACAGACAGTGACCCAGCCGGGAATCGAACCTGGGACCCTGGAGCTGTGAAGCATTTATGCTAACCACCATGCTACCCTGCTGCCCCATTCAGAGTTTCATTCAGAGTTTAATAGTAGGGGTCTGGGGATAGCGATATTGCTGGGGAAGAAAGTGAGGTTTCAGATGGAAAAGGTGGTGGCTGATCATGGGGGGGGGGGGGGGGGTGTAGTGACGGGTTGCATTAGAGAGGAGGTTGGTGGCGTTGGCAAGCGTATATGGTCCCAACTGCGACTATGTAGGGTTTGTGAGGAGAGCGTCGGGTGCCATCCCGGATCTGGATACCCACCAAGGGAAGGAGAGTTTTTCTCCCTGATGCACAAGGTGTATTCGAGGTATGGCTTTTTTGTGGTGGGAACGGCACTGTTGGCTAGGGTTAAGAGGTCAGGGTACTCGGCAATAGTGTTCTCGGATCATGCTCTGCATCGGATGGATGTCGTTTTGGAGAAGGGTGCAGGCCAGAAGCTGGGTGGAGAATGGATGTGCGGTTATTGGCGGACCGGAGCTTCAGTGACAAGACAGGGAAGGTGATTGAGGAGCATGTGGAGTTTAATTGCGCAGGGAAGGTCTCATGGTCAGTGGTGTGGGAGGCTCTGAAGGCGGTGGTAAGGGGGGAGGTGATATTGTTTAAGGTTAAGGTGGAGAGGGAGGAGAGGGAGGAACGCCAACAACTGATAGAAGAGATTTTGGAGGTGGACGGGAGGAACACAGGAGACCCAGACACGGGTATCCGGGCAAAGAGGAAAGAGTTCTAGGCGGGGTTTGACCTAATGTCCACAGGGAAAGAAGTGCTTCAGCTGAGGAGGGTGAGGGGAGCTGTCTAAGAGTAAATTTGCGTAATTGCCCCTTAGTTTCCAAAAAGGTTAGGTGGGGTTACTGGGATAGGGTAGAGGCGTAGGGTGTTCTTTCCAAGTGCCGGTGCAGACCCAATGGGCCAAATGGCCTCCTTCTGCACTGTACATTCTATGATTCTATGAGTATGGGGAGAAGGCAGGGCACATGTTGGCAGGTCAGCTCCGAAGGGAGGGCACGGCAAGCGAGATATTTCAGGTGCGGGATATGGTGAGGGAGTTGGTGGTGGCTGGCTCCGGAACAGATTAATATGGTGTTTGAGGAGTTCTATGCTGACCTGTATAGGTTGGAGCGACCAGAGGAGGAGTGGGAGATGAGGGAGTTTCTGAATGGGCTGGAGTGTCTGAGGTTGGGGGTGGTGGAGAGGATAGGGTTGGAGGAACTTTTGGGGGAAGAGGAGGGGAAGGTGGGTGAATGGCAGGTTGCAGGCAGAGAAAGCGGCTGGGCCCGCTGGGTTTCCGGTCAAATTTTATAAAAGAGTTAAAGATAGGCTGGCGCCACAGATGGTGGGAATGTTTGAGGATGCGATGGATAGGGATGCCTTGTCGCAACAATGGGGAAGGCTTCCATATCACTGTTGCTAAAGAAGGAAAATGATCCAGTGGAGTGTGGGTCATATAGGCCAATATCTCTGCTGAATGCAGATGTCAAGATATTGGCAAAGGTGTTGGTGTTAAAGTTGGAAGTGTGTCTCCCAAAAGCGATTGGGGAGGATCAGACGCGGTTCATGAAGGGAAGACAGTTATCCTCGAATTTGAGGTTGTTGAATGTGGTGCTTTCTCCGGCAGAGGGAGAGGAAAGTAGCGGTGGCTTTAGATGCAAAGGTGTTTGACCGAGTGGAGTGGAGTTATTTGGTGGCGGTATTGGAGAAATTTTGCATTACATCCGGGTACAAGGCAGGGATGGCAGATGGAATACAATGTTGACAAATGTGAGGTTATCCATTTTGGTAGGAATAACAGCAAACGGGGTTATTATTTAAACGATAAAATATTAAAGCATGCCGCTGTTCAGAGAGACTTGGGTGTGCTAGTGCATGAGTCACAGAAGGTTGGTTTACAGGTGCAACAAGGCGGCAAATGGAATTTTGTCCTTCACTGCTAGAGGGATGGAGTTTAAGACTAGGGCAGTTATGTTGCAATTGTATACGGTGTTAGTGAGGCCACACCTGGAGTATTGTGTTCAGTTTTGGTCTCCTTACTTGAGAAAGGACGTACTGGCACTGGAGGGTGTGCAGAGGAGATTCACTAGGTTAATCCCAGAGCTGAAGGGGTTGGATTATGAGGAGAGGTTGAGTAGACTGGGACTGTACTCACTGGAATTTAGAAGGATGAGGGGGGATCTTATAGAAACATTTAAAATTATGAAGGGAATAGATAGGATAGATGCGGGCAGGTTGTTTCCACTGGCGGGTGAAAGCAGAACTAGGGGACATAGCCTCAAAATAAGGGGAAGTAGATTTAGGACTGAGTTTAGGAGGAACTTCTTCACCCAAAGGGTTGTGAATCTATGGAATTCCTTGCCCAGTGAAGCAGTTGAGGCTCCTTCATTACATGTTTTTAAGGTAAAGATAGATAGTTTTTTGAAGAATAAAGGGATTAAGGGTTATGGTGTTCGGGCCGGAAAGTGGAGCTGAGTCCACAAAAGATCAGCCATGATCTCATTGAATGGCGGAGCAGACTCGAGGGGCCAGATGGCCTACTCCTGCTCCTAGTTCTTATGTTCCATGTCCCCCCTTCTATTTGCATTAACTATAGAGCCCTTGGCCATTGTGCTGACGAGCTTGGGGTTGTGGAAGGCGATAGTGAGGGGGGTTGTTGGAACATAGGCTGTCTTTATATGTAGATGATTTGTTGCTGTTTATTTCTGAGCTGAGCTCTTCGGTGGGGAGCATAATGTGGCTGCTCCAGAGATTTGGGACATTTTCAGGGTGTAAGTTAATTATAGGGAAAAGTGAGTATTTGGTGGTCTCTGCTCCAGGAGTGGGAGTAAAGTTGGGGGGGGGCCTGCCATTTTGCCTGGCAGCATCTCATTTTAGGTATCTGGGGGTTCAGGTGACACGGGATTGGGCAGGGCTCTGAAAGTTTAACTTCGCTAGCTTGGTGGAGAAGGTGAAGGCTGATTTGCTACGGTGGGACAATCTCCCTTTGTTGTTGGCGGGCCGGGTGCAGGCAGTAAAGATGAATGTTTTGATGCGATTTATGTTTTTATTTCAATGTCTGCCAGTCTTATTGCCCAACCCATTTTTCAGGGGGTGGAGAGGCTGATCTCCTTTTTGTTTGGGCGGGGAAGGTGGCCAGGGTGAGGAGGGTCATACTGCAGACGGGACAGCAGGCAGGAGGGTTAGGCCTCCCAATACTGTTGTATTATTATTGGGCGGCAAATGCAGAAAAGGTGCAGGGCTGGAGCAGGGAGGGCGGGGGGAGGCTTTGTGGGTGAGGATGCTGGTGGGCTCTTGCAGGAGGTTGGGGTTGCAGGCTTTGGCAATGGCTGGGTCATGGGGATGCCGATTAGGGGGAAATCAGGGTTCGAGCCTGGGAAGATTGATGCAAGGTTTTGGGGGATGGGAAGAGAGGGGGATCAAGGAAATTAAGGATCTGTTTCTCGGAGGGCAAATTGCGAGCTTGGAGGAGTTGGACGAGAAGTTAGGGTTGGCACGTGCCAAAGGTTTCAGGTATATGACGGTGCGGCTGAAGGTTTCAGGTATATGCAGTTGCGGGACTTTGCGAGGAAGGTCCCGACCTTCCTGATGGTGCCTGCCCCCTCGTTGCTGGAGGCATGCTGTCAGTGGGGTGGGGAATCATCTTGGCGGTTTAAGGGAGGATTTTGAAGGAGGATGGGGTGTCCATGGTGGTAGTTAAGGCAAAGTGGGAGGAAGAGTTGGGGTGGTGCTGGATGGGGGGGTCTGTGGTGTGAGGTATTGTGGAGGGTAACGCCTCAACTTTGTGCACGAGGCTGGGGCTGATACAGCAGAAGACAGTGTACAGGGTGCACTTCACAAAGTCTAGGATGAGTCGGCTATTCGAGGGGGTGGAGGATACCTGTGAGCGATGTGGGAGGGGTCCTGCGAATCATGTATATATGTTTTCGTCCTACCTGAAGTTGGAGAGTTTTCGGAAGACGGTGTTCAGCACCATTTCTGGGGTTCTACATGTGGATATGGAGCCCGGTCCCCTGGAAGCCAAATTCAGGGTGTTGGATCGGCCAGAGCTGCAGGCGGCTGCGAGGGCAAATGTTTTTGCCTTCGCCTCGCTGATTGCTCACAGGCGGTTTTTGTCAGGCTGGAGGTCAGCTCCACCCTGTGCCTCAGCGTGGTGGGGGGGACCTGCTGGAGATTTTGACCCTAGAAAAGTTGATGTTTGCTCTGACAGGGGTGTGAGTGATGGGTTCTACAATTGTTGGGGTTTATTTTCGAGAGGTGGTTACCTTTGATTGTTGAGGGGGGATTTGGCGGGTTTTGTGGGGTTATTTTGTCTTGTAAAACTGTTGAAAACTTGCAGAATGAAAGTACTTCCCAAAAAATCTGAGTAAGAAGACCGGCAGTAGGGGAAAACTTGCCTGTTTTGAGGTGAGTAGGGACTGCACACATGGTGAAGCTCAACAGGCTGCAGGGAATTTTCGGAGATTTCAAAGTCTGCAGACTCTGCACGGGCCACTACTCGAGGGAAAAACTGAACTATAGTCAGACAAAATGGGGGGAAAAAAGGTTCTGGTTGCTTGTTTAAGGCAGGTTCTTGTTACTTGTTTTTCAAACCCAGGGTCGCTATCAGTGAGTGGGTCACGGGCGGGTGCCAGGAAGGTCGCAGAGTGATTGGTCGTGGCGCTCCCGATCGTGGAAAAGTGCTCAACAGCCGCGGCCGGCTTTTAGGTTCAGAATGCCACCCTCGTCTGCCAGCAGCCACAACATTTTGCTTTGCTCCATCCGACTGGCACTCAATTATCCAATGGGTGTTTAGCTTTCCTAACATCACTTCTGGCGTCTAATTGTTCTGCTGACCAATAGGAGGAGGCGGGGTCGGTACTTCTGATGGTGGGGCTGTTGGAGCTCGGGGCCTGAGAAGGACATGGAGAGCGGCCGAGTAAAGTTCTTGTGATGATTGCAAATGATAAGTCACGATGCTGGCAGTCAGGGCTTCCCCAAGTACTTCAATGCCTACACCATCACAGCTACATTTTCAGGGATTGCAGCAACTTGTTTGATCTTCAAACTGAGATCCACGAAGAAGGCACCAGCAGCAATCACAGAAAATAAATGGCATGTGGTTCACCTCTGGGGCAGGGCAAGTGGAATTTAAGGACCAGCATGTGAAATCTGTGTGAATGTTTGAAACTTCTGCAGTTGTGTCATGAAAATGGTGTACTATAAATTATCAGTCTTCACAAATGAAACTCATGAGACACCATGTGTTGTCTAAAAAAAAAGAGAATGCCGTTGCATACACACCCTCAGCCAGTGCACAGGCCCAGTGCCCAGCAGGGCAGAATGCCACCTGCTGATGTCAGTGTGCTATCCCTGAACCGTCTCGTCCTAACGTCAGCGTGCTGTCCCATTACTGCCTCCTCCTAACATCAGCGAGCTGTCACAGGACCAAATTTAAAAACAACAGTCTGCGCACCAGAAGTGGTGAGAGAGAGCAGGTCACGCGCCTGACACGTGCACTGATGTCACGCGATCCATGCTTTGGCCACAAAATCCTGGAGGAGAGATTCCTCCACTTTGTAGCTACCAGCAAGAAAGCAACAGGAGTGCGCGAAGAACTGAAGGTGTAATAAGGGACAGAGACACAAACAGGCCAGGATCTCACACCTGAATTTGCTGGAGAGAGAAGATTAAACCCTCAAAACTTCAAAAGCATTTGAAGACTAAGCCTGGCAAGTTCGAGGACAATCCGCTGGATTTTTTTTCAAAGGATGCAGCGAGAGCTATAATCGCCACCACCACTACAAACGGTACCACTAGGTAGATAGATTCTTGATGGGCAAGAGAATCAACCATTATTGGGGGTAGATGAGAATATGGAATTTGAAATACAAACAGATCAGCTATGATCTTGATTGGTGGAGCACGTTCAAAGGGTCAAATGGCCTTCTTTTGCTCCTCTTTTGTTTCCTTGTATGACTTGCCAATCAATCAGCACCCTTTCCTCCTGTAGTTTGAAATGTGATCATTTGAAATTTTGCGTTCTTGCATTGACTACAATTAAAGCTCCAGCGACATATTTCTCAAACCCTTCATTTTCAAAAGCTTATGTGGGGCTATTGGGTTGCGGGGATAATAAGTGTCACAAGTAGGCTTACATTACTACTGCAATGAAGTACTGTGAAAATCAGTGGGTTGTGGGCCTAGGTAGGATGTTCTTTTTGAGGGTCGGTGCAGATTTGATGGGCCAAATGGCCTCCTCTGCATGTAGTAATTCTATGATCTACAATGCCAAATCATCTAGGTGGGCCACGTCATGTGTGGAGGATTTTAAAATGTTAAAAGCAGTGCTTTATAGTGAACCATGCTCCAGGAAGCAAAAATGAGTTGCAACTTTCCAATGGTATAAAAAAACATCTAAAAAGACAGCTCTATCTGGTTAACACTGATCAACAAGTGTGAGAGAAAGAGGCTGTCAACAGAGACAGTTGGTGACAACCAGGAAAGCAGCCTACATGTTTGAAACAAACAATCATGAGGCTGCTGAAGGAAAGCAGACAATGGAAGCAATCTGATTGTACCAGAATCCTCCCCAAACCAGAAGTTCTTGTGCTCTAACTGTTCAAGGGTTACAGGAAAAGAACTGGCCTTTATAGTCACCTACGATCATGCCAACCACCATAGACA
This sequence comes from Scyliorhinus canicula, assembly GCF_902713615.1. Lineage (NCBI taxonomy): Eukaryota > Metazoa > Chordata > Chondrichthyes > Carcharhiniformes > Scyliorhinidae > Scyliorhinus > Scyliorhinus canicula. The sequence goes on along the minus strand of NC_052151.1, from coordinate 126,935,263 downwards.
AGCCTTCCCATATCTTCAACTGCAAACAATCTGCATTTATGACAGCAGATTACCAACAATGCAGTTTCCTGTCATTCTTGCTATACTTTTTAAAATTGGATTTGACTTAAACATATCCTATAAAATCTTTCTTTGCTTCATTGTTCTTACCATTCTATTGTTCATTCCCCCTTTTTACAGCCGGTTTTACTTTTGATTTAATTTCTCTAATCCTCACAATGGAAAATACCATGTAGCTTCATCACCTCTGTACAGCTCCACATAATGTCCTGCTGAATCCCTTATTAGAAACATTCCTTCTGGGACATTTTGCTTTCAATTAGAATTACCATTTTGCCCTCAGTTGCTAAAACTCATTTATAAGTAACTATCTTTCCTTCACATGGAGTCTTCTCAAAAGGCTGTTAAAGTTATTTCTAATATTATGTCTTGAGAATATACTTGCAGTGACTGAGAATAGCTTCTGGCTTTCTTTTAACCTTTTCACTATATTTTAGAATTGAATTATTTTAAGGCATTTGAAACGCCGAAAATTAATATCACATACTGCAGTGAAATAGTACATAGAAATAATAATAATCTTTATTGTCACAAGTAGGCTTACATTAACACGCAATGAAGTTACTGTGAAAAGCCCCGAGTCGTCACAGCCTGTTCGGATACGCAGAGGGAGAATTTAGAATGTCTAATTCACCTAACAGCACGTCTTTCGGGATTTGTGGGAGGAAACCGGAGCACCCGGAGGAAACTCACGCAGGCACAGGGACAACGTGCAGACTCCACATAGACAGTGATCCAAGCCGGGAATTGAACCTGGGACCCTGACACTGTGAAGCAAAAGTGCTAAGCACAGTGCTGTACTTAGCCTATCGAGACTACTCCACCATTTAATCAGTTCATGGTTGATTTGTAACTTAGTTCCATTTATCTGTCCTTGATCCACATTGTTTGACATCTTAACCGTTTAAAATTATCGATCTGTCTTGAAACTTTAACTGAGCTCAAACCAGAGCCTAGAGTTCCAGATTTCCATTACCTTTTTTGAAACTGATTCATGATCTCCCTCCTGAATCTACTCGGTCACTTTAAGACTGTAGTTCTGGGTTACCTCAGCAGATAAATTGTTTCAATTTATCTACTCTCGCAAATCCCTTTATCAGTTAGAACATGTCAATTAAATCACCCCCCAAATTTCTAATTGGAAGGTTTATGAAACCTGCCCTCAGAATTTAACCCTTTAAAACCCATTGTTATTCCGCTCAATCCCTGCTTCACCCTCTCCAAGGTCAATATATCTTTCCTGAGGTGCAGTGCCCAGAAGTTACAGAAGTACTCCAGCGGTGATTTACCTAAGCATGTTGAATAATTTCTTCCCCTTTGTATTTCAGCCCACTTAATATAAAAGCCAATGTTACTTTTGACTATTCTTTGCACATTCTACTAATTATACGAAATGACTATTTTAGTCATTTCTGTGCATGTATACCTAAATACCTCTGTAGCTCCTAGTCTCACGCCAGAAATTAAATATACTGATTTATTATTCGATCTAAAGAGATGGCCTCACACTTAGATCAGTGTTCTGCACAATCAAGGTTCCTTTAAAATGGAATGTGATTCTTAACTAATGTTCCTGTAAGTTGTGCAGGTGCGCAGCAATCCAAAAGTCCCCAGGAACTCTGCAAAAGTCAGTCCATTTAAATGAAAACACACACAGGCTATACAAAAATAATTAAAGAAGCTGTGCATTTAAACAAGACACCTGCACACTCCAAGTAATTAGAGGGCACATTGTTCCTAAATTACAAACTTGAATATGTAACATGCTACATGAACCCCTGTGTAGACTGATAACTTTTATAATCCAAAAAACCCAGGTATTTACTGAAAAATTGAAGCCACTACGTTCACAGCTTAAAACAAAATAATTTTACTCAACAAAAGAACATGAATTCTAATAAGTACACTATCTTAAATAGTCAGTTATGATAAACAAATTTAAAGTACAAAGAACATTTGTTTCACTTTCCTTCCACAGCATGACTTTGACAAAATGTTAATCCTCCGCCATTTTCGCCAACTCCAGCGTGATGCCACCACCAAACACATCTCCCCTTCACTCCCTCTGTCAGCATTCCGCAGAGACCGTTCCCTCCGAGATAATTTAGTCCGCTCCTCCACCATACCCAGTACCTCTCCCACCACCCATGGCACCTCCCCATGCAATCGCAGAAGGTGTAACACCTGCCCTTTTACCTCTTCCATGCTTAACATCCCAGGCCCAAAACACTCATTCCAGGTTAAGCAGCGTTTCACTTGCATCTCTTCCAATTTGGTCCACTGCATCCTCTATATCGGAGAGACCAAACGCAGACTGGGTGATCGCTTTGCTGAGCATCTTCGGTCTGTGCGCATTCAGGACCCTGACCTTCACGTTGCTTGCCATTTTAACAAAAGGCCCTGCTCCAATGGCCACATGTCTGTTCTTGGTCTGCTGCAATGTTCCAGTGAAGCTCAACGCAACTTGGAGGAACATCTCATCTTCCGGTTAGGCACGCTACAGCCTTCCGGTCTCAACATTGAATTCAATAACTTTAGATGATCAGCTCTACCCCACCTCGACCCATTTGTTTTCATCCCATATCATTTTAACTGTCTTTTACCATTTCTTTCTTTCTTAATATATATTTAACCACCTCCCCCCCCCCCAATCTTATCCACCTTTCCTTAACCTTTCTCCTCTTTATTCCCCCTTCCCCTCCCCCCACACCTACAGTTCATCCTCTGATGTTAGTTTCCCTGCTGTTTGACCTTTCACATCTTTTGTTCTCTCTGGGGACTACCATTAGCACGCTTTCCCCTTGGTTTCTGTGGCCATTAGCACCCGGTTTCCCTGGGTTTCTGTGGCTATGACGCATCTTTCATTCTCACTCCACTGTATAAATATTTCCCACTTTCTCTGTCGGTTAACTTTGACAAAAAATCATCGAACTCGAAACATTAGCTCTTTTCTCTCCCTACAGATGCTGCCAGACTTGCTGAGATTTTCCAGTATTTTCTCTTTCGTATCATCTTATAAAATCCAGCAATCATAACGACATTCATTCAGATGATTGATATTCAAGGTGGAAAGTTGCTCACTGACCAACATCCTTTGAGATAACCCGCTGATGTGTTAGGCAGGTTGGTTTGACGTTGACTACAACTGGATGCAGGGAAGCTAGAAACAAACATCTAACACCGGAGATGATCCAACACGGTTTTATTTAAACTATGAACGGCTGTACATGTTCAGCTGTGGGTTGACACTCTACTAATCCTACTGACGACCTCTTACTGGTTCAACCAGACTTACTAGCTACCACATGGCAATAATTTCCACTGACTTGTGCACTCTGACTGTCTCAGTGTCTGGGTCCTGAAAAGAGCGGGAGTCTTAATGCCCTGTGAGCTTTATAGTGGTGGTGTCTTGTCTGGTGATTGGTTGTTCTGTGTTGTGTGTTCATTGGTCAACCTATGTGTCAATCACTACCTGTCTGCATCTCATTATACATGAGTGGATATTATGACACCCACCATAGAGAATATTCCTTTTATCCCTCCTGTCTCTTACCTCTCAACCAATTACCCTCTATGTCACCAGACTACCTCCAATTTTGTGCATTCTAGTCTCATATGCAAAAATTTATCAAATACCTTCTGCAATTTCATATAAACAACATTTCTGTCCATCACATTAGCAATCTCCACAAAAGAATTCAACTAGATTACTCAGAAGTGACCTACTTTTCACAAATCTGTGCTTACATTCTTTGATCAGCTCATCCTTGTCCTACTGCTCAGTCACTCTGCATTTGATAATAAATTCTAACAACATCCCCACAACTGATGCTAATTACTAAGTCCATAGTTTTCTGGTTTCTCCTTCCCTGTCTTCTTAAACAATGGAGTGACATTCTTAATATTCCAACTCGAGGACAAAAACGATAGTGGACAAGTTTGAGTTGAGAGGATTAGCGGAGGGCTTTGAATCATGGTGACAATGTTTGAGGAATTTTTTGTCGTGGGGGAAGGGAGGGGAAGAGGTGACAAGGGGGAAAAAATGAACAGACTGTGTTGTTGACAATGTTATTGATTTGCGTTTTCGTACTTTTGAATAAGATTTGAACAAAATTCATTTTTTAAAAAACGATAGTGAAATACTTTGCCTTATGCTACTGCCTAGCTAGATAAGGACCACCTGGTGATATTAAAGTAAACTCCCAAACATTATTGCTTCCTTGTTGGTCAACAATTTTTATTTTCAAAAGTTCTTTTTTGATTATCAAGTTGTATGATGGAGCATTATCCATTTTGTGGACATTGAGTGGGCACCAAGAACTTTAAAATCACGTATAACCGAATTAGATGAACAGAACACTACTGTACTCTGTTTCAGCTGCAAGCTCAGAAGAGAATAGTTCCTGCATTGCAAGAGATTTGAAATGGGGGGGACTTTGTGGTGTGTTTCATGCTTTATCCATAGGATTAGCTCAAGTGGTAAAGCCAGTGAGAGGATGAAGGATTGATGTCCACGTTCTCCAATATGACTTTTCCAGCACATATAGGTGAGTCACCTGTTTCTATGCTGTATGTTCAATATGAAGTGCATTCAGACTTACCAAATGCATATTAAATAGATATCCTGCAGCAAGCAACGGTTGGAGATGGCACAGAGAAAGATTGAGTGGCTTTGTAACCATGGTGCATTTTCTTGCACTACATAGTCAATGTCCCTCATCAATTTACCATCAGGCTGAAGATCAAGTGAGCCCACCACTTCTCGATTTATTGCAGTACCTGAACAGTTGAGTGGTGAGTCTGCGCATTGTCTAGGTCGGCTTAAAAAAGTTACAGCCAACTGGAGTGTCTTCCGGACTGGAGAGGTTATAGTGTATCGAGAGGGAAAAATAAGACCCAGGTGTTATGCAGATACCTCGTTTATGACCGAGAGGCTATAGTAAAAGCAAAGTGTATTTCGATGCACAGCTAAGATAATTCTTAGTGAACGGAGGTGAGATGAGAGGAGGGCTGCGGACATTGGAGTCTGGTTAGCAGGTTTTGATGGGCCGAAGAGGCAAGCGTGGGGGAGAGAAGAGGAGAGAGGATCGGTATTGGGGGAAATGTTTTCGAGGGGAAGTGCAGGGGGGGATTCTGGGAACGGAAGGAGGTTTGATGTGAATAATGAATAGGATGAGAGACACCCAGTTAGGATAGTGACGTGGAACGTAAGGGGGTTGGGAGGCCCAGTCAAAAGGTTCTGAAAAGTTTCTTAAAAGTTTGAAGGCCGATGTAGCAGTGCTGCAGGAGATTCACTTGAGGATGAAGGATCAAGTGAGACTTAAAAAGGGCTGGGTTAGTCAAGTGTTTCACTCTGACGGAAGGGCTCGAGGGGTACGGTAATGGTCAGCAAAAGGGTATGGTTCCAGATGGAGAATATGGTTGTAGATTTGGGGGGGGGGGGTAGATATGTGATTGTGACAGGGGAGCTGGAGGGGAGGCTAGTGGCGCTGGTAAGTGTAGATGTGGGACTGTTGGGAGACCGAAGGTTCTGTGAGAAAACTGAAAAAGTAAGTGAGGAATATATGGGTTTCAACTGCACGAGTGAGGTGTCGAAGGCGGTTGTCTAGGAGGCTCTAATGGCGGTGGTGAGGTGATCTCGTTCAAGGCTAGGCTAGACAAAGAGGAGAGGTTGAAGCATCAGAGGGTAATAGGTAAGATGCTGGAGGTAGTTAGGAGGTATGCAGAAGACGGGGACCCAGCGAAGTTGGAAAAGAGGAAGGAACTTCAGGCGAACTTTGACCGACCATGTACCAGGAAGACGGTACACCAATTGAGGCGAGCAAGGGGTTCAGTTTACCAGCATGGGAGAAGGCAGGGCAGCTCCGGAGGGAGGCTGCGGCAAGGGAAATTGTCCAGGTGCAGGACAGGGCAGGAAGTTGGTAGTAGCTCCAGATCAGATTAACAAGGTCTTTAAGGAATTCTATGAGGTTGCACAGGTCAGAGCTACCTGGGGGAGTCATGGAGATGCAAGAATTTCTAGGTGGGCTGGAGTACCCGAGGTTAGGGGAGGGAGACAGGGCTACATTAGAAGGGGTGATAGTAGAGCAGGAGATAAAAGATGCGATTGGGAGGATGCAGTCAGGGAAGATGGCAGGGCCGGATGGGTTTCTGGTGGAATATTATAAAAAATTCAAAGATAAGCTGGTACCGCTGATGATGGGGTTGTTTGAGGAGGCGATAGAGAAGAGGGTGTTACCACAAACTTTGGGGCAGGTATCGGTTTCCCTGTTGCTTAAAAAAGGTAAGGCTCCAACCAAGTGTGGGTTGTATAGGTCCACATTACTTTTAAACGTGGACGCAAAGATATTGCCGAAGGTTCTGCCAGGTAGGCTAGAGGATTGCCTCCCGAAGGTGATAGGTGAAGATCAGGCCGGGTTTGTGAGAGGAAGGCAGCCCTTTTCGAACATTAGGAGGGTATTGAACGTGGTTATGGCACCGGCGGAGAGAAAGGAAACAGAGGTGGTTGTGGCATTGGACGCCGAGAAAGCGTTTGACCAGGTAGAATGGGAGTACTTGATGGCAGTTCTGGAGTGGTTTGGGATTGGACCAAGATTTGTGGACTGGGTAAAAGCTACTGTATAAGGAGCCAAAGTGAGTGTCCGCAGAAATAAGATCAGCTCGGAATACTTTTCTCTCCACCGTGGGATTAGGCAGGGATGTCCTATGTCTCCCCTGCTGTTTGCACTCGCAATTGAGCCATTGGCCATCGCGTTCAGAAGTTCGGGTGTATGGAAAGGGATAGTGCGGGGGGACATAGAGCATCGGGGTGGAGGCAGGATCAAGGGAAATGCCGATTTGGGGGAACCATAGATTTGAGTCAGGGAAGTGGGTTGGAAATTTTCGGGGATGGGAGGAGAAAGGAATTAGGACACAAAAAGATTTGTTTCTTGAGGGTCGGTTTGCAGGATTGAAGGAGCTGGGAGCAAAGTATGGGCTGGAGCAGGGGGAAATATTTAGATACATGCAGGTTCGCGACTTCGTCAGAAAGGAGATACAGAACTTCCTGCTGGAGGCAGCTTCCACATTGCTGGAGATGCTGATGAAAGGGGGACTGGAGAAGGAGGTAGTGTCGGCAGATAACGGGGCTATTTTGGAAGAGGAGAAGGCACCACTGGAAGGGATCAAGGCAAAGTGGGAGAAAGAGTTGGGAGAGAGTATGGAGGAGGGGTTCTGGTGTGAGGTGCTCAGGAGGGTGAACACCTCCAGCTCGTGCGCGAGGTTGGGGTGAAACAGGTGAAGGTGGTATATAGAGCACACCTCACAAGGGCGAGGATGAGCTGACTCTTTGAGGGGGGTAGAAGATATGTGTGAACGTTACGGGGTTGGTGGTGTGGGGGGTAGTAAAGTGGTGCACGTGAAACGGGACCCAGGCCCTCGGGAGGCCATATTCGGGGTGTCGGACCAAACGGGTGCGGAGGCAGGTGTTGTAGCCTTTGCATCGTTGATCGCCCGAAGGCGGATCCTGTTGGGATGGAGATCAACCTCTTCACCCTGTGCCCTGGTGTGGAATTCTTGACTCTTGAGAAGGTCAAATTGGAAATGAGGAGGGGATGGAGGGGTAGTTCTACAATTCATGGGCATTATTCATTGTGCACTTTCGAGAATTGGATTACATCGAACATTGTGTGGGCGGGGGGGGGGGGGGGGGGGGGGGGGGGGTTAATTGTGACTAAGGGTGATTCCTGATTCCTTTTTGTTATTTGTTTAAGGTAACATGCGGGCTAATGTTTGGGGATTTTATGGGAAGATGGGATTGCTGTTATTGATATGGGGATTGACATTACATTCGTTACTGATTATTGTTTATTGTTGGGTGTAAATTTGGGAGAAAATGTGAAAAAGGAGAATAAAAATATTTTTGAAAAATCTGCATACAGACAAATATAACGCCAGGAGTTTTAAGGATTAATTTTACTTTTAAACCTTATAAATGACTAAACAAAGCATTACAACTGAAAATCAGTGTTATGTATATTACTTATCCAAAAATATTACATGTCACCAGCTCATTACCTGAGCATAGTTGCTCAATCTTGGTGTAGCTGAGCTGGAGAGAGTCGTTGACCCATGACAGCATGTCATGTCGGCTCAGATTTTCACTTGTCACCGAGGTGGAATATACATTCACTGCCATGCCACAGCTGCAAAATAAACATATGAATAAATTCAGAAGGTAGAAAAAAAATCAACCGGACACCAGTGTGATCCAGGGCAACTACATCTGCAATAGGGTGGCACGGTGGTACAGTGGTTAGCACTGGTTAGCCAGGGACCCAAGTTTGATTCCGACCTCAGGCACTATGTGGAGTTTTCACATTCTTCACGTCTGTGTGGGTTTCCTCCGGGTACTCCAGTTTCCTCCCACAGTCCAAAGAGTCACAGGTTAGGTGGCTTGGACATGCTACATTATCCCTAGGTGGGGTTACAAGGATAGGGCGGGGCATTGGGCCTAGGTTAGGGTTCTCTTTCAGAAGGTCAGTGCAGACTCAATGGGCCAAGTGATCTTTTCCTGCACTGTAGGGATTCTATGATTCTTCTATGTGTCTGGTTCAAGGAGCTTCTGCTCAGAGTCAATAGGCTGGAGGCTGAGCTATGGACACTGCAATGCATCAAGGAAGGGGACAGGTTTTGGACACTTTGTTCCTGAATGCAGTCTCACCTCTTAGGATAGGGTTATTTGATCAATAGTTAGAGTCAGGAGGGTGTGACTTCAAGTGAGGCAGGTAAGGGAATCAAAAAGATAGAAATGTCGGCACTGCAGGTCTTGCAATTGTAAATAGATTCAAGATTCTTGCAGCTTGTATAGATGAGGGTGGAGACTGCAAGGTGGAGGAGCAAAATGAACATGGCACCATGGTACAGGAAGCCATTCAAGTGGAGGTACTAAATAGGGAGGTTGTAGTAAATTATTTTGTTTTTTAATAAATTTAGAGTACCCAATTTATTTTTTTTCCAATTAAGGGGCAATTTAGCGTGGCCAATCCATGGTTTTTCTATTCATGAGGCACTGTCATCACTACTAGGGAAAGTAGGAGGTGTACCATTGGGCCGGTCTTCACCAGAACATGCTGGGACCAGAATTCTGGCGAGTCATATAACTGGAGTGGTGGAGAAAGTTTTAAATTAATAGTGGGGGCAAGGGATCATACAAGAGGAGATATGGTGAATGGAAATGAGGAGGTAATAGAGCAGATTAATGATTTGGGTAATGACAACCAGAATGTGTCAGGAAGGGACAGAGCATACAAACCTGAGGGTTCACCAGCACATAAGGTCAGAAATTGCAAAAATGGTAAAAAGACAGAGTTAAAAGTGGTGTATCTGAATGTGCACAAAATTCACAACAAAAAAGATGAATTGTTAGCACAGATAGAAATAAATGTATATACCCTAATAGTGATTTCAGAGACATGGCTGCAAAGTGTCCAAGGCCAGGATCTGAACATCAATGGGTATTTGACATTTTGAAAAGATTGAAAATCGGGAAAAGGTAGTGCGGCAACCACTGGTTGTAGTGAGAGATGACAGCTTGAAAAAGCACGATGTAGAATCAGTTTGGGTAGAGATAAGAAATAGAAACGGTAAAGAGGTCACTTGCAGGAGTCGTTTATTGGCCCCCTAACAGTAGGTTACACTGTAGGTCAGAGTATACAGGAAAATATAAATAGGGTACATGAGAACGGTACCACAATCATGGGTGACTTGCATCCCGCCGGCGGAGAATCTAGCCCAGGGTTTGTGCATAATTAATGCAATAAATCTTAACTGCTGCCAAAAAGAACTTAACTGAAAAGTATGGGCTTTCACTCCTTCAGGTTTCAATTACTGTCGGAGATTAATAAGACATAAAATATACTAGGGGCTTTTCACAGTAACTTCATTTGAAGCCTACTTGTGACAATAAGCGATTTTCATTTTCATAAAATATACTTGTAATTATTTTGCCTCTCACCTCGTTTAATCTCATCTTTCTTTGCCGTACTTTATCATGCTTTCTATACATGATTTTCCAATGAATTAAATATTTTGATTTATACTTCCTGGTTTAGACTCTACGGCCAGAATGTTACACCACCATTATCCCAGGAACAGGCTGGCAGGTGGAGTAAAACCATGTGGCATGGCAGAGGACACTGTTTCAGTCACCTAATCACTTCCACTGGAATTTTATCAGGGGTAGCCCATCTGCCCTTCGGTCAATTGAGACCCTTATCACTTAAGAGCCTCCTCCTGCTGTTATTACCAGCAGTCGAGGGTCCCCATGGCAAGTGGCTGCAGGCTCCTCCTGTTTGGATACCCTATGCCCAATGGAGGCCTTTCCAAACAGTGAAAGCTGCCTTCACGTCTCCTCACTAGCCTCCGCCCCCCCTCCCGGCTGGCCTCAAGAGCAGCCTCCCCAACATTGTCAAATGCAGCATGACCTGGACAATATTCAGGCTTGGACTGATAAGGGGAAAGTACCATTTTTTGCCACACAAGTGCCAGACAATGACCATCTCCAACAAGAGATAATCTAACCATTGACATTTAAAGGTACTACCTTCGCTGAATCCTCCACTATCAACATCCCACAGGTTCAGGTAGATCGATTTCGCTCCTGAATGTGGATGCGAAACTGCTGGCAAAGATATTGGCCAGGAGGGTGGAGGACATCGTGCCGCAGGTCATACACGAGGATCAAACGGGTTTTGTGAAGGGGAGGCAGTTGAATGTTAATGTACGGAGGCTTCTGAATGTCATAATGCCGGCAGTGGATGGAGAGGCAGAAATAGTGGCGGCGATGGATGCGGAGAAGGCCTTTGATAGGGTGGAGTGGGGATATCTTTGGGAGGTGTTGAAAAGGTTCGGGTTTGGAGAGGGATTTATTAAGTGGGTGAGGCTGCTGTATGAACATAAGAACATAAGAACTAGGAGCAGGAGTAGGCCATCTGGCCCCTTGAGCCTGCTCCGCCATTCAATGAGATCATGGCTGATCTTTTGTGGACTCAGCTCCACTTTTCGGCCCGAACACCATAACCCTTAATCCCTTTATTCTTCAAAAAACAATCTATCTTTACCTTAAAAACATGTAATGAAGGAGCCTCAACTGCTTCACTGGGCAAGGAATTTCACAGATTCACAACCATTTGGGTGAAGAAGTTCCTCCTAAACTCAGTCCTAAATCTACTTCCCCTTATTTTGAGGCTATGTCCCCTAGTTCTGCTTTCACCCGCCAGTGGAAACAACCTGCCCGCATCTATCCTATCTATTCCCTTCATAATTTTAAATGTTTCTATAAGATCCCCCCTCATCCTTCTAAATTCCAATGAGTACACTCCCAATCTACTCAACCTCTCCTCATAATCCAACCCCTTCAGCTCTGGGATTAACCTAGTGAATCTCCTCTGCACACCCTCCAGTGCCAGTATGTCCTTTCTCAAGTAAGGAGACCAAAACTGAACACAATACTCCAGGTGTGGCCTCACTAACACCTTATACAATTGCAACATAACCTCCCTAGTCTTAAACTCCATCCCCCTAGCAATGAAGGACAAAATTCCATTTGCCTTCTTAATCAACTGTTGCACCTGTAAACCAACTTTCTGTGACTCATGCACTAGCACACCCAGGTCTCTCTGCACAGCGGCATGCTTTAATATTTTATTGTTTAAATAATAATCCCGTTTGCTGTTATTCCTACCAAAATGGATAACCTCACATTTGTCAACATTGTATTCCATCTGCTAGACCCTAGCCCATTCACTTAACCTATCCAAATCCCTCTGCAGACTGCCGGTATCCTCTGCACTTTTTGCTTTACCACTCATCTTTGTGTCATCTGCAAACTTGGACACATTGCCCTTGGTCCCCAACTCCAAATCATCTATGTAAATTGTGAACAATTGTGGGCCCAACACGGATCCCTGAGGGACACCACTGGCTACTGATTGCCAACCAGAGAAACACCCATTAATCCCCACTCTTTGCTTTCTATTAATTAACCAATCCTCTATCCATGCTACTACTTTACCCTTAATGCCATGCATCTTTATCTTATGCAGCAACCTTTTGTGTGGCACCTTGTCAAAGGCTTTCTGGAAATCCAGATATACCACATCCATTGGCTCCCCGTTATCTACTGCACTAGTAATGTCCTCAAAAAATTCCACTAAATTAGTTAGGCACAACCTGCCCTTTATGAACCCATGCCGCGTCTGCCCAATGGGACAATTTCTATCCAGATGCCTTGCTATTTCTTCCTTGATGATAGATTCCAGCATCTTTCCTACTACCGAAGATAAGCTCACTGGCCTATAATTTCCTGCTCTCTGCCTACCTCCTTTTTTAAATAGTGGTGTCACGTTTGCTAATTTCAAATCCACCGGGACCACCCCAGAGTCTAGTGAATTTTGGTAAATCATCATTAGTGCATCTGCAATTTCCCTAGCCATTTCTTTTAGCACTCTGGGATGCATTCCATCAGAGCCAGGAGACTTGTCTATCTTTAGCCCCATTAGCTTGCCCATCACTACCTCCTTAGTGATAACAATCCCCTCAAGGTCCTCACCTGCCATAGCCTCATTTCTATTAGTTGCTGGCATTTTATTTGTGTCTTCCACTGTGAAGACCGACCCAAAAAACCTGTTCAGTTCCTCAGCCATTTCCTCATCTCCCATTATTAAAACTCCCTTCTCATCCTCTAAAGGACCAATATTTACCTTAGCCACTCTTTTTTGTTTTATATATTTGTAAAAACTTTTGCTGTCTGTTTTTATATTCTGAGCAAGTTTACTCTCATACTCTATCTTACTCTTCTTTATAGCTTTTATAGTAGCTTTCTGTTGCCCCCTAAAGATTTCCCAGTCCTCTAGTCTCCCACCAATCTTTGCCACTTTATATGCTTTTTCCTTCAATTTGATACTCTCCCGTATTTCCTTAGATATCCACGGTCGATTTTCCCTCTTTCTACCGTCCTTCCTTTTTGTTGGTATAAACCTTTGCTGAGCACTGTGAAAAATCGCTTGGAAGGTTCTCTACTGTTCCTCAACTGTTCCACCATAAAGTCTTTGCTCCCAGTCTACCTTAGCTAGTTCTTTTCTCATCCCATTGTAATCTCCTTTGTTTAAACACAAAACACTAGTATTTGATTTTACTTTCTCACCCTCCATCTGTATTTTAAATTCCACCATATTGTGATTGCTTCTTCCGAGAGGATCCCTAACTATGAGATCATGTCCCTAACTATGAAGCCCCGGTGGCGAGTGTGGTTACGAATGGGAGGAGGTCGGAGAATTTTCGACTGTACCGGGGGACGAGGCAGGGGTGCCCCCTGTCTCCCCTGCTGTTTGCGCTGGCGATCGAACCCCTGGCCATGGCGCTGAGGGAGTCGAGGAGCTGGAGGGGGATAGTGCGGGGGGGGGGGGGGGGGGGGGGGGGGGGGGGGGGGGGGGAGCATCGGCTGTCGTTATACACGGATAATCTATTGTTGTACGTGGCAGACCCGGTGGGGGGGATGCCGGAGGTGATGAGGATTCTTGGGGAGTTCGGGGACTTCTCCGGGAATAAGCTCAACGTGGGGAAGAGTGAGCTGTTCGTAGAACATCCGGGGGACCAGGAGAGAGGGATTGGGGAGCTCCCGCTGAAAAGGGCGGAGAGGAGTTTCAGTTACCTGGGGGTCCAGGTGGCCAGGAGCTGGGGGGCCCTGCACAGGCTCAACTTTACGAAGCTGGTGGAGCAGATGGAGGAGTTTAGGAGGTGGGTAGTGCTGCCACTCTCCCTAGCGGGCAGGGTCCAGTCTGTCAAAATGATGCTCCTCCCGAGGTTTTAGTTCCTATTCCAGGAGTATTATGGGGTTTGCGTGGGCGCAGAAGACTCCGAGGGTGAGGAGGGTGTTCCGGAGCGGGGGAGGGATGTGGGGAGGTTGCCGTTGCCCAACCTATGTGGGTACTACTGGGCCACCAACGTGGCGATGATACGGTGGTGGGTGATGGAGGGGGAGGGGGCGGCATGGAAGAGGTTGGAGGCGGCGTCCTGTGTGGGCACGAGCAGTTGCCGCTCCACCCAACAAGATATACCACGGGTCCGATGGTGGCGGCTACCCTCAAAATTTGGGGGCAGTGGCGGCGGCATGGGGGGAGGTGAAGGCTTCAGTCTGGTCCCGGATACGGGGGAACCACCGGTTTGTACCAGGGAGGATGGACGGCGGGTTTCTGAGCTGGAACAGGGCAGGTATCAGGCGGATGGGGGCTGGTTTAGCTCACCAGGCTAAATCGCTGGCTTTTAAAGCAGGCCAGCAGCACGGTTCGATTCCCATACCAGCCTCCCCGGACAGGCGCCGGAATGTGGCGACTAGGGGCTTTTCACAGTAACTTCATTGAAGCCTACTCGTGACAATAAGCGATTTTCATTTTTTCATTTCTTTCCCGAGGGAGGAGTTGGAGGGAAGAATGGGCCTTCCCCCAGGGAACATCTTCAGATACATGCTGGTATGGGCGTTTGTCAGGCGGCAGGTGGCGGAGTTTCCACTGTTGCCGCCAAGGGGGGTTCAGGACAGGGTGCTCTCGGGGACGTGGGTTGGTGAGGGGAAGATTTCGGCAATCTACCAAGTGATGGAGGAGGGAGAGGAGAGGAGGCCTCGGTGGAAGAGCTGAAAGATAAGTGGGAGGAGGAGCTGGGAGAGGTGATCGATGAGGGGACATGGGCGGATGCCCTGGGGAGGGTGAATTCCTCCTCCTCCTGTGCGAGGCTTAGTTTGATTCAACTAAAGGTGCTGCATCGGGCGCACATGACTGGGACTAGGCAGTCGGGGGCTCTGCCAGGCTGACAATACCAAGGTGCTCTTGTGCCAGGTTTCCCAATTACGAGTGGACAAAGTGAGCATCGGGTGTCGCTATACGCAGGCGACCTACTGTTGTATGTTTCGGACCCACTGTAGAGCATGGAGAAGATCATGGCCTGTTGGGGAAGTTTGGGGCGTTCTCGGGAAAGAAGATAAATGTACGGAAAAGCAAAATGTCCCCGCTGAACGAGTTGGGTTGTCAAGTAACAAAGGCGACTGTAGAACTTGCAGCACGGGAAAGCATGGCGGAGGTGCAGGATCCCGGTTTAGTGGCACAGTGGTCAACGGTACAGCTGGTGGAGTTCATTCAGGAGAGCTTGGCCACGAAAAAGGAGGACGGGTTAGACCCAATTAAGGCAACGATTGACCGAGTGGAAGCCCACGGACTGGCGATTCAGAAGGTGGAGGAGAAGGTAGCTGAGCAAGAGGACCATTTAGCCGTGTTGGAGGTGGGGCTGATGAGGGACAACCAGAAAAGGCTGCAGGAGAGGGTGGAGGATCTAGAGAACAGATCCCAGAGACAGAATCTGAGGATCGGCCTCCCGGAGGACAGTGAGGGAGCGGACGCAAGGGCATATGTGGCAAGTATGCTGGAAAGGTTGATGGAGATGGGGCGTTTACTCGACCCCTGGAAGTAGACAGAGCGCACAGAGCGCTTGCGAGGAAGCCACGAGTGAATGAACCACCGAGGGCGATGGCGGCGGGAATGCACTGGTTCCTGGACAAGGAACAGATTTTGTAGTGGGCCAAGCAGAAACGGAGCTGCAAGTTGGAGAACTGAGAGTTGCGCATCTACCAGGACCTAGACACAGAACTGGCCAAAAGACCAGTCAGATTCAATGGGGTAAAATTGGCTCTCTTCAAGACGGGGGTGAATTTTGGGATGATATACCCAGCGTTTCTGTGGGTCACTTATGAGGGCCAGGAACATTACTTTAAATCGCCGGCGAAGCAATGGAGTTTATTAAAGACAAAAGGCTGGCAGGGGTTTGAGGGCATTGAACCTTGGGGGACGGCATTGCGGTATCGATTCTGTTAAAGTTATTTTGTTTTCAAATTGTGTATGCAGTGCCCTTTGTAACAGGTTTCTGGGCTGTTGCTTAAGATCTGTAAGTTAACTTTCTTTCAGTGGGTGGAGGGATTTTTTTCTACTGTGTGTTTATTTGGGACTGTGATGTTTTGAATACGTATGTTCAAGCGGCGGTGGGGGGGGGAAGAGAACAATACGGGATAGGATACCTGGCACCATGGGCGGGAGTTACCAGGCTAGCTGGGCGGGCTAGCTCACGGAAGCGCAGTGGGGGGGCGAGCAAGTTTGTTAAGGGGGGTTGGGATTGTGGTGTGCTGATGGGGAGGGGAGCTGCTCTGCCGACAGGGGAGGAAGACAAATGGGAGGTTGAGGACGGTGGATGCCTGAGGACGGGTCCACAGAGGCGAGAGACGCAAGCTGGAATCTGGCCTAAGGGTGATGGCTGATCGGTAGGAGGGGGGGAAGCCTCCCGACTAGGCTGATCACATGGAACGTTAGCGGGCTGAATGGGCCGGTTAAGAGGGCTTGTGTGTTTGCGCACCTGAGGGATTGAAGGCGGACGTGGCAATGCTACAGGAGACACATCGGAGGGTTATATATCAGACCAGATTGAGGAAGGGGTGGGTCAGCCAAGTATTTCATTCAAAGTTGGATTCTAAGACCAGTGGGGTCGCGGTCCTAATCAACAAATGGGTGGAATTTGAGGCAGGGAGAATAGTGGCGGACATGGGGGGGCATGTACATCATGGTGAGTGGGAAGCTTGAGGCGATGCTGGTGGTGCTTGTGAATATATACGCACAATGTGGAATTTATGAGGCGGGTGTTCAGGAAGATCCCGGACCTAGAGTCGCATAAGCTGATCATGGGGGATGGACTTTAATACGGTCGTTCATCCAAGGTTGGACCGGTTGAGGTCAAGGACAGGGAGGGTGCCAGCCGTAGCGAAGGAACTAAAGGGGTTCATGGAGCAGATGGGGGAGTAGACCCATGGAGGTTCAGACGGCGAAGAGTGAAGGAGTTTTCTTTTTTCTCCCACATGCACAAAGCATACTCCCAGATCGACTTTTTTATTCTTAGCAGGGCTTTACTGGCGGGGTGGTTGATACCGAGTATTCAGCGATTGCGGTGTTGGGCCATGCCCCACATTGGGTGGACTTACGGGTGAGTAAGCAGAGGGCAGCACCCGCAATGGAGGTTGGATGTGGGACTGTTATCGGATGAGGGGGTGTGCGGGTGGTGAGAGTCCATCCAGAACTGGGACTGTTATCGGATGAGGGGGTGTGCAGGCGGTGAGGGAGTCCATCCAGAACTATCTGGAAATAAATGACCTGGGGGAAGTCTCGGCAACAACGGTCTAGGAAGCGCTGGCGGCAATGGTTAGGGGGTAGCTAATCTCGATACGGGCGCATAGGGATAAAGTAGAGCAAGCAGAGATGGATAGATTGGTTGGAGAAATACTCCTGGTGGACAGAAGATATTCGTGGCCCCGGAGGCAGGGTTGTTGAAGGAGCGGCAGAGGCTACAGATGGGAGTTTGGTCTGTTGTCTACGAGGAAGGCGGTGGGACAGCTGAGGAAGGCGAGGAGGGCGATATACGAGTATGGGGAGAAGGCCAGCAGGATCCTTGCACACAAGCTGAGGAAAAGGGAGGCGGCCAGGGAGACAGGAAGAATCAAAGACAGAGATGGGAACACGGCCTTGGATCCAGCAGGGTTGAACGGGGTGTTTAAGGAATTCTATAGCAGGCTATATGAGTCGGAACCCCCAGCTGGGATGTAGATGAGGTGAGTTCCTGGGTGAGATGAAGTTTGCGGGAGGTGGAGGAAGGATTGGTGGAGGGGTTGGGAGCCCCGATTGGAATTGAAGAAATAGCAGAGGGGTTGGAGGCAATGCAGTCGGGTAAGGCTCCGGGACCGGACAGCTATCCAGTGGAATTCTACAAGAAATTCTCGGAGATGCTGGGACCGCTGCTGGTGACGGCATTTAATGAGGCAAGGGAGCAGGATGTCCTTCCCCCAACAATGTCACAGGCCTCGATCTCACTGATCCTGAAGCAGGAGAAGGACCCAGAGTTATGTGGGTCATATAGGCCAATCTCCCTATTGAATGTGGATGCTAAACTGTTGGCTAAAATATTGGCCTCAAGGATAGATGACTGTGTCCCTGAGGTAATAGGGGAAGACCAGACGGGTTTTGTTTCGGGCAGACAGCTGACGGCCAATGTTAGAAGGCTCTTAAATGTTATCATGATGCCCTCGGGGGGGGGGGGTTTAAACAATTATTTTAAGCTGCATCGAGGGACAAGGGTGTCCCCTCCCCCACTGTTGTTTGCTCTGGCCATAGAGCCATTGGCGATGGCATTAAGAGCATCTAGGGATTAGAAGGGGTCGGTCTGCGGGGGATCTCGCTTTACGCCGACGACCTGCTCCTGAATATTTCCGACCCATTAGGGCGGATGGGGGAGATTATGCAGATCTTAGGGGAATTTAGCCGGTTTTTGGGGTATAAATTGAATGTGGGGAAAAGTGAGATGTTCGCGATCCAGGCGAGGGGGCAGGAGAGGAGACTGGGAGAGCTGACGTTTAGAGTGGTGGGAGGGAGCTTCCGCTAGTTGGGAATCCAGGTGGCACGGGAATGGGAGACTCTACATAAGTTAAATCTGACCCGTCTAGGAGAGCAAACGAAGGAGGACTTTAGTAGGTGGGACATGCTCCCGCTGTCACTGGCAGGGAGGGTACAGAGTGAAAATGATGGTCCTCCCCAGATTTCTGTTTGTTTTTCAGTGCCTCCCCATCTTTATCCCAAGGGCCTTTTTAAAAGGTTAAACAAGGTGATTTTGGGCTTTGTGTGGGCTAGCAAAACCCCGCGAGTGAAGAAAGTGTTGCTGGAGCGTAGTTGAGGCCAACTTCAGCAACTATTACAGGGTGGCAAATATAGCCATGATTAGAAAGTGGGTAGTGGGGGGGGGGTGTTCGTGTGGGAGCGAGTAGAAGTGGCAAGGACACAAGTCTGGGGGCATTGATAACGGCACCACTGCTGTTCTCGTCGGCCCGGTACTCCACAAGCCCGGGGGTAGTGGCGGCTCTGAGAGTCTGGGGGCAGTGGAGGAAACATATGAGAGTGGAGGGAGTCTGGCCTCTGGGCTCCGATTTGCAATAACCATCGGTTTGTACTGGGAAGGTTGGATGGGGGGGTTTCGGAGATGGCAGAGAGCAGGGACTGAGAGGATGGGGGGATCTATTCAAAGATGGAAGTTTCCCTCGTTTGAAGGATTTAGAGAAGTTTGAACTGCCAGCAGGAAATGGATTCAGGTGTCTACAGGTACAGGATTGTTTGCGAAGGAAGGTTGCAATCTTTCCACTCCTACCGTCACAGGGCTACAGGACAGGGTAGATTCCAGAATGGGGGGTGGGTGAGGGGAAGGTATCGGACATCTACAAAGAGCTTATGGAGTCAGAGGAAACTCAGATAGAGGAACTAAAGGGCAAGTGGGAAGATGAGCTGGGGGAGAGGTGGAGGCGGGTCTGTGGGCGGGTGCTTTGAGCAGAGTTAATACATCCCCATCACGTGCCAGACTTAGCCTGATACAATTTAAGGTAGTTCACCGGGCACGCATGCCGGTGGCCCAGGTGAACAAGTTTTTTTGGGGGTAAGAGGACAGGTGTGGAGGTGTGAGGGGGGGCTAGCAAATCATTTCCATATGTTTTGGGCATGCCCGAAGCTTAGGGGATTCTGGCAGGGTTTTGCAGATGTCATGACCATGGTACTGAAAACACGGGTGGTGCCGAAACCAGATGTGGTAATCTTTGGAGTGTCGGAAGATCCGGGAGTCCAGGGGGCGAGAGAGGCAGGTCCTTTTTCTGCGGTAATAGTACAATAGTTTGAAATCAATTTTATGGACTGTGAGTGTGGATTGGCAAGGAGTACAAATCTTTATTCTTTGATCGAGTAACAATATCCTGCAGGCAATATTTTCTATCATAGTGAGACAATTTCAGATTCAGAATCACCTAAATGGAAATCAATTTGTAAGAGTTTTATTTTATGGTATTTCTACCATAACATAAAATTAAGTTGTGATGTGGAGATGCCGGCCAATAAAATTAAGTGATAAAGAGCAGTACAATATTTAGCAACAAACTGAGTGCATGTTCAAATACCCTTGTTTTAATACTTTTGGTCTACGTTAGCTTCAGCAGAGATCATGAGGCTAATTTTTCCATCATTTCTCATAATATCACAGAACCAAGCAAAATTGAAATATAATTTCTTTGCACACAAATATACAAAAACCATAAATTACAAAAATACTGCCGAGAATATATCAGGCTTCGATTGCATAAACATCTTGCTAATTATGATTAATCTAGGACAAAGGTTCGGTGCAACATCGTGGGGCAACGGCCCTGTTCTGTGCTGTATTTTTCTATGTTCTAAGTGCAGTATACCTGTAAGGTGGTCTTTTTTAACTGCACTTGCAGAAGGGAATGATCTTACTTCCATTGGGATTGAATTGGATTTGTTTGTCACGTGTACCGAGGTACAGTGAAAAGTATTTTTCTGTGAGCAGCTCAACAGATCATTAAGTACATGGAAACAAAAGGGAATAAAAGAAAATACATAATAGGGAACAATTGTAAGTTAAGTAAAAAATGGATCTGTTAGGGAGAGCTCGCAGAGTCGCCTCACTCCGGCGCCATCTTCTGGACTGTTGCTTTCAGATGGAGAATGAAAGGATAAAGGCAGTGTGGTAGGAGTCATGACTGCATTGAACAAATCACCGTTGTGACTCAGCACTTGGTTCATGGATATTGTTGCAGCTCCCCTGACTAAGATGATACAGCTGATTTCCCACAGGGTGAATAATCACTGTAGCATTCTGACTCTAACAGTTATGAGAAAGGGTAGGATGTGAGGAAAATGGATGGGGGATGGTTTAACAGTCAAGCTATGTGATTTTTTACTGCTCTTGTGATTGACTGTCAGATTTTCAACTTAGGATACAAACCAAATACAGGCATCTTTATTGAACCTTGAGTTTGTTGACATTATTAAACAGCATATCCAAATTCCCCACTCCAGCCTCCAAATGCCATTTTTGTTGTTTTCCATATGACCATCTCCATACCCATTGCCAGTGACGGCTTAAATTGCTTTTGTAGAAACCTAACCAAATATTACTGGTATGAAGCTATCTGGGGTTAAAGGTTGCTTACCCCTACAAGCCCTGACATATATTTTGGTTGAAGGCAAAAGATGAGATAAGCCAGCGATTGACAGAGCCAAATCTCTTCCAATTCTGTGGTCCAGTCCCTCGGGACACTAAGTTACTGTGGGTGTCTGAGGAGATTCCTCAAAACTCTGGAAGGTGCTTATATCCACTGTAATTAACTAGTGTCATTGCTAGTCCCTGTAACATTGCAGATTACACCAAAATATGAGGCAATACAGGCTCATTAATTGATGTATTAAGGAATTTAACATTTCTGAAAGTGAAGTAATCCTCAGGCCTGGATGAAACATATTCTAGGCTGTTAGGGGAAGCAGGAGAAAAAATTGTGGAGGTTCTGGCCATCATTTTCCAATCCTCACTGGCTGCACGTATCTTGCCAAAGGACTGGACCACAGTTGTTTAAAAATGAAGAAAGGTAGACCAAGTCAATCAGGCCAACCTCAGAGCAAAGACAAAATACTGCAATATTGGAAATCTGAATAAGGACAAAGAATGCTAGGAAAACCCAGCCCATCAAGCAGCATCTGTGCAGAGAAACAGAATTAATGTTTCAGGTTGATGACCTTTCATCAGAACTGAAGAAAGAATTTAATGGACAAGTTTTTAAGCCAGTGGAAGTGGTGAGGTGGCATGAAAAATAAAGGTGGTCTGTGATAGGGTTGAGGGTAGGAGAGATTAATGCAAGTTTTCATGATGCAACATCCAGGGAGAGCAGTAATGGATAAAGTAAAGAAGCAAAGGTGGTGCCCAAATGGCGCATGAATAGCTACATAAAAAACATCTGAATGCAACATGAAGGGATAAAGAAATATGACCAACCCAGCAAAATAAACAAAAAAAAACCACATCCAACAAGATGGAGGCAGAGTTTCAGGTCTAAAATTGTTAAACTCAACGTTGAGTCCAGAAGGCAGTAGAGTGCTGAGTCGAAAGACAAGGTGCGGCTCCTTGAGCTTCCATTGTGTTGTGGAACATTGTATGGACATGGACAGAAAAGTCATTAAGGGAACACGGTGGAGAGCTAAAATGAAAAGCAACCAGAATCTCAGGGTTGTGCTTTGAGACTGAACAAAGACTACTGCAAAGCGGTAACTCAATCTGTATTTGGTGACTCCAATGTAGAGGACAGCACATTGTAAGTATTGAATGCAGTATACTAAATTGAAAGGAGTACAAGTAAATCACTTTCACTTGGAAGGAATGTTCGGGGTTCTGTCTCCATTTCTCTGATTTTTTTTTGCAAGGTTAGTCTCGTTTCTTTCTTTATTCCTTCATGTTCCCTTTTAGATTTTCGATTTCTACTTTCGATTTCCAGCACCTGCAGTATTTTGTTTGTCATTTATTTCCATACTCGTTCCAGCTAATATTAAAATTTCTGACCCATCTAAAATAGTTATACAAACATAATACATAAGTAATTCTTCAAAACAAAGTTACTAATAGTATAGTCTTCTGTTCTGTTTCTTTAAAGAAAATGCTTCCTTTAAAATAACACCTTTCACGATCTCAGCACATCCCAATGCACTTTACAGCCAATTGAAGTCAACGGGCCATGAGCTTCCCAGAGCCGGATTGGTGAGGGAGGGGACCCCAAAGATGCACTGGAGGAACCCACACAAAACTTCAAAGGTAAGGGCCTGCACAGCATTAGCCCAATGCGCAAACTTGCTCTGAGCAATTGCTCAGTGCTGCGAACCATTTGAAAATGTGATTTAAATCACAAACGTTCCAAAAGGATTACACCAATAGTTAATCCCACCCCCGCATCCCACAGGCCAGACCCGATCTCCCCCACCACTCCCCACTCATCCACCTCCCTCCGAGGTCCAACCTCCTCCTCCACCCCCCCCCCCCCTCCCCATCCCCATCTTCCCTCCAGGATCTGACGCCCCCACCCCACCGATATGTCCCGAACCCCATCTCTCCAATCCTCTCCACTTATATTCTCCCTGGACTATTCATTTCAATGGACCTTTAACTTGCCTGGTTTACAGCAGCTTGTGCAGTGAAAAAGGGGCTTGACCTCATTCGCTGTGCAGGAGCTGGACGCAGATGCTGGGCCTCGAGGGCAGCTGTGTTACTTGGATCTCATCCAACCTGAATCTGAAGGTTGGGCGTGACAGGCATAGAAGAAAATCCACAAAGATAATTTGCCGTGGAGTCGCAATGTGACCCTTGCCACTCCAAGGAAGTTATGGTCCAATGTTATAATATTGGAAACACAGCAGCTAATTTGTGCACAGCAAGTACTTACAAATGTCAGTGTGTAAACAACCAGTATTGATGTTGTTTAAGGGATAAATATTGACCTGGACACCAAGGATAACTTCTCAGCTCTGCTTTCAAATAGTGCCATGGAATCTCTACATCCATCCAAAAGAGCTCAGTTTAAAGACTTATCCGAAAGATGATATATCAGACAGTGTAGAACTCGCTTGAAAGTCGCCATAATCTGAGGACCATAGACTGCTCTCCCTTTTGAGAGAGAGCTGACTGGTGGTGTTTTAACCTAAGTATCAAAACACTTCAGGCAAGGGACAAGGTTTAGAAGGTGGGGCCTCCATTGATAACTCTCTGAATATTACACTGAATGGCAGCCAAGATTTATGTGCTCAAATCTTTGGAGGGAACACACAATCCTCTATCTCAGAGGCGAGAGTGCTATCAACTGAGCCACGACTGCACCCTGCCCTAGTTTGACACTGTCTTAGTATAATTGTTGTTTAGCATGTTCCTATTCTGGGCGAAGGAGCAAAATACAATATAGAATTTTATAATTAAAGTAAAAATAATTCTCAGAACGGTATCTTTCCCTGAAGAACCATGACGGCATTCCTGAGCAGAAGCCCACATAACTGCCTGACCAGTATCTGAGTACTATTTAACCTCCCAAAACCACAAACTCTTGCAGTATAGGAGTGTCGATTTAGGCCACTGTCTATATCAGTTCTTTGCGAAAGCAGTTCAAAACAAATTTCACTGCCCTGTTTAAATGCCCCAACTCTGTAACGTCCGCACCGTTTTAAAGACACAATCAACCTTACCTAAAATACTGCTGGTGACAAATCACTCAATACTCCAAATTCTCTGCATGACGAAGTGCCTTTTGAACTCCCTATTAAATTTAAATGAGGATTTGAAATAATTTGAGTTATTTTCATTAACACCCTGACCAGAACAAATAAATAGGAAATTACTATCCAAACTCTTCGTAAATTTAAAAACCTCAAGTAAATGTGTTAAGCCTAATCTACTGCAATAGAAATAGCCCAGGTACAGAGAGAGACCAGTAGATTGGAGACACCCAAGGAATTGTAGGTCCTTGCAGGTGTCCTTATTTTGCAATTGGCCAAAACATGTAAAACAGATTGGATGAGTCAAATATTCCAGGATTTCAAATATCTCCACAGAATACATCCTTTTTAATAATAATCTTTATTATTGTCACAAGTAGGCCTCCATTAACACTGCAATGAAGTTACTGTGAAAAGCCCCCAGTCACTACTTTTCGATGCCTGTTCGGTTACACGGAGAGAATTCAGAATTTCCAAATTACCTAACAGCACATCTTTCGGAATTTGTGGGAGGAAACCGGAGCACCCGGAAGAAACCCACGCAAACACGGGGAGAACGCGCAGACTCCACAGTGACCCAAGCCGGGAATCGAACCTGGGACCATGGCGCTGTGAAGCAACAGTGCTAACCATTGTGCTACCATTCCGCCTTGGTTTTTCACCAGGGATTGTGCCTAATTGCCAGCAGGACAGAGTTTCAGTTCCATTTCAAGATTATTGGATTTCTTAAATTATTGCCATCCAATATTTCATTAACATTTCTTAGATCATTACCATTCCTTTACCACTGAGGAAGGGGATGTTCTGGTCCTGGGAGTTGCAACAGAGGCAACTTGAGCAGGGTAAGATGGTTATCATAGAGCCTGGCAGTTCCCAGTCAAATTAGGGCGACTCGTCCCATGCAGTCTCCTGGAAAACCCCTACTTGTGTGCTACAATTACTAATGTTTGGCACGACAGGTGTTGGGGATTACGATTATTCTTTTTTGTCCACTATGTACATCCCAAAAGAGGACCACCGAGATATTACACAGAGGGGGACGGGGAGGATGACACAGAGGGGGACGAGGAGGATGACACAGAGGGGACGGGGAGGATGACACAGGGGGGGGCGGGGAGGATGACACAGAGGGGGACGGGGAGGATGACACAGCGGGTGACAGGTAGGATGACACCGAGGGGGACGGGGAAGATGACACAGAGGGAAACAGGGAGGATGACACAGAGGGGGGGGGACGGGGAGGATGACACAGAGGGGGGGGGACGGGGAGGATGACACAGAGGGGGGGGGACGGGGAGGATGACACAGAGGGGGACGGGGAGGATGACACAGAGGGGGACGGGGAGGATGACACAGAGGGGGACGGGGAGGATGACACAGAGGGGGACGGGGAGGATGACACAGAGGGGGACGGGGAGGATGACACAGAGGGGGACGGGGAGGATGACACAGAGGGGGACGGGGAGGATGACACAGAGGGGGACGGGGAGGATGACACAGAGGGGGACGGGGAGGATGACACAGAGGGGGACGGGGAGGATGACACAGAGGGGGACGGGGAGGATGGCACAGAGGGGGACGGGGAGGATGGCACAGAGGGGGACGGGGAGGATGACACAGAGGGGGACGGGGAGGATGACACAGAGGGGGACGGGGAGGATGACACAGAGGGGGACGGGGAGGATGACACAGAGGGGGACGGGGAGGATGACACAGAGGGGGACGGGGAGGATGACACAGAGGGGGACGGGGAGGATGACACAGAGGGGGACGGGGAGGATGACACAGAGGGGGACGGGGAGGATGACACAGAGGGGGACGGGGAGGATGACACAGAGGGGGACGGGGGGTAGAATTAGTTGTCAAGAGTTGTGGGGAGAGGGGGCGAATGTTGCATGTTTTAAACTGGCGATGCTGGTTGGCGGATGGACTGAGCTGAACGCGGAAAGCTGCCGTTTGCTTCGAAACAGAATTTTTATTTGAACTGAAATCCGAGCCGCGGCTCCGCGCCCCCAGCGCGAGGGAGTCCGGCCACATAACACCCGTTATCAGTGGGGAGAAGAGGGCGGCCCCGAACCACGCCGGCCTGCTGCTGCTGCTGCTCGTGTTTTTGGGAGAGATGGGGACACAGTTTAGGGACCGGAAGACCCGCTACTCACCCTGTGCCGCGAATCTGGAGCCGCTATCAGGCCGCTCGCTCCAATCAACGCAACGCACCTAAGCCGCACTGCGCCTGCGCACACTGGGCAGGAGGGGGCGTGGCTCCGAGCACTGCGACACTGCGCCTGCGCACATTGGGCCGATGGGGCGGGGCTTCGAATGCTGCAGTGTTGCTCCAGGGCCGTGGGGGCGGGGTGCAAATTTTGCAGCGTCCACAGGGCAGTGCATTAATAATGGTGTGTGCAATGAAAACTTAATTGAGCGAATAAAATCCACGCTCAGCGTCTGTCAGCATACCACGCTGCTTAAATGGTTGTTCTAATCTGCACTTGTCCATCTGACAGCGGTGTACAGCATTTGCCAAGGCGATCGGATCCCCCCCGTCCCCCATCCTCCCTGGTCATTTCAACAACTTATATATGGCGGCTTTTAACGAAAGAAACGGCCCAAGGCCTTTCGCAGCTACATTATCAAACAAGATACAACGCTGAACTACAAACGTGTTATTTGAGAAGATGACCAAACGCCTGGTCAGATCGGTAGCAGAGTGGTTAGCACTGTTATTTCACAGCTCCAGGGTCCCTGGTTCGATTCTTGGCTTGGCTCACCGTGTGCAATCTGCACGTTCTCCCTGTGTCTGCGGAGGTTTCCTCTGGGTGCTCCTGTTTCCTCCCACAAATCCCAAAAAACTGTAAGGTGAATTCTCCCTCAGTGTACCTGAACAGGTGTGGCCAACAGGGAACTTTCACAGTAACTTCATTGCAGTGTTAATGGAAGCCTACTTATGATACCAATACAGATTATTATTATGAGGAAGGGGGGGGGGGGGGGTAGAGGTTGAAGGAGGTTAAAGTATTACAGAGCTTATGGCAGTTATAGGAAAGGTTGCCAATGGCAGAGCAATTAAAACGAGGGATACCTAAGGAACCAAAATTGGAGGTATGCAGATATTTTGGATGGTTTGGGCTAAATGAGAATAAAGAAGGAAAGGAAAAGACCATGGAGGAATTTAAAAATAAGGATAAATTTGAAAATGTAGGTGTCGCTGAACTGGTTGCCAATAAACAGCAAGCACAGGTGATGGATGAATAAGTTAGGGAAGCAGTGTTTTGGATGATCAAAATTCAGTCATATTTGAAATCAAACTCCAGTTTGGAAGCCCTGGTCACGGCTCCTCTACCGCTGCCGCCGGCCAAGTACACCACCAGCCCGGTAGTGGTGGCGACCCTGCGGATATGGGGCCAGTGGAGGAGGCATGTGGGGGAGATGGGGGCGTCTGTCTGGGCGCCAATCTGCGACAACCATCGGTTTGCCCCCGGCAGTATGGATGGGGGGTTCCGAGTATGGCGGCGAGCAGGGGCGGGAAGGGTGGGTGATATGTTCCTGGAAGGGAGCTTCGCGAGTTTGAGGAGCTTGGAGGAGAAATTTGGGGTGGTAAGGGGAAATGATTTTAGATACCTACAGTTGCGGGACTTTGTTCGTAGACAGGTCCCATCTTTCCCGCGCCTCCCGCCAATGGGGATCCTAGACAGAATAGTCTCTGGGAGGGATGAAGGGGAGGGTAGAGTCTCGGGTATTTATAAGGTGCTCATGAGGGAGGAAGGGTCCCAGACAGAGGAACTGAAACTTAAATGGGAGGAGGAGCTAGGCGGGGAAATGGAGGATGGGCTGTGGGCAGAGGCCCTGAGTAGGGTAAACTCGACCGCGACATGTGCTAGGCTCGGGCTGATCCAATTTAAGGTCGTTCACCGGGCCCATATGACGGTGGCTCGGATGAGCAAATTTTTCGGGATAGAGGACAAATGCGCTAGGTGTGCGGGAGGACCAGCGAACCATGTTCACATGTTTTGGGCATGCCCTGAGCTGAGGGGGTACTGGGAGGGATTTGCGGGGGTCATGTCCCAGGTGCTAAAAACAAGGGTGGTGATGAGCCCAGGGGTGGCAATTTTTGGGGTTTCGGAAGACCCGGGCGTCCAGGGGGAGAAAGAGGCCGATGTGCTGGCCTTTGCTTCCCTGATAGCCCGGCGACGAATACTATTGGCGTGGAGGGACTCAAAGCCCCCGAAGACGGAGTGGTGGCTAGCGGACATGTCGAGTTTCCTGGGGATGGAAAAAATCAAGTTCGCCTTGAGGGGTTCTGTGCAGGGGTTCACCCGGAGGTGGCAACCATTTATTGACTTCTTTGCGGGAGAGTGAGCGTCAGCAGGGGGGGGGGGGGGGGGGGGGGGTTAGAGTAGAGTAGGAGGGAAAATATGGCGGGTAGTACCGATGGGAGGGGAGCGGGCTTGTGCAATATGTTACGGTGGAAGTATTGAAAGAACGTGGATGTTTGCACATTTTTGCCTTTTTTGCTTCCTTTCTGATGATGTCTGTAACTGTTTATAAAGCCAAAAACTACCTCAATAAAATTGTTTATTAAAAAAAAAATATTTGAAATCAAACATTTTAGAATGTTGTAGCTTATTTCAAGGAAAATAGAATATAAAAGTAGGAGTGTTTACAACAGTTGTATGGATGCTGCCAGACCTGCTGCTATTTTCAAGCATTTTCTCTTTGGTTTCAGATTCCAGCATCTGCAGTAATTTGCTTTTATCCAGGGTGGCAAGGGGTTTAGGAGGTAGGAAGGAAAGTGGAGACCACTACCTGATCAGCCATGATCTTATTGAATGACAGAGCAGGCTCAAGGGGCCAAATGGTCGATTCCTTCTCCCAATTCATCTGTTCGTATATTATCGGAGATAGAATGCGGGAGGCCAACCAGGAATCATAGAACCCATCATGGAACCCCTACATTGCAGAAGGAGGGCAGAAGGACGGGTCAAGTCTGGCTATAACAGGGCAGCACGGTGGCACAGTGGTTAGCATTGCTGCCTCACGGCGCCAAGGTCCAAGGTTCGATCCTGGCTCTGGGTCACTCCGTGTGGAGTTTGCACATTCTCCCTGTGTTTGCGTGGGTTTCGCCCCCACAACCGAAAGATGTGGGATTAGCTCAAATGGTAGAGCGCTCGCTTAGCATGCGAGAGGTAGCGGGATCGATGCCCGCATCCTCCAGCTTTTACGGGCCTCACGGTAGCATGGTGGTTAGCATCAATGCTTCACAGCTCCAGGGTCCCAGGTTCGATTCCCGGCTGGGTCACTGTCTGTGTGGAGTCTGCACGTCCTCCCTGTGTGTGCGTGGGTTTCTTCCGGGTGCTCCGGTTTCCTCCCACAGTCCAAAGATGTGCGGGTTAGGTGGATTGGCCATGCTAAAATTGCCCGTAGTGTAGGGTTAATGGGGGGATTGTTGGGTTACGGGTATACAGGTTACGTGGGTTTGGGTGGGGTGGTCATTGCTCGGCACAGCGTCGAGGGCCGAGGGGCCTGTTCTGTGCTGTACTGTTCTATTATGTGCAGATAGGTGGATTGGCCACACTAAATTGCCACTTAATTGGAAAAAATTAATTGGGTCCTTTAAATTTATAGAAAAAAGCCTGGATATAACACACTAATGGAAAAGGGCTTCAGTAGCAGATGAGCTGAGACATGGGCAAAGCTGGGAAATTTTACAAAGGTGGAATGGTGATTTTAGTGATAGTCCACAATCTGGTGGAAGTTCATCTCAAGATCAAATATGACGCAAAGGGTGCAAACAGTCTAATCCAGCCCTAAACAGTTGCCAAAGAGGGATTGAGTCAGTGATGGCAGCTTGGTTGCATCGTGGTTAGCATAGTTGTTTCACAGCTCCAGGGTTCCAGGTTCAATTCCCGGCTTGGG
This sequence comes from Scyliorhinus canicula, assembly GCF_902713615.1. NCBI lineage: Eukaryota > Metazoa > Chordata > Chondrichthyes > Carcharhiniformes > Scyliorhinidae > Scyliorhinus > Scyliorhinus canicula. The sequence continues at coordinate 126,905,093 of NC_052151.1, read as the reverse complement.
TCACTGTCTGTGCGGAGTCTGCGTGTTCTCCCCGTGTCTGCATGGGTTTCCTCCAGGTGCTCCGGTTTCCTCCCACAGTCCAAAAGATGTGCAGGTTAGGTGGATTGGCCATGCTAAATTGCCCTTAGTGTCCAGAAAGGTTGGGTGGGTTACTGGGTTACAGGAATAGGGTGGAGGTGTGGGCTTGGATAGGGTGCTCTTTGTAAGGGCCGGTGCAGACTCGATGGGTCGAATGGCCTCCTTCTGCATTGTAAATTCTATGATTTTATGAAGGAATTGAGTTTATTGTGGAGGACTGAAAACATAACTTTGTCTCCTAAATATTTGCTTGGAATAAATTTCTATTCATCCAGTACTGGATGTTGGACAAGCAGTCTGACAATTTAGAGTGAGTGAAAGCATCAAACTAGGTGGTGGTGAAGTGGAGCTGGATATCATCAGAGTTCATAGGAAATTGACAGTAATCTTGTGGATTTAGTCCTTGCTGGAATGGCTGGACCATTTTCTGAGTGAAAACCAGAATAACTAATTTGTGCAACTTGCTATTTCTCTTTAACTCAGCTGTGACTTTAGCATCTCATCTCCAGGTTGCCTGATCAATTAGAGAGTGCAGGCGGAATGTTTCACCCTCCAGTCAAAGGAAATATTTCTAATTGAGGGAACCATGGTATGGTTTACAGGAGCTCACTAATACTTGAAGGGGCATGGGGCTGAGGAAGAGATAGATAATGCTACTGCTCTAGTTCCTCCTGGTATTTATGGTGGTGTGGCACCTGCTGTTGCTTTTCATCAGGGGTGTTAGGTGCAACTGTATAAGCTGCTCCTATACCATTTTGAAAATTGGCAGTCAGGAAGTGCAGCTGACAGTGAAGGGTAAGGGAAATGAAATGTCTTCCATGAAGTTGTCAATCACCCATCAAGCCGTGATAGCTCTCAGAAGAAATGCTTCAAACAGCTGTCTCTTTATTACCATGGCTCTCACTCTTCAGAGTAACTGAGCAAAGCCCTCACAGCCTGCTAATTTCACTGAAGAAGCTGTTCGCACTGTTGTACTTGCTTGGTGGTCTTGGTGATTTGCTGACAGATTCAGGTCCCCTGGCTGGGAAATCCAGAAGTGAGAATGAAAACGGTCTTAATTGGCTTCTTAGAACAAAGAAAGAACAAAGAAAAATTACAGCACAGGAACAGGCCCTTCGGCCCTCCAGGCCTGCGCCGATCCTGATCCTCTTTCTAAAACTATCACCTATTTTCTAAGGATAAAGAACAAAGAAAAATTACAGCACAGGAACAAGTCTTACAGCACAAGAAAAATTACAGCACAAGTCTTAACTACTTCTTGATAATTAACTGACAGATCTAAGGGAGCTCTCCACTCCTCTTTAATCCCACCCTGCAGAAACGTGGAATAGGATTTGGATTCTGAGCCACTGACAATTTCAGGGAATGTAACTGCCTGCATGCATGCAAACCTGCCTTCCCTTGCCTGGGGAATGTTTGCCTTCTGTTTTGAATGATGTGACCAAGGAGTAGCTAGTAGATGAGAAATTGAAAAGGTCAAAGGATAGATCCTCAGGGAACACGGGAGGTAATGGTGCAGGAGTAAGAAGAAAAGCCATTTCAGGACATTCAGGGGCTCTGAGTGGAGAAAAATGGAACTCAAAGAGTGCAAATACAACCCAGCTGGATGACAGTGAAGAGGCATTCAATGAGGATTATATGGTCATCTATGTCAAACATTGCAGACAGGTCAAGAAGGATGAAGGGATATTGTTTAGCACTGTCATAGTCAAATAGGATATTGTTGATGACTTTGATAAGAACCGTTTCAGTACTGTGCATGTAGCTCATATGAGAGATTCAAACGTGAGGTTCTGGAAAAGATGGGCAAGGATTTGGGAGATGGAATAATGTTCAATGAGAAGAAAATAAGTTATGAGATGCAACAGTAGTAAGGATGGAAGGGGAAGTCAAGGGAGGAGTGATAACGGCCATATGAAGAGGGGGGGCAGTGACTGAACAGAGAACTACAAGCAATATCAATAAATATGCTTTGTTTGGCCCCTTGTTCTGCACTGTAACCAATCACTGTTTGTCGATGTACCATTTGTTAATGTTCTCTGTTGATTAGTCTCTTTGCCTACTATGTATGTACTGTTTACGTTCAGCCTCAGAAAAATACTTTTCACTGTACTTTGGTACATGTGACAATAAATCAAATCAATCAATCAATATAGGAGCCTGTAAGTGAAGTGTGGTGGGAATAGGGTCGAAGGAGCATTAGGTGGATGTAGTATTAAAAAGCTTTGATAGAATTAAATTAGTGTCTAACACCGTGCTATTCTAACAACTTTTTTCTGCTGCTAGATTGCTTTTGGCTATCTTCAAGAAAGTTGCATTGTAGTCACGGGTGGTCTGGTAAGGATGCTTATGGGGCGACATGAGCAGTGAAGAAAGCAAGAGAGTTTAAACAGCTGGTAGAAGGAGGAGGATGCACAGGAAACCATGGCTATTTATGGAGCTCCTCTATCTTAACTATATAGGATAAATGTATTAACCTCATGGCTGTAGTGAAGGCACCCTTCACCAATCTAGTCACCTGCCGTACCCATAACTAAACTCTTGAACCGGGGCCTGAAAAGCACTACCTGCTGCTGTCAAGGCCTCTGTGGCTCTTAACTTCCATAGAGTGGGTCCAGGCTGCAGCAAGTAACACCAGTGACTTTCCCATTTTGATATTCACCATTGTATCAGAGGTGACCAAAGCTTGTTACACCAGGAGCAACAACATTATTTCCAAAGGGCAAAGTGAAGCAGGGTGAGAGAAGATTATGTCTCATCTGCGGTGCAAGGTGCTATAAACCGCACGTATATTAGCTTCTGTGTTATGCTGCCCATCCATCATCATCCAAGCATCTTTCTGACCAGAAAGGGGTTCCACTCTTTCAATGTCCAGATGTTTGTGATCATAGGCAGCACATTAGGCAAATCTAAGCTGCGCTTCTTGGCAGTAATTGTATTTTAACTTTATTCCAACCAGGTTGCAGACTGGTTACTGGATGATAAAGGATACCCCTTCAGATAGGAGTCCTGCCAGGAACCTGGGTAAAGTGTAGAGCTCCCACCGGAGACCCGTGTGTTGAATTGCATTTGTTCTGATTTGTCCTGTTACTTTCACCACCAATATGCACACATATGCAGTAATAGCAATCGCAGAATCACAGAAAAATAGAGTGCAGAAAAGGCCCTTCGGTCCATCGAGTCTGCACCACCACATGAAAGGCACCTGATTTGCCAATCCTGCTCTCATTTGCCAGCACTTGGCCGAGAGCCTCAAATGATAAGATGCGCCAAGTGCTCATCCAGGTACTTTTTAAAGGTTGCAAGGCAACCCGCCTCTGCCACCCTCCCAGGCAGTGCGTTCCAGACCACCACCACTCTCTGGGTAAAAAGGTTTTTCCTAAAATTCCCCCTAAACCTCCCACCCCCCACCTTGAACTTGTGTCCCCTCGTAATCGGCACTTCAACTAAAGGGAACAGCTGTTCCCTATCCTCCCTGTCCATGCCCCACATAATTTTGTACACCTCGATTAGGTCACCCCTCAGTCTTCTCTGTCCACCGAAAAACAACCCTCTTCATAACTTACATGTTCCATCCCAGGCAACATCCTGGTGAAAAGCCTCTGCACCTGCTCCAATGCAATCACACCCTTCCTATACTATGGCGACCAAAATTGCACACAGTACTCCAACTATGGCCTCACCAAAGTTCTATACCACTCTCTGCTTTTGTAATCTATTTCAGGAATGATAAACCATGGGCGAAATTCTCCCCCCCCCACGACGGGTGGGAGAATAGCGGGAGGGCCTTCCCGACTTTTTTGACGCCCTCCCGCTATTCTCCCCCCCCCCCCGCCGAAATCCCGACACGAATCGCTGCCGCCGTTTTTTTACGGCCGGCAGCGATTCACAGCTGTTAGAAGGGCCGAAGTCCCAGCCCTTTACGACCTTTTTACGAACGGCAAACACACCTGGTCCTGCCGTTCGTAAAAACGTCGTGACCACCTGGAAAAAAATAACCATGGCACCGATTGGCACGGCAGTACCACGGCCGTGCCAAGGGTGCCATGGGCCCGCGATCGGTGCCCACCGATCGCGGGCAGCGGGCCCGATGCCCGCGCACTATTTGTCCTTCCGCCGCCCCGCAGTATCAATACGCGGGGCGGCTGAGGGGCAACCCGGACCGCGCATGCGCGGGTTTCGCGCAAAAACGCGATGACGTCACCCGCGCATGCGCGGGTGGAGTCTTCCCACCTGCGCATGCGCGGCTGACGTCATATGACGCGTCAGCCGGCGCTAAGTCCGACAAGCGGGCTTAACGATTTTCGTTAAGCCCGACTTGTCGGGGCCTCCGACGTCGGGCTGCTAGCCCCGACGGGGGACCAGAATCGGTCCCCCGTCGGGAAGGGGCGCGATGCCGTAAAACCCGCCCGGGTTTTACGGCAGTTTGACGATTTCTCCCGTTTTGGGAGAATTTCGCCCCATATTCTTTTTCATCACCCTATTAACCTGCCCTTCTGCCTTCAGAGATCTATTTACAAACACGCCAAGGTCTCTTTGTTCCTCAGGACTTCCCAGTGTGATGCCATTCATTGAATATTTCTTTGTCAAATTGTTCCTTCCAAAGTGTAATACCTCACAATTTTCAGGATGTGTGGAGACTAGGGGGATTTTCACAGTAACTTCATTGCAGTGTTAATGTAAGCCTATTTGTGACACTAATAAAAGATTAAAAGATTAGTTCCACTCTGGTTCAAATGTAGACTGTCCCACAAGTCCCACCTTTCCCAGAAACGGTCCCAGTGGTCCAGGAATCTAAAACACTCCCTCCTGCACCAACTCTTAAGCCATGCATTCATCTGTGCTATTCTCCTATTTCTAAATTCAGTAGCACGTGGTACTGGGATAAATCCAGAAATTACAACCCGAGAAGTCCTATTTTTAGTCTACAGCTTAGTTTCCTGAATTCCTGATGCAAGACCTCATCCCTCTTTCTGCCTATGCCATTGGTACCAACATGTACAATGACCTCTGCCATATCACCCTGCCTCGTCAGGACGTTCTGGCACCAGGGAGGCAACACATCATCCTGGAGTCTTTCTCATGACCACAGAACATAAGAACTAGGAGCAGGAGTAGGCCATCTGGCCCCTCGAGCCTGCTCCGCCATTCAATTAGATCATGGCTGATCTTTTGTGGACTCAGCTCCACTAAGCGCCTATCTGTGCCCATGACTATGGAGTCGCCCATGACTATCGCTTTTCTGCACTTTGACACTTTGACAATGCATGGTCTGGCTTAATTGAGATATCATACATCATAAAGCTAATTCGGGGGATTAGCTCAAATGGTAGAGCGCTCGCTTAGCATGCGAGAGGTAGCGGGATCGATGCCCGCATCCTCCAGCTTTGGGGCAGCAGGGTAGCATGGTGGTTAGCATAAATGCTTCACAGCTCCAGGGTCCCAGGTTCGATTCCCGGCTGGGTCACTGTCTGTGTGGAGTCTGCACGTCCTCCCCCTGTGTGCGTGGGTTTCCTCCGGGTGCTCCGGTTTCCTCCCACAGTCCAAAGATGTGCGGGTTAGATGGATTGGCCATGCTAAATTGCCCGTAGTGCCCTAATAAAAGTAAGGTTAAGGGGGGGGTTGTTGGGTTACGGGTATAGGGTGGATACGTGGGTTTGAGTAGGATGATCATGGCTCGGCACAACATTGAGGGCCGAAGGGCCTGTTCTGTGCTGTACTGTTCTATAATCCAGAATGAGTGCCTCACTACAGTGATTTGCTCATACCTAAATACTATGTTTATCTATTAATCATTACATGTCCTGTACATTATCTATAAGTTACAGTGAAGAAATGATATATGTGGGTGACAGCATAACCTAATAATGTAGTGACACCAAGATGCATAGCATAACTAATTAATTGTACAGTAAGAAGTCTTACAACACCAGGTTAAAGTCCAACAGGTTTGTTTCAAAAACGAGCTTTCGGAGCACTGCTCCTTCACCTGAGGAAGGAGCTGCACTCCGAAAGCTCGTTTTTGAAACAAACCTGTTGGACTTTAACCTGGTGTTGTAAGACTTCTTACTGTGCTCACCCCAGTCCAACGCCGGCATCTACACATCATAATTAATTGTAGTTAAATAATGATACATTCACATAGCTAGAATTAATTTGGCCTTATCAATTCCTTCCAATTATTCCATTACCATGGTTACACTGCCTTATTTAACTCAGTTCCATTTCTCATAACCACCAGTGATCGAATAGGCATATTTCAGATCATTACTGAGTAATTGTCTGATATTGCATCATCTACTTTATCTGTGGTGATGCCTTTCCTTGTGCTACTTTACACAATCACAATGGTTTACAATCCCATGTTGAGTTTCACAATCCCATGTTCAGCAAAAAGCCATTTTAATTCATCATGCACTAATCCTAATTTAATGCACACTGATCCACAGGCTGCCCAAGACAGTGGGCAGGATTTCATGGCTGTTCCCACTGGCAGGATCTTACAGTCCCGCCAATGGCGCACCCCATTGCAGATTTTGTGATGACAAATGGTGCGTTCAATGGCAAACCCTGTTGACAATGGCTGGACCAGAAGATCCCGCCGCCGGCCACGGGCCATCCACCCTCCGCCACTGCAGAACACCCCCCGGAGGTGGAGGAAAATCCCGCCCAACGTCTGGACTGTGTCCGCGTCAGAAATGTTATTGAGCAGACTGTCAGCATGCTCAAGCAATATTTGCACTTCCTGGGAGGCAAATGGGAATATAAATAGGTTAATTGAATGGGTAACACATTTGGCCGAAGTACAATGTGAGAAAATGTGAAAATTCTTCCTTTGCCAGGAAGAATAGTAAAGTAAAAGCTATTTAAATGTGAGAGATTGCAGAACTCAGTGGTACATGGTACAGAGGGATCTGGGTGTGGTGTGCATGAATCACAAAATGTTAGTATGCAGGCACAGCAAGTGATTAGGAAGGTGCAATGATGCACTTTCACAGACTTTATTGGAAACACAAAATAATTTAATAATAATAAGAATTGTACAGCAGCACACAGCTGCACCTAGTCCCCTACATGTCTCTGCCTAAGAGAGGACTCCATCGTCTGGGGTGATTACCCACTCTCACTCCCAATTGGTCACACAAGCCATGTGACCCTTTCTCTGCTGTCTTGCCCTTAAAGGGACAACCACCACAAATCACAGAAGGCAAATGGAATGTTGCCATTTATTGCAAGGGGGATGGAACATAAAAGATGTTTTACTGCAGCTGTACAAAGCATTGGTGGGACCACGGGCTGGATTCTCCATTTGGGAGACTATAGGTGGGATTCTCCCAGCCCTGGGCCAGGCCGGAGAATCCCCGCCCCACACCAGCACGCGATTCTCCGCAGAGCAGATAAGCGACGGCATTGGGCCAGCGTGGTTGGCGTGATGCCAGTTGCAGGCCGCTCTACGTGGCCGGCCCGAATGGGCCTGGCAGCCGTAAGAAAAGAATAGAGTCCCACCGGCACCTTTCTAACCTGCTCGGAGCCGGTGGGACCTCAGCGTTGAAGGGTTGGGTGGCAGTCTGTGGGGGGGGGAGGGAGGTACGACCCCGGGGGGGGGGGTCTCCGATGTGGCCTGGCCCGGGATCGGGGCGCACCGATCGGTGGGCCAGCCTCTCTAGCTGGGGGCCTCCTTTCCTACGTGCCAGCCCCTGTTGCCCTGTGCCATGTTGTGTCGGGGCTGGTGGGTTGAAGGAGGGCACTGTTCATGTGCACGTTGGCGACGGCGCCACTGCGCATGCGCAGATCCCGCGGTGCCCAGTTTGCACTGGGATCGGCAGCTGGAGCAGCATGAATCGCTCCAGCGCCGTGCTGGCACCCTGTGGGGCCCAAAATTACTCCTGGCAGCGGCCCGTTCACGCCGTCGTAAAACGCGATGACGTTTACGACGGTGTGGACACTCTGCCGCGGGATGGGAGAATCCCACCCTCTGTTCTCCTGCCGGAGCTGAATCACTTCTGGTTTGCACTGGAGCTAGGAGCGGTGCCCATAAACTATTCCCTCTCCTTTGTCATGCAAATGTATGCACTTCCTGTTTATCCCAGCAGAAATTACTTAACTGCTTTTGATGTAGTCAGGAGCTGTCAACCGTAGCTAAATGTTTATTAACATTGAGGTTAGGTTCAAGGAAGGGTATCTGAGATGCATTCAAGCATGAAGGTATATGCAAATAAATAATCCGACACCTGGCTCTCTGGAAGTTATTACCCTGTCAAAGTTCAGCCTACTAAAATCTTTTTCTCTTTGAAAGTGATTAAAAACCTTGCAGATAAAAGGATCTATGGGATTAAAACCTTATGATGTGATTTAGGCTTTCTATGAAGCTACAGCTGCTGCTTTCTACACGTCTGTCTGAGGCAGTAGATGTAAGGGACAGGTGAGTGATAAAACAGTGATTTTTCACTGTTTCTGTCTGGACTGCTCTTTAGCTTCCAGGCAGGGATGACTGATGGAAGGGGGAGGGGCCTCTGATATGGGGACGTCTCTGATGGGGGGGTGTCTGTTATGGGGTCTCATACGGGGAGATCTTTGATATTAGAGTCTCTAATAAGGGTACTGATATGAGGCGGTCCCTGAAATGGGAGTGCCGCTGATGGAGAAGTCCTCTGATGGGGGCCCCTGATATGGGGGATCTCTTATGTCTCTGATATGGAGGAGCCTCTGATGTTAGTCCCTGACATGGCGGGGTCTCTGATTTGGGGGGTCGCTGGTTGGGGGAGGGTCTGGCGATTGGTTGGTGAGGGGGATGTCGGGTCATATGCATGTGTGCTGTGGGGAGGGGGGGTGACCCACAAATTCTCATGAGGGGCAGAGAATGCCCCTACTTGTCAGTGAGGGGCGGGGGCTGGCCGTCAGACTTCGGTATTGGGCCGCCTGTTCAAAATGGTGGCCCAATAGTGGGATTTGGAACAGAATCCTTTGTGCTCCATGCCGTGCATAAAATTGCATGGCAAGGGAGAGGGAATCACTCTGGGTTCCTTGCGCCAGTGCAAACCAGAATTGATTCAGTTCCAGTGGGTGAACTTTGAGTGGCATTCACCGTTCCTCGATGCCGATTTGGTAATTGGGTGGAGAATCCCTTCTGACTCCATAATCGGGGGCAGCGCCTGTTTGACGCAGGTTTTGTATTCTCTGCCCCTCCGAAATGGCATCATCACGTCACGCACAACACGCCGTTGGAACAGAGTTAGCGCGTCACCTGAAGGCCCTCCCCCGATGCTCCACCCCCGATGGGTCGGGTTCCCGACAGCGCGGTTGACGTGTAGTCTTAGCGGGTGGGAACCGAACGAGGGGGACTGCTGACTGTGTCCAGCGCCACCACAGTGGGGCGGGAGCCATGCTGCTGGTCGGGGGGTCTTCAGCGACAGCTGGGGGGACTGGTGGGGGGGTGGCCGGGGGGGGGGGGGGGAGGGTGGACCCGACCTGCACTATCTGGCAGGTCGGGTCCACGCACAGCCGCTGCCTTGTTTTATGGCACGGACACGGACCTGGCCATTCCTTGGCCGTTTATATCGGGATTTCTTTTTGAAGTAAAACACCACAGTTCCTCCGTACTTAGTCTCAAAACCAGAGAATCCAGTCTATAGTCTCGCAAATGGAGAATCCAGCTGATGGTGTTGCTGATGGCTAGAAATACCGTCCATTTATTTCGCTGGGATTCTCGGGTCCTGCTGCAGTGACTGAAGTTTAGGCTGAGTGCTAAATTCTCCCTTCTCCCTTCTCCCTGGCATTGATGATTGTCATAATATACATCCAGGTATATGATGGAGTGCAGACAGGCAGTGATTGACACACAGGGTGACCAGTGAGCACACAGAACACAGCAGCCAATCACCAGACAGGACACGACCACTATAAAGCCAGAGGGCACCCGTTTTCCCGTTTTCTTGGGATCCAACCTCTGAGACAGTCAGAGCTCGTGAGCAGCAGCCAAGGCAAACACCATGTGGTAGTAAGATAGTCTGGTCAGGCTTGCCTCAGGTCTCCAGTCAAGTCAGCATAATGTCAACCCACTGTTAAGCATCAATGATAAAATCATTGCATCTCATTAAGTGTTGGAAGCCTGTCTCTCTCTACACTGCATCAAACGCAGTCCACATAGACCCAGCTTACCCAACACATCAATGATGAGGCAAACTCAGATTGAAGAATCCTGCCCAAAGTGAATAGGAGTTCAGAATCAGGTAAAAAATGTAGTTTTCAAACTTGTCTCTGTTGAAACTCATGTAAGTATTGGCAGGCATCCAAGGACTCTTAATTCTAAGACTTCAAAAGCTAAACGCAACAACCCAAAACTAGATAAAGAAAATGTATTGGCGACAGAAGCATCGTGCCAATTACGAAATTAAGTTGCACTGACAGCAATTCAGATTTCACACAATTACCTTACTTTGCACTCTGGAAATCCCTCACAGATGCAGGTTTGAAAGCATTCATCGAGACAATAGCCTCAATAGCTTTCATATTCTGTTGCAGAACAGAACATTCTCTGTTCATCAGGAGCTATTAATAGCCTGGCACACAATATCCCAAATCTCTATTGGATAGTTAGCACATCTTCATCAGATAGGAATGCCACATAATACTAATTTCCTTCCCTTCCCCCTGACAATATTCTTGATACCAAGAACTTTGCTAATGACAGCTGGTGGCAAGATTAAAAATAAACACTCAGATGTATGGATGCTTCCCTGTTTTGTTTTGAAAGCATACCCCACAATAACCTACCCTTAACTCCACCCATACAATTCACCACCATATGAAATTATCAAGGTCGATAAAAGAAACCATAAGAAAGGATTATAAACCAAACAAGATATAATCTGTATGACCGTAGTAGATATAGCAACTCCAGTTAAACCTATTAACTGCTTACGTCATGATCAAATCTCTTTGAATCTGTTACAATGAAAAAACATTGAGGTTAAAACCTCAAATTCTATGTACACCTAAGCCATGTCAGTTCATAAGATGATAACCTTTAATCAAAGGCTTCTATTACTAAATTTTGTTTTTCTAATAGAGATTTATAAGAGACAGAAGATTTAATATAGCAATCAGAACATAAGACACAAGAAATCAGTTTTAAAACTGGAAGTGACAAAATGGGACAAGAGTTTTACCCCAATATGAATGTGGAAGTGTAATTTTGTGATGCCAGCATGCCAGTTTTCTGGCACCATCCCATCCCCCAAGCCATTTTCCTGCAGGCCAGACTGGTACCTGCCTGTCAGCAGTGGATAGCTGGCTAAGATAAATAAAATGCCAATGAAGTCCAGTATCAGAGGTCAACTGGAATTTTCAAAATTTATCCCTGCAGTGTCGGGCACATGGCAGCTGCCTGGAGACGGCCACTTGGAGCTGCCTGGAGAGGGAAACCAGAGGCCCTGCTGGCCTTCTAGTTTCAAGAGCCTACCCACAATTTTTAATTGGACAGCAAGTGTTTGGCTACTAATCTGGCTATATTTTGGCAAGGAAAACCGATTTCAGGTTATGGCTCCTGAAACAGTGTGAGGTTGGAATCTTATTCAATGCCAATGTCAGAGTCTCCATTTAGAAGTATGTTCTGGGATTGAGGTTGTGAATATTCAGCAACATAGACGCATTTATGGCTGTACCTTTAATTTCTATGTTGGCATGGGGTGTAGACATGATTGACCGTACAGCAAGAAAAGTATTATTTTATTTTGATGTTAACAAGATTGGGTGGGGACAGTTTTACAGGCAACAGTATTTCTTTTTAAGTAAAGTGAGTGGGAGCTGTTTGGACTCTGGTGAGTAAGGGAGCCTATGGTAGATTAATCTGAATTGGTAAGATTTTAAAAAAATATTTTATTCAAGGCATTTTCATAAAAACAAACAAACGCAGAAGAACAACTGTTATAACGTGCCTGCTTACCACCGGCTGGGGACTAATGGCAATCCCACAATCCTTTGGGAGTATGAGCTTCCCCAATGAGAAGGGGGGCGGGCGGAGAAATCATTAGCAGATTCCCTGCATAAATAAAGCTGGCCAGTTTGGAACCAGCTAGAGAGGAGTGAGTAGCAAGGAAGTTGTTGCTGCTATATATGTTATTGTAAATAAATGTTATTTCTTTCTATCCTTCAACTCATGCTGGATTCTTTGTAGCCCTTACAAAAACAACCAAAGAACATTATAAACAATTAACCCCCCCACGCCTGTTCCCTAATACCACCCACTTCTCACATCCCCTGACCCCTCAAACCTCCTTGAAGAAACCAATTAACAGCTTCCACCTCCGAGTGAACCCATTCACCTACCCCCTCAAGATGAATTTGACCTTCTCCAGACTCAGAATTTCCGCCACGTTACTCACCCACACCTCCACCACCCGAGCAAATTCCGTCTCCGGGCTATCAGGCAGGCAAAGGCCAAGACATTGGCTTCTTTCACCCCTGGACTCCTGGGTCTTCCGACTGCCCGATTATCGCCACCTCTGGTCTCGGAGCCACCACCACACCCAGCAGCTCGGACATCATGACTGCGAACCCCTGCCAGAATCCCTTCAATCTTAGCCACGCCCAGAACATGTGGACATGATTCACACGCCTCCCCCACACCGTCCACACTTATCCTCTACCCACTCAAAGAACCTACACATCCTTGCTACCGTCATATGCACCCTATGCATCACTTTAAACTGGACGAGGCTTAACCTCGCCCACAATAACCCATTCACCCTCCATAAGGCCTCTGCCCATGCCCGGCCTCTACCTCCTCTCCCAGCTCCTCATCACACTTACGCTTTATATCCCCAACCATGGTCCCCTCCCAATCCATCAATGCCTTGTAGACCTCGGACACCTTCACCTCCCCTATTACGTCCCTCAACAACACCTTATCTTGCAACCCCAGAGGTGGCAGCCCAGGAAAGGACAGCACCTCCCTCCTTACAAAATTCCGGACTTGCAGGTACCTAAAGCCATTCCACCTGGGCAACTCGTACTCTTCCTCCAGGTCCTCCAACTTCTCAAATTTACCCCCTATGAACAGATTGCCAAATCGCTCAATCACTGCCTGCCACCACCCCCGAAACATCGCATCCAACGCCCCCCCCCCCCCCCCCACCCCCCGCCCCCCCGGCGCAAACCTGTGGTTGTTGCAGTTTGGTACCCACACTGAGGCACCCTCCAGTCACAAATGCTGCCTCCACTGCCCCCACACCCTTAGGGCTGACACCACCACTGGGCTAACAGAGTACCTATTGGCGAGAACGTCAGATGCGAGAACAACAAAGCCCTCAAAAACATGGGGCGGGATTCTCCCACAACTGGCCGGGTGGCCCGATGCCGGCACGAAGAGCGGTGTGAACCACTCTGGCGTCGGGACGCCTGGAAGTTGCGGAATCCTCCGCACTTCCAGGGGCTAGGCAGTCACCGGAGAGGTTGGCGCCGCGCCAACTGGAGCCGAAGGGCCACCGTGGGCTGATGCGTTGGTGCATGTGCAGAACCGCCGCCGTGTTTCCTGTGTATGTGCAGGGGGATTCTTCTCCGCGCCGGCCATGGTGGAGCCCTACAGAGGCCGGCGCAGAGGGAAAGAGTGCCCCCTCAGCACAGACCCACCCGCAGATCGGTGGGCCCCGATTGCGGGCCAGGCCACCGTGGGGGCCCCAGGGACGGATCCTTCCCCTAGATCCTTGCCCCCCCCCCCCCCCCCCCTGCCGAGTACTCCGGCCAGACCGCCTTCGAAGCCAGGTCCTGCCGGGATGGACCGTGTCCATTTCACACCGGCGGGACTGGCCGAAAACACCCCCCTCAACCCTCGACCCCGCTCCGTGAAGTCCTTTCTAACCCACAGGGTCTTCCTCACCCACACAAATCCAGAGATCAACGCATTAACCTTCTTAACAAATGACTTGGGGAAGAAAATTGGGATTTTTTGGAACACAAGCAGAAATCTTGGCAGCACTGTCATTTTTACTGTCTGCACCCGCCCTGCCAACGACAGCGGCAGCACACCCCACCTCTTTAAATCCACTTTCAATTGACCAGCTGAGCCAGGTTCAAGTTGTGCAGCTGCACCCAACACCACGTCACCTGGATACCCAAGTATCTAAAGCTCGCCCCCACCACTCTAAACAGCAACTTCCCTAGCCTCCTTTCCTGCAGTCTAGTCTTAATCGGGAACACCTCGCTCTGCTCCATATTGAATTTGTACCCTGTAAACTGGCAAAATTCCTCAAAATCCCCATGATGCCTTCGATCCTGCCCAATGGGTCTGAAATATTCAACAACAGGCAGTCTGCATACAATGAGACCCTGTGCTCGATGCCCCCTGCTCAATCTCTCTCCAGTCCCTCAAAGCCCTAAGCGACATTGCCAGCACCAAAGCAAAGAGCAATTGGGAGAGTGGGCACCCTGCCTTGTCCCCCGATGCAGCCCGAAGTACCCGGAACTCGGTTCGTTCGCAGACTCGCGGCCGGCCCCTTATACAGCAACTGGACCCAATCTATAAACCCCTGCCTGTACCCGAACCACCCCAACACCTCCAGCAGTTATTCTCATTCCACCCAATCAAACGCCTTCTCCGTGTCTATCTCCACCATTACCTCCACCTCCTGCACCTCTGAAGGCCTCATGATTACATTAAGCAGCCTGCTCATGTTCGCAATCAACTGCCTCCCCTCCACAAAATCCACTTAGTCTTTGCCTATCACCCTTTGCACACAGTTCTCGATTCGCGAGGCCAGCATCTTCGCCAACAGCTTGGTAAGACCCCCACTGTCCCTTCTTTAATATCAGGGAGATGGAAGCCTGAAACAATGTAGGAGAGAGCTTCCCCTCTCCCTTGTTTCATTATATACCCTCACCAGCAGTGGCACCAGGCCAGCCCCAAACACTGAGAAAACTCTACTGGGAACCCATCCGGACCCGGGACTGTCCCTGCCTGCATCGTCTTCATACTGTCCATCACCTCCCTCAACCCAATTGGGGCCCCCAGTCCCTGAACCAGCTCCTCCTCTCCTGTGGGAAACTCCAGCCCATCCGAAAACTGCCAAATCCCCTCCATCTTGGCCAGGGGCTCAGACGCGTATAGCCTTCTATAAAATGCCTCAAACACGCCATTTACCCCCTCCGGATTTATCACCACCTTCCCCTTATCATCCCTCACTCTGCCAATCTACTTCACTGCCTCTTGCTTCCTCAATGGGCCATCCTGCTTGCCTTCTTCCCATTTTCATGTGTTGCCCCCCTAGTCCTCCGTAACTGCCCCACCGCCTTCCTCACAGACACTAGCCCAAACTCCATCTGGCACCTCTGCCTCTCCTTCAACAGCCCTGCCTCTGGCACCTCCAAGTATTTCTTATCCACCCTTAAAATCTCGTCCACCAGTCTTGCCATCTCCACCTGCTTTGCCTTCTCCCTGTGTGCCCGAATTGAAATAAACTCTGTCATGTCAGAGTGCCTTTAAGAAATGGGTGTTTATAAATGGGTGTGTATATAAATATCTGTTGTGAGAGTACCTTTAAGAAATGCGTGTTTACTACTGCAGTGATGTCAGAGGGTGGGTGGAGCTGGGCTGTCTGTCAGATTTTAACTTTCGAAGCCGGTTTTTTGGGACCGAGGACAGGTGTATTCGGTGCTCAGGGAGCCCAGCAAACCATGTCCACATGTTCTGGGCATGCCCAGCGCTGTCGGAATTTTGGAAGGGTGTAGCAAGGACGGTATCGAGGGTGGTAGGATCCAGGGTCAATCCAGGCTGGGGACTCGCAATATTTGGGGTTGCAGTGGAGCCAGGAGTGCAGGAGGCGAAAGAGGCCGGTGTTCTGGCCTTTGCGTCCCTAGTAGCCCGGCGGAGGATTCTTCTCCAGTGGAAGGATGCGAGGACCCCAAACGTGGAGCCCTGGGTCAACGATATGGCAGCGTTTATTAAATTGGAGAAGGTGAAATTTGCCCTAAGGGGGACAGTGCAGGGGTTTTTCAGGAGATGGCAACCATTCCTAGATCTCCTGGCAGAACGGTAAAAACAAAAGGTCAGCAGCAGCAGCAACCCGGGGGGGGGGGGGGGGGGGGGGGGTGTTGTCGCTTTGTTTTTGTTTTGGGTTGAATATCTGTTTTTTGCCAATGACAGGCGTTAATTTATTGTTTCTCTTTTGTATTTACGGTGGGGGGGGGGGGGGGGGGGTTTGTTCTTAGAATTTTCTGTTATTGTTTTCTTTTTTGTGAAAATGTGAAAATTTGAATACAAATTATTTTTAAAAATAAAGATTTTAACTTTCATTTTTGAGCAGGCTCCAGGGTATGTTTTAGTTTCGTTTCCAGAGCTGGATAGCTGCAGTCACAGCCAGAAGGTGTTTTAGGGTCTCTCTCTGTAATCTAAAGACTGTAAATCGATCCTGGTGATTTAAAACTAATAACAGTAGTGACTTTAACCTGATGTGCTTCTGATAAAGGTTTTGTTTTTAAGTTGTATGGATGTTAAAAAGGAAAGCTTAAAGGTTTATTTAGTGTTGTAGTCTTTGGGAGTTGTACTTGAATTAATGGCTGCTAAGATGTTCACTGTATGTTTTTAAAAAGGTTAAATTAAGTTCATACAATAAACACTGTTTTGCTTCAAAAAATACTTTTCCATTTCTGCTTTACCACACCTGTAGAATGGACCATGTGCTCCCCATACCACAATCTATTAAAAGTAGTGGGTCAGGTGAACTCCATGATACACTTTGGGGTTCTCTAAACCCTGGCCCATAACAATTCCCCTCTAACCACTGCCTTGAGAGCCTCCCACAGCCTGGCTGCTGTGACCTACCCCGTATTGTTTAGTTCCATGTAGCCCCAAATGGCTGCCCTTACCCGTTTGCACACCTTCTTAACCGCCAGAAACCCCACGTCCAGTCTCCACTGCAGGTACCGCACCAGCCCCCACCCCCTCCCCCCTGGCAAATCCACCCAGTGGGGCGCATGGTCAGAAACCACAATAGCCGAATACTCCAAGTCGACCAACCCCGCTAACAACGTCTTACCTCGCACAAAAAAATAAATTCAGCAGTACACCCGATGCACATTGGCGAAGTATGAAAACTCCTTTACTCTCGGCCTCCCAAATTTCCATGGGTCCATCCCCTTCATGTGCTCCATAAACCCCTCAGCACCTTCGCAACTGCTGACACCCTTGATGACTTAGGTCTTGACCAGTCCAAGCTCAGTTCTATAACTGTATTAAACCCACCCCCCCCCATAATCAACCAAATGCCATAAAATGAACATGTGGTGATATGCATCACTGTAGATATACAAGGGGTTAATATAAATACAGGTAGACTAGCTAGACACTAGGGGAGCACCAGAGACATGAGACACAGACACTCAACCAATTGGTCAGTAAGATAGGACACGACCGATGGGCATTCACGATACACACAGAGGTGACACTACCACAGGGGGGCATTACACCAACCCATATATAAAGGACACAGCACACATGATCTTCCTCTTTCCAGTGGAGGCACTCAGTGAGTACAGACACAGGGTTGATTCAACATCACACCCACTACGTGGATTGTAGCAGACTGGTCCGTCAGTCTGAGTAGCTACAGAAGGATTAACAGTAGAGGCGAATCCGAGTAGGAGAATTGTAAATAGTTTAATAAACGTATTGAAGTTATCTCCACGTCTGAACCTTCCTTTGTCAGAGTGAACATCAAGGAAGCAGCTTATGCTACGCCAAGAGCATAACAAGACATGGTACCAGTTGAGTGACTGTTTCAATCCATATAGTTACAACTCAGCAAGCAATAACAGCCAGGCAAGATGATGTTCAGGATTCCGGTTCTGCAGCAGCTCAGGTACCAAGGCAATCTCAGTAAAAACTGGCGTTGGTTCAGTCAGAGATTCGAGAGCTACCTGGTAGCGTCCGACTTAGATGGCATGGCAGATGCAGAGAAAATAAAGCTTCTACTCACCATCGCGGGTCCAGAAGCAGCTGAAATCTTCCAGACTTTTAATAATCAAAGGGGCAAAACAAGAGCGATTTCCAGGCAGTCCTGGACAAATTCTAAGAATTCTGCGAGGAGAATACAAGAAAAAAGGGTAAAAGAAGCACCAAAACCCACCACGAGGTAGGCTTGCAGCAGAAATCTGCAGTTTTGAATTGCAGCCATCTTGGTAAAGGTGCTGCACATGCGCAGTGGAGACAAAGGTCCCAAGTAAAGGAACAGCAATCTGAGCATTCCCAATCGCTTCCTACGACCTACGTCACACGCGTCATGCCATCAGAGGTCCCAGGGCACGCCCACTTAAAGGGGAAATGTACCAAAACACGGAAAAACATTTTTTAAAGCCGTAAAACAAGATTCTTTCACCTGGAACGACAGCACAATGCCTGAAATTCGACCAGTTGCTGAAAGACTCCGCAGAACCCTGCAACAAGCAGTTAGCACCGCCCAAAGAGATGATACAGTTCTTGAATACTACGACTCCGTCCTTTATTACTTCTTTGGACATCACGAGCCCAATGCCAGCTCCGACACAAACAGTTATGACATGGTCCCAGAAGACTATGACTCAGACAAAGGTTTTTTCATTAGAGATGGGGACCCCAGTACCAAATCCGAACCACAACGAGATGTGTTCTACAGTGAAGAATCCGACACAGACGCGGATGTGTTCTTCGGATTTGAGGATCTTCAGCCCAGCATATATGACATCCCGACTCGTGAGTGCAGGATTATGCTGCGGCCTGATGCCAAGAGACAGAGAGCAGTACAAGCCCACAGAGAGCGACCTGCTGCCACACAGAGAGTGGTCCACGCACCGCGAAGGGTCCCCGACTCCACACAGAGAGCGGTCCACGCACCACAAAGGGTCCCAGCCTCTACACAGGAAGCGATGAAAGACTCACAGCGAGACAACTGCACGTCTCCACATAAGAAGTGACTCCAGTGACACAAGCCTCCACAGCGAACTCGTGGACAGACTCCACGATAGAAGCAACACAAGACTCCAAAACCCAGTCCTTGCATGAACAAGACCATGAGGGTCTAGCAACCTCCTCTGAGCAACCAGCAGCAGATGATACAAGTCTGCCATGCTCAAGTGAACAACAGAAAGACTATGACAGTCTGCCATGCTCAAGTGCACAGCAAGAAGACTATGACAGTCTACCACGCTCCAGTGAACAACAAAGCAACTATGAAAGTCCACCCACATTGTTTGAGCCACCAGAAGAAGACTCTGACAGTCTACCCAGCTCAAGTGAACAACAAGAAGCTACTGAGGCTCTATCCACTGTATGTGAGACAAGTGACGACAGCTCCCACTTCCCATACAAGATGTGCAATGTGAATGACCTCAGCTAGTGTGTACAGAGGCACTCGACGATCACAGTGAGACCATTGGTGACTCCGGTGACACCACGTTACTTCAAACCTCATTCGCTCGAGCATCTCCACAAGCAAATGCATTCCTGAATGTTTTGACTCCAGAGATGGAGCATCAAGAAATCTCAGCCGACTCCAGTGAACCTGCTATGACTCCAGACGGGGTGCATCGACAAACCAAAACTGATTCATGTGACACAGTTGGGGAGCAACCAAATGCCAAAGATGATTCAAGTAAGCCGGACATGACTGCAGATGGGGAGCACCGCAAACTCTGTGACAGCACGCTCAAGAAAACAGCAGATACCACAAAGCACGCTGACACGAGTAACTGTGTGAAGGACTCGTATTATCCACAGAGTGTGGTCCTTGAGCGCAGCGAACACAACAACTGAACCATCCAACACAACATCACAACCTACGAAAACCATATCAAAGACAACAACACGACACGTACCAAAGGCAACAACGTCGACAGCAAGCACAACAAAGACTACACCAATGGAACTACGACTGATACGACATGGTACAACTCTGCCCATGAGGGACACTGTTACTGCTCAGATCAGTACAATGACATACCATGGCAGGACGATGCATCTTCCCAATTCACATGTGCTGCACTACCAACAGGCAACCTGGCTTTCAGGACAGATGCCATCCAACATCGCTATCACAAGCATCGGAAAATAAAAAGACTCCAAATCAGACAACAAAGTGATTTGACCACTTCTTGGTTCCTGATGCACAGGGACACTGATGGCGTTCACAAGGACCTGCCACCATCAAAATCAACCCATCAACCCAACAAGAAAGACATTCGACTATGATAAATGATGGGTTTTGGACTCATACATATGAGTTGGACTTATTGTTTAATGACTGTTCTCATAACTTGTACAGAGCATCGCTTATCTACCTTTTTTTTTGTTCAATTTTCTTTAAGTGTACAGAAAATATGTAACACGAAAAAAGGGGGATGTGGTGATATACATCACTGTAGATACACAAGGGGTTAATGTAAGTACACGTAGACTAGCTAAATACTAGAGAGAGCACCAGAGACATGACACACAGATACTCAACCAATAGGTCAGTAAGATAGGACATGACCGATGGGCATTCACGATACACACAGAGGTGACACTACCACAGGAGGGCATTACACCAAACCATATATAAAGGACACAGCACATGTGATCTTTTTCTTTCCAGTGGAGACACTCGGTGAGCACAGACACAGGGTTGATTCAACATCACACCCACCACGTGGATTGTAGCAGACTGGTTTGTCAGTCTGAGTAGCTATAGCAGGATTAACAGTAGAGGCGAATCCAAGTAGGAGAATTGTTAATAGTTTAATAAACGTGTTGAAGTTATCTCCACGTCTGAACCTTCCTTTGTCAGAGTGAACATCAAGGAAGCAGCTTATGCTACGCCAGGAGCATAACAAGACAGAACATATGACTGTTCTGCTGGAAGAATAGTTCCATTATTTGAATCACTGCTGAGGCTGCTGCTTTATAGTCCATAGGATATATAATTTAATCTAAAATTAAGCAAACCTACAGAAAACAACAGAGGCAGCAGGAAAATTAGGAAAGTGGCCAGGAAGGAACCTATGTGCAAACAGGAAAATTGGAGTGAAACTTTGTGATTATGTCTGACTTATGAAGTTGATACATATTGTTCTGCAAAGAACATGCCCCACATTCTCTCTAACCAAACTGAATGGGCATCCTTCAGCCAATTACACTTCCATGGCTTTACCAAAGAAAGACTTCCACCTTCAACAAATGGAAAAATCAATATTGATTTTCTGCTCTTTATCATATTTATGTTTTTCTAAACTCTACATCTGCATTTTCATTTGTCATCCTGCTTACCCTATTCTGTGATTTATTTTTCTGTATAAACTGCTTCCTGGGCAAGAGATGCAGTTTTTCTGTTGGGCAGCGCAGCCTTGCACATCCTGCCACAACCACTGTCAACTGGTCATGGTGGACACAGATGTGGAACTTGTCTTCTGCTCAAATGTTAAATTCCATCTGACTAACGTCATGCAGCAAACATGTATCATGACTTTTCAGCCCATGGCCAGACCTTTAGTTTTCCTGCCATTTTCACCCGCTCCTTTTTACTTCTGAGTTACAAATTCAACTGCCTGAATTTTGAAATGTATGAATAGTTATGCCAGTGTTGGCTTTACAAGATCGGTAGTTGTTGTTACTTTGGCCTCTTCATCATGAAAAGCCAGCACAGGAAGAGAAACAGAAGAAGATTTTACAACGCATCCCCATTACAACACCTTCAATGAGTGACATTTCATATACCTTGCTTTACAGCGTACCTCAAAAGTGAAGATGTAAGAAGTGAATCAGTGCAGATAAAGCCCTTGCATTTTACATTCTCAGCATCATGCGCAGCAATCAGCAAAATAATTGTTGTTATTTAGGCAAATGTAAAAGCTCACAGCAATGTCCCATAAATAGCAAATTTAAAAAAAATTGTTGTCTATGGTTGAAGTTGGAATAATGGCTCGGACATCAGCAAAACGCCATGCTCATCTTCCAATCGTGTCATGATGTCCTCCCCAAAAGAAAGAATATCCAGGCATAATTCAATCCTAAAATCTAAATTAAATGGAAATCTTAAACTAGCTGATAGGGCTTAAAAAAAACTAATCAGCAGGGATTTAGAACATTTATCCCAATGTTATGAGAGAGACTAGCAAAGAGATTTGAAAAACACTGACAATGATTATGAGGGTATCAGTAGATGCCAATGAATTGGAAAAAGGCTAATGGAGTGCCCATATTAAACAAGAATAATAAAAATACCCACAGACTACGAAAAGCTTTTACTTCAGTACCATGTAAAATTTTGGAATTTGATTTTAGGAGTACACTTGAGTATAATCTATACAATACTGTTTTAGATGGGTTAGATCCTACTTGACCACTCCCCCGCCCTATCTCATAGGCCCAGTCCTCTCCCTATCTTTGTAAGCCTGTGCATTGATCATGGCCAATCCACCTAACCTAATCTTTGGACTGTGGGAGAAAACTGGAGCACTTGGAGGAAACACATGCAGACACGAGGCGGAGAAAAGGTGAAAATTCCACCCAGACAGTCACTCATGGCTGGAATCAAACCCGGGTCCCTGGTGCTGTGAGGCAGCAATGCTAACCACTGTGTCACTGTGCCACCTGACACCCTAATCTGTTCAAAATCTTTCAGTATGGATACTATCTGGATTGCAATTTGGGAAATAATGTCTGAGACACTATAGAATTTAAGTGACTTAAGTAATTTAAAATGACTTACTCCTTTGCCCAGTGATCCCTCATCCCCCCCCCCCCCCCCCAGATACGTGCACGTCACTGTGCACTTTCAACAGTGAAGAAGGGTTACCTATAGAGTACTGTATCTTTGGGGGGGGGGGGGGGGAGATCAGTGTTGATAGTTGGTAAGATGTTTACTGTGTGTTTATAAAATGTTAACTGGATTCATAGAATAAACATTGTTTTGTTTAAAAATACTTAAGATCTCTGTTGCATAACACCTGGAAAGTGGGCCCTTGTGTTCCCCATAACCAAAATCTATTAAAAGTTGTGGGTCAGGTGAACTCCATGATATACTTTGGTGTTCTCTAAACCCTGGGCCATAACAATAATCTGAAGTTACTTTATTTGTAATATAATTATAACTGCTTTCTATATATATTAGCGTAATCAGGTGGTGTAAAACATAGACAATGGGCGGGATTCTCTGACCCCCCGCTGGGTCAGAGAATCGGCAGGGGCCGGCGTCAATCCCGCTCCCGCTGTGTCCCGAATTCTCCGCCACCAGAGATTCGGCGGGGGTGGGAATCGCGCCGTGCCGGTCGGCGGGCCCCCCCCCCGGCGATTCTCCGGCCCGCAATGGGCCGAAGTCCCGCCGCTGTCAAGCCTCTCCCACCGGCGGGAATCAAAACATCTACCTGACCGGCGGGACTGGAGGCACGGGCGGGCTCCGGGGTCCTGGGGGGGGGGGGGGGGAGGGCGTGGGGCGATCTGGCCCTGGGGGGTGCCCCCGACGGTGGCCTGGCCCACGATCAGGGCCCACCGATCGGCCGGCGGGCCTGTGCCGTGGGGGCACTCTTTTCCTTCCGCCTTCGCCATGGTGTTCACCATGGCGGAGGTGGAGGTGACCCCCTCCCCAGCGCATACGCAGGGATGACGTCAGCAGCCGCTGACGCTCCGGCACATGCGCGGACTTACGCCGGCTGGTGAAGTCCTTTTGGCCCCGACTGGCATGGCGCCAAAGGCCGTTCCCGCCAGCCGACGGAGCGCCAACCACTCCAGCGTGGGCCTAGCCCCTCAATGTGAGGGCTTGGCCCCTAAAGGTGCGGAGACATTGGCCGGGATTCTCCCCTACCCGGAGGGGCGGGGGTTCCCGGCGTGACGGAGTGGCGTGAACCACTCCGGTGTCGGGCTGCCCCAAAGGTGCGGAAGTCTTTTTTTATATGATCGATTGTACTTTGACACTTATATTTCATATTATTCTGTCATTCAGATGAGATTTCTGTCGAGGTCTGAGCACGCGCTGATTTTCTTTCTTCTTAGACTCTATCTAATTTTAGCTAAATTACTTCAGTAATTACCTGGTACCATGTAATGGATTTCCACTACTGGTAACATGTAATGTTCCTTGAATTGTTCTCCAAGATAGCCAAAGTCGTAGTGTTTACAAAGAACATTGAGCTAGATACTTAAACTGAAGCAAGTTTATTTTACACTACTTGAAATGGTTTGCACACTCTACTGAGTAACAGCTAACACAATAATATTACCGAATCTATGTTACAGTAATTAATTATCTCTCTCTAATACAACCAACAGTCCAACTCAATCTCACACTATCCTTCACCATCAGCTTCTCCCAGAATGCTTAGAAACGCAGCCTTTTATAACACCAGCAACCCAACCACCCCCACCGGGAGAGCAGGGGGTGCGACGAGCGGCGGCCCGAACAGAACAGCAGGGACAGCAGCGGGGACCGACCCAACACCCCCCCCCCCCAACCGGCAGTGACCACCACAAGGCAGGAACAAAGGGACTCCGGACCAGAAGCCTCTCTCTCTCTCTCTCTCTCTCTCTCTCTCTCGGCCCTGGGTGAGTGAGGGGAAAGGAAGAGAAAAAAGAACTTTTACAAAAACAAAACTCTGAAAAGAAAACTGTTAAAGAGAGGGGGGGAGGGGGAAATATATTATTTTTGGTTGGCACTGCCCAGGCATGTCTATCTCCTCCTCCCCAGGGTTTATACTTACCTTTGCGTCCACAACTGATTCTTGTTTGGCTGTTATAAGCCTTGCCTTTGCTGGCTTGAACCTTGTGACATTGCCAGCAAGGGGTGGGGAAAATCAGGAAACTCAAACTCTCTGGAAAGAATTGTGTTCCAGATTCTCTCCGGATTTTGTGGCTGCGTCGCCAATCCCATGCATAGCTGGTGCGGGCTCAAAATTGTCCCCATTGCTTGTAAAGAACATCAAGCTAAGTGAGCTAAAGAGCCCCTTTACAACTTATGACATCCCAGGTGAAACTGAGAGACTAGAATGGACAGTTTTCTGTTTGTGTGTGTTGACTTTCTTTATAGACCACGACCGAACCTTTCTGGTCGTTCATACTGGCAGGATCTTCCATTCCCGATGATGACGCACACACACCACGGGTTTCATGGCAGCAAGGGGTGCATTCAACAGGAAACCCCATTGACAATGGCAGGCCCAGAAGATCCTGCCACCCACTTCCATCGCTGTGAAACACAGGGCGGGTTGGGTGGAAAGTCCCACCCAATGTATGTGGGTAAGTTATAACTGTAAATGATGGTGCATGCAATGTGTTTTTTTCTTTTTATGAAACGAGGATGCTGGAAGAAATGTAGTGCTGCCTCTTGTGTACTGTGGTTTGCCATATCATCCCCGAGGTTACCTTGGGTAAAATAGAGTCTTTGGCCACCACCACCATTATCCAGCAGTGCTGTCCACCCCGCCCATTTCCATCCTCCTCTGTGATGAATGATGCACACGGCTCACAATGCATCGCCGCAGGAGAAATTAGCCCACACCAGATGATAAAGGGTCCATACAGGCAACAGGATGCCAGACATCAGAGTCCTCACCCCCTGCGAGGAACGAGCCCTGGGGGTCATGGGAATGGCCGAGGACAGATCGGTTACCGATGTAGGGGTTGACGTACAGTGCAGAGGATCCAATGACCGCCACACAGATGACCTGTCACGTGAGAGTTGTTAATGCCATACAGAATGATCCTTCCTTTTCACCGACAACATATCCATTACCCACCCCTGCCACCGCTGCCACCGCCTCCCAAGCGAACACCTCGGAGAGCAGCTCTGAGGACACTACCATATTTGCAACACAGCTGTCATCCCCACCCTCCACCAGCAAAGAGACATACACCTCGGTGGCTGACAATGGTGGTCAGGCTTCTGGGGCATACTCTGGTGCCCATCAGGTGGAGGTAGGAATGCCCAGGTGGTACAGCAGTCAGAGGTCTGCGTTCAATCCTAGTCAGATGCTGACCCTCTGGACTAGGTTTAGCCGGAGCTGATACAGACAAAAGGGTGCAGCTGTGATCTTCAGAGGGAGATGTCAGTGACACTTCAGCAGGTCTATAGCCGATTGGAGGACTCCCAAAGGCTATGGGCACAGGAGACAGTGCCGGCAATGCATGGCACCGAGGCCAACACTGCTAGGGTATGACCACAGTGGAGAGCTTGGTGCATGACGCCAGCAGCAACATTAGTGGTGGTGTCCAAGGCGTGGCTTAGTCAGTGACGGCCACGGCTGAGGACCTCGATAGCATGCCCAATTCGCTGGGGGCTGTGTCCCAATCCCAGGAGGACCTTTCTGAAGTGCTGCAGAATATATCCCAGTCTCAGGTGGGCATTGCCGAGGCACTCCAGAGCATGTCACGGCCACTGGGGGATGTGTCCCAGCCTCGGGTGGACCTTTATAAGGAGCTGCGGAGCATGTCCCAGTCACATGTGGACATTACCTGGGACCTCCAGAGCATGTCCCAGTCACTGAGGAGCATCGCCAAGGATATCGACACCATGGTTCTGTCATTGGGGAGCCGCCAGGGCTGGCAGCGTCAGATGACACAGTGTCAACCGGGGCTCAAACCAGCTGCCCCTCCATCCCAAGGTGACCTCCAGGGCCATATGGGCGCATATCGGGAGGAGGGGCCTCTGGGTGTCCCCTCCCTGACAACATGACTCAAAGTCAGCCCCCAGAACAGGGTTGCACGGCAAAGCATCTGCCGCTGGCAAGTGGTTAGGGACCATTCGGTCCCAGGGCCCCCAGAGGACGCCTGCCAGGGGCATTCACCTCTGATGTGCATCCTGGGGACACATCTAGATGCAGCGGCACTGCATGGAAGGCTAAGCAGTTTGAGGAGGTATTGAGAGGGAAGGGGGAGTAAGGTGGGAAAAGGGGGTAAGGGGTGGGGGGGCACTGGGAGGAGTGAGAAGGGAGGCTGGCACCATCAGGGGCTGGGGCAGTTGGGGATACATATGTATAGCAATTAAAAACGTTACACCCAAGAAATATGACGCTTCAGGCCCATTCATCCACAATGCGGGTTGACCCCCAATCCCTTGCCACAACCCCCTGGGATAGTGGTCCTTGGTTCCCTGCCCTCCCAGGCACACTATGCACCGGTGATGGGTGTGAGCGAGCACTCAGCAGACAAGCAGGAGTCAGTCTATGGCATAGATTGAGGAGCGACAGCGCTCAGCTCTCAGCGGGTTAACGCCTTTGACACTGACCCGCTGACAGTGCCGACACAGTCCCATTAACCTGGACTGATATTACACAGACCCTGGGAGGGTGGAACAGGGTGGTGGTACTAGAGTACAGATGGATAAGTTGCCAAAGACTAGCATCATGACTGACAGCAGCAGAAAATCTACTATCATCAATTTACAAAGACACTATCATGATCAACTGTTCACTGAATCAAATCCAGGCAGACAGGAAATGCTGAGGAAGTAGAGGAGACACTTCTGCAATGGTTTCACAATGCTTGGGAGAAATGCACTTATGTGTACTCTTCTGGTCCAAGGAGCCAAGCATATGAAGCAAGTGAAACACTTTGGTCTGGATTCACCAATTCTGCGGCTATGTCCACAGGATCCGTCTAGTCTTACGACCAAAAAGTCGGTGTCGCCCCTGCACAGATGCTCCACCCAGTAGGTAAGGCCCGGCTTTACCTGCCAATATGGATGCAGAATTGCTGGGTCTGTGGCCGCGCATGCGCACGGTGGCGGCTGGCGGCGGAGGCGACGTACAACATGGCGCAGGTTGCGCGCGGACCTGGGCTGTCAGAAACCGCCCCCCTGTAACCCCTCTCGCCACCCAGACCACACCCTACCAGCCCCCGCCGAAGCCCCCCCTGCCAGCAGGACGGCTCCCCCCGGACTGTGGCGGCGCTGGACATAGTCCACAGCCACCAGACGAGGTCACTGAAAAGTGAGAGGACATGCGTGACTCGGCCCATCAGGGGGAAGCATCGGGATGGAGCATTGGGGGAGGCCCTCAGATGACATTTGAGGCTGTCCCGATGGTGAGGGGCATAATCCTCAAGTACTCCGTTTCTGAGGGGGCGGAGCATCGTAAAAACAACACCGCACCCAATACCGCCGTAAAAATAGATTCTCCGGCCGATCGCCAAATGCGATTTCGATGATCGGAGAATCCTGCCCTGTATTTCTGATTTTAATCACGTGGAAAAGAAAGATGTGCTTTATCATGAAGTGAGGAACTACGGGCGGGATTCTCCGACTCCGCGGCGGGTCAGAGAATCGCCGGAGGGGGCGCGATTCACACGACAACGCCCTGACGCTGGTTCGCCAATTCTCCGGTGACTGGAGAATCCACGGCATTGGCGCCAGTGCGGTGCCGGTCGGGGCCGCTCTCCCCGGCGATTCTCTGCGCGCCATCGGCCGAGTGCCCGACGAGTTAGGCCAAGTCCCGCCGCCGCCGTTCACTTGTGGTCCTACCCGGCGGGACCTCGGCGTTCATGTTGTAGGGGGTTGCCTGGTGAGGAGGGGGGATCCAACCCCGGGGGGGGGGGGGAGGGGCCTCCAAGTTGGCCTGGCCCGCGATCAGGGCCTACCGATCGGCGGGCGGGCTTATGCTGGTGGGGGTCTATTTTCCTCCGCGCCGGGCCCCTGTAGCTCTCCTCCATGTTGCGTCCGCGCCGGAGCAGAGAAGGCAACTATCGCGCATGCGCGAACTCACGCCGGCAGAAACGTGCATGCGCGAACGCGCACCGGCTATCCCGCGCATGCGTGGACCCTCAGCGCCCATTCGTACGCCAGTATCAGCAGCTAGAGCAGCGTGAGGCTCTCCAGTGCTGTGCTGGCCCCCTGTGTGGCACTGGATTGCTGATCCTAGGAGCTTGTTGATGCCGTCGTAAAACGCAACGGCGTTTACGACGGCATCAACACTTAGCCTCAGGATCAGAGAATCCCACCCTACGTTTTTACATATTTAAGTAAGGCCTAAATAAATTTCTGAATCTATTCACAATGTATACTGCGTTAACAACAACATGCCTGACACAACCAGTGGGGACTGCATATGGTTGAAATGAGGACTTTCCAAAACATGATAGCAATTTGTTTAGGCTTTATATAGCTGAAGTCCATTGGTTCAAAAGTAGCCATGATGAAATTCTAATGAGTTGAAATCCATTTTGAAATAAAAAGATTGAGAGATATGCCACTACAATCATTCTCTGTTGATCCATCAATGTAGTTCAAAATTTACATTTAATTTCTCACTATAAATGATCCAATATGATATGACAGTAGAAGACAGAAATGAGAAGATATGATTAATGCCCACTCGTGGTGCTGTGAATCACAGGACTGTATTCCTTCTGAGATCAGCCCAATAAGTGCCAGCTGCCGCCCACAGCCTCTCATCGTGTACCGCTATATAATTACTTGTCTAATTTTATTTTGTTTACACAGAAAACCAGAAATTACACCCCTGAGCATTCTGATGAAGCTGCATGACAATGCAAAAAATGTCATTTTACCCCACCCTGCGAAGGAAGGTATTTAATTAAAGGCTGTATGTGGAGTGAAGTGAAAGCATTATGTAATATAAAACAAAGTAGGAGGCGATATGCCTTCCCTTTTCAGAGAGCAAGTTTATTTTTTTTAAAAATTTAGAGTACCCAATTATATTTTTTTCCAATGAAGGGGCAATTTAGCGTGGCCAATCCATCTTTGGGTTGTGGGGGTGAAACCCACGCAGACACAGGGTGAATGTGCAAACTCCACACGGACTGTGACCCAGGGCCGGGATTTGAACCCTGGTCCTCAGCGCCGTAGGCAGCAATGCTAACCAATGCGCCACATGCCGCGCCAGTTAATTTTTTTTAAGGTATATTATACTAAACATGTTCAACATAATAACACAATTTTACCATCCAACAGAATATACAGTTTGTACATTTTCCCCATTTACTTCACCCCCGCCCCAGGGCAAGCAGCTCTTCAAATATAACCATGACGGCCTCCACCTCAAAAGTCCCCTCTGACCCCCTCAGGATAAAATTGATTTTCTCCAGCCTGAGAAACTCGTACAAGTCTTGCAACCACACTGTGACCCTTGGTGGCGAAGCCGACCTCCAATTCAAAAGTATCTATTGTCGGGTAATCTGTGAGGCGTAGGCCATGACATTCACCCTCTTTTCCTCTAGCAGCTCTGGCACCTCCGATACCCTAAAGATCGACACCATAGGGTCCGGCTTCACCTCAACCCCACTACCCTCGATAGGTTCCTACATACCACTTCCCAAAAATTCTCCAACTCCACACAGTCCATGAAGAAGAGGGCATGGTTTACTGGCCCCCTCCCACACCTTTCGCATCCGTCCAGTACCTCTTCTGGGCCCGAATCATGTGAACCATGTGTAGTGATCTGTACATCTGTACATACATCTGCACATACACCAGGGACTACAGACAGATGTAACAGCCACAGCATCACTAGAGGGCAGCATCAGTAACGTGTATAAAGGGTCCAGCCCAAGGGAGGAGCCGCCTATTTCAGAAGCACAGGGCTAGTGAGCAGCAGCAGACAGAGACAGCTCAGCATAGGCAGCTTACCTTAGCTTCACTGGTCATACCTCTTGACTGTATTATATCTAGTTAAGCTCTGGAAACAGAACAAACCCTTTGAATAAAGTATTTGTGTTAACTGGAAGTCTACAATCTTTATTCAGTCTTAGAGAATAACATACCATGTGCGCCATCTTAAACTGTATAAGACATCCCTGTTCAGTCGGCACATTACTTTGCACCAAAGTCCCCATCCTAACTCCCTCTCCATCTCCTCCTCCCACATCCTCTTGATCCTTTTCAGGAAGGGCATGCTCTGTTCTCCCAACCACCCATATACATCCCCAAACCTACCATCCGCCCCTTCATCTGGGAACAACATTTTCTCCAAAAGCATATATTTGGTACCTGAGGGCTGAGGGAATGAGGGTAGCTCCTTGTGCACAAAGGCCCGCACCTGCAGTACTTAAACTCACTCCCCTGTTGTAACTCAAACTTCTCACCCCCCCCCCCCCCCCCCCCCCCCCCATCCCCACATCCCAGTAAACCTATGATTCCTACATAGTGGAAGTGACCCCTTAGCTAGTTCCAAATTCTTCCAAACTCCACCACAGGACGACTCGTGTACTTCCTTGTGGTGAATGGCAGCAGGACCATCACAAGGGCCCTCAGGTTCGCATGTCTCCTCCAGTAACCTGACCCAATCTACCCCCTTCCCCCCCCCCCCCCCACCATTGTCCCACCTTTTCCACATTCGCTGCCCACTAGTAATGCAGCAGATTCAGGAACGCCAGTCCCCTTTCCTGCCCCTGCCTTTGCAAAAGAGCCCTACTGACCCTCAGCCCCTTTGCTGTCCATACAAACTCTGAGATTAACGCATCGACCTTCCGAGAAAAGGCGCTGGAGAGGAAAATCAGAAGGGACTGAAAAACAAATCTTGTAAGCATGTTCCTCTTTACCACCTATACATTCCATCGCCAAGGGTTCAATCACCAACATGAACAGCAGTGGTGACAGCAGACACCTCTGCCTTGATCCCCTATGCAGCCCAAAATACATTGGGTTTGTCTCATTTGTTCGCACAATTGCCATGGGGGTCGCATACAACAACCGAGTCCACTCCACAAACCTCGGCCCAAACCTCTCCAGGATTTCTAATAAATACCTCCACTCTACCCCATCAAAGGCCTTCCCAGCGTCCATTAAGACAATCACTTCCGGCACTCACCCCCGACAGGATCATAATTACATTTGCAACCTCCTAATATTGCTAGAAATATTGGGTCCCCTTCAAAAACTCAGTCTGGTCCTCCGAGACCCCCTCCGGTGCACACCTCTCTAACCTTCTCACCAATTCCTTTATTAGGAGTTTCAACTCGATGTTCATCAGTGAGATTGGCCTACAGGACCACACTCCACCCCTCCCCCCTTCCGCCCGGCGGAAACCCATGCAGGCACGGAGAGAAAGTGCAAACGCCACACAGGCAGTCACCCGAGGCCGGAATTGAACCCGGGTCCCTGACGCTGTGAGGTAGTAGTGCTAACCACTGCAAACATCCATCTCGTCTTCTCGCCATACTCATACTGCACCCCCCGTGCCCACCACAGCTGACCCACCGCCCTTTCTGTCATCAGCCGATCAAACTGCCCCTGCAGCCTCTTTCTTTCCGTCAACAACTGCTTCATGGGGCCACAGAGTACCTCCCATCCACCCCAATATTTCCTCCCTCCCCGTCCCACTTTTATAGCTGTGGACGAGATAATTTCCCCTCGGACCGCCACTTTCAAAGCCTCCCAGAATGTGACTGCCCATACCTTCCCATTCTGATTGAGCTCAACATAATTATTAATTGCCACCGCCACCTTTGTCTGAATGAAGCCCTGATTCCAACGTCCCCACCGGCCTCTGTGTTTGACCCGAACAAAATCTCGCATCTAGATAGAGTGGCGTGTGGTCCAAAATCACTGTCCCTGCACATTCTGCTCCTTCCACCCCCATCAGCACTACCTGGATCAGCACAAAAAAGTCAATCCAGAAATATATCCGACAGACATTTGAGAAAAAAAAGAGTACTCCCTCTTTCCCGGGTGTCCAAACCACCATGGATCCACCACCCTGAAGCTCTCCATGAAACCTCCCAGCTGCACCATTCTCGACCTCCCCATCGATTTCAGGCCGACCTATCCAACCTTGGCTCCAGTACATAAAATTCCCCCATAATCAGCAGGTGGGAGTCCAAATCCGGAATCGCTCCTAACAACCTCTTCATGAACCCAGCGACATCCCAATTCGGCGCATGTTCACCAATACCACTGGAGTCACCACTAGCACCTCACTAACTATCGCAAAACTCCCCCCAGGTCCCGCACCTCCCTCGTCCTCGTAAACCCCATTTTGTTATTCAGCAGTATGGTGACCGTCCTCGACTTCGAGTCGAACCCTGAGTGGGAACCACCCACCCCTGATGGAACCATCAATTCACTAGACACGTGCTTTAAGATATGAACAGTGGTTTTAATCTACTTACAACAGAGCCAGCCTGTTCCGCGTTGAACTCTCGATGAACTGAACGACTGGCTCTGAGCATTGGTATTTATATGGCAGTCCAGGGGGGGAGTCGTGGGCGGAGCCAAGGGTGGAGCCCTGTACAAACTCCTAAGCATTCCCAGCGCTACTCCCCCTAGTGGTTCGGCAACGCAACTGCGCTTACAAATGAATGGTCTCATGTATATACAATACAGTGTGAATTACGGAGTTACATTCACCACATTCACCCCCTACAAAAAAATCAAGTCCGGCGGGGGTGGTGGTTCATAAATTGAGTCTGTCCGGTGGTCGGACTGTCCGCTGCGATCTGCGGAGCACCGGGGTTGCAGCCTCTTGCGGTGGCTGGATGGGTGTTGTGGGTTGGGGTACGATGGCGGACTCCAGGAAAGATCTCGTCCGAGCTCCATACCCGTCTGGTTCGACTGGGGACTGAGGGCGCTGGGGGTTAGCCGGTGCGGGCGCGCGGAACAGATGGGTTGCCCGGAACCAATGCAGCGAGCTAGTGGGCTCGGGAGCCCGAGGGGGTGGCAGGATGGGGTGTAGGGTGAGGGGTGCATCTGTAGTGATAGAGGGGACCCGGCGGGTGCAAGGTCCCGGAGGGATACCGTGTCCTGACGGCCGTCAGGGAACTCGACGAAGGCGTACTGGGGGTTTGAGTGAAGCAGGCGCACCTTCTCAACAAGGGGGTCGGTTTTGTGCGCCCTGACGTGTTTCCTCAGGAGTACAGGGCCCGGTGTCTTCAGCCATGCCGGAAGTGACACCCCCATGGTAGTGCCCCTGGGAAAAATGAAGAGCCTCTCATGAGGGGTCTGATTGGTCGCTGTGCATAAGAGCGTGGAGCGCGTCTGGGAGGACTTCCTGCCAATGGCAGACTGGGAGATTCCTGGACCGGAGGGTCAGTAGGACGGTCTTCCAGACCGTCGCATACTCCCTCTCCACCTGCCCGTTCCCCCTGGGGTTGTAGCTGGTAGTCCTGCTCGAGGCAATGCCCTTGTCGAGCAGGTACTGACGCAGCTCGTCGCTCATGAAGGACGAACCCCGGTCGCTGTGCACGTAGCTGGGGAAACCAAATAGGGTGAAGATACTATGCAGGGCCCTAATGACTGTGTGGGAGGTCATGTCGGGGCACGGGATAGCGAATGGAAAGCGGGAGAACTCATCTACGACGTTTAAGAAGTAGATGTTTTTGTTAGATGAGGGGATTGGCCCTTTAAAATCAATCGCGAGGCGTTCAAAGGGCCTCGAAGCCTTGACCAGGTGGGCCCTGTCTGGTCGACAGAAGTGCGGTTTGCACTCCGCACAGATCGGGCAGTCCCTGGTGACCGCTTTTACCTCCTCGTTGGAGAAAGGCAGGTTTTGGGCCCTGATGTAGTGGGCGAGCCGGGTGACCCCCGGGTGGCAGAGGTCATTGTGGATACTTTTTAATCGGTCGATCTGTGCGCTGGCGCATGTCCCGCGGGATAGGGCATCCGGAGGCTCGTTGAGCTTCCCGGGTCGATATTTGATATCGTAATTGTAGGTGGAGAGTTCGATCCTCCACCTCAGAATTTTATCGTTTTTTAGTTTGCCCCTTTGCGAGTTGTCGAACATGAAGGCAACCGATCTTTGGTCGGTGATGAGGGTGAACCTCCTACCTGCGAGGTAGTGCCTCCAGTGACGGATAGCCTCCACAATTGCTTGTGCTTCTTTCTCGACTGAGGAGTGTTGGAGTTCTGAAGCGGGGAGGGTACGGGAGAAAAATGCAACTGGTCTCCCTGCCTGGTTTAACGTGGCTGCAAGAGCTACCTCTGAGGCGTCGCTCTCTACCTGGAATGGGGTGGATTCATCCACCGCCCGCATGGCCGCCTTGGCGATGTCCTCCTTGATGCAGTTGAAGGCCTGGCAGGGGAAATAGTGTGGCCTTAAAGAGTGGGCCGGCTTTGTCCGGCTTTGTCCGCATATTGAGGGACCCACTGGGCGTAGTAGGAAAAGAAACCCAAGCACCGTTTGAGGGCCCTGGGACAATGAGGGAGGGGGAGTTCTAAGAGGGGTTGCATACGGTCCGGGTCTGGGCCCAGGACTCCGTTTTCCACGACATAGCCGAGGATGGCTAGTCTGGATGTGCGGAAAACGCATTTCTCCTTGTTATCAGTGAGGTTGAGTTTCTGTGCCGTCTGGAGAAAACGGTGGAGGTTGGCGTCGTGGTCCTGCTGGTCATAGCCGCAGATGGTGACATTGTCCAAGTACAGAAACGTGGCCCGCAGCCCGTACTGGTCCCCCATTCCGTCCATTGCTCGTTGGAACACCAAAACCCTGTTAATGACGCCGAAGGGGACCCGGAGGAAATGGAAGAGGCGGCCATCGGCCTCGAATGCCGTGTAGTGGTGGTCCTCCGGGATTGGGGGCTGGTGGTATGCAGACTTCAGATCCACCGTGGAAAAGAGCCGATACTGGGCGATCTGGTTTACCATGTCTGCAATCCTGGGGAGGGGATACACGTCAAGGAGCGTAAATCTATTTATGGTCTGACTATAGTCGACAACCATACGGAATTTTTCCCCGGTCTTCACGACCACCACCTGAGCTCTCCAGGGACTGTTGCTGGCCTCTATGATCCCCTCACTGAGAAGCCTTCGGACCTCCGATCTGATGAACACCCTATCCTGCAGGCTGTACCGCCTGTTGCGAGTGGCTACGGGTTTACAGTCCTGTGTGAGATTGGCAAAGAGGGGAGGGGGGAGATTCGCAGCGTGGCGAGGCTGCAGATAGTGAGTGGGGGCAGGGGCCTGCCGAAGCTGAGGGTGAGGCTCTTAAGGTTACATTGAAAATCTAGGCCTAATAAGAGTGGCGTGCAGAGTTCGGGCAAGACATAGAGTTGAAATTTAGCATAGCTAGCGCCTCGGATTGTGAGTGTCGCGGCGGTGCGCCCCTGGATCTGGACAGAGTGGGAGCCTGAAGCGAGAGAGATAGTTTGCCACACGGGGAAAACGGTAAGCGAACAGCGTCTTACCAGATCTGGGTGTATGAAGCTCTCAGTACTCCCGGAGTCGAAAAGGCATGGTGTGCTGTACCCGTTGATTTGGACCTCTGTCATCGAGTTTCGCAGATACTTCGGGCGCGATTGGTCCAGGGTGACTGAGCTGAGTTGCGGGTAGTCGGCGGCTCGATCAGCTGTGCTGGAGTGGCCCCGTGATGACTGCCCTCTGAGTTCGTAGTCGCCGAGGTGAGTTTCAGAGTTTGAAGGGGATCAATCCCAAGATAGCCGCCCCCATGAGTCGCACATAGCCGGCTGCATGGAGGAGGATTGCCAAGATAGCCGCCCCCATGAGTTGCACATGGCCGGCCGCATGGAGGAGGATTGCCAAGATGGCTGCCCCCATGAGTCGCACATGGCCGGCCGCATGGAGGAGGATTGCCAAGATGGCCGCCCCCATGAGTCGCACATGTCGGGTGGGGGCGGAGTCGGCATACAGGCTGCAGCATTTCGGGGCCTGCGGGCCTGTGAATTCAGGGACTAAGTGCTTTGAGCTGCGGGAGGGTTAGAGGCTGGGGCTTTCTTCGGCAGACACACTCTGGTATAGTGTCCTTTTCACCCGCAGCTGCTGCAGGTCACATTGCGGGTGGGCAATGCTGCCACGAGTGCTGATTCTGGCCGCAAAAGTGGCAGGCTAGGGCAGCATTGTGGCTGGGCGGTCGCACGGCGCAGGCCTGGGGGAGTCGCTAGTCGGGGGCCCATGATGGGGTCGCAGGGTCCGCGGGGAACGAGGTGAGGCTGCGGAAAGAGACCTCCATAGTGGTAGAAAGTTCAACAGTCGCTTCAAGATTTAGGGCCCCCTTTTCCAGCAGTCGCTGGCGCACGTAATTTGACCTAAGGCCCGCAACAAAGGCATCGCGTACAGCAAGTTCTCTATGTTCTGCCGCGGTAACCGCCTGGTAATTACAGTCACTAGATAAAGTTTTAAGTTCTCTCAGGAATTCTGCGAGCAGGGCAGCACGGTGGCCGAGTGGTCAGCACAACCGCCTCACGGCGCTGAGGTCCCAGGTTCGATCCCGGCTCTGGGTCACTGTCCGTGTGGAGTTTGCACGTTCTCCCCGTGTCTGCGTGGGTTTCGCCCCCACAACCCAAAAATGTGCAGAGTAGGTGGATTGGCCACACTAAATTGCCCCTTAATTGGAAAAAATAATTGGCTAATCTAAATTTTAAAAAAAAGGAATTCTGCGAGCGACTCCGTAGGCCGCTGGCGGCGAGTAATAAACACGTGTCGCGCATAGACTTCATTAACAGGCCTCACATACATTTTGTCGAGTAGCGCTAGGGCTTCAGTATACGAACTGGTGTAGTTTAGTTGAGTAGAGATTCTGTGGCTCACCCTCGCGTGCTGTAGGCTCATTTTCTGCTCCTCTGTTGTTTCGGCTGTGCTTGCTTCCGCCAGGTAGGCTTTAAAACACCGCAGCCAATGAGATCTCCCCTACCTGGCCCCCTTCCCCTCAGACCCTTCCCTTCAGCCCTCTCCTCTCAGCCCTTTCCCCTCAGCCCTCTCCCCTCATCCCGTACCGCGAACCACACCTCCCTCCACCCCCCTAACTATGATGGTGTATTGTGTGTTGCAGGGCCACGCGGTGACCAACCCGGAGCACCTGACGGACACTGCCCGCATCCAGCGCCTGGACGGCCAGCCAACGCAGACCAACCGGGCGCACCTGGCAGACACCGCCCGCATCCAGCGCCTGGACGGCCAGCCAACGCAGACCAACCGGGCGCACCTGGCAGACACCGCCCGCATCCAGCGCCTGGACGGCCAGCCAACGCAGACCAACCGGGCGCACCTGACGGACCCCGCCCGCATCCAGCGCCTGAGCGGCCAGCCAACGCAGACCAACCGGGCGCACCTGGCAGACCCCGCCCGCATCCAGCGCCTGAGCGGCCAGCCAACGCAGACCAACCAGGCGCACCTGGCAGACACTGCCCGGCCAGCGCCTGGACGGCCAGCCAACGCAGACCAACCGGGCGCACCTGGCAGACACCGCCCGGCCAGCGCCTGGGCGGCCAGCCTGCAGGGTCTGTAGCAGCAACGGGGAGGGTAGCTCCAACAACAGCCCCCCCGGCCCAGTCCAGTGACGACACGACGACACAGGACACCAGCACACAGGGGACAGACAGACATGAAAGGACACCACACGACACCAACACGGAGGGGACGGACAGACAGGACATGGCACCCCAGGGGTGCCCCGACCACAGGTCCGATAAAGACACTGAGGTTGCGTCACAACCTGGGGCTATCTGGGCACACGGCCTCCGCAGCCTCCGCGGTCCGGAATAGGGCTGCCGTTGCACAGGAAGCCATGGGCCAGAGCCAGCTGACCATCGCAGAGACGCTCAACAACCTGGCCCAGTCCCAGCAGGCCATGGCCCAGTCTCTGCAGGCCATCAGCGCCATTGGCCGGCCGATGAACGGCATTGTACAGAGCCAGACACGGATGGCGTACTCCCTGAGCTCCATGGCCATGAACGTACAGACCCTGGTCAATACCAGCGCGGGCCTCCAGGACTGGCAGTGCCAGGTGATGCTGGTGCCCCAGGTGATGCTGGTGCCCCAGGTGCCGGATCCGCCATCCCATCCCCATCCCATGGAGAGCCCCAGGGCCCACCGGGCACCCTGGGGGGGGGGGGGGAGGTGCTGGGGCCCGTCCCCCTGCAGGGGGGGGCCTGGAACCCCGCACCACTCCCCCTCCCCCCCCCCCCCACTGCACTTGGTGGGCAGCAGGCAGAACAATTGCCCAAGGTGAGGCCTCAGAAAGTGGCCGCCAACGGGGACCCCAGTCACAGGGCAGGAATCACAGGAGCCCAGTTCTGCTGTACCGTCTGGGGGAACACCTAGACATAGTCATAGGGTCCGTAAGGCCAGAACGGTAGAAACGGATGAGTGAGTTGACACGGGTGCTGGGCACAGATTAGTTAGATGGGCCAGGGCACCTGTACAGGACGTCTGTTATTAAACACATTCCACACCTATGTGAACTGCCTCTTTACTCTGTCCGATGCATGCGGGGGTGGGGTGGGGACCCCGGCCATAAGACAGGGTCATGAGATGCAGTGTCAGAGCTGTATGCAGAGTCCACCCAGGTGGAAGGTCGTGATGTGGCCATGAGTCAGACATTGTCAAACAATGTATGGCTTGGAGCCCATCGCAGAGCAGGCTGTCATCATCTTCCATGTCTTGTGGCAGACCCGCATACACCATCGACCGTGCCCCCATCCCGTTGTGCCGCAGGCGGATGTGTCATGGAGCATCATGACAGGTAAAGGCTTGGAGGGCCGAAAGGCTGTTCCTGTGCTGCGTTGTTCTTTTTTATAATTTTACCTTTCCCTTCCCCAACATTTGCTATCCTTTCCATTAGAACACTGGTCCCAGGTCGGTTCAGGTAGAGACCATCACAATGTTACAGATCCCTCCTGTCCCAATATTGGTGCCAGTGCCCCATGAAATGGAACCCCTCTTTCCCGCACCACCAGTCCAAAGATGTGCAGGTTAGATGGATTGGCCATGCTAAATTGCCCTTAGTGTACAAAAAGATTAGTTTGGGTTACTGGGTTACGGGGATAGGGTGTAGGCGTGAGCATAGGTAGGGTGATCTTTCCATGGGTCGGTGCAGACTCGATGGGCCGAATGGTCTCTTCCTGCAGTGTAAATTCTATGTCTATGTCTATACCACTCCTTTAGCCATGTGTTTACTTCCCTAGTTTTCTCATTCCTATGCCAATTTGCATGTGGCTCAGGTAGTATTCCACAGATTATAACCCTTGAGGTCCTGTTCTTTAATTTTGTTCCTAGTTCATGATAATCCCCAACTCTTTCCTAGTTTGTCCCAAAGTGGACCACAACAACTGGAGCCTCCCCCTCCCACTCCAGTATCCTTTCAAATCGGTTAGAGAGGTCCCTCACCCTGGCACCGGGCGGGACTCTCGGTCCTGCTTGCAAAAGATGCGATCAGTTCCTCTAATTATAGAATACCCTACAACTACCACTTGTCATGTGAGAGTGCCTTTAAGAATTGGATGTTTAAGAAATGTACCTTTAAGAAATGAAGCTGATCATATTACTGAAGTGAATTCACAGAGGGGGAGCTGAGCTCACTTCTGCCTGAGGAGTTTTTTTCAGGTTTGAAGAAAGCTTGGGTGTGGCTGTGAGCTGCATTGCCGGTGATCTCTGCCATGAAGGACTATGTCTTAATCCTTTGGTGAAATCGGAATTGTAAAACGGTCTCGGTATTGAATATAAATCTAGTGTGCTTCTGTTTGAAGGATTTGTTAAGTCTTTTGGATGTGTAAAGGAAAGGTTTGCAGGGACCTCCAGTTGCGGCAATGATTGGGTGAGCCGCACATTCGGGGGCTCTCACTCTGGCGGGGCTTTAGGACCTGATTCCCCGCGATAGCGGGACTGTGGAGCGGCGAAAGGACGGCCACGGAGGTGCGGAGGAGCGGGCAGCGCTGAATGGAACCGCGGGACAGCAGGAAGCAACGAAAACGGGAGAGGAAGGGACAAAGGCAAGGTGCAGGAGAAGCTGACCCGGGACCCAAGATGGCGGACCTGCGGACCTCGGACCCAGCAATCCAGCAAGCGCTGGAAAACATGCTGCAGGTTATTAAGAGCAGCTTTGAGTCGCTGAAGCGGGATAACTTGGACCCACTTCAGAAGGCAGTGGATCAGCTGAACCAGAGGCTGGATGCCCAGGGCGAAAAAGTTAAGAAGCTGGGAGAGGCGGTGGAGGAGCAGGCGGATGCGCAGACGATTGCGGCGCTAGAAGTCGACGGGTTGAAGGAGAGACAGAGAAGACTGCTGGACAGAGTAGAGGAGTTGGAAAATAGAGCCCGCAGACAAAATTTGAGGATCATTGGCCTGTTGATGCAGCTGATGAGGGCTGAAATCTTTCCGCGACCGCTGGAGCTGGAGGGGGCACACAGAGTGCAGGCGAGGCAGGGGCGGCCGGGGGGACCACCCCATCCGATGGTGATTAGGTTCCACAGGTTTATGGAAAAGGAGCGGGTGCTGCGGTGGGCAAAGAGCGCCAGGAGCAGCACGTGGAATAACAGTGTTCTTCGCATATACCAGGACCTAAGCCAGGAGGTGGCTAGGCGTCGAGCAGCCTTTAAACAAGTCAAGGAGGTGTTGTTCAAGAAGCACGTGATGTTTGGTCTGCTGTTCCCGGCCCGTCTTTGGGTTACGCATCAGGGTCAACATCACTACTTCTCCAAGCCCGAAGAAGCGATGGACTTTGCGAGGGATCAGGGGCTGATCCCGAAAAGTGGTCCCACGGACGCAAACTAGGGTCCGAGAACTACCTTTTGAAGGGACGCCGATTGTGCCTAGGCTGTTAGTCGACTGTTTACTGTTTTAAAGGTGCCATGTGGGGTATTTGGGGTTTTTTTCTTCAGTTTTTTGTGTGGGCAATTTCTACCTGGGGGTGTGTGTGGGGGGAGGGGGGGGGAGGGGGAGGGAGCCCCCCCGTCCTCCCCCCCCGTCTTGTTGAGTCTTTTTCCTGTTTTCTGTTTTTGTTGCTTTTATTTTATTTTCTTGGGTCTTTCTGCTGTGATGGGTACCTTTTGTTGGGCTCACTGAGTGCACTGGAGCCGGTATTGTTACAAAGGGGTGGCCAGTCAGCAATGGGGATTAAAGACGTGGGTTGGGGGCTTTCGTTTTATTTATGTTTATGGTTTGTTAGGTTTGTTTCGGGTGGGGGTTGTAGGGGTAATGGGGTATTGCGGGGTTATCTTATTAATGCTCGGAAAGGGACATGGGCTAACACTTTTCTGTGTACGCGGCGGAAACTGTATTGCACCTGGAGCAACCTCGCGGGGCGGTTTGAGGTTTACATTTTGTTTGCCCTTCCTGTGTTAGTGAGATTGCTCCAGTGGGTTGGAGGGGGGGGGGGGGATGGTGTGCTGGGAAGTGGGGATGAGATCGGGACACAATGGGAATACAGGTGGGTGCCAGAGTGATGAGTCACCGGGCTAGCAGATTGGCTAGTCAAGGGAGTCAGGTGGGGGGGGGGGAGAATACGCCGCCAGCTGCCGACTCAAGCTTACCACAAGCCTGCGCCGCGCGGCAGCCAGCCAACTCCGGGGGGGCAGCGCTGCACGGCGCAGAGCACGACCTGCAACGGGTGCGGGAAGAACGGCCACTTTGTTTCCGTTTGCCAGGCCCGGTCGGTCGCCGCTGTTTCCAGGCCCGGCATTGCTACACCCCCCCACGTGTGTGATCCAGGGGCACCGCCATCCTCTTCACCACAAGCCATGTGTGGCCCACAGGTGCCGCCACCTTTGATGCCGCCCGCCATGTGCGCCCGTGGGCGCCGCCTCTTCGGCGCCATTTTGGACCGTGCCTCAGGACCCCTGCTCATTGGGCCGTTTGCTGCCCGCTGATGCTTCCGCCACCGCTGATCAGCCCGGCACCTCCCAACATCTTCCGCAGCTCGCATCCATCACCCTGGATCAGTCTCAGCCCCGCAACCTCGCGACCGCTACGACAACGGTAAAGATCAACGGGCACGAAACAAACTGCCTCTTTGACTCCGGGAGCATAGAGAGTTTCATCCACCCCATGGTAAGGCGCTGCTCCCTTCCAGTACACCCGTCACCCAGAAAATCTCCCTGGCCTCCGGATCTCATTCCGTGGAAATCCGGGGGTACTGCCTCGCAACCCTCACCATTCAGGGTGTAGAGTACAGCAACTGCAGCCTCTACGTCCTCCCCCATCTCTGCGCTGCCCTGTTACTAGGCCTTGATTTTCAATGCCACCTCCAAATCCTTACTCTGAAATTTGGCGAACCCCTGCCCCCCCTCACCGTCTGCGGCCTCACGACCCTTAAGGTCAATTCACCGTCACTGTTTGCAAACCTCACACCGGACTGCAAGTCCGTCACCACCAGGAGCAGACAATACAGTGCGCAGGACAGGGCCTTTATCAAATTGGAGGTCCAACGGCTTCTGCGGGAGGGGATCATTGAGGCCAGCAACAGCCCCTGGAAAGCTCAAGTGGTGGTAGTGGTAGTAGCACAGGATGGTCATTGACTACAGCCAGACCATCAGCCAGTACACGCAGCTCGACGCGTACCTCCTCCCACGTATATTTTATATGGTCAATCAGATTGAGCAGTATCGAGTCTTCTCCACAGTTGATTTGAAGTCTGCCTACCACCGCCCAGAGGACCGCCAATACACTGAGTTCGAAGCAGATGGCTGCCTCTATCACTTCCTTAGGGTTCCCTTCGGCGTCACCAATGGGGTCTTGGTCTTCCAGCGAGAGATGGACCGAATGGTTGACCAGTACAGACTGCGGGCCACCTTCCCGTACCTAG
The DNA here is from genome assembly GCF_902713615.1 of Scyliorhinus canicula. Classification (NCBI taxonomy): domain Eukaryota; kingdom Metazoa; phylum Chordata; class Chondrichthyes; order Carcharhiniformes; family Scyliorhinidae; genus Scyliorhinus; species Scyliorhinus canicula. Next base: position 126,861,602 of record NC_052151.1, on the reverse strand, counting down.
ATAACGTCACCATCTGTGACCACGATCAGCAGGACCATGACGCAAACTTCCAAAAATTCCTCCATACCGCCAAACTCCTTAACCTCAACTACAATAAGGAGAAATGCGTGTTCTGCACCAACCGCTCAGCCATCCTTGGCTATGTAGTGGAAAATGGAGTCCTAGGGCCCAACCCCGACCGAATGCGCCCCCTCCTGAAACTCCCTCTCCCACACTGTCCCAAGTCCCTGAAATGATGCCTGGGGTTTTTCTCGTATTACGCCCAGTGGGTCCCGAATTATGCGGACAAGGCCCGCCCACTCATCAAGTCCACAGTTTTTCCCCTGACGGCTGAGGCCCGCTAGGCCTTCAACCACATCAAGACGGACATCGCCATGGCCACGATGCACGCAGTCGACGAGACCCTTCCCTTTCAGGTGGAGAGCGATGCATAAGACGTAGCTCTGGCCACCACAATCAACCAGGCCGGAAGACCCGTGGCTTTCTTTTCCTGCACCCTCCATGCCTCCAAGATTCAGCACTCCTCTGTCGAAAAGGAGGCCCAAGCCATTGTGGAAGTTGTGCGACATTGGAGGCATTACCTGGCTGGCAGGAGATTCACTCTCCTCACTGACTAACGGTCGGTTGCCTTCATGTTTAATAATATACAGCGGGGCAAGATCAAAAATGACAAGATCTTGTGTGGAGGATTGAGCTCTCCACCTATAACTATGAGATCTTGTATCGCCCGGGGGAGCTCAACGAGCCCCCTGTGCCCTATCCCGCGGTACGTGTGCCAGCGCACATGTGGACCGACTCTGGGCTCTCCACTATGACCTCTGCCACCTGGGTGGGTCATCCGATTCTTCCATTTTGTTAAGGCCCACAACCTGCCCTACTCCATTGAGGAGGTCAGGACCGTCACCAGAGACTGCCAAGTCTGCGCAGAGTGCAAGCCGCACTTCTACTGGCCAGATCGAGCGCACCTGGTGAAGGCTTCCCGCCCCTTTGAGCGTCTCAGAATGGACTTCAACGGGCCCCTCCCCTCCACTGACCAAAACGTGTGATTCCTCAATGTAACTGATGAGTACTCCCGGTTCCCTTTCGCCATCCCGTGCCCTGACATGACTTCTGCCCCGGTCATCAAAGCCCTGCACAGCATCTTCACTCTGCTCGGTTTCCCCACCTACATCCACAGCGATCAGGGATCCTCCTTTATGAGCGATGAGCTGCGTCAGTTCCTGCTCAGCAAGGGCATCGCCTCGAGCAGGACGACCAGCTACAACCCCCGGGGAAACGGGCAGGTGGAGAGGGAGATCGGGACGGTCTGGAAGGCTGTCCTGCGGGCACTGCGGTCTAGACATCTCCCAGTCTCCCGCTGGCAGGAGGTCCTCTCCCACTCCATCCGGTCGCTCCTGTGCATTCGCCACTAATGAGACCCCTCACGAACATGTGTTTGCCTTCTCCAGGAAATCCACCTCCGGGATCTCGCTCCCAACATGGCTGACAGTTCCTGGACCCGTCCTCCTCCGGAAGCATGTGCGGAGCCATAAATTGAATCCCTTGGTTGAGAAAGTCCACCTCCTCCATGCAAACCCACAATACGCCTACATGGCACACCCCGATGGGCAACAGGACACAGTCTCCCTCCGGGACCTGGCACCTGCTGGGTCCCCACCCACAACCCCCAACCTGACACCGCTCCTCACACCCTGGTTGCCTCAGTCACCCCTGCGGCACCCACCCTCCCTCCAGCGAACCTCACCGCAGCCCCCACCCCAGCAGGATCCATCCCCTCACTGGATCCACTAAGGGGTGGCAATGAAGAGAACAACACACTCCCGGAGTCGCAGGTGACCACGTTGGCACCCACATCACCACCAGGACTGAGGCTATTGCAGCGGAGGGTCAAAGCCACCGCCAGACTTAATCTGTAATGTTTTTCGTCACCCCTGCCGGACTCTTTTTTTAAACAGGGGATGAATGAGGTAAACACCGCTAGTAACACATTGCATGTATTACAGTACTGCCCATGTATTACAGGTACCATGGTAAATCCCTGTCTGCTGGCTCCTCCCAGCAGGCGGCGTATAAAAGTGTCTGTTCTCCTGCGCTGCTCCCATTCTGGTTCCAGCTACAGGAGGCACAATATCTAGTGCAATAAAGCCTCGATTGTTTCACTATTCTCGTGGTAATTGACGGTGCGTCACTCTGATCCTCCGAGACTGCTCCCTGGAGACTAGGCCGTGAATCCCCAAGGGAAGTTACTTTATATACTCACTGCTCCGATCCTCCACCCTCCGAGACTGCTCCCTGGAGACTAGGCCACGGATCCCCAAGGGAAGTTACTTTATATACTCACTGCTCCGATCCTCCACCCTCCGAGACTGCTCCCTGGAGACTAGGCCGCGGATCCCCAAGGGAAGTTACTTTATATACTCACTGCTCCGATCCTCCACCCTCCGAGACTGCTCCCTGGAGACTAGGCCGTGAATCCCCAAGGGAAGTTACTTTATATACTCACTGCTCCGATCCTCCACCCTTCGAGACTGCTCCCTGGAGACTAGGCCGCGAATCCCCAAGGGAAGTTACTTTATATACTCACTGCTCTGATGCTCTGCTTTTCAAGATTGCTACCTGGAGACTAGTTTCTCAGTAATTTTTGTATAGAAAGCGATGTTGTCAAACAAAATGCCCAACATAAGGCGGAGTGGAATGGAGTGGGGATGGATATTATTAAATTGTAAACATTGTACTTCAGTGCTGTGATGATTGTCCCTTTAAGGGAAACACAGCAACAAATGGTCACCTGGCCTGGTGGACCGATTGGAGCACAGAATAGAAATCACAAAATCATCCTCGAGGGGAGGGGAGTCCTTTTTTTGTTTTTAAAGTATTTTTATTAAGGTTTAGCAGAATTTTTCTTAATAAAACAGTAGTAACCATAATAGCAAAACAAACTGGAGTGAACATTGACATGGTGCAAAAAGAGAATATACAATAACAATTAAATAAACATTACCCCACGCGACCCAGTCTTCCTACACCATCCCAATGAAGCACTCACCCCCCTCCCCCACGGATTGCTGCTGCTGCTGACATTTTAATTTTCCCCGAGAAAGTCGACGAACGGCTGCCACCTCCGAGAGAACCTTAGCGTAGACCCTCTTAAGGCAAACTTTATTTTCTCGAGGCTGAGAAACCCAACCATGTCGGTAACCCAAGTCTCTACACTCGGGGGCTTTGAGTCCCTCCACATTAATAAAATCCGTCTCCGGGCTACTGGAGAGGCAAAGGCCAAGACGTCGGCCTCTTTCGCCCCCTGAACTCCTGGGTCTCCTGACACTCCAAAGATCGCTATCTCTGGACTCGGCACCACCCGTGTGTTAAGCACCTTGGACATTGCCCTTGCAAACCCTTGCCAGAACACTCTAAGCTGCGGGCATGCCCAAAACATGTGGACATGGTTTGCAGGGCTACCCTTGTAAATGTAAAAAAAAAGAAAACCATTTGTTGGATATAGTTCTCCACCACCCCCGAGTTGGATACAACTGAGGCTTTATTGCTCTAAGATATGTGGCCTCCCACAGCAGCTAGCGAAATGGCTGCAGCATGGGGGACACACATATTTATACTCCGCCTACTGGGCGGAGCCAGCAGGCAAGGACTACCAACATACCTGTAGTACAGATCCTACCATACATCACCTAATAGAGGTGCAACAGTGGTTTACCACATTCACCCCCTGTTAAAATTGAGTCCGACGGGGGTGGTGGAGAACTATATCCAACAAATGGTTTTCTTTTTTTTTACATTTACATTTACATTTTTTTGGTAGAGAGAAAAAAAATGTCTTTTGAAGTCCAGTGGACCAGTTAGAGGTTTAACCGGTTCGGGGCCTTGATGTGCCGCTGGGAGCGACATAGTGGTGGCGTCGATGCCGATGCTGGTCTGATGTCCGGTGCCTCTTCATCCTCGGGCGTGGGCAGGGAGAGGATGGATGGTCCAGGGGGGGTTGCTGCTGGGAGCGCCGGGGGAGGGGAGGGTGGTGCCGGGCCAGGGGTGTGTGTGTGTGTGTGACCTGCTGGTGCCAGGTCCCTGAGGGAGACAGTATCTAGGCGGCCATTGGGGTACGCCACGTAGGCCTACTGGGGGTTTGCATGGAGCAATTGCACCCTTTCCACCAACGGGTCCGCCTTGTGGAGTCGGACGTGCCTATGGAGCAGGACGGGTCCTGGAGCTGTGAGCCAAGTCGGGAGCGACACCCCGGATGTGGACTTCCTGGGGAAGGCAAAGAGACGTTCATGGGGTGTGTTGTTAGCGGCGGTGCACAGTAGTGACCGGATGGAGTGTAGTGCATCAGGGAGGACCTCCTGCCAGCGGGAGGCTGGGAGGTTCCTGGACCATAGGGCCAGCTGGACGGCCCTCCAAACCATCCCGTTCTCCCTCTCCACCTGCCCGTTTCCCCGGGGGTTGTAGCTTGTCGTCCTGCTGGAGGCGATACCCCTGCTGAGCAGGAACTGACGCAGCTCCTCACTTATGAATGAGGATCCCCTGTCACTGTGGATGTAGGTGGGGAAACCGAACAGAGTGAAGATCGTGTTGAGGGCTTTGATGACGGCGGCAGACATCATATCGGGGCATGGGATGGTGAAGGGGAATCTGGAGTACTCATTGACCACACTGAGAATATATGTGTTGCGGTCAGTGGAGGGGAGGGGCCCTTTGAAGTCCACGATGAGGCGTTCAAAGGGGCGGGAGGCCTTCACCAGGCACGCACGGTCCGGCCGATAGAAGTGCGGCTGGCACTCCGCACAGACTTGGCAGTCACTGGTGATTGTCCGTCCGTCCTCGACGGAGTAGGGCAGATTGCGGGCCTTTATGAAATGGTACAACCGTGTGACTCCCAGGTGACAAAGGCTGACGTGCAGAGTCCGGATCGGTCCACTTGTGCGCTGGCACATGTACCTCAGGATAGGGCATCGGGGGGCTCGTTGAGCTTACTGGGGCGACACAAAATCTCGTAATTGTAGGTGGAGAACTCGATCCTCCACCTCAAGATCTTATCATTCTTGATCTTGCCCCGCTGTGTGTTATTGAACATGAAGGCTACTGACCGTTGGTCAGTGAGGAGAGTGAATCTCCTGCTGGCCAGGTAATGCCTCCAATGCTGCACAGCTTCAACGATAGCCTGGGCCTCTTTTTCGACGGATGAGTGCCGAATTTCTGAGGCATGAAGAGTGCGGGAAAAGAATGCCAAGCAGCGGCTGGACCTCGGACTTGATGAAGGTTCTTGTCCTGGGTGCTGTACCGCCTGCTCCTGATGGTGACCGGTTTGCAATCTGAGGTTAGATTTGCAAAGAGGGAAGGCGGATTGACCTTTAGGGTCGCGAGGCCGCACACAGTGAGGGATGGTAGAGGCCCGCCGAATTTCAGGGTTAAGCTCTGGAGGATGCACTGGAAGTCCAGGCCGAGTAGTAGGGCAGAGCAAATGTTAGGGAGGATGTAGAGGCGGAGGCTGCTGAATTCTATGCCCAGGACCATGAGTGTGACCGTACAGTATCCCCAGATCGCCATGGAATGGGATCCGGAGGCCAGGGAGATTTTTTGGGTGGCGGGATATACCGCGAGGGAGCAGCGCCTTATCGTATCCGGGTGGATGAAGCTTTCGATGCTCCCGGAATCCAGCACGCAAGTGGTCATGTGTCCATTGATTTTAACGCTGGTCAATGCGGTGGCCAGGTTGTGCGGACGAGGCAGGTCGATGAGACGAGTCGTGGTCGGTCGTCGCTGGTGTCGGATGATGGAGAGCCGGGGGGGGCACAGGTCCTGGAACGCTCCATGTGCCGTGGGGGAGACAAGATGGCGGCGCCTGAAGATATTGAGGACAAAATGGCGGCACTCATGGGCCGCATGTGGCGGGGTTGAACAAGATGGCGGCACCCATGGGTTATAGAACATAGAACATAGAACAGTACAGCACAGAACAGGCCCTTCGGCCCTCGATGTTGTGCCGAGCAATGATCACCCTACTTAAACCCACGTAATCCGTATACCCGTGACCCAACAACCCCCCCCTTAACCTTACACTACGGGCAATTTAGCATGGCCAATCCACCTAATTTGCACGTGTTGCTCGGAGGGGAAGATGGCGGTGCCCACTGGCCGCGCATGGTCCGGGGAGGTGAAGATGGCGGCGCCCATTGTCCGTAAATGAGGGGGGTGGGGGCGATAGCGGCGACTGCGTGGGCCTGACACACCGTGGCGAAGTGCCCCTTCTTACCGCAAGCCTTACAAAGGGCAGCACGGGCCGGGTAGTGTTGGCGGGGGGTGTATCTGCTAGCTGCAAAAGTAACAACGGAGACCCCTCGGGGTTCACTGGCTAGCGCGAGGCGCAGGTGTATTGGCTGCGTAAGGCCCCTGCTGGGGCGGCCGTCTGTGGGGTCCACAATGCGTAGGAGGGGTGGGCCGCGCGGCTGGGGGTGTAGGCCTGAACATTGCGCGAGGCGACCGTCATAGGGAGCGCTAGTTTCTTTGTCTCTGCGAGATCGAGCGTGGCCACTTCTAAATGTCGCTGGCGTATGAGGTGCGACCCAATCCCCGTAACAAATGCGTCCCGCATGAGGAGGTTTGAATGTTCAGTGGCCGTAACGGCCTGACAGTCACAGTCCTGGACGAGTGGGATTAGGGCCCGCCAGAAGTCTTCAATGGACTCACCAGGGAGTTGAGAGTAAATGGCGAGTACGTGCTTGGCGAAGAGCGTGTTCGTCTTCTGCGCGTAATTCACTTTGAGAAGCATCATAGCTTCGGCATAGCTTGGCGCGTCCTGGCGGAAAGACGCTGGAGCTCAACCTTGAGTACAGCCTCTGAGACAGGGCTGGGCGCCGAGTTGATGTACGTCTCGAAACAAGCTAGCCAGTGTTGAACGTCCTTTTTGGCGTTGCTTGAATGCGGATCCAGCTGCAGGCGATCCGGTTTGATACGGAGGGCCATCTTCTGAAAATCTTAGAGCAATAAATTGATGCATGATCAATTGCACAAAGACTTGGGTCTTGAGTTGGATACAACTGAGGCTTTATTGCTCTAAGGTGTGTGGCCTCCCACAACAGCTGGCAAAATGGCTGCAGCATGGGGGACATACATACTTATACTCCGCCTACTGGGCGGAGCCAGCAAGCAGGGATTACCAACGTACCTGTAGGACAGGTCCAACCATACATCACCTAATAGAGGTGCAACAATGGTTCACCACATTCCGAGTATGGATAGATCTCCCATCCTTCTGATGCCTGCCCTCTGCCAGCTCTGGAACCCACCATCCATCCTACCCGGGACAAACCTGTGATTGTTGCATATCGGGGTCCAGACCGACGCTCCCTCCACCCTCTTGCACCTCCTCCACTGTCCCCAGATCCGCAGTGTCGCCACCACCACCGGACTTGTGGAGTAACGGGTCGGCGAGAATGGCAAAGGAGCCGTTATCAAAGCTCCCAGACTAGTACCTTTACATGACGCCGCCTCCAGCTGCTCCCACGCCGCCCCCCTCCAATCACCTGCTTCCTAATCATAGCTATATTGGCCACCCAGTAGTAGTTTCGAAAGTTTGGCAGCACCAACCCACCCCCCCGATTCCGCTCCAACAGCAATCTCCTTCCTCGCGGAGGGGAGTGCTCTTTGGCAGAAGGCATGTAGGGAGCTAGATGTCGTGATCTGGATCTCGCTTTCACTGGGCGAGATCCAGATCAGCATATTTAAATGAGACATACAGCTCTGCGTATCTCCAGCAACCAGGCTACTCTGCAAAATTATAATTTTTATATTTAAAAAATGGACAAGGCTTTACCCTGACGAGCCATGACTCATTCCGGAGGAATTTCTCACCTTGAGACAATCAGCAGGGTGTAATTCTCTTTAAAAAAGGTACTGATGCCACTTCCTGAAGCTGGCCACCAGAGAGGCTGTGTCTTCACGTTCAAAAGCAACTGCTTGTTACTCAGAGTGCAGAATTTTCCTTCTTTGTCTAAGTGCTGGCTCAGATGAGTCAGGCAGCGTGCAGCTCGCTGGCTATACTTGGAATGAAATAAATCTTGGAGTCGTGTCCCATGCTGGCATGCTTGTGGGCTTGGCCTGAAAGGCGAACAAGAGAGGAGTGCTGGGCCCAGTGCCGTGGTTCTGCGGTGGGCATGCCCCTCTTCCCCCACACCCCCTGGCTGTACTTACCTGAGCGACACCAGCAGATTCCCGGCGTCTGGATCACGTTTTTACAAACGTATAAACCTCACCGACGTGGCGTCACATCAGTGATGGGTTAGATCCCAATGTGGGGGATAATACGGGGAAGACACTAATGAGGTGATGAAAAGATAAAGATTGTCCTGCCCCTCCTGGGCGGAGACCTTAAGTACTCATTTTTCATTTAATTTCATTTTTATTACTCACTTGTGAGATTCTCATTTTTGGCCTCTTGTGGAATGTTGCACCCACGTCATCATAATAATAATCTTTATTATTGTCACAAGTAGGCTCACATTAACACTGCAATGACGTTACTGTGAAAATCCCTTAGTCGCCACGTTCCGGCGCCTGTTCGGGTACACTGAGGGAGAATTCAGAATGTATAATTCACCTATCAAGCACGTCTTTTGGGACTTGTGGGAGGAAACCGGAGCACCCGGAGGAAACCCACGCAGATATGGGGAGAATATGCAGACTCCGTACAGACAGTGAACCAAGCCGGTATCGAACCTGGGACCCTGGCGTCGTGATGTACCTATTGATGTGCCATTTGTCAATGTACTCTGTCAATTATTCTTTTGTCTTCTATGTATGATCTGCGTTTGTTCCCTTGGTCACAGAAAAATACTTTTCACTGTACTTTGGTACATGTGCCAATAAATATCAATCAATCAATCAGTGAAGCAACAGTGCTAACCAATGTGCACCATTTGCAGTGAGGAAAACACTGGCACAAAATGCCAGCCATAATATCTAATGTGGCATTAATGGTCCAATTGTACCTGCACCAAAACACAATGGGTGCGATCTACCGGCCACATCGCCACTGATCGGGAGAGCAACATGGCCGGTAGCTACCAGGAGAAGCCTCACACGGGCTTCCGGGAGAGCAACATGGCCGGTAGCTACCAGGAGAAGCCTCACACGGGCTTCCGGGAGAGCAACATGGCCGGTAGCTACCAGGAGGAGCCTCACACTGGCTTCAGGGAGAGCAACATGTCCGGTAGCTACCAGGAGAAGCCTCACACGGGCTTTTGGACAGTCATGCACCTCGTGAGATCAACCCTAGTCCCATGAAGCAGTGCAACCAGAATCCCACCCACAATGGGTGGACCAGGCCGCGTGTGCTTAAGTAGGTTTGAAAGTAGGTTTTAAACCTCCTAAGTGAACTTACCTGTGATCTACCAGCCTCCCGGGATCGGACTCCCAAAGGAGGCATCAGACAGGCACCATTCAGTATTGGTCCACACAAACATGGACCAGGAGGAATGGCACCAAGGTGGTCTCCCGGGCCATTGGAGGCTGTTGAGTAGTCAGGGATAGGGCAGAGTGGCCCCCTATCCCTCCACCTGGAACATGGACACCTTGGCATTGCCCAGCTGGCACGTTGGCACTGCCACCCTAGCAGGTTATAGGGTAGTGAAAAGGGCATATGGGACACTTGCCGTTATCAATCGAAGCATTGGTTACAAAAGCAGGGAGGTCATATTGGAGTTGTATAGAACTTTGGTGAGACCACAGCTGGAGTACTATGTGCAATTCTGGTCGCCACATTATAGGAAGGATGTGATTGCGCTGGACGGGGTGCAGAGGAGATTCACAAGATGTTGCCTGGAATGGAACATTTACGTTATGAAAAGAGGTTGGATAGGCTTGGATTGTTTTCGTTGGAGCAGAGAAGATTGAGGGGCGACCTGATCGAGGCGTACAAGATTATGAGGGCCATGGATAGAGAGCAGCTGTTCCCCTTAGTTGAAACGTCAGTTATGAGCGGACACAAGTTCAAGGTGAGGGGGCAGGTTTAGGGGGGATTTGAGGAAAAACCTTTTTACCCAGAGGGTGGTGACCGTCTGGAATGCACTGCCTGGGAGCGTGGTAGAGGCGGGTTGCTTCACATTGCTCATAGGTGGGGGACCCATAAGCTCACTTAGAGATCAGGGCACCCTTTGAAAATGGCAGCCCGATCTTTGAGTTCAGCTCCCCAGTGTGATGAAAATAATTCTACATGTGGGCTAACTGGTAATAAACTCCCCAGGGCCCAAAACAGTGATGGGGCTGCAATCTAAAGGTGACTAAGTGTGGCAGTGAGCAGGAACTGCCTCGAGCTTCTCGACAGTCAACCTGGCAAGGCCGTCACTGGCATGAAACATTAATTGGCCCACTTAACAAGGGCACACGGGCTTCAGGGCATAAATGATTGTCCCACCAGCTGAATCGCCGGGACTGCGTCCGCCAGCTCCCTGCTAATAAGGGCCAGCAGTACTTAAACCGATCCCATAGAGCATTCCCCACACAGCTCGCAGCCATGTCACTGAGGAGACCAGCACCAAGATTTGGGGATGCCGACCAGGACAGACTGTTGAATGTGGTTGAGTGCAGACAGGATGCAGTGTTCCCCCCTGAGGGGCTCGGAGGGTCAGCCACAGGGCAGCCAGTGCCCCTGGGAGAAAGTGACAGCGGCTGTCAGCTCAGGGAGCATCATCAGGAGACATAGCGGCAGAGAAGGCTCAGCAGGTCAAAGATCATTGTCCCTCCCCCTCCAGCGCATCACCCCACTGCTGTGCCAGGTTGTTGAGGGCACAGCAGACCACCAGAAAGCGGGTGACCCTCGGGGGGGAGGGGGGGGGGGTCGTGTACTGCAATGTATCACCAGAGTGGTGGAGGCATCGGAAACACATTTTAAGCAGTCTGATGCTGAGGCTGGCATGGTCAGTGGGAATTATGGGTGGTCTGTGAGACAGACAGGCAGGAGCTGGAGTTGCCCCCGTTATGCTTACACACGATCCAGGAGGTGGCATAGCAGACCCGCTGGTGCTGAGACTCTAACTCCAGGTAAATAGCCTGTTACTGTCTACCATCTTACCCTTGAGCAGGCAGAAAGTGTTCTTTGTGGGTAAATTGTCTGACCTGCATCCACACTGTGAACTACTCAAATATTGTAGCTTATGATTTCAGGACTAACTCAACTCCAAATGCCTTCTCCTACCATGGAAGTCTTCACTTCCGGAAAGATGGATTACCCTGCAACAGTCAGTCTGCTATCCTCCAAAGGAATATTCCATTAGACGTTTGATGCAGGACTCTGGTAAAACCGTAACTTGTTTTTTCAGGGTCTTGCCCTGTACCCCCTTTCTTTCCCTTCCTTTATAGTAGGAATGCAAAATGGGTCAGACACTACAAAAATCCCTTTCTTACATTTGTGTGTGAAGTAAATTTACCCTCTTATTTGATCTTATCTTGAGTCTGCAGTACAAGTTAGAGGATTGGAATACTCGAAGTCTAAGGCTTGGGGAAAATATGACACCATTTATAAAGGGGGGAAACCAAAAACACCTTTCTTTGGACGGGTAGTGAGAGCAGATACAGGGCTGATAAAATTAATCACCCTCTCGTCCGTGACAATAGGTATATTAATGGTCCCATTCAAGGCAGACACTGATAAAATTATAATGGGGAATAAGAAAATGATGGAGACATTAAACATCTGCTTTATATATGTCCTCACAGTAGAAGGTAAAAAACATTCCTGAAATAATCCTGAATCAATGGTCCAGCGAGAATGAGGATCTTAAAAATAATTAGTATGAGGACAGAAGTTGCACTGGAGGAATTAGTGGGAGGAATTTTCCCAGGCCAGGTGAATTGGCTGTGGGATGGGATGGGGAAGAAGGAAAATTGTAATAAAATGCTGTAGGGCAGGTATCTGGACTTGCCCCTGCTTCCTTCAGTCTTTTTAAAATTACTTTATCAGATACAAAGCCAGAGTTCAGAGTGTGGACAGGGGCAAACCCCTAATCCAGCTCCTTGCCTGCTCCAAAAACCAATTCAAATTGAATCCAATTCATGGTCCCCACAAGAGAGACAGACCAGATCCAGGCATTATACATGACCTCACGCTCACCTTAGCCAAAAGTCTCCCGTAGGGTGGGTTGGGAGTGAAGTCGGGAAGACAATTAAACTTGCTAGGAAGGCAATTAGGAGGTTTGCACATTGAACCTTCATTTTCCAACAGGGAAGCAGCTATACGTTTTCTCTCCAACCCGGTAGGTTGGCGAAGGAGGGTCCATAATGGAAGGGGCTTCCTCAGCGTAACTGACGAGCTGTGAGGGTTTTGATCAGTTGTACTTAAAGAGCTGTAGATGCGGCCAGATGATACAGAAGCTCCTTCTGTTCGAGAGTGCTGTCACTGTTTGACCCATCACCCGTACCCATCTTTAGCCACATTTCTCCACTGGTAGCCTTCCAATTAGCATAGGAGTAGCTTATACAGCTCCACCTTCCATCTTTGCTGATGGTCAGGGCAGAGATTTTCCACTTTGTTAACCGTTCAAGTTTTTCATATTCCATTATTGTAGCAAATTCCCCCCCCCCCCCGCCCCCCGCTTTTCTTTGTATCTTTACCATTTGCCAGTATCTGTGCGATTTTTTTGTATTCTTGTATATTTTTATGCTGGAAACAGCCTCAACCTCTCCAATCTATCCTCATAGCTACAGTTTTTTATGCTTGGAATTATTCTTGTGAATTTCCTCTGTACGCTCCCTCCAATGCTTTCACATTCTTCCTCAAGTATGACACCCAGAACTGGATACAGTATTCCAGATGAGGCCGAATTAGTGCATTCCAACTCAACATGATCTCTTTATTCTTGTACTCAATGTCGCTCTTAGGACATACTATATGCTTTATTACCTGCTCTCGCAACACATCTTGCTATCTTCAATGAATTGTGTACATGTACACTGAAGTTTCTGTTCCGACACCTCCTTGGGTTTCTCCCTCTATTTTATACTGCCTCTTCATGTCCTTCATGCCAAAATGAATACTCTCATCATTTCTCTGCATTGAACTTTATCTGCAAATTATCTGCATAATCCACCAACGTGTCTGTCCTTTTGAAGTTCAAATGTCATCACAGTTGACATTTCTAATTTTCATATCATCTGCAAACTTTGAAATCATGTCCAGAGCACAACAGTCTAGGTCATTAATACATATCAAGAAAAACAAGAGTCCTAATACTAATTCCTGGGGAACTCCACTATAAACCTTCCACCAATCTGGAAAACAAACATTTATCTCTACTCTTTTTTTTCCATAGAAGTCATTGCATCCTCAATTACCAAGGTGATTCCTCCTTTTGCCTGGACACCTTGCGGGAAATTTTACAAGTTCCATGGTTCGGAGGTGTGGAGGACCAGCAAAAGTTTGGAAAAATGCATTGGGCTCATTCCCTGGTGAAATCCTGCCTCCAGTTGCTTGTCTCAGAGTAGGCTGTGTGTGGATGGCAATCTGTCTGGCAGTGGGGATGCAAATCAAGGTCATCCAGGGAGATTGGTCTTATTCAGCACATCGGCCTGCAAATACAGTAAATTAGAGGCATTGGCTTTAGAGGCTGAACCCAAGGTAGTCCAGCCCAATACTTACAGGATGCCATTTCCACCTATGAAGTGAGTCCTCGTTTCCAACATAGTATTAACCTACAAGGCTCGGAAATGGTATAAGAACTAATTTGGCAGAATATTATGAACCACCACTGGTGCTTGGAGGTGGGGGCACTGTAAAATTCCCATGGAGCATTTCTGCCACCTGCCTTGATCACAGTTGAGGGGGCAAGCAAGGCCCATCTGCCCTCATTCCAATTGAGACCATTAAATGGACAATTATTGGTCACTTAAGGGCTGTTTCCCCAACAGGCCTCAATTTTAAAACAGTCGAGGGAATTCCTAGACAGGGGAGACACTAGTCATCCTGCTTCTGCCTCGGGGGTGTGTGTGCGTGGGGTGGGTGAGTGTGTGTGTGTGTGGGGGGGGGGGGGGGGGGGGAAGAGGAGGTGCGTGGTTGGTGGGGGGATGGACCAGCAGGCCTCACCTCTCCCCGCCATGCAACCCCTTGCCCTTAGATGGTTCTGCACTCCAGGATCTGGAAACTGTATGTAGTTCCATTCCTGGCTACCTCTGCTGTTGGCACTACAAAGCTGCTGACTAATTCAATTAAACAATACATGCGTCAGGATTTTTCACCCAAGTGAGGAGTGGAAGTCCCATCTCAGCTAATTAACATTTAGGCTGTGGGCCTGCCAAGACTTGTGGGACTTCTGGTGGCAATGTGAGATACCCCACGATCTGAAAAATCCTGCCATGTATCAGGGAAGCTGAGCCTGCATTCAACCGCTCAGCAGCATGTGAAATGCAATAATATAGATTATTATTATTATTAAGCTATGAGTGTAAACCACTTTTGAGCAAAATAGTTGTTGGGGGAAACTAGCGCTAAAAGTGCAAGGGATAGAAGAGAACAATTTGTTGTTGGAGAAGAGCAAAATCAAGTGAGAGCAGTCCCATCAGTTATCAATGGAGGAAATGGTTATCAGCAAAAGGGTAGGAGGCAGCAAAAGTATAAAGGAAGGAAAATATACCAGAATATTGATTGTGGCTGTGATTAGAGACTAGTTTAGCACAGGACTAAATCGCTGGCTTTGAAAGCAGACCAAGGCAGGCCAGTAGCACGATTCAATTCCCGTACCAGCCTCCCCGAACAGGCGCCGGAATGTGGCGACTAGGGGCTTTTCACAGTAACTTCATTTGAAGCCTACTTGTGACAATAAGCAATTTTCATTTCATTGAGTTGTTTTGGGGTTATGGGAGGAGCAGAAACCCGATGAGAGAATAAAGCAAATAATTGTGGTAGAGATGTTTTGGAGGCAAGAACATGTCAGGTATGCTGAAGAGGAGAGCAAAGTTAGAGATAGGATCATAATATGCAAAAAGTGAGAAGTCAAAGGGGGGATGGCGATGACAGTAGTTTCAAGAGGTGGGGGCATGAGGTGAAGGGATCGTATACAATTTCAGCAAGGATTGGTGTCAGGAAAGGAAAATATATGGTCAGTAGCTTATTGGGGACAGTGTAAAGCTAGCAGGAGGTAGGCCTCATGGACAAGATGAGGTTTGTTGTGGTCCAGAGAAACCTGGTGATGAATGGCTAAGCCAGTTGTGCATCAGATACATTCTATGCCCCTTAGGATAAGGGATTGAACATGGTAGGGGTAGACCACATTGTTTTGCACAGATTGGAGTTTGGTTCTGTCAGCTTTATTATTATCACACTTATAGAATACTTGTTGGCTTTAAAGTCTGGACTGGACTAAAACCATGTCAACTGATATCCTTTGGTGTATAAAACTCTAGCAACATGATAAACAAATGCATGCTATTCTTTTATTCGAAGTGAAACAATGTCATGCTTCTGAAATAAATTGTTGTAGTATGAAGAAATCACAACAAATCTGATTTGCAAACAAACATGCACTCCAAAACAGGTTTAATGCTGTTTTGCATAAATTATCACAAATTTTATATATATATGCATATATACACACAGACACAAACACAATGAAATAGCCATAAAATAGCTTGATCATTACAGCAACAAATTATAAAAAAAATTGACAGTAATTCATTTCCCCAAATTGAAACAGTTTTCCTTTCCAACACTGACAGCGATCTATTTGCTATCTAAACAAACTACAGAGTTTCAAAGGTATATTTCTACACATCACATTTTTTCCATAATCTACACATCTCATATTTGTCATCATTAAAATAATCCTACAGGTGATATACAGCTCTTCACATTTTCTTCACGAGAACCATGAGAATAACACTTCACTAAAACAATACAATACATGCTTCAAATAATCTGTCTTTTAAAGTCCAACATGTCTGAAATATAATAGTAGATGTGGGAGACTATATATCACTGATTATTGCATTAGGAATGGAGCATTTGTGAAGCAGATCAGAAATATAAAGGTTAGTTTTATTTGAAACAAAAAACCATGGACATCAGGGAGAAATTTAGAAAAAATCTGATTCTACTGAAAGATCTAGAGTAGTGTTATTATATGTATATAACACGGTGCTGGTTTAACACAATTAAGCTTTCTCTGAAGAGCTAACTGACCACCTTGTTCCTATTGTGAAAGAAAATTGTAAAACTTTCAAAAGATAAACGTTCATAAGCAAACCGAGGCTATTAATTAGCATGAATTTAAACATCATTCATATTTAGCCAATTTTAACATCAATCAACTGAATAAAACCAAATAATCCTATCAAGCCTCAAACAATTCTGTAGTAACTTCACCAACAGCACAATAGTTGGGCTGTCACAGAAATATATTTGTTTGCATTCAAGTTATTGTTATCATCAAGATTTCCATTGGAAACCGTGAAAGTACATTGTATCTCCATTACATTTAGTTCATGCAGACTACATTCTTCTGTCAGTATTCATTACACGTACAGAAATCATTCAAATATAGAATGAACTACTTGATACACCATTTAAGGGTACAAATCAGTTTTAGTGATAAAGATGGAATACATCCCACGGATCTATCCTATACATCCTAAAGAAACTGCAGACATCCACCTAATTTGACATCTTTCTGGATGCCTAAACCTCCCATTTAATGTAATTATGATTTAAACAAGGAAACATTTTGCAATTGGATTATGGAATTACAAATTCTTATTATTATTCATGGACTTGCGTGAATTGAATGAAAATACCTACACAATTCGTATTTCAAATGTTTACATCATTGAACTTATTTTATAAAATCAAAGTAGTTTGAGTCAATTTCAAGATATCCTAGATGTGTCATTCTAGCATAGGACTGATGTGAAATTAATGAAATTAGAAAAATAAACACTTAAAATGTTTTAAAATGTGCCAATATCAGCTCAACTTAATACAAGTACAATGGAACAAGAAGTCCATGATCTGATTATGATTATTACTTAACCCATGGTTTCATCTGTGCCACGTTGGGACACATCATGTCTCCCATATCAACCTTCATTTAAAGTTCTAAACAATTAAGAACAAAGGGAAAATGGCTCTTTACAAATAAGCTTTAAGGAGGAACTAGATAGGCGCTAGCGACAGTGCCGCTCTTGACGGCCCCGGGGAGACACTCAGAGTCTGGTAGTAATAGCTTCATTGAGAATTTGGAAGCAGTTTCGACAGCACTTCGGGTTGGGGGCAGGGTCAAAGGAAATACCGATTCTGGAAACCATAGATTTAAGCCAGGGAAGTGGGATGGAAATTTTCGGAGATGGGAGGAGAAAGGAATTAGGACACTAAAAGATTTGTTTCTTGAGGGTCGCTTTGCGGGATTGAAGGAGCTGGGAGTGAAGTTTGGGCTGGAGCAGGGGGAAATATTTAGATACATGCAGGTTCGAGACTTTGCCAGAAAAGGGATACAGACCTTCCCAGTAGAGCTGGCTTCCACATTGCTGGAAGAGGTTCTGACAGAGGGATTGGAGGGGATAGTATCGTTGGTTTACAGGGCTATTTTGGAGGCGCAGAAGGCACTGCTGGAAGGGATCAAGACAAAGTGGAAGGAAGAGTTGGGAGAGGGTATGAAGGAGGGGTTCGGGTGTGAGGTGTTCCGGAGGGTGAACACTTCCACCTCGTGTGCGAGATTGGGGCTGATACAGCTGAAGGTGGTGTATAGAGTACACCTTACAAGGGCGAAGATGAGCCGGCTCTTTGAGGGGGTAGATATGTGTGAACGCTGTGGGGTGAGGGGGGGCCCGCAAACCATGTTCATATGTTTTGGACCTGTCCAAAGCTGGAGGATTACTGGAAGGGTTTTTGGGTAACCTCTAAAGTGGTGCACGTGAAACTGGACCCGGGCCCTCGGGAGGCCATATTCGGGGTGTTGGACCAGCCAGGATTGGAAACAGGCGTGGAGGCAGATGTTGTAGACTTTGCCTCATTGATCGCCTGAAAGCGGATCCTGTTAGGGTGGAGATCAATTCTCTGCTGGAATTTTTGACGCCTTGAAAAGGTCAAATTTGAACTGAGGGGAAGGATGGAGGGGTTCTACAATCATGGGTGTTATTCATTGTGCACTTGCGTGAATTAGATCACATTGAACATTGGGGGGGGGGGTTTGAGGAGAGAGGGACTGTGTGTGTTAATGGTGGCTGGGTGATTCGTTTGTCATTTGCTTATGTTAACATGCGGGCTAATGTCTGGGGTTTGGTAGGAGGATGGGATTGTCGTTATTGATATGGGGATTGGCATTACGTTCGTTACTGATTATTGTTTATTGTTGGGTATAAATGTGGAAGAAAATGTGAAGAAGGAGAATAAAAATATTTTAAAAATAAGAATGAACAAGATAAAGAGGACTGGGTATAAGGTACAAGTGGTCAATGGTATGGTGTTCAAGCATGCAAGTGACTTCTCAGGAAAAAGGAATGTTCTTAAATACTTCATCAATGAAGAATCTGTCTGAATCTTTCTTTTAGGCTCCTCTTCCTATTTCATGGCTACGTTTTTCCCCAATTACAAGTATTGATTCTCTTCGAACCGGTAAACGTTTCTGAGCAGACCAAATAAATTATATTATGTAAAGAATTATATGGAACTTTAGAAGCTATATTTTATGATAGTTCATTTGAAACAAAACTTTAAACAAACTAATTCATAAATTATTCTGACAGTGGGTAATGTCCCTCCTCGAGCCAGAAGCTCTGGGGTCGAGTCCCACCCCAGGAGTTGGCCAAGGAAGTTGTGTTCATAACGCAGCCAAATAGGTGAGTGTCAACTTGAAAATCCTTCAAACACGCAAATGCATGGTGGAAACAGCAGGGCGTGGAGTGATGACCTCTCAAGCGAGAAGCCATTGGCAACAGACTAGCAACCTGTTTCAGCAAATGCTATTTATAGAAAGTGGTGAAGGTCTGCCAGAGGTATGGGAATGGAATTGGAATGGAATTTATGGTGAAATTCTGGAGCATATTTTCACAAAGGCTAGTGGAAATCTGGAATTCCCTCCCCAAAAGACTGAATGCTAGGTCCATCAACATTTTCAAGATTGAGATTGATAGAATTTTGTTCGTTTTTTTTCTACTCAAGGGACAATTTAGAGTGGCCGATCCACCTATCTTGCAAATCTTCGGGTTGTGGGGGTGAGACCCACGCAGACACAGGAATAATTTGCAAACTCCACATAGATAGTGACGCGCGGCTGGGATCGAACCCGCTTCCCCAGCGCCGTGAAGCAGCAGTGTTAACCACCATGCAGCCCCAGAGGTTTGTTAGATAAGGGTATCAAGGGACATAGAGCACAAATGGAGTTGTGATTCAGATCAGTCACAGCGGCATAGGCTCAAGGGGTGAAATGGTCTAATTATAACCCTATGCTCCTACTCAAAAACTGTCCTGCAAAAATTAAGAATTTCCTATTTTCACATTCAGTAACCATAATGTGGAGATGTCGGCGTTGGACTGGGTTGGGCACAGTAAGAAGTTAAAGTCCGACTTCAACCTGGTGTTGTAATACTTCTTACTATATTCAGCAATGACTAGGCTACATTATAACCGGAGGGATTCTCCAATCCTGCTCGTCGCAGGAATTGTTGCGGGTGAGACAGAAAATTTAATCGACCAGCAAAAGCTCTATTGACTTTGGATGGGAATTTAGTCCTGCCGCCAAAAGTTTTATTTTAGACAGTCTTCAAAATTACTTCTTTATTGGCACTTAAAACTTACTTAATTCTTTCTCTGTGCGCTCAGTAAATAACGTTAGGGATAAACAATAAATGAGAAAGAAAATCATCCAATGCGTACAGATCACAGCATATGGCTATTGAGAATTGGGTAACTACAGCACCACATATTAACTTGAAACTATACCTCTAAGTCAGAAAGATCAATTTTGTTATAAAATTTTTAAAAATTCATTTGTGGGGAACATCTAGCAGTGACAAAGAATGTTTCAAATGCAAACAGATGAAAAGCAGGTAATTCTCAATTTGCTAAAACATGAATGCCATAAAAATAGCCCTTAATTATTTAGTGTGAAACAAGCATTTTAAAAACAATCAACATTTGAAAATGCTTTAAGTATTTAATTTTTCATACACAAATCATACCAAGACACAAAAATGAAGCCTGTAATGAGTTGGAATGTCTTTCTCCCTTCAGCAAAAAAAATCTCAGGATGTTACCTGTGGGTAAAACGCATTTAAAGGCGGTATACTTGCAGTCAGACTTTTGATAATATTAGACGACTGCTATATTTACACCAATCAGTCTCAGACTAATGACTGCATTATGAGTTCTAGCCATGAGTCCAGCTGAAACTCTGATTCCTCTGCCCAGGAAGAATTCTTTGGCTCTGCACTTAGAAATATGTGCAGAGATCTTTTCACTTGGAACATGCATTTTAAATATTTAGAAAACAAGCAGTAGCAGTTTCCATGATCTCTGAACAGTCATGTTATTTTAAGGTATGTTTAAAAAGTATTTAGGAGGCCTAATGCATGGGCACTCTCTTAAAACTCTTGACACCATGGTGGTTACCACATGTGGTGCCAGATTGTAGCTTCTCACCATTGCCCTTGGAGTCAGGGTAGGCTCCAACTAAAGTTGTGCATTACATTTTCAGCATCACAAAGCTTCTTTTAATTGACATCAAAATTGTGGTGTCAATTTAGTGGTCACTTGTATTGATTCTAATGGTTGCAGTTTCAATCCAGATGATTAATGCCAAGTTTGATGTCCTAACCCAAAACAACCAGTAATAAAGTGAAGGAGTGACCCTGATAATTTTAAGGCTTGTTGAAACCACAAAGGCTCCATTAAACTTTATTGCTTGTTTGCCATTTTTAATTAAGTGTCCACATTAGCAGATGGCTTTTTACTTGGAAGCAGGTCCTATTTATTGAATTAGGCAGCTGTTGATTCAGAAAAGTAAAAAAATGCATACACAAAAACAAAACTTAATATTTCTATCATGTTAC
This sequence comes from Scyliorhinus canicula, assembly GCF_902713615.1. NCBI lineage: Eukaryota > Metazoa > Chordata > Chondrichthyes > Carcharhiniformes > Scyliorhinidae > Scyliorhinus > Scyliorhinus canicula. Next base: position 126,840,566 of record NC_052151.1, on the reverse strand, counting down.
TGCCTAATGTGAATTCACAGATAAAATCTGCAGTTATATTCATGCTCTAATGTTCACTTGTGCAAGTAAGGATTTGTGTATAGAGAACAGTCATTTTATACACCATCCAACTTGAGCACCAATTCCAAGGAATTTCACAAAAAATAAACTCTTAAAACCAAATCAATGCAGAATGTGTGGTGTTTGCTATTCTTAAAAAGAAATGTGTGGCAGAATATGGCTATCTAAAAGCCATATATCAAGCACATATCAAATAAAAACTGGGATCATATGAAAACAAGTACTTTTTTTATGGCTTTTGAAAGTAAATTAAAGACTAAAGTTTCTTTTCATTTCAATTAATAATTTGCTCAACATTTCAAATGCTAAATACTGAAGTGAAGTTTGAGAAATATGCTACAGAAAGTTGGCCAAGTCCCTGGGAAAATACTTGATATTGATATCATGTAAATGTTAGTTCCAGAACATAGGGACTGGCCAAGTGGATAATAATACTCTTTCCTGGTCCTGCATTCACAGTATTATCAAGATAAAACAAAAATCTTGCACTTTTGCTGTTTGTATTTTTTCCTTTTGCACAAACAAGTGGAAAGTACCACTGACCAAATTTAAATTTGAACTAAAACAAATACACTGAAATTTTTCTGCTCTTCTACCCCCACAGTGCACATTAATTGCTGATCAGCAGCAGAGTATAGCGAGGCCTGTATAAACTACATTCCCTTCCTTCGAGTGGGCATAACATTGATGTGCATGCTACATGCTTTGTCCTGATATATATAGATATATACTCACATATATATCAGCAATGCACCAAAGCAATGACCATCCTTGCGATGACTAATGCATTCCAATGTCACAATTAAAATCTTTCCATGTTTAAGCAGTCTTAATTTAAGATCAAATTATTCTTTGTACATGTTCTATAATGCCAAATTTAATCAATGCTGGTAAGATGTTATGGTAATTAACAGCGCCCATTACTAACAACACATACACTCATAGCCCACATTCACAGCCCTCACTACAAATGTCTATAAAACACATAATGCCACAATATACTAAGACAATATGAGCTACCAAACTTGATATCAGACAGTGAACCCAATGCATTCATAAAATACACAAGAATTCTTCACAACTGTAACATTTTGTCATGTTTCTGAGCAACTATTCTAGAAGACAGATCAGAGTTTTATAGGATCCTCAATAGGTTTTGGAAAAATTATATTGCTTTGGGGAAAATAAATAACATGGGATTTCAGGAAAGGAGATAATCCTCAAGAAAAATCAATTAAGGGTTGGTTAGAGCATATTGTGTTGATTAAATCGTAGGTATGGACTAGAGGGAATATATATCTAAATATTAACAACTTGCCAACTGAAAATTGAACAACACAGTATGAGAATTATTTTGAAGATCCATTTGCCACAATCCTTACTTTGACAGAGCCCATGAAAAAAATGGCATCAATAAAAAAAAAAGTCGCTCACAAGCTACAATATTTAAATTTTTAAAGCTTGGATTAAATAAAAAATTTCAGCCTCATAGTTTCTTTCAGCAATGCTCCCCATTAATAACATACCATTTTAAAAGAGGTTTCTCTAACACAAGTAGTAACTTAGTTTTTTAAAAATTATAACTTGAATTCAATTTTTTTATTGATCTTTTTCACTGATATTTCTTCAAAGTTTGGTTACATCATATCCTGCAGAGGAAAACATTCTAATCCAGTATATTTAAGACACAAGAGGAAAAAGTTGGTACTATTGATCTCTGATCAGCTGTTAACAGTAAATCTGTTACATTATACAAAAATAATAGTCAACTACTGTGAGTTCAAAGTTTTGTAGGTACTGCATGCTCTAGGAATGATGGGATAAATGCATAGATTCTAGCAAAACGATGCGATTCCTTCATTGTGGTGTGTGCTATCAACTAGAGAAACCAAATACTAGACAATTAATTATCATTATGCCATCGCTATCCATCATCCATTCACTGAAAACTGCTGAAATATACAATAGGATAGTTAAGTGGATGTCAGCCGAAACTGGAAATTGAATGTAAAAATGAATATGGAAAAATAAAAATCGGAGTATAACTTTATCAGGCTAAATGTAGAAAGTGCCTGAAATTGTATGTTCAGATCAGATTTATTTTCAAATAATTATATTTAAGATGATTTCAAATTTAGAATACTGGTTAGGATGTCCATTTGTTGTATATCTCCTATTTCCTTGCATCAAATTAAAAGTCAGCAGGCAATCCTGAAAAAAGTAACTGGGTAGATGGGCTTAGCAGGGACAAAAGATAGAAACATTTTTAAAAATACTGTAAATGCTCAATAACTGGAAAGTCCTGTTTTATTATGTGGTGCTACCTTTAATTGAATTATTACCAAATTAAAATAAAATCTGCTGCTTTGACATATAACATTTTAAACAAATTTCAGCAGGTTCCTTTAAAGTACACTAATCTTAATCATTTTTGCGCTTCAGAAAATCTATTTTTCATAGTTTGGAATCAACATTAAATACAAGTGTAATAAAATACTGTTTGGTCACAATATCATAATTGTTTACAGTTATCTTTGGGACATTATGGGGCACCATTTTTCTTAGATATTTAATATTTAGGTTAAAATATTTCACATGACTTGAAATCTCCAAATTTCAAATTGGACAACATTTCTAAACAGACACTACATACATGTTAAATAAGTTACATAATCATTTATATTGCAGGACTTTTGAAATGAAAAGCAATGACGCTATCACTGTAAATGCATGGTGTTTCTTACAGCAGCACATGCGCACTAATTACATCTCAGGAAGATCAAATGCCAACACTCAATGCAACTACTTCTCAGGAATTTGTATCCTACAAAACATCACACTGAACTTGATTGCCTCATTGATGTATTTAGGGACTTTGGTTATAATAATAATATTTATTGTCAGAAGTAGGCTTACATTAACACTACAATGAAGTAGTGTTACTGTGAAAAGCCCCTAGTCGCCACACTCTGGCACCTGTTCGGGTACACAGATGAAGAATTCAGAATGTCCAAATTGCCTAACAGCACGTCTTTCAAGACTTGTCGGAGGAAACTAGAGCACCCGGAAGAAACCCATGCAGACACAGGGAGAATGTGCAGACTCTGCACAGACAGTGATCCAAGCCTGGAATCGAACCTGGGTCCCTGGCGCTGTGAAGCAACTGTGAAGCAAACCACTGTGCTACAATGCCACCCTGTTGTTACACGGAGTTTTACAGCAAATAACAAGCTATGAGGTCCAGTGGATCCATGTTGGTGTTCCACGAAGCCTCCTTCCACCTTGCTTCATCCCACTTTATCAACAGATCTTTCAATTCCTTTCTCCTTCATGCACTTCTGTAGCTTTCCTTCGACTGTTATGCTATTCATGTCAACCATGCCACGTGGCAATAAGTTCCATATTCATAGCTCTCTAAGTAAAAATGGTTCTCCTGATTAGATTTATTATTGACACAGAAATTGAACTTATGGGAGTGCAAGAAATACAGTAAAATGCAAAAAACTTTAAAGGACCAGTTGTGGAAAGAAGGAAACTGCTGTGTGGTCACATCCTAAATTGCTCAAAAGACCAAACACAATGAGCTGGATAATCAATTTCTGAAGTTAAGTGCCGACGCCAACAGAGAATCCGTGGTGCTCCACAACGGGTAAATCAGTGCAAATCCCTCACTGATTCTGGTATCGGTGAGGGGCTAGCACTGGTGCTACATGGAACACCCGTGGATTATGTGGAGAATCGCCGGGTCCCAGGCCCTGCATGCGCAGGGCTGACAAGCTGCAGCCGCGCACGCCTACACCCCCACCGGTTGAGCCGGGAAACATGGCACCGGCCGTGCTGGATCATGTACCCAACCACCCTCCACCACTCTGCCCAACCCTAGCAGAAGCCCCCCGGGCACAGCACAGATCTCGGCCGAGTGTTGAGGCGCTGGACACTGTCTGCAGCCGGCACTGCTGGGACCACACGTGGCCCGGGCCATCGGGAACTTGGCCCATCGGAGGCGGAGCATCGCGGGTGAGCCAGCTGATGACGCGCCAATGACGTTGCGGCTGAGCATGTCCCATGACGCGGTATGGAGGGGGTGAATCGTGAATCGGTGTCAAACCAGTGTCTGCCCCGATTCCAGCGTCAGAAGCCATTCTCCGCCCAATCGCTGTTCCCGATTTCAGCGTCAGGCTATGGAGAATCCCGGCAATGTATTTCCACAGGGGCTGACTGAGGTTTGGTAACTTATCCAAAATAATCCCAGTGGTGACAACCTCACAACTCAAACGACATGCACTTACATAATAAACAACTTGTTAAAAGAATTAAATTTGGTTTTGCCCCAATTTTGCACAAACTTTCCAGCACTATTGAGATCTTGCACAGTGAAACTTCCCCAAATGAGCACAAGGTAAAAGTAACAGGCTGCACAGTTATTAGTTTACACAAAAAGGGATAATTTTGTTCTGACAGCAGCATGAACCACTAAGTATATAAACCACCTGAGTGTGTTAACATAAATTATTGTGCAACTTGCGTGCAAGCATTCAAAATTAGTAAGTATTTTATCTTTTTTATTCATTAGTAGTAAGTTTTGTTTTCTTCGAATGAACAGTTACAAATTTTTGAGGGTGTATGAAGTCAGCTTGCATCATGCACAGACTGCAAAACATTCCACTCACTGGTGTGCAATTTATTGTGGCAGAATTATGAAGATTCTGCATTTGCAGCAGCAGAGCCAAACATATGACTATAATAATGGATCTAATAATAGTCTACTTTTACTATACCAACATCTTCTACGTAACATTTTCATACATCTTACAAAAGTCTTAAAATAACCAAAAGGTGGCTTGTCTGTTCATTCATGATAGGGCCAATGTCGTAAATTCCAGTGTGTCATGGGTCTATGTCATTCATATTCTGTTTTCATTTGATGGTAAGAGTTGGCAGTAATGGGATTCACTGTTGTTTTTTTTACCAGATACCATTAGAGTGGCCACCAGGTGGAGCCAGAACTCTGGATACAGATCGCTTTGGCAGATGATCATCAACTTGAGATCCTGCAAAGAACAGATGGAACAGCAATGTCAGAAACTACCATCCCAACCAAATGAGTAAAGGACCATCAATGTAAGAAACTACCATCTCAACCAAATGAGCAAAGGACCATCAATACTACCAATGTTAAAATATTACCACATAAGGCCAGGTTAATATTATGTAAAATCAGATACCAACTCATTATTTTTCCTATTATCCATAGACCCACGTAATCCACAGATGGACTAATGATACATCTACTGAAAACATGATCACCACATTTAGAAAAATTGTAGTTATGCTTAACCAACATAATTTCAAGAGTAGCCCATCTTCAGCAAATTAACAGATCAACACAGAGTATCAAACTGAGATTTATGGATATTCATTGATTCAGTTATTCAGATGCATAATTATGTATCTTTCCAGAATTGTTCCAAGTAAAAGGCAAGTCACCGAGAATACTGTTAAAGCTGTGACAAGTAGTCAACAGCAAAGTAACTTATTTTAAATCCCATTTAAACAAATGTGGGTGGACAACCTCCTCTCTGACCTCCGCCAATGCCAGTCCTTATGACCAATGACATCGACTGATACTTCCCTGTAGAGGTCAGTCATTACTTCTGATTCCTCAACAAATTAAATTTTGACAAGCAAGAACTTCAGACACACACTGAAAACAATAGCTTAATAAATTCGAGTTATCTATAGTTACAAAATAGAAATTTATAAAGTCCTTCAGATAAAGTTAAATTTTACCTGATAAGCTGAAGCTGGATTCATGCAAATCCCTCACTCCACTGTGGCGTGTCACAGGCCGCGATTGGATGTCTGGGTGAATTGGCATCTCTTTTCCTGCATGCGAAACTATTGCCACATCACCTATATATGGGGCACGATCCACAGGCTTTGCAGTCAAATTCTAAAGACAAATATAGCAATATGTTAATACTGAGTTACACTGATCACTTAAGATCTCACTAGCCAAGTATGCTGGATTGATTCTCTGATTGATTCTCCTCATATGGCTCTCATCCCCATTCACTTAAGCTCAGGGACGCAGACTTGAAGATTTATGGCAGATAACTGGTTTAACCATTCATTACAAAACTGGCTGGACCACATAAAGCACTATCAGGTCTTGCTCTCTTCTGCCAAAAACTGCCCACCATCTGAAGATCATCCTGGAATGCAAAGGTAACACCATGCTTTTTAAAATCCATTGCATACAGCTGCGTGAATCATTCCCTTCCTCCACCCTCACCTCACAAAAGTGTGAGAAACTCATAGACTCCTTTGTCACCAAGATAAAGACCATCTGGTCAGCTGTCTCTGGTTCACTTTCTTTACCAACCCTCGAAGACTCCACTCTACCCTAGTCCTCAACTCGATTTTTCTTGAGTATCTCTTCCCTCATGTTCTCTCCTGAGCTCATTGTGCCCATGGGACCACCCTCCTGCTCTCTTAGCTTTATTCAAGCCTGAATGGCTCAATTTAACAATGCTCACCCTTGTTTTCAATTTCCTCCATGACCTCACCCCATCCCATCACTGCACCTTCTTCCAGCGCTCTCTGCATACCTTCAATTCTGGCGTTTTATTAACCTGCATTTTAATGCCTCCATTAGTAGAGTTTGTGCTTTCAGCTGTTTTGCCCTCTTTTTAAAAAATATATTTTATTCCAAACAAAATTAATCAAATACACAACAACCCAATACAAACATAATTCAAATTGTTTGTCAATTTGCCCTTATTTTCTCCCCAAAACCAACCCCCAACCCACAAACATTTCTTTAAACAGGGACAGGAAATGAAATGAAAATCGCTTGTCACGAGTAGGCTTCAATGAAGTTATTGTGAAAAGCCCCTAGTTGCCACATTCCGGCGCCTGTCCGGGGAGGCTGGTACAGGAAGCCTTCACTGTGTATAAAGCCCCTCGTCCAATCCCATAAGAACAAACTTAATTTTCTCCAGGCTTAAGAACTCATATAAATCCACCAACCACGCCGACACTGACCTTCAACTCAATAAGATCACCACCAAAGGGCACTGTGATAACTTCATCCCCACAATTTCGGACAAGGTCTTCAAAACTTCTGCCCAGAAACCCCCCACTTACTGCAGCCCCAGAACACAGGAGCGTGGTTTGACGGCCCCCTCAAACATATTTCGCACTTCCGGGAAAAACCCACTCAAAAGGTCCGTATCATATGTGCCCAATAAACCACCTTAAACTGTATAAGGGTCATCCTAGCACAGAGCGAAGTCGAATTGATCAGGTGCATTATTTCACTTCAGGCCCCCCACCCAAGCTCAAGCCCCAATTCCTCCTCCCATTTCCGCCTTATCCCTTCCACTGGCGCTTTCTCTGTCTCAACCAACCACCCAATCAGCCCTTCTCCCCAGCTCATACGGTGTTAACAACTTTGGCAGCTGAGGGAACGAGGGCAGCTGCTTCCATGCAAAGCCCTATACCTGAAATTATCTAAACTCACTCCCACTTGGCATTTTGAATTTCTTCTGCAACTCCGCTAGCCCCGCGAACCTCCCCTCACCCCCACCATGCACCAGCTCCCATACATCACGTCCATCACCCCTGGAATAAACCTGTGGTTCCCAAATATTGGGGCCAGTACAGACATACATCATATATTAAAGTGCCACCTCAACTGATTCAAAATTTTGAGAGACAACCAAACGATGGGGCTACTAGTGTACTTACCTGGAGAAAATGGTAGCGGGGCCATCGCCAGGGCCCTCAAGCTCGTCCACACATATGAAGCCTCCTCCACCTGCACACATTCTGACCCCATCTCTCCCCATCATCTCACCTTCTCTATGTTTGCCGTCCAGTAATAATACAAAAGGTGGCAAGCACTCCATCTGTCACCCTTCCTACAAAAAAACGGTCCTCTGAATTCTAGGTGTTTTCCCTGCCCAAACAAATCCAAAATCGACTTCCGGTGGCTGTGATGAAGTAGGAAGCCACACATTTGGGAGCTCCCGTTTTAAACTGACTTTTCGGCTCTTTTTAGAGCCCAAAACGGAAATTTTTCGACGTGTCCCGGTGGGGGAAGGTGTGCTGAACGACTTTCCCCACAGTCCATGACTCGAACCCGGAGTGGAAAGGGGGAAAAAGCAGCAGCAGCTCCCCAGAAAAAACGGGGGAAGGGATCCAAGATGGCCACCGGCAGAGCTCCAGAGGAGTGGAAACAGTGGGCCCAGGAGCAACTAGCTGCTCTCCTGCGCTGCTTCACAGACTTCAAGGCTGAGGTACTGAGCTCTCTGCAGGAAACAAACAGAAGGCTGTCGGAGATTCAGACCACCCAGGGTGCTGCCATCAAGGAGTTGTAGACGCAGGCCACTGAACGAGAGGAGGAGGCCGTGGTCCTCGTGAGTAAGGTGGAGGGGCACGAGGCACTCCACAAGAAGTGGCAGGAACGCTTCTAGGAGCTTGATCACTGCATGAGGGTGAAAAACCTGCGGATCTTGGGCCTTGCGGAGGGGCTGGAGGGGTCGGACTTGACAACCTATGTGGCTATAATGCTGAACTCGCTAGTGGGGGCCGGGTCTTTCCATCTGCCCTTGGAGCTGGAGGGAGCACACAGAGTACTGGCCAGGAGGCCTAAGGACAATGAACCCCCGCGTGTGGTGCTGGTGAGGTTCCACCGGTTCAGTGATCGGGAGTGTGTGCTGCGCTGGGCCAAGAAGGTGAAGAGCAGCAAGTGGGAGAATGGGGTAGTACGGATTTACCAGGATTGGAGTGCGGAGGTGGCTAAGCGGCGGTCCGGATTTAATCGGACGAAGGAGGTGCTTTACAGGCAAAAGATAAAGTTTGGAATGTTGCAGCCCGCGCGCCTGTGGGTAACTTATTCGGACCGGCATTATTATTTCGATTCCCCGGAGGAGGCGTGGGCCTTCGTGCGGACGGAGAAACTGGACTTGAACTAGGGGTTTGGGGTCGGTTGTAATATCTTAGCACTGGATTCTGCTGTTGCTATGTTCTTTTTTTTGTACTTTTGCAATTTTGATATGGTTATTTATGGGGGTTTTATGTTTTTTTCTGCTGTGGGGCATTGGTTGAGTTGTCTATCTTGCGGGGAGGGTCGGGGGGGGTTTTTTGTATTCTATGTCGGGTTGGGGGTATGGAGTGGGGCTGTTATTTGGGAGCTGCGTCAGAAGGGTGTGGTGGGGCAGTGCAAAAGCGCGGGCTTTCCTCTGGTTTCCCACGCTGCGGGGCTGGGGGGCGGAGACGGTGACGGGGGAGGCGGGGCCTTAACTGGTTCTTCCCCGCGCTGGAGCGGTGCCTGGAGGAGGGATAGATTGGGGGATGATCCCACTTTGAGAGGGGTTGGGTTATTGGCGGGAGTTTCCGGGGTCAGCAGAAGATAACTGACCTACGGAAGGACAATGGAGGACGGTTCGCGGCTGGGAGGGTTCCTAGCCTGGGGGGGAAGGGGGGGGGGGGGGGGGGGGGGGGAAGGGGAATACCGGGTTGCTGCTGGTAGGGTCAGGAAGGAGCTGGTGTGGGCCGGGGGAACAGAGGTGAGGTGTTGTCGCTGTGGGGACTGGGTCGGGCAGGGGGTGCTGGCCTGGGGCGGGCAGTCGACGGGCTATGGCTAGTCAACGGGGGAGGGGGGCGGGACGCCCTCTGATCCGGTTGGTCACCTGGAATGCGAGAGGGTTGAATGGGCCGGTGAAGCGGTCGAGGGTACTGGCTCACCTGAAGGGGCTAAAGGCAGATGTGGCAATGCTTCAGGAGACCCACCTGAAGGTGGTGGACCAGGTCCGCCTGAGGAAGGGATGGGTGGGGCAGGTTTTCCACTCTGGGTTGGATGTGAAGAACCGGGGAGTGGCGATTCTGGTGGGGAAAAATGTGTTGTTTGAGGCATCGGAGGTGGTGGCGGATAAGGGGGGTAGGTATGTTATGGTTAGGGGCAGGCTACAAGGAGAGAAGGTGGTACTGGCTAGTATGTATGCCCCAAATTGGGACGATGTGGGCTTTATGAGGCGTATCTTGGGACGGGTCCTGGATCTGCAGGCGGGAGGTCTGATCATGGGGGGGGACTTTAATATGGTGTTGGATCCTTCACTGGATCGGTCCAGCTCTAGGTCGGGTAGGAGGCCGGCGGCGGCCAAGGTACTGAGAGGGTTTATGGATCAGATGGGTGGGGTGGATCCATGGAGGTTTGTGAGGCCGAGGGCACGCGAGTACTCTTTCTTCTCCCACGTACATAGGGTCTACTCTCGGATAGATTTCTTCGTGGTGAGTAGGGGACTGATTCCGAGAGTGGAGGAGGCCGAGTATTCGGCCATTGCAATCTCCGACCACGCTCCGCATTGGATAGAGTTGGAGATGGGGGAGGTGCGGGACCAACGTCCGTTGTGGCGGTTGGATGTGGGGTTGTTGGCGGAGGAGGAGGTGTGTAGGAGGGTCCGGGCAAGTATTGAGGGGTACTTCGAGGTGAATGATACGGGGGAGGTTCAGGTGGGGATGGTCTGGGAAGCCCTGAAGGCAGTGATTCGTGGGGAGCTGATATCCATCCGGGCACACAGGGAGAGGAACGAGAGGAGCGAGAGGGATAGACTGGTGGGAAAGATGCTGGAGGTGGACAGGAGGTATGCAGAGGCACCAGAGGAGAGACTGTTGGGGGAGAGGCGCAGCCTGCAGGCTGAATTTGATTAATGACCACTAGAAAGGCGGAGGCACAGTGGAGGAAGGCACAAGGGGCAGTGTACGAACATGGTGAAAAGGCGAATAGGATGCTGGCTCATCAGCTCCGCAAGCGGGATGCGGCTAAGGAAATTGCTGGAGTGAGAGACAAGAGTGGGAATGTGGTGCGGAAGGGGGTAGAGGTGAATGAGGTCTTCAAGGACTTTTACGGGGAACTGTACCGGTCGGAGCCAACGGGGGAGAGGAGGGGAATGGAGAGGTTCCTTGACGGGCTTTCTTTCCCGAAGGTGCAGGAGGAGAAGGTGGAGGGGTTGGGTGCGCCGATTGAGCTGGAGGAGCTCGTTAAGGGGATCGGGCAGATGCAGTCAGGGAAGGCACCGGGGCCGGATGGGTTCCCGGTGGAATTTTATAAAAAGTTTGTGGACCTAGTGGACCCCTTGCTGGTGCGGACACTCAATGAAGCGTGGGAAGGGGGGACTTTGCCCCCGACGATGTCGCGGGCGCTGATCTCGTTAATTTTAAAGAGGGACAAGGACCCCCAGCAGTGTGGTTCATACAGGCCCATATCTCTCCTCAACGTGGATGCTAAGGTCCTGGCAAAAATCCTGGCCACCAGGATAGAGGACTGTGTGCCAGGGGTTGTGCACGAGGACCAGACAGGTTTCGTGAAGGGAAGGCAGCTGAACACGAATGTGCGGAGATTGTTGAATGTCATCATGATGCCGGCGATTGAGGGGGAGGCAGAGATAGTGGTGGCACTGGATGCGGAGAAGGCCTTCAATAGAGTGGAGTGGGGGTACCTATGGGAGGTGTTGGGGAGGTTTGGATTTGATGAAGGGTTCATTAGATGGGTAAGGCTGCTATATGAGGCCCCAATGGCGTGCGTGGCCACGAATAGGAGGAGGTCGGAGTACTTCCGGCTTTACCGAGGGACCAGGCAGGGTTGCCCCCTGTCCCCCTTGTTGTTTGCACTGGCAATCGAGCCGCTGGCGAAGGCGTTGAGGGATTCAGAGAGGTGGAGAGGCTTGGTGCGAGGTGGAGAGGAACATAGGGTGTCGTTGTATGCCGATGACCTGTTACTGTATGTGGCGGACCCGGTGGGAGGGATGCCGGGAGTGATGGAGTTGCTGGCTGAGTTTGGGACCTTTTCAGGTTATAAATTTAGGCAAGAGCGAGGTGTTTGTGGTGCACCCGGGAGACCAGGAGGAAGGAATTGGTAGGCTCCCGCTTAGGCGGCCAGGGGAGAGCTTTAGGTACCTGGGGGTGCAGGTGGCCAGGGACTGGGGGACACTTCACAAGCATAACTTCACCAGACTTGTAGATCAGATGGAGGAGGAGTTCAAGAGGTGGGACATGCTGCCATTATCGTTGGCGGGGAGGGTACAGTCCGTCAAAATGACGATGCTTCCGAGGTTCTTGTTCCTCTTTCAGTGCCTGTCCATCTTTATCCCCAGGGTCTTCTTTAGGAGAGTGACTAGCAGTATTTTGAGCTTTGTGTGGGCACATGGGACTCCGAGAGTGAAGAGGGTGTTCCTGGAGCGAGGGAGGGATAGAAGCGGGCTGGCGCTGCCCAACCTTCTGGGGTACTATTGGGCAGCCAATGTGTCAATGGTGTGTAAATGGGTGATGGAGGGGGGAGGGGCAGCGTGGAAAAGAATGGAGATGGCGTCATGTAGAGGTATGAGCCTGGGTGCCATGGTAACGGCACCGTTGCCGCTCTCCCCTAAGAGGTTTACCACGAGCCCGGTGGTGGCGGCGACCCTAAGAATCTGGGGACAGTGGAGATGGCATCGGGGGGAAACAGGGGGCTCGATGGAAGCTCCACTGGGTGGCAACCATCGGTTCATCCCAGGGAACAAGGATGGGGGATTTAGGGGGTGGCAAAGGGCGGGCATCAGAAAATTGAGGGACCTGTTTATTGGCGGGAGGTTTGCGGGCCTGGGGGAACTGGAAGATAAATTTGGCCTTCCCCAAGGGAACATGTTCAGATACTTGCAGGTAAAGGCGTTTGTTAGGCGACAGGGAGAGGGATTCCCTCTGCTGCCGTCGCGGGGGACAATGGACAGAGTGCTTTCGGGGGTGTGGGTCGGAGAGGGGAAGGTGTCTGACATCTATAAGGTAATGCAGGAGGTGGAGGAGTCGTCAGTGGAGGAGCTGAAGGCTAAATGGGAGGAGGAACTTGGGGAGCAGATAGAGGACGGGACTTGGGCGGATGCCTTGGAGAGAGTCAACTCTTCCTCCTCATGTGCGAGGCTTAGTCTCATCCAATTTAAGGTGCTGCACCGGGCCCACATGTCCGGGACTAGGATGAGTAGGTTCTTTGGGGGTGAGGACAGGTGCACCAGATGTTCGGGGAGTCCAGCGAACCACGCCCATATGTTCTGGGCATTCCCAGCACTGGAAGAATTCTGGAAGGGGGTGGCGGGGACGGTGTCGAGGATGGTTGGATCCAGGGTCAAACCAGGGTGGGGACTTGCGATTTTTGGAGTTGCGGTGGAGCCGGGAGTGCAGGAGGCGAAAGAGGCCGGTGTCCTGGCCTTTGCGTCCCTAGTAGCCCGGCGAAGGATTCTACTACAGCGGAAGGATGCAAGGCCCCCAAGTGTGGAGACCTGGATCAGTGACATGGTGGTATTTATAAAATTGGAAAGGGTCAAATTTGCCCTGAGAGGATCAATACAAGGGTTCTATAAACGATGGCAGCCTTTTCTGGACTTCCTGGCTCAAAGATAGGTAACTTGGTCAATAGCAGTAGCAACCCCGGGGGGTGTTCCTTATTGTAGTGTCTATTCTGTAACTTTATATTGTGTTAATTTGCGTTGTTGTTAAAATGCTGTGTTGTTCATGGAGGTGGGGCGAATGTTTATGATTGTTAATATTATTGTTATTTTTGGTATTTTACTATGGTGCGTTATTGTTGTAGAAATTCAAAATTTTTCAATAAAAATTATTTCAAAAATACAAAAAAAACAAATCCAAAATCAACTTATCCACCCGCCTGAAAAACGCTGTAGGAAGCAATATCAGAAGGGACTGAAAATAAACAAAATCCTTGCCAAGACATTCATTTCACAATTTGTACCCTTCTTGCCGGAGACATCAGCAGGGCATCACACCTCTTCAAATCCCCTCAAAACTGTGTCCTGGCCACCTTGAATGGCATGGCTCCTAAATTCGCATTCTTCCCCTGGGCATTCACCGGGAATACCTCACTTTTGCCACGTTCCATTATACCCTGAAAACGCACCAAGGTTCCCAACAGGTCCAATACCTTCCCCATATGCTCCGTGGGTTTGAGACGTATAACAGAAAATCATCCGCATATAAAAACACCATATACTCCCTACCTCTCCACGCAATGCCCTCCCACTCTCTGGAAGCCTGCAGCACCATCGCTTAGGGCTCAATAGCCAACTGAACAACATTTGGGGACAGCGGGCATCCCTGCCTTGTTCCCCTATGCAACCGGAAATATCCCAAATTTGTCAGGCTTGTCCTCGCGCTCGCCATGGGGAACGCAAATAACAATCACACCCATGAAACAAATGTCGGCCCAAATCCAAACTACTCAGGACTTGAAACAGCTACCGCCATTCCACCCGGTCAAAGGTCTTCTCTGCATCCACTGAGATGATAATCTCTGGCACTTTGCCCCGTGAAGAGGTCAATACCACATTTAACAACCTCCTGATATTACTTGACAATTGCAATCCCTTAATAAACCCCGCCTGGTCCTCCAAGATCTCCAGTACCTAAAACCTTTGCCAGTACTTTAAAATTATTTAATAGAGACAAGCTTATAAGACGCACATTCCATCGGGTCTTTATCCTTCTTTGGTTCAACGCAATAGAAGCTTGTGCCAGTGTGGCCAGCAAATCCCTCAGTCAACGAATCATTATACGTATCCAGGAGGTGGGGAATCAAATCTGACAAAGACTGCTTATAAACTTCAACTGGGAAGGCATCTGACCCCGGTGCCTTACCCGATTGCATCAACCCCACACTCCTGCAACCCCAATGGTGCCTCCAATCCCGGTCTCATCCTATTCTCCACCTCCGGAAACATCAACCATCCAAAACATTCCCTATATCTGCATCCTCCGCCCAGGGCTCAGATCTATACAGCCTCTGCTAGAAGGCCTCAAATGCTTTATTGATTTTTTTTCCCGCCATCGTCACCAACACTCCCCTCTGCTTACCTCACCTGCGCAATTTCACGAGCAGCCACCTGCCGTCTCAATGGACTAGCAACCAACCGGCCTTCTCTCCGTACTCATTCTGGACACCCCTTTATTGGCGAAGCTGACCCACCACCTTGCCTATTGCCAACCGATCAAACTGCCCGCGCAGTTTCTTTCTTTCCGCCAACTGCTCCTTAGTCGTAGCCCCCTCCAGCACTGCCGGTCAACCTCTACAATTGCCTCCACAAGCCTCTGCCTCTCCTCCCTCTCAACGTTATCCCTATGGGCCTTCTAAGAAATAGCCTTCCCCTGGGCCATCACCTTCAATGCCTCCCAGAACATGGAGGCAGAAACCTCCACATAATTGGGAGAAGAAACCCCCTGCACATGCGCAGGAAAGACGGCAGCGGTTCTGAGCATGCGCTATAACATGCAGGCGCTCCTGCGCCAACTGGCGCCGGCCAGCGGAGGCCCTTCGGCGCTGGTTGGCACAGCGCCAACCACTCCAGTGCCAGTCTAGCCCCCCCGAAGTGCGGAGGATTCGCACCTTCCGGGCGGCCTGACGTCGGAGTGGTTCACACCACTCTTTGGTGCCGGTATGGCCCACCCACTAATTGTGGAAGAATCCCGGCCTCTATCTGCCAAGAGCGCCGAGTCCACCCTGGTCTCTGTGACCATCCCGTTTCAAACCCCAGATTCACATAATGCAGTACATGGTCGGAAGTTACTATCCCTGCATATTCCGCCCCCGCAACCCCTGACGTGCCTTTCCCACCACAAAGAAATCAATACGGGAGTATACCTGATGTACATGAGAGAAGGAAAACCCCCTCTCTCATAGAAATCACAGTGCAGTAGGCCATTCGGCCCGTCGAGTCTGCAACAGCCCTTGGTAAGATCATACTGAAGCCCACGCCGCCACCCTATCACCATAACCCGACCTAATCTTTTGGACACTAAGGGGCAATTTAGCATGGCCAATCCACCTAACCCTGCACATCTTTGGACTGTGGGAGGAAACCCATGCAGACACAGGGAAAAAGTGCAAATTCCACAGAGGCAGTCACCTGAGGCTGGAATTGAACCCGGATCCCTGGAGCTATGAGGCAGCAATGCTTTTTAAAAAATGAATTCATTTTTTCCAATTAAGAAAAAATTTAGTGTGGCCAATCCGCCTAACCCTGAACATCTTTGGATTGTGGGGGTGAAACTCACAAACACGGGAGAATGTGCAAACTCCACTCGGACAGTGACCCAGAGCCGGGATTGAACCTGGGACCCCAGCGCCTTGAGGCTGCAGTGCTAACCACTGTGCCACCGTCTCCCGGATGCCTGAACCTCCACGGATTCCCTCCACCCCCCAATCTGGTCCATAAATACTCGCAGTCCGTTTGCCATCCCTGGCCTGACCATTGACTTGGGGCTAGACCTATCCACCCTCAAGTCCAAGATACAATTAAAATTGCCCCCATAATTGACTGATGTGAATCCAAGTCCGGAACGGACACTACCAGCTTCTTAACAAAGCCCACCTTGTCCAAATTGGGCGCATATACATTCATTAACATCACCAATGCCTCCTCCAGGACCCCACTCACATTCACAAATCGCACCCCCAGGTGCCTCTCTATCCATTACAAATGCCACCTTCTTACTGAACAGGATCGCAATCCCTGCCGGCTTAAGAGTCAAAACCCAAATGAAACCCCTGCCCTACACATCCCTTCCATAACGGCATTTGGTCCTTCACCCATAAATGTGTCTCCGGAAGGAAAACCACATCTGAACTCAAACAGTTTATGTGTACGAACACCTGCGATCATTTAACGGACCATTTAAACCTCGTGCATTCCATGTTACCATCCTCACTGGGGAGTTTTGACAACCCCCCCGCCCCAACTAAGGTTCCCCCATCCCCACCTCCCCACCTAGCACAGATCCCGCCCAACCATCCAGCAGCTATCTCACCAGGGCCCACTCAAACTGGAACTAGTCTCAATCAAAAAACCAACTATGTCACCATCCTCACCCACCCCTGCCTTTGCCATCCCCAAAACACCTTTCTCCCCCCACCCACTCTCCCCCGACTTCCTCGCCGCCGGTTGCAGCCCCTTCAGTCCCACTGCTTCTGTTTGCTAGCTTAGTGATTCCCTCCATGGAGATCCAGACAAAGGACCCAACTCAAACTGCCCAAACTACACCCCCCACTGTGTTTCTGCTCCTTACTCCAACCCAAAATATCATTCCATCCCATCATCGACCCAGTTCCAGCACAAGACCAACATATGCAAAAAGCAACTGAACACTCGCACATAATGGCCGTGATCTACCTGATTCGGGACAGTGTTTGTAGCGTGAGATTTTTCCAGCGCTCGGAGCACCGAGAAACACCCTGCTATTTAACACCCATCTGGGTGAATCGGCGGCCTCAGTGCAGGTGTCCTGCATTGAGGAGTTCTGCACGCCGTAACACCTTAGTGCAGCGAGAGACCGGGCGGCATTTTAAAATGGCACACTGATCTCTCAAGCCCCCGTCGAGACACCTCAATCACCCCCCCCCTCCAAGCCCCAACTCACTACAAGGGGGTGGGTCCCAGGGACCCCCACAATCTCCCACACCCCCACAGAGCACGCCCCGCAACTCCCACACCCAACTAGGGCACACCCAGGCTCGATCACTATTACACAAAAATGCCAGCTTGGTTCCAGGCTGGCACCCAGATGGCACTGCCAGGGTGCTCAGGTGACAACTGCAGTGTCAGGGTATCAACCTGCCCAGAGGGCATGCATCTCCGTCTGGTCCCAGTTTGTAGAAATCAGTATATTTAATAAAGTCCATCAAGCGCTTCACAGGCAGTGGAGATCCAGCCAAAACCCAACATGTGCAAAATTCAACAACATATCAATTTCAAAATGACCATACATAAGTCATAAAACATTAAAATAAATCACAACATTAGCCCTCCCACAAGCCACGTTCCTTGACAAAGTCTCCTCCTCTGGTGTCATGAAATAATGTTCCCAATAATGTTCCCTACTCTTAAAAGTCACCTAAAGTTTGCCCTGTTCCGAAAGAGTGCCGCCTTGACCCCATTGAACCCTGCCTGCTGTTTGGCCACGTTGGCACCATTGTCCTCATAGATACAGATCGGATTCCCCTCCCAACTACAGTCTCGAGTCGCCTTCGCCCACCTCAGAATCTTCTCCTTGTCCTGGAACTTGTGCTCAATCACTACCCACAGCAGCTCCCAGGCTCTCGACCTCTGTCTTAGTGACCAATTGGCACGATCCACCTCTGGGGTCTTCTTGAAGACCCAAACTGCTCGAACATCCTCGAAAGTAGCCTGTGGCACTCATTCCCTCAAAACCCTCTGACAGATCTACGATTCACAAACTCTAAACTGATTTTCCATCGCCCGCAGCACCTTACAGGTCTTCCCCAGCATCAACATCTCTGCCTCCAATGACATGATCCGGTCACTATGATCAGTCACCACTCTTTCCATCTCTTGGATCATCGCACCTTGCAACTTCAGGCGCTCCCGCGAATAAGGGCTACTGCTCCCTCAATCGAACTGGACCAGTTGATCTCCTTTCACTGATGACGAAATTTCCTCTTAATAAAGTCCATCAACTGCTCCACAGGCAGTGTGGAAGACAACAACAACCCTTCTGCCATTTTTACACTGATGCTGTGCCAAATGTGTCCTCCTGCTCCTAAGCTTGGGCTCTCACCGACTTTTTCCAGGTGTGATACCCCGCTGACATTCCACTCTTGGGGGAAAATCACCACCCTCCATTCACCTTTTCCACAAAAATCATCTATTAACTGTGTAGAAAGGGCTTTACCAACACCTCCAAGCGGGAGCCATCTTGTTCAGCTCATGGCCACCACTGGAAATTGGAATTCCCTCTCTAAACCTCTTTCAACTCCTTTAAGATAGAACATAGAACATAGAACAGTACAGCACAGAACAGGCCCTTCGGCCCTCGATGTTGTGCCGAACACCCTACTTTAAACCCACATAACCCGTATACCCGCAACCCAACAATCCCCCCATTAACCTTACACTACGGGCAATTTAGCATGGCCAATCCACCTAACCCGCACATCTTTGGACTGTGGGAGGAAACCGGAGCACCCGGAGGAAACCCACGCACACACAGGGAGGACGTGCAGACTCCACACAGACAGTGACCCAGCCGGGAATCGAACCTGGGACCCTGGAGCTGTGAAGCATTGATGCTAACCACCATGCTACCGTGAGGCCCCCTAGCCCCCTAGATGTTCATTAAAAACCTAATATTTTGCTCTAGACATTGTTCATCTGTCCTGACACCTCCTTCTGTGGACAAGATAAGCTTGGAGGAAGTATGACAGGAGATAGAATCCAGATAAAGATGCAAGTTAGGCACCTTGGGTGTTTTAATTTAACATACTATACAAATGTAAAATGTTCTTTCTGTTACACATTCTTTGCTGGATTTGAACAACTTTAAAATTGACTTTTTCTCCCCATGAATTTACTGGCTATGAGGGCAGCAAGATCATCTATTCTTGGATCACAGGCACCATTTTATAAACTGTAAGGATATACAGGAGCATGACCTGGATATAGACCAGCTTTTGGATTTGTCCTACTTTTTCCCCTATAATATAATAATTATATTTTTTGTCACAAGTAGGCATACATTAACATTGCAATGAAGTTACTGTGAAAAGTCCCTAGTCGCCACATTCCGTCGCTTGTTCGGGTCACAGAGGGAGAATTTAGAATGTCCAATTCACCTAACAGCACGTCTTTCGGGACTTGTGGGAGGAAACCAGAGCACCAGGAGGAAACCGACACAGACACGGAGGGAACGCGCAGACTCTACAAAGATAGTGACCCAAGCCGGGAATTGAACCTGGGACCCAGGAGCTGTGAAGCAACAGTGTGAAAGGGGGGGCGGGGGGGGGGGGGGGGGGGGGGTAACTGGCCCTCTGACAGTGCAGCACTCCCTCAGTACTGACCCTCTGACAGTGCGGCACTCCCTCAGTACTCACTCTCTGACAGTGCGGCACTCCCTCAGTACTGATTCTCTGACAGTGCAGCACTCCCTCAGTACTGACCCTCTGACAGTGCGGCACTCCCTCAGTACTGACTCTCTGACAGTGCAGCACTCCCCCAGTACTGACTCTCTGTTAGCATGCCACTAGAGTAGTTTTACATCAGTTACTTTATTAAGGATTGAGATAAATTATAGGAAGAGTACCGGGCAATCATTATTAACCATTAAACATGTATTTTTAGGACATAGCAGTAATAAGTAATCAAATGGGATTTAGGATAGCTAACTTGACCAAAAGGACATTACTTTTGACATCTTGTCTTTGTGAAACAATCCAGGGTGCTGGTTCTATTGTTCTACTTCTCACAGTCAGCAAGCTGCTGGGATTGTACGCAGATGTCAGGATGAAGATCAATCATGTGCTGCTTGCGGCTCTATTGGATAAGTTTAAAAGAAACAGCTTCAGGGATTGGATTGCGTCCAACTGGGGTGGGCTATTGATTTTTGAACGTTGTATAATTACTGTGTTCGGGTCTTTGTTCGGCAGAACAGGTCTTGGCTGGTATCCAGTCTGTTCTCCGTGTACACGTAACAAGCTTGATTAAATAAGCCATCTTTGTCCAGGTTGTCGTGTTTGTTTCCCTCTGTACTGAGTTGAGCCACATGGAATAACCCCACGTGGAAGCTGACTCAATACACAGATCTTGAAATCGCTCCTACATTATTTGGTGCTGTGAGCTTGGGCGTACACAGGATTCTGGCAGAATGATCTGCCTCCTAAATACGGGTGAGTACATTTCAATTTACCACCCAGTAGATAGAGGAGGTCGGATCCATAAGTTGTGCAAAAGTTGCGAGTAGGTAGCGGTGGACATACGCAACACTGAGAACGCGCTAATGTTGGGTGGGCAAAGACGGACTTTTGTGCCATGCCGATGAGCAGAGCAGGATAAACCTCCTTGCGTTAAAAAGATTGGAAAGGGTAGGGCCCCACGACAATTCGAAACAGTGAACCCCAGAGAGGCTCAGATTAAGTGACCAGTCAGACAAAGCTGGTGTCATTATTCTGACGTTGTATGTGTAACAGGATTTGAAACCCCACTGCTTAGAGCAGCTGTGGATAAAAGGGGAGGTAAAAAAAATGATAAAGATGCATGAATTGGAGCACAAAAGTTAACTGTTTTAGCATTCTATTGATTGGTTTTTAAATTGCCCCGAAGCATGTGTGTAAATTATTTGATACAAGATTAAATTGTGGATGTATGGGAATTCAATAACGCCAGTTAAAAGTAGAAATTCTAAGCATGCATCACCCTTATGAGGGAACAAAGGTTTGGTCGCTCATAATGTGTTTGAGTGAAATGCCTTTGAGATTTAAATTTACTAAAAAATTGGTCATGCCTATGAAATCAGGTGTTGAGGATTGGATTAAATGGAAAAAAGATAAATTAATCAAACAAACAGTTTAACTTCTATAATGAAATAGGGTAGTGAACCGTGTTCATTACTGTAACCGAAAGAGTGTCAGCTTGCGGTGCAGCAAGAACAAAAGCCTGCTGTAAACTTTATGAACAGAAGTATCGTGTTTCGTTTGTTTGGAGGAGATTCCTGGAGTAATGTTATTATTAAGATTTATCTTTCTGAGGAATGATTATTTTTGTTTCAAAACACTTGCTGCCTGAAGTTGCATTTTTTTAAATGTTTAATCATTTAAGTGCTTCAAGTCCAAACAATGACAAAAACCTGAAGTCATGTTTCCAGGATTATTCTGAACCACATGTGGGAATTTTAATCCAGAGACAATATGATCAAACTATTAAAGGAATGTTGGCGGTGGAAGGTAATGGACAGGGATGTGGCCAAATTCTGCCAGCGATGCATACAGTGCACCCTGGTGGAACCAGGCCGTCCTTGCAAGATAAATGGGAAGTCAGCCCCCGGCCCAATGGACCATGGGGAAATTTGCAACTAGATTTTACTGGGCCTTTGCCTCAGGCACAGGGTAGAACATAATGTTTGGTGATTGTAGATCAATCCACCCGGTGGGTGGAAGCATTCCCGTGTAAGGATGCCACCGCTAGAACCGTGGCTTTGATATTGGCTAATGAAATAATACCAAGGTGGGAGTGCCCCTCCAACTGGATTCTGACCAAGAGGCCCATTTCACGGGGAAAGTCATGAGGGAGGCTTGTGGGGCTTTTGGCATCCAGCAAAGTTTCCACATCCCACACCATCCTCCAAGCTCGGGAATGGTAGAGCGGATGAACCAATCCTTGAAAATAACCTAGCCAAAGCTATATTGCAAGAAGGGAATAATTGGGTACGGGCCCTGCATGCAAAATTGTTGCGACAAAGAGCCACTCCCATCCGGGGAACGGGTCTAACCCCTTTTGAGTTAAAGCCAGGAAGAGCAATGCGCCTCCGGAGGTGGTGATAACTGGAGGAGTGGAACTTGAGATAAACAAAGGCACTGAACTCCAATGCATACAAGATCTGGTGAACCGCATGCATGTCCTTCAGGGTCAGGTAATTGCACAGCAACAGCATAGTGATTGGACCAAACTGACTGGAAAGGATACCCCTTAACTACCGACACCACGGGATAGGGTCATGGTCAAACTCATGACAGGTAAAAGGGACCAGGGGTTTGATGGGAGGGACCCTATGCAGTAATCATCGCTGGACAAATATGTGCCTTAATAGACGAGAAACCCGGTCCGCGGTGGCGGAACTGGACTCAGTTGAAATTATACCCTCATGAGTCATCCCATAGTCACAAGGATTGAGAGAACTCTCCGGTGGGTCAGCGAACCCAAGGAGCGTGGGGTAGCCATGGCACTGCCACCTGCGGCACTTGTAATGGGACTTATCTGGATTTGTAGATGGGTCACCAGAGTGGCTCAGGATATGGGACTAAGGCACGGAGAGGATGTATATGAGGAAGGAGTGGTGATGATATGAATGATATAATACTAATTGAGTGCCGGAAGGGGTTTGTTTATTCCTACTGGATTCTATTGCTCGCACACCTCTGGATCCCATCTCATCTCTGGTTGCAGTCATCAACATCAACCACCTCGCCAGGGACGCAGAAGGAGCCAGGCATTGCTGAAGCCAAGTCCAGTGATCGCATGTACACGAATGTCACGCGGGTGCGTCAGGATGCTGTTAATGTTATGAGAGATGCAAAGGGGAGGAGTGGTATAGGTTACAGTGCTCCCCACTGTGCTACGTGCAAGCTACCTGTCGCTTTTGGCATAGTCAAGGTATGGAACTATGCAAGGGATCGACCCTCTGGGCACTCGCCACGGCAGCGTTCTCATCCCACCCAGCAAAAATACACTTCCTGCCCAGTGGTGGTAGCCACATTGAGAACATGGAACCAAATTAGGCAGCATTTCGGTTTAATCGGCACGTCCTCCATGGCCCCCATCTGCGGTAACTACAAATACCCACCAGTCATGCTGGAAAAAATGGTAAATGTAGGAACCAACCGAGTCGGGTCAGAATACTTTGGTCTCTGTAACGGGACAAGGCAGGGATGCCTGCTCTCCCCATTACTGTTTGTCCTGGCCGTAGAGCCCTGAGTGATGGCCCTTAGATCATCGAATGCCTGGCGGGGGATAGTGAGGGGTGTGTGTGTGTGTGTAGCACAGGGTCTCTCTCTATGTGGACAATTTGCTGCTCTGTCACAGACCTGGTGGGAGGGGATGGCCGAAATCATGGAGGTACTAGGAGAATTTGGGTGATTTTCAGGCTACAAGTTAAATATGGGAAAGAGCGAGATGTTCATGATCCAGGCACAGGTCAAGAAAGGAGACTGAAGGAGTTACCTTTTAAAGTGGTTGAAAGGAGTTTTAGATGTCTGGGGATTCAAGTGGCTAAGGATTGCGGGCAGCTTCACAATTTAATCTGGGCAAAGCAGTCGATCAAATGAAAAGGCACTTCTGCAGATGGGACATGCTCCTGCTGATGCTGGTGAGCAGGGTCCAGACGGTAAAGATGAGTAACTAGAGAGTAAAGAAGGCACTCCTGGAAAGGGGTCGTGGAAAGGGGGCTTGGCCCTCCCGAGCTTTATTAACTATTACTGGGTGGCCAACATATCAATGGTCAGGAAGTGGGTAGTGGGGGTGGGGTAGGTTTGGGAGCGAGTAGAAGCAGCATCCTGCAAGGGTACGAGTTTGGAGGCTTTACTAATGGTGCCTCTGCCGTTTCGCCAGCTGAGTACTCTACAAGCCCTGTGGTGGTGGCAGCCCTAAGGGTGTGGGGGCATTGGAGGCAGCACATGGGACTGGAGGGGGCGTCAGTGTGGTCACCGATTTGTGACAACCACAGGTTTGCCCGAGGAGCGCTGGATGGGGGCTTTAAGAGATGGCAGTGGGCAGGGATTGAGAGATTTGGGGATCTATTCAACCAGGCGAACTTTCCGACCTTGGAGGCATTAGAGGAGGAATTCAAGCAGCCGGATGGGAACGGGTTTCGTTATCTTCAGGTGCGGGGCTTTGTAAGGAGGCAGGTTCCAAGCTTTCCTTGCCTGTTTTTTAGGTGTTTTGTGTATGTTGGCCCGGGCGTTTGTTTAAGAAATGTTAATGTGTTAAACTGTGAAAATTACAAATGCTTCAATAAATTATTTTATTAAAAAAATGGAGACAGGACGGGTGGACGCTAGCGGTCAGGGACTTTTATATAGGGGACAGACTCGCGACCCTCGAAGATAAGAACTGGAGCTACCAAAAGGACTGGAGCTCTGCTTCTTCAAATCAAACATTTTCTCTGAAAGGAGACAATGGGGTACCCTTGGGCCCCGAACTACTGGAAGATCTACTAGGGAACATAGCCTCAAAATAAGGGGAAGTAGATTTAGGACTGAGTTTAGGAGGAACTTCTTCACCCAAAGGGTTGTGAATCTATGGAATTCCTTGCCCAGTGAAGCAGTTGAGGCTCCTTCATTACATGTTTTTAAGGTAAAGATAGATAGTTTTTTGAAGAATAAAGGGATTAAGGGTTATGGTGTTCGGGCCGGAAAGTGGAGCTGAGTCCACAAAAGATCAGCTATGATCTAATTGAATGGCGGAGCAGGCTCGAGGGGCCAGATGGCCTACTCCTGCTCCTAGTTCTTATGTTCTTATGTTCTAAACATTGACAGTAAGGATAGGGGAAATATGGGGACATCTATGGATGACTTCTGGAAAGGGCATGAACATCATTAGATGGAACTAGGCAGAAATGGGAGGACGAACTCGGGACGGAAGGGGATTGGGGATTCTGGAGCAAAATACTAAACAGGGCCAACTCCGCCTCCTCCTGTGCAAGGCTAAGTTGCATGCAGTTTGAAGTGGTGCACAGAGCCCACCTAACTAGAACCTGAATGAACAAGTTCTTCCTGGAGGTGGAGAAAAAGGGCCAATGGAAGGAATGTGTGTAAAATTTGTAAATAAGAAATGTCATGCCGTGTAAATATCAGGTACATTATATGTTAAACTGTTTTACTCTAAAAATTGGAAAATGCCAATAAAAATATTAAAAAAAAGATATGGAACT
This sequence comes from Scyliorhinus canicula, assembly GCF_902713615.1. NCBI lineage: Eukaryota > Metazoa > Chordata > Chondrichthyes > Carcharhiniformes > Scyliorhinidae > Scyliorhinus > Scyliorhinus canicula. The sequence continues at coordinate 126,815,030 of NC_052151.1, read as the reverse complement.
AATTGTATGAGGACAGTGCTACCAATTTAACATCTCGACCTTTCTTATTTGCCCACATATTTTGCTTAAAACATGTCTATTTGTACTTGCATTTTCTCAAAAACTAATTTTGGATTTGTTTGTCAAGTTTATCTGTAAAGTTACACTAAAGTTCAACTTAATAATATTGTTGAAAATTTATTACAAGCTAAATGTGGTATTTTAGAAAATTCTCTTCAAGTGCAACTACACTTTCCAATCAACCCACAAAAAAAAAGTGGTGGCATACCATATAGAGACTATCAGGCTGGACGAAGTGTTACAATCTATTTAGTTTAGTTTCCAACAGTAATTAATTGTTCCATCGAAATTATATATCCTATAATGGTATCAGTTCTAAATTTGCTTTTAATGATTAGGCAAATGATAAAGGAAAGAAAAGTCAAATCAAAGGCTGTTAAATTATGAGTGTAAACTCCGTACCAGCCTCCCCGGACAGGCGCCGGAATGTGGCGACTAGGGGATTTTCACAGTAACTTCATTGAAGCCTACTCGTGACAATAAGCGATTTTCATTTCATTCAACTTACAAACAAAATACAAAGCTTTTGTGTATTTATATACCAGTATTGGAAGAAAAACAATGCAAGATCTTTTGCAGCAGCGACTATAACAGTAATAAACCCTGTTAGTTTTAATTCCGTTTACCAGAAGCAAAAAGACCCATGGCATTCACACTGAAGGCATCAAGACTCCATGCAATTGGAAAATTGGAAAATGCCAATAAAAATATTTTAAAAAAAAGATATGGAACTAAATGTATGAGGACAGTGCTACCAATTTAACATCTTGACCTTTCTTATTTGACCACATATTTTGCTTAAAACATGTCTATTTGTACGTGCATTTTCTCAAAAATTAGTTTTGGATTTGTTTGTCAAGTTTATCTGTAAAGTTACACTAAAGTTCAACTTAATAATATTGTTGAAAATTTATTACATGCTAAATGTAATTAGCATTATCCAAAGAAGGATATACTTGCCTTAACGGGGGGGAAGCATGGGCGACACGGTGGTGCAATGGTTAGCACTGCTGCCTCATTGCGCCGAGGACCCGGGTTCAATCCGAGCCCTGGGTCACTCTCCATATGGAGTTTGCACATTCTCCCTGTTTCTGTTTGGGTCCCAGCCCCACAACCCAAAGATGTGTAGGGTAGGCAGATTGGCCACGCTACATTGCCCCTTAATTGGAAATAAAGAAGGGTGCTCTAAATTTATTTTTTAAAAAGGGGAGAAGCAAAGGTTAATTTGATTGATTCCTAGAATAAAAGGGCTGTTCCATGAGAGAAATTGATTACAATGGGCCTATATTGTATGAGGTTTAGACGAATGAGAATTGATCTCAGTGAAACATAATTGTATTTGTCACTAGAGTTGTTTACCCCAAGGTGTTCCAACCAAATATGTTCTCTCTCACATTGCTGCAGTTGCCTACAGGCAACTCAGAAGCATAGTAAGCCCTAAATACTGGGTTCATAGAAAGAAAAACTATTCCAAGCACAACTTTAGTACTTCAATGAAACTGAAATTCTCTGCAAAGGCAGAACTTAATGGCAGTGTCGGCAGATAATTCGAGTCTGTTTTGATGGATCATTAAAGCAACTCCACCCACTGAATGGCATTCTAGCCCGGCAAAAGGTCATGGTCATTCAAGAATAAAGGCTTTTGCAGCCTTTCAAAAGTCCTTCCTGAATCTCCTGCTGAGATACTGAGAACAGGAAAAAAACAGCATTTCATTACAATATTACAGCAAAGGACGAGGTCATTTTAGCTCATCCCTATTTCCTACATTTTGAAGTATTCTTCAAATATTTATCGACTTACCTTTTATAAGCAATTGAGGACTTATTTCTGGTAGGGCACTCTTCTGTATAATAATAATTCTCTTAATGTCTATCTTTTCAATTTCGTGATCATCTTTAAGTTAAATCTCTAATCACCAATTCTCCCTAAAACCTTGCACATTATTCCTTTTCAGATACCATCTAATTTCTTATATAATTCTTCTATTGAACCTGTCTCCACAACATTCTCAGCTGGTGCAAACCAAACCGTAACCACTTGCAACGTGAGAAAGTTTTTGCCCATGTCGCTTTTCCTTCTTTTACTCATGATTTTAAAATCTGTGCCCTTCTGATCTTTTCACGAGTGACAACAGTTTCTCTCTATCTACTCCCTCCAGCCCTCTCATTATTTCGAATACTTTTATCAAATATCCTCTTTCCTCCAAGGAAAACAGTTTCAAGTTCTTCAATTTATCCAATTGAAGTTCCTCATGTCATGAACCATTCTTGTGAATCCTTTCTACACCCTCTCCAATGACTTCACATCCTTCCTGAAACGTGGTGCCCAGAATTGGATGCAACATTCCAGCTGAGGCTGAATTAGTGTCTTAAACAGTTCAGCATAACCTCTTGCTCTTGTATCTATGGCCGGATTAATAATGCCTAGAATGCGGCTTGCTTTATTAACTGCATTCTCAATCTGTCCTATCACCTTCAATCCTTTATGCACCATATCCCTCTGCTCCTGCACCAGACTTTGAAATAGTGCCATTGATTTTATATTGTTTCTCCATGTTCTTTCGATCAAAATGAATCACCTCACATTTCTCCACATTAAAACTTCATTTGCAACCTACTTGCCAATTCCACAAATTTGACTATGTCCCTTTCAAGTTCTTCATGATCCTCCTCACAGTTCATAATGTTTCCAAGTTTTGAATCATTAACAAACGTTGAATTGATGCCTCCTACACCAGCATCAGGGTCTTAATTGTACATCAATTTGTGCGTCAGATGCAATTCAAGCACAGTTGCACTCTTGCTTCGAAGTCAGAGGTTTGTGGGTTCAAGTCCCACTCCAGGGTTTGAGAACAAAAGTCAAGGCTGACACTCCAGTGCAGTGCTGAGGGAGTACTGCACTGCCGAGGTGCCATCTTCGAATAAGTTTTCAAAGCCAAGTCTGCTTTTTCAGGTGTAAGTAAAAAATAAAAAAATCCATGGCACCATCTAAAGAAAGAGCAGGGTACTTATCCCCAAGATCCTGGTCAAGATTTAAAACAGAATAGCAGTAATGTGACTAAAGGCACTCGTTTCTAGTCTTATAGTCTAGAACTTTCTTCTTCAGCTGTCCGTAGGAGCCTCCCACTTTCAATTAAAAGTTATCTATAATCATGCCCTTTCTCCCTCTTGGTCTACATCCCCTCTAGTCTTCCTTCAACTACCTCCTTTAGCAAATTCTCCTGTCATAGAATATGGCTAATTGCCTTTTCTTGATGATATTCGATAACCATCTTTCCTCCTCCGCCATCCTGATAACTTCTTCATTGCATTTATGTTCTCTCCAATTGACCCACTCCATTCTTCTGTTCTCCACATTTCACAACATTTTAGTCTTTGATTGCCTGCTTTTCTCAAGGTCCAAATTTCAGCCCTCAACAACAAGACACTCCAAATCACAAGTCTTGATATTTATTTTCTTAAGATCTCTATTCATGTGTATGCTCAGCAGTTCTTTATCACTGTTACTTTAGCTTTGATTATTTCTGGCCTGATGATGCACTGTTACTTAAATTGTCCTATCGGTTCGAGACGTTGACCATTTCTCTTGACCTCTACTTTCCCACCATTGTATTTTCCAATCTTCATGTCTTTTGCCTTTTCTAGATTAAATTTTATTCCACAAAATTTTACCACTTTATTCATTCTATCCATTAGTGTCTGCAAATCTTCAGCTGTGCTAGCAACCTACAGCCTGGTCGTCTGCAAATCTTACTAACTTCACCAATTGGCTTCTTGTTTTGCTACCTTTCTGGACTTCATCTAATGCTTCTGCATAAATGATAAAGTGCAATAATGGTAGTAGACAGCCTTGTCTCATTCAATGCCCATTTACACCAGGCTCAGTTTCACTAAATATTGTCCCGATTGTAATAGGCTCTCCCATGTACAGATACAACCATTCTTTTATTAATCCAGTCAACAGATTGTCTCCAGCACTTTCAACAGATTTTGCCAGTTCACCTGGTCAAAAGGTTTTTCATAATCCACAAAGCAGATCATAGAATTATCATAGAATTTACAGTGCAGAAGGAGGCCATTCGCCCCATCGAGTCTGCACCGGCTCCTGGAAAGAGCACCCTACCCAAGGTTAACACCTCCACCCTATCCCCATAACCCAGTAACCCCACCCAACACTAAGGGCAATTTTGTCACTAAGGGCAATTTTTCTTGTCCAATCCACCTAACGTGCACATCTTTGGACTGTGGGAGGAAACCGGAGCACCCGGAGGAAACCCACGCACACGCGGGGAGGATGTGCAGACTCCGCACAGACAGTGACCCAAGCCGGAATCGAACCTGGGACCCTGGAGCTGTGAAGCGATTGTGCTATCCACAATGCTACCGTGCTATTATTTTATGCTTCTTTCATGTTTCACTCTCATCACTTCTATAACCTCTTTAGTTACACAATCCTTCTTAAAACTGAACTGAAGCCAATGTAATGGCTTGCTGAAGTTTCTAATCTATTGGATGCATGCAAAATCAAAATTGTGGTGTGATATTCTTATCTTTTATGGTATTTTCCCTCTTCTCCACTGGGACAAACATTCTCCTCAAACCATCTTCTGGTCACTCTCCCTTATTGTACATCTCCGAACCAGGTTAATCAATTCTCTTGTTATCTTCTCTCCAAGTTCTTCTTTATCGTTTCTGAAGGGATTTCATATCGTTCCTGGCTTAAGTTTTTCTATTGTTCTAAATATTTCACACTCCAAAAGATCAAGTTCTAAATCCTCCTGAAAAATGTCTTTTTTTCCCGCTGGTTCTAGTTCTGATGGCTTGCCAACTTTGCTATACAGGTCTTCAATGCAATCTTTCCACCTATTCTTTACTTGCCCAATTTCTACAAGCACCGTACCGTCTCTACTAGCGATTCTTTTGTGCATGCTTATTGCTCCTTCCTCCAGCCGATTTTTCTCTTTTCTCATAGTGCATATCTATGCTTCCATTTTTCTTTAGTTCTTTCGATTTTCTGCACTGCACTCCCTTCAATCTGCCCCATGCCTGGCCTGCCTTACTTATTAGCTAATTGTTTCGTTGTCTGTACTTTGTTACCCGTATTTGTGTCTTTGTTCTTCCACTCTCTTGACCATTTTCTTCAGCATTTCTTCTAAGACTTGTGGCTTTCTATCTCTTCCCTTTAATCATGCCAAGATTTTATTTTGCACGTTCCAAGATAGTGCTTTTCAATCTATCCCACTGACCTTGGCAATTACATTCACAAGTTTGTCCATCTCCAACTTTTTCTCCACTGCTTCACAAAACTAGCCGCCTCATCGCCTTGCAGTTTCTTTCTATCCCAACTGGGCTTTTGGTTTCCCTGATTGATTCTATTCAGCTGATTTACCTATTATAATGTGTGCACATTTGCACCTATATAAACACATATGCTGTTTGATATCTCTGCTTGATAAGGATGTAATTAATTTGGTATTGCTTCAGATCCCCAGGTGATTCGAGTGTACTATTTCCTCTGATTATGCTTAAGCCAGATGTTGATCATGCACGGCTTCAATCTTCTACAGAACCCAGCACTCCTCTGTTCCTTCTGACATCCAGTCTGTGGCTTTCGAATTTGTTTCCTTTTCTACTTTTACTGACTACAGCATTCCAGTCTCCCATAATCACCAATAAGTTTCTTTCTTTTGCCTTTTCTATCAATTCTTCCAGTTCATCTAATACTCGGTCTTCAATCTTCATCCAAGTGCTCTGGAGTACACTGTTATAACTACATCTACTGGAGCACCACCTTCAACAGTCTTTTTTAAAAATTAATTTTCATCAAATATTTTGTCATTCCATTATCCATTGTCTCTTTTGCTTAATTCACCACATGCATAAATGGCTCTTGTATTGTCATTTCAAAATCACGGAACCGCTCCATCTTATCTCTGTCAAACAAATAATGTTCAGGTATTTATTCCAATTACTCTCTTGACTTTTGTTTTGTAGTTTCCCCCTTCTTGGGATCCTTTTTGGGCCAACGGTAACTTACAAAAGTCAGAGACAACCACCCCAAGATACCAAAAGATCCTGCTACCCCATATAATCTGGTTATTTTCACATTACTGTTCATGGGAGCTGGCTGTGCATGATTTGGCTGCCATAACTACACTACAACAAAAATATATTTCAGTGGCTGTAAAGTGCTTTGGGGTATCCTGTGGTCACGAAAGGTGTTACATAAATATAAGTCTCTCGTTCCTTCCATAGAGCCAGACTCTCAATCTCTCCCAGATGCACTTGAAGAAGTTTCTCAGGAAGAATAAAACAACTGTGTGGATTATCTCACCCATTGAAATCCCTTGCCTTACTCAATACCTTTCCCATTACTCAACTGAGATTATCAAGTCACTGAATAGGTAATGAGCAATATAGCTAATCATAGCTAATAGCTAGTATGAAACTGCTGCCTGCACTGCCAACAGTCTGACTATTTCTCTATATGTGCACAATTAGCAGGTATTCACTTGACACATGAAATCAGGAGCTCAACATATGTAAAATCATAGGCATGACAATACATTTGATTATTCAATGGGTTGCATGTTGCAAGGCTGTTTCTCCACTGTCAACAGACATACAAACATATCAGTTTTGTGTTTTTCTATCACATTAAAAATAATCTCATGTGTGCAGACATCTGATGTTAAGTATGTACCTTCCCTGACCTGATTTACAAAGTTGAGATGAACGGTGACGAATCACAACTGAACACATATGCAACATACTTGCAATTATATAAAATTCCAATAAAGTAGGGATGGATTAAAGCGGGGTTGTATGAAAGACCCAAAAGGCAAAACTACTCAATACTTTAGAAGACCCTTGCAACATTTTTGACCCATCTATAGTAATGTTAAATAATACAATTTATAACAAAGCATAAAATTAAAGGTTTGGTCAAACAAATTATATAATATTGCCCAACTGCTGTTGCAAATGCATCAAACCTTTGCCACCAGGGTTTAGAGGTAGGTGTTGGGAGTGGGGGTGGGAGTCTAACCTCTGTCAAGTATCTTGTGCTTGAGTTTGGCTCTGAGACTGCTACTGGAGCAGCTGGTGTAGTTGCTTTGTGATCCCAAGTAATGCCAGAGGTTGTTCATTTCATATACAAGAGAAGGGCAGTGGAGCAAGTGGAACATGAGCCAGCAAAAGACAAAGTGAGAGTAAGCAAATGGAAGCTTGAAAGAAAGAGAAAGAACAAAATAAATACAAACACAAAAATGATGGAAGACAAAGCTGGATAGAGCAAACCAAATAATTTAAATTTAATGAAACAGAGAGTTATATGATTTGTTTGAATCTTTTGAATGCTGAGCAATACCTCATACAAGTCATTCAGGTTCAGTACCAGTACTGTCTCAGTTTGCTATGTGCTTTCTTTCCAAGTAAGAAGTCTTACAACACCAGGTTAAAGTCCAACAGGTTTGTTTCAAACACGAGCTTTCGGAGCACGGCTCCTTCTTCAGGTGAATGGAAAGGCTTGTTCCAGAAATGTTTATATAGACACAATGTGGAGATGCCGGCGTTGGACTGGGGTGAGCACAGTAAGAAGTCTTACAACACCAGGTTAAAGTCCAACAGGTTTGTTTCAAACACGAGCTTTCGGAGCACGGCTCCTTCTTCAGGTGAATGGAAGGGTGAATTCACCTGAAGAAGGAGCCGTGCTCCGAAAGCTCGTGTTTGAAACAAACCTGTTGGACTTTAACCTGGTGTTGTAAGACTTCTTACTATATAGACACAGTCAGAGATGCCCCGGAATGCGAGCACCTGCAGGCAATCAAATCATCAAAGATGCAGAGAGAGAGGTAACTCCAGGTTAAAGAGGTGTGAATTGTCCCAAGCCAGTTCAGTCGGTAGGCCTCTGCAAGTCCAGGCTTGTTGGTGGGGGCCGAATGTAATGCGACATGACTGGGATTCATGTCGCATTACATTCGGCCCCCACCAACAAGCCTGGACTTGCAGAGGCCTACCGACTGAACTGGCTTGGGACAATTCACACCTCTTTAACCTGGAGTTACCTCTCTCTCTGCATCTTTGATGATTTGATTGCCTGCAGGTGCTCGCATTCCGGGGCATCTCTGACTGTGTCTATATAGTAAGAAGTCTTACAACACCAGGTTAAAGTCCAACAGGTTTGTTTCAAACACGAGCTTTCGGAGCACGGCTCCTTCTTCAGGTGAATGGAAAGGCTTGTTCCAGAAATGTTTATATAGACACAGTCAGAGATGCCCCGGAATGCGAGCACCTGCAGGCAATCAAATCATCAAAGATGCAGAGAGAGAGGTAACTCCAGGTTAAAGAGGTGTGAATTGTCCCAAGCCAGTTCAGTCGGTAGGCCTCTGCAAGTCCAGGCTTGTTGGTGGGGGCCGAATGTAATGCGACATGAATCCCAGATCCCGGTTGAGTCCGCATTCATGCGTGCGGAACTTAGCTATAAGTTTTTGCTCAGCAATTTTGCGTTGTCGCGTCTCCTGAAGGCCTCCTTGTAGAATGCTGACCCGGAGATCAGAGGCTGAATGTCCTTGACTGCTGAAGTGTTCCCCAACTGGAAGGGAACAGTCCTGCCTGTTGATAGTCGCACGATGCCCGTTTATTCGTTGTCGCAGTGACTATTCTCCAAATTCAGTTCCATTCTTGGACACACTCGTCTCCATCAAGGACGGTCACCTCAGCACCTCGCTTTACCGCAAGCCCACAGATAATCTCACGATGCTCCACTTCTCCAGCTTTCACCCGAAACACATTAAAGAAGCCATCCCCTATGGACAAGCCCTCCGTATACACAGGATCTGCTCAGACAAGGAGGAGCGCAACAGACACCTACAGATGCTGAAAGATGCCCTCGTACGAACGGGATATGGTGCTCGACTCATTGATCGACAGTTCCACCGCGCCACAGCAAAAAACCGCACCGACCTCCTCAGAAGACAAACACGGGACACCACTGACAGAGTACCCTTCGTCGTCCAGTACTTTCCTGGGGCGGAGAAACTACGACATCTTCTTCGCAGCCTCCAACACATCATCAGCGAGGATGGACATCTTGCCAAGGTCATCCCCACACCCCCACTACTGGTGGGCAACCGCGCAACCTCAAACAAACCATTGTTTGCAGCAAATTACCCAGCCTTCAGAACAGCAACCACAACACCACAAAACCCTGCCAGGGTAATCTCTGCAAGACATGCCAGATCATCGACATGGACACCACCATTACACGTGGAAACACCACCCACCAGGTACGCGGCGCATACTCGTGCGACTCGACCAATGTAGTCTACCTCATACGCTGCAGGAAAGGATGTCCCGAAGCGTGGTACATTGGCGAGACCATGCAGACACTGCGACAACGAATAAACGGGCATCGTGCGACTATCAACAGGCAGGACTGTTCCCTTCCAGTTGGGGAACACTTCAGCAGTCAAGGACATTCAGCCTCTGATCTCCGGGTCAGCATTCTACAAGGAGGCCTTCAGGAGACGCGACAACGCAAAATTGCTGAGCAAAAACTTATAGCTAAGTTCCGCACGCATGAATGCGGACTCAACCGGGATCTGGGATTCATGTCGCATTACATTCGGCCCCCACCAACAAGCCTGGACTTGCAGAGGCCTACCGACTGAACTGGCTTGGGACAATTCACACCTCTTTAACCTGGAGTTACCTCTCTCTCTGCATCTTTGATGATTTGATTGCCTGCAGGTGCTCGCATTCCGGGGCATCTCTGACTGTGTCTATATAAACATTTCTGGAACAAGCCTTTCCATTCACCTGAAGAAGGAGCCGTGCTCCGAAAGCTCGTGTTTGAAACAAACCTGTTGGACTTTAACCTGGTGTTGTAAGACTTCTTACTGTGCTCACCCCAGTCCAACGCCGGCATCTCCACATTGTGTCTATATAAACATTTCTGGAACAAGCCTTTCCATTCACCTGAAGAAGGAGCCGTGCTCCGAAAGCTCGTGTTTGAAACAAACCTGTTGGACTTTAACCTGGTGTTGTAAGACTTCTTACTGTGCTCACCCCAGTCCAACGCCGGCATCTCCACATCATGGCTTTCTTTCCAAGTCAGTGGAGCTTTTTTCTTAAAATTACTCCAATATTTAAATCTTTACTCTTTTAACATTCAACAAATGAGGCATTAAAGTCATTTTCTCCACAGAGAGTTCTTAGGGTATGTGTTGCCATCAGATACAAAAAAGTCTATAAACATTGTAAAGGCAATGGTCAAATATTTGAAAAGCATTTAAAAAAAAATAGATTTGAAGGTATTGAAGAAAGCAGAGAACTCTTTTAGAGGCAGCAAAAGATGCAACAGGTCAAATGACCTCCACCGTCACAATACAATTCCACGATTTGTTAGTTATTATTTCTATACTGTTACTGTAAGAAAGACCCAGGGGCCCACTGTTTCACATGACTGCTCCATCTTACTCCTTGTAGGAATCCTTATGATTTCAGCAGCCCTTTAATGCTGCCTCTAGCTCCCGGTTATGCCCAGTACTAGATGCCCTCCCTGTTTATGCTGTCCCCTGTTCCAGACCAATAGTCCACACACATTAATGTTTCATGTGCCATGTGGCTTTAAGTACTTTTCTGAGACTTGAGTTCACCAAGTTGACAACCTCTGCAATTTAAAAGTCCATTCCAGAAAGAACGGAACAATGGGCGCGATTCTCCGAGGCTGTGCCGGAGCGAAGTAGCCGTCGTGAACTCTGTCGAATTCAACGACGGCGCGAAACGGCTCCGATCGCGACCTATTCTGGCCCCGGGAATGGGCTAGCATCGGGGCCGTGTGGAACACGGGGGGCGTGGCGTTGAATGCGCGTCGTCAGCGCGCGATGCCCGAATGACGCCACTCCACAACCTAAAAGGGCGCGATCCAAAGACCCGCAGTAGAAGAGGGAGGGAAATGACGGAGCCACGGAGGGCCGCGCCAAGGTTCCGTGATACAGACCTGGAGACCCTCTTAGCTGAGGTAGAGCATCGCAGGGGCATCCTCTGCCCAAGACGAGGGCATCGCCACCCTTCCAGCGCCATGCGACGGGCCTGGCGTGAGGTGGGCACGGCTGTCAGTACTGTGGGGCAGACCCCTCGGTCCGGGGAGCAATGCCGCAAGAAGCTCCACGAGCTCACCAGGGCTGCCAGGGTGAGTGCCACGAATGTGCCCCCGGGTCACAACCATTCCCCCCACCCCCCCCCCCCCCCCGCATGTCCCTCATCGAGAGTGAGTGGAGGTTGGTGAACAACGTTGTCACCCGTTATGCACCCCCCTGACAGTGTTTGAGCAGATGGCACTGGACCTCGCTGGGGGATCCACCCGGGAGGTCGCGCAATGCGAGGTTGGAGGCGCAGAAGCAAGTGAGACAACCCTGCATGAAACCCCCCCCCCCCAGCCCATCCTCTGTTCCCTCACACTCCGCACACTGGACTACCCATCCTCTCTCCCCTCACAATCTGCACACTGGACCACCCATCCTCTCTCCCCTCACACTCTGCACACTGGACCACCCATCCTCTCTCCCCTCACACTCTGCCCACTGGACCACCCGACGAGCGTCCAGGGCCGTCTGGTGCCACACACAGCCGACCATCCGCGACGACCACCGCACCTAGCATCGCACGCCAGAGGGCGGCAGGAGGTCGGCCAGGAGGGTCATCGTCCAAATCTGGTACTCTCGAGCGGGACGTACAGAGGACGGACAGTGACGACTTTCATGGCTGTGCGTTGCCTGAAGTTCGGGCCATGAGACAGGAGAGGACGGGGTCAGTGGACCCAGACACACAGAGAACGGCGACAAGGTCAACGGACTCATCCGACGCTGAACAGTACATGGACCGCGTGCGCCCTGCGCCGGGACATGTGGGACACTCCTGATTTACTGATGGACGAGGACCTAGAGCTTGTGGCACTGCTGTCTCCCACACCATCCACCATCCCAGAGACACTCACCTCGGTTGGGCAATTAAGTGATGAGGCTCCTGGGTCACGGTCTGGTGTGCACCTCACAGCCGAGCCGGTACAGCAGGTGGAGGTCGGAGCAGCCGAGGGGCTGGACGGTCGGCGGGCAGCCCAGGTCCAGCATCCAGCTGCCGCCCAGACAGTTCCCGGGTTCCTGGATTTACTCGACCCACCCCGACAGCCGATGCATTTTGAAACCCAGGGACACAATGACGGGATGAGGGCCATCTTCCAGCAGCTGCAGATGCAGTTAGAGGAGTGAAACTGCGTCCAGGAGCAGGCAGCGGTGCCGCTCATCGCAGCCACCCAGGCCGGCACCGCACGGGTGGCGTCCGCGGTCGAGGCAATGAGTGAAATGGTATCGGCCATGGGTCAGGTTATGCAAGGCGTTGGGCTTCATGTGCACACGTCATCCATGGCCCAGGAGAGGGCTGCCCTCTCACAGGCAGCAATGCGCCAGAGTCAACATGACATTGCCGGCGCGCTACAGGCCCCGGCCGAGTCTCACCAGGTCATGGCCCAGTCCCAGCACGCCATGGCACAGTCCCAGCAGTCAGTCGCGGAGAGCATTGACCGCCTTACGCACGTGCTGGATGGTGTCGCGCACTCACAGGTTGAGGTCGCACAGTCCCTGGCTGGAATGTCTCACTTCCTGGACTCTGTCTCAGTGAACCTTCGGACCCTGGTCGATACCGTTGCAGGCCTCCAGGACTGGCAGCGCCAGGTGTTGGTAGGGCGACGGGGCACTTCCCCGCTCGCACCTCCATCCACAGTGAGGCCCGGGGGCCACCGAGGGAGGAGGTGGTTCTGGGGGCCGTCCCATTAACTCCATCACGGGACGTCCCTGAACGCTCGGCCTCCCCCCCGTCCCATCCCTAGCGCATCGGGTGGGCAGCGGGCAGAGCAGGGTGGCACCACGTCATCCGACACTCCCGAGGAGCAGCCTGGCCCATCAAGGCTGGGTCGCCCCAGGAAATGAGTGCCGACGGGGAGCCATGTCGCGGGGAGTGATTCTCAGCAGTCCGCCTCCACTCCTGCTGTACCATCTGGGGATTCACTTAGACGTAGTGGTAGGGCCCGTAAGGCAATGAAGAGGGACACAGAGTAAGTTGGCACGGGTGAACGGCACAGTTTAGTTGTAGGGGCTAGGGCATCTGTACATAATATTCACCATTAAACTCACAGTTGCACCTAACTTGTAAGAATGTGTGATTTTTCCGTTGCCACGGGGATCGTGATGGTGACCGAGTGTCGCTGGGGTTGACGAGCGGTGAAACTTCGGTGTCGGGTGTGCAGTGCAGTCCACCCCCCCCCCCCCCCCCCCCCCCTCCCACAGTCGGACACCATAGTCCTCGGCACTCCGTGCCAGCTACCCCACACGGGCACGTGATTGAGTGTCACTGACGAACTCAGCGACCACTGAGATGGATGGTTCAGCTATTGCCATGAGTCAGACTTTGTCTAACGATTCTGAGCTCACAGCTCATCGCAGATCGGGCTGTCATCATTCAACATGGCACTGATCACACCCGCTGACACAGCCATCAATGTCGTGCCATACCATTGTGCCGCAATGGTAAGGGTGATGTCGAAGTGGAGCAGGTACCCGGAGCGGGGGTCCGGGGGGGGTTGGTGGTGGGAGTTGTGTGCTGTCCGTGTGCACGACTGACAGGTTGCTGGGCGACAGGGGTTATCCACTGAGGTCTTGGCTGATGACGCCAATACGGAGGCCTCCGACCAACGCAGAGACCCTATACAATGAGGCCCATGCAGCAACCAGGGGTGTGGTGGAGCGCTGCTTTGGTCTGCTTAAAATGAGATTCAGATGCCTGGACCGCACCGGAGGGGCCCTGCAGTACCAGCCCGAGAGGGTCGATGCAGGTGGTAGTGTATTGTTCAGCGATTCCGTCGCACGCGATGCGCGAATCTTGCAGTCACCAACGCGTTGCGTGCCCACTGTCCTCGCCGTCGTGCAGCCTCCTGGACATTACCAGCACCCGGGTCATGTCTGTGTGCTGCGCCCGACGCGCCACCCTGCTGCACGCCAACCTCCTCAACCTCCTCGTCAGCGTTGGCACCACTGTCAGTGGCTTCTCCCTCCGACTCCTCCACCAGGGCATCGCCCCTCTGCATTGCGATGTTGTGCAGCGCACAGCATACAACAACAATGCGACCGACCCTCTCGGGCTGGCAGGGCCCCTCCGGAGCGGTCCAGGCATCTGAATCTCATTTTAAACAGACCAAAGCAGCGCTCCACCACACCCCTGATTGCTGCATGGGCCTCATTGTATAGGGTCTCCGCATTGGTCGGAGGCCTCCGTATTGGCGTCATCAGCCAAGACCTCAGTGGATAACCCCTGTCGCCCAGCCACCAGCCCCTCAGCCGGGGGGCCGGCCCTCAAACATTGCAGGGATGTACCACTGCGCAAGAATGTACGCATCATGCACACTCCCAGGGAACCTTGCGCACATGTGCATGATCCTCATGTGGGGGCCGCATACCACCTGGATGTTCATCGAGTATGTCACCTTTCTGTTAGTGAACACTTCCCTGTTGCCTGCAGGCGGGCCATGGGGACGTGAACACCATCAATCACTCCCTGGACCATCGGTATCCCGGCCACCTTGACAAATCCACGGGCTCGTGCTTCTTGATGTGCTCGGTCCTCAGGAAAGGTTATGTAACGGTCCACGATGCCCAACAGGGCTTCGGTCACGTCCCAGATGCACCTGTGGACCAATGCCTGCGGTATCCCGGATAGGTCCCCGCTTGGAGACTGGAAGGAACTGATAGCATAGAAGTTAAGTGCCACTGTCACTTTGACGGCAACCGGTATCGCGTGTCCTCCTCCCGTTCCACGTGGGGCGAGGTGCGCCACGAGGTGGCAGATCTGTGCGACCATCTCCCTGCTGAACCGGAGTCTCCTCCTGCATGTGATGTCTGGTAGTGCCTCGAAAGAGATCCGGTCACGGTACACCCTAGGCCTCGATTGTCGCCTCTGGCACCCTGGCTCCTCCATCAGTGTCTCCTCCTCCTCCTTTCTCAGCGTTTGGGGGTCAATGTTCCCCTCGGCATCCCCCTGGACATACCGGCGAGTGCCTGCGGCCTGTACGGCGACGACGGGCCACTCCGCGGCCATTCCCTCTGCTGCTGCAGCTGCCCCTGCATCCACTGTGGGATGTCGCTGTGGACGCTGCTGGATGGCCAACTGCGGTGCAGCGGCCCCAACCACTGTGGTGAACATCGCCGTTCGGTTCGAATTTGTGGTCACCTACAGAAGGGTGGTGGGGGGCAGAGAAACGACATGTTAGACGGAGGTTATTCGACACCTCGGCAGCCGCCTGCCACGGGATACCTGTGTGTCCTCGTGGTCTGGTCGCGCTGCTGACATGCGGCCAGCCTAACCCCTGGTCACTTTCTGCGTCCAACGGTCAGTTAACAACGTCTTCCTCACCGGTGCGTCAGTGGGCTGTGCCCATCAGCCACAGGGCAACCAGCGGCTGTGTCCTCATCAACGTCCTGCCATGGCAGGGCGGCTGAGATATTGCATCCGGGGGTGGACGACCCACTCCACCTTCCCCCCCTCCCACTACTCATTCCCTCCCCCCCCGCCCACTACTCACTCCCTCTCCCCCCTCCCACTACTCACTCCCTCTCCCCCCTCCCACTACTCGCTCCCTCTCCCCCTTCCACTACTCGCTCCCTCTCCCCCCCACTACTCACTCCCTCTCCCCTCCACTACTCCCTCTCCCCCCCACTACTCGCTCCCTCTCCCCTCCCCCTCCTCGCTCCCTCTCCCCTCCCACTATTCGCTCCCTCTCCCCTCCCACTACTCACTCCCTCTCCCCCCTCCCACTACTCACTCCCTCTCCCACTACTCGCTCCCTCTCCCCCTCCCACTACTCACTCCCTCTCCCCCCCTCCCACGACTCCCTCTCCCTCCTCCACTACTCCCTCTCCCCCTCCACTACTCCCTCTCCCCCTCCCCCTCCCACGACTCTCTCCCCCCCTCCCACGACTCTCTCCCCCCCTCCCACGACTCCCTCCCCCCCCCCACTACTCCCTCTCCCCCCTCCCACTACTCGCTCCCCCCCCCCCCACAGCTGCTGCGTTCTCGGGGAAGCCTTCCCCAGTCCGCTCACCACTCACTGCTCAGCGTCAGCCAGCACGACTGGCTCACGACTTTAAAAAGCAGGCGTGGACGGCGACGGCGTGAACCGGGGTCACGTCGTCGGGACTTTGGCCCACTCGGGCCGGAGAATAGTGGGGGTGCCGGAGAATCGCCATTTTGGGTGCCTCGGGTGATTCTCCGGATTGCGCCGCGCGGAACACAACGGGACCGATTTCGGCATTTGGGAGAATCACGGGAGTGCGTCGGACCGGC
Source organism: Scyliorhinus canicula (assembly GCF_902713615.1). NCBI lineage: Eukaryota > Metazoa > Chordata > Chondrichthyes > Carcharhiniformes > Scyliorhinidae > Scyliorhinus > Scyliorhinus canicula. The sequence goes on along the minus strand of NC_052151.1, from coordinate 126,798,578 downwards.
GTTGCGTGAAAAACTGGTGCAGCCCACTATTCTCCCAACTGGCGCGGCCTCGGAGAATCGCGCCCTATGTTTTCAATATTTGGAAAAACCTTTCTTAAAGAATTCTATACCACTTCGGAAGGCCACTAATTTGTAAAGTATAAGACGTTTAATCAAAACAGGTTACCCAAGCCTGCAAAATTTAAGCTTTCTGCTCCTGCTTCCGGCCCCACATGTTCATGCCTTCTGACCAAGTTATCAAACTCAGCAGTGTAGCTGACATCGGACTTTAAAATTTTTTTATACATTCAGGTGGATAATAAAGACAGCATTAGATAGAATATAATTGGTAGGATTACTCAATCGAAGGAGAAAACTATAGGACATGGTGGAAATTACAGCTTTAATGTATCTAAGCAGGATTGGCTATTCTTTATCAATGTAAGATTGATTGTAAACTACTCTATTACTCAAAACATACAAGAGTATCAAAGTCAACATTTGGTTGATACCTTGTATGCCAAACTAAAACCATAAAATAGCAGCTCGCTTTCCTCTCCTCCAAATGACAAAAGAATTAAAACCAAGCAAATGAAAAAATGTTGTACATTTCTCCATGCCAGTGGAAAAGATTGTCCATTACTATAGTCAACTTTACCTTTTCTCTCTGGATCAGCTTCTTGTACACAAACTCCGAAAAGGGTCGAAGTGGACAAAACTTTCCTGTCCCCTCAGCACAAGTAAACGTGCCATCTTCATAGACAACTCGCCCACGGCTGATTGTCACCAGTGGAACGCCATGGCATCGTACGTTCTCATGAAGGTTTACATCACCACCCTGTACTTGCGTACTCACAGATATTGTTCTGAAACAATTATTTTATTATTACTACACATGAAGAGATCATTGAAATATATCACAGATTAAAACACAAAATTTCAAACCAATAATCTCTGAATAAAATCTGGACTGATTTACCTTAATATCTGGCAGCATTCTTGGTTGTTAACTTAAACAACTCTGCTTTGCTGCAGAACTATATAGAACCTTGGCTAGGCTAATGAAGCCTTAATTAAAAAATAGTTACAGAAATCTAAATGAGGAAGAATGTTAGCTTGGTTCAGCTAGTAAAGGAACTGACACGCTCGCATTCGGATTTCTAATGGTCAGAGTCAGAAGATTGTGGATTCAAGTGCTCCAGGATTTCAGACTTAATATAGGCTCGAACTTAAATACATAATTGAGAGATTTCTGGACGACCGTTATCTTTGGATGTCAAATTAAACCAAGATCCTATTTCATTATACATATGAAGGCAGAAAATCCTGTCCGATGACACTATTTGAAGAAGAACCCAGTGTCCTGGCCAATATTCCATCTTATTCAACATCAACAAGGCAGGTTAATTGGTCATTTATTTTACTACCCTTTATGTATGCAAATTGGCTGTCACATTTGCTTCCAAAACAGTGACTGCATTCCAGAAGTAACTGATTATCTATGAAATAGTTTGGGATGCTCGGTGGACATAAGGTTATTTATTTTGGCACAGGGGTCAGGGGTGAGTTGGCTGGATGGATGGTTTGCGACGCGGAGCGACACCAACAGTGCTGGTTCAATTCCTGTACTGGCTGAGGCTATCCAATGTGCTCAGGTTAGGATTTTTCTGACCTGAATGATTAATCTTACTTACCTATTTCTGACTGAGCCACCGAAGGAGGGAAAGCCATTTTTCCTGCAAAGAACAGGTCGGCTCTCACTTGGGGGATATTACTGTTCTAGGTTAAGTTACCTTCTAATGGAAGGTTTTTTGAGTAAGTCACTCAAAATCAAACCTCCTATTTTTTCAGCACAGATCTTCGTCATCTGAGACATCCTAAATGAGCGTCTAGAAGCTCAATGTAAGAATACAGCTTATTTTTCTAGTGGCAGTTTATTATAAAATATTTCCGAATATAAAAAGAAAGTTTCAGAGTTTTCAAAATACAAAACTGCTAACGGTCCTTTGTTATCTGCCAACAGATTATCTTTGTTAAGAGGATATATTTATGAATGGAAATCTGAAAGTATCTATAAAACATCTAGGTAATACATTTCTTTTTTAAAAAATATTTTTATTATGGTATTTGCAATTTTTATAATACTAATAACAGCGACATAAACATGGCACAATAAACATTTCCACCTCTATCACAATCTTCATCGCATCCAACTATAAAACAACAGTCTGGCGTGCCCCCCCTCCCCGCTTTTTGGAATTCTGATTCTGCCGACATTTTAATTTTCCCCGAGAAAGTCGACGAACGGCTGCCATGTCCGGGTGAACTTTATTTTCTTGAGACTAAGAAACCCAGCCATGTCACTGACCCAGGTCTCTACGCTCGGGGGCTTCGAGTCCATTCACATTAATAAGATTTGTCTCCGGGCTACTGGGGAGGCAAAGGCCAAGACGTCAGCCTCTTTCACCCTGTGAAGTCCCGGCTCTTCCGACACGCCAAAGATCACCATCTCCGGACTCGGCACCACCCATGTTTTGAGTACCGTGGACATCGCCTTAGCGAAACCCTGCCAAAATCTTCTGATTCTGGGCATGCTCAAAACATGTGGACATGATTTGCAGGACTTCCGCACACCTCTCCTCTACCCCGAAAAACCTGCTCATCCGGGCCTCCATCATATGTGAACGGTGGACTACCTCGAATTGTATCAGGCTAAGGCTGGCACATGGTGAGGATGTGTTAATCCTGCTCAGGGCATCTACCTACAGACCCATCTCTATCCCTCCCCCCAGCTCGTCTTCCCATTTGTCCTTTAGCTCCCCCACCAGAGTTTCCTCCGATTCCATAAGTTCTTGGTAGATGTCTGAAAACTTCGCCTCTCCCACCCATGTCGTGTAGACGACTCTGTCCTGTATACCCCAAGGTGGCAGCAGCGGGAAGGCCAGAACCTGCCTTCTCAAGAAGGCTCATACCTGTAGATACCTAAACCATTCCCTGCTGGCAATTCAAATTTATCCTCCAAGGCTTTCAAGCTGGGGAAGCTCCCATCTATAAATAGATCTCTCATCTTCCTAATTCCTGTCCTCTGCCATCTCCGGAACCCACCATCCAGCCTTCCCGGTGCAAACTGATGGTTATTATAAATAGGGGTCCAAACCCATGCTCCCTCCACTCTCTTCCATCTCCTCCATTGCCCACAGATTCTCAGGGCCACCACCACCACCGGACTTGTGGACTATTGGGCCGGCGAGAACGGCAGAGGTGCCGTTATCAGTGCTCCCAAACCTGTGTCTTTGCATGACACCACCTCCATCCTCTCCCACACCGACCCCTCCCCCACTACCCACTTCCCAATCATGGCTATATTTGCCGCCCAGTAGTAATTACAAAAGTTCGTCAGCGTCAACCCACCCTCCCCCCGACTGCGCTCCAGCAACACTTTCTTCACACGTGGGGTTTTACTCGCCCACACAAAGCCCAAAATAACCTCATGCACCAGTTTAAAAAAGGCCTTTGGGATGAAGATGGGGAGGCACTGAAAGACAAACAGAAATCTGGAGAGGACTGTCATTTTCATGGTCTGTACCCTCCCCGCCAGTGATAGTGGGAGCATGTCCCATCTCTTAAAGTCCTCTATCATTTGTTCTACAAGTCGGGATGGGTTTAACTGGTGCAGTGCCTCCCATTCCCAAGCCACCTGGATTCCCAAATATCGAAAGCTCCTTCCTACCATTTTAAAAGGCAGCTCTCCCAGTCTCTTCTCCTGTCCTCTTGCCTGGATCACGAACATCTTGCTTTTCCCCATGTTCAATTTATACAACGAAAAATTACCAAATTCCCCCAAGATCCACATGAGGAGATAGGCAGCAGCAAAAGAAATTAGGTGTATAAGAAATGGCGGAGGTACAGTGGTAACGGAGCAGGAGGAGGTGAATATGGTGTTTGAGCCTTTTTACCGGAAATTGTATAGTTCAGTGCCTGCTGTGGGGGATGAGGGTATGAAGCAGGAGTTCCTGAAGGTGGCGAAGGTGAAGGGACCGGGTGCTCCAATTAGGCTGAGGGAGATAATGGACTGCATTTGGTCGATGCAGACAGGGATGGCACGGGTCTGGATGGGTTCCCAGCCAAGTTCTACAAGAAGTTTGGGTGGAGTTGGGGCCCCAGTTAATCGAAATGCATAATGAGACATTGGTGAGGGGAGAGCTCCCCCTCACGTTGTTTCAGGCATTGATATCGCTCATTTTAAAGAAAGCCAAGGACCCAGAGCAGTGTGGGCCATTCTACCTGATTTCTCAGTTGAATGTAGATGCAAAGCTGTTGGCAAAGGTACTGCCGATCCGGATACAGGATTGTGCGCCGGGGTGGTAGGTGAGGATCAGACAGATTTGTGAAGGGGTGGCAGCTGTGGACAAATGTCTGGAGGTTATTGAATGTAATTATGATGCCCTTGGAGGGTCGATAAGTGGAAGTGGTGTGGCGTTGGACGCAGAGAAAGCTTTCAATTGGGTTGAGTTGGATTCCTTATTTGAGGTGTTGGGGGCGGTTCAGGTAGGAATTTGTGCACTGGGTTTGGCAGTTGCATCAGCACCTAATGCGAGTGCCTAGCGATTGAGCCATTGTTGCGGATTTGTGAAGGGGCGGCAGCTGTCAATGAATGTTCGGAGGTTATTGTATGTAATTATGATGCCGTCGGGCAGCACAGTGGTTAGCACTGTTGCTTCACAGCTCCACGATCCCAGGTTCAATTCCCAGTTTAGGACACTGCCTGTGAGGAGCGCACGTTCTCCCAGTGTCTGCGCGGGTTTCCTCCGGGTGCTCTGATTTCCTCCCACAGTCCAAAGATGTTCAGGTTAGGTGGATTGGCCATGATAAATTGCCCTTTGGTGTCCAAAAATGTTAGGTGGGGTCACTGGCTTACGGGGAGAGGGTGGAGTTGTGGAGGTTAATGGGATGATTTGGAGTTTCGTGTGGGCAGGTAAGGTGCTGTGGGCTGGGAGGGTGTTCTTGGAAAGGGATTGTCCGGGGGGGGGGGGGGGGGGGGGGGGGGGGGGCAGTATCGTTGCAAAACTATTGCAATGGTTGAGAAATGGCAGCAGAAGAGTGGTTAGTGTGGTGGCGAATGGAGACAGCCTTGTGTAAAGAGACCAGTTTGAGGGCACTATTCATTGAGGCATTGAATCCCAACAGTACAGAAGGAGGCCATCAAGTCTGCACCGACCCTCTGGAAGAGCACCCTACCGTGGCCCACTCTATCGCAAACCCATAACCCCACCTACCTTTGGGACACGAAGGGTAATTTAGCATGGCCAATCCACCTAACCTGCACATCTTTGGACTGGAAGGAAACCAGAGCACCCGGAGCAAACCCACGCAGACACGGGCAGAATGTGCACAATCCACACAGTCATCTGGTCAGAATCAAACCCAGGTCCCTGGTGCGGGTTACACTGTGCCACTTTGCTCACCGTGGCACCCCTTCCGTTCTCACCAGCCAGGTATTCCGTGAGACAGGCGGTGGTATCAACGTTGAGGGCGTGGACCCAATACTGGCAGCATTTTAGAATGGAAGGCATGTCTTGTGGGTGCCGATTTGTGATAATATAAGTTTTCCCCGACGGGATTAAATGCGAGGTTCCAGGGGTGGTGGCAGGTGGGGATAGAATATTTTAGGGATTTATTTGTTGGAGCGAAGTTTGCAGACCTGGAGGAGCCGAAGGGGAATAGGCTCAAGTATCTGCATGTTGGGGGCTTCATGAGGAAGGTGCCCTTGCTTCCTGTACTGCCACCCCTGGTGCTGCAGGACAAACTCCTGACGTGGAGTAAATAGGGGCAGGCAGGGTCTAGGATATAAATGGAGATCTGTTGAAGAGAGAGGGGGCCCCGGTGGAGGTGGTAAGGCATAAGTGAGAGGAGCTGGATGGGCTGCTGGAGTGAGGCTTTGCGGAAGGTTAATGCATCCTCGTTGTGCACAAGGCAGAGGGCACCCAGTTTAAAGTGGTACACAGGGCACACATGACGATGTCTAGGAGTTATCGTTTCGTTCCAGGGGTGGAGGATAGGCATGGGTGGTGTGCAGGGAGCCATGTCCATATGTTTTGGGTGTGTCTGAGGTTCAGGAGGTTTTGGACACAATTTACAGGTATAGTGCGCAATTTTCTAGCCTTAATACGCAATTGTTCAAGCGAAACAAGGCCGGTGAATAGGAGAGGCTGAAAAAGTGAACCACATCAGGCCAAACAGTTTGCGATGCAACTGGCCCACTCTTGTAGGCTAAAGCAGGATCTCGCTGTTGCGTGGCGAAAAACCAATTATCACCATTTAAGCCCCATTTCCATACAACCGAGCACTAGGGTAGCAAGCCTAGCACCGCCAGGATGTTTGCTGTGAGCAAATATGGTACTCACCCCCTCAGCTCCCGACAGAAGCCCTTCTGCCAGGTTCACGTTTTTTAAGGAGTACTAATCGGCGCCAGCGTGACCACTTGTTGGTGAGGCCGTTGAGTGATGGGACGCTGTAGGATAAAGGATGGCTCCCATTAATTGTATGGAAATAAGAGCCACCCCATAACCTACAGCGACCCTTCATTCATCAGCCTCCCCAGCAAGTGGTCACGCTGGCACCGAATAGTATTCCTTCTTAAAAAATGTGAACCTGGCTGAAGGGCTTCTGTGGGGAGCTGAGGTGAGGAGCCATCTTTGCTCACAGGAAAAGATCCTGGCGGTGCTGGGCTTGTCATCCCACTGCTTGGCGGGGGGTGGGGGACCCTCCGCAGTGTTGGGCTTCCATGGGAAGGGTGAGAGGGGCTGGGGGTGTGGATGGGGCAAACTGGGGCAGTAACAGCTTGCGGCACCGTCATGTCAACCGGGGCAAACTGGGGCAGCAACAGCTTGCGGCACCGTCATGTCAACCCTGGGTTGTGTTTACGCGTTCTGGGAACAACCCTTGTCCCTGCCCGTCTTTCCCACAGACCACCATAACCCCCACCGACTGCCAAGGCCTCTGGCATTGCGGCTGAAGGCTTTCACTAATAGGAAACTGAAAATTGTGGTTAAGTGAGCACTTCACACAACCGAAGTAGATTCATGTAGGTCAGTGGACCATGTAATGCGAGTCATTGTGTAGCATCCCAATCAGATCGCGATGCCTAAACACTGTGCCTGAACACCGCGGGAGGTAACACCACACACAACAGTCAACATCCGAACACCCAGGGGATGGGACACTGCTCAGGCGACATATCCACAGCCGGAGGGTGGGTGAGTTCCCTGGGAAGGGGACCATCACCCGGGCCAGGTGATGTTACGAGCGGGTGTCCGGGTTACAGGGTCTGGGCCGGGCGGCCAACGCCGGAGACGGCATCAGCAGCAGTGGTGTCAGCAGATGCTTGTGGTGGCAGCCGATGTGCCAGACCCTACGCCATACCTTGAGGATCCGGCCATCCATCAGGCCAGGGAGGGACACAGAGTGGGAGTCCCATAAACGCCCAGGGTGTACAGGTGTTGATGGTCGTTTGAACAGATGATAGACACGGTATGGGCAGCATGGTGGCACAAGTGTAGCTTCACAGCGCCAGGGTCCCAGGTTCGATTCCCCGCTGGGTCACTGTTTGTGTGGAGTCTGCACGTTCTCCCAGTGTCGGCATGGGTTTCCTCCGGGTACTCCAACTACGTGCAGGCTAGGTGGATTGGCCATGATAAATTGCCCTTAGTGACCAAAAAGGTTAGGAGGGGTTATTGGGTTACGGGGATGGGTGGAAGTGAGGGCTTAAGTGGGTTGGTGCAGACTCGATGGGCCGAATGGCCTCCTTCTGCACTGTATGTTCTATGTAATGCGTGCTGCAACAAAGAGACGGTGCAACACCGGTGCCATGTTCTCATGGACTTGGCACCACATGGAGGCAGAGGACACATGCTCCCGGTGGCTGTCACGGTCACCGCAGCCCTGAATGTTTATCCTTCGGGATCATTCCAGGGCTTGAGCTGGGACCTGTATGGTATCTCACAGGTACATCTGACAGGTCACGGATGTCCTGTATGCCCGGGTGGAAAACTACATCATCTTCGACATGGACCAAGCCTAACAAGATGCCCCGGCAACAGGTTTCTTGGCTATTGTCGGGTTGCCTTAGGTCCAGGGGGTCATAAATGCTACGCATGTCGCCCTGCACTCACTGGGCCACTTGGGGTGCCCTATATTAATAGAAAGGGGTTCCACTCCCTCAAATGCAGCTCATGTGCGACCACCAGATGAAGATCCTGGGGAGTGCGCATTACAGCTACAGCCTGGAGCAGTCGGTCATCACTGGCCTCTTCGAGGAGCACCCCAGGATGGGTGGCTGGCTTTTGGGGGATAAGGGGATCCACTGAGGACCTGGCTAATGACGCCAATAAGGAGGCCAGTGACTGAAGCAGAGACCCGGTTCAACGAGGCCCATGTGGCCACCTGGGCTGCAATTGAGCGATGCATCGGACTCCTCAAGATGCGGTTCTGATGCCTCGACTGCTCCGGTGGTGCACTCCAGTACCCCACTAGAGGGTCGCTTGCTTTGTGGTGATCTGCTGTGTCCTCCACAACCTCGCATAGCAGTGGGACGACGTGCTGGAGGCTGGTGATGAGGAACATGTGGCCACCGAGGAGGAAGAGGACAAGGACGATGAAGTGGCCCCAGCCTAGCAGGGGCTGGAGTATGAGGCCAGGGAAGAATCTGAGGATCAACCGGAGCCTGCAGGACGTCGGCAGCGGCGAGGGTCAGGCAAGCCCGGAGGGCCATCGATTCACTTTGGATGTGGCCTTGTCCTTCACACCCCCCTCCCATTTCCCACCCTCCCAGGGTGTCTATCACATCACTCAGGGTGTTGGGATAGCGTCGGCACCGTCAGCAGGTCCCTGTCAATGGCAGGGGAGTGATGATAAACCTGCAGGGAGTTGAGCTGTAGTGTTCCTCAATCTGTGCCATAGTCTGCCTGTCTGCTGAGTTCTCGCTCACACCCATTACTTGCACACGGTGCCCCCGGAGACAGGGAGAATGCCTGGAGAGATGGGCCAAGGGTTAGGCGGTCAGCCCACATTGTGGAAGAAAGTGACAGAGGCATCATACTGGTTGTGCACAATGTGTAATACAATTCTCCACTCACCTGATGTTGCGCCCCCCCCCCCCCACCCACCCCCAAACCCATTCCCCCCTCCCCAAGATGCCCTCGATGTGCTTGGCTTTCCTTGCTCTACCCTAGGTGTCTCCCCAGGATGCACATCAGAGGTGGAGGCAGCTCACTGCTTACCACATCCAGTGGACTTCGATGCCCCTGGTGGGTGTCCTCTGGGGCCTGAGGGCCCCAGTGCACTTGTCAATGGCACATGCGTAGCTGTGCCACCCTGTCCTGTGGAACTCTATGGGATGGGTCTGAGTTGGCACTCAGTGCCCCCTCCTCCTGCTCGGTGCCCCTAGGTTCACCTTGGGATGGAAGGGCAGCTGGTTCGAGCTCCGGCTACCCCTGCATCATCTGGCTCTGGCAGCTCTGGCGGTTCCCCATGGTCCGCAACATCGTGTCGTGCCCTCAGCAATACCCCTCAGTGACTGGGACAAGCACCGCAGCACCTTGGCCATTCCCATCTGAGAACGGGACATGTGCCACAGAACCTTCAGGTCAGCCTGGTACTGGGTGACATCCCCCAGCAAGGCGGACATTCTGTTGAGACCCTCAGCCATGGTTGTCACTGACTCGCGACGCCTTGGACACCTTCACTAACGGTGCCGACGTCATGCACCAGGCTCTCTACTGCGGTCGCCACACTAGCCTTGGTGCCACACATTGCCAGCGACATTTCCTGCGCTTGTAGCCTCTGGGACTCCTCAAAGCGGTTATGGATCTGCTGGAGCAGATCTGATATCTCCCTTTGAAGGTCCCAGCCGCTTCCTAACATCTCCATCAGCTCCGGGTAACCCTGTTCCACACGCTTAGCATCATGTTGGGATCCAGCAGACCTCCGACTGCTATCTTGCCTGGGGGTTCCTGCCTCCACCTGATGTGCATCAGCAGCAATGTGGTGCTCACCACATTGAGCCCCAAAAGCCTGACCACCAACTTTTCCCACCGAGGTGTGTGTATCTACGCTGGTGGAGGGTGGGGATGACAGCTGTGCCGCGACTATTATGGTGACATCCTCAGAGCTCTCCCCTGAGATTGTCTCCTGGGAGGCTGGAGAAGGGGCCACTTGGGATAATCCGGTGCCGTCGATTGGAGGTCCTGCGGGAGAATGGACAGGTGGTCAGTGGAGGAGATGAGTCAGTTAGTTGGTAAGGCAATAACAACTCATGTTTGACAGGTCCCTGGGTAGAGCTTGGTGGTTCCTCACCTCTGCGGCATCCGCCAGCCTGTGTAGGTGACCACTCTATCCTCGGCCATACCGGTCAACTCCAGGGCAGGCTCCTCGAAGGTGGTGAGGATTCGGTTGTCTGGCACCACTTCGCCAGTCTCGGCCCTCTCCCAGCGATTATGTGAGAGCTTTTCCTGTGAGACACAGTGAGGACATTGTTGACCAGTGGCGGTGGTGGTGGTTGGGGAGTGGGCACGTTGCATGCAGAGTTGACGGTGCGGTCCGAGTTCGCCATGGAGCATGACACGGCCGCTGCAGGCCGCCGCCGTGCGCATGCGCGGACTCCCGACCGGACGTGCGGGGGCCGTTTCCTCAGCCAGATCTGCGAGCAGCTCCCCAGGGCCCTGATAGCCCCCTGCAGGTAGGAGAATCCTAAAGTCAAGAGTAAAACGCCAGTGTTTTACACTGGCGTGGGGACTTAGCCCCATTTTTGGAAAATCCAGCCCATGTTTTATAAGGGATATCAGGCTCACTGTCAGAATTTATAGAAGGATGTTACCTTCTCTATGAACAGGAGGTAAAGAGATAAAGAATTTAGATGTAGGAATTCCAAATTCCCCAATCCTAATTCAGGATATTCATTATGAAAAAAATGAATGCTTATATTTTCCAAATATTGACCTGAATTTACATCCTTGAGGTGGGTAGCGGGATTTGTTATCTTCCCGCTTCAGGGGAAAGTGGCTACAAAAGAGGGGTCTTCAGTGCCACGAAGGACGAAAATAGGGGGGGTACATTTTTGGAAAATCCAGCCCATGCTTTATAAGGGATATCAGGCTCGCTGTCAGAATTTATAGCAGGATGTTACCTTCTCTATGAACAGGAGGTAAGGAGATGAAGAATTTAGATGTAAGAATTCCAAATTCCCCAATCCTAATTCAGGATATTCATTATGAAAAAATGAATGATTATATTTTCCAAATATTGACCTGAATTTACATCCTTGAGGTGGGTAGCGGGATTTGTTACCTTCCCGCTTCAGGGGAAAGTGGCTACAAAAGAGGGGTCTTCAGTGCCACGAAGGATGAAATGGGGGGCTACAGGCTGGAGTTGAGGCAGCTGACCCGAGAAAGAGGTCGGAGGTAGCCGTACGGGCTGCTGGGTGCCGAGGCAGCCTGTTTAAACAGTGCACCTTGGTGCAGTGGCACTTTGTCTTGGTTAAAATAAAAACACAGGCACTCCAGCACTTAACAGTCCCCCACCTCCACACACAAACTACCATGTCCCATCCATGTCACCTTATCTCTCCAAGCCAAACTGTGCCCCTCCATTCACCGCATAGTCCCCCATGCCCAATGCCAAACTATGGTAATAAGATGCCCACTGACCTACTATACTATATAGAAGCAATGACACCTACAGTGACAGTTGGATATGCAAAAAAAGGATTGCGCAAGATTAGGTGGTTACAAGGACTTGTAGTTTTTGCTATTGATATTTAAAAGTGGCAATCAAGGAGATTGCCTTATAGTGAGATGACTTTTTAAAAAGTGGAACGTTATGAATGAGCTACTTGAAAAAAAACATTTTTTTGTGCATCCAATTGTCACATTAGGGGCCAATGGTTCGAGACAGTGTATAGTGGGTCAATAGGTACAGATGCCATAGCTTGGCATAAGGGTATCGGGGCAGTAGGAGGTGGATGGAGGGGCATAGTTTGGCATAGGGGATATGCGATGCAATAGGGTGAGGAGTGTAGCTTGGGATTGGGAGATGAGAGGCCATGAGGTGGGTAGAAGGGTATAGCTTAGCACAAGGAGGATTTACTGGACTCACCTTTTGAAAGGTTCCCTCATGAAAATCAGGGTTCACATTTCTTTGAGGGGCTGTGAATCACGACTCTTTAAAAACCTGGCCTGACTCCAGGTAAATTGCAGAAAAGTAGAACAAACCCTTCTCTGCAATGGTCAACTAGATTGGGAGTGGCAGATTCCAACTTTTGACAGGAATCAGCCCACACCGTTTAAAGGCACTCCTGAAAATCATTCGGCTCAGGAATGGGGTCAGGAATCCTGGAATCAGGACCTGGCCACTATTTTTAAAGGGCTCCTAAGTCTCCCATGTTGATGAAGCTTTATCCCATCATGAGGTCAAAAATACACACATGGGGGAAATGAGTCAACTATTTGGGACATACCCACTCGAGGGAGTGCAGCAAAGGTTTACCAGACTGATCCCAGGGTTCATATGAGGAGAAATTGACTAGGTTGGGATTGTTCCCGGTAGAGTTCAGAAGAATGAGGGACGATCTCATAAAGACATAGAATTTTGACGGGTGTGTCCAATGATGGTGTGTCCAGAACCAGGGTTTACAATCTGAGGATTCAGGGTAAACCATTTCAAACACATCTAAGGAGACATTTCTTCACACAAAGAGTGGTGAGCCTGTGGAATTCACTACCACAGGAAGTAGTTGATGCTAAAACTTTGAATATATTCAGGAGGTGGCGAGATATAGCACTTGGGGAGAATGGGATCAAAGGCTATGGGGAGAAAGCAGGATTAAGCTATTGAGTTGGATGATCAGCCATGATCGTGATGAATGGCGAAGCAGGCATGAAGAGCCAAAAGGCCTCCTCTTGCTCCTATCTTCTATGTATCTATGCCTCTGATCCTGCCTCTGCTCTATGTTCATAGGGTTGAGATTTGTCCCCTTTTGCACACAATATCCTGTGCAATCCATCTACCACCAGCGTGCAAAAACATCAGGTGCAATTTGCCAATTCCAGGAGGGCAGTTCCCTTCCCTCCAAACATAACCTTAAATGTGCCCCCAGCTGTTACATTATTTTTATATCCAAGTAAGCTACAACTATTTTCTTTAGCACTGCAGACCATAATGCTGATTTGGCACCCCAGACGGTGCCTACTCATACAGTTTGGCAGTATGGAGTGGCTAATACAAAAACATGTCCCACTGAGACAGAGGTGAGTAAAGTTCTGGTCTTCAGAATCCCTGCCCATCTTCAGCTAACGGCCTTGTACAGAAATTATAATTATAATTTCTCAATTAGAGAAATTTCCACAAATGTTTACTCTCTGATCTATTTCCACAAATGTTTACTCCTTGAATCAACTGAAATTATCAAGTCATTTGAGATTAGGATTAAAAGTGTGTTATGGAACAGGCTGGCATTCCAATCAAGGGGACCAAGCTGATCTGTACTGCAGTCTCTACAAAAGTCTTAATTACACTTTGATCAAAACTCACGTGGTTCAAGATACATACCTTGTAGCTTCCGGATCCCACACAACAATATCAGCATCAGCTCCTGGAACAATTCTTCCTTTCTTGGGATACAGATTGAAAATTTTTGCAGCATTTGAACTAGTCACAGCAACAAAACAGTTTTCATCCATTTTTCCACCAACCTGAAAATAGCAAATTGTAATAATGGTTGCTTGGAGAATTAAGACTCTTTGTTTTTACATTGCATTAAATTTACATCACCCTCTTCGATCTACCAACATGTAATATAATTTTCCAGCAACTGGTTTAACAAGAAACCTGCATGCTGGTACTTTGTCAATCTCCAGTGGGATAACTAATTGCAGGGAAAAGGAATGGTTCAATATGACAAATTTTTCCAACTTTTCCCTTCCTTCCAGCTACTGACAAACCTTGGAAGCATGGCATGGATAATTACCTTGTAGCAAGGCAAAAGAGAACAGTTAGGAAGTCAAATTACAAAAAGGGCAGAAAGGAATTGTCAAACATCCAAATTAACTAGAAAGGCACAATGCAAAGAGCGGTTATTGAGAATGAACGGAATATTGTAAATAATATGACATTAAATCTTAGAATAAAAAACAATTAATTTTAAATTTTTTTTAGAGTACCCAATTATTTTTTTCCAATTAAGGGGCAATTTAGCACGGTCAATCCACCTACCCTGCACATCTTTGGGTTGTGGGGGTGAAACCCACGCAGACACGGGGAGAATGTGCAAACTCCACACGAACAGTGACCCAGGGCCGTAGGCAGCAATGCTAACCACTGTGCCACCATGCTGCCCAAAAATAATTTTAAATTCATGAGAATACACAAAGAGGATTAGGAAAAAGAATGTAATTGCTTAGATGTTTTTTTGTATGTTTAAACTTATTGGCATAAAAAGAATTAAACTAGACAAAAGAAACAGAAGTGCTTGCAGCAGAGAGGAAGCCGATGTGCAAAAGAATGATATGGCCTAATGGCAGCATTGATTTTGGGGGTAATTTGTTCAACTACAGACAGCCCAGAAGAGAGGGTTGATTATTTTTTGATGGATAATTGTGTTCTTCAGGATAACACAAACTATTAATTAGCTCTTTAAATATAGCAAAGTGCTCGGTCTAGCCGATGTGTTAAAATTTATAATTTGCGGCAGGGGAAATAGTCCAAATATGCTAGGAACATATGTGCTTAAGTTATTTATACCCATTTCACAGATGACTTCCATTCTTGGCAGTTATTTAGTATTTCTTTCCTCAATTCTTAGCCTCAATCTTGTTGCAAGTCATTGAGAACAAGAGTAGAAGTAAAAATAGATGAATTTTTCCCTTTTATCATTGCAGATTCTAACACACTTGGGCATGATTTCACAGGGACTGATAACTCTCTGTACCAATAAGCCTTCCTTAATGGTACGTAATAACGTACGTAAGGGGCTGGTTTAGCTCTCTCGGCTAAATTGCTGGCTTTTAAAGCAGACCAAGCAGGCCAGCAGCATGGTTCGATTCCCGTACGAGCCTCCCCGGACAGGCGCCGGAATGTGGCGACTAGGGGTTTTTCACAGTAACTTCAATGAAGCCTACTCGTGACAATAAGCGATTTTCATTTCATAACAGACTATGGAAGGCTTTGCAATCGTCACCTAATATCTATATATGGGGCGGAATTCTCCGCAACGGCCGACGCCGTCGTGAAACCCAGAGTGTTTCACGGCGGCGTCGGAGGCTGCTCCTCGTCCCCTATTCTCCGCCCCCCCCCCCCCCCCCCGGGGGGCTAGGAGCGGCGTTTCGGCAAACTCGGCCACCGGGCCTTGCCGCTGGCGACAAGGCGGCGCGCTGAGAATGATGCGGCCGGCGGCGCCTAATGCGTCAGCTGCGCATGCGCAGGTTGGCCGGCTCCAACCCGCGCATGCGCGGTTGCCATCTTCCCCTCCGCTGCCCCGCAAGACATGGCGGTTTGATCTTGCTGGGCGGCGGAGGTGAAAGAGTGCGTCTCTTGGAGACGCCGGCCCGACGATCGGTGGGCACCGATCGCGGGCCAGTCCCCTCCCGAGCACGGCCGTGGTGCTCAATCCCCTCTCCGCCCCCCACAGGCCCCAAACACACCTTTCGCGCGCTGTTCACGCCGGCAGCGACCAGGTATGGTTGCCGCCGCGTGAACAGGTCGGAAATGGCAGGCCGCTTGGCCCATCCTGGCCGGAGAATCGTGTGTCGCCGTGAAAAGCGGCGACCCGCGATTCTCTGAGCGCCCGGTCTGGGGAGCGGAGAATCGAACCCATGGAGTCTTCCCAGCAGGATCAGCATACAACAGAGAAATGATAGAACAGGTTGAATAAATTTGGTTTGCATTCCCTTAAATTTAGACGGTTGAGAGCCGACCCAAATGAGGTCTTCAAAATTATTATAAGTCATTAGGCTAAATACAAAGAAATTATTCTCTGTACTGAAAAATCTGGTCCATTTTGGAGTGAAATCAGGAAGTATTTTTTCACAGAGCAGTGGAAATCTGGAACTCTCTTCCCTCTACCCCCTGGTCAATTGAAATATATGCAACTTGCTAAGAGTTTGTTTTTTTTAATATGGAGACCAAATTGACATTAGAAATACTTATGTTGGGAAGCCAATTATATTTATTCCTCAATCCCAAACACAATGGCCGGAATTTCTGCTCCCGTTTGCGTCGGGTGAGTTTAGCAATGTGTGCAGAAAATATTGCGAGTACTGCAAAGTCACGTGTTACGTCAGTGTAAACACATGTTTTGACTGTCTCTTCTCCAGTTTGCGACGTTTCCTGATATTCAACATTATAATAAATGAACATATTATCAGGTCTCTACGCTGGAAATGTCAACCCCTCCTTTTCCTCGCTGGAAAATCCATCCATGGCGGCGTAACAGCAGACCGGCGTGATTTACAACTGGTCTCCGAAGGCGTACACTTGGCTGGCAGACCACCCAAGGGAGCTCAAGTGAGTGCAGTGCTCTGGGGAGTGTGTCATACCCGGAGACCCCCTCATACTGCCCAGGAAATGCCTGGACAGTGCTAAGGGGATTTCCAGGTTTAACAGGTTTTCTGTTGTGCGCTGGGATGGCTTTTAAACATGGCACCCCATTCTTGAGTTAAGATGCTGGCGGGGCAGGCGAATCAGAGGCCGCCAGCAATATGTCACATGGCATGATCCTTGAAGGTTTTTTTCCCCCAAAGTGTTTCAGTTTAAAGTGGAGAAAGTCGCCAGTGGTGTTGGCGGTTTCTACACCACTTTTTGACCTGCCTTTGGCCGTTGCTAATTTCCGGGAAAATTTCACCCAATGGAGAAGATGTTCTTGTTCCTGCTCCTGTGCTCATTGGATTGCTTAAATTTAGCACACAAAAGCAAATGAGGAAAATCAAGAGGATATCAAATTTGCAGCCCACCCAATTTTCTGCTTGTGAATAATCTGATGTAAACTTGCGAATGTTCCCTAACATGAGAGATTCAATTTCAACTGTGGGGAAGCTACCATTAAAGTTTGTTATTGGGTGGCATGGTAGCGCAGTGGTTAGCATTGCTGCCTCACAACACTGAGGACCCGGGTTCAATCCCAGTCCCTGATCACTGCCCCTGTGGAGTATCAACATTCTCCCAGTGTCTGCGTGGGTCTCACCCACACAACCCACAAAGATGTGCAGAGTAGGTGAATTGGCCATGCTAAATTGCCCCTTAATTGGGAAAAAAAAGAATTGGATACTCTGAATTTATTTTTTTTTTAAATTAAAGTTTGCCACTGAACATTTGAATAAATATGGGCTAATCATACGACCATAAGACATATGAACGGAATTAGGCCACTCGGCCAATCGACTCTGCTCCGTCATTCAATCGTGGCTGATATTTTTCTCATCCCTATTCTCCTGCCTACTCCCAGTAACCCCTGATCTCCTAATTAATCAAGAACCTATCTATCTGTCTGAAAGACACTCAGTGATTTGGCCTCACAGCCTTCTGCGGCATAGAGTTCCACCACCCTCTGGCTGAAGAAATTCCTCCTCATCTCTGTTTTAAAGAATTGTCCTTTTAGTCTTGTGTCCTCTGGTTCTAGTTTTACCTACAAGTGGAAACGTCCTCTCCACATCCACTCTATCCAGACCTCGCAGTATCCTGCAAGTTTCAATAAGATCCCATCTGATCCTTCTAAACTCCAACGAGTACAGACCCAGAGTCCTCAATCGTTCCTCATATGACAAACTCTCCATTCCATGGATCATTCTTGTGAACCTCCTCTGGACCCTTTTCAATGCCAGCACATCCTTCCTTAGATATGGGGCCCAAAACCACTCACAATAATCAGCATGGTTTTGTTAAAGTTAAGTTATGTCTGACTATACTGAGGAGGTCACTAACATATAGGTAAAGGAGTATGTATGCATAAACTGAGAGGACATTTGGTAAACTTCCCTCGAAAAGATAATTGGCAGCAGTGAAAGCTGTTATATCCTTTTCATTTATGATGGAAATTGATTTGAGAGAGGGTAATTTGGTTAAAGTAGGCATTAACTGGTTATTACACTAATAAGACATGCCTGTTTGAAATTTAACATGCACATTACAGGCTAATTGATTATTTAAATTATTTTACATTTCTGCTAATTGACGTTCAATAAATTAACATATGATTGGTAAGCACACAAGTGCTGATTGGAAGCAATTTTATGGAGTGGTATATTTAGCCTCCATGCACCTACCTTTACTGGGTTAGAATAAACTGGCTGGCAAAAAGGTCAGTGCTGCAGGATTGTACAGGGACCTGGAGGGTGCATAGGTTCCAGGATGCAGCACTGAAGGAAGAATTCCAGAGAAGAAAGAAAGAAAGAAAGGTAGGTGTGTGTTGTATAAAGAGAGAGAGGCCTTAAGAGGCAAACAATCCCACAGGCACATTACCCCAATTACTGCATCGACCACAAACTCAACAGATTTCTTCTACCATCTAATTATACACTGGTGTTCAACACAGGGCACTGCACCTCACCAAACTGATTTTTGGAAGGCGGTGCAGCGCAGATTTAGCAGAATGATATCATGGCATAGCAAATTAAATTACCATAATGAATTGCTTAAAATTGGCTTTTATTCCTTTCAGTTGAGAGGGATGAGGCTGTAGTCAGTGGATCAACTAGTGTTTTTGAGATGTAGAATTATGTTGGGTAAAACTAAGAAGGTATGACGAGGTAAGGTGTATAAATGGAGTTGAGTTATAGATAAACCAATATTTAATGGAATGGTAAAACAGACACGAGGACTGGATAGCGTTGTTGCGTGCAATCTTTTGCTTCATGGACTGCACCTAGGTAATTCAATATGCCCAGCTGCATATCTTTCCCAATAAGAGTCAGCAAAAATAGTGCAGAAAACGGTCAAGTTAGTTTACTCAAATAAACTTTGAGCATAGGCAGCCTGGTGCAAATATTTCAAAGGGGTAACACTTAAAAATGATTTTTCTTCTTGTGAAGATCATAATGTGAAGACTGACAATGTGTAACCTGTACAAACTTCATACACGTAATCTAAGAAAAATAATTAACATTTAGCTGTAATAAAAGACTACTTTCAATTGCTTACCTCTAATAATAATGATTATCAATTAAGCTGATGAAGAGTAATGAGGAGGTTTCAATGTCATATCAAAATGTTAGAATATATAAAATTATTCACTTTCCCTCAGTTGAACAAACCAAAATAATAAAAAAACACTGAGGAATTAAGTAAAGCTGTCTTTTAAGGATGCCAAAGAGCAAAGTAAAACTTTAAGGAAGTGGTAGAACTCAGAAACCACATTTTTATACTGGAACTTTACTGTGTTCTCAGCAGCAAGGAAAGGAAACCAGAGAACAGAACACAGTTTTTGCATGCATGGGCATATGTCTGAATCAAACACAAACTCATTTGGGGGATTAAAGTCTTTTTCTCTGCAATGTACTAAATTAATTGCTTTTTCACAGTATCAATGAGGTTTCTAGTGAAAATCAATGTCGCACATAAGAGACGATAAATTCAGCACAACTCAAGAGCATCTTCAGAAATTCCAAAAGAATTTGAAAAACAGAAAACACAAGTGTTCCAAAACAAATCCTCAACGGTGGATCAGGCTGAAGGTACTCTTATGGTATCAACAGCTGCGATGGCAAATGAAGGCAAAGGCAGTATGGTGATCCCTAGGTTTAAGGTTCCCTTACCACTGGAACTAGACAGTGTGTCTGCTGATGTGCAATGGCATACCCACGTTGAAAGATATCCCACACCAGTCTTCTATCTAGAGGATACCAACACAGAAAACCCGTGCGGCAATCGGCAAGAGGTAATGGGGCAGGACTGTGAGAACTGAAAGTATCTAACTTTGGACTTGCACATAGGCCATGGGAGTTTGATTCAGTTGGCTCTCTTGGAACAGGAACTGGAGAGCATTTCGACAGCTTTCTTCGCAACCGAGCAGCCCTCTTCAGGATCCACTCTGCTCACTCCGCATGGGGAAAGGATTGGAAAAGGTGCTCTAAAAATAGTCTGTACCGTCCCCAATCTGGCTGGAAAACCGCATCCTGCAGGCTCATCTAATTGCGGTCAGAAAATCATATTTAAATTCAATTTCGGAAACTGAAATGTCCGAACCCTCATGGATAATGAGCAAAACAATCAATTAGAATGGAGACCTGCCCTTGTTGTCTGTGTACTCAGGCACTTCAACATTGGCATGACTACTCTGCAAGAGACCAGAAAACCAAGCGAAGGGCAGCTGTTTGAAGATGGCTGCGATTACACCTTCTGGAGAGGAAAACCTGAGGATTAGCCGAGTATACATGGAATTGGATTCAGCATCAAGAACAAGCTGGTCATCGAACTCTTGGAGCTTCCTGCTGGCATTAACGAGGGCCTTGTGACCTTCCGTCTACAACTTGCTAAGAAACAGCAGGTAATGCCCATGAGTGCCTACACCTCAAGCCTTGGTGCCAATTACGAGTCCAAAGGGGCGGCACGGTGGCACAGTGGTTAGCATTGCCGCCTACGGCGCTGAGGACCCGGGTTCGAATCCCGGCCCTGGGTCACTGTCCGTGAGGAGTTTGCACATTCTCCCTGTGTTTGCGTGGGTTTCACCCCCACAACCCAAAGATGTGCAGGTTAAGTGGATTGGCCACGCTAAATTGCCCCTTAATTGGAAAAAATAATTGGGTACTCTAAATTTAAAAAAAAAATTATGAGTCCAAAGAAGGCTCCACCCTGGACACCGTACTCTCCAACATTCCGAAGGAAGATGAGCCCATCCTCCTTGAGGACTTCAGCGTCAGAGTTGGAAAGGACTCCAATTTCTGGAAAAGAACCATCGGAAAGGAAGGAGTTGGAAATTTTAACTCTAACGGCGTTCTCCTGCTCATCAAATGTGCGAAACACCAGTTTGTCATCACTAACACACTATTCTGCTAAAAAGACAAGTTCAAGACTTCCTGGAGACCTCCTCAATCAAAACACTGGCACATGATCGACTCCATCATCATCCGATTCCAAGATCAAAAGGATGCCCTCATCGCCAAAGTGATGATCAGTGCCGATGACTGAACAGACGACAGGCTCAACTGCTCCTCCATATCCATCAAACTCCACCAGAAGCAATGGAAGATGAAGCAACAGCTCAGAAAAAAGATAATTGAGCAGCTTCAAGAGCCAAGCATGCTAGTGAACTTCCAACAATATCTCCAAAATATCCAAAGTGTTAATTCTAATCGAGTGGAGGAAAATTCTAAGAGCTGAAGACCGCCATCATCTCAAGCCATGAAGAAACCAACAGCTACTAGATAGGAAACACCAAGACTGGTTCGACGAGAATGACCATACTATCCAAGACCTCATTGACAAGAAGAGGGAAGCTCTACTGTGCTGGAAAAACAACATAACTAGCAAGGCAAAAAGGAAGGCTCATCAATCAGCTAAGGCAGAGGTACAAAGAAGAACTAGGGAAATCATGAACCAATAGTGGACGCAGAAAACCAAGGAGCTGCAACTCCTTGCTGACAAGTACTACCCCTAGGGCTTCTTCAGTGCCACAAAGGGAATATATGGGCCCAACACCTTAGGCCTCAAACCGTTGGTGAGTAAGGACAGAATCTTCTTGAGACACAAAAAAAATATTGGCCTTCAATGGGAACACTTCAGAAGAAATCACCCGTCATCTCCATCAACTGTTTCTGTAAATTTGAGACAGAAATTCCTGTCAACCTCAGGGATACTGTCGTCGCTGCCACCTTCGAGAAAGGAGACAAAGTGGACTGTGGGAACTACCGAGGCATCTCCCTACTCTTCTTGGGAAGGAAGATCATCTTCCAAATCCGCACTAGCTGCCTTCCCCCAGTCTCTGAGGAAATCTTTCTGGAAAGCCAATGTGACTTCCAACCAAACCGTGGAACAGCAGACATGATTTTCATTGCTCGGGAATTTCAAGAATAATTCCAGGTGCAACATCAACCACACTAGAGGCTCGTTTAGCTCAGTGGGCTAGATAGCTGGTTTGTGATGCAGAAAAAGCCAGCAGCGCGGGTTCAAATCCCATACCAGCTTATCCGAACAGGCGCCAGAATGTGGCGAATAGGAGCTTGGGGCTTTTCACAGTAACTTCATACTTGTGACAATAAAAGATTATTACTACACGGCCTTCATTAATCTGACCAAGGCTTTTGACTCAGCCAATCAGAAAGTGCCAAGGAAAACCATGTCAAAGGCCAGCTGTCCAGAGAAATTCATCAACATCCACCAACTCCTCCAATGACAAGATGTCAGTGACGGCCATCACCAACGGAAATAAAACAGAAACCTTTGAAATCAAGACTGGAGTCAAGCAGGGATGTGTCATTGTCCCCACACTTTTCTCCATCTTCACTGCCATCATCCTTCACCTTGTTTAGAACAAGCTTCCCAGTAGAGTGGACATCGTTTACAGGATGGACGGAAAACCTTTCAACCTCAACTGGTTGAAATCCAAGAAGAAAACAACATTAACATTGCTCATGGAACTTCAATATGTGAAAAACATTGCCACCTCCACTCTCTCAGAAGAGAATTTCCAAGCCACGCTTGACACATTCACAGAGGCATACCGAAGAATTGGTCTCAGCCTCAACGTCAAGATGACTAATCCTTTACCAACCCACCGCTGGGCAGGATCCGGTCCCTACCTCTATCACGATCTACAGTGAAACCCTACCAAATGTGGACCATTTCCCCTACTTGGGGAACCACCTCTCATTTAAGCGTGGCACCGTATCCAATCTGCGAGCGCCACTTTCAGACACCGAAGGACAAGAGTCTTTGACAACCGCAATATCCATGCCGACACCAAGATCCTCGTGTACACTCTCCTACACGGCTCAGGAACTTGCAATATGTACAGACACCACCTCAAGGTCCTGGAGAGGTACCACTTCACTGCTGTCCGAGACAGATTCTCTGCATCAGCTGGAGGACAGGTGTACTAACATCAGCGAGCTTGAAGGAGCACCAGCATTGAGGACATGATCATCCAAAACCAAGTCCGCTGGGCCAGCCATGTGCTTAGGATGTCAGAGTCCCAACTGCCAAAGCAAATCTTTTTGCCCAGCTCAATGAAGGCTCCTGAACAAAAGCAGGACAAAGGAAGCGCTTCAAAGACACCTTGAAGGCTTACCTCAAGAAGGAGTTGGGGGTGGCACGGTGGTTAGCACTGCTGCCTCACAGCACCAGGGTCCCGGGTTCAATTCCAGCCTTGAGTAATTGTCTGTGTGGAGTTTGTACTCCCCCTTGTCACCACCCCACCCCCGTATCTGGGTAGGTTTCCTCTGGGTGCTCCAGTTTCCTCCAACAGTCCAAAGATGTTCAGGTTAGGTGGATTGGCCACGCTAAATTGCCCCTTGGGTTAGATGGGGTTATGGGAATAGGGCGGGTGAGTGGGCTTGGATAGGGTGATCTTTCAGAGGGTCGATGCAGACTCGATGGGCCGAATGGCCTCCTTCTGCACTGTAGAAATTCTATTTAAAAAAAATAAATGCAACATAGATATCAATGCCTGGGAGACCCTTGCTCAGAAGAGACCTACATCGAGGACCCTCCTGATTGAAGGGACAAAATTGTTTGAGGACATTAGATAGCAAGAGAAGGAATGGAAAAAGAGCCTGAGAAAGGCATTTCCAGCGATCTAAAGTCCAAGATCTGATCCCATCTCCTGTGGGGTCGACGATGAGACTCTCGGATTGGGCTCATCAGCCATGCAAGGACTCCGAACCCATGACCAGTAACACGGAGTTCCTTAGCTGGATAATCACACTTGTTAGCGGTGATTGCCAAAGAAGATAATGTGCCATACGTAAAAATTTAGGGGGACTGTCAGATCACATTGAATTTCTGTTATTGTTGGACTGGTACAAGAAAACGCGGAGTGGGGGAAATGAGACATAATTCTGTTCCACTGTCACATTCTGAGGTATACAAATTCATAAGAAAAAGTAAAGAAAAGGTTTGATAACATTTCACAATTTATGGTTTATGAATCAAAATGGTATTGTTGATAGTACTATTACCAAACCTTGTTGAACTCCCTAATGCAGACGTAATAGTAGTCAACATTAAAAATATCTTAGTAATGTCAAACATACCACTCCTTTCTCCCAGATAACAGTCATTCTGTCCTGCACTCCAGTAACACCGTGAGGAATTTTGGTAAAATCCTCCTTTCCTATAGCTTTTTGCTTGGTACTAAATGGGCGATGATCCGAAGAAACAACATTAATGGTATCACTAGGAAAAATAAAAACAGAAATAATATTTGACGAGGCACCGTGCCAAGATTTAATATTGGATTCATGTTTTGGCCATTTTAATTTAAGGTTAATTTATGACAGAAAATATTATTCACACCTTTTTTTGTTCAATATATACTTTTCTGCTCAACTTTACACAGTAGATTTATGGTTTTCATTGAAGCTGTTCATATAAAGAAATCCTCAGAGATTTTCCCACTCCAAAAACTATATCCTGAACAAATGATCATTTGGCATAGTCTAGGTTTGTCTAGAAGTTGACTCCCTCTTGTTTGGTGCTGATGTTAGACATTACAACAAGTCTTAACAGTATCACCTAATTAAAACATCAATGCTATCATCCCCCAAAATGGCATTATCTCAAAATAATCATAGTGACTTACTGCACACAATGGCAAGAAGTTATGTTACGACTACTTGCACCTCAGTTATTTCAGATTTTCTGCTTGCTGTGCTCGAGTTAATTTGCTAAAATGAACCCGCTGAGCTCTTAGAAGTTCACAGGAGCAGGGTCAAAAATGTATTACTGTACCTGATGCATTTGTCTCTCTTAGAATTTGGCAAAGCACCTGAAAATCCCTAGCAGAAGCCAATTAGTGTCCAGACACAAAGGCAAGTCTGAAGCACTTTTTAGGCATTTTCAAACATTCTTTGAATCCAGTTTAATAATTTCTAAATTACATAATCTTCTAATAAAGTTTTTTAAAAATTCATTTACATGACATGGATATCACTGGCAAGGCTAATATTTATTGTCCATCCATAAATCCCCTCGAAGGTGGTGTGAACCGCCTTCTTGG
Organism: Scyliorhinus canicula; assembly: GCF_902713615.1. Taxonomy (NCBI): domain Eukaryota; kingdom Metazoa; phylum Chordata; class Chondrichthyes; order Carcharhiniformes; family Scyliorhinidae; genus Scyliorhinus; species Scyliorhinus canicula. Next base: position 126,773,404 of record NC_052151.1, on the reverse strand, counting down.
ACTATTGCAGTCTGTGAGGTGAAGACATTCTGATGGTACTTTTAGGCGTGGAGTTCCAGAACTTTGATCCACCAATAATGAAGAGCAATGATCAAGTTAAGATGGTTCATGACTTGGAGCGGAAATTTGAAGGTGGTGTTGTTCCCTTGCACCGGCTGCCCTTGCCTTTCTAAGTTATAAAGATAATTGGATTGGCAAGTGATGATGAAAAAGCTCAGCAAGCTATAGTGCATCTTGTAAACGGTGCATATTGAAGAGACAGTGCTAGTGGCAGAGGGAGTGAAAATCTAAGATAGTAGATGTCTAAAGGGTGCTAATCAAGCAGGCTGCTTTGTCCCAGATGGTATTGAGCATTTTTGAGTATTGATGGCACTGCACTAAGATTTGTCCTCGGTGGATGGTGGAAAGACTTTGGGGAGTAAAGAGGCATGCCGCTAATCGCAGAACAGTAGTAATGTGGCTGGCCCAGTTAGGTTTCTGGTTAATGGTGACCCCAGGATGTAGACGGTGAGGATTTGACAATGATAGCACCACTGAATGAACGGGCTATAGTTAGACTCTCTCTTTACCCAGAGGGTAATGGGGCATGGAATGCACTGCCTGTGGAAGTAGTTGAGTCGGAAACATTAGGGACCTTCAAGCGGCTATTGGATAGGTACATGGATTACGGTAGAATGATGGGGTGTAGATTAATTTGTTCTTAATCTAGGACAAAAGTTCAGCACAACATCGTGGGTACTTGCAAGGCATGAAAGTAACTTGGCACTTAACAGCCCAAATGTGAATGTTACACAATTTTTGCTGTATGCAGGTGCAAACTGGCTCATTATCCAAGGAGCTTGAATGCCATGTTGTAAATAACATTTCTTGTTATATACTCATTTGGATAGGGTGATTTAGAAAACTGTGGCAAAAAACAGGACGATAAAATGATGCTTGTATGTAACTGGAAGCTTTGCGAATAAAAAAAACAGGTATTGGACTTCTTCATTTTTGGCCATTGGCATTAAATTTCTTACAAAACATTTCTTAAATTTTAAATGTAACCTCTAAATTCTAATCCAGGTTATATTTATGGAATAACCAGAACTTTTAAAAATACATTTCCCAATTTGTGAATTAATAATACCAAAATCAGTCAGGTAGAATAAATCATGATATGCACCGGCAATCTTAAGAGCTTCACCAAAAATAGTATTCCAACTTTGGGCAAGCAGTTTAAAGAAAAAGCTTGTTACAGAAACTCACTTGGCTAGCAGGCTCATGAGGTAGTTAGGTGTGCTAGCATCCAGTCGGAGAGGAGGTGCAATAACGTGAGCAGCAGCATGAGACCAATCTGGATGGTAATAGCTTGATCCATTCAGAGTTGTGTGTGCTAGGGTTGTTTCCCCATATATGACTTTGCCTGAAAAAAAATTGAATTAAGAATTTAAAAATGGCTACCATAATGTGTACTTCATTCACGTAATTATTGCTTACCAGTTAAATATACATTTTTCCTGTATTTTCGTTCTCTTTATGTCAGTTCTTACTTTCAATGCTCTGAAGCATTTTTAAAGTTTGGGTTAATCTAATTTTTACACTAGTTTTAACTTTTAAATCCACACACATTTTGGTATATTAGAGAGAATCTGTGAGGAAATTATTGTCGTTAAAGTAATCTTTTGCAGAAAAAACATTGGTGGAGTTTTGATTATCAAATACAAACCATTCAGTCAGGTACTCTGAAATTATGGATAAGGAGCATTGCAGTGCATATTTAAATAGCAAAAGATAGGCTCAGCCATTCAAACCTGAGAAATCGCACTAAAGGTTGGTATGTAATTGAATGTAACCATTGCGAACATTACAAAATTCTAGAGGAGGGAAGATTTAAAGGTTCCTGGGTTTGATTCTCCGATTTTGAGATTAAGTGCTAACGCCGGCATGGGAATGCTGGCATTTTGTGCCCGAACGGTGCAAAACGGCCACCGATCCTCCGTTTGGTGGGGGGCTAGCAGGCAAGCAGCGTAGAGCTGCAGATACTGCCGGAGAATTGCTGCATCTCTGGCTGCGCATGCGCACGGCGCTGGCCTGCAGCGGCCGCGCCGTGCAACTTAGCACTGTGGACTCGGCCTGCAAAATAGTGACCCCCTTTGGCCATGCTCGCCATCTCTGGACCACAACTTGCCAAAGCCCCACCTTTTCGCGGATCAGCACTTCCCCGACTGGTGAACAATGGTATTGGGATAGGGGTTCAGGTGGGAGGGTTGGAATATTGATCACAGATACTGTGGGATCCAGGATTACAGGAGGATGCTGGAGATTAAAGGGTGGGAGCTCTACCGGCACACTGTGGTGTTAAGGGCCACTGACACACACAGGTGGAGGGCCAAAGCTGGTCTCATAATAAAATCTTAATACTACCATCTGCCAACACAAAGTAATGGCACAGTAACAAACTGAAAGTGGAAAAGAATCTGGATGGGAGGGATCAGAGTCAGTGTGGGAGGAGCCCAGGGTTGTAGTCAGAGGTCTATTTTAGTGGCAGCCTCAATGTGCTTGCACTGAAAACATTCAGTCAGAGCTGATAGAAAAGAGGATCATTTCCTTGAGTAGCATCTCCTCAATTGGAGCCACTGACTTTTTTGGTGCTTTATAGAAAAACTGCAGGAATCCCTGACTTCACAATTCAGTCACTACATTTGAGATTCAACAGGGAGGTATGTGAGAATAACAATGAAGGCAAGCCTTTGGGAAGCACCGTTGCTGCATCTGTGCCAGATCATCAACAAAAGCCTGTATTTGCTTTATCCAATTGGCCAGGATCACAGGCCAAAGTGCATCCATGCATTGCTGAAGTGGTATTAAGTAAGGTTGCAGGAGTTCCTTTGGTGTGGTTGCACAATTCATAATGGGTGCGATCTAACCATGAAGCCTGGCTCGGGACGCGATGCGGCCAATAAATCTCATGAGAGGCCTCTCGCGATATTTACCTGGCTTGTTACGCCTTGTGGGATCTCCCAGATGATCGGGGCCCCTGGGCGGTCGGGCTCTGGGCAAGGTGGTACCCTTGCATCCCCCAATGCCACTCAGGCAGCACGGCACTGCCAGCCTACCACCCTGGCAGTGCCACTAGGGCAACCTGGTAGTACCAGCCACCCTGGCACTTACCAGACTGGTAGAGGAACTACCAGGGTGCCAGGGTGTCCAGGTGACATTTTGCCCTTGCCCGCTAGTGCAGGAAATGGGACTACGCGCGGCCACAGCGTGTAACTGAGGCCCTGAAATGAAGCAGAGTCCCGTTTAATAACGGGGTTGTTCATAGCGCAGCCGGCGTCGGGATACACCAGGCTCAACGTTTTAGACACGGGACTCTTTTCATTTCCGTTAAATCACCTATGTGTTCAAAGCTCTCTCGAGCCCAATGAGATAGAGATGTAAAATGTCAGGGTTGACATCGTGACCACCTAGATGTGTGCATGTGCCTCAGCTGCCAGGCTGTTGCAAATAGTTATTAGCACAGACTCAGTTCTGGGGCATGACTTCCTCTTTCTGTGTGAGAGTGGGAGGTTTACTTCATTTGCCCAATGTTCATTAATATCTTGAGTCAATCATTTCCCTGGGAGAAGGGAGATTTAATAATGGGGCCTATGGTCAATGCTGCCTTTATGATGGCAATGCCCCTACTGAGGCGCCACCTAGTCCAGTTTTGAGAAGAGGTCTAAAATCCATGGTCCTAAAATCTAAAAGCCTAAAATCCATGGTCCAGGAGAGCCCCAGCAACAACCAGAGGATGATGATGATATTAGACCCATCCCAAGGAGACAACTCACGACCAAACATGGACCAAAAACAATTCTGCTATTTGATAAGTGAAAGATACTGCCGTCTGCACTTGTCAAGAGAGGTGCGTCACATCTGCCACCTTCTGCAGGAGAATCTAACACCACATGGACTAGGAGGACGCCCCCTGCCAGTGCCCCTGAAGGTCACCACCACACTCAGTTTGCTGGTGGATCATTCCAGGGATCCACAGGGGACCTATGCAGCATTTCACAGTGCCCAGAACAAATATGTATCAAGGAGGTGACAGATGCCCTCTACCGTAAGGCTCATCATTGTGTTCACATTCAATGAAGCTAGACAAGAGCAAGACCTCAAGTGTTTGCAGTTATCCCTAGTGTACAGGGTCCCACTGATTACACTTGTGGCATCAACTGCTCCAGTAACAGCCCCTGGTATTCATCAACAGGAAAAGGTTCTACTCCATCAATGGCTTTTGGTTACCCCACAGGAGGAGAGCTAATTTGGGGGGTTGCCGTTTCATTTGATGGCACTCATTTTAGGTATTTGGGGGTGCAGGTAGCCGGGAATTGGGCTTGGCTTCATAAGTTAAACTTTACAAGTCTGGTGGGTAAGGTTAAGGTGGACTTACAGAGGTGGGAGATCCTCCCTCTGTCCTAGGCAGGCCAAGTGCAGTCAGCAAAGATGAACATTTTGCCATGTTTTCTGTTCCTATTCCAATGCTTGCCTGTTTTTGTGCAAATGGCATTGTTTGTGGGGGCGGAGAGGCTGATTTCATCCTTTATTTGGGCAGGTACGGTTGCTAGGATTCATTGAACATTCCTGCAAAGGGATCTGCAGTCCGGGGTTTTGGCGTGACCAAGCTGGATCTGCTACTATTGGGTAACAAATGCAAAAAAGGTGTTGGGTTTATGTGGGGATCAGGAGGCAGTGTGGGTGAGGATGGAGTTGGGCTCACTTAAGAGCATGAGACTGCGGGTGCTGGCGACGGCTTCGCTGCTGTCTCTCCATGGAAGTATTGAGGTAATCCAGTGGCGGTTGCGACGTTGAAAACCTGACGTCAATTTCTGCAGAATCTCAAATTAGGTAGGATGTTGAAGTGGTCGCCGATTTGTGATAATCATATGTTGAACCGGTAAGACTGGATGCCAGTTCTGGAACTGGGAGCATGGCATGGGGGACTTGTTTCTGGAGGGGCGGCTTGTGAGCCTGGAGAAACTGTCAGAGAGGTTCGGGTTTTCACAGGCGGAAATCTTTAGATATCTGCAGGTGAGGGACTTTGCGAGGAAGGTTTTCCCGTTGTTTCCGGTAGCACCGCCATCCTCACTGATAGAAGAGGGAAGTACCTCGAAGTTATGGAGATAATATAGGATACTGTGTCCCTGGTGGGGATCAAGGCCAAGTGGCAGGAGGAGTTGGGGTGGCATTAGAGGAGGGGGTATGCGCATGCCATTTAGTCATGCGTGAGACTGGGGTTGATACAGTGGAAGGTGGTACACCGGAACCACTTCACAGAATTACATCATAATAGTGCAGAAGAGGCCTTGACCCATCAAGTCTGCACCAAAGCATGAAAAACACTTGACTTGTCTACCTAATCCCATTTGCCAGCACTTGGCCTACAGCCTTGAATGTTATGACGTGCCAAGTGCTCACCTCGGTACTTTTTAATGGGTGTGAGGCAACCCGTCTCTACCACCCTCCCAGGCAGTGTGCTCCATAGAACCCTCTGGGTAAAAAGGTTTTTCTTCAAATCCCCTTTAAATCTCCTGTCCCTTACCTTGAACTTATGTCCACTTCATAACTGACCCTTCAACTAAGAGGAACAGCCCTCAATCTTGTACACCACGCTCAGTTCGCGCCTCAGTCTTCTCTGCTCCAGTGAAAATAACTCAAGCCTATCCAACCTCTCTTCATAACTTAAATGTTTGATCCCAAGTAACATCCTGCTGAATCGCCTCTGCACCCCCTTTAGTGCAATCACATATTTCCTCTAGTGTGTCGACCAGAATTGCACATAGCACTCCAGCTGTAACCACACCAAATTTATATACAACTCCAACATGGCCTCCCTGCTTTTGCAATCTACGCCTTGAGTGATAAAGGCAAGTGTCCCATATGCCTTTTCACTACCCTATTAACCTGCCGTTCTACTTCAGAGAACTATGAACAAACACGCCAAGGTTCCTTTGTTCCTTGGAACTTCCCAGTGTCAGACCGTTCACTGAATACTTCCTTGTCACATTACTCCTTCCAGAGTGCATCACCTCACATTTTTCAGGGTTAAATTCCATCTGCCACTTTTACTAAAATCCACTCTCCTTCAATCAAAACTTTTTTTTGAAACTGGTCTATTTCTTTGTCCATAACAAACTTAAATTGTACCATATTGTGGTTGCTATCACCAAAATGCTCCCCCCACCAACACATCAACCAATGTGCCAGCCTGTTTCTGCCCCAGCGAACTCATTTCTTCCTATCTTGACTCCATATTCTCTACTCTTGTCCAGTCCCTTCCAAACTGGCACTTCCCTTCCTTGACCTTTCTATTTCAATTCTGGGGATAGAGTGTACACTAATATCCATCGCAAACATACCGACTCCCAGTTATCTTGACTACAGCTCTTCACACCCCACATCCCGTAAGGACTCCATCCCATTCTCTCAGTTCCTTTGCCTCCATAGCATCTGTTCTGTTGATGCCACTTTACAAAACAGTAATGTTGACAATCTTCCTTAATCGAGGCTTCCCACCTACTGTGGTCGACAGGACTCTGAAATTTGTCCAACCCATCTCCCGCAGCTCTGCCCTCACCACCTCCCTCCTAGAACTGAGATAGAGCCCCCCTTGTCCTCACTTTTCACCCCACCAGCCTCTCCTTTGAAAGAATCATCCTCTGCCAGTTCCGCCAACTCCAGCGTGCTTCCATTACCAAACATATCTTCCCCTCACTCCTCCTGTCAGTATTTTGCAGTGACTGTTCACTCTGGGATTCTTGGTCCACTCCTCCATCATCCCCAAGACGTCACCCTCTTCCCATGCAATCACAAAAGGTGTAACACCTGCCCCTTTACCACCTTGCTCACCATCTCAGACTCTAAACACTCTTTTCAAGTGAGGCAGCGCTTCATGTGCACCTTCTTCAATCTGGTCTATTGCATTCGCTGCTCCAGTGCAGTCTACTCTATCTGGAGAGACTAAACACAGACTGGGTGATCGCTTTGCAGAACACCTCTGATCCATCCGCAAGCAGGACCCAGATCTTTCTGGCGCTTGCCATTTCAACTCACCATCCTGGTCTCACGTCCACATGTCCATCCTTGGCGTGCTGTAATGCTCTAGTGAAGCCCAGAGTAAATTGGAGGAATAGCGCCTCATCTTCACATTCGTGCTGTAATGCTCTAGTGAAGCCCAGAGCAAATTGGAGGAATAGCGCCTCATCTTCACATTCGGCAAACTACAGCCTTCCGGACTTAACATTGAGTTCAACAACTTCAGATTGTGGAACTGTCTCCACCACCTTTACCCCATTTTTATTTCTATCGATTTATTTTCATTTCTTCCATTGATTTTTTTCCCTCCCCATTGTTCCCCTCCCCGCATTCCACTTGTGCAATTGTTCCTTGTTGCCCGTTACACACTGCTTTCCTTTGTTCTGCCATTAACACATTTTAATCTCTTGATGTGCCACTATCTGCACCCTTCTTAGCCCAAACCACCTCCATTTACATTTCTTTTATCTTCTGTCCTTGACATCTTTGTCTATCTCCACCTATCACTGGCCCCCTACCCAGCCCTACTCCTCCACCCCGCCACTACAGTATAAATCTGAGCCCATTTCCAGTTCTCTCTAGCTTTGACAAACTTTACCTTGCATTCTTGCAGAAGCAATGATGTCACCTGCAGATTTGCTCGAGACATTAACCAAATATAATGGACAATGGGTCTGAAATTGGAAATTAACAGGAAAAGTTAGATATGGCACAGCTGAAACACTGAAGAATATACACTTAAAACAAAAATGTTGAACAGAAAAACTCACTCTATTAGCAATTGTGATGGCACGTTGTGTTGCTTCTGCCTCAAGCTGTACAAAGAAAGCAAGAAATAGTTTAAATATTTTTCATACAGAAACAAAAGTATTTAGTGAAAATTTAATTATACCAGCTCCTCCAATGAAGTGTTTTTTAATTATAGCACAAGGTCTCAGAATAAACAAGATACAATGATTGAATATTAAAATAAAACTTTCACAGAGTCGCACATTGGCTGCTGTAACATAATTCTAGTGAACGTGTGTTTCCTGTGCAGTTTCTAGACTATGCTGGGAAATTTAGCAGTGTGATTTAACAGAATGTCTATTAAAATCACGTTCCTTCATTTAAATTACCAAAACATGGAGACAAAAAAGGATTAATATTTGAATGTAAAATTTGTATTGCGAACTTACTGAAACAGAACCATTTTGATAGGCAAACTAGCCTCGTACACAAGTTTATTCAACTTATTGTGCAGTTTTCATTAGCATTCCTTCAAAATGTAACAGGAGACAGAAAGTAGTGGTGGAAGGGAGTGTCTCAAAATGGAGAAGGGTGACTAGTGGTATTCCACACGGATCCGTGCTCGGACCACTGTTGTTTGTGATCTACATAAATGACCTGGAGGAAGGTATAGGTGGTCTGATTAGCAAGTTTGCAGATGATACTAAGATTGGTGGAGTTGCAGATAGCGAGGAGGACTGTCAGAGAATACAACAAAATATAGATAGATTGGAGAGTTGGGCAGAGAAATGGCAGATGGAGTTCAATCCAGGAAAATGTGAGGTGATGCATTTTGGAAGATCAAATTCAAGAGCGGACTATATGGTCAATGGAAGGGTCCTGGGGCAAATTGATGTACAGAGAGATCTGGGAGTTCAGGTCCATTGTACCCTGAAGGTGACAATGCAGGTCGATAGAGTGGTCAAGAAGGCATACAGCATGCTTGCCTTCATCGGACAGGGTATTGAGTACAAGAGTAGGCAGGTCATGTTACAGTTGTATAGGACTTTGGTTAGGCCACAGTTGGAATACTGCGTGCAGTTCTGGTCGCCACATTACCAGAAGGATGTGGATGCTTTAGAGAGGGTGCAGAGGAGGTTCACCAGGATGTTGCCTGGTATGGAGGGTGTTAACTATGAAGAAAGGTTGAGTAGATTAGGATTGCTTTCGTTGGAAAGACTGAGGTTGAGGGGGGACCTGATTGAGGTATACAAAATTATGAGAGGCATGGACAGGGTGGACAGCAACAAGCTTTTTCCAAGAGTGAGGGTGTCAGTTACAAGGGGTCACGATTTCAAGGTGAGAGGGGGAAAGTTTAAGGGAGATGTGCGTGGAAAGTTTTTTACGCAGAGGGTGGTGGGTGCCTGGAACGCTTTACCAGCGGAGGTGGTAGAGGCCGGCACGATAGCATCATTTAAGAGGTATCTAGACAGGTATATGAACGGGCGGCAACAGAGGGAAGTAGACCTTGGAAAATAGGAGACAGGTTTAGATAAAGGATCTGGATCGGCGCAGGCTGGGAGGGCCAAAGGGCCTGTTCCTGTGCTGTAATTTTCTTTGTTCTTTTGTTCTTTGTTTGTCATAGGAACATAGAATGTTATCTGTGACGTTTATAAGAACTGATTTGGTATTGTAGCAGGATGCAAACCTCATTGGAAGGATTCAACATCAAATTCAGGGAAAGATCCGAGGGGTGACAAGTTCAAGGATTTTGGAGAGCAAAGGAAGGATGGAGATGGGATAGAGGGTTTGAGGGTTTTTTTGAGAACAGCGAAGACTGCCGACTTGATGGGTATGAGGCAGTACCCGAGGAGACAGCATTAACAGCATCAGCTAGTTTGGGGGCCTGGAAGGAAATTTGGGTGGCTAGCAGTTTAGTGGAAATAGGGTCAAAGAAACAGGAGGTGGATTTCATGGACAAGATCAACTCAGAGGTCATGAGGTAAGATAGAAGGGAAATCTTAGCAGAGGTTTGGCCTGGTCAGCTAGGGAAAGACAAGAAGCAATACAGTTAGTTAATTGGATGGTCTCAATTTTAGTGACAAAATCCATGAACTCTTCATACTTGCTGCTCGGGGTGAATAAAATGAGAACAACAGCTGGCTTCAATTTATGGGACAGGATTCTCGGATCTGAGTTCTCCCCACCACCACTGCCAGCGAGAATGGAGAATGTGGCGCTCAGCCAACCAGAGAATCTCCATGGCGTGAACCGACGGCGAATTCTAACCATAATCTTTCCTGCACCGAGACCCCAAAGCAATCAAAGGTATGCTTTCTTTTTCTCTACATTTTTTCCAATGGTTATAAAATGGGCACATGACAGAAATCCCTAATTGATTAATGGAAAACTCATTCAAACTCATCAACAGTATTACATCCTCATGAATTATTTGCTTTCAAATCACAGTACATTTTTACTTTTAAGCTTGCTACCTTCTGGAAAGGGTTTATATTCACTTTAAAGTAACCCTAGTTTATAAATGCACACAAGGTTAATACAAATATAATTTCAGTTCTTTTTAAACAGACACATATTGTGCCTAAACCATTTTGAGAGGACAAACCTCCTCAGGTCTGCTGATGTCTAAACCCTCAGGCCCAGTGATTCCTAGTTCAAGGGCTTCTTTTGCACCCTGTAACACAAGAAAGAAGAAATAATGTTGCACAGTCCCGACTTCAGAACTAAATTAGAGGGGAAGAATATTTAATTCCTATTCATTCCCGTAACAGCCTCCCCGAACAGGCGCCGGAATGTGGCAACTAGGGGCTTTTCACAGTAACTTCATTTGAAGCCTACTCGTGACAATAAGCGATTTTCATTTAATTTTTAATTTTCATTAGCTTTAATGCTACAATAGAATACACATAACATTGGGTTAATTAAAGCTTTCAATGCAATCTTAAATTATGTTGTGCCCTTGTGTAAAGTACAACTGAAAGATGTCTTTGAACACTACCAATGTGTAACTTCAAACATTTTTCATTGTTGACAAGGCAGTTGTTTAAATGTGAACAATTACCTCGGCTACTAGCTCCCCATTTTCAGCATGGACACAAGGTATGGCACCAAGGCTTTTACAAGCTCGAAAAACTTGGTAAAGCTCATTGTCCCGCAGCATGTATTGGTCTTTATAGGTCATGTATGCTTGGAAAGAATTCACTCCGTGTTCCTTCACTAGTTCCTCCATTTCAAGTTGCACCTGAATAATTAAAAAATAATGTGTTTAATTTTATCCATATTTATTTAAAACTCATCAACAGTATTAAAAGCATCAGAAATAGGAGCAGGAGAATGGCATTGGATCCCGTTGAGTCTGCTCTGTCATTCGATAAGATTGTGGTTCAACTTCCACATTACTTTTCTGCCCTACATCTATATAACATAATTCCCGTGTCCAAGAATCTATTGATCACAATCCTGAATGTAGAATCAGTGAAAGGTTACAGTACAAAAAGAGGCCATTTGCCCATATTGTCCATCCCACCTTCTGCACCCGGCCCATAGCCCTGTATCTTGCAGCACTTGAGGTACTTTTGAAAAAGAGTTCCGGGTCTCTGCCTCTACCACCAACTCGGGTTGCGAATCCCAGACACCCACTACCCTCTGCAGAAAAAGATTCTTCCTCATGTTCGCTTTACACCGTCTGCCACTTATCTTGAATCTATGTCTCCTGGTTGTAGAATTCTCCCCCAAAAGGAAACAATTTTATCCTGTCCACCCTATCTCTTCCGCTCATAGTTTTGTACATCTCAATTACGACGCCCCTCAGCCTTCTTTGTTCCAAGGAAAATAACCCCAAAATATCCAATCTCATCTTGCAGCTACACTTTTGTTTAGCCATGGCAACTTGCTTGGAAGCCTCCTCTCGATGACAGCAGTCCAGAGCCCTCTGCGGTGGACAATTCCAAAGATTCAGAACCATCTGAGGGAAGGAATTTCTCCCCATCTCAGCCTTAAATGACCAATCCTTTACCCTGAGACCTCTAGTTTTAGACCCTGTAGTCAGGGTAAAAAGCCCTCTAGTCAGAGGGACAAGATAGAGGAGAGCGTGCGGCCGAGGGACAGAGGAGGAGAGCGCACGACGAGGGACAGAGGTAAATGAGGAGAGACCGCACGGCCGAGGGACAGAGATAGAGGAGGAGAGCGCGCGGCAGAGGGACAGAAACAGACGAGGAGAGCGCGCGGCAGAGGGACAGAGACAGACAAGGAGAGCGTGTGGCCGAGGAACAGAGATAGAGGAGGAGAGTGCATGGCTGAGGGACTGAGGTGGAGAGTGCTCAGCCGAGGGACAGTGGAGGAGAGCGCGCAGCCGAGGGACAGAGGAGGCGAGCACGTGGCCGCGGGACAGAGGAGGAGTGCGCGCGTGGGATAGAGATAGATGAGGAGCGCGCCTGGGTGAGGGTGAGAGAGGATGAGAGTGCGTGGTCGAGGGCAAGAGGAGGAGCGTGAGTGAGCAAGGGCGAGAGACAGCATTGCACAGGCGCGACCAAGAGCGGAGTAGGAAAACATGCCGGCAAAGGCGCAAGAGGGGACAGCATTTGGGCGAAAGGTGAAGAAAGCAATGGCGTGAAGACAGTGCGGGGGAGAGGAGAGTTCACGGACAAGGGTGTCTAATCAAAATTTGGTACAGATTTAGCACAATGTCCCTTCTTCACAATTCTGTTCCTCGGGAAAGAAAATTGGGCGGAATTCTCCGCAAGGCCCGACTCCGTCGGGAAACACGGAGAGGTTCATGACGTCGTCGGAGGCCGCTCCTGGCCTCCTATTCTCCCCCCCACGGGGGGCTAGGAGGGCCGTGCCGTAAATCCCGGTGAGCCGAGAATGATGCAGCCGGCGCGCCTAATGATGTCAGCTGCGCATGCGCAGGTTGGCCGGCTCCAACCCGCGCATGCCGTCTTCCCCTCCGCTGCCCCGCAAGACGTGGCGGCTTGTTCTTGCGGTCGGCGGAGGGGAAAGAGTGCGTCCCTTTGAGACGCCGGCCCGATGATCGGTGGGCACCGATCGTGGTCCAGTCCCCTCCCGAGCACGGTCGTGGTGCTCACTCCCCTCTCCGTCCCCCACAAGCCACAAACCAGGTATTGGCGCCATGTTCACGCCGGCAGTGACCAGGTGTGGTTGCCGCTGGCGTGAACCGGTCAGGAATGGCAGGCCGCTCGGCCCATCCGGGTCGGAGAATCGCGGGCCGCCGTTTTTCACAGCGGCCCGCGATTCTCCGAGCGGCATGTCCGAAAACGCGAAACGCCATTTTGGGGGGGGGGGGGGGGGGGGGGGGGGGAGAGAGAGGAGGAGGAGGAGAATCACGGGGGGTGCCAGATGCCAGAGCGGCCCTCCCGCGATTCTCCCACCTGGCGTGGGAACGGAGAATCACGCCCATAGTGTTTGATTTGATGTTTTCAAAAAATGGCAATGCAAATTTGTGGTGCTACCATTAATGATTACTGAACTTATACTCTGAAAATCCTTTTGCCCTCTCAATTGGACCATTGTTGTGGAAAAAAAGCATCTGGATCGCAATGTCCTTCAGGGAAGGAAAGCTGCCGTCCTTATCTGGTCTGACCTGCTGAGACTCCAGATCCACAGCAATGTGGTTGACTCCCAGATGCCTCAGAAATACCCTGGCAAGCCATTCAGTTCAGGGCAATGAGAGATGGACAATAAATGCAGGCACTGCCAGCGAAATAAACCATAAAACTCACCAACCAATCAATTACCTGCTTACCTAATGTAGAAAAATATATATTTTCATTTCACAATTTTTGGCCTACTTACCTAATTAATGCCTCTGGATTAGTTCAGTGCTATTTGTGACCCAATCCCTCTATCGGACTACTTATTGGGTGGAATTTTCTATGCAGCTCGCAGCATGTTTGCAATGGCGGAGGCGGTCCACCAGCCGGATCTTCTGGTCCCGCCGTTGTCAACGGGATTGCCTGCTAAATCATAGAATCTATAGTGCAGAAGGAGGCCATTCGCACCCCTCGCGCCATGAAACCCGAGGCGAGGGTAAGACCGTAGGCTCCCGCCGGCATGAACAGCTGGTAAATTCCAGCCATAGTTTTGCAAAAGAGCACCCCTTACCTCACTGCACTGAATTTCCTCACTGACCAAATTACCAAAGTTAACTAAGTATTCTGTTGAGGACCACTTTGTGCTTCTTACTGCAGTGTAGGCAAGAGGTACAAGAATTTAAAAAACAGTGCGCTAAATTAAATGGAGGTCAATGGTTGGTTGCGAAAAGTGCTTTGAATTTATGAATAGTGGAGAATAGGATACAAAGAAATAAAGCATTTGTATAGTTAGACAGAGGCAAGCGATGTGGTGAGATGGATGCGTATGGTTTTCAAGGTGGTTATGAAGTTCAGCTGCAGTTTAATACAGGACCCAGATTTGGAATCAGTCTGGGTCAGTTGGAGATAGCAAATGGGAGGGAAATGAAATTTGTGGCAAGCCAGAAGAAATTAGAACAGTGCTTTGAAAACGTGTGCTGTGACATCAACAGCTGCCAGCTTGTCCCATCAAGACTCAAGGCACACTTTTGGTCATGAAGCAAAACAATGCAGAATTAGTCTCAGAGCTGCCTAGAGACAATGGACATGATTCTCCAATGTCACGGCGGTTGGGAGAATAGCGAGCCGCGCCAGTTTTTCACGCGACGACGGTCCGACGCACTCCCGCGATTCTCCCAAACGGCGGAATTGGTTCTGTCGTGTTCTGCGCGGCAAAACCCGGAGAATCGCCTGAGGCACCCAAAATGGCGATTCTCCGGAACCCCCGCTATTCTCCGGCCCAGATGGGCCGAAGTCCCGACGGCGTGACCCCAGTTCACGCCGTCGCCGTCCACACCTTTTTAAAGTCGTCAGCCAGTTGTGCTGGCTGACGCTAGTAGTGAGGAGGTGAGCAGACCGTCCCGGAGTCTCCGCAGACTGGGGAAGACTTCCCCGAGAACGCAGCGGCCGGAGGGTGGGGGGGGAAGAGGGAGGGGGGAGAGGGTGAGTAGTGGGTGGAGGGGGAGAGGGAGTGAGTAGTGTGGGGAGAGGGAGTGAGTAGTAGTGGGAGAGTGAGTAGAGGGGGGAGAGGGAGTAGTGAGGGGGAAGAGGGAGTGAGTGGTGGGTGGAGCGGGGAGAGGGAGTGAGTAATGGGGGGAGGGGGAGAGGGAGTGGGGGTGAAGGTGTATGGCGCTAACAATTGTACACAAAGACTCGAGAGCAGTACAAGAGAGGCTTTATTACAGGGAGATGCTATTCCTCCGGCAGCAGCTGTAGAATTGCATCTCGGTGAAACATACGAATATTTATACTGCTCCGTGTGGGCGGAGCTTGCCGGCAGGGGCTTACCGGAGAAACCTGTAATACAGGTACGGTCATACATCCCCCTACTGCAAGCACACATATATACTGTGGTTAGATCACCACATTCACCCCCTGTAAAAATGAGTCCGGCGGGGGTGACGTGGAACTATAATACATATAGTGATCTATTTACAAAAGGGCAAAACAAAAGAAAACCAAGAGTCCATCAGACAATCCGGTCACAGGTTGAGTCGGATCGGCGGTCGAACGTTCCGTTGCGAGCGACGTAGATGCAATCCTACAGACGTAGCTGTGGTGGCGACGTCTGCACAGGCGGCGTTGGTGACGACGGTGAAGGTGCTGGCGGTGTTGGTGCTGGCCAGTGGCGGGATGACTCCAGGAGTGAGCCAAAATCTTCCATGTCCTCCAATGTGGGCAGGGGAACGAGGGATGGACCTGGTGGAGACGAATACGGGGGCGCCGGGGAAAAGGAGGGTGGCGCGGGGGGGAGGGGCGTGGGCATGGGATCGGCACCCGAGGCAGCTAGGTCCCGGAGCGAGACTGTGTCCTGGCGGCCGTCGGGGAACTCCACGTAGGCATACTGGGGGTTCGCGTGGAGTAGGCGTACATTGTTCACCAGGGGTTCCGCCTTGTGGCGCCTGACATGCCTACGAAGAAGGACTGGGCCTGGAGCCGTGAGCCAAGTCGGGAGCGACACCCCGGATGTAGACTTCCTAGGGAAGGCAAAAACACGTTCATGGGGTGTGTGGTTAGTTGCAGTGCACAGCAGTGACCGAATGGAATGGAGTGCGTCATAGAGGACCTGCTGCCAGCGAGCAGCTGGGAGGCTCCTGGACCATAGAGCCAACTGAACGGCCCTCCATACCGTCCCTTTCTCCCTGCCCGTTTCCCCGGGGGTTGTAGCTGGTCGTCCTGCTGGAGGCGATACTCCTGCTGAGCAGCTCATCGCTCATGAATGAGGATCCCGTCACTGTGGATATAGTCGGGGAAACCGAACAGAGCGAATATGGAATCAAGGGCCTTGATGACGGTGGCAGACGTCATATCCGGGCATGGGATGGCGAAGGGGAACCTAGAGAATTCATCGACCACACTAAGACCCTGGGGCAGCAGGGTAGCATGGTGGTTAGCATAAATGCTTCACAGCTCCAGGGTCCCAGGTTCGATTCCCGGCTGGGTCACTGTCTGTGTGGAGTCTGCACGTCCTCCCCCTGTGTGCGTGGGTTTCCTCCGGGTGCTCCGGTTTCCTCCCACAGTCCAAAGATGTGCGGGTTAGGTGGATTGGTCATGCTAAATTGCCCGTAGTGTCCTAATAAAAGTAAGGTTAAGGGGGGGTTGTTGGGTTACAGGTATAGGGTGGATACGTGGGTTTGAGTAGGGTGATCATGGCTCGGCACAACATTGAGGGCCGAAGGGCCTGTTCTGTGCTGTACTGTTCTATGTTCTATGAATGTAGGTGTTGCGGTCGGTGGAGGGGAGGGGCCCTTTGAAATCCACGCTGAGGCGTTCAAAGGGGCGGGACGCTTTCACCAGGCGCGCGCGATCTGGCCGGTAGAAGTGCGGCTTGCACTCCGCACAGACCTGGCAGTCTCTGGTGACTGTCCGTACTTCCTCAACAGAGTAGGGCAGATTGCGGGCTTTGACTAGGTGGTACAACCGAGTGACCACCGGATGGCAAAGGCTCTCATGCAAGGCGCGGAGCTGGTTCACTTGTACGCTGGCACATGTACCTCGGGAGAGGGCGTCTGGGCGCTCGTTGAGCTTGCCGGGGCGATACAAGATCTCGTAATTGTAGGTGGAGAGCTCGATTTTCCACCGCAAGATTTTATCGTTTTTGATCTTGTCCTGCTGCGTGTTGTTGAACATGAAGGCTACCGACCGTTGGTCAGTGAGGAGAGTGAATCTCCTGCCGGCCAGGTAATGCCTCCAGTGCCGCACAGCCTCAACGATTGCCTGGGCCTCCTTTTCAACAGAGGAGTGTCGGATTTTGGAGGCATGGAGGGTACGGGAGAAGAATGCCACGGGTCTGCCGGCCTCGTTCAGAGTGGCGGCAAGGGCGACATCTGAAGCGTCGCTCTCTACTTGGAAGGGCAGTGACTCGTCTACTGCGTGCATCCCGGCCTTGGTTATGTCTGAGCGGATACGATCGAAGGCTTGTCGTGCCTCGGCCGTGAGGGGAAATTGTGTGGACTGGATCAGTGGGCAGGCCTTGTCCGCGTATTGTGGGACCCACTGGGCGTAGTAAGAAAAGAACCCCAGGCATCGTCTGAGAGCCTTGGGGCAGTGGGGGAGGGGAAGCTCCATGAGGAGGTGCATGCGGTCGGGATCGGGCCCCAGTAGTCCATTTTGGACTACGTAGCCAAGGATGGCCAAGCGGTCTGTGCTAAAAATGCACTTCTCCTTGTTATAGGTGAGGTTGAGGAGAGATGCGGTGTGGAGAAATTTGGCAAGGTTGGCGTCATGGTCCTGCTGATCGTGGCCGCAGATGGTGACATTGTCTAAGTACGGAAACGTGGCCCGCAGTCCGTACCGGTCAACCATTCGGTCCATTTCTCGTTGAAATACCGAGACCCCGTTAGTGACGCCGAAGGGAACCCTAAGAAATTGATACAGGCGACTGTCCGCCTCGAAGGAAGTGTAGGGACCGTCCGATTTACGAATGGGGAGCTGGTGGTAAGCGGATTTCAGGTCAATTGTAAAGACCCGGTACTGTGCGATCTGATTGACCATATCAGATATGAGAGGGAGGGGGTACGCGTCGAGCTGCGTGTACCGATTGATGGTCTGACTGTAGTCCACGACCATCCTGTGTTTCTCCCCAGTTTTAACCACCACCACCTGGGCTCTCCAGGGGCTGTTGCTGGCCTCAATAATGCCTTCCCGAAGCAGCCGCTGGACTTCGGACCTGATGAAGGCCTTGTCCTGGGTGCTGTACCGTCTGCTCCTGGTGGCGACGGGCTTGCAATCTGTGGTCAGATTGGCAAAGAGGGAGGGAGGTTCAACCTTGAGGGTCGCGAGGCCACAAACGGTGAGGGGAGGTAGGGGTCCGCCGAATTGGAGGGTGAGGCTCTGGAGGTTGCATTGAAAATCCAGGCCCAGTAAGAGTGTCGCGCAGAGTTTGGGGAGAACGTACAGGCGGAAACGGTCGAATTCCACGCCCTGTACAGTGAGTTTAACCAGGCAGAAGCCCCAGATCGGGACAGAGTGGGAACCGGAGGCTAGGGAGATCTGCTGGTTGGCGGGATGGACTGCAAGGGAGAAGCGCCTTACCGTGTCCGGGTAAATGAAGCTCTCGGTGCTCCCGGAGTCGGTGAGGCAGGAGGTCACGTGGCCGTTGACGAGCATCGTCGTGGAAGAGGGCACCAGATTGCGAGGACGGGACTGGTCGAGCGTCACGGAGGCGAGTAGCGGCCGACGAGTCCGACGGGTAGCGGCAGCGACCCTGGTCCCATGGTCCCGTCCCGAGGGGGGACAAAATGGCGGCGTCTGGAGTACCTGTGAGGAATAAGATGGCGGCGGACAAGATGGCGGCACCCATGGAGCGCATGTTGTGGGGGCGGGACAAGATGGCAGCGCCCATGGAAGCGGAGGTTGTAGATGGCTGCGCCCATGGCGGGGGCGGCGCCCACTGGGGGAGGGGTGGAGGGAGGGGGAGAGGGAGTGAGTAGTGGGGGGAGGGGGAGGGGGAGTGAGTAGTGGGAGTGAGGGGGGACAGGGAGTGAGTGGAGTGGGTCGTCCACCCCTGGATGCAACATCTCAGCCGCCCTGCCATGGTTGGTTGCCCTGTGGCTGATGGGCACAGCCCACTGACGCACCGGTGAGGAGGACATTAACTGACCGTTGGACGCAGAAAGTGACCAGGGGTTAGGCTGGCCGCATGTCAGCAGCGCGACCAGGCCACCGGGACACAGGTATCCCATGGTAGGCGGCTGCCAAGGTGTCTATTAACGTCCGTTTAACATGTCGTTTCTCTGCCCCCCACCACCCTTCTGTAGGTGACCATGTATTCAAACCGAACGGCGATGTTCAGCGCAGTGGTTGGGGCCACTGCACTGCAGTTGGACATCCAGCAACGTCCACAGCGGCATCCCACAGTGGCTGCAGGGGCAGCTGCAGCAGCAGAAGGAATGGCCGCGGAGTGGCCCGTCGTCGCCGTACAGGCCGTAGGCACTCATGGCAGGTATGTCCAGGGGGATGCAGAGGGGAACATTGACCCCCAAACGCTGAGGAAGGCACAGGATGCGGGCACTGATGTCGAGCAGCATGGGAGAGGAGGAGGAGGAGGAGACACTGATGGTGGTGCCAGGGCACCAGAGGCGACAATCGAGGCCTAGGGTGTTCCGTGACCGGATCTCTTTCGAGGCACTGCCGGACATCACCTGCAGGAGGAGACTCGGTTCAGCAGGGAGACGTTCGCACATATCTGCCACCTCGTGGCGCACCACGCCCCACGTGGGTCGGGAGGAGGACACGCGATACCGGTTGCCGTCAAGGTGACAGTGGCACTTATGCTGCCGGTTCCTTCCAGTCTCCTAGTGGGGACCTATCCGGGATATCGCAGGCATCGGTCCACAGGTGCATCCGGGACGTGACCGACACCCTGTTCGCCATCGCGGACTGCTACATAACCTTTCCCGAGGACCGAGCAAATCAAGAAGCACGAGCCCGTGGAGTTGCCAAGGTCCAATGGTCCAGGGAGTGATTGATGGTGTTCACGTCCCCATGCTCGCCTGCAGGCAACAGGGAAGTGTTCAGTACAGGAAGGGGACATACTCCATGAACATCCAGGTGGTATGCGACCCCCACATGAAGATCATGCACGTGTGCGCAAGGTTCCCAGGGAGTGTGCATGATGCGTACATTCTTGCGCAGTCGTTCAGTCGTTCATCCCTGCTATGTTTGAGGGACGGCCCCCCCGGCTGAGGGGCTGGTTGCTGGGCGACAGGGGTTATCCACTGAAGTCTTGGCTGATGACGCCCATACGGAGGCCTCCGACCAACGCGGAGACCCTACACAATGAGGCCCATGCAGAAACCAGGGGTGTGGTGGAACGCTGCTTTGGTCTGCTGAAAATGAGATACAGATGCCTGGACCGCACCGGAGGGGCCTTGCCGTACCAGCCCGAGAGGGTCGCTCGCATTGTTGTTGTATGCTGTGCGGCTGCACAACATCGCAATGCAGAGGGGCGATGCCCTGGTGGAGGAGTCGGAGGGAGAAGCCATTGGCAGTGGTGCCAACGCTGAGGAGGAGGAGGTTGAGGAGGAGGAGGATGTGGAGGAGGTTGGTGGTGCGTCGGGCGCAGCACACAGACACGACCCGGGTGCTGGTAATGTCCAGGAGGCTGCATGACGGCACCGGCGAGGACAGGGGGCACACGACGCGTTGGTGGCTGCAAGATTCACGCATTGCGTGCGACATCATCGCTAAACACTACCACCTGCATCGCCAGTCGTGGGGGCGGACAGAACACAACTCCCACCACCACCCCCTGCACCCCGCTCCGCGTACACTGTTCCACTTCGAGATCACCCGTACCATTGCGGCACAACGGTATGGCACGACATTGATGGCTGTGTCAGCGGGTGTGATCAGTGCCATGTTGAATGATGACAGCCCGATCTGCAATGAGCTGTGAGCTCAGAATCGTTAGACAAAGTCTGACTCATGGCAATAGCTGAATCATCCACCTCGGTGCTCGCTGAGTTTGTCAGGGACACTCCATCACGTGCCCGTGTGGGGTAGCTGGCGTCGGAGTGCCAAGGACTACGGTGTCCGACTGTGTGTGGGGGGGGAGGGGGGGGAAAGGAACTGCACACCCGGCACCGAAGTTTCACCGCTCGTCAACCCTAGCGACACTCGGTCACCGTGACGATGCCCGCGGCAACGGAAAAATCACAGTCTCACAAGTTAGGTACAACAGTGAGTTTAATGGTGAATATTATGTACAGATGCCCGAGCCCCTACAACTAAACTGTGCCCTTCACCCGTGCCAACTTACTCTGTGTCCCTCTTCATTGCCTTACGGGCCCTACCACTACGTCTAAGTGAATCCCCAGATGGTACAGCAGGAGTGGAGGCAGACTGCTGAGAATCACGCCCCGCGACATGTCTCCCCGTCGGCACTCGTTTCCTGGGGCGACCTCGCCTTGATGGGCCAGGCTGCTCAGCGGGCGTTTCGGATGACGTGGTGCCACCCTGCTCTGCCCGCTGCCCACCCGATGCACCAGGGATGGGACGGGGCCAAGAGTTCAGGGAGGTCCTGTGATGGAGTTAAAGGGACGGGCCCCATAACCTCCTCCTCCCTCGGGGAGCCCGGTGGCCCCCGGGCCTCACTGTGGGACGGATGTGCGAGCGGGGAGGTGCCCCGTCGCCCCACCGACACCTAGCGCTGCCAGTCCCGGAGGCCTGCAACGGTATCGACCAGGGTCCGAACGTTCGCTGAGACAGAGTCCAGGGAGTGAGACATTCCCGCCAGGGACTGTGCGACTTCAACGTGCGTCAGGCGGTCGATGCTCTCCGCGACTGACTGCTCGGACTGTGCCATGGCCTGCTGGGACTGTGCCATGGCGTGCTGGGACTGGGCCATGGCCTGGTGAGACTCGGCCAGGGCCCGTAGCGCGCCGGCAACGCCATGTTGGCTCTGGCGCATTGCTGCCTGTGAGAGGGCAGCCCTCTCCTGGGCCATGGATGACGTGTGCACATGAAGCCCAATGCCTTGCAGAACCTGACCCATGGCCGATACTATTTCTCCCATTGCCTCGACCGCAGACGTCACCCGTGCGCTGTCGGCCTGGATGGTTGCCATGAGTGGCACCACTCCCTGCTCCTGGATGCGGTCTGACTCCTCTAACTGCGTCTGCAGCTGCTGGAAGATGGCCCTTGTGGTGAATGAGATTCACACGGTATTATAATCTGTGTATATGTATCAATATTGTAAGTGCAGTTGCACTACCTGACCACCAGGGGGAGTAGCTCTGGGAGTACTCGAGAGTTTGTACTGGGTTCCTCCCTTGGCTCCGCCCAGAACTCCTCCCCCTGGAGCTGCTGTATAAAGATCCGTGCCCAGGGCCAGCCAGCCAGTTCACCGAAAGTTCAACAGCTAACAGGCTGGCTCTGTTGTAAGTATATTGAAACCGCTATTCTAATCCAACAAGCACGTGTCCGTAGAATTGTTGGTTCGAACAATTTAATATACTCAGGAAACAGTCGAAGTAAATCATGGAAGTAGCCCTCAAGCCCGGACGCCTGGAACTCGACCCGCAGGATGCAGAGACTCTGGAAATTTTTTTCCCACTGGCTGAGATGTTTTAAGGCCTACCTGGCAGAAGCCAGCACCGCCGGAACAAAAACTCAGCCTACTGCACGTGAGGGTAAGCCACAGAATCTCCACACAGCTAAATCCGGCAGGTTCTTACACCGCAGCGCTGGCGACATTGGACAAAATGTACGTTAGGCCCATTAACGAGGTTTATGCACGCCACGTGTTTACGACTCGCCGTAAGCGGCCTACAGAAACGCTAGCCGAGTTTGTACGGAACTGAACAATCTTTCTAATGACTGTAATTATCAAGCCGATACCGCGGCTGAACATAGGGAGCTTGCTGTGCGGGACGTTTTCGTAGCGGGCCTTAGATCTAACTATGTGCGCCAAAGACTGCTAGAAAAGGGGGCCCAGGACTTAGATACTACTGTGGAGGCTGCTACCAATATGGACGTCTCCTTCCGCAGCCTCACGTCGTTTCCCGCGGACCCCACACGCACGCCATGCCTCTTTGACTCCGGGAGCACCGAGAGCTTTATACACCCCCGACCAACAATCCCCCCAGGCCTGAGCCGCACGGCCCCCCAGCTACCGCGCTGCCAAAGCCAGTTACTCTGCTGGCCCAGCCAGCTACTCAGCTGCTCCAGCCAGCTACTCAGCTGCCCCAGCTTGCCATTTCTGTGGCCAAAGCCAGCACCCGCGGCAGCACTGCCCAGCCCGATCCGCGACCTGCAGCAGCTGCGGGAAGAAAGGCCACTATGCCAGAGTGTGCCTCGCGAAAAGGGCCCCAGTTTTTAACTCCCCAGTAGAGAGAACAAATCGCTCCCAACACCAGCAGGCCCGTGGGGCCCAAAACGCTGCGGCCTACGCCCCGACTCCGCCCCCTCCCACCACGTGCAATCCATGGGGGCCGCCATCTTGGCAAACCCGCACCATGCGGCCGGCCACGTGCGACTCATGGGGGCCGCCATCTTCCTCGCCACTCACCACGTGCGGCCCACGGGCCCCATCTGCTAGCTCAGAAACCTCATCTGAAGACTACGACTTCCCCGGGCACCCATCACACAGCCCGCAACTCAGCGCAGCGATGCTGCAACAAGCTCGCCAGAACGTACCGGCATCTACTCGACCGGACGCCCACTCGGAAGACTACGACCTTCCCAGGCACTCATCATGCGGCCTGCAACTCAATGCGGTCACCCTAGATCAATCCCGCCCCAAGCACCTACGAAGTTCGATGGCGAAGGTCCAGATCAACGGGTACAGCACGCCATGCCTCTTTGACTCCGGGAGCACCGAGCTTTATACACCCAGAGCTGGTAAGACGCTGTTCGCTTCCTATTTTCCCTGTGAGCCAAACTATCGCCCTCGCTTCAAGCTCCCACTCAGTCCAAATCCAAGGACGCACTGTCGCTACGCTCACAATTCGAGGCGCTAGTTATTCAAAATTTAAACTTGATGTCCTGCCCGACCTCTGCGCGCCACTCTTATTAGGCCTGGATTTCCAGTGCAATCTCAAGAGCCTCACCCTCAGCTTCGGCGGGCCCCTGCCCCCATTCACTATCTGCAGCCTAGCCACGCTGCGCATCGCCCCCCCCTCCTCTCTTCGCCAATCTCACTCCAGATTGCAAACCAGTAGCTACTCGCAGCAGGCGATACAGCCTACAGTATATGGTCTTTATCCGATCGGAGGTCCGACGGCTGCTCAGTGAGGGGATCATAGAGACCAGTAATAGTCCCTGGAGAGCTCAGGTGGTGGTCGTCAAAACCAGGGAAAAATTTTGCATGGTTGTCGACTATAGCCAGACCATAAATCGCTTTACGCTCCTAGACGCGTATCCCCTCCCCAGAATTGCAGACATGGTTAATCAGATCACCCAATATCGGCTATTTTCCACGGTGGATCTGAAGTCTGCATACCAGCAGCTCCCAATCCGCCCGGAGGACCGCCACTACACGGCGTTCGAGGCCGATGGCCGCCTCTTCCATTTCCTCTGGGTTCCCTTCGGCGTCACTAACGGGGTTTCGGTGTTCCAACGAGCAATGGACCGAATGGTAGACCAGTACGGGCTGCGGGCCACGTTTCCGTATCTGGACAATGTTACCATCTGCGGCTATGACCAGCAGGACCACGACGCCAACCTCCACCATTTTCTGCAGACGGCACAGAAATTAAACCTCACTTATAACAAGGAGAAATGCGTTTTCCGCACAAACAGACTGGCCATCCTCGGCTACGTCGTGGAGAACCGAGTCCTGGGCCCAGACCCGGACCGCATGCGCCCCGTTAGAACTCCCCCTCCCTCATTGCCCTAAGGCCCTCAAACGGTGCTTGGGGTTCTTTTCATACTATGCCCAGTAGGTCCCCCAATATGCGGACAAAGCCCGCCCACTCTTTAAGGCCACACGATTTCCCCTGTCTGCTGAGGCGCGCCAGGCCTTCAGCTGCATCAAGGAGGACATCGCCAAGGCAGCCATGCAGGCGGTGGATGAATCCACTCCCTTTCAGGTTGAGAGCGACGCCTCAGAGGTAGCTCTAGCAGCCACTTTAATTCAGGCAGGGAGGCCCATTACATTTTTCTCCCGTACCTTATCCACTTCAGAACTCCAACACTCCTCTGTCGAGAAGGAAGCGCAAGCCATCGTGGAGGCTGTTCGTCACTGGAGGCACTACCTCGCAGGTAGGAGGTTCACCCTCATCACCGACCAACGATCAGTTGCCTTTATGTTTGACAACTCGCAAAGGGGCAAAATAAAAAATGATAAAATCCTTCGGTGGAGGATCGAACTCTCCACCTATAGTTATGATATTAAATATCGACCCGGGAAGCTCAATGAGCCCTCGGATGCCCTATCCCGCGGGACATGCGCCAGCGCGCAGATCAGCCGTCTGAAAGCCATCCACATGGACCTCTGCCATCCAGGGGTCACCCGGCTCGCCCACTTCATCAGAGCCCGAAACCTGCCTTTCTCCAACGAGGAGGTAAAAGCGGTCACCACGGGACTGCCCGATCTGTGCAGAGTGCAAACCGCACTTCTATAGGCCAGACAGGGCCCACCTGGTCAAGGCTTCTGGGCCCTTTGAACGCCTTCCGATCGATTTCAAAGGGCCACTCCCCTCCACTAACAAGAACATTTACTTCCTCAACATCATCGATGAGTTCTCCCGATTCCCTTTTGCCATTCCATGCCCCGATATGACTTCACCCTGTTCGGTTTCCCCAGCTACGTGCACAGCGAACGGGGTTCGTCCTTTATGAGCGACGAGCTGCGTCAGTACCTGCTCGACAAGGGCATGGCCTCGAGCAGGACTACCAGCTACAACCCCAGGTGGAACGGGCAGGTGGAGAGGGAGAACGCGACGGTCTGGAAGATCGTCCTACTGACCCTCCGGTCCAGAAAACTCCAAGTCTCCCAATGGCAAGAAGTCCTCCCAGACGCGCTCCACGCAATCAGAACCCTCCTCTGTGCAGCTACAAATCAAACCCCTCACGAGCGGCTCTTCATTTTTTCTAGGGGCACTACCACGGGGGTCTCACTTCCAGCGTGGCTGAGGACACCAGGCCCGGTCCTCCTGAGGAAGCACGTCAGGGGGCACAAAACTGACCTCCTTGTTGAAAAGGGGCGCCTCCTCCATTCCAACCCCTGGTACGCATTCGTGGAGTTCCCGGACGGTCGCCAGGACACAGTATCCCTCTTCGGGACCTGACACCCGCTGGATCCAGCCCCCCCCACCCCCACTGAGGAACCCCTTACCCCGTTCCTTATGCTGCCGCCCCCTCGCACCCCCGATTCCACAAGCTCGCCCCACCGGTTCCACGCGCCAGCA
Source organism: Scyliorhinus canicula (assembly GCF_902713615.1). Lineage (NCBI taxonomy): Eukaryota > Metazoa > Chordata > Chondrichthyes > Carcharhiniformes > Scyliorhinidae > Scyliorhinus > Scyliorhinus canicula. The sequence continues at coordinate 126,747,174 of NC_052151.1, read as the reverse complement.
CCAGCCCGCCCCCAGTCTCCGGTCGAGCCAGAGGTGTATGAAGTTTGGACGAGACCCGCCCCGGAGTCTGCCATCGTACCCCAGCTCTCAACACCCACCCAGCCACCGCAAGAGGCTGCAACCCCAGTGCTCCGCAGATCGAAACGAACAATTCGTCCACCGGACAGACTAACTCTGTGAGCCACCACCCCCGCCGGACTCGGTTTTTTCACAGGGGGTGAATGCGATTCACACGGTATTATAATCTGTGTATATGTATCAATATTGTCAGTGCAGTTGCACTACCTGACCACAAGGGGGAGTAGCTCTGGGAGTACACAAGTTTGTACTGGGCTCCTCCCTTGGCTCCGCCCAGGACTCCTCCCCCTGGAGCTGCTGTAGCTGTATAAAGATCCGTGCCACAGGATCAGCCAGCCAGTTCACCGAAAGTTCAACGGCTAACAGGCTGGCTCTGTTGTAAGCATATTAAAACCGCTATTCTAATCCTACAAGCACGTGTCCGTAGAATTGTTGGTTCCAACAGCCCTCATCCTGTCATTGTGTTCCTGGGTTTCAAAAAGGCATTGGCTGTCCAGGTGGGTCGAGTAAATCCAGGAACCCAGGAAACGTCTGGGCGCCAACTGGATGCTGGGCCTGGGCTGCCCTCCGACCGTCCAGCCCCTCGGCTGCTCCGACCTCCACCTGCTGTACCGGCTCAGCTGTGTGGTGCACACCAGACCGTGACCCAGGAGCCTTATCATTTAATTGCCCAACCGAGGTGAGTGTCGCTGGGATGATGGATGAGACAGCAGTGCCGCAAGCTCTAGGTCCTCGTCCATCAGAAATTCAGGTGTGCCCTGGTCCCAGTCGTGTCCCAGCGCGGCCCAGGTACGGTTCAGCGTCAGGTGAGTCCGTTGACTGCGTCGCCGTCCTCTGTGCGTCTGGGTCCACTGACCCGTCCTGTCCTGTCTCATGGCCCGACCTTCGGGCAACGCACAGCCATGAAAGTCGTCACTGTCCGTCCTCTGTACGTCCCGCTCGAGTGTCCTGGATTTGGAGGATGGCACTCCTGGCCGAACTCCTGCCACCCTCTGGCATGCGACCCTGGGTGCGGTGGTCATCGCGGATGGTCGCCTGTGTGTGGCACCAGACGGCCCTGGACGTTCGTCAGCTGGCCCTGGGGAACAGAATGATACGGGGTTAGTTAGACATGCTCGGCCGGGCGTAGGATGGTCCAGTAGGCAGAGTGTGAGGGGAGAGATGGGGGGTCCAGTGGGTAGAGTGTGAGGGGACAGAGGTTGGGGGGTCCAGTGGGTAGAGTGTGAGGGGACAGAGGATGGGGGGGGTGCAGTGGGTAGAGTGTGAGGGGACAGAGGATGGGCTTGGGGGTGGGGGGGGGGTGTCATGCAGGGTTGTCTCACTTGGTTCTGCACCTCCAACCTCGCATTGCGCGACCTCCCGGGTGGCAGTTCCCCCAGCAAGGTCCAGTGCCCTCTGCTTGAAAACTGTCAAGGGGTGCATAACGGGTGAACCCCCTCCGGTTCTGTTGCGCTCCCGGCTGTTGTGAGCAGTCTTGTCCTGTTGGGTGGGCATAGATAGATCATCACAATTAGGCAGGTATCATCAGGGCATTCAGATATTGGCACAGGGTGGGGGGAAAGTTGCAGCCACACCATGACATCTCTCCAGGGGGTTGCAGCGCTCATGTGGGGGACAACTTTGTTAACCATCCTCTACTCACTCTCGCCCCCCCCCCCCCCCCCCCCCCCCCTCATGCCCGCGCCACTGTTGGGGGGGGATGATGATGAGGGACATGGGGGGGGATTGGGTTGTGACCCGGGGCCACCCTCGTGGCACTCACCCTGGCAGCCCTTGTGAGGTTGTGGAGCTTTTTTCGACACTCCTCCCCGGACCAAGGGGTCTGCCCCACAGCACTGACTGCCGTGCCCACCTCACGCCAGGCCTGTCGCACGATGCTGGAAGGGTGGCGATGCCCTCGTCTTGGGAAGAGCATGCCCCTGCGCTGCTCCACCTCATCAGGGAGGGTCTCCAGGTCTGTATCACGGAAACTCGGGGCGGCCCTCCGTGGCTCCGACATTTCCCTCCCTCCTTTCCGTGCGTGGATCGCGCCCTTTTATGACGCGGAGCGGCGTCATTCGGGCGTCGCGCGCTGACGACGTGCATTCAATGTCACGCGCCCCCCCCCCCCCCCCCCCCCCCCGTGTTCCTCGCGGCCCCGATGCTAGCCCATTCCCGGGGCCAGAATCGATCACGATCGGGGCCGTTTCGTGCCGTCGTTGAACTCGACCGAGTTCACGACGGCTTTCTCGATGCGGCGCGACATCGGAGAATCGCGTCCAATGTAAGTTCCACAATAAAAAGATCAGACTGTGCAGAATTGTTTTAGAATGAAAGTTAATGAAGAGGCATGTTTTGTTTTTAAATGAGTATATGTCCGCTATTAGCCTTATTCTGCATATTGGTGGTATTTATCGTCATTCAAAGATGTCAGAAAGAGGGTGGGGTTTGATGGAGGCTTCTCTATTAATTTCAGGAGACTACGTAGCAGCTTTTAATTTCAGGAGACTATGGAGCAACTTTATGTTAAGAGGGGGAACAAGATTGGAGAACAGCTGTTTACGATTCTAGAAAAAGCCACCTGAATTTTTTCAGCAGTTGCCAAGGGGCTTATGGTCAATTCTTCTTTTTGGTTTCCTACTATATTGTTCATATAGATCAGCATCCTTAATCTGAACTAGAACAACAATAAATTTGGCAGCACGGTAGCACAGTGGTTGCACTGTCGCTTCACAGCTCCAGGGTCCCAGGTTCGATTCCCAGTTTGGGTCACTGTCTGTGCAGAGTCTGCACGGTCTCCCTGTGTCTGCGTGAGTTTCCTCCGGGAGCTCCGGTTTCCTCCCACCGTCCAAAGATGTGCAGGTTAGGTAGATTAGCCATGCTAAATTGCCCTTAGTGTCCAAAGGGGTTGGGTGGGCTGCTGAGCTACGGGTATGGGGCAGAGGTGGTTGGCTTGGATGGGGTGCTCTTTCCAAGGGTGGTGAAGACTCGATGGGCCCAATGGCCTCCTTCTGCAATGTAAATTCTATGTCTAAAGCCAAGCCCATGCCTGCTAGTTAAATCATTCAACTTCACTCTTCGCTATTTCAAACATCATTTATAGAGTGTATACTATTTATCACTGTTCCACTATGCAGCATTTTAATTTCATTTGTATTGAACTTCACATGCCATACATCAGCCTGCATATAAATTACCTACCACAAACAATCTTCCAGTTCCACCGACGTCAACACCCGCCGGTGGAGGGTGTGAACAACAGGAAGCCCTGTTGACAGTGATGGGGCTGGAAGATCCCGCAGCTGGCCAACAGTGGGCCGCCTCCGTGGTGTGCGTGGTTTTTAAAATTCATTTTTTGCAGGATGTGGGTGGGCTTTGCTGGCTAGGCCGGCATTTGTTTCCCATCACTAATTGCCCTTGAGAAGGTGGTGGTGAGCTGTCTTCTTGAACCGCTGCAGTTCTCGTGGTGCAGCTAAGAAATCAGATGGGTTTAAATAATTCATGAATGTTTTGTTATAGAATGTAGTTCAAAAGGCTATTGCATCTTTTAAAAGAAATTGGAAAGATTTTCTTGAACAGAAGATATGCAAGAATATGGGCAGAACAAAAGGCAGTGAGATTGCTGTAACAAAGGTCTAGCACAGACATGATGGGTTGAATGGTTTCATTGTATGTTGTAAAGTTCTATGATAATTGAGATTGTTTTGGTAATCTGGAGGTTTATGTCTGATTTGGTTGTTTTATTAGATAATAAAGAAAAACTATCGCTTGAATCTGTTTTGTGATTTTTTAAAAACTGGATGACATGATCTTTTCTTTCTATCGAGCAGGACCTCCAGTGCCTGACTAATTATTGGTATCTGTCAGCACCTCCCATTTCTTGTTTCTTATATTCAGCCATAAGCCAATCTTGACTGGGTTTCAAAGTTAACTTAAGGGTGTGTGAAATAAGTAGCAAGATTTCTGTTCAGTCCTCAGCTTAAGAAGTAAGAAATGTGGATGCACATACAGAAGTGTGAAACACTGAACCCAAAATAAATATAGGAAGTAAAAACTGTTACCAAGCCAGTATGTTAGTTGTCTCTTGTTACTTCTACAGTCAAGAAACAGGACTTAATTACATCAACAGATTAAAAATCTAAACTCAGCATTTGCTTTTAATTGATTCAACTTCTGTATTAATCTTGTCACATACTCTTATCTCTTCATTGAATAAAGTCCACCTTCTTATTCTGATCTGGAGCTCTGTTGCACATTTTTGGAATTAGCTTTCCAAATTGAGGAACAGACAAATAGGAAAAAAACGTTTTTTCAAAAATCAAACAATAGACTGTAAAATTCACCCTTACCTGTGGACCCCACCAAGTTACACCAACATGAAGGCAGTAGTCACAGCAAACCTTGGGATCTGCTAGATTCCTACACTTTTTATAAGCCTCCAGAAGCGAAATCTCTTTATCAGGCAACGCATAACCAATTATCATAGTTGTTCCTCCAACCAGAGCGGCCTAGAGAGGAGGAGAAGCTTTTAATTTAATAATACAGGGCACATTTAGGGCAATAAAACCAATATACTTCATGCATTTAAGGCAGGCAGACATTTTAACATTTAAAATAACATGCATAATCCAAAGAGGAAATCTAAATATTTAATAATTATAAATTTCTAAAAGTTATTAATAGAGGTTCCTGGACACAGTTTTCCACTGGTCCTGGTTTATCAGCTTTAACAGAAGCCTTGAAAGCTATATTTGGTTAATCACCTGCCTGTTGAATTATGACATGGCAAAGATGTGGGCACTTACGAGCAACATTACAAACAAGCACACTTCCTTCTAACCTGCGAAAACACTGTACTACATTACCCTCTGATTTCTGGCTGTGTGCCAATTTTGTACCCATGCTGCCACTGTCCCTTTAATGATATGGGCTAAGTAGAATGTGATTTGACAAGCAACACCCACACACAAACACATACATCCAGATAATATGAATTTAGATCCTATCATCTTATTTCAGAAACTGAATTTGGAAATCAAATGCTGAAATCAGTGACAAAACCATGAAGCTACCAGATTGTCATACAGTCCCAATTGGTTCCTTTTAGAGAAAGAATACAACTGTCTTTACCTGGTTTGGCCTACATATAACTATAGTTGCGCACAACTGTGGTGGACTCGCTAATCAAAGGGTAGACTCTCTGAAGTGCCAGTAAGCCACTCAATTTGGACTAGAGATGGACAATAAATGCCAGCATTGTCAACTATGCCCACATGCCAGGAGTAAAACAGAAAATATTTAACACAGTACACTATTGTGTGTAATGCGTAGCTGTCGAGGTTTACAGATCGATTTGTTTGTATATGCAAATCTTTTTTAAAAAGACCATGAATTAAGGCACATTTTATGAATGATTCAGGTTTATATCTTTCTAAGCTCTCTCAAATTTCCTTTGATGGCAGCATTATTATCATCTTTGTCCAAAGAAATCGTCATTTTGCAGAAAAATCAATAACACTATCACATTAATAAATAGCAGCAATTGGGAATATTTGAAATATTAAAATGAGTCAAAATTTGTAATTTTGGGCAAGATCTAAATTATTTTACCTTTCTCTTTCAAATGTATTTTCACTGACAAACTATTTCACATAAATTATGCTGATTGCTTGTTTTTTAAAAAAAAGGTTTTGTTACACCTACACAAATATGCAGTTTGACAAATTGAATGGGTTGTGTACCACCTTGGGTAACTGGAGCATATTGTTCTTTACATGTTACACATTCTCCTTCCTACTTCCCCGGTGTCCAGAAAGTTAATTTGATATCTATGAAGAGGCAGCAGGACACGTGAAATTGAAATGGAGGAGATATTTCCCTCCCCGCCATCTGACACATCACTACTTATAGAAATACAATTTTACACAAAGTGCAACTAAAATCTACAAATAATCCAGACACACAATTCTGCATAAAGTACAAAAGCAAACAAGAGAATCTGACATTTTTGAATTCATGAATTAATGAATTATGAATAAATTAAGCAAATCTGCATCAAATAGCACTTCAAAGTCAGAAACATTTTAAGATCTGTTTTATCAAATCACTTTTTCTGTTGGACTTCACATTAAAAGGTGAATCTGCACCAACATAATTTTAACTATTGTTGAACATTTCTGTTTTGTCAAGCATGCTAAAAAGCAGATTAAATACACATCACATACAATTTGCTTGACCTGGTTGCATTATTTATACAATAATTTTTTTGGAGCCTTGGCCAACATTCCTCTCGTAACCATTGCCATCAGACAAAACAACAGATGAACTGGGAATTGATTTGATTGAGTTGTGGAATTCCACTGCTGCACAGCAGCTTTTACTTGTGCAATAATAATTCCTCATTCAGCAAAGCATTTTAATTGCTTCAGTAATGTGTGATAAGACCAGAAGATATAGAAGCAGAATTAGGCCACTCGGCCTATCGAGTCTGCTCCGCCATTCAATCATAGCTGATATTTTGAGTTATGGTGCTCTTCCAACATTTAAGAAAAATAAAAAGCCTAACATTTGACTGTTCACAAATAAAAACAAACAAAAAAAGCTACTTGTGCATTATATCATAATCATCAGAACAGATCATACTGGCATTCCGCTTTTATTTAAAGATGGTCCAAAATGTACTACAATAATCAATGAGTAACTTATAAATTCACTGATAATCTGGGTTCCTCATAAAAATCACACAATGTTTAATTAAAGCATCCTTTAATAATGGTTGAAATGCTGCAATGCATTGTTAGTCTTTTGTTTGACCTGGTTTTAGTGTCACAAGGATGCTAGTTTATCTAACAAAATTTCAAGAATCATTATTACCTCAATTTCTCCTGTACCCGATAAGACCACTAAAACGTAAGACTTCACAAGCAAGAAGAAACAATCTTAACATTCAATCTATGAAACTGAAATGTACACATGAATTATTGGTAATGATATATTCTATTTATATATGTTGCTATTGGCTGTTGAAATTGAAGAGCTTGATTTCCGGTGGCGGCCATGGTGTGTGTGGTTGCACACTAGGTAGCTCCTGCTTGAAGGCACAGAAAAGAGCTCTTTTAACCTGATACTGGGTGGAATTTTGATGAAAAGGTATAGGTGAAGGTCGGAGGAGTAGTTTCCCCTGGGAGTGGTATGCTCGCTGGTTACCAAACCCAGCAGAAGACTTGAGAGACTTGGCTAAAGAGTTGGAGGAAACCTGCGCTGCAGCAGACAGTGTAAGGATGGCTGTGGGGGAAGGGCTAGTGCAAGTGAAAGGCCCCATATGGAGCAGTCGATGGCTTTTACCAAGGAGGAATTCTGCCAACAAAGGAAGGAAATGTGAGAGGAATGCATGAAAGGCCATCAAAAGAGTTGTGGCATTCCTGAAGAGTTTGATGGAACGGGTGGATAAGTGTTTGGAGGTCCAGGGGTCGCAGATTCGGGAGTTTGAAGGTGTGATCTCGGACCACAACAATCGTGTGGTGGCTCTGGAGGAGGAGGTGGGGCTCCTAGGAGACCTTTGTAAAACGTTGAGGGCAAAGGTGGAGGAGCCGAATACCTCAAAGGCAGAAGCTGAGAATACTGGGCCTGCCAGAAGGAGTGGGAGATGTGAATGCCACGAGGTATGCCTCGAAGATGCTGGTGACGGAAGGGGTGCTAGATAAAGACCCTGAGGTGAAGCGAGCACATAGAACCCTGAGGCAGAAGCCAAGAGCTGTGGAGCCGTAGTGGGCAGTGATCGTAAGAAATTTGTGGGGAAAGAGAAGATTTTGCATTGGGCCAGGAAAAAGCACGAATAAGGTCCAAACTTATCAGGACATCGGAGCTCAATTTGCGAGGTGGCAAGCAGGGTTCAATAGGGCCAAGGTGGTGTTGCACCGGCAGCGGATCGGGTTTGGGGTGCTCTACCTGATGAAATTGTGGGTGAAGTTCAGAGGTCGGTAGTATTATTTTGAGACCCCAGAAGCGGCCATAAACTTCATTAAGGAGCATAAACTGGGGGAGAACTACGTGAACAATGCTGGGGAACCGGGGTGTTGGCATTTCGTAATGTTTGGGAGCATGTTTGAAGTGGGCGTAGGGATTGGGGATTTTCATCCCCTCTGGTTTGGAGGGGGGAATGCTGTTTATTGTTGGGATCGTAAGGCTGTAGGGGTGAGGAGATGGATGTTACCATCCACCCCCCTCCTGTTTTATGGGATTGTTTGTGTTAGCATTTGTTTGTTTGCTTTGGGAGGCGGCGACCTGGAGCTCAGAAGATGTAATTGTTTGGGTGGAGGAGGGTAAGGGCAGCAGGGAGACTTCTTCCTTGAGCTGAGGACTGGTTGGGAGGTGGAGGGGAGGTCATGGGAGGTGCCTTTGGGCAGGGGCGGCCGTGCTCGCAAGTCATGCTGGTGAACCGAACTGAGGAGGTGGGGCAAAAAACCGAGAAGGATGGCCGGGGGAGGGGAGTGGGTGGTTGTTGCAACGTGGCGGGGGTGAGAGATAACATGGTCAGGGACGGAGAAGGTGCCATCTGGGATTGGCTAGGTACAGGGTAGAATTAAAGGGGCGGGAGTTAAGTGTGGAAGATGACGGACAGTAGAGGGGATTGGAGGCGTAAACCTCCGGAAGGCTGGTAACGTGGAACATCCAGGGACTGAATGGCGGTTAAAAGGACGCTTGTGTTTGCGTACCTCAGGAGCTTGAAAGCGGGGTCTTTCTCCAGGAGACGCACCTCCGTGTGAAGGACCAGGTTAGGTTAAGGAAGGGAAGAGTCGTGCAGATTTTCCACTCGGGGTTTGATTCGAATGCGAGGAGTGGCGATTTTAACGAGCAGAAAAATGGGATTTGTTAGTTAGAATGAGGTGAGGGATGCGGGTGAAAGATATGTGATTGTGAGTGGGGTATTGGAAGGGGCACTGATGGTCTTGGTAAATATGTATGCCCCAAATTAGGATGATTTGGGTTTTATGAGGGGGTTGCTGACAGCGATCCCGGATTTGGCCACGCACTATTTGATCATGGGAGGAGATTTCTTTTAAAATAAATTTAGAGTACCCAATTCATTTTTTCCAATTCAGGAGCAATTTAGCGTGATCAATCCACCTAGCCGGCACATCTCTTGGGTTGTGGGGGCGAAACCCACGCAAACACGGGCAGAATGTGCAAACTCCATACGGATTCGGGATCGAACCTTGGACCTCGGCGTCATGAGGCAGCAATGCTAACCATTGCGCCACCCTGCTTCCCTGGGAGGAGATTTTAACTGTGGCCTAGAGCCAAGGGTGGATAGGTCGAGCCCCAGGTTGATGGGTAGGGTATGAATGGCAAGGGAGTTTGGGGGTTTATGGAGAGGATGGTTATAGTGGATCCATGGTGCATTCAGAATCCAGGAGGGAGTACTCCTTCTTTTCACACATCTATAAGGTGTATTCGAGGATTGATTACTTTGTAGTGAGTTGGAAGATTTTGGTTGGGGTGGACGGGGCAGAGTTGGGAGATTCTGGCTGGGATGGAGGGGGAAGAGTATGTGGGGATAGTTATCTCAGACAATGCGCCCCACTGGCTGGTGAATTGGTTTAGATCGGAACGAGAACAGAGGCCGGGGTGAAGGTTTGACTTGGGGTTGTTGGCAGATGGAGGATTTTGTTGTTAAGGTAAAAATTGTACATGGCGAAGTTAAAATTAAGGGTTGTACATGGAGAAGTTAAAATTAAGGGTCTCTCTGTTTTAATTGTGCTTGCAAAATTAAAACTAACCGTTCACTGTTGAGACACCTGCTACTCTTGTGACTGAAAACAAGGAGTTGTGGACATCAGTTATCAAATGTTTTCAGAGGAATGTGATTGGAAGCTAATTGTTGCTAGGGAACCTCATTGGTCATGTATCTAATCCCTTCAAGCTAATGAGGAACATGTATAAAAAAGGCTAACTGCCGCTGTGAAATTGAGAAGGTGACTGCGAGCACTGCGGAGTGCCGTCTCTTCTCCCAAAAGCTTCTGCCAATAAATGGACTTGACTCAACTCTTTGGTGTGGACAGGTTATTACCACTTCAATTGGCGTAGTCGGCAGGATTCTGCCCCTCGCCTGAGGTATTTGGCTACCCCTCTGGAAAACCGGGACAGAATAACTGAACATTGGTAAAGAGTTGAGTCAATTCACGGAAGGTTGAGTGACTGAGAGAATGGTAACTGCTTGTGTTGACCTAAGGACAAGGAAGTGCTCGTCCTTAACACGCAGCCGTAGACCTGTTGTTAAGGGAGGAAATCCTCTCACGCGTAGGTCAGGACCCTGAAGTGGGTGTAGGGACTGGAGACAGACCACTTGGGAGGAAGACTCAGGCAGCTGTGAGAAAGTGTGTGTGAGCGATCAAAGGTTGGAAGAAAATTACGGAACTGTAAGTATACTTTTCCTCTCAACAATTTGCAAGCAGCAAGGGGGAACTGATCATTCAAGAACTTGTCGGACTCGGGTAACGACGACCACGAAGAGAAAGACTTGGCCGGGTTGTAAAGGAAAGAGCGCTTTAAAAACCGATGGATAAAACACGATCTTGAGACTCGGGGATAATCGTGAGTATAAAAATTGTTACCAAAATGGCAGGAGAGGAAGTGAATCGGGGACCGGCAGGTTCACTGTATGACCGTCAGACACTCACTAATTAAAAAGATGCAGAAAGGTGGTTGGGATGTCTCTCATACATTGGAATAACAAAGGAAATGGATAGATGGTGAAAAGAAAGATAAAACAAAGAAAGTAGTAGTATTGTTAGTACACCAATTAGCTGGACTAATTGGACATGTAACAGCCTCGACCGAAAAATGGTCTGATGACAAAGTTAAGATAAAGAAATTAGAATCTAGGGTAAGGGAATTAGAAAAAAGGAATCAACTATTAAGGAGAATCATTGGGATCTCCTTCCACCCTATGGGACAACACAACAGAAGGCAACGTCCCGCCCCTACCTCAGGGGGATACGGAAAATTGTAATATGGCCCCGGTAACCAGCACAGGAACTGAGGCACAACCGAGGGCAACTTATAAACCCTTCACCCCCGGGGAAAGACAGCAAATATTGGACTCCTTGGGCAAATTACAACCACTAAGTGCAAATGCTAGATTTTGGGCGGAATTAGATACCGTATGGGTAGGACACCTATTACATTTGCGGGACATTCACCAATTAGTCAGAGCCGCATGCCCTCAGGATAAATGGAGACTGGTTAACGGTCCAGGCAACACAAATGACTAGCCCCCCTTACCAAAGTGGACGCCTAACAGGCGGACTTCACCCCATTTAAAACAGCAGTAGTAACAGCCCTGGGAAACGCACCAACTAATTGGAGTAGGATTACCACAACTAATCAACAAAAGGGAAAGGGAGCCTCTGAATATGGAGGACGATTGTTCCGGGTCTGCGAAGAATGTTCAAAAATAGCAAACCCAGCACGTGCTGATCGTGCCTTTATCCAAGCCTTTAAAGATAGGCTCTCAAGTAACCACCAGATCATCTTAAAAATGGGAGTAGTTGCGCTCCGAGGGTATGATGAACTAGTAGAGTGGACATGTGGAATACCCAGCGAAGAGAAATGCCAAATAAAAATAAAACAAGAAAAGATTAGCGCTTATGGCAGTGGAGTTGCGGCACAGCCAAAGCTGATGTGTTACAGCTGTGGTAGAAAGGGACATTTTGCAAAGGAATGTCGGGCCCCAAGGAAAGGAAACAAATCTGGGAATGGAGGGGGCCGTTGCAATTATTGCAACAAAAACGGGCACACAGAGGCCACATGTTGGGATAAACATGGGAAACCCCAGCCCCGACTTGTATCCGCAGCAGAAGGCAGGGGACAAGGGACCGAGGACGAAGTAGACTGACAGCCTGCGGCCCCCATTTGTAAGAGCAAGGAGAGAATTTATGTGTCTGCACTGGTAGAGGGCCGGCAATGTGAAATGCTGGTGGACACAGGTGCATCCATATCTATTACTGATCTCCCCCTGCCTACCTCCTATAGAATGATTTATATAACCAGGGTAGGAGGAAGTAAAACACCCGCCTATCTAAGCGAGACCACACTGGTGGAAATAAATAACTTGTATATACCAATGCGATTTTATGTATGCAAAAATAACGATGAAGCCCTTTTTGTAGATGGATCACGTAAATACGTGGAGGGATTACCAAGGACAGGATGGGCAGTGGTCAATGACAGATTGGAAACAATAAAGTCAGGAAGGATTGATGGAGGGTTGTCAGCACAGGTGGCAGAACTAGTGGCACTCACACAAGCCCTAAAATTATCTGAAGAAAAGGTAGTAAATATATACACCGACAGCCAGTATGCATTCGGGGTAGTACATGACTATATGACCGCATGGGGAAGAAGAGGATACATAACTAGAGACGGTACCTCCAATTAAACACAGACAAAGGATAGAAGGGCTACTAAAGGCTAGTGGGCTCCCTGGGGAGGTGGCAGTAATCAAAATCAAAGCCCACCAATGGGAACCAGGAAAGGATGACACTAAGTGGCCCAAATTTAAAGGAAATCAAACCGCAGATAGAGCAGCACAATTAGCATTAGAACAAGAGGCCGTTGATGAACTACCAGTAGCTGTGGCAGACTAGATAAAAGATGAAATAGGTATCCTAAAGCTGCACGAGGACATCTTGGAGGAGGAGGAGGGAGGGAAGTGGAAGGCACACGGAGCTAATAGAGGGAATGATGGTGTATCGAGATATAATGATAAAGTAGTAACGCCAGAATGTATACAAAATACCCTGGCAATTACACCATGGACTCTCGCATGTAGGAAGGGACGCCATGACGACTAGTATAAGAAAGGAATGATGGTGGAAAGGAATGGGAAGAGACATAGCTCAGTATTGCCACCGATGTGTGACCTGTGCACAATATAATCCCGGTCGACCCATAAAAATAAAAATGGGATACCAGCTCCGGCCAAAGGGGTCATGGGAACATCTGCAAATAGACTTCACGAGACCCCTACAACCATCTCATGGAAAGGCGTAATGTTTGGTGATTATTGATCAATTTACCCGGTGGGTGGAAGTAGTCCCTACTAGGAATTGTACGGCCACCACGGTGGCCAGGATATTGGCAGAAGAAGTTATCCCGAGATGGGGAGTACCGCTCCAAATTGATTCTGATCAGGGGACACATTTTATTGGGAAGGTAGTAAAAACGGTGTGCCAACTCATAGGCATAAAACAGAAATTCCACATCCCCTACCATCCACAAAGCTCTGGGATGGTATAATGAATGAACCGAACCCTTACAAATGCTTTGGCAAAAGCTATACAGTGTCGGGAAAAACATGGACTGAGGTATTACCCATAATCTGATGAAATTAAGAGTTACAATGAAGCGTACAACTGGATTGACCCCATATGAATTAATGACTGGAAGGGCGATGCAGCTACCAGAGAATATTATCACTGGTGGGGCCGATGTAGGCCCATTGAAAGATAGGATTAGACACTATGTTTTGGAGCTGAGCGCCCAAGTAAAAGAGATGCGTAAATCAGTCAAGGACAAACAGGAACAACGAGGCGCACAGAGAGAGCTCGAAACACTTCCTGATGTCCCTACTGCAGGGAGTCGAGTAATGGTAAAAACATTACCTGAAAAACCCAGTTTCGCCCCTAAATGGAACGGGCCATACCAAGTTATAATTAGTGGAGATACTTGTGCATGTATAGACATTAGAGGTAAGGGGGTCTGGAAACATTGGACTCAATTTAAAACGTACCCAGGCGACAGTTAAAAAAAATATGTGATTTGCTTGACTTACAGACTCTCCTCTCTGACCTCCAAGCAAGCTGAACGAGAACACGGGCAGTAGCGCGCAGCCGGTATAGGCTTTGGGATATTTTTAATTTAGAGTAATAAGGATGAATCTGATAAAATTGATACTGTGTTTGGGACTGCTGGGAGTCGGCAACTGTCTCCATAACAGCAAATGAGAGTTACATGTGAATATGTACCTTTATATGTCCTATCTGTATGCAAGGGATGCCAATGTGTCACCGTGTTGGGTTTGTGCTCATGTACCGATACATGTAAAAGGAGGGATCCCCCTATGTCCCATCTATTTTAATACTTCTGAAACGGCAGAATGGTGGCTAAGGAATGGCGATGCAATCACACCACGAGTAGTATTCTTGCCATTCTTTCACAACAGGAATACTATAGAAAAAGGGAATCGGCTGGGTATTATATGAATCAGTTCGAGGGTTGGTATCGACCCGAGTATGATGGCCACCATGACCCCCTTCATTTTGTCCTAACTAATACACAAGGGATGGGCCGCCTAAAGGGAGCAATCTGCTTCCTAAAAACTACCAAAGTAGAAGACAGTGCATGTGAACACTATCTCAATGTCACCCCCTCATACGGCAAAAGCACAACTCTTCATACTATTATGAATCTGGAAACTCCCAATAAAACTGAAGGAGGCAACGTAATATTTACAACCTCCTGGATGGGTGATCAAGTGACAAACCTGGCCTCGTACAATGGTACCTACTATATCTGTGGTCATATGGCATACCCCTGTCTACCTAAGATTGGACCGGATCATGCTACCTAGGATATGTAGTCCCGTACATCCACTACCTTAAGGACTTGAGGACTCACCATCAGGTGGGAGATAGGCAGAAACGGGACATAATGGAGACCCAACGTTTCTTCGGGGTTGTGCTTCCCCCTATTGGGGTGACGTTTGCCATTAAGGAAATACGTAAAGTAGCAAAGATCTTAGAAGAAGTAGCCAATGACACCACAGAGGCATTGCTCAAAATGAACAGGATGGTGGCCATAAAAACGGTGGCCCTGCAAAATAGGACAGCCTTAGATTACCTCCTGGTCAGCGAATTGGTTCTGAATGCTGTACCTACATCCCTGATAGTGCGGACAATATTACTAACCTTGCTGATCATTGGGAGGTTCAGAAATTGCATGTGACCTCGGGCGGGAGATGGTTAAATTGGCTACTTGGAGGGTTCTGGGGTTCTTACCTGATGCATGGATTGATGATACTTGTCGTAATTATAATTGTATGTTGGATAATCATTGGATGCCTTTATATGTGTTGTAAAATGGCTATGGCTCGAATGATGCCAGTACACTCGGCCCGCAATCAGGACGACATCCCGGTAATGGTCACCACCGAACAAGGTGGTGAAGAATGGGGTGTCACATATGATGATGTTTTTATATAAGTAATTTCAGACTAAACATCAAAACAGGTTTTATGCCCGGGGATGTTTAAAGCGGAGACGGGAAGATGTCTGTCTGACCAAGATCCGAATTTAGAACAAGACAGCAACAGGGATATTGTTGTTCTGAAGAATTGTTGACACAATGCTTGACCAAAAGGAGGGATTGTTAAGGTAAAAATTGTACATGGAGAAGTTAAAATTAAGGTTGTACATGGAGAAGTTAAAATTAAGGGTCTCTCTGTTTTAATTATGCTTGCAATGTGATTGGGATTCTGCAAAGATCTGGTGCAGCTGGCAATAATGTAATTGGAAGATTCTGTAGAGTTCTGATACAAAAGTGCAACAAACTAACCGTTTACTGTTGAGACACCTGCTACTCTTGTGGCTGAAAACAAGGAGTTGTGGACATCAGTTTTCGAATGTTTTCAGAGGAATGTGATTGGAAGCTAATTGTTGCCAGGAAGACCTAATTGGTCATGTATGTAACCCCTTCAAGCTAATGAGGTACACGTATAAAAAAGGCTAACTGCCGCTGTGAAATTGAGAAGGTGACTGCGAGCACTGCAGAATGCCGGTTCTTCTCCCAAAAACTTTTGCCAATAAATGGACTTGACTCAACTGTTTGGTGTGGACAGGTTATTACCACTTCATTGTGATAAGGTGCAGGCGGCGATTAAGGAGTATGTGGAGTTGAATCAGAAGGGGGAACGTGTCGCCGGCCATTTTTTGGGAAGCAACTGAAGGCCCGGGGGGGGGGGGGGGGGGGGGGGGGGTATTATTATTTTTTTTAAGAAACGTTTTATTGAGGTATTTCTGGTTTTATATAACAGAAGAAACAGTGTACATACAAATATAAACATAGTGCAAAAGCCGTCTTCCTCCCTCACAGGTCCCACCTTTCACCTTTTCTAACACCCTACTGTAAACTAAACAGAACCCCAAACCCCGCCCCCCACCCTTCTGCTGACCGTTAATTTTCCCCAAAGAAGTTGACAAACGGCTGCCACCTCCAGTCAAACCCTAACAGTGACCCTCTCAGGGTGAACTTGATTTTCTCCAGATAGGGAAAGCTAGCCATGTCAGTTAGCTAGATCTTTGACTTTGGGGGCTTTGAGTCCCTCCAAGCTAATAATATCAGTCTCCGTGCTACCAGGGAGACAAAGGACAGAATGTCTGACTCTTTCTCCTCCTGGATTCTTGGGACTTTTGACACTCTTTGGACTCGGTGCCACCCTTGTTTTCAACACCTTGGATATGACGTCCGCAAACTCTTTCCAGAATCCCCTAAGCTTCAGGCATGCCCAGAACATATGGACATGGTTCGCTGGTCTTCCCGCGCTCCTTGCACACCTACCTTCTACCCCAAAGAACCTGCTCATCCAGGCCACTACGTGAGCCCGGTGAACAACCTTAAACTGTATCAGGCTGAGCCTGGCACAAATTGTGGACGCGTTGACTCTATTCAATGCGTCCGCCCAGAGACCATCCTCTATCTCTCCTCCTCACTCCTCTTCTCATTTGTGTTTCAGTCTGCGTTTCCTGTGACCCCATGAGGTTGGTGCAAATGCCCGAAACCCTCCCTTCTCCCACCAAGATTCTGGAAACTACCCTGTCCTGTATCCCCCTTAGTGGTAAGAGTGGGAAGGTTGAGACCTGCCTGCGTAGGAAGTCCCGCGCATGCAGGTACCTGAACTCATTCCCTCACGTCAATTCAAATTTCTCCTCCAACTCTCTCAGACTGGAAAGTTCCCCTCTATAAATATATCTCCTATCCACTCGATCCCTGCTCTCTGCCATCCCCAGAATCCTCCATCTAGCCTCCCCGGGGCAAACTGGTGATTATTGCAGATTGGAGACCAGACCGATGCTCCCTCTGCGCCCACATGTTTCCTCCATTGCCCCCAGACTTCCAGGGCCGCTACCACCAATGGGCTGGTGGAGTACTGTGCCAGTGGGAACGGTAGAGGCACCGTTACCAATGTTGCCAAACTAGTGCCCATGCATGATGCTGCTCTACTCGCTCGCACATCGACCCCCCCACCACCAACACCCACTTCCTAATCATGGCTATATTCGCCGCCCAATAATAATTACTAAAGTTCGGCACTGCCAGCCCACTCTCCCACCAGCTGCACTCCAGCATCCCCCCCTTTTTTTTATTTGCGGGGTCTTACCCACCCACACAAAGCCAGAGATCACCTTATTTACCCATTTAAAGAAGGACTGTGGAATAAAGATGGGGAGACACTGAAACACAAGCAGGAATCTCGGGAGGACCGTCATTTTCACTGTCTGTACCCTCCCAGCCAGTGACAACGGGAGCACGTCGCACCTTCGGAAATCTTCCTTCATTTGGTCTACAAGTCGGGCCAGATTTAACTGGTGTAGCCGTTTCCATTCCCGCACCAGCTGGATGCCTAGGTACCAAAAGCCTTTTACCACTCTAAACAGCAGCTTCCCCAATCACCTCTCCTGCCCCCTTGCCTGGATCGTGAACATCTCACTTTTCCCCATGTTCAATTTATAACCCGAAAACTGGCCAAATTCCCCCAGAATCCTCAATTTCTTCTATCCCTTCTAGTGGGTCCGAAACATATCGGAGCATGTTGGCTGCGTATGGTGAGACTTGGTGTTCCACCGCCCCCGCCGGACCAGCCCCTTGAGGCTCTCAACACAATTGCCAGTGGCCAGCGCAAACAGCAGTGGGGAGAGGGGGCATCCTGCCTCGTCCCCCGGTGCAACCTAACATAGCCCCATGTCAACCTGTTTGTCCATACACTCGGCACGGGAGCCTGATACATCAGTCTGACCAAGTTGATGAAGCCCTGTCCAAATCCAAACCACCCCAGAACCTCCCACAGATAATCCCATTCCACCTGATCAAATGCCTTCTCTGCCTCCATTGCGACCACTCTACCTCCACGTCCCTACTCTCTGGGGGCATCATAATCACATTCAGAAATCTTCTTACGTTGGCCGCCAAGTGCCTACCCTTAACAAATCCCGTCTGGTCCTCCCCAATCACGTCCGGACCACAGTCTTCAATCCTAGAGGACAAGATTTTGGTCAACAGTTTGGCGTCTACATTTAGTAGGGAGGTCGGTCTGTAGGACCCGCATAGCTCCAGGTCCTTATCCCGCTCCAGGATCAACGGGATAGTGGCCTGTGACATCCTCGGGGGAAGCACTCCTCGCTCCCTTGCCTCATTAAATGTGCTCATCAGCAGTGACCCCAGTATCCCAGAGAACCTTTTCTAAAACTCCACTGGGTACACGTCCGGTCCCGGGGCTTTACCCGACTACATGGCCTTCAGCCCTTCTACTATTTCTTCCAACCCGATCAGGGCCCCCAGCCCTTCTACCAACCCTTCATCCACCTTCGGGAACCTCAGCCCCTAAGAATTGCCTTATCCCCTCTGGCCCAGCTGGGGGTTCCGACTCATACTGCCTGCTGTAAAACTCCTTAAACGCCTTATTAACCCCTGCTGAATCTCCGACCAGATTCCCATCCTTGTCTCTGTCTTTCCCAATCTCCCTGGCTGCCTCCCTCTTTGAACTGCTGCGCAAACATTCTGCTGGTCTTCTCTCCATATTCATAAATCGCCCCCCTCAGCTGCTCCACTGCTTTCCCTGTAGTTAACAAGCCAAACTCCGCCTGTAGCCTCCGTCGTTCCTTTAAAAACCCTGCCCCTCTAGGGTCTCCGCGTAACTCCTGTCGACCTGTAGTATTGCCCTTATCAGTCGGTCCGTCTCTGCTCTGTCTGCCTTCTCCCTGTGGGCCCGTATCAAGCCGAGACCTCCCCAGTGTCGTTAACTTCCAAATAGTTCTGGATACATTTCCCCACCTGCCCACACACCTCCTCATCCGCTAAAAGTCCAACATCCAGTCTCCTGTGCAGGTGTTCGCCACCCTCCTTGCTCACCTGTAGGTCAACCCAGCGCGGGGCATGATCCGAGATCGTGATTGCTGAATACTCAGTGTCTACCCCCGTCAGTAAAGCCCTGTTCAGGATAAAAAAGTCAATCCGGGAGAAGTACACTTTATGCACACGTGAGCAGAAGGAGAACACCTTCACTCTCGGCTACCCAATCTCCATGGGTCCACCCCCCCCCCCCCCCATATGCTCCATAAACCGCTTCAGCTCCTTTGCCATAGCTGGCACCCCGCCTGTACTTGAGCTTGACCGGTCTTGCCCTGGGTCAATTTCTTGTGTTGAAGTCCCCCCCCATTACAAACTTATGTGAATCCAGGTCCGGGATCTTCCCCAACATCCTCATCATCCCAATTTGGCGTGTACACATTCACGAGCACCACCGGCAGCCCTTCCAGCTTCCCACTAACCATGATGTAACGGCCTCCCACATCCGCAACTATTCTTCCCGCCTCGAATGACAATCGCTTGTTAATCAGGATCGCGACCGGAGTCCAGCCCAGAGTGGAAAACCTGCCCGACCCATCCCTTCCTTAATCTGATCAGTTACTCTGAGGTGCGTCTCCCCGACCTCCCTTTTTTCCCACAGCAACAGTCCCTCCCCTGTCAGCAGAACATTTCTCCCCCCCCCCCCCCCACAAGGTAACAGCACTATGCACACCACCCCCTTCAACAAGCATAGCATCTGCTTACCCCCCCACTGAGTTTCCGTGAGCTAGCCCACTCAGCTAGCTTGGTCTCCCCCACCCATGGCTCCAGACATTTTCCCACCTATTGTTCCCCACCCCGGACACACATATGCAAAAGAAAGTAATCCCAACCCAATTGCCTGAAAGAAACACACAGAAAATCAAAAAGATCCAACATCTAAAATTCACACCTCCATCCCCCATCAGTGAAAATGCAAACTTTAACTCACACCGCTGTGCAGCAGGCTCCAATCAGACATTACAGATAACGTCCAAAAATAAAAACTTTTTAAACATGCACAGTGCAGCAAAGTTCAAACATCTCAGTCCGCTACCAGCCCTTTCCTTCTAGCGAAGTCCATCGTTTCCTCGGGCGACTCAAAGTAGAAATGTTTCTCCTCATACGTGACCCAAAGACGGGCCGGATACAGCAGTCCAAACTTAACCTTCTTCTTAAAAAGGGTTGGCTTTATTCGGTTGAACCCTGCTCTTCTCCTGGCCACGACCGCACTCAGATCCTGGTATATGCGCAGGATGCGGTTCTCCCATTTACAGCTCCATGTCTGCCTGGTCCACCGTACAATACACTCCTTGTTGTCCAGGTACCTGTGGAATCTCACCACCATTGCTCTCGGGGGGGGTCCCTCACACGTGGCTTCCGCTTGAGCGCTCTATGAGCCCTGTCCACCTCCAAGGATCGGGAGAACGTCCCATCTCCCAGTAACTTCTCCAACATGCCCGCTATGTATGCCCCTACGTTCGTACCTTCAGATCCCTCCGGGAGACCAACGATTCTCAAGTTCTGCCGGCGGGACCTCTAGATCCTCCACCTTCTCCTGGAGGGTTTTCTGTTAGTCTCTCAACATCGCCACTTCCAACTCCACTGCTGTTTGGTGTTCCTCCTGCTCAATCAGTGCCTTCTCCACTTTCTGGATCGCCCGATGATGAGCATCCAGTCTAAGTTCCAGCCGTGCAATCATTTCCTTAATCGGGTCCAAAAATTCCTGTTTCTGCTTGGCGAAGCCCTCCTGTATGAACTTTATCAGCTGCCCCGTCGACTGCTGTGTCATCGAGCCAGGACTCCGGTTGTCCGCCATGCTTTCTCCCGCTGCAGCCTCGGCCCAAGCCATCTCTGTTCGCCTATTTCTTCCTTTGCGAGCACACCTGATCCGCCTCTCCATGAACTGATGTAGGATTCCTATTCACAATTGCATTCACCATCAATTTTCCGAATCAAATCCGACAAAGAATTGGGCAAAAAGGTCCAAAGGTCCGACCCGAGCGGGAACCACCAAATGTGCGACCTACTCCTTCATAGCTGCCACCGGAAGGGGGGGAAATTATTTTGTTTAACGTTTGTGTGGATAGGGAAATGAGGGAAGAACACGACCGTCTAGTGAGTGAGATAGTGGAGGTGGACAGGGAATATTCGAGGGTGGCCAAGTGGGAGAGATTGGCGAGGAGGAAAAGGTAGTTGGGGACATTTGACAGGCTGACAGCGGGGAGGGCGGTAGAGCAACTGCACAGGGCAAAAGGAGTGCAATATGAGTATGGGGAGAAGGCGAGCCATATGCTGCCGCACCAGCTGCAGAGGCAGGCCATGTCCAGGGAAATATTGAAGATATGGATTGGGGCTGGAGATGTGGTGGCGGACCCGGGGAAGATAAACGAGGTATTTAGGGAGTACTACCAGGGACTTTACGAGGCGGATCTGGGGGGAGAGGAGGGGAACATGGGACAGTTTCTGGACGAACTGGAATTTCCCCAGGTGAAGGAAGCAAAGAGGCAAGTGTTGGAGGAGTCCTTGGGGCTGAGGGAGGTGCTGGATAGTATCAGGGGTATGAAGTCGGGGAAGGGCCCAAGGCCGGATGGTTACCCGGCGGAATTTTATAAGGAATTTGCGACTGACCTGGCACCTGCTGTTTGCGCTGGCCATAGAGCCATTGGCAATGGCTCTTAGGTGGTCGAAGTGGCGGGGGATTATGAGGGGGACAGAGGGAGCATCGGGTGTCGTTCTGTGCCGATGACCTCTTGCTGTATGTTTCGGGTCTGCTGGAGAGTACGGGAAGGATTATGAGCCTGCTGGGGAGGTTTGGAAGGTTCTCGGGGTACAGACTGAATGTAGGTTTTCCCGATGAATGAGCTGGGACAGCGGGCTAATTTAGGGGATGCCATTTACAGTAGTGAGGGATAGATTTAGGTATTTGGGGATTCAGGTGGCAAGGGAATGGACAGGGCTCCATAGTGGAACTTAACGAAGCTCGTGGAGGAAACCAGGGAGGATCTTAAGAGACGGGATACACTGCAGTTGACACTGGTGGGAAGGGTCCAAGTGATGAAATTGAATATTCTGCCGAGGTTCTTGTTTATTTTTCAGGCGCTCCTGATCTTTATACCAAAGGCATTTTTTTGGAAATTGGACACGATCATTTTGGACTTTGAATGCGCAGGGAAGGCGCCTAGGGTTGGGAGGACCCTGCTAAAGAGGCACAGCCAGCTTGGGGGGTGGGGGGTTGGCGTTGCCGAACCTGGTTCATTATTATTGGGGGGGGGGGGGGGGGGGGGGCGGAATGTGGACAAAGTGCACTGATGGTAGGAAAGAGAAGGGGTAGAATGTGTTCGGATGGAGGAATCTTGTAAGGGGTCTAGTTTGAGGTATTCAGGGAGCCTGGTGGTGCATTCCATGGTGAAAATCTGGAATCAGTTGACGAGGCATTTTAGGGTGGAAGGGATGTTTGTGTTAACGTTGCTGCGCGTGAATAATGGGTTTGAGCCGGGTTGGGGTGGATAATGTATACAGGAGGGGGAGGGAAGTGGGGCTGGTCACGGTGAGGGATCAGTATTTGGAGGAGCTAAGGGAGAGGGTAGAGCTGCCAAGGGGGAGAGAGTTCAGGTATCTGCAGGTTAGGGGGTTTGCGCAAAAGGTCTGGATGCTGTTCCCTAGGTTACCGGGACACACCCTGCGGGAGCGACTGCTGCTTCCGGATGTGGAAGGGGAGGGAAGAATTCAGTATATATACACAAGTGGCAGGGGAGCAGGGAGGTGAACGGGTGGTGAAGATCAAGGAGAAATGGGAAGCGGAGTTGGGAGATCAACTAGGAAGTATGGAGTGAGGCACTGTGCAGGGTAAACGGAACCTCCTCTTGTGCAGAGCCTAACACAGTTTAAGATGGTGCACATGACTCGGGTGAGAATGAGTGCGTTCTTTCATGGGGTAGCAGATGTATGCGAGAGGTGGGCGGGGCCAGTGAATCACGCACACGTGTATTGGAGTTTCAAAAATTGGGAAGATTCTGGACGCGAGTGCTTGCAGGCTTAGCCAGGATAGTGGCGGAGGTGGACCTGGATCCATTGGCGGTGATATTTGGGGTTTCAGCGAAGCCGAAGCGCATGGAGTGGAGGAAGGCTGATACCGTGGCCTTCGTTTCTCGGATTGCATGGCGGCGGATTTTGCTGGAGTGGCGGTCGGCATCACCACCGGGGGTAGCGGCTTGGTTGGGTGACCTGTTCGACTTGCATTGGTTGGAGAAGATAAAGTATGAGTTATGGGGCTCTGCAGGGAGTTTGAGAAAACGTGGGGGATGTTTGTGACCGTGATTGAGGAGCTGTTCGCTGCGGGGTGGGGGGGGGTGAAAAAGGGAAAACATTTGTGCAGACTGTATAGTTGATTGCTGGGATGTATTTTTCCCAGGGTGTTTATTTGCTGTTACCTGTTTTAATACACGTTTGTAATAAAATACATTTAAAAAAGAAAGTGAAGAAACTCAACTTTGCCTCAGACTTGTGTTTTTTTTTTACATCTGTTCATAAAAACCTAACAAAAAGGTTATATAATCAAAATTCTGAGTGAAAATCCTGGAACTCGCTCTCTAACAGCAATAAGAGTGTACTTACACCAGATGGGACTGCAGCAGTTCAAGAAGGCAGCTCACTACCACCTAAAGGAGGCCAAAACTGAACACAATACTCCAGCTGTGGCCTCACGAACACCTTATACAGTTGCAGTATAACCTCCCTAGTCTTAAATTCCATCCCTCTAGCAATGAAGGACAAAACTCCATTCACTTTCTTGATCACCTGTTTAACCTGTAAACCAACTTTTTGTGACTCATGCACTAGAACATCCAAGTCCCTCTGCACAGCAGCATGTTTTAATATTTTATCATTTAAATAATAATCCCTTTTGCTGTTATTCCCACCAAAATGGATAACCTCACATTTGTCAACATTGTATTCCATCTGCCAGACCCTCGCCCATTCACTTAAACTGTCCAAATCCCTCTGCAGACTTCCAGTATCCTCTGCACTTTTTGCTTTACCACTCGTGGGTTTCCTGGGTGCTCCGGTTTCCTCCCACAGTCTAAAGACGTGCAGGTTAGGTGGATTGGCCATGAGAAATTGACCTTAATGACCAAAAAAGGTTAGGAGGGGTTATTTGGTTACGGGTATAGGGTGGAAGTGAGGGATTAAGTGGGTCGGTGCAGACTCGATGGGCTGAATGGCCTCCTTCTGCACTGTATGTTCTCAAAAGAAACTGGGTTGGGTCATAAATGCTGGCCGAGCCAGCAAAGCCAAGCCCACATCCCTTGAATGAATAAAAAAACCAAAGTAACAAAACCTTTCTTTTACTAGTCATTGTCACTACACTAAAAGTGTACAGAAAATCTCAAAAAGCACAACATGAAATTCTATTTCAGGTTCAATTCCATGCACAAAGTCTTTCACTTTAATTTATCTCTTCACCTAAAACATGAAAATGTTGCCATCTTATCCCAGGAGAGTCTAATACAGTACTGCATCTGCCCATGGTTAACGCGCACAAATTTCAGCACTGTTTAATGAACAGCTCTCTCAGCTTTACTGCACTTTGAACAAAATCACAGAATTAGGCTTCCTTTTGAAACAGCCATAGCAGTCATGCCAACCTTTTCAGAGTTCTTGTTGACTCTTAACCTTTCCAGCATATCAAACCTCAACTAAGAGAGAGAGCAGTTACTTCATTCAAAATAGAATTTAAAGATAACAATGTACAGTTAACATTTTGTTAATAAAATTCAAATCATCAATTAAGTAACAAAACAAAATTAAGTGATTTTTGTTGAACAGCAAGATTGTCTTGAAGGCGAGATAAGTGAACACCCTATAGTGCTGAAACCGCAAAATCAAAAGGTGGCAGAAAAGTAGGGTCAGGGGAGTTCTTGACATAGCAGACTTTAAAAACGCTCCAGTCTTCCGTTTTTTTATTCCGGGAAGGTTGGAGAAGGATGGAGTTGGACCAACGCCTAAGATGACAACACAGGCAAGTGGACGGATAAGCTTGCAGGCTGGGACATCACCCTCTGCTTACTTGAAGTCGGTCCAATTTTACTGATGGATGTCAGGACCTACCTCATCCCCAACCACACTTCAAGTCCCGTCACATTCCCAACTCATCTCCTGCCTCCAAACCCACAGGCCACGTCATATTCATCATGCCCCCTCCATGCACTTGGCTTTGTATAGACATTTGAACAATAGGTGAAACTGGTTTCATGTTGCTATTATGCAGTGGCAACACAAGTAGTGTTTTCCTCTAACGGGATGCTGCCATAACCAAAAGATAATCTGCCTAATGAGTAATGTGGTATATGAATTTTAGTGTATATGTGAGGGGGCAGCATGGTGGCACAGCGCCAAGGACCCGGGTTCAATTCCGGCCTTGGGTGACTGTGTGGCATTCGCACATTCTCTCTGTGTTTGCATTGGCTTTTAATAATCAATAATCTTTTTTAGTATCACAAGTAGGCTTAGAGTAACACTTCAATGAAGTTACCATAAAAATGCCCTAATCGCTACACTACGGCGCCTGTTTGGTACACGGCGGTAAAATTCAGAATGTCCAATTCACCTAACATGCATGTCTTTCGGGACTTGTGGGAGGAGAGACGAGTGCCTGGAGGAAACCCTTGCAAACACAGGGAGATCATGCAGACTCAGCACAGACAGTAATCCAAGCTGGGAATTGAACCTGAGCCCTGGCGCTGTGAAGCAACAGTGTTAACCACTATGTTACCATTCCTCCAGATGCTCCGGTTTCCTCCCATGGTCCAAGGATGTGCAGGTTAGGTAGATTGGCCAGCCAATTTGCTAGATGACTCACAAGCTGTTTTATAAGGCTGTAATCCCAGCCCTCTTGTTTGCAATAGGTAGAGTACTAATCATATTCAATCAATCCCTGCTTCCAAAACTTAGAACATAATGTCTAATGTCAGATGTGATTCTGCGAGTGGACAGCACTTGCTGACCATCCCAAGTGTGGTAACAATTACACTGACAACCAAATTAAGATTATCTGTCAAAACTACAATGTAGGTCACTTACACTATATTATACTGTTAAATATATTCTTATGCAGGCACCTAACCTCTACAAGGAAAAGGACACTGCATCATTTTTTGCATCAACAAAAGCGTGGGTGACAATAGCTCCCTGCTACATTCAACCTGGCAACGTCTTGACCAATCGGAGCACACTTGCCAACCAGTCAGCACCCATTTTGTCATGTGATATAAATTGTTTCCTTTCAGGTTTGGTATTCTTGTGTCTGTCCTGATAAGTGCAAGAAGAAAAGCTTTGACAGCATGTCTTTTTTCAGTATATATCATTTTAATAAGCAAAAAAGGTTTCTTATTTCCAATTTTTGCATTACATTACTTTCAAAGTATTACAGATTTAAAAGAAATACTGAATGACCAAAGCGCTGATTTGTCACTAACAAAATATTCCATCAATCAATACATTTCACAGGTGAGATAGCTGCAATGGAAAATGCATACTATACTTTAGTATGTCACAGATATTAACTGAGCCACTGACATGCTAACTGTATCATCACTATTGTTTTAAGGAAGCAGCTCAAGTTAGCTCGAAAACAAATAAGCTCAGACCACATTTCAGGTTTCCAGCCAATTCTTCCTGCCAATATTACATTACACAAGAAAATCAGAAACAATATACATTTGTAATTAATAATACTACTAAAGTTCACCAGAAAAGGAGATTAACTTATACAAAAAACAATGTTGTCAAAAATAAGGTGCTGAAAACCTTTTTTTTTAAACTTAGCTGTCATCAACCTCTCCATTCATTGAAATATTGCCCCTGTCACAATAGGAGGCAGCTGACAACTACTTAATCACCAGAATAGAAAGTGAACCTTTGTTAACAGACAGCCAGATAGCTGTCGAAGTAGAACAGAATTCTCTTGTCTATTTAAAAATTCTCTCTCTCTTCTCTCCAAACTGCTAGCAACAAAACAGCATTTCTAGAGAGGCATTGTTTCAGTCCATAATAATTTCACTAGAAAGTGACAAATTCCCTCATTGTTTTCACTCTTTCTGATGAAATAAAAACTACAGGGAAAAACTTGTACATTATCACAAAATGTTGTACTATACAATTGGAACTGTGTAAAAAAGTATCAAACAAAGTAACTTGCAACTGCATCTTCAATTTCTTAGCAGCAAATAAACAAAACTAAAACTCAGTGCATACACTGGAGCAACGACAGTCATGACAGTGAAAGTAAATGTCAAAAATACTGCTTTGGTCAGGGACATCATGAGAGTTCAGTTCTTTCTTTATTGGAAAGTAGGGGTTATGTCAAAGAGGGAAAATCACCTTGCCACTGGTAGAAAACTGTTAGAATAATGGCTTACAGGAAGAGAAGGCAAATCATCTTCCCTCATGCGTGAGGCCATAAAAAGGGAGAGCAAAATATCTCAAGTGGAAACAAAATAAAACTGCTAGAGTATGTCATAAGCTATAATGTATTTGAATGGTTATAGACAGCATATTTTATCACAAGAGCTAACCTTCAATGACTCGTTCAACTACAGTACAACTGGATAACAATGGATTAGCACAAGGGTTCAAATCTCTGGGACTGTGTTCAAATTTGATTCAAATGAAGTATGTTTTTCGTCTCTTCAAGTTTGGCAATTTAAAACCCATTCAGACTGCATACAGAGCGACATCATAAGACTGTCTATCTGTGCAGAATTATGCGCAATCTCATTCGTGGGTCCAAGGATGTCAGATGCAGAAAACCAGCGGTCTTACACTGTCAGGGATGCTCTTCTGAATTTGGAGGTTAAATTCATTGTTATTGCAGAGTAGGGGAAGTTTTAACTTCTGCCTCACTGTAGTATAAGTGGACCAGGAATACTTCCTACTATAAAAATCTCTCATCACAAATGAGAATCAAAATTATATTTTGACTTTAATTTATTATAACTTTCTTTCCTTTGATCTACTGCCAATTATTCTTTCAACACTGTTGCCGTTGCCATTATGCCAGACTTTCGGTATGTAACTAGATCATCCCTGATCTGACAAGATCAGTGTCAGCTAAAAGAAGAGTTTTAATCTGAGAAATAAAAATCATATAATATCCCTGTATTTGGCAATAGGACATAGATTTATTGTAATTTTCAATGAACGGGGAGTGGGAGCGGATTACTTTTATCTCAGCGTGGTGAATATGATCTGGAATGATATTGTTACGGAAGTAGTTTCAGTAGTAACTTTCAAAGGGAATCTGATTCATACTTGAAAAGGAAAGAAAATAGAGAGAAATGGGTAAAGAACATGGGACTAATTGAATAGCCCTGTCAAAGAGCTGATACAGGCCTGATGAGCTTCCCCCGGGCTGTACAATTCTATATTTTGACACCAGAGTTTCATATCATTTATTTTTCATTCTTTTGAAATAAATAGGTCACAACATTAATTATTTAACCACACAATACATGCTGCGCTTAAACAGTAAATTAATTATCAGGCATGCTCAAGGAATCGGTAGTGCTGGTTAATCAAAACTGCTGCTAAATGGACAGTTCCATTTACCAATGGACTACTGTGCAATACTTGTAGAATAAGCAAATATGTAAGCACTCCGGAAGTAAAGAACAGTACTCTTTTTATTTCTAATCTTCAACAGTACATTAAAACATAAATTATGAAATGATACAGTATAAAGGGACAGTCCTTGATAACTTCATAACTGCTTCCTGTTGATGAAATGATGATAGGTATTTGTGACCCATCAGAAATCCTGGTCAGTAGAGAATATCCGATTGGTAAAGTGGCAGATAACACAAAGTACTATGGGCCCAATTCTCCCCCAAAATTTCAAAGTTAATGTGTGACGGGTTTTTCAGGGAGTTTCCCGCCGGCTCTACTGGCAAATTCCCCACCACTTCCCGTACCAGTCTCCCCGAACAGGCGCCAGAATGTGGCGACTAGGGGCTTTTTACAGTAACTTCATTTGAAGCCAACTTGTGACAATAAGCGATTTTCATTTCATTTATCACTCGGGCTGGTTTAGCACACTGGGTTAAATCGCTGGCTTTTAAAGCAGACCAAAGCAGGCCAGCATCACGGTTCAATTCCCGTACCAGCCTCCCCGAACAGGCGCCGGAATGCGGCGACTAGGGGCTTTTCACAGTAACTTCATTTGAAGCCTACTTGTGGCAATAAGCGATTTTCATTTCATTTCACTTTACAATTACTCTTTTTTGGGCCCTGGAAATTTCTCACTGGCTTAGCCCACACTTCGAATTTTGTTTAGCACTGGGTAGCTGAACTCAGAGATAGGGCCACCATTTTGAAAGGGTGCCCCAATCTCTAAGGGAGCTTGTGGGTCCCTCACATCCCCCACCCATGGGCAATGTCACACCCCACTCACATGGGCACCCCCCTTCAAGCCCCCCCCCCCACCCCAACCTCATTTCATTCCCCCCCCCCCTTGCTACCTGACCCGGGCAATGCCACCCTGGCAGTGCTACTGCTGGCTTGGCAGTGCCATGCAGGCACCTTGGGCGGTACCAAGGTGCCCGCATTCCACAGGGAGCCATCCTGCACTTACCCTGACCACCCTTGGGTCACCGGTGGCTCAGGAGACTCTTCCCCACCCCCCATCGGGTGCCATTCCATCTAGTGCACGTTTGTGTGGGTCAGCACTGATCGGCGTCAAGCTGCAGCCTCCATAGGGATGCCGGTGAATCGGGGGAGGCTGCTGGATCCTGAGCAGGTAGGTCGTAAGTAGGTTTACGGCCTACTACTGCAAGCATCATACGGTCCTGCCCATTCAGGCCGAGTTTTGGCTCCGACATCTCGCGGGACTTCGGAGAATCCCGGGAGGAGCGGAGGTTGTTGGGAGGCTCGCTGTAGGCCTCTGCTGGCATTCTCTGGCTGCGTTGCCCTCAAGTGAGATTCGTGCCCTGTGTCTATTAAATTGGATAATTTTTACATCCGAGATCTGCAAATTGTTAGAGAGATAATTGGTTAAAATCATACCGCAGAAAAAGTAGGCATTTATTTTTTCTCTGCAATTGGGTCAATCTCTTTTTGATGGTACTCACCCCGATTATACCAACAATTCAGCTGGTTAGGAACAGCCATTGGAAGAAGTTATTTAAATAGCCAACGAATATGCTGGCATCTTTTCATTGCTTTGGTAGGAATACAAGACAGTAGGTGGGAAGTGGGTTCTCATCTATTTCTCATGAAACAAAGAACAATTACCAATCCCAGCTGACTTGACAGAGGAATGAAAATTCAAGTGCCATTCATCCCTACACTCCCCAGTGACCAGTTGGAGCAATATTCACTGCAAACAGATCAAAAAGAAAGCAAAATAAAGGTGGTTGGGGGTCTTAACTGATGTCAGTTTTCTCCAGTTACAAATGTGGCGTTTTATTTCTAAATTGCAGAATTCGAATTAAATGAAAAATTCACATGTGCGCTGGTCCTCAATGAAATCCTAATTGATAAAACTAACAAAAATTAACAATTTGGTAGAATTGGTACATTTGTGCTCTACTACATTACTGCAAAGGGTGGGGAAAACTAGGATAAAGAGCAAGGGTATTTAACTGTGTATCATGATATCATAAACCACTCAAGATGGTTCTGCAGCCCTGCACAACGTTCATTTTAATTTCTGGCAGCCTCTTTCAAAGCAGAGATTAAAAATATTATAATTGGGTGATGTAGTCCACAAGAAATTTTCAGAAACTAATCTATTATTTTAACATCAATGATGAGCTCAAATCAATACTGATACCATTAAATGAGTTAGTTGTAAATCATTTTTACCCCAATCCCATCTACTTGTTTATGCAAATACAGCATTTGGCTCGGGGGAGTTTCATGCTCTGGTTGGCAGACAAATCCTGACCAAGCTACTCAACTGTGACAAAAGAAAACAGTTGGCTGATTTCTAACCCCCTCAGATCAACTAATGCACATCAGGTCAGTTTGTTGAAAGTGGTTCTTTTGAGAATACATAACAGATACAATTACACTCTATTGTTTCTGGTATTTCAGTAACTGCACAACCTACAGTTTCTGCCCTCTCCCAGCAAAAAGAATGAACATACCAGACATTCCAAGAAATTTTAACAGTGCCAACCAAGTAGCTATTTTGCAGGCTGAAACAAATGTTCTTGATTAAATTGCTTTTTTGAAGTATTTTACGGAATAGAAAGACAACAAAAGTTGCCGATTAGGAAAGATCAAATTTACCACCATGAGAGTACTCTGACAAGTCGACTGATGCAACACAACCCGTGATTATCTGCCAAAATGAAATTTTAAATGAAAATCGCTTATTGTCACGAGTAGGCTTCAATGAAGTTACTGTGAAAAGTCCCTAGTCGCCACCTTCCGGCGCCTGTCCGGGGAGGCTGGTACGGGAACAGTCAAAACACATGTAAAATAGATTAGATCAGTTTCATAAATTCCACTCATATTGAACCCGTTACAAAATAGCTTGACATAACAGTATTATAAGACACATTAGTCAACTGTCAGTTAATTGTTGGGTAGAATATGGCAGAAGGTTTGCCTGATCTCATTCAGAAACATTTGCAGCACAGTAATTATTTAAAGGATGCTGGCGATAGTCATATACAAAATGACTTTCAGGTCATCTATGAGCAGTGCCTCTCCAGTCGAATACTTTACTACCTCTCTAATCGTCCTCATTATTAAAAATAAATTGAAGTGCAATGGTTATATGGTAAAACTTCCATAAATTTGTCAACAGTTTTCATGTTCAGCAATATGATAATCAACTCCAATTAAAACATTTTGGTAATTTATTCTCCAGATTAACAACTGCACACTTGCCAAAGTATAAAGGCTGTTGTTATATAATCTACCTAATTTCTTTGCTACTTGCTGCACTGGGAAGGAAAATTGAGTGGGTATATATGAGCTGCCCATTTCCTGTTTAAGTTGAAAGTTTTGCCCACTGTTTTGTTACAACGTTGTTACCTGGCACCAGTAGGTAATTTACAAATCCGATGCTGAATTTCTGACACTGGTGTATTTAACGGCTATGCGACACTTGAGAAAACTGCCATGTTTGGAGAATAAATAATTTAAAACAATATTAGTATTGAATGGCTCAGGCCCAAGAGCAAGACAGCTTCTCAAGGACAGTAGTGGGAAGTTGTGCGTACAGTCCGAGGAGATAGGAGAGGTGCTAAATGAGTATTTTTCATCAGTATTCACACAGGAAAAAGACAAAGTTGTCGAGGAGAATACTGAGATACAGGCTACTAGACTAGAAGGGCTTGCGGTTCATAAGGAGGAGGTGTTAGCGATTCTGGAAAGTGTGAAAATAGATAAGTCCCCTGGGCCAGATGGGATTTATCCCCAGGATTCTCTGGGAAGCTAGGGAGGAGATTGCTGAGCCTTTGACCTTTAAGTCATCTTTGTCTACAGGAATAGTGCCAGAGGACTGGAGGATAGCAAATGTTGTCCCCTTGTACAAGAAGGTGAGTAGAGATAACCCCGGTAACTATAGACCAGTGAGCCTTACTTCTGTTGTGGGAAAAGTCTTGGAAAGGTTTATAAGAGATAGGATGTATAATCATCTGGAAAGGAATAATTTGATTAGAGATAGTCAACATGGTTTTGTGAAGGGTAGGTCGTGCCTCACAAACCTCATTGAGTTCTTTGAGAAGGTGACCAAACAGGTGGATGAGGGTAAAGCAGTTGATGTGGTGTATATGGATTTCAGTAAAGCGTTTGATAAGGTTCCCCATGGTAGGCTATTGCAGAAAATACAGAGGCATGGGATTCAGGGTGATTTAGCAGTTTGGATGGATCAGAAATTGACTAGCTGATAGAAGACAAAGAGTGGTGGTTGATGGGAAATGCTCTGACTGGTGTCCAGTTACTAGTGGTGTGCCACAAGAATCTGTTTTGGGGCCGTTGCTGTTTGTCATTTTTATAAATGACCTGGAGGAGGGTGTAGAAGGATGGGTGATTAAATTTGCAGATGACACTAAAGTCGGTGGAGTTGTGGACAGTGCAGAAGGATGTTACAAGTTACAGAGGGACATAGGTAAGCTGCAGAGCTGGGCTGACAGGTGGCAAATGGAGTTTAATGCAGAAAAGTGTGAGGTGATTCATTTTGGAAGGAATAACAGAAAGGCAGAGTACTGGGCTAATGGTAAGATTCTTGGTAGTGTGGACGAGCAGAGAGATCTCGGTGTCCATGTCCATAGATCCCTGAAAGTTGCCACCCAGGTTGAGAGGGTTTTAAGAAGGCGTACGGTGTGTTAGCTTTTATTGGTAGACGAATTGAGTTTCGGAGCCATGAGGTCATGTTGCAGTTGTACAAAACTCTGGTGCGGCCGCATTTGGAGTATTGTGTGCAGTTCTGGTCGCCACATTATAGGAAGGATGTGGAAGCATTGGAAAGGGTACAGAGGAGATTTACAAAAATGTTGCCTGGTGTGGAGGGAAGGTCTTACGAGGAAAGGCTGAAGGACTTGAGGCTGTTTTCGTTAGAGAGAAGAAGGTTAAGAAGGGACCTAATTGAGGCATACAAGATGATCAGAGGATTAGATAGGGTGGACAGTGAGAGCCTTTTTCCTCGGATGGTGATGTCTAGCACGAGGGGACATAGCTTTAAATTGAGGTGAGATAGATATAGGACAGATGCCAGAGGTAGGTTCTTTACTCAGAGAGTAGTAAGGGCGTGGAATGCCCTGCCTGCAACAGTAGTGGACTCGCCAACACTAAACACATTCAAATGGTCATTGGATAGACATATGGACGATAAGGGAAAAGTGTAGAGGGACTTTAGAAGGGTTTCACAGGACGGTGCAACATCGTGGGCCGAAGGGCCTGTACTGCGCTGTAATGTTCTATGTTCAATTTGTTATGAAAAAGGGCATTTATATTAGCCAATAAATATGTTTCCTGTTAGGTTATCAAAGTTGAATTGCTGGTGAACCTGGTGGCGAGGAACTCGCTTGGAAGCTGAAATAATTCTAGATGGGCGGCACAGTAAACGGTGGTCAGCAATGTTGCTTCACAACACCACGGTCCTTGGTTTGATTCCCAATTTGGGTCACTGTCTGTGCGTCGGTCTGTACTTTCTCCCATGGTCTGCGTGGGTTTCATCCGGGCGCTCTGGTTTCTTCCCTTAAGTCCTAACAGATGTGCTTGTTAGGTGAATTGAACATTCTGCCTTCTCCCTCAGTGTACCTGAATAGGTGCCGTAGTGTGGTGACTAGGGGATTTTTACAGTAACTTCATTGCAGTGTTAATGTAAGCCTACTTGTGACACTAATAAAGATCATTATTAATCATGATTTCCCAACTAGGACATAAAACAGATACTTGTAAACACAGAATATACGAGTAGATCATTCCGCCCTTGAAACCTGCTCTGCCATTCAATATCATGGCTGACCTATCTTAACGTTATTCTCCTGTGCTCGTCCCGTACCCTGGATGTCTTTGGAGTCTAGAGATATATTTCCGTCTTAAATATATTCAGTGATTTGACCTCCACAGCCTTCTGTGGTGGAGAATTTCACAGATTCACCACCCTCAGTGAAGAAATTTCTGCTCATCTTAGTCCTAAATGGCTACCATGTATCCTGAGACCCCTTTGTTCTAGACCCCAGCTGTCCCCCAAGCCAGATGAATCCGCACCCCTGCATCCAATCTGTCCAGAACTGTCAAAATTTTATTTGTTTCAATTAGTTTCCTCTCTGTCTTCTGAATTCCAGTGAAAACAGGGCCCAGATGACCCAATCTCTCCTTGGGTTGGACAATCAGGCCATCCCAGGAATCATTCTGGTTACCTGTACAGATCAGTTCTTTGTTGTTTTGTTTTAACATTGTCGTTGGTGATCTGAAGTTTCTACTAATGTTATGAACGTTTTCAAAGCAAGTTAAATTCAAATGGCTAGCTTATACTTCATCAGTATTAACAATACTCCAATGTCAGGGTCCCAAATCCAAATCTAACATCCATTATCACCCAAACGAACTACCCCTACAGATAAAATTGCTTAAAAATTGAAAATTATGTTCTGAATTGTTATCTTTTCCATCACAAGATGACAGATGCCTATCTTAGTTCATCCATCCAAGGGTGATTATTTTTTTAAAATCTACAACGGTTTACTTGTACCATTTGTTAACTAGTCCATGAAATAGGACGAAGCTTTTTGTTGAGCCAAAAAAAACTATTTCTCCCCAACTGCAACAACTGATCACATAAGCAACGGAATTCCTGACAATCGGTTTCTCATGTTTTTAGGAACTACTTATAATGTGTGCCTTTTAAGTCATCCAAATCAATTTCTTCTGAAAATACAATATACATATCTTTCTTTGTATAAGGCTAGTTATATGACCACAATGATACAAAACGTTACAGCATAAACGAACCTCTTCACGACACAACCTTGCATCCCGTGTGCTCAGCAGCAAAGTGTAAACTTGTTTCCCCAGTCAGGTTACAGACAACAATCCGAAGCCAACAATGGCGTTGGATGGTATTCGAAGTAAAAACATTGCTGGCGACTCCTCTTACCGCATAAGATGTGTTGCATTTTCACCCTCAACCACATTTCCCCAGAGCATTGCATCCACTTCCCTTCGCCACCTTTGCCATCCTTCTACTCAATCCACCTGCTCTCCTTTAGCCCCCCCTCCCCCTCCATCATTGTCAGATGAACTGTAGGCGGCTCCACCCAGCAAGCTGTGAAATCAGCAGCGAACCGGTCAACAAAAGCTCCAAATGCGAGAGTGGCGACGGGACCGTTGGAATTATACCGGGTGCCCTCGTGGCAGAAGCGGCTGAGATCCTTCCCTCCCCCTCATCCCGAAGTTTGCCAGCTCCCCCTTTTCCTCGTGGGCGCGGGTGGTGGGGGCTTTCGGAGACAATGCTCGGCTGTTGCCTCCTCCTCCTCTTACCTTGGTGCCGTGGTAGTAGTCGTCCACCGAGGTCACGTTCATGAAGGTCTCCTGGAAGTGGGTGCTGGTGTCGATGCCGCCTGGTATGACCAGCTTGCCGGTGGCGTCGATGACTTTGGCCCCGCCGGGGATCATGAGCTCCCGGCCGACCAGCTGGACGACGCCGTTCTCGATGTAGACATCAGCCTCCTGGGTGCAGTCGTCGTTGACCACCCGGCCCCCCTTGATGAGGGTCCGCAGGGCGCTGGCGCTCGCGTGCATTGTTCTCCAACAAAGCTGGTGTTGCCAACTCACCGGTAAATACAATCTCCCACCCGTTACCCAGCTAACGACAATTCGGTTGTGTGTGTGTGGTGATGGTGGGGACTTGGGTGGGGTCTTTCCTTGTTAATAATATTTGAGTCGAGAAAAGCCCCAATCTCTCCCTCTCCGTCCTCTCGCCTCCGCGACCGTTGGCAAGTGGCGATCGCGCAGCTCCTGGATCGCGCGATTGTCGTCAGCCAGCCAATCCGCACAGGGGGAGCCGGCGGACAGCGCCGCGCGGTGCACCCTGGGGGTTGTAGTCTCCGCCTTCAGGGCAAAAGGAGAAAGGCTCCGCCAGCGCACTGCAAGTCCCAGCGCGCCTCGGGCCAGATTGGCGTGGTACTGGAATCCTGATCTATCAGGTCCAGGGAGAAGCGGTGAAAGACTTCGAGCATCGCCCAGCATTGTTTCAGTTTTATCCCCCGGCTCTGCCACAGTAACGTCTGATATTTATTTTGCTGTTTGCAATATCGTACAGATCAGTTATAAGTCAATTATAAAATAATACTGCCAACAGTAAAACTTTGTTTTAAAAAAATGTTTAATACAACTTTGAATTAAAATAAATGAAACACATTACGATCCCATGACGTTGCACACCAACAGATGATTTTCAGTTGTCTACGTTTCTGACTTCATCTGCTGTTCACACATAATCTAAGGCAGACATTTTTGAATATAAATCTTCCTCACAGGACATCACGATTAAGGAGGGCTGTTTTTTTCCTATTTGTGATGCCATTGAAGTGGACTGTTACGTAAAATATCTGTCAAGCATGGTAATTGGACCCGAAATCTACCCATCCTTAAGGTCTTGTAGATATTAAACTCCGTCGCCGATCCCTCAACCTTGGACATTTCCTCATTTCACGGATTCCTGCCATCTCATCTCCACCTCAGCTGATTACCAAGTTGATACTCCTGAGCCTTCTACCTCATTACTTCGTCAAATCCACCCATAAATACACACTGGGTTGCTTCCGTGCCATTGACACAAAACATGTAACAAAAGTGACCTCTTATGCAATAAAGACACAAATCATAGTCAAAGGAAACTTAACACATTAGATTAAAACTAAGCATGGAAAATCGCAAGCATTCAGATGGACATTATGTGCTCCCTCTTCAGGGCCACCGGGTGTGGGCAAAGCCAAAAAGAGAGGAAAACAGCAAGGGCAAGCATATCACGGACTGAATCCAACCTGGAACTGTGGATGGCTACCCTGGCTAAGCCCGGGTAAAAACCTACAAGGAGGTCTTCTGCTTTCTGTCCTCTTCATCTAGTGGCTAAAGATCAAGAGAATGGGATTTTAAGTGGAGTCCAAAATTGATGAGCTACTCTTTTAAAATAATGAAATTGATTTGAAACTCTTCCCTTCCATGGAGATATGAGCACAGTAAGAAGTCTTACAACACCAGGTTAAAGTCCAACAGGTGTGTTTCAAACACGAGCTTTCGGAGCACTGCTCCTTCCTCAGGTGACTGTAGAGGTATGTTCCAGAAACATTTATATAGACAAAGTCAGAGATGCCAGACAATGCTTGGAATGCGAGCATTTGCGGGTAATCAAATCATTACAGATCCAGAGATAGGGGGTGATCCCAGGTTAAAGAGGTATGAATTGTCTCAAGCCAGGACAGTTGGTAGGATTTTGCAAATCCAGGCCAGATGGTGGGGGAGTGAATGTAATGCGACATGAATCCAAGATCCCGGTTGAGGCCGCATTCATGTGTGCGGAACTTAGCTATAAGTTTTTGCTCGGCAATTCTGCGTTGTCGCGTGTCCTGAAGACAGCCTTGGAGAACGCTTACCCGGAGATCAGAGGCTGAATGCCCTTGACTGCTGAAGTGTTCCCCGACTGGAAGGGAACATTCCTGCCTGGTGATTGTCGCACGATGCCCGTTCGTTCGTTGTCGCAGTGTCTGCATGGTCTCGCCAATGTGCCACGCTTCGGGACATCCTTTCCTGCAGCGTATGAGGTAGACTACATTGGTCGAGTCGCACGAGTATGTGCCGCATATCTGGTGGGTGGTGTTTTCACATGTAATGGTGGTATCCATGTCGATGATCTGGCATGTCTTGCAGAGATTGGCCTGGCAGGGTTGCATGGTGTCGTGGTGGCTGTTCTGAAGGCTGGGTAATTTGCTGCAAACAATGGTTTGTTTGAGGTTGCGCGGTTGTTTGAAGGCAAGTAGTGGGGGTGTGGGGATGACCTTGGCTAGATGTTCATCTTCATTGATGATGTGTTGAAGGCTGCGAAGAAGATGTCGTAGTTTCTCCGCCCCAGGAAAGTACTGGACGACGAAGGGTACTCTGTCTAAATCTGGGGCTGATTTAGCACAGAGCTAAATCGCTGGCTTTGAGAGCCGACCAAGGCAGGTCAGCAGCACGGTTCAATTCCCGTATCAGCCTCCCCGAACAGGCGCCGGAATGTGGCGACTAGGGGCTTTTCACAGTAACTTCATTTGAAGCCTACTTGTGACAATAAGCGATTTTCATTTTCAGTTGTGTCCCGTGTTTGCCTTCTGAGAAGGTCGGTGCGGTTTTTTGCTGTGGCGCGTTGGAACTGTCAATCAATGAGTCGAGCACCATATCCCGTTCGTACGGGCATCTTTGTGCATGCTGGTGGCACACTGTGGCATTATGGAGATATGATACACAGGCCAGAACAGTCCATTCCTTACTGAACCTTTGTAGGGCTGGATTCATCCAAATTGCAAAGGTATTATTCTGAAGTAATATTATGCATTACTTTAAAGCAACAGTGGACAGATCATAGAATGAGCTTTATGATGCGGTCTCATCTTGAGCTTTCCTGTAATGCAGTAGAATCTCCTCATTTTCTTCTTCTGTGTTCCATTCTGCCATTTAAAACCATCTTAATTTCTTCATGTTGTTGAATGATTATGCATTCCTTTTGCATTTGATCTTGAAGGACAATCAACTGTTCTTTCAACTGTTAATTCTCTTGTTGACCTCTTGCCAACTCACTCTGGGTTTCGGTGCATCATTTAATTGCTCCTGATATTTTCAACACAGAACTTT
The DNA here is from genome assembly GCF_902713615.1 of Scyliorhinus canicula. Classification (NCBI taxonomy): domain Eukaryota; kingdom Metazoa; phylum Chordata; class Chondrichthyes; order Carcharhiniformes; family Scyliorhinidae; genus Scyliorhinus; species Scyliorhinus canicula. The sequence continues at coordinate 126,707,610 of NC_052151.1, read as the reverse complement.
CTGAAGTAGTATTCAATGTATCTTTTAGCTCCTAATGTTTTTCCATCTTGGTTCTTCAAGGCGTCTTTCAGAGTAACAACTTCTTTGTGTGCTTTTTCTGCCTGCCATTTTACCTGGCTGCACATCTGGTTGAGTTTTCCCACCTCCTGCCTTGATTTGCTAACTGTGGCATTGAAAACCTAAGTTTATTGTGCGTTACCAGAGCGATATACTTAACGTGAATCTTACGCTTCAAGTTTTCCGGTTCAGCTCTGGTGCAAATATCTTCCTGCAAAACAGCTTCACCCACTTCTTGCACATTTTGCTTTTTTTGAGTTACCTCACACTGTTGGGACTTCTGTTGCTCTCTTTCTGGAGTATTTTTTTGTTCTCTCTCTGGGGTCATTTGGACCCTTTTATTGTCTCTTTGAGGTCTTTGGTTGCCCTTGGTATTTGATTGACAGTTGCCCTCTCTCTGGAGACTCATGTTGCTCTTGGCACTTTGCTGAGGAAATGCCAGGCTTTCTTCTATGGCTTGCACTCTCTATAACTTGGAGTTGGAAAGATCTGTCAAAATCCTTTTAATATGTCACCAAACATTGTTGGCTATTGATTTATCCGTTGGCTGTGGAGTACTTCACCAGCAAATGAAATAAACATGAATAGAAACTTATCCACTTGTACGTTTTCTTATTCCTTGTTTAAATTTGTATTTCTGCGCATTAAAAATTGTCCATCTCCATGAGTCCACACTTGAGTCAGGGGAAAGGATGGGCTCCAACTTTCATTGGCTATTCAATGCAAGGGCTGTGCAAATTTGGTTTCTATGAAGTTTTCACAGTACAAATGTGTCTGGTTTTTCTGATTTACTGGCTACAGCAGCTTCTTTCCCTTCTTGTATTTACTACTTTGAATGTGTTGCTACTTTAAGACAGTAACCTATTTGTTCGCTGGGACTGCCCCTGGAGCTTGTCAGTTCTGTTTGATTTCCCCGCATTTTTCTGATTTAGGCGGCCTTCCAATGAACGTGTGTCTTCTTCGACGAACTTTTAAGGTAAGAACATTTATTTAGTTTCCTCTCTCTGCAGGTCCTGTATATTTTGAATTCTGTTGGCGTTCTCTGTCTTTGATCTTCCCCGCGGTATGGGTGTTTTGGCGGGGATACCTTTTGTTGCAAATTGCGAGCTGTGAGCTTGCCGCAGTGTGTTTTTTAGCTTTGAAATCGCAGCAGTTCATTCTCTGAGTACTAAAAATCAATTTCACGGCAATGTTTTCTTTTTTTTTGCTGGACTTTTTAAAAAGAGAGTTCCAAGGGCTTCGCCTTCTGGTCGGGCCCCATTTCCTTTCTTGCAAATTTAAAGCACTGTTTTCTGTGTGTTCTGCAAACCATGACGGGGATTGTATTTAATCCTTTGTTATACTCTGCCAGCTGATTTTACAGGCGATCATATTTTAACTTGCATCTTGCATTCAACTTGCATTCTAGCTGCCCTCTGTATGCTGTGCTTTGGGACTGTCACCTATTCGATGATGTAGGAACAACTTTTTGATTTGTATTTTGCTCAACCGTCATGTGGATCCTCACTCAGGGATCTTTCAATGTTTTTTCTTAGAGGCATATCTCTCTAATTAGGTTTTGGCATACGGTTCTGGGTTCATGTATTTAGCTGCCACCTTTCATGCTGCTGTTGATCACCACCACTGAACACCATGATACTATTGCTGTTGGTCATCACTGCTGATCCCCTTCTGCCAACATACCATGGCATAGGTTATTTAGATGTCACAATGAGGAGAGCTTGAGACTTGTATGTTTAAACATGAATCCTTTATTGTTGGTCTTTAACTGTTTGCAGTTTCCAGGTTACTATCTTGTTTGGAGCTGTTTCCATGCATGCTGGCTGCTTACTTACAGATTTTCACTTCGAGGCTGTTCTCTCAGAGTCCTTTACCATGCATTCTGTATCATACAGTGGGCGATGGTATTCTCTAGTCCTACGTTAACCCTTGTTTTGCTGTGCACCTTTACATTACAGTGCATTCAGGCACATAACACAATGTCCTGAGACTAAGTGTTGACGCATGGGCAGGATTCGTGGAGTTCTACGACAGTAAAACTGGCGCCACACCTGTACCGATTCAGTGACCGTGAAGGGGCTAGCCCCGGCGCCACATAGAATCACCACAATGCAGAAGGAGGCCACTCAGCCAAACAAATCTGCAGCGATCCTCCCAAAGAACACCCTACCTAGGCTCACAACCCATCATATCCCCGTAACCCAATAACCCCACCTAACCTTTTGAGAACTAAGGGGCAGTTTTAGCATGGCTAATCCACCTAACCTGCACATCTTTGGACTGTGCGAGGAAACTGGAGCATCTGGAGGAAACCCACACAGACATGGGGAGGACATACAAATTCCACACAGTTACCCAAGGCGGGAATTGAACCCAGGTCCCTGGCACTGTGAGGCAGCAGTGCTAACAACTGTGACTCCGTGCCACCCACATGGAATACAATCGATTCCAATGAGAAATGGTGCAGGATTCACCGTCTTTATGATCGACACTCGTGAGGCTGACAAGCTGCAGCCACGTATACACATTACACTCCTCACCCATATTCAACCCAGGCAACAAGATGGCACTGGTTGTACTGGAGCGTGCCCATCCCGCTGACGGGTCGGCAGGGGCCAGAGGCCACCTAGGGACCTGTGGCTCTAAGTTCACAGTGGAGGAATCTTGTAAGGGGTGTAATTTGAGGGCTATGGTGATGGCAGCTTTGCCAATGGTTCCCAGTAGGTATTCAGGGAGCCTGGTGGTACAGTCCACAGTGAAGATATGGAATCAATTGAGGAGGCATTTTAGGGTGCAAGGGATGTCAGTGCTAACGGCGCTGTGCGAGAATCATGGGTTTGAGCCGCGGGGGATGGCTAGTGTATACAGGAGGTGCAGGGAAGTGGGGCTGGTCAAGGTGAGGAGCCTGTATTCACCAGTCTGGAGGAGCTAAGGGAGAAGATAGCTGCCAAGGGGGAGTGAGTTCAGGTATCTGCAGGTTAGGGGCTTTGCCTGGAGGTGTTCCTAGGTTGCCAGGATACACCCTGTTGGAGTGACTGCTGCTTTCAGATGTGGAAGGGGAGGGGGGAATTGGGGATATATGCAAGTGTTTGGGGAGCAGAGAGACGAGCGTGTGGTGAAGATCAAACAGAAATGGGAAGCGGAGTTGGGAGGGGAGATTAATTGGAGAGTATGGAGTGAGGCGCTGCGTAGAGTTAACGGGACCCCCCTCTTGTGCAAGGATGAGCCTGATACAGTTTAAAGGTGATGCACAGGGTGCATACGACTCGGGTGAGAATGAGTGGGTTCTTTCAGGGGGTAGCAGATGAGAGTGAGAGGAGTGGGCGGGGGCCTGCAAATCACTGGCACACGTTTTGGGGTTGTGAAAAATTGGAAAGCTTCTGGGTGAGAGTGGTCATGGTCTTAGCTAGAATAGTGGGGGAGTAGGTGGACCCGGACCCTGTTGTGGTGATATTTGGGGTTTCAGAGAAGCTGGAGCTCATGGAGAGGAGGAAGACCAATGTCGTGGCCTTTGCCTCTCTGATTGCATGGCGGCAGATTTTGCTGGAGTGCATTGTCACCGTGGGTAGCGGCTTGGTGGGGTGACATATGACTTCCTGTGGTTAGAGAAGATAAAATATGAGTTGAGAGGCTCTTCAGGGGGGCTTGAGGAAAGGTGGGGGATGTTTGTGACTGTGTTTGAGGGGCTGTTCATCGTGGGGCAGGGGGGGTGAAAAATCTGTACAGACTGTCTCGGTGATTGTTGGGAAGTATGTTTCCCGCGGTGTTTATTTGCTGTAACCTGTTTTGATACGTTTGCAATAAAATACAATTAAAAACAATCTAAGCTCACAGTGGGCAGTCAGTGGCATGCGCAGATGCATGGCAATGATGCTCCGTGCCTGTCCACCCCGACTCCACAGACCACTTCTGGTCAACCCCCCACTTCTCCCCCGCCCCTGGCAAAAGTCCCTGACCAGTGGCCTGACTGTCAGCAAACTATGGTGATCTTGGACACTTTCCCTACCTCTGCTCTCTCCCTCGGCAGCCAAAGCACCTGTTTCATGATTTTTAGAAGCACAAGTGAACCTCGCCATTGGGAATTCGTCCCAGTGGAGGCCGAGCATCGCGGAAGCTCCGGAGAATACCGGGTCAGGCCCGCTAATGATATGCCAATGACATTTACTGTACGTGCCTTCTGGAATGCATTGATGGCACTATCGAGGCATCGGAGAACTGTGATTTGGCGTGAAACTGGCATCCGTCACAATTTTGGCATCAAATCCGAATTTCCGCCCAATCGCATTTCCCATTTCCGGCGTCGGCCGACGGAGAATCCCTCTCGTTATATGTTTTGATAGAAAGTAGTATTTTCAGCCATTGTTTCCCTAAATTATGTTCTAGCTCTCAAATGTTTCATTGTGGGATTCTGGAATTAGAAGATTATTTACCAAACCCACTTTTCTGCACCTCTTCGTTTATGGTTTTACAGAATCCAGGAATAAATTTGGAAGTAGAACTTCAAACCGTGCTTTCAGGCTTCACAATGAATTTGTCACTGAGGAATTCTAGGTAATGAAAGGGGGTTTACTTCCCTCAGGTATTCCTTTGTGCAAGGTGAGAAGAACTTGTATCAGCTACCCAAAAACATTCAAAGTGTTGAACTACATGCTCTAGTCTTGGGATAATGTGGATTGTGTTTGGGGATGTATTATCTATTTTAAAAACATCTATACATGGGATGTGGACATTGCTGGCTAGACAAGCATTTATTGTCCATCCCTAATTGCCCTTGAGAAGGAGGCAGTGAGCTGCCTTCTTGAACTGCTGCAGTCCATGTGGTGTAGGTACACCCACAGTGCTGTTAGGGAGGCAGTTCCAAGATTTTGACCCAGCAACTGTGAAAGAATTGTGATGTATTTCCTAGACAGGATAGTGAGTGACTTGGAGTGGTACTTCCAGGTGATGGTGTTCCCATGTATCTTCTGCTCTTGTACTTCTAGGTGGTAGTATGTTTGCAAGGTGCTATCTAACGAGGCTTGGTGAGTTCCTGCGAAGCATCTTGTAGATGCCATTGCGCATTGGTGGCGGAGGGAGTGAATGTTTGTGAAGAGTGTGTCAATTACTCGGCTGCTTTGTCCTGAATGGTGACGAACTCCTTGAATGTATTTGGAGCTGCACTCGCCCAAGCAAGAGGAGAGAATTCCATCACATTCCTGACTTGTGCCTTGTATATGATGGACAGGGTTTAGGAAGTCAGGACTCGAGTTACTTGATGCAGAAGTCCTAGCCTCTGACCTGCTTGGAGCACAGTATTTATAGGGCTAGTTCATTTCAGTTTCTGATCAACGGTAACCTCCTGGATGTTGATAATTGTGGATTTAGTGATGAGTAATGCCATCGAATATCAAGAGGCAATGGTTGGACTCTGTTGTTGGAGGTTATCAGTGCCTTACACTTGTGTCGTGAATATTACTTGTTATCTGTCAGCCCACATAGATATTGACCAGGTCTTGCTGTATTTGTAAGAAGTCTTACAACACCAGGTTAAAGTCCAACAGGTTTGTTTCAAACACTAGCTTTCGGAGCACTGCTCCTTCCTCAGGTGAATGAAGAGGTATGTTCCAGAAACATATATATAGTCAAAGTCAAAGATGCCAGACAATGCTTAGAATGCGAGCATTTGCAGGTAATTAAATCTTTACAGATGCAGAAATGCATTTTCATTGCACTGCTCGGTCTAGCAATGAAAAAAATGTCTTAAAGAGCAATTGTATTTGTTTAACAATTGAGGCTGTGTAAAAAATGTATGTAAATAGAAAATGTGAACTTAAGTAGGTCAAAAGATTGAACAGTAGAAATAGCTATTCTGGAATGTTGAGATGCATGATCATACAGGATCTCCTGGTCCTGCTGACTGCATACCCCATGCTGCGGATCTCCCGGCAGCGTGGGGTGGATTCAATGGGAAATCCCATTGACAGTGGTGGAACCAGAAGATCTTGCCACCGGCCAATGGCGGGCCACTGCTGTCTGCCGCCGAGAAACATACAAGGGGGAGGCCAGAACATCTAGTCCATTAACTCAGTTTCTTTCCCAACAGATGTTGCCCAGCCTGCTGAGTATTTCCAGCAGTTTAAGTTTTTATTCTGGAGCAATGCTTTATCTTTGGGTGTCAGCAAGAAACTTATTTATGCTCTGAAGGAAGAGGGCGTTCTTCATATTGCACTTGCTTGTGTTATGATTTGGACATTGGTCTGCTATTTACAAACTTCTGTTTATAATGTTTTTGTGATTCTCTGCGTTTTAATGCAGCTTCCCTTTAAGGGGCTGTCTTTTATTTTGCCCGTATTTCGTTAATGTAGTTTATTTGGTTAACTCAAATGAATATAATGTGTGATGACTAGAAATATCTGCTAATGAATGGCAAATTTAGATTTTGATTGATAATCTTAGAAAAGGATCTTAAGCTGTTTGACTGTAAAGTATCTGGCTGGAATCATCCAGTTGATTGAAGGTTAAGCCTAATTTTTCAGACTAGTTTCGCTATTTAGCTTCACTTATATTTTTGTTTCATTTTACGTTACAGCACATGGAACTTATTAAAATCATGTCAGAACTTTGTATCATTGTAATGTGTAATTGGTCTGCAATAAAAATAAGAATTAATAACAGCTTTTTTCCCCAGTTAGCTCTTGGATGGTCCATTTTTTCTGTATAAAATAAGAGCATAATTTTAGTACATGATGTAGAAATTGTGATTAAACTCAGAGTTCATTGTGCTTTTCTCAATAGTAAAATTGATGCAGTGAGCATAGTTACCACAGAGCTAACAAACTGAAGGCAATCATACAGGTGTTGCTTAGCAGTGCAATTTTGTATAACATTTTATTGAGGTTTAACAGACATACAGTCACAAATAAATGTACCAGTATAAATTTTGAGCAGTTACATTAACCATCCTTACAGTAACAGTCACATAGCAGGGTTACACCTTATATAATCATAATATCAATGATGGATGTGGGGGTATATATATTAAAGGAAAGAGATGAGAGAATACCTCATTTTAACCTTTAAAGGGATACTGTCTTCATGAAAAAGTGTTTGGCAAACCTTTTTTTGTTTGGCGAGAGAAAATATGCATGCACCATTTTGAATCATGATGAATGAATGATTCAGTGATTTTTTTTGGACAATTAACAATTGCATTAGGTGTTTGTAAACAAAAAAAAGTTTCTCAAAATACGTTTTTGTGACATCAGTGCCCCTTTAAAATAGTTTTTCTGTGCACTGGAGTTGCCATTAACCCTGGTGTGATACAATGTGCTCCAGAATGGACTCCAAATTTATCACAGCTAGATTTTTATGTACTGAGTACTTTTTTAAGCATTTAAAAAAATATTTTGTACCTCTTTCCCCCGTTAGATCCTTACAGTTGCCACCCTTTAGCACCATTATGCTTCATTCTTCATTGGGGAGGAAGGGACAGTTTCAAGCTGTGGAGAAATGCTGCTCTAGGATCAGATAACAGGAGGGAACCTTGAGTGGGAGAGCTTTTGTACTGCTTTTATCCTCCATTGCGCTGGAGTTTAATGCAGCTCAAAAATGCCATACTGAGCAGCCCTAATTCAAGCAAACAAAACTTTTGTTCAAACTTGCCTTATGAAATATACTCTTCCATTGCAGCAGAGAAGGTGCTTTAGTAAGATGCTTAGAACACATTAAAATGCAGAGACTACAAGTTCAAATCAAAAGCATCAATATCGCTTGAATCTCCTTTCTTAATCTGGGATGAACTCAACTATTTTTCAACTGGCATCTCAGTGAGTGCCTCAAAGAAGTACGATTTTTAATTTTACTAGAGGATGAAGACATGACTCATCCCATATAATTGCACATTGATTCTTAGCTGAAGATAGAGGCATAGTAGTATAATTTATGGATAAAGCCACAGCTTGGAGCTCTCCACTGTCCTAGCTGAAGAAAAGCAGCATAGAGGTGAGCAGTCATGTTAGGGAAAAATGGTAAAAATTGGGAGAGAATATAAATAGAAAAATATATCATTAAGGGGGTGGGGCCTTATATCCGCTGACTACTGGAGTATCAAGAGTTCCCCCAGCCCTCCATTTTTTTTTAAATTGAACAAGTATTCGTAATTAGATACTAATCTGTACTAATTGTCCTAATTGGGATGTTACTTGGATATACATTTTATGAGAAGCTCTTAGTCTTATTGGCATAAATGTTCCCTTCTGACAACAAAAGTGGATGCTGCAGAAGAGTAGGGAAAACAAAGAGCTGTTTAGTCCTTCAAGTTGTTACCAGTTAAAAAGTGCTTCCCCAACTATCGGCAAACACTGCTCCAAAAGGAACAGATTCGCACAGGTCATCTTTAACTTCAACATTTCACTATTTAATTTTATGCTGATTGTACAATAAGTGTATTGTCTAATTATATCAGCACTTTGCAACTCAGTACTCTGGATAATGTGACGCACCTGGGACCATTTGTACTGGGAAACATGTCCACAATGAAGTTAGCAGGTAAGCAAGGAGGCAGCAAAATGTGGCCACCCATGTGGTGAAAAAAATGCAGTGTTTTAAGCTTAATTTCCCCACAACACAGCAGCACACAGTTTAGAACACTAGGCAGAGGATTGGTTTCTGAGTAAACTGGCCAAAGTGTTGCATATAATTCCTTTTATCGGATCAGATGCACACATCTGAAATACATTAGCTTTCAGGACAGCAGAGTTCCTTCATCATGTGAGAAATGGTAATATGGGAATCTGAAAACGTTCACAAACAGTACTAGAAACTGTAGTGTGCCAATATAGTAAGCTGGCTGTTTCTGAATAAAACTACTGGAATTTTCTTTTTGCTCCTCAGCAGCAAAGCACCTACTCAACTAACTGATTAATTTAAGGGAATCAAATCACACAGGTGTGATTTTTTTTTCCTAGATGTCAGCCAACTGGATCTACAGTAGAAAAAAATAATATACTAGAAGAACAAAAGAATACACAACGAACTGATACACAACTGTGTACACTTTGCACAAAAAAACAATACATTTATTCAAGTGTTCTCCAGCACAAGTACATGAGAAAGGAGCATTTTGGGCATTGGAAATGGGGTGGAGGTTGACTGCTACATCTGCTGCACGTACTGACCTTTCCATAAACAGCTATGTCACGAGCAATACACAGTAATACAATATTCACTGAAATACAACCTTCAGTGAAATCTCTTAACTTTGAAATGCACATTGTCAATAAATATTATCAAAGTTATAATGACAGTAAAATGAAGAAATAAAACCAAAAATACTGTTTGCTGCGTGGAATGTGGAAAGAAAATGCACTGCTGCTGGGGATCAAGCAAATACATATGTAACAGTAAAAGTATTAGCAAATTTACTACATTGTCTTCAATATGAATACATGATTCCCACAAATAAGCACCAACTACGGCACTGTCTAGGCTAAAACACATGAAACTGATTTTTTTCTTTTCAAGTACAAAGTTAAAATGCATTTTTCTTTTCTTAAAAGAGTAAAATAATAGTGCTTTTCCTTGACCATGAGAACTTAATAAGTCATTGTCAAGATAGCAGATTTCTTTCAGTATTTCAGAAAAAAAATGTGTAGCACCATATGAATCGTCAACTGCTTCAAGGAAAACTGACGGCTGTGTTTGATCAAGTACTGACAGCAGAAATACGATTCGCATGAACAACTTATAAACAACAAAAAAACATAGATTAACAAAATAAAGCCAAAGGATAAGGAAGGAAATGGAAACAAAGGAAGAAAAAGAAAAGAGGCAAAATTACACCATCAAGCTGCACTGTATTGACTTGTACCTGATTATATGCAGCTACAAGGAGGGGTATGTCCTGGTATAAAAGAAACCCCTTAGGAAATTTTTTTTAAATCAACCAAAAAAAAGGAAAACACAGATGTAAAAAATTCATCAGTCCTTCAGTAAAAAACTGCAGCCTGTCATTTAGTTTTGGATGACCAAAAACATCACTGCATGTTGGCTGGCTATTTGTGCTGCCTATAAGTGACCTGTTAAGTAAGCACCAGGCCTTAGCCCAAGGATGAAAGCTTAAGAAAAAAGCACCATTTTCTGTTATATATTTTTTCTTATTGTACAAACATGATAGAAAAATTACAGTCATGGCAAAAGTCCTTAAAAGTGACTTCTTGAGCATATGAAAACATTACCACATTTTCACAGTCAAGCCACTAAAGACCACCTCGACAACATTAAATGTTGCTCTTTCCTGATTATTTTACAATTCTGCCTCTTGTAAACGGTAAGGCAACATCAGAGCTGATGTTTTCAATCACCTTTTGTAAAAGCACCATTGCAGAAATTGTTGCACAGTAGTACCTTTTTCGAACAACTATCAGTGTATTGTAAATGAGAGGTACTGGCAGCTGATATACTGTTTCTTCGTGATTTCTGGTTGTAGGCACCTGAAGTATTGTATAGTATTTGTATGTAGCTTTGATTTTTTTTTGCTCGAGATAGATACCAGGTATGGTGCTGGTAAGGCAAGGCTCAGCTGGCTGACTTGATGTTGCAGGCTCTGTTCAAATCCAGCTTCTTCTTGGTGCTCCTATCCACCTACACAAGGCAAAATTGTCATTTTCCCAGTGCTGCAAAGGATTGAACAGCCTCATCTCAAGTACAGCTTGAACACAACATAAACAAAAATTACAAAATCACCCATTAAAATAGCTGAAAATTAAAAACATTTAAAAAAATTAAATAGGATAAAAAGGATGACATTTAAAATAATGAAATTAAGTAACATCTAACAGAATGCGACTTTTTTCCTTGGAGTAAATTAATTTCTTTCCTTTCTTTTAATAAGTTCCTTTGTCTTCTTTGTTTTCAAACACAGGCAAAATATTCTTTCAGTGGTGCAAAGAGGTGTCGTATGACAGGAACACTCCAGGATCTTCCGAGAAGTCTTTGTCGGGCAAGGCGGCTCATATTGGAGACATCTGTGTAATGGACTGGGAAACCAAACACCCTGAAGAAAAAGTGAAAAACTTATTTTGTCAACAGCATTACAATGGAGTTTCATTCTAATGAAACCTGGATTGCTTCAGGACTTTAAAAAAAGACCTGTCCATCCATGTACAAATATGTATGCAGTCGTAAATCAATTAATTGATATTAGAGGAGGCATGCAAAATGCTACTTCTGGATGAAACCTAGAAAATTTGATAGAACAAGAACGGTTTGAATTTGCATTAACTTTCAGGACAAGCAGCAGGCCTGGGAGTCAGTTCAGATGAACATAATGGCCTAGTTATTCTAAATATAGAGTTCCCATCACAGTAGATTGAATATTTCATAATCTAAGAGCATCCTGAATGTGTCCATATCTCTGACTCTCACATGTAACCTGATGATAATACGATTTGATAGGAAGTAGTTATCATTCCATTTATTGTATTTTGCAATGATGTGAGCCAAAAACACAATTTTTGCTGTAAGTTGCAATTTACTAATGTACTGTTCTATTGAACAATTGTCATGACAAGTGGATAGAAGGCTTGAAGAGACTTCAAGGTAGGATGGTATGATGAACTGGAAGAACTGAGAAAGCTGAGATTATTCAAAATATTCACCCTTGATCTTTCTGACCCCCCCCCCCCCTTTGCAAACTATCACCCACTTCCAAACTCTCTTTCGTCTCTAAAATCTTTGAATATCTTGTTGCCTCGAAAGTCCATGCCAATCTTTCCTGCAACTTCATGTTTGAATTTCTCCAACCTGACCCTGAAATGGCCCTCTTCATCACAATTTACAGCTGTTACAATGACAGTTGTGAACTATCTTCCTTATCTTCTCTGCAGCCGCTGACACATTCAATCACCTAATTTCCCCCTGATACCTATCATCTTTTGTACAGTTCAGTAGGACTGCACTTGCTTATTTCCACTCATGTATATTCATAGTCAGATCATTCCTAGCAATGACTTCCCATCCTGCACACACTGATTTCTGAAGGATATATCATTGGCCCCTCCTCTTCCCCACCTACATGTCTTGGCAACATCCAAAGACATGGCGTCAGCTTCTGTATGTGTCTTGATGATTCTACCTCTCCATGATCTCTGCAAATCCTTCTTCTGCCTCTGTGTTAACAGGTTGGTTGCTTTTACATCATCTAGTTTTGGATGTGCTTCAATTTCCTCTGATGATCAATTTGTAGTCACTGAGCAAACACTCTGACCTTGTTACTAGCCACCCTATACAGTTCACAGCCCAGACTTCTGATTGATGAGGAAAGATTTTTGCGCAGTTAGTTCATAATTTTGCATATAGATGCTCAGCATGAGGCTGTCCGAGACATTCACTCTACACATGGAAACAACCACTATTCACTGGTGTCACTGCCAGAGAGGGAGGAGTAAGTAGTTGGGGTGGAGCAACTTCTAATTTGATATTTGCAGAGGTGGTGACTTAATTGTGTGTGGCTGTTGGGAATGCTGTAGAGTGAGGAGCAGCACTCTTCTCCTTTACGAAAGATTACACCTCCGAAAATGGGATAGAGCACAATACAAGAAATTATTGGAAGTTGTAATAAAAGCAATGTAATATTTGTGGAGAACTTTAATCTTCATCTAGACTGGACAAGTCAAACTAGCAAAGCTAGTCGAGAAAATTAATTTGTAGAATGCTTTTCATAACAGTCTCCTGGAGCAATACATTGTTGCACCAACAAATGAAAACAACTGATAAAGCTATTTTTGATATAATATTGTGCACAATATGCACAGAATGTGCTGATGTCTCACAGCAGAGCCTGGCCTCCAATTCTCTTGGAACCACCTTGCCACTGGATCAAGGTCCTGCTCAGCCAAGATCATGTGGTAGTCGTAGTTAAAAAAACATTTTGCATAGGCATCTTCCACTCATTAAAATAAAGTTTAGGACCCGGAATGTCAGGGCCCTCATGGTCAACCTCAACAGTAGCAGAATAAGTGCTGCATCAACATCCTAGCTTGGGACTGAGGCATCCTGATGTCAACATTGCCACCCTAAGAGATAAATGATGCGCCTGAGAAGGCCAGCTAAAAGAATGAGGTGGTGGGTACACCTTTTTTCTGGAAAGATGGTCCGTAAGAAGAACGACGCCTCCATGGGGTGAGCTTAACTGTCAAAAATGAGCTTGTCAGGTACCCCAGCAACTCTCTGTGGGATAAGCTAGTGCTCATGACTTGTTGGCTCTTCCTAAAGAGGAATCAGCACTCCACTGTCATCAGGGTACATATTCTTAGATTTGAGACAGCAGATGAGATTAAAGAGGGATTCTACACTGACCTTGAAAATCTGTGGGCGCGATTCTCCCAAACAGGGAGAAATCGTAAGGCTGGCGTCAAAAACGGGCGGGTTTGACGCCAGCCTCCCCCCCCGACCGGGAACCGATTCTGGTCCCCGGTCGGGGCTAGCATCCCGACGCCGTAAACTCCGGCATCACGGGCTTAACGAATTTCGTTAAGCCCGCTTGCCAGAGTTTGCGACGGCTGACGCGGCAAATGCCGCCAGCCGCGCATGCGCGGATTGGAAGACTCCAACCCGCGCATGCGCAGATGACGTCATCGCGCATTTGCGCGAAACCCGCGCCTGCGCGGGCCGGGATGCCCCTCAGCCGCCCCGCGAATGGATACAGCGGGGCGGCGGAAGGACAAAGAGTGCGCGGGAACCGGACCCGCTGCCCGCGATCGGTGCCCACCGATCGCGGGCCCATGGCACCCTTGGCACGGCCGTGGTACTGCCGTGCCAATCGGTGCCATGGTTGCCAAGATCCGAACTTTACGGCCGTTTTTACGAACGGCCAGACCAGGTGTGTAAAAAAACGGCGGCAGCGATTCGTGTCGGGAGTCGGGCGTGGGGGGGGGGGGGGGTAGAATAGCGGGAGGGCGTCAGACTAGCGTGGCCGTAAAAATTTACGACCCCCGCTATTCTCCGCACCGTCGTGAGTGCGGAGAATTGCGCCCTGTAGCCCAACAAGCGACAAACTGATCCTCCGAGATACTTTGATCTCCCAGACAGCTTACCGGTGGACACGCTCCTTGTTGATGTGGAGCCCAAAGTCAAATCAAAAAAGAGAGAAGCAGAGTCGGGAAAGACACAAATCTCTCCAAGACAGGCAAGGAAGGATATCTCCAGTGGAGTCCTCCTCCAAATGAATTGTCTAGAACAGGGGTGGGCAAACTACGGCCCGCGGGCCGCATGCGGCCCGCCAAAGGTATTTCTGCGGCCCTCCAAGTCATTAAAAAAAAAAAATTTCTTTAAAAAAAAATTTTTTTTTTTAAGGTTAATGGGGGGGGGGCTGTTGGGTTACTTACTGGTATAGGGTGGATACGTTGACTTGAGTAGGATGATCATTGTTCGGCACAACGTCGAGGGCCGAAGGGCCTGGTCTGTGCTGTACTGTTCTATGTTCTATATGAGGCGCCCAGAATCATAACCGGGTGAAGTAATTATTTTACTTAATATACTATGCGGCCCTTTGTGAATTGTGAATTTCTGAATGTGGCCCTTGCACGGAAAAGTTTGCCCACCCCTGGTCTAGAACATGACCTTGTCATAACTAACACCCAATTCTACCAGTGAAACATACATAAGACTTTATGGCAACACCCATGGTCCAAACAATTCCACTTGTTTGATTACTTCATTGTTTAAACAAGGGACTGCAGAGGCATCCACATCATCAATGCCCTGACAGGTACTGATGACTGCTGGACCAACCTTCACCTTATCTGATCTCCCACTTTCATCAGCCTGGCCCCCAAACAGTGGCGGCAGCAGGAGCAAGTCTGCAAGTAAATTAACATTGAAGGTCTCAAAGATCCGTCAAAGAGTCACTCTTCACTGCCAACCTCTCACCCTCCAGCCATCAGGAGCTACAGTGTGCCCATAGGACCTGGTTGACCCAAAAGTCTATCTTAACAAGCACCTGCAAAGAATTCCTTGGTCTTTCCAGCAGGAAATATTGTGACTAATTTGATGAAACAACAATAGATACAGGACCTAAATGATCATTAGTACAAAGCTTTCATTGATCGGAAACTTCACAACTCAAGAGAAAAGGAATAGACCTACAGATGGCTGAAGTCAGCAGCACAGCATAAATCCTTCAACAAAAAGAACAAATGGTGTGTCAGAATAGCGCGGGAGATCCAGCAGCTTGCGGACACGAATGACATGCATGCTTTCTTCAGCGCTGTTCCGATCATCTATGTCCCAAGCAGTCAAGGACCCAACCCATTGAGAACCAAGTATGTAGAGGAACTCATTATGGACAATATTTGTCAGTGCTTTTGGAGAGAATGTTTTGAAGCACCTAAGTTCTCCAGCTATTGTGATTCTTTTTTTCTGCTGACAATGTGCGTCTGCCTGCAGGTTTCTCGACGGCGTGGAGGTGATATCATTGGGAGATCCCATTGATAAGCGTGGGAAGAGAGCTGGCCAGCGGCAAACGGTGTGCCGCTGAGAAACACATGGCTGACGGACCAGAGAATCCCAAACTCTGTTTGTCAGACTTGAATGTGCTGAACTCCATTCCTCAATACCCCATCTGGCCTGGTTTTAGCACTATGCAGGTCTGGAACTAAATGGAAAAAGCCATTTGACAGCTAAAAGGCAACAAACCCCCAGGAGCAGAATCCCTGCTGAAATTCCAAAACATGTTGGAGATGCACTCATGGTATGTCCTCACCCTCATATCCTTAATCTGAGAAAAATAGCACAGGCCAGGGGATCTCAGGGATGCTGTGATCATGACTATAGTCAAGAAGGTAAACAAGTCCAATTGGAGTAACTGCAGAGTAGACTCCTGCTGTCTGTAACAGAGCCGATCACTGCAAAGGCCCCCCTCAACCACCTCCGTCCAGTGACCGAGGAACTTCCAGAGTCATAACACAGTTTTCACCCATTAAATGGCACCACAGACCAGATGTTCATTGTGCAGAACATTCAAGAAACGTGCAAGGGGCAGCACCAACAGCTGTACCTGCAGTTTTGACTTTTTCAATTGTAAAGACTTGTATGCTACAGTACTCAATTTGGCTGCCCTCAAATCTGACATCATCTTCTGCCTACTCCATGACAGGCATGGAACCTTCACTTCCTCATTGATAACTGGGCCAAGCAAGGCTGTTTCATTACAATAACCCTCTTTTCCAATTTCTTCATTGCAATACTGCACGCAGGGCTGGCTTGGCTAACCGGGTGGTTGCCTAGGCGTAGTTTGCTGAGGGATAGATAGATAGAGAAATATAGCACAGAACAGGCCCTTCGGCCCACGATGTTGCGCCGAACTTTTGTCCTAGGTTAATCATAGAATTTTGGACACTAAGGGCAATTTTTCATGGCCAATCCACCCAACCTGCACATCTTTGAACTGTGGGAGGAAACTGGAGTACCCGGAGGAAACCCACGCACACACGTGGAGGATGTGCAGACTCCACACAGACAGTGACCCAAGTCGAAATCGAACTTGGGACCCTGGAACTGTGAAGCAACTGTGCTATCCACAATGCTACCTTGCTGTCCTTAAGAAGAAGTTAACCTACACTCCATTATTCTACCCTAATCCATGTACCTATCCAATAGCCGCTTGAAGGTCCCTAACGTTTCCGACTCAACTACTTCCACAGGCAGTGCATTCCATGCCCCCACTACTCTCTGGGTAAAGAACCTACCTCTGACATCCCCTCTATATCTTCCACCATTTATCTTAAATTTATGTCCCCTTGTAATGGTGTGTTCCACCCGGGGAAAAAGTCTCTGACTGTCTACTCTATCTATTCCCCTGATCATCTTATAAACCTCTATCAAGTCGCCCCTCATCCTTCTCCGTTCTAATGAGAAAAGAATGTCAGGCCTAGCACCATCAACCTTTCCTCGTATGACCTACTCTCCATTCCAGGCAACATCCTGGTAAATCTCCTTTGCACCTTTTCCAAATCTTCCACATCCTTCCTAAAATGAGGCGACCAGAACTGCGCACAGTACTCCAAATGTGGCCTGACCAAGGTTTTGTACAGCTGCATCATCACCTCACGGCTCTTAAATTCAATCCCTCTGCTAATGAACGCTAGCACACCATAGGCCTTCTTCACAGCTCTATCCACGTGAGTGGCAACTTTCAAAGATCTATGAACATAGACCCCAAGATCTCTCTGCTACTCCACATTGCCAAGAACCCAACCGTTAACCCTGTATTCCGCATTCATATTTGTCCTTCCAAAATGGACAACCTCACACTTGTCAGGGTTAAACTCCATCTGCCACTTCTCAGCCCAGCTCTGCATTCTATCTATGTCTCTTTGAAGCCGACAACAGCCCTCCTCACTATCCACAACTCCACCAATCTTCGTATCATCTGCAAATTTACTGACCCACCCTTCAACTCCCTCATCCAAGTCGTTAATGAAAATCACAAACAGCAGAGGACCCAGAACTGATCCCTGCGGTACGCCACTGATAACTGGGCTCCAGGCTGAATATGTGCCATCCACCACCACTCTCTGTCTTCTATCGGTTAGCCAGTTTGTTATCCAACTGGCCAAATTTCCCACTATCCCATGCCTCCTTACTTTCTGCACAAGCCTACAATGGGGAACCTTATCAAATGCCTTACTAAAATCCATGTACACTACATCCACTGCTTTACCTTCATCCACATGCTTGGTCACCTCCTCAAAGAAGTCAATAAGACTTGTAAGGCAAGACCTACCCCTCACAAATCCGTGCTGACTATCCCTAATCAAGCAGTGCCTTTCCAGATGCTCAGAAATCCTATCCCTCAGTACCCTTTCCATTACTTTGCCTACCACCGAAGACTAACTGGCCTGTAATTCCCAGGGTTATCCTGATTCCCTTTTTTGAACAGGGACACGACATTCGCCACTCTCCAATCCTCTGGTACCACCCCTGTTGACAGCGAGGACGAAAAGATCATTGCCAACGGCTCTGCAATTTCATTTCTTGCTTCCCATAGAATCCTTGGATATATCCCGTCAGGCCCGGGGGACTTGTCTATCCTCAAGTTTTTCAAAACGCGCAACACATCTTCCTTCCTGACAAGTATCTCCTCGAGCTTATCAGTCTGTTTCACACTGTCATCTCCAACAATATGGCCCCTCTCGTTTGTAAATACTGAAGAAAAATACTTGTTCAAGACCTCTCCTATCTCTTCAGACTCGATACACAATCTCCCGCTACTGTCCTTGATCGGACCTACCCTCGCTCTAGTCATTCTCATATTTCTCACATATGTGTAAAAGGCCTTGGGGTTTTCCTTGATCCTACCTGCCAAAGATTTTTCATGCCCTCTCCTAATCCCTCTAATGCTCTCCTAATCCTTCTCACTAATCCTCAGTGGAGAGGTGGAGCAAGAAAGAAAGAAATTAATAAAAATAAAAACTGGAAAATGTAATTACTAAATTGCCACGTAATTGGAAAAAAATTGGGTACTCTAAATTTAAAAAAGAAAAAAAAGAATTGAACCCGGATCTCTGGCGCTATGAGGCAGCAATGCTAACCACTGTGCCACCGTGCCTCCCTATATGATAGTACATTACAATCTCAATTAGTGCTATTTAACTTCATATTAGCTAACAGTATTTAAGGATGCCTTAACCCACCCAAACAAATGTCCAGAATGAAATAATTAATTTGTTGGGAATGCAGTTCACAAAAATATATTAAATAATCTTAAAGAAGCCAAATATTTCAGCCTTATTTTAGACTGTACTCCAGAAGCAAGTCATACTGAGCAACATTTGTTGACAATCAAATTTTTAGTTGTAGAAGATATTTCAGTTACGGAGCATTTTCTGAGCTATAAACGAGTTTTGATACTATTGGAAATGGATTGTACGATATTGTACTTGATTTCAGAACAGAACGCAAGTTGGACTTACAAAACTGCGGAGGTCAGGGATATAACGGGTCCAATATGAAAGAAAAATCTAAACGGGTTCAGGCACTAATCTTAAAAGAAAATCCATGAGCATTTTATATACCATATGGATGTCATTCCCTGAATTTAGTCATCGGGATAAGTTGCCTGGAGTCAACGTCATTTTTTGGAACTGTCCAACACATATATGCTTTGTTTTCTGCCTCTGCTGCGCGATCGTATATATGGAAAAAAATGTTAAATGTTTCACCTCAAAGTCTTTATGCACAACCCGATGGGAGTGCAGAGTAGAATGTCTCAGAGCTATTAGATTTATTTAATTATTTTAACCCGAGGTGCTTTTTATGAACTTTCAGAAATGCTAGTTTCTGCAAACTCTTATATCATAACTAGAAGATTTCAACTTTTTAGTTCTTATGAGTTTCTGCTATGATATCCTACTCAGAATAAATGCTGCCAGCAAAACTATGCTATGTGCCTCTGTCAAACTGTGTAGCAGTTTCACTGATGAGTAGCGTCACAAATTAACAGTGGCATAGTAGTATTGCCGCTGGACTATGTCATAATATACATCTATGTATATAACGGAGTGCAGACAGGCAGTGATTGACTCGACAACTGATTCCATGATCTGGGATCAGATCGTTTTCTGGGTCCACTCCGATTCTCTTCGCCAGAAGCTCCTGAAAGTCAAGCAGCTCACCCTTACCATCGACATCGAAACGTGCGTTCTCCACGAACATGCTAACAATCGGTACTCCCACATCAGGGCGGCAAAGTTATCCTCCCACGAGGCGGAACAGGTGCACGCTATCACACAAATGCAGGGCCTAAGTATCGACAAGAGTGGCCATTTTGCGCGCTTTTCCCGGGCCCCTGCGCATGCGCACCATGACCGAGGGAACGGCGAGACCGACGACCAGACTGCGCAGGTGCGTACATCGTTCGACCACACTGCGCATGCGTGATGGCGCATGGAATGCGCTGACGTTGGTGTCATGACTTATCAGAATTGTGACTCCGCCCATTTAAAGTGGCAATGTCCGGCAAAATCACTACGGTGTCTTCAGTGTGGCAAGCTTGGCCTCTGCAGATCTGCTCCACTGCCCAGCAGCCAGCGATCCCAGCCGCGCCGCAGAAGCATCCGTTCAATACAGCAGGGTATGCCAGACTCCGACAGCCCAACAGGTCCTGATGCTGAGTGCCTTAAATCCCCATACCGGGTGGGCATCATTATGAAGCATACGCTGCCTTTCTCCAAGATAGTGAAGCACCTCCCGATCCTCAGCGTGGATCCCGACGATGGGTGGTGTGCTGTCCTCACAGTCAACAAGGCTCGCATCCGGTTCAAACTGGCCACCGGCGCATCGGCAAACCTCATCTCGAAATCCGATCTCGACACCATTCACATCAGACCAAGTATTCTTCCACCGGCCTGCCAGCTCCTTCACTACAACAGCAATGCCATAGCTGCCAGTGGCTCATGCCAACGGAGTGTCCAATAAGTCAATTAAAGCGACGCTGCGGTTTGAGATCGTAGGACCTGACAGAGCTTCCCTGCTCGGTGATCGGGCCTGCAAACTCCTGAACCTGGTTCAGCGAGTCCACACCATGTCATCGTCACAGGCAATGGCCTCACCTGATGAAAACTTCCAGGCTGATATTGATGACATCATCACACAGTACCACAGTGTGTTTGACGGAATTGGCACGCTCCCATACCGATACAAAATCCTGCTCAAACCGAACGCCACCCTGTGGTTCAGGCACCCCGTCGGGTGCCGGCACCCCTTAAGGACAGCCTCAAGCAGCAGTTGCAGGACCTCCAGGACCAGGGCATCATATCAAAGGTCACAGAACCCACGGACTGGGTAAGCTCCATGGTCTGTGTCAAGAAGCAGTCAGGGGAGCTTCGAATTTGTATCGACCCCAAGGATCAAAACCGCAACATCATGAGGGAACATTACCCGATACCAAAACGAAAAGAGTTGACCAGCGAGATGGCTCATGCCAAATTCTTTACGAAGCTGGATACCTCAAAGGGGTTCTGGCAAATACGGCTGGACGCATCCAGTCACAAGCTGTGCACATTCAATACCCCGTTCGGTCACTACTGCTACAACTGGAAGCCTTTTGGCATCATCTCTGCTTCAGAGGTATTTCGCCGCATCATGGAACAGATGATGGAGGGTATCGAGGGGATGCGAGTGTATGTTGACGATGTCATAATCTGGTCCACAACTACTCAAGAACACATCGATCGCCTCAAGCAGGTATTCCACAGAATCCATGAGCATGGTCTCCAACTCAACAGGGCCAAGTGCTCGTTCGGTCAGACATCAAATTCCTTGGTGACCACGTCTCGCAGCAAGGCGTGCGGCCAGATGCTGACAAGTTTTCGGCGATCAATGCCATGAAGACCCCAGAGGACAAGAAGGCAGTCCTCTGTTTTTTAGGGATGGTCAACTTCCTCGGGAAGTTCATTCCTAACATGGCGTCCCACACCACAGCCCTCCGCCATTTTGTCAAAAGTCGACGGAATTCCAGTGGCTGCCCGCTCATGAGAAAGAATGGTGTGAGCTGAGGGCAAAAGTCACCACAGCCCCGGTTCTGGAGTTCTTCGACCCAACCAAGGAGACCAAAATATCCACTGACGCGAGCCAGGACGGTATTGGGGCAGTGTTCCTCCAACAGGAAGACTCCTCGTCCTGGGCTCCAGTTGCATACGCCTCCAGAGCCATGACACCCACTGAGCAATGGTACACTCAGATTGAGAGGGAATGCCTGGGCCTCCTAACGCGAATCGACAAGTTTCACGACTATGTTTAAATTGCTATGTTAATATGCCAAAATTCACGGTTGAGACGGACCACAGGCCATTAGTCCACATCATCCAGAAGGATCTAAATTACATGACGCCTCGGTTACAACGAATCCTTCTCAAGCTACGCCGCTATGACTTTGAACTTGTCTACACGCCAGGCAAAGAACTCATTGTTGCAGATGCCCTTTCCAGGTCTATTACCACACCGTGTGAACAAACTGACTTTGTTTGCCAAATCGACGCGCAGGTGCAATTGTGTGCCTCCAACCTTCCGGTCTCTGATGAGAGAGTCATCCAAATTCGTGAGGAAACGGCCAAGGATCCTCTGCTACAGCGAGTGATGCAGCACCTTACAAATGGCTGGCAGAAGGGACAGTGTCCCCAGTTTTACAACGTCAAGGACGACCTGACGGTGGTGGACGGCATCCTATGAAGCTTGATAGGATCGTGATTCCGCAGAGCTTGCGAGCTATGGTGCTTGGCCAACTCCATGAGGGTCACCTGGGGGTCGAGAAATGTCGACGCAGAGCTCGGGAGGCAGTCTATTGGCCGGGCATCAGCCAGGACGTTGCCAACATGGTCCTCAACTGCCCTACATGTCAGAAATGCCAGCTAGCTCAACCCAAAGAAACGTTGCAGCAACATGAGATAGTGACCTCCCCATGGTCCAAAGTCAGTGTCAACCTTTTCCACGCCAAGGGGCGTGACTATGTCCTCGTGGTCGACTACCTCTCCAGTTACCCAGAAGTGGTGAAACTGTCCGACCTCACGTCAAAGGCAGTGATTAAAGCCTGCAAAGAAACGTTCGCCAGTCATGGCATACCGCTCACTGTGATGAGTGACAATGGTCCCTGTTTTTACAGCCAGGAATGGTCTGATTTTGCACGGCTATACAACTTCCGTCACGTAACCTCCAGCCCCCACTACCCGCAGTCAAACGGAAAGGCCGAAAAAGGGGTCCACATCGTCAAGAGATTGCTATGCAAGGCTGCAGACTCAGGCTCTGATTTCAACCTGGCAATGCTGGCATACAGAGCAACCCCGCTGTCCACTGGATTGTCTCCAGCGCAGATGCTCATGAATCGCACTCTGTGAACCACGGTTCCAGCCATCCATGTTCCAGACCTTGACTGCCTCACGGTCATACAAAAGATGCAGGAGCAGCACGGTAGCATGGTGGTTAGCATAAATGCTTCACAGCTCCAGGGTCCCAGGTTCGATTCCCGGCTGGGTCACTGTCTGTGCGGAGTCTGCACGTCCTCCCCGTGTGTGCGTGGGTTTCCTCCGGGTGCTCCGGTTTCCTCCCACAGTCCAAAGATGTGCGGGTTAGGTGGATTGGCCATGCTAAATTGCCCGTAGTGTCCTAAAAAGTAAGGTTAAAGGGGGGGTTGTTGGGTTACGGGTATAGGGTGGATACGTGGGTTTGAGTAGGGTGATCATTGCTCGGCACAACATCGAGGGCCGAAGGGCCTGTTCTGTGCTGTACTGGTCTATGTTCTATGCAGCAGTCTCGAGCCCAATAAAAATCAGCATACGACGCTCATGCCACAGATCTCCCCGAGCTGGTCCCAACTGATCGGGTTCGTGTTCAGCTGCCTGACGGCGGCTGGTCAGCCACAGCTGTGGTGGTCAAGCAAGTGGCCCCGAGATCGTTCCTCGTTTGCATGGCTGATGGCTCCTTCCTACGACGCAACAGATGGGCCCTGTGCAGAGTTCCACGCCCGCCACCTGACCGTGATGCCCTGCCACACACAATGCTTCCTCCGGACGTGCCCTACCACGAGGCCACCGATCTACCAGCAATCCTGCCGACCCCTGTGACCACCGCATTAGTGGCGGTCCTGCCTATCCAAGTGCAGGGGGCCCCTGATCCACCCTTGCAGCGATGAACCAGAATTCGTCACCCACCACAAAGACTAAACTTATTGACTGAACTTTTGCACAATTTTGTTACCTCATCGTTTTGACCTCTGTAAATATCGTATTTACCATTTCATCTGCCCTATATCTGCACTAGCAACACCTTCCTCTGTGTATAAGTTCACTGTTGTACATTCTGTACGTAGTCACACACATATAAACAAACATACACACACGCACATTAAAATTTATTATCTAAAAAAAAGGGGTCATCTATTATATCTATGTATATAATGGAGTGCAGACAGGCAGTGATTGACACATAGGATGACCAGTAAGCACACAGAACAGAGCAGTCAATCACCAGACAGAACACTACCACTATAAAACCAGAGGACACCAGGGTTCCCGTTCTCTCCGGACCCAGCCTCTGAGACAGTCAGAGTTCGTGAGCTAGTCAGTGCAAACACCATGTGGCAGTCAGTAAGTCTGGTCAGGCTAGCACTAGGTCTCCAGTCAAGTCAGCATAGTATCAACCCACAATTGAACATGTATAGTAGGTAAGACGTTAAATAAAATCGGGTTGCATCTTATCAAGTGTTGGAGGTCTGTCTCTCGCTACACTGCATTAAGTGCAGTCCTCATCGACCCAGCCTGCCCAACACATCAGACTAGTAATCCAGAAACTAGTAATCCAGTGTGCAGGTGAGTGCTCAATTTTCCTTGCACTGCAGCTCATAGGAACCCCTGCTGGCCTCTGGATGCAACTGCAGAAGTATCAAAGCTGTGTTGAGGCTCATTTCTCAAGGGGCTAGTTTAGCACACTGGGCTAAATAGCTGGCTTTTAAAGCAGACCAAGGCAGGCCAGCAGCACGGTTCAATTCCCGTACCAGCCTCCCCGAACAGGTGCCGGAATGTGGAGACCCGGGGCTTTTCACAGTAACTTCATTTGAAGCCTACTTGTGACAATAAGCGATTTTCATTTTATTTCAGAGACCCAGAGTCATGCTCTGGGGACCCAGGTTCAATCCCGCCACAGCATTTGATGACATTTGAATTCAATAAAAACATCTTAACATGGGCATGAAACCATTGTCGATTGTCGTAAAAACCCATCTGGTTCACCAATGTCCTTTAGGGAAGGAAATCTGTCGTCTTTACCTGGCCTGGCCTACATGTGGGATTCCAGATCCACAGCAATGTGGCTGACTCTTAAATGCCCTCGGGGATGGGCAATAAATGCTGACCCAGCCAGTGACACCCACATCCCATGAACGAATAATAAAAAGAAACTTAACCTATTATTATGCAAATGATTATGAAAAGGCACCACTAACATCTGCAAAAGAATTAGCTGCAGAGCTAGATGCGGAGCCCCTTTTGAAAAGTAGAAGGGGAATGTTCAAGAAAAAGTAATTTGAATATGAGTATTGATGATGTTCCTGATGCAGAAAATCCTGAAAGCCTGTTCAGAAATCATGGGTATAATGTTATAGTAGGCCCAGCCACAAGTCTTTATCAGAAAGAATCCAACAGTTACAAAACTTCAATAACCCATGGTGATTTTTATGGAACCTAAAGCATTTACCAGGTGAAAATGAACTATCGGGTGCGTGTCAAAGGTCAGAGGATAAGTTAAGTTACCAATAAAGTAGTGATATTAATGGCTGCAACTTACTGAGTGCATTAGAAATTGCAAATGCAATATTTCCTAAAGGTGAAAATGACCTAAATACAAGCAGTTTGACTGGGTGTGGAGTGCGAGGTGTGGACGGATGGGTGTGTGGCGTGATGAAGACAAAGGGGGCAATGTGGAAGAAGGGGTGTACAAGGAGTTGGGAAGCAAAGGTGAGGGTTCACAATGACAGGCAGAGGGGCAAACACCTGACCGACAAAGACGAACAATGGAAGGCAGAGGGAAGACCGAGGGGAGGGAAACTGGACCCCGACAAGCCTGCATGCATGAAAGTTCACAAACAAGGGGTCAAAGAGATTTCACATTATTGACTGGAAGAGGATACACAAAAACAACAGATGCAGTGGGTAATGGTCCAATTGGGCATGGGTACCTCACAGGTGATGGACTCGGGGGAGGATGGTTGGAACAAAGAACAGATTTCTTCTTGAGGTTGCTGACCGTTTCCCTCTGGGTTGCTGACATCCTGCATGGATTGATGAAAACAGGTGGGCTGGAGAGACTGATGTGAGTGTGTTGGACTGGTATTTAAATATGGTGGCAGGGCCTTATCACTCACCTGTCCATAATTAATGAGGTTCCAAGCACAGTATCTGGCGTGAGATCCAGCTGCCGGAGTCGCCCACCACCGCATTTCGTCTCAAAATAGGAGAATTACACCCACCTCCTCCTGCTTCTATTTGCTATGTTTCTATTACCCGTGCCTCGGAGACCCTGAACGAGCGCTGGTTAATACTGGTCTCCACACTGGGAAACACCGGGCCAAACGCGTTTGATAAAGGACTCTGTTAGATTTCTGTTAAGTTGCGCTCTAACAATTCAGATTTTGTACTTATAACAAGACTAACTATGAAGTGCATTGGAAGAAATTGACTGTAATGCAGTTGGAACAAATTGTTAGCTGGATAATCTCGATACCAGCAGTAAAATCTGGTCATTTCTGAAATAAGATTGTCAGAATGTGAAATGCATCAAAATACCATACATGAGTTAATTGAGGTATTTCAAAAGGAAATAGGAACACACATGGGAAACAAGCACATTAAGGGATTTAGGAGGGAAATTGTGATTCAAAAGTAAAAGAGCTAGATATCTCATCGTGTGCTACAGCAATAGTGTGATGGGCTTGCTACCTTCACTCCACCATGATCATGAAGTTAGCTTCCAGTAGGTCTTCCTTGCATCATTAAAGGAAAGGTGGCCACATTTAAGGGAATAGAGGCATCCCAAAGACGGAAATGGTGATTTTTGTTTTAATATTTGGACTGGGTTGCACCTCTATTGGATCCTCAGGGAAGGATGAGATGCTCACGGCTGGACCCACTCCTTCCAAGTGGGGCATGCCTTGGCCTTTTGCTGCTGCCCTGGGAACTGTCGCTCCTTCCTTGCAGTCTTGGGATGAGCAGGCTGAAAGCAGGGAAACTAATCATTGTGCCTGGCTCGAACGCTCTACTGTCCACTTCTTGTAGTCTTTGCTTCTTGGTTAGTGGAATGAAAATTTAGCTTGGGATGGAGATAAGGCAGTAGAATGGCCTCCTTCTGCACTGTAAATTCTATGTAAATTCTATTTCCCTGACCAACTTTCCACCAACATACTGAACAAATTCAGGCAGATTGAAATCCAATTCAAAAAGCTATTATGATCAACAACATGCACAGTCAGCTCAGTGGGCCGATTTCCTTATGTAATATTGGTTTGAAATATTTACTGGAGATATTCAAATATCAAACAGAATATACATGCTAACTATGGCTCACAGGTCATATGACTGGACTGACCACAATGGTGCACTTTATAATCTACGAGCTGTGTGTGAATGTGCCAAAGTTCAGGATTTCAGAAATTGCTTGATAACTAGTTGAAGCAAATGAGGAAAATATTGCATAAATGTGCATAAAGTCAGTTTAAAAATAATTTTGGTCATATTAAAAAGACAATACATGATATATAATACAAAGGGGAATAACAGAGAGTATTATCCATTTTATAAATCCTGGTCTGCTTAGGACTCATTTTATACACTCAAAGAGAGGATCCATCTCTCATGTGATTGCTCTGTGATGCTGTCCAACAAAAGAACATTTTTATTAAACCATGCCTCATCTATGCTCAATTGTGCTATGTATTGATGATGAGAGGCTGACATTCGATCAGTAGTTGGAATAGGATTAGATATGAGAAAAACAAACATACCGTTCCATTTCAGTGCACCAGAGAATGTCTTCCTTTTCATTCATTAGGACTGGGAAATGCTGGTCTTTGCCCTGCTTGACAGAATTAGATCTAGTGGTGATGGTTCGCACTTTGTTGAACTAAAAGAAAAAAGTTATGCTTAAGACCAAAAAGAATCAAAACGACAATAAAATCCCAAACCAATGAAACTAAAATAAGTTTTAATTTGACAAAGGATTACTGAGGAACTATAATACATATGCACGTATGGTTTCATTTATATTTCACCTTGTGACATGATCTCAAAGTTTTGTGTTCCACACGCAAATAGAAAGTAAGTTCAGCAGATTCATTATTTCTGGATTGGAGCACATTGTTAAATAAAGATGCAAGACTCGTTTGGAATATCATGACTGACAATCAATTCTCGTTGGTGGGAAAAGGACTATGCTTTCAATAATAGGTTTGGTGATCTATAGCTTTGAAAACAATGGTACATTATACATAACAATAATTAATAGAACCATGTAATTAGATTAATGGTTAGCATTGGGTAGCTTTACTAATAGGCAGGGATTGGATCCTTTTTATGCAGCAAAGACAAATTTGGAAAATGTAATCATGGCTTACTGGAAGTAGGTTTTAGGTCATCTTAAACCTTTGATCCAATCAGAACAAATAATGAAATATGACACAAATATTATGTGTTTGTGATCCAAAGGTGTCAAAAGTTAAGCTCAGATTCTGTTAGACCAACTTTCTAACTGAGTCACTGACCTGATTAATACTATACTCCTGTATGCTTCACCCGATGCACGGTGTGTATGTATTTACATTATGGACATTGTGTTTTCTTTTCATGTACCAAATGATCTGTTTGAGTATCTTGCAGAAAAATACTTTTCACTGTACCTCGGTACATGTGACAATAAACAAATCCATCCACCCATCAAGTGCACAACCCAACTTGTGACCTAGTGTGCGGAGTCCATGGATGTGGGAGAGGCAAAAAAGTAGAATCTGAAAAATTCGTGGAGAATCTTTTTTTCATATTTTTACAATTCCTATATGTGAGAATTTATATTTAGAGAAAGCACACTGTTAGTATGCTTGCTGCACACGAAGAAATCAAAATCATGGACATTTTCAAGAATCTATTTTATCTGCGATAATTGTTGCTGTCTGTGGTTGCAGTTGCCAAACATTTATTAGCTTCCTTCCCACGGTGGAACATTTTAACTGCTAACTCAACAATGAAGAGCTCCAGGTATTTGAGTATTGAATGTACATAGGTACATATAGAATATACAGTGCAGAAGGAGGCCATTTGGCCCATCGAGTCTGCACCGACCCACTTAAGCCCTCACTTCCACCCTATCCCCGTAACCCAATAACCCCGCTAACATTTTTGGTCACTCAGGGCAATTTATCATGGCCAATCCACCTAACCTGCACGTCTTTGGACTGTGGGAGGAAACCGGAGCACCCGGAGGAAACCCACGCAGACATAGGGAGAACATGCAGACTCCGCACAGACAGTGACCCAGTGTGGAATCGAACCTGGGACCCTGGCGCTGTGAAGCCACAGTGCTAGCCACTTGCGCTACCATGCTGTCCCCCAAAACAAAAATTACATTTGGAATGGAACTGCAAATTTACAAGAACAAAACAAACTAGTCTGGCCAACAGACAACATGGGAACCTATT
This sequence comes from Scyliorhinus canicula, assembly GCF_902713615.1. Taxonomy (NCBI): domain Eukaryota; kingdom Metazoa; phylum Chordata; class Chondrichthyes; order Carcharhiniformes; family Scyliorhinidae; genus Scyliorhinus; species Scyliorhinus canicula. The sequence goes on along the minus strand of NC_052151.1, from coordinate 126,678,344 downwards.
TGTCAATGGCATGGTCTCAACTGCTATGGGTGAAGCCAAGTGCACAGAGTACACAATAGCAACAGGCGTACAGTCACTGATGCCCTGGACATGAGGAAAATCAGCGAGTGCTGCAAGCCCCAAAGCTTTCTCATGTTGACTGCTGAGGTCAGTTCGGGAGGATGATGATGTGGAGATACCGGCGTTGGACTGGGGTGAGCACAGTAAGAAGTCTTACAACACCAGGTTAAAGTCCAACAGGTTTGTTTCAAGCACTAGCTTTCGGAGCGCTGTTCATTCACCTGCTCATCAGCAGGTCATTCACCTGAGGAAGGAGCAGTGCTCCGAAGCTAGTGTTTGAAACAAACCTGTTGGACTTTAACCTGGCATTGTAAGACTTCTTACCTGGAGGTTGATGTACTGGTTCGCTCAGGCGAACAGGATATTGGTGAATTGCTCAATACAGCTTAGCATGATTGCCTGGGAGGTATGGTTAATAAATGTTGTGGCAGACTAGAGAGACACGATCGTAAAGAAGTTAAGCACTGTGGTGGTTTTGAGAGCCACTGCCAAAACATAGTTCCTGGTCCAGCAGGCAGAGGTCCCGTTGCAGGAATTTACATAGGCCTGCCTGGAGCATTGTAGCCGTCTGATGCACTGATTTTCAGATATATCCAAGAAACTACCTTTTTGTTGTAAACCCCAATGCTGAGACCAAGTGCAGCTCCCAAGTCCGCTCTCACTGGTGCAACTGATTGCACAATCCTCCTGGAGGTAGCCTCCTAATTAGCCACCATTGCCCAATCAGAAGGCCAGGATGTCTGGAAGCGTAGCAGCCACATAGGGTAAGGTAGTCGCTATTGAGACAAGTCGGGAACTGGTGTGTACATGCAGTTAAAATTATTTGGGGAGAAGCGAAGGAAAGAAACCCCTCCGAGTGCATTGTTCAAGCTGTGGGCGCGGGCTTTCCTGCCTGCAGCTGACCCCCACCACCCATTGGGACTCAAAGCTTCTGGCTTCAGTGGCCCCCAGCTTGCTGCAAGGAGGCTGACTCCATGGAAAAGGCAGTCCCTGCAGGCAGCGAGAGGCCACTCCACCTGATCACCCACAAAATTAGACCCAAATGTGTCCGTAATCAGCTTAATTGGCTGCCTTCTTTCCTGGTACAGGCAGCTGGTCTGATCCCCGCCCACGCATGAGAAACATCCCTGTAGTGAATCAGGAAGCTGTCCCAACATAACACCCCTCACTTCCTGGATCCACATCGGCATACAGGCTTCTTTCAACAATTTCTTCATCTAATGACTCTGATGAGAACTGCACCAGTGATAAGCAGTCAAAGCTTATCAAAGGTAAGTAAGGCAAATAAATGTGAGTAAAAAGCAATATGGAAGATGGAAAAGTCTAGCGGAAATCAGAAAACACGATGGTACTCAGATCCTTAGATCCAGTTACCTTAATGTTGAAATGAAATATTGAAATGTTGGGCAGGGAGGATGAAAATGGTCCATTATATTTCCGCATCCTGGAGAATTGCACTTCCATTTGTCACGCCATGCAGGTGACCTTCATAGTGATGGTCTGGTAACATGCTAAATTGAATAATCTTCTCACTTTAAATTCTCATTCTCCTGACTAGCAGTTAAATTGAGACACACAGTCAAATTTATAAAGAATTTCTTCTTGAGAATGAATACATTTAGTGTTGGATTCATGGACAAGTTCCCATCTATATAGTGATTAATAGTAGAATTTTAATCTCCCAATTTTTGATTATTCTATGAAACACAACATTTGCAATAAATTGGTACGAAGAGCAATTCCCTGTATGAATGATCTTAACGACATTAACAATGATTATTAAATCTCCTTGTGGCTTAGTTTAATTAGTAGACTTTTTGCTACCGAATCAAAGTTTTTAGGTCAAGCTGTCATTCGGGTTTTTACACACCCTGGATGCTCCAATGCAAAACCGAAGGCTTGTTATTTTGTAAGTGATGGTGTCCTTTACATGAGGCTACTAAACCAAGGTCGAATGTGCCTATTCTAGTAGTTCAGTGACTATTAAAGATCCAAGATCCGCAAATGATTTTCTGAATATCCTGGCCAATGTTCCTCCCTAAACTGACAGCACAGATTAACTGATTAGCAAACCACAATGTTTCCAGCTCATGCTGTATGTAAAATGACTGTGTCATTTAGCTCATAGGACAGGAATTAACATGCTTCAAAGCAATCTTTTGTCAAGGGTATGGTGACATTTTTGAAATTAACCACAAGTGTTATATATACAAACCCGTTATCATGTGGATAGGCAAGAAAAAAGTCAGCGGGCTCAATTTAAAAAATTTTTTAGTGTACCCAATTCATTTTTTCCAATTAAGGGCAATTTAGCATGGCCATTCCACCGACTCTGCATATCTTTGGGTTGTGGGGGCGAAACCCATGCAAACACGGGGAGAATGTGCAAACTCCACATGGACAGTGACCCAGAGCCGGGATCGAACCTGGGAACTCGGCGCGTGAGGCAGCAATGCTAACCACTGCGCCGCCGTGCTGCCCAGTGGGCTCAATTTAACAGAAAAGTTCGAAGGATGTGATCTAATGGCCATACTCTGCCAGAAAAGCAGCTCACTGTGGTCAAGCATGGCCGGTAAAAGCCTGGAGACCCTGCTCCTGGAATCTACCCAGACTGCAATGCCTCGTGAGATCCAACGCGATCTCGTGAAACATTGCAATGTAAATGGCACCCATTGTAGGCAGGATCACTTTCTGATAAATCTGCATATTAGTGTGAGACAGTTAGTCTCACTCTAATGTGCAGATACTCGAGGTACCCGAGACTTTGGGATTCAGCCCGGTCACCCCAGAGACCTTGGGCAAGCGCCATTCAGCACTGGCCCCCAAAATGGGGACCAGATGGAATAGCACTCGTGGAGGTCTCCCATGGGATCAGAGGTTCTCAGCTGCGTGCTCTTTGGGAAAGGTGATGCCTGGCACTGCTGGTGCCACCTGGGCACCCTGGCAATGCCAGCCTGGCACCCTGGCAGTGCCACCTTGGTGCCAGCCTGGCACTGCCAATGTGACCTGGTGGCATTGCCAGCTGACATGGGCACTACAGAATGCCACGCTGACACTGCCATGGTGTCAAGCTGGCAGTTGTTGCGCATGTGCGACCAGGCCGTGGGGGCTGCTGGAGAAGGCCGAGGTGGGTGCGGGGGAGGGCCTGGGACCCTCCCATAGTGTATTTGGGCTGGGGGGCTCGGGGAGGTCAGGGATCACTTCGGTGGCCTCGTCATTTAAAAATGGCGTCCTGATCTCTCGCGATCTGTAGCCTTGGCTGCCGTTCCCCGTTGAGGCCCCTTATACAATGCAAGTCGTATTGAATAGCCATGTGTTTCTCGGCACTGGTTAATGGGATGAGGGGATGGGCAATGGGGAGATGGGGTGAGCTGATGGACAAAGCCCCGTCTTATCAGGAGTGGGCGAGGATGGAGGTCTCCCTGGTTTTCTGGGCCCTCACCACCGCCTGTCCTCCATCCTCCTGCTGCTCCCGCAGTGCCTTCTGTGGCACATGCTGTCCATTTCCTTGAATTACCAACGACACCTGTACACTTTCGGCCGTTGCTGGTATTCCCCACTGGGTTTCTCCTTGGCCTGACGGGCAGCTGGTCTGCAAGGTGTGTGGCAGCATCCTGCACATGGGGTGCCGCCTCCAGCACTGGAGTCAACACTGCTGCCTTCTCTGCATCTGGCTGCCTGGGCTGCCACCAGCACCGTGAGGGCTACCACTGTGGGGTCAACAACACCATCTACCTTGATTGCTGTAAGGAATTGAAGAGAGACTGACAATCAGTTAGGGCCTCTGCCCCAGGACCCTCACATCTCCCTGGCCTCTCCCGACACTTACTTGTCCCGCCTTCTCTCAGAGTGCCATCCAGCTAGCCAGCTGTACTGGATGATGCCCTCGGCCCAGCAGGAACCCCTAAGCCACAAACCCCTGCCGGGAACATTAGGGAGACCGTGCTCGGTGCCCTCCCCTGATCCACACGCTCACCCTCTGGTTGCGAGAATAACCCAGTGCCAGCTCGAGAGAGTTTGACTGTTGGCTGTTGCTTATATGGTGCTGATGCCTCTAGTGTATTGGCAAAGTGTTCAGGCCTCACAGTTTGATTGGAATGTGAGGCAATAACACTAAGCTGAGACATGGCACGTGTACGCATGAGAATGCACTTGGGAATATTTTTTTAATTAGACGGTCAACAGGATACAAAAGTGCTCTCATAACTAACAATGCCAATTCCTTGTTAGCAATAGCCTTCAGCTGTGCAGCCAGAGGCTGCTCACAGCCAAAGAGCGTTAAAGTGACATTCAGCATGCAACCACAGAGCTTTGTCTCGGAAATGTTTGGTACGGCAGACAGGCTGTATTTGCCCCAGTTATGGGTATGCACAATATTAGAGGATGGGCCTGTAGGCTCAGCGAATGCTGAGCCCCTCACACCCCAACCGATGGGTGATCCCCGACCTGTGACTTTCAGGCCCGTCCCCTTGAGGGACTACCCCACTACATCCCCAGAGCACTGGGCAGCTGCTCCAGTGTCCTTGGACTGCATGCCGGGGATTGGAAATAGCTACTCAGGTCCCCTCAGCAGTCATTGTGCTAGCTTCCGGTTTTTAAATAGAAGCGTTAATGGCGCCCGCGCGACCTCTTGCTGGGGAGCCGCATAGCTCCCGGGGCGGCCATTAGATTGGGCTTCCACCTTGTTAATGAGATGGAGATTGCTCTTAATTGGTCTCAATTGGTGACTCACCACATCTGGGCAGGATCCGGAGCCTGCTGATGGGAGCGGGCCGGTTAGATCACGAACCGGTTTGCGCCTGGCACAGATCCCAATTTCAACCTCTTCCGCAATTTGACCGGCACTCCCGGATCCGTTAGAATCGTACCCTCTATATTCCATGACAGTTTGTCTCTTTAATCCTTCCTGTTGCATGATTCAAATAGAAGAAATGTTGCTAATAAACCTTTGGAGCTTGAAGCATGTTTGAGCCACCCTAACTAAAAATGAACAGCCTAGATTTGACAACCAGAGTTATTTTAACAATTAAATATAAATAGGCTGATGCCAGTGATAAAAATAATGCTGATTGGAATTTCTAGGTTAATTAAATATGAAACAAAGGTATAGTTTAAACACTTTGGCTGATAGTGAGGAAAACATACAGGTATTGGGCAACTTAATAAAACATTTAAAATGTACATTGAAAGCTTATTTCAAAATGGTGTGTGATCTTGGTAGACCACGGCCCGGGATTCTCCCCTACCCGGTGGGGCGGGGGGTCCCGGCGTGATGGAGTGGCGTGAACCACTCCGGCGTTGGACCGCCCCAAAGGTGCGGAAGCCTCTGCACCTTTAGGGGCCAAGCCCTCACATTGAAAGACTAGGCCCGCGCCGGAGTGGTTGGCGCTCCAGCGGGAACGGCCTTTGGTGCCACGCCAGCCGGGGCCGAAGGGACTTCGCCGGAGCGTCAGCGGCTGCTGACGTCATCCCCACGCATGCACAGGAGAGGGGATCGCTTCCGCCTCCGCCATGGTGAAGACCATGGCGAACGCGGAAGGAAAAGAGTGCTCCCACAGCACAGGCCATGCCACCGTGGGGGCAACCCCCCCCCCTCCCGGAGCCAGATCGCCCTGCGCCCCCCCAGGACCACGCCCGCGCCGCCTGCTCCCGCCGGTAAGGTAGGCGGTTTGATCCACGCTGGCGGGAGAGGCTTGACAGCGGCGGGACTTCGGCCCATCGCGGGCCGGAGAATCGCCGGGGGGGGGGGGGGGGGGGGGGGGGGGGGGGGGCGCCGACCAGCACGATTCCCGCCCCCGCCGAATCTCTGGTGGTGGAGAAGTCGGGACACGGCGGGGGTGGGATTAACGCCGGACCCCGGCGATTCTCCAACCCGGCGGGGGGGGGTCAGAGAATCCCGCCCCACGTCTTTGTGAGCACTGTTTTAATTATCTCCTTCAAATGGATGGTCATGTTCTGAGAGGGTTCAGCAGAGGAGTACAAGATGAAATAGCAGCTTGCAGACTATGCGTAATCGAGGGTTGTTCTTTTTCCCTTGATAATGAATACATTTAGTGCTGGGTTCAGTGACAAGTTCCCACCCATTTAGTGATTAATATTACAATTTTAATTTCCCAACTTTTGGATTGGAATGAGGAACAGTTCCCTGTCTAAACAATTTTGATAGGCCTGATATAAACAATGATTAAGTTTTAAGGCTATGTTTGGATTATATAAGTTTGAAATAGCCAAGTTTTGTTCTGGTGTACATAAAATTCCAGATCCAGAGACTATAGATTCAAGTTGAGGAAAATAAAAATTAAATTAGCAGATAATACAGAATTTTGTATGGGGTGATATTTGTGGAATTGGATGAATTGTAGTTTGAAACTGGGAAGTTTGGTATCATATAGGATTTATGGCAATGAGTCATAGGAAAGAAAGGGGTTAATCACTTATGTTAGATATGTGGGTGAATGATCGTCTCTGACCTAAAATGAGTTACTATGACATTGTAGTTTAATTGCTCACAGCGGCAGCAGACAGTGAGCAGATTCTAGTGAAGCTCACGGCAGCGGGAAATGAGGCCGGCGGTGGCACTTAATTGTGTGGGAGGCGAAATGTCAATTTCCTGATGACGGGATAAATGTTGGGAAGTAAACTGGATTAAAGTCGGATTGTGGTTTCTAACGGCAAGAGTCAGCAACCTATTTTTAGTTTGTCATGCATATTTATTATTGCACATGAACAAAGAACAAAGAAAGGTACAGCACAGAAACAGGCCCTTCGGCCCTCCAAACCTGTGCCGACCATGCTGCCCATCTAACCTAAAACCTTCTACACTTCCAGGGTCCGTATCCCTCTAATCCCATCCTGTTCATGTATTTGTCAAGACACCCCTTAAAGATACTACCATACTCACTTCCACTACCGCCTCTGGCAGCGAGTTCCAGGCACCCACTACCCTCTGTGTAAAAATAAAATCCCTCGCACATCTTCTCCAAGGTTTCCTCTAATCAGCAGTTGTCTTTTCATAGAATTTTTTTAATCATAGAATTTACACTGCTGGAGGAGACAACTCAGCCCATCGAGTCTGCACCAGCCCTTGGAAAGAGACCCTTACCCAAGCCCACATCTACATCCTGTCCCCGTAACCCCACTAAACATTTTTGGACCCTAAGGGCAATTTAGCATAGCCAATCCACCTAACCTGCACATCTTTGGACTGTGGGAGGAAACTGGAGCACCCGGAGGAAACCCACGCAGACATGGGGAGAACGTGCAGACTCCGCACAGACAGTGCCCCATGCCGGGAATCAAACCTGGGACCCTGGAACTGTGAAGCAACTGTGCTAACCACTATGCTACCATGCTGCCTCACAGCATTTTCTGTGCGATGCTGTGAGAAGATTTGAGTTTCCCTTCCCTTGGCAATCGGATCACATGGATATTTCTCCAAACTGAGCTATTTGTCATGACTTCACCACCCCGCTTTTCAGAATGTTTCTGTTTCACCTTAAGTTAAAGGCGATGTTTCAAAACACAACCATTCTGTACGGCTCAAGAACTGTTGAGGCTTATTCCTTCAGAATTTTTTTTGAAAATCGTTTTATTGGCATTTTCCGCATTTGCCACCAGTTATATACATTTTTCGCTGCGTTAGTTTATTGCATTATACAGAAAAGTTTATCATGTCCTTCCCTTAATTTACTCTATGTGCATTTTGCCACCCTCTGGCTTAGCCTGTGGTTATTCCTTCAGAATTGAATTAATGTTACAAGTCTAAAAGAAAAAGTACATTTTTCTTTTTTTTTTCCTGTTTCTTAACATTTTCTCTTCATCCTGTCTTTCACTCCCTCCATTTATTTCACTTTCTATACATGATTTACAAATAATTATTTAACAACATTTTCCATAATTTGTCAGTGTCCCCCTCTGCCTGAAACCTGGTGTGTATCTCTCCAGATGCACAGCCGGGTTTTCAGACCAGTCAAACAAAAATTTGGGGCGCGGTTTACACATCCTGTCTTTCATTCCCTCCATTTATTTCACTTTCTATACATGATTGACAAATAATTATTTAACAGAATTTTTCCATAATTTGTCAGTGTCCCCCTCTGCCTGAAACCTGGTGTGTATCTCTCCAGATGCACAGTCGGGTTTTCAGACCAGTCAAACAAAACTTTGGGGCGTGGTTTACGCTATCAATATGGCAAGGCCTGATGGAGCTGGCAAGGCCTGTTAGAGCTGGCAAGGCCGGCTCCACATACAGGGGAGTCAGCTTTAGAGGACGCCTTGATCAGTGCAGAAATTAAACTCCTCCCCCACCCCCATTGGACATGGAAGACGCACCCGACTAGCATCTGGACGATCCCCCACCACAAAGGTATCGGGTGCTCTCCCCAGCCCCTCCCCCCCCACACCGCAAAGTTATCGGCCGCTCTCCCCAGCCCTCCCCCCACCACAGAGGTATCGGGGACTCTCCATCCCCCTCCCCTCCCAACTGCACAGATATCAGTCCTGTATCAGGACAGTGCCCACCTGTGCTAAAGGGCAGATTCAGGGGGCAGTGAGTGGCGGGGAAAATCGAGAAATGAAATCTTGCCGGCAAGAATCCCATTTCCCAACTCTCGTGTGATTTTGCGGCCACACCGCCGTTTATGCTCATGTCGGGCACAGGTGCAAAATTGCCCCCCTGCTTTCTGGTTTATATTCCCTGGTTTAGCTTGTGTATTGCAGTGAGGGTTCTTGAATCTGATTGGTTGAAGAGCCTGTTGCTTGTCCTGCTCACACATGCCACAGATTCTTTTCGAGGGCAAAGTGTTGGAATAGATCTTTAAATACAGCAAATTGCCACTCAAAAGCTTGTGGAATGAGCACTAATCCTTCGCTTCTGACAATAAAATCCGAGGTCCAGATTTTCCAACCCGGATTGGGTTCAGCAAGTTGGGAGATTTCCTGGTCGGTAGATTAAATTGTACCTTTGTAATTAAGTCGGCAGCAAACCAGGAACATGTGCCCTCAGATTCACGGCCATTTAAAGGTAGTGTGCAGCCGGTGAGGTAGTCTTCCTCAAGGATTTGGAATGAATTTTGTCGGAACTGCTTTTCTTGTATGGGGAGCTTTATAAACCAGGCGACAGGGGGCTGAGCTATTGCACTGAGTTTGAGAAACAGCTGTCCAGAGAGGACAGTCTATTTGTGGTGACCATAAGGATTGCCAGGAGAGGGGGGGATGCTGGATGACAGAGAGATGGTCAATCTCTGCTGAAAGCAGATAGAGCTATAGATGTTTACAGCATGGAAACAGGCCCTTAGGCCCAGCATGTCCACGCCGCTCAGTTTCTATCACTAAGCTAATCCCACTTGCCCGGATTTGGCCCATATCCCTCCATACCCATCCTGCCCATGTAACTGTCTAACTATTTTTTAAAGGAAAAAAATTGGACCATCTTCTACCACTGCCTCTGGCGTCTCATTCCAAATGCTGACCACCCTCTGTGTGAAACTTTTTCCCATCTGGGGCTGGCTTCTTCGACCCCCCGCTGCCGAAGTCTCCGGCACCAGACATTCGGCGGGGGTGGGAATCGCAGCGTGCCTGTCGGCGGGCCTCCCCCCCCCCCCCCCCCCCCCCCCCGGCGATTCTCCGGGCTGAGATGGGCCGAAGTCCCGCTGCTGTAATGCCTCTCCCACCGGCGTGAATCAAAACACCTCCCTTACCGGCGGGACTGGCGGCACGGGCGGGCTCTGGGGTTCTGGGGGGGGGGGCACGGGGCGATCTGCCCCCACGGTGGCCTGGCCCACGATCGGGGCCCACTGATCGGCGGGCGGGCCCTGACGCTCAGGTGCACGCGCGGACTTCCGCTGGCCGACGAAGTCCCTTCGGCCCCGGCTGCCGTGGCGCCAAAGGCCTTTCCCGCTGGCCGGCGGGGTGCCAACCACTCCGGCGCGGGCCTAGCCCCTCAAGGTTAGGTCGTGGCCCCTAAAGTTGCGGAGAAATCCGCACCTTTGGGGCGGCCCGACACCGGAGTGGTTCACGCCATTCCATCCCGCCGGGTACGGGGAGAATCCCGGCCCTGGTCTCTTTTATATCTCTCCCCTCTGAACTTAAAACTATGCCCTCTGAAAGAGCACCCTACATCTCCTCTTCCCCATCCTTTCCTACTGGGGGATGGTTTAGCACAGGGCTAAATCGCTGGCTTTTAAAGCAGACCAAGGCAGGCCAGCAGCACGGTTCAATTCCCGTACCAGCCTCCCCGAACAGGCGCCGGAATGTGGCGACTAGGGGCTTTTCACAGTAACTTCATTTGAAGCCTACTTGTGACAATAAGCGATATTCATTTCATTTGCATTTCAGCTACCATTCTGCCTGGTCCTCGTTTGTGGAAACCAGTACTGAACAGTACACAACTCGGGTCTCCTGGCGAAACGGGTAGATGCCATATGGCCGTTTCACCTGGCGAAGACAGAGGTAAGTCAGCTTCTAAGCCGACTTCACTTTGCAAGACTGGATCCCACCCAACGTCTTGCGAGATCTGGTTAGATCTTGTGAGGCGTAATGGCTATCGGGAAGACCGGGTGACGCCTACCGATCGTGCCCCACCCCCGTTCGAGCTCAGCACTGCTCATCTCTGGAATCAATCTAGTGAAACTCCTCTGAACTGCCTATAATGCAACTTCATCCCTTCTTAAATAAGGGTCCAAAACTGTATACAGTACTCCATCAATGCCTTGTACAGTTGTAGCAACATTTCCCTACTTTTGCACTTGATTCCTTTTGCAATAAATGCCAAAATTCCATACTCCTTCCCTATTACCTGCTGTACCTGCATGCTAGTTTTCTGTGATTTGAGCACGAGGACACCCAGATCCCTCTGCACTGAATGACACTGAAGTATCTCTCCATTTAGATCATCAGTTGCTGGTTGATTTTTCAAAAAAATTCATCTGCCAAATTCTGGCCCATTCACCTAACTTATCTATATCTATTTGTAGGGTGATGGTTTGCAGCTCCTGGGATAAAGGTGTAGCAGGTAGGGGAGCAAACCAAGTTAAAAATACTCTTCACAGACAGGTAGAATGGTATATGGTTTGCAGGGAGTTGATGTCCGTTTGGGGGGTTGGTTAATACGTGCCTGGGGTTTTGATTACTGTGGCATAATGGCAGAGTTGATGACTTCCTGCCCATTCCCACTGCACAACTGGCTGTGTTCCTCAACTGCACACAGCTAATTGGCTGGCTACCACCTGATTGTGTGCTGCCAGCCATCCCGCCTCCGAGTGGAAATGCCGCTCACTTCCGATCCTGCAGTCAGGAACTCACCACTGCAACACGATTTAGCCCTGTGATGCTACCCATAGTCAAGCAGCTATGAACAACCTTTTGTTATCAACTGTATCTTGCTCTGCCATATCATTAAAAGTCTCGAAAAAAAGTGAAAACATTATACTTAGAGCTGAAGCAGCTTCTTCAGTCTCTGTCCTAACTGATGCCTGGAAAGCAAAAAAATTGAGCAAAAAGGTTGATCTTCATAGTCTGGAATTCTCCGGCAAGCTATCTATTGCTTCATTGATGATTTCGGTGTACATGACACTTCAATATTTCTATAGAGTACTTGCACCGTTTTTGATAAGGAACTCTATATATATATACCTGTGCTGACTCGTGAATTTGTAATGAGGCTCACTTATTTTGATGCAAAATGTAAAAACATTGCATATTCTTTCTTTCTGAAAAAAGGGGCTTCCCGTGTTTTGGTGCTGTGCATTCAAATCTCAAAAAAAAATCCTTGCACTTTTATGCTTTTGAGATACTAAGGTGACAAGTTAACCTCGGTTTAATGTTTAGTTAGTTTCGCAATACTTTTGAACTGACTAGAACTTGAAATAATAAAAATAAAGAAGCAGTTTCCGCTTTAGTATTTAATTGTTTCTTCAACATTACACAACAGCATATCCCTGATGAGGCCTATTGATCATAGTTGATCAAGGATGATGACAGCTTTGACAGAGTCATCCAGACTCGAAACGTTAGCTCCCTTTTCTCTCCACTGATGCTGCCAGACCTGCTGCGATTGTCCAGTATTTTCTACTTTTGTTTCAGATTCCAGCACTTGCAGTAATTTGCTTTTTTTGATCAAGGGTGATGGTGGGTCAGTGGTTAGCACTGGGACTACAGCGCTGAGGACCCGGGTTCGAATCCTGGCCCTGTGTCACTGTCCGTGTGGAGTTTGCACATTCTCCCAGTGTCTGCGTGGGTTTCACCCCCACAACCCAAAGATGTGCAGGTTAGGTGGATTGGCCATGCTAAATTGCCCCTTAATTGGAAAAAAAACATTTGGTTCTGCTAAATTTAGAAAAAAAAAGGGTGATGATGGGTGGCTCGAGGGTCCTTGATCTGGCTGTATGTATGGGAAGCTTTCCACGACTGGCCTGCTTGACAGGATATTTAGGTCTAAAATTCCTCAAGTATTAGTGGCAGACTCTTGCTGTACCTTCAGCAGGAGTCCACTGAAAAAGCCACAAATTCTGCCAGGAACTGGATTTGCTGGCCCCATCCATACCGTAGGACATAGATTGAGAGTTATAGTGTCATTTACCTCACTGATGGAGACCACATTAGACCCATTGGGTAAATGCGCCACCGTAGGGATTTTCTGTTTTGCCGGCAGCCCGGGTGGTTCCCGACGGCATGGGGCTGTCCCACAATGGGAAACCCTGTTGACCAGCTGGTAAAAAGGAGAATCCTGACGACGTGCCACAAGTGGGTCAGAGAAACCCACCCACTGAGTTTATACCTGCTCTCTGTTGTGCAATTTGGTCAGTCCCATTCTCCCGCTCCATCCTTCTCACCCAGCAAGCTTATTTCCTTTAAGAGTCCATCCAATTTAATTTTGATATTATTGATTGTCTCAACTTCTACCAATGCTATGGACAGTGAGTACCAGATCGTCATCACCTTCTATGAAAACACATTTTTGCACCCCCTCCCCACTGCAGCTCTTGCCCAAAATCCTGAATCCATGTCCCATAGTCCTTGTACCAGGAGCTAATGGGAACAGGTTTTCCTTGTCTACCTTATTCAAAACTTTCATAATCTTGTACACCTCTATCAAATCTCCACTCAATCTCCTTTGCTCTAAGGAGGACAAACCCACCTTCTCCAACCTAATCTGGTCGTTAAAATCCCCCATCCCAAGAACCATTTTGGTAAATCTCCCCTGCAACCTTTCAAGGACCCTCACTTCCTTCCTAAAGTGTGGTGACCAGAACTAGAGGGAATACTCTCGTTGTAGCCTAATCAAAGCTTTTTAAAGGTTCAGCATAACTATACTGGGGCAGCAGGGAAGCATGGTGGTTAGCATAAATGCTTCCCAGCTCCAGGGTCCCAGGTTCGATTCCCGGCTGGGTCACTGTCTGTGTGGAGTCTGCACGTCCTCCCCCTGTGTGCGTGGGTTTCCTCCGGGTGCTCCGGTTTCCTCCCACAGTCCAAAGATGTGCAGGTTAGGTGGATTGGACATGCTAAATTGCCCGTAGTGTCCTAATAAAAGTAAAGTTAGGGGGGGTTGTTGGGTTACGGGTATAGGGTGGATACGTGGGTTTGAGTAGGGTGATCATGGCTCGGCACAACATTGAGGGCCGAAGGGCCTGTTCTGTGCTGTACTGTTCTATGACCTATGTATACTGTTGTTGTACTCAGTACCTCTAAAAGATCCTATATGTTTTCCTAACCACTCTCACAATATATCCTACCACCTGTTAAGATCTATGCACATGTACTCGCAGATCTCTCTGTCTCTGCACTTTAAAACTGTCCCATTAATTCAACATTGTCTCCCTTTATCCCTTCTGCCAAAATGCATCTTCTCGTTTACTTCTCTGTTAAAGTCAAAATAACACTTGCCTGCCCATTCTGCTAGCCTATATTATGCTGCAGTCCTCATTGTTTACCAATCCTGCAGGTTTTGTATTATCAGATTTTGAAATTTTACTCTGTATTCCACATCCAAGTCATTTATTTATAACAAAGAAACCAATGGTTCTAGCATTGACTCTTGAGGAACCCCACCCTCTACCATCCTCTCGTCTGAAAAACACCCATTTAACATAGAATCATAGAATTTACACTGCAGAAGGAGGCCATTTGGCCCATCAAGTCTGCACCGGTCCTTGGAAAGAGTACCCTATTTAAGTCCACGCCTCCACCCATTCCCCGTAACCCAGCGCCTAACCTTTTGGACGTTACCTCATCAAAAGAAAAGTCAATTATAGAGAGTAGGCTCTTTTTTAAATAAAAATTCCCATTTAAGGGGTAATTTAGCGTGGCCAATCTACATACCCTGTGCATTTTTGGGTTGGGTGGGTGAGATCCACGCAGACACGGGGAGAATGTGCAAACTCCACACGGACAGTGATCCGTGCCCGAGATCGAACCTGGGTGTTCGGCACCGTGAGGCAGGAATGCTAACCACTGTGTCATCGTGCCGCCAGAGAGGAGGTTCTGAGTGGTCTGGCAGGCTTAAAAGTAGACAAATCTCCAGGGCCAGATAAACTATATCCCAGGCTATTGAGTGAGGCAAGGGAGGAAATAGCAGGGACGCTGGCAATAATTTTCAATTGCTCTCTGGCCACAGGAGAGGTGCTGGAGGACTGGAGGATTGCCAATGTGGTACTGTTATTCAAGAAGGGAGGAAGGGATAAACCAGGAAACAGGCCAGTCAGTCTATCCTCCATGGTGGGGACATTTCTGGAAGTAATTCTGAGAGACAGAATAAATCTGCATTTGGACAGACAGGGATTAATCATGAACAGTCAGCGTGGTTTTGTTAAGGGGAGGTCATGCCTGACCAACTTGGTTAAATTTTTCAAAGAGGTGACCAGGTATGCAGCTGAACAAAATGCATTTGATATAGTCTACTTGGATTTCAGCAAGACTTTTGATAAGGTCCCACATGGGTGACTGATAGTGAAGGTAAGAGCCCATGGGATCCAAGGATGTTTGGCAAATTGGATCCAAAATTAGCTGAGTGGCAGGAAGCAGAGGGTGATGGTCGAGAGGTATTCTTCTGACTGGAAGCCTGTGTCCAGCAGGGTCCCACTGGAATCAGTGCTGGGGCCCTTGCTGTTTGTGGTATATTTAATGGCAGTGGTGCAGTTGTTAGCACTGCTGCTTCACGACTCTGAGGACCCGGGGTCGATCCCGGCCCCAGGTCACTGTCTGTGTGGAGTTTGCACATTCTCCCCTGGTCTCCGTGGGCTCCAGCCCCAAAATCCAAAAGGATGTGCAGGGCAGGTACATTGGCCACGCTAAATTGCCCCTTAATTGGAAAACAATTGCATACTCTAAATTTAAAAAAATTAATAAACAAGGCTAGGAAATACATGATAAATGGCAGGACCCTGGGAAGCACCGAGGATCAGAGTGACCTTGGAGTACATATACACTAGTCCGTTAAGGTAGCAGAGCAGGTGAATTTAGTGGTTAAAAAGGTGTATGGTATACTGATCTTTATTAGCTGAGGCATAGATTTTAAGAGCAGGGAGGTTATGCTGGAGCTGTATAAAGTGTTGGTTAGGCCACAGCTGGGAGTATTGTGCAGTTCTGGAATCCACATTCTCGGAGGGATGTGATAGCACTGGAGAGTGTGCAGAGGAAATTTACCAGGATGTTGCCTGGGCTGGAGAGTTTTAGTTATGAAGAGAGATAGGATAGACTTGGATTGTTTTCCTTGGAGCAGAGGAGACCGAGTCGGGGACATGATTTAGATGCATAAAATTATGAGGGGCACAAATAGAGTAGACAGGTTTCCCCTTGGTGGACGGATCAATAACCCGGTGTCATAGATTTAAGGTAAGGGCAGGAGGTTTAGACGGAATGTGAGGAAAAATGCTTTTACCCGGAGGGTCGTGGGAGTTTGGAACTTGCTGCCTGAAAAGGTGGTGGAAGCAGAGACCCTCATAACATTCGAGGAATATTTAGATGTGCACTTGCGATGGCAAGGCATACAAGGCTATGGGCCAAGTGCTAGGAAATTATATTTGAATAGTTAAGTGGTTGTTTTTGACTGCGCAGACTCAAAGGGCCGAAGGGCCTTTCTGTGCTGTGTGACTCAATGAGATTAGTTAAGCATTATCTGCCTTTTACAAATCTGTGCTGGCTATCCTTAATTTTTTTAAATAAATTTAGATTACCCAATTATTTTTTCCAATTAAGGGGCAATGTAGCATGGCCAATCCACCTACTCTGCACATTTTTGGGTTGTGGGGGCGAAACCCACGCAGACATGGGGAGAATGTGCAAACTCCACACGGACAGTGACCCAGAGCCGGGATCGAACCTGGGACCTCAGCGCCGTGAGGCAGCTGTGCTAACCACTAGGCCACCATGCCGCCCTGGCTATCCTTAATTAACTCAAACCTCCAAGTGCCTGTTGATTTTTTTTCTCTGGCTATTGTCAGATCCATCCACCACTGATGTTAAACTAACCAACCTGTCTTCACACACTTTCTTGAATAAGGGTGTCACATTTGCCACTCTCCAATCCTCTGGCACCTCTCCTTCCCTGTAGCTAGGGATAATTATGGCAAGCCCTTCCACTAACTCTACCCCACTTCCTTTAGCATCTTGGGATGCAAGCCATACAGACTAGGCATTTTATGCACTCATTAAGAATTCTGGCCTTGCCCTGGGCCTCTAAGCATACATCACCCGTTGTCTCTAACAGGACCTATTTCACCTCTGACTACCCCTTTTCTATTTATATGTCATGTCGGTTGATAATTTTTGGGTTACCTCTTCTGATACCTAACATTCTATTCTCATATTCACTTTGCCAGCCTTATTTTCCTCTCCACATCCCCACCCAACCTAATGTATTTGACATCTGCAGGGTTTTTATTAATCCTGCAAATTCTTACTCCAGGAGTTGCTTTCATTTTCCATTTTACACCAGATTCAGCTAACTAGCATGGACAAAAAGGCCTAAATGCCTGAAAAACATCAAAACCATTAAGTCTCAAACAAATTTAGCCCTGAACAAATTTCTTTTCTTAAAACCGGAGGATACCGAGGTCAATTAGAGGTTCAGAAAATTTTGTTGTCAATTCAAAGATCATAGAATTTACAGTGTAGAAGGCACTTCGAGTCTGCACCGATCCTTGGAAAGAGCACGCTACTTAAGCCATACCTCCACCCTATCCCCGTAACCCCACCTACCCTTTTTGGTCACTAAGGGCAATTTAACATGGCCAATTCGTCTAACCTGCACATTTTTGGACTGTGGGAGAAAACCAGAGCACCCGGAGCAAACCCACGAAGACACGGGGAGAACCTGCAGACTTCACACAGTAACCCAAGCCGGGAATCGAACCTAGGGCCCTGGAGCTGTAAAGCAACTGTGCTAACCACTATGCTACCGTGCCACCCTAGTAATAAGGCAGTACATTTCTCTGTAGGCTCTTAAATTATTGACTTCCTTTTGCAATTGTGACAAAGTACGTGTGATGGGTTGTACTTATAAAAACTAGAGAATGTTAGAGGATGTATTTTGATGGTCACAGGCACTCAGGGCTGCCATGGAGGAGGTTCTTATCTACCAGCTTAGCTTCTCCTTTTAAGGCTCAAGTGGTAGGAATCCAATAAATGATAGCTACTTCTGATTGTGGCATACGTTAGATGAAATCAAATGGATGTCAGTAAATTGTTTATAAATTGAAGGTGTCAAATCAATGTTTGAATTATTTTTCCAAGATTATTTTGCAGCTGCAACAACGTTTGGAGTGCATTGACTGGAGCATAACACACTTGTGCAATATGTAAGACTTTCACACATACCAATCAATCAAAAAATCAAAAAATAGCAAATCTCCAGTGATATTGCTGGCCAATAGGAGGATATATTGTTTTATGATTAGGATAATTTTACATGGACTAGGTTTAAGACATAAAATACATGATTAGACAAGACTAACTTATACACACATACTTCAACTGAAAATACAATTGGTGGTATGTCAAATGGACAGCCAACCCAATCCTGTCAGTTTCCACCAGATTGTTTATCTAAAATTTACCTTCTAATTTGGTACCAAGACGGCTAAAGCTTCTGCCATTAATGATAGCCAACAGGAAGAAAGGAGGGGATCGAAGGTGAAAAATGCAGGGTGTGAGTAAGGTGTTGACTGTAGAGATTTGCAGAGCGAAGGGTGAGTGAGCTAGGTAGAGGATTCTAAAATAAATTTGATGAGGGACAAGGAGCCTGCACAGTTCAACAGGATCGGGGTTGACATTTGAGCAAGACTACATGCAAGACAACATGAGGGTAGTATAATTCAGGATGAATTAAAGTAGATGGAAGGTTGCTGAGCACATGGCAAAGACTGAAGATAGCTATGGCATGGATATGGGTTTCAACCGTTATGGGATAAGATAAGGTAGGAGATGAATGATACAGGTACTTTGAATAAGGTCATGAATATGTACGAATGTGGCATTTCAAGCTTCCCGTTGAACAGAATACTGATATTGCACACCACTGAGTTAAACTTTAGCAGCGTAACTTTCCGAATTGCATATGCTATTTCAGGGCATCAACATGAGTCATCATTTTACATCAGACTAAAGTAACATTTAGTACAGGAGGTTCCATACCATTTACTCAGGTATTATTTGAATATCGGTGTCACAACACCCGGTATCATTATATCCGATGATCTCACATCATATTGTCCCCAATGATTGATGGTAGCAAATGTAAACCCGCTAATCAAGAAAGGAAGGAGAGCGAAAACGGAACTATAAGCTAATTGACTTCAGAAAATGAGTAAATCTATTATTAGGACCATGGTAATAAGTCACTTAGATAATCCTATGGGAAGTGTCAACACAGATTGGAACAAACATCATAAATAAGAGGGAGCAAATTAATGTAGTATATCTGGATTTCAAAACAAATAATAATTAAGATGCCAGAAGATAGTTATTACACAAGTTATGGCTTATAAGACTGGCGTGGTTTGAAGATTGGTTAATCGAAAGATTGGTCAGAAAAAGGAAGTAGGAACTAAATGGTTCATTTTTGGCTTGGCAGGTTGTATGAAGCGGGGTAACGAACGGATCAGTGCTATTTCCAATCAATGACTTAGATGAGGGGATTGAGTGCAATGTTTTCAAGTTTACTAATGCTGTAAAGTTGACTGGGAACATTTATAAGTATATTAACTGTGAGGAGGACACAACGAGACTGCCAAGAAATATAGACAGGTAAGTGAGTGGGCAAGAATGCAGCAGATGGAATATAATATGGAGAAGTTGTCCGCATTGTTAGGAAGAATAAGAAAAGCATCATATTGTTTAAAAGGTGAAAGACTGGGAAATGTTAGTATTCAGAAGGACCTTGGTGTTCTCATACAAGGGTCACAAAAAGAAAATCATCTTGCAAAATCTATGCCAATCTCAGGAATATTATCACATAAAATAACAGCTAGAAAAATGAATGTGAGCAAAACCACAAATTCAATCATATACATTCAGATTCTATAAGGACTAATTCCATGCTCCTTGTTCTAGTGGGTAGAGAATTCTGTGAGGTTGCAGACATTCTGGCAATGAATTACTACAGTATTTTGTAGAACTGGCCCTATATTAGAAAGCTATTTAACTGTCAATACATGAATAAACCACATATTGTTTTTATATTTTATGTTTGACCAAAAATACACTTCAAGTAAACTTCAATGGTGAAAATAGCACACAGGAGACAATCACAAACCAGCTTTTCATTGTGTCCAATGCTTGTCACATTTTCAAAACTAGAGTTTTCAAAATCAAATTTCTTTTATCTCTCTTCCATTTTCAGGACACAAAGGGGCATACAGCTGGGCAGCACCCAACAATGTAACATTCAGGCCCTTTCATCCACTGTCAAAATTTGAGCAATCACATGACTTGACTGCCACAAATAGGCAATTGCATCCAAACAAAGGAATGATATCATATGAAGTCATCCCTGTATTTGTGTGCTGCGTAACCCTGAGTGCCAGAGATGTCTGTACAAGCTACTGTCGTGCGAAAACCAGCTCCGTGAATAAATGAAGCAAAGTTTTCTCATCAATTTCATTGGGACAGCCCAGTAATACCATGGTCAGTCCATTTTCTGAGTATCCAGCAGGAGTGGGTACCTCAGTTGCAGGTTTAAGGATGCAGGCATCCCTTCAATACATTCTAATTCGGTCGACCCGAGGATATGAGAAGGAATAAAGGATACATCCGTAATGTGGTAAAATTCTGTCCCATGTCATACTCAACACGCGTCTTAAAAAAATTCCAGGCACTTACCTTACTGTGTTGGAAAAGACAAAAGCTGAGCATTTGCATCCCAAATTGACATTTTGATTAGGAAGCATATAAATACTGTACAAACACTTGTGTCAATGGTCTTTTTTTTTGGCAGAGGATTATTTGGGTATGGGTCAGTGTGTGCCAGGTATTACTATGAATCTAGTCCCCAAATCCAAGTTTATATATGCTTGGTTGGTTTTCTTGTATGTAAGTTTAGATTGGCTCGGTTTACAATTTAGGAAATGGTGTTTTTTTGTGCAAAGGTTGTTCCTGGACTTAAAATTGAACAATTTTGAAGATTAGTTTAGTGAATTGAAGTATCTTGGAATTAAGCCAGAATCAGAGAAGACATTTTCTTAATGGCCAGCTACAGAAAGTGTAGCAAACACTTGTAGTATGCTTATATCTGCAAGTTTAAAATAAAAACACTCTAAAGGGATTTAGCCCATCACTTTGCCTCTCTCACATCGCATACCACTCCCTGCACAAGCGGGCTGCAAAGAGACCAGTTTGTATACCAATCCATAGATCAATTCAGAAGTGAATCAGAAGTGATTGGAAAAGTTCCATTCTTTCTGGGGGCTTCTATCTTAAAGTTGCTGTGTGCTTTTGACTGCACTGCTGAGATTGTGAACTCATAGTATTTTAAAATTCTGAAATCCTCATGCTCTTGAATGAATCATAAATACATCATGAAAAGACAAGAGCCAATGTCCGAAAGTATTATTATGGCTTTGTTGCACAGTAAACTGGTTCCCAAATGTACCATGGCACAGTTTCTAGACAACAGTTCCAATCAATGGTTCTAGATAAACTGAGTTCACAACCTCGCCATGTCAATAATAGGTGACACCAAGTGCCTATTAGCAAGAAGGGATCGAAGCCAGACCCCAGTAAAAGCAAGAAAGTAACTTTACTGGCAAAAGTATTAAAACGCATGGAAACTATGGTAAATGAGAAGCTGTTATAACATCTCAATCATAGTAATCTACTATCTGTTTGATCATTTAGCTTTAGAATAAAGCAGCAGACGCATGATGCCCTCATCCTCAAGATCCATCGAGTGATTTCCCTCGTTGTCCGGTATGAAATTAATGCAGTAGCCTCTGTCATGGATTGACCTTCAAGAGGGTATGCAATCCCTCCCTCACTGAGAAGATGGTCTCATGTGGTATATCTGGTGAACTGCTTAACTGGATACAACTCTTCCTCAGAAGATGGAACACACAAGGTCATGGTTATTGGTTGCTCATCTTCTTAGCTCAACACCTACGCAGGGGTCCCTCAGGCAATTGTGCTTGGCCCCGTTCTATTTCTTGTCTTCATCAGTGACTTGTTGGATGTCATCAAAAGTGATGTTCTCTTTGCTGATGACACAACCCTCTACAGAGTGGTTAACTCCCCATCTGAAAGACAAGCAGCGACTGAATCACTGCAGGAATAGACAGCATTGGACAGTGGGCGGACAAACGGTGTGTTACCTTCAACGCTGAGTAGATCAAGTTAATTACTCAGTCAAGAAAGTTTAATGGATCCCACCCACCTTTACTCTGCATGATTGTAAAGTCAACTCAGTTCCTAAATCGCTGGCTTTGAAAGCAGACCAAGGCAGGCCAGCAGCACGGTTCAATTCCCGTATCAGCCTCCTCGAACAGGAGCTGGAATGTGGCGACGAGGGGCTTTTCACAGTAACTTCATTTGAAGCCTACATGTGACAATAAGCGATTTTCATTTTCAAATCTATAATGGGGAAAAGCATGTGGGTGGGAAAGCAGGCAGATTGGGGGTTCCTCGAGAAAGTTCAGCACTATATGTTACCATCAGCAAATTCAGAGTTCTACAAAGTTCATGGGCTGAATTCTTCACCGTTGGGATGCTCCGTTTTGCCGGCAGCCCAGGGGTTTCTCGACAGCGAGGGGTTGCCCCACAATGGGTAACCCCATTGATCAGCCGGCGAAACGGAGCATCCCGCCGGAGTGCCGCACGTGTGTGGGACAGAGAATCCCAGTCCATATCTCCTAGTGACAGAACATTATTGTCCGATTTGGGAGGCTACAGACAATGTGTATTGCCTGCTCCTGGACTTTGTTCAGTCCAAAGCCATGCAGAACGGGAATAGAATGAGAATAGTTTACTCCATACAAGAGTCCACTTTCCACAACATTAGAAGGATGTGGCCAGGCTGCCAATCTTCCTCTAACCAACCAATTATGAGAGCTCAAGTGAAAACTCCACGATCTGTTGCATTTGCCCCTCAATATTCTGTATCAATTCAAACAATTTGCACAGAATACCAGCGACGAAGCTTAACACACCGGTTCTCCTGCCTCTCCAGACAACTAGAGCTCCATTCCTAGTATTCAGAACTTCAAATGCAAAAGTAACCATCACTTCTTGAACCAGGGTTGCAATAGACTGCCAGAAATTTCTGATCTGGCCATTGGTATCTCAGTACAATTTTCCCAGATCTTTTTGTACTCTGAGCCACCACCAAGGTCAAATTCATGAGACATCTGTCCTTGCTACAGCTGCACCTGTTTTTGTGTCACCCAATGTACAAAGAAAGAAATTGGACAGTAGGTAATTCTCCAAAGTGCCTGGAAATAATCAGAGGGAGCTGTCCAGGCCTACTATCCTTCCTGCAGAGTCCAGTTGTTCTCATGGGAGGGAAGGACGGTACATTTCCAGTGTTAACATACCTCAAAGAAATAGGGATAGAAATTAGCCTTGGGGATAGTGCAATAGGGACAGTAATGCATCTGCAACCTGTTATTCCTCCCACCTGATATTCAGTTTTACTGAAGTCAGTGGAACTGAATATCATTCTTGGTGTATAACAGACAGCCAATGAAATAATACTAATTTTGCACTCCTGCTCAAGGTGAATTTCTAACACCACAGTGTGCTTTATTTTGAGTTTACACTTTTTTAAAAACAAAGACAAATGCAGTTGTTATCCTGGAACTAGGACAGCATTTTCCATGTCAGCAAGAAGAAAAAGGAGGGATAATCCATCATTTCATTTATGACTTTGGTTCAGGCTTATTTGGTGCTTTGGGAGGGGAAGAAACCCAAGGAAGGGATTGAAACAGTAAATTGAGGATAAAAACTTTAAAAAGTTTGCAGGATTAACTCATGATCACATTGTCAATATGGCACAAAGCCTCTCACTGTCTGGTGTACATGGGTCGGAGAAGAAAATATTTATGACCAGTCTTGGAAAGTGAAAATGTTAGGAAGGATAAAATGTTCTGGAATATTGCTTGATACCCTTTGAGGATAAAGAAATATATCTGCATAATAACGGGACTGAATGAATGGGATAGTGCCCATGAAACAGAGATTATACAGGATCCGTGGGAGGAGAGAAGTTAATTGGTTAAACAATATTTTTTCAATGCTTTCTTATATTCTTACATCAATCGGTTTTAGTCCAGGTTTTACATAAAATATGATATTTTTCCAGTACGAAAAATTGAACTTAATTCAAATATAAGTCTAGGAGCTATAAATGCAAGTTAGTTAAAAGGATGAAGCAAGTACAATGGGCTTGCAACACTTTGTCTTTTTCATCAAGCGATAAAAAATGTTACTTTAATTAATTTAAAGATAAAGCAGGAAATAAACACTTTCTTTATTTCAGTACTGTTAGGGACTAATGGGCTTTTAGAATTTTAATTAAGACATATTCCGGTTGGATTTCAGAATAAATATTTCTAGTGAGACGCCGTGATTGCTGGTTGAAATATTGCAAGCTGTAAACTTTAATTTTTGCCCAGCAAAATAAACAGATGGAAAAATCAAGGGATGCAGACCCGTCATGAGTGCTGCCCTCACAGGGAGGGAGTGCCCAATCATGGAACCAACATGAATGCTCCTTGAAATGTCTATTTGCAATAAGTAGTGACAAAGCTTCACCTAAAAGGTGATTAAAAGCTGGTTCTGGTCAGAACACAAATCATCTAAAGAAGATTACACTGGATATTTCTTCCAGTTGTTTTCAGCTATTTTGATCAACTATGGATTAAGTGCCATGCCACATTCAAACTGCTGATAATGAATTGTATCAATAGCTGAAACCCATAACGAATGAAACACTTCTGTAATGGAGTATTTGGAAACCAAAGATAATTCAGGTAACAGATTCAAATTATATTAATCTACATTAAAAAGATGATGCTTTTAATAACCATGATTGGAAAGGCAGGGATCGGTCTATTTTTGTTATCAGAGCTTTTCTACTGATTGACCATTATTATGCACCACCAGTAAGAATGGTGGAAAAGAAATGTTTCTAGGCATCCATTCTCACAGTGACAAAAATAATTGAAATGTGGCACCAGCGCACACTGTTATTAAAGTAAGGATGCTGACACTGGGAATATAGCACACCTTCCCCTGGAGTAACACATGACTCAAACCAATTTCTTTATTCTTTATATGACAACCCGGGACATGTAATGCATAGTTAAAGGACAAGGAAATCCAAGGACAATTATTATGAATGATAAGCATTCATCCCTTGGTGCGACTTAAGACTATATATTTAATCAATAAAACAGTAAAGCCAGCATAATTGGGTGACACCAGGCAAGGAGGCCTTGGTGCATGTTCATTTCCTATGATTGGTGTCACTGTTCGTCTATGTAAACTTCTAGCTTTAATTTTAGCAAAACCTCAATGGTTACTGAGAAGATCTCCTTTTATAAAGAAATGATTTACACTGACACCAAAGAATGGTATAAACAAGCAACCCAGGCAGTGTGAAGAGCTGCAACAAGTTTCAAAGGATCAGATGCATTTCATCCAATAATTTTAAGTATTTTTTGGCTTGGAAAGACTGAAGTTATTCAACATGATTCCAAAGTTTATAAAGCACAGTAAGAACTGTGCTCGACACAGGAGAAACACCCAGGTGCTAGAAATGGTGATTCACAGTCAAGGATAACATATCCCCATAAACAATGTGCCCCCAATAGAGACAGATTATCTTTGTACAATGTTTACTGGCAAAATTTTCCTTGTAGGCATGTAAATTACTTTAACAAGGTTTTCTTGGCTTAATTATCTCACGTCCTCTTTTGTCATTTCACAGTGTCTTAACCATATCAAAACTCAAAATGTCTCCTGGTTGTTACTTTTTCAATATTTATCAATTGAACTCAGTTCATGTAAGATGCTATTTTGAAAGCTAAATCTGGTCTTTTTTTTGTCTGTAACAGAATCTTTCTAGGATAGAGTTACAAATGATTTATAAGTGAAATTATCACATTTCTGTTCTGCATTATTTAAGAAATTACAGACCAATAGATATTCTGTTTCCAAAGTTTCCATTCTATTTTGCAACACCATGACACTGGATGAATTAGCTATGGTTTCAGCTCGCATTTCTCTTCTCTGCTTGCATATCCTGCGGTATTTGATCCGAGCCTCATGAACAAAGGCGAGGAAGTATTTGGTTCAGTTGAACACAAATAGTAAAGGTTCAACTGACTGCCTTTCAAGTAACAGCAGTAAATTAGATTTTTATTTTTTGTTGTCTCAGAATAGATTATGATGGGCAGTTGTAAAGTATATGAGATTTTTAAATCACTACCGATAAGTCTGTTTCAGAAGGGAGCACAGACAAGTGATTACAATCCACCGATGACATATGAATCTCTAATTTCATAGAAAATCTATTTCATGCGCATTCAGCACATTTATCACATCTTAGTTTCCCCTACTGGTAACATCTGATTTACTACAAATTAAAAAATGTATATTAGTTCATTGTTATTAAATTATCAAGGGGATATTAATATATTTGCTAGTGTCTCAGTCTCTCTTTTTCATGAGAACCGAATAAGAAAAGGCTTTAAACATGTGCAGAACTTATTTGATTTGACATTATGGATGAAAACAGATGTTATTTCATGGAGGATAAATCCATGGTGTCTCAGAAGGACAGTTTTACTCAGAACATCTGCTTCTAAGCAGGAGATCTAAATATAAAACAAAAGACTGAAAGACATTGGTACCTGTACAAATACTTACCTTTAAGTATTTCTGACTACAGGGTAATTCTGCAATTCAACAGACAAGACTATTTATTGACAGAATATCTTTGGTGGGGTGGGGAGAGGACATGTAAAGCTCTGCAACGGGAATGCTGAAAATGAAAAATGAACCCCATATGTTCTCTTCAATACACACCTTTCAGTTAAGTAACTGCATGAAGGTGCTGCTTGAGAATTCCAATCGGCATTGCAAAACAAAATATTTTGGACTGGGGAGTATTGGGACAATTATGATACTGGCTTTTAGGTTCAAAAATAGAAGCAGAAAAATATTAAAATTTTCTTTTATACAATAATTTGCTATTTGGCAAAAAACGTATGCAGCCTCTTCACATTTTGCTCTCTGTACATATCCTCTTGGGATCATGGAATTCTGTTGCTAAGCAGAGAGACAGGTGGGGGTCATTTTAACCTAACCTACCTGATGTGAAGCTATCATCATATACTCTGCCAAACCTCATTACCCATTATATTACAATGGAATGTAAAATAATAATAATACTTTTATTATTATGAAGTTACTGTAAAAAGCCCCTAGTCGCCACATTCCGGCGCCTGTTCGGGGAGGCTGGTACGGGAATTGAACCCATGCTGCTGGCCTTGTTCTGCATCACAAACCAGCTGTCTAGCCTACTGAGCTAAACCAGCAATTGGGTGGAGTCTAAAATTGGGCAGATTAGATTAAAAATTATCCCCCTTAATCACTGTTTCATACCTTCCAATATCTTGTGTCTGAGGCAGTAAAATCAGCACATTTGTGGGGGGGGGCAGTGGCGTAGTGGTATTGTCACTAGACTAGTATTCCAGAGACCCAGGATAATGCTCTGGAGACCTGGGTTCAAATCCCACCATGGCAGATGGTGGAATTAGAATTTAATAAAAATCTGGAATTAAAGGATAATGATGATCAGAAACCATTGTTAATTGCTGTGAAAACCCATCTGGTTCCCTCATGTCCTTTAGGGAAGGAAATCTGTTATCCTTACCTGGTCTGGCCTACATGTGACTCTAGACCCACCAGAAAAGTAGTTGACTCTTAAAGGCCGTCAGAGATGGGCAATGAATGCTGGCCCAGACAGCCATGCCCAAATTCCATGGACGAATAAAAAGAACATAAGCTTGATATTATATCCTTCAGTGATTGATCTTGTCATTTTTTTATTAATGAGAATAATCGTTTCCTTGGGATTCCCTAAAGAGGAGGGAAAAGCTCGGCTACTTTATTAGGCAGCCAATAAACAAATATGACATTTCTGCAAAGAAGGCGGGAAAATTGATTCACAGCGCTTATCTCCTAGCAACAAGATACAGAAAGTACTGGTAAGAAGAACAGGCTACATGCCCTCTTTCTCTGTGGCATAAGAGTGTGTGGGATGTGACATTTAAAACCGGTAGAAAATAAATCACATACTTTCAATTTTAATCATCTCAAAATAGCCACCCAAAAAGCAATACATTTGCCATTTTGTAAGGTCTCCCTCAATGTTTCATTCTATACAGTGAATAGAAAATTATTTTGAAGACTATTTGCACTAACCTTTGCTGTCCTGCCATGCTCCAGACAGGTCTGAAGCTCAAGTTTGTCATTATACATTGCAACCAGTGGTCTAAAAGAAAAAGAACAGTTAGTTAGTCCGGCACTATTAGAATTAAATTGGATTATATTGTACAGATGGACATACATTCTAAACATCGTCCTGTCTTCCCAGGCCAAGAATATGTAACCAGGGCAAGTAAAAAGCTTGCCATCTGCCTTTGTTTCTTTGTGTTTGCTGATTGCCCGTCTGACAATGCTTCAATTTCAAAATTCTCATTCTTGTTTTATGGTGTACCTCCCTGGCCTCATCCCTCCCTAGTTCCATAACTTCCTCCTTTCCTACAATTCTCTTAAGACTCTTGTGCTCCTCCAATTCGAGCACCCTCAATTTTAATTGCTTCATCATTGATGTCCATGCTTCCTGGTGTCTTGGCCCGAAAGGGAATTTTGGGATTTCCTACCAATATTCCTCCACTCCTCGCTCCTCTTTGAAGATGTATCTTGAAACGTATTGAGATGACCAGATTTTGGTGTCCTGATATCTCTCTACCTCAATGTCAAAAATGTTCTTGTTCTTGTGAAGTGTCTTAGAATGTTTTGCTACATTAAAGGCACTATATAAATGCAATTTACTGAGCACGTTCCATAAATGCAATTTGCTCTTATTAACGTTTGCTCCTCTTCGATGATCTTTGATGAGATTTTCCGGTCCCGTGCGTCCCAAATCCAGAAATGCCTGTCCGAGGTCAATGGACCTTACTATGGTCTGCCAAATTGTCCGTCCCATCCACAGCGGGCGGGACAGAGAATTTAACCCTTTTTCCTTTAGTCCTTTTTGTAAGCTTCAATTACATGCTTTCCGGATTATACAATATTAAATTAGGGTTTGTGCTATCATGGATTCTTTGCTATAGTTATTAAATCTTTATATCAATTCGGTCTTTATCATTGAAAAATTAAATATGTATGTCAAAGCCACTCCAGGAAAATCTAAACTTTGAGAATAAAGGGTAATAATAGTGGCTTTCGGCTTTAATAGCCACTCATGGAGGAGGTAGCTGAGAAAGACAGCAGTGTTGGGCTGGTGAGGAGAACCTGGTCTCAATGCCAAAAAAGGCTCAATGACCTCATGAGGGCATCCAGGGTGAGTATGTCCTCTGCATGTGAATTCTGATACCATGTGCTACCGGGTACCATCGCGGATGTAGGAAATAGGGAGTTTAGTTGGAGTTCCAGGGCAGCATGATGCAGCAAATACATCGCTGTCAGCGACAATGTCAGTGTATTCTTATAAAGCTTTGCTCCAGTTGGAGGGTAAGAAGGTTGGTAGACTGTGTGGCTGAGGAATGTGCACACCATCAAGGCTGCCATGCACTTTGCTGATAATGCATCGATGGCATGACATTAAATAAGCTGACAGTGTTACCCACTGACTTATGTCTCTCTTTCACAGGTGAATCCTCTTCCACAAACTCTCCTCCAGTTGCCATGTCGTCACTCCCTTCTGAGGAGCAGGAGGAAGAACCCTCAGAGGATATAGAATTACATCCGTTCGCTGTCCCAAAAGCCATCACAGATATTGGCACCTCGGCAGGAATTTGCATATCAGAATAGAGGCACGTACAGGTCTGATGACGGCACTTCACAGCTAACAGGTAGTGTGGTGGACTTGTCCTTGTGCACTATGGTGTAATCCAGCTACTGATTCAGAGTCAGATGATGAGCCTCTGGTGTCGTCTGTAAGGGGCAAATGCTGCATGTCCAATGCGAGTTCCGTGAAGATTTAACAAGTATACCAGAGGGGTTGCGTGCTCTGGATGTGCTGCGGAACTGTCCATTCAGGCCATGTGCACTGCTGCGGGGCCCAGAGCCAGGTCAACAGGGGACTGGGAGCCTGATACAGATCCAGCTCCTGGAACCTCAGTGGTAGCCAGGGAGGTCCCAACATCCTAGAGACAGAAGACAAGCAGCAGCTGCCACCAACCAGAAGTCTCTCACAGGGCACTTCTGATAGTGGCACCATCTCCTCCTTCCATACCCATTGACACAATCCCCATGCAGTGCTGTGGTGATAGAAGATTCTCCCATATCTCAGCAGGGATCTTCATGACAGGCCACCCAAAGCCCCAACAGCACAGAGGTCACTGCCAAAGTCCTCCAGGGCAAGTGAGATAATAGATCAGCAGCCTCTCTCTAGTGCGGCAGCAAGTGAAGGGGGGGGGGGGGGGGGGGGGGCTCATAAATGTGACACAAAAAACTCCACAGTAGTCACCAAGGGGGACACAGGAGTGAATAACTTATTTGTTTGAATATATCTAATCATTGCACAATTGTAAATACACCCACATGTCCGTCGTGCTGATGTTTTCATACTGTGATGTGGCCGTGGAACATTTCAGGAGTTAGATGAATGCTTTATCATATTGATGCAGGGTATGGTGCCTTGTATGTTCATCTTTGGAAAGGGTAAGTGTGTTGACATGATGGTGACATGAGTGGCACATTGCACATGAATAAAGATTTGAACAGTGTCCACACACCTCTGATGACGGGATTTCAGAGTCTGTTGAAATATTTGCCTTATTGAAGCATCTATATGATTATGGCCAGGGCCTTCAATTTGAAAGTTGCCTCACTGCATCCTTGCCCTCATTCTCCAGGGTATCCCCTCTTTGGATAACTAGGTCATGGAGGGTGCAGCACACGACAGGGTCACAGGTGATGGAGTGTATGATAATGCCCCTCCAGATCTGTCAAGGCGTCTGAATCTCATTTCAATAGGCCAATAGTCTGCACAACAATGGCCCTGATGTTTCCATAGCTGTCACTGTATCTCCTTTCTGCCCTGGGTACCCTCACAAACGCAATAAGCCTTCTGTTCAATGTTGTCACCTATAATCCATCCATCCAAGGCTTCAGGGCTGTTGAATAGGTCTGGCGCCTGTAAATTTCAAAGACTAAAGAAATTGTGGCTGCTGCCTGAGCACCTGCCGCAAAGCTGCATGACCCGGTGATGATGATCGCAGGCCAGTTGGACATTCAATAAATGGAAACCATTCCTGTTAATAAAGGTGCAGAGCCGCCCAGCAGGAGCCTTTCTCGTGACAAGAGTACAATGAATGGCTCCCTGGACCTGGGGGAAACCTGCATTCACCACAGACCCTCTGCTCTATCCAGTTGACTCTGCTTATCCAGTGTGAAGGAGATGCAATTCCCTGCCCTTCAAAACATAGTATCAGTGAAGACTTTGATGCAGTGGTGTGCAGTAGGTTGTGTAAGTTCACTGGGGTCTCCACATGCTACCTGAAAGGAGCCTGCTGTGGAGATGCTGACAGCAACAGTGACCATCAGAGCTACAAGTATTGGGTACCCCCCTACCCCCACACAATGTAGATGGAAATGATCTCTCCTCTACACCTCCTTTGAGAATGTATTATCCTCTGTGTCTCGCACTGTTCTGGCCCTCATGCACTGCTAGTGCATTCTGGGTCTCATGCTCCGCTCTTCTTCCTTTCAATCTCCTCCTCCTCACCCTCTTCTCCTCCTCACTGGAGACTGTGTCTCCCATAGAGGCCACAAGCCCATTTTTCTCAGCTACTTTAATGCTTTGGGTGATGGGCAAGCAATAAATAGAGCACTTAGCAGAGCACTTACCAGGCAGATAATGTCTTCAAATTAATAATTTAAATGGGAACTGGTCCTTGAGGGAAACACTCTCAGTAGCTACATAACTCTGAACTGCCAGGATGAGATTCAGGGCTCTGCTGAACCTTTTAAACTCTCCCTAACAGGCTTCCTCATAAGCAAAAGAACTCCACATGGCATAAAACAGATTATGCGGCCGTATTATTGCAGACACGACATATTAGTGCAATCAATTAGGTTGTTAATGACCTTAACTAGCTATTTAAATAAAACTTTAATAATGTGGGCCCACTCCTGATTATTAAACCTGCCCTCCTGCCATATTGTACAAAACTGGCACAATGATGTCGGGAATGTGACTCGACTTCATCATGCCTAATATTACATTGGCGGGGCTGGAAAATGCTCCCATATTATTCAGCCTGATGAAGTGGTTCAATAATCCACTTTGAAGCATTCACCATGTTACATCCAGCATTTCACACCAATTTCCCCTTGAAAATACCAGATGGTAATGGTACAAACAAGGAATGCTATTCGGTCATCTAGCTGCTCCTTCCATGGAATCTAACCGATAATACGCCCAACCTCCTCATCTTAACCAAGATCTGGCACTTCTGGCTCCAGTCTCATTTCGACATTTGAAAACATGTCCATTGGATCAACTCCGGTTTTGGCTGTGTGAACCAATCCTGAGCTTGCTTGAGCTTGTTTTTCCAAATCTATTCTGAGCAGTTCAAACCAAAGGACTGTCAATGCTGGGAATCTAAAGTAAAATCAGAAAATGCTGGAAATACTCTTGGTAGCATTTGCAGAGCTAGAAACAGAGTTAGCATTTCGGGTCTCTCTCAACAGATGCAGCCAGACCTGAGTATTCCCAGCATTGTCTACTAATATCGTCATCTTGCTGGATTAAGTCACCGACTGAAAGCCATTCCATTCAGTTAGGATCTAATTATTTCTTTTTAAATACAATTATATCAGTTACCTCAGGATTTGATAATTTAAATGTAGGACATTTCCTTCACCTCCACTTGTGTCAAAGGTCAGGTACAGGATAGATTAAGTTAGAAGTGAGATTTTGCATGAATTCAGAGAATTGATCCCTCTTTGATAACCTTAGATTGTTCAAAATAAAATGCATTGCATAAAGAATCAACGATGAAAGCTATTAAATGTGACAATGTCGACACAGTGGTACCAAAATTCAATACCACTGTGGTGAATGTATAATATGTATCATTCACACTGTGCATCACTGTGTCCCTGTGGGCTCCATCCGTGAGCCGTTGCGCGGCTCTGCCCACAGGGGGAGATGAGGAGCATGTACAGGGCTCCACCCTTGGCTCCGCCCATGGCTCGTCCCACGACCGGAAGTATAAAGTGCTGCGGTCTTGTGAGCCTGCCCTTAGTTTTTCTGGTCGCAGGCAGGCTCAGTTGTAAGTCGATTAAAGCCACAGTTTACTTCTTTACTTCGTGTCTTGAGTGAATTGATGGTCGCATCAATTTAATCGACTTAAAAAAACCCACCATGGAATCAGCCCTCAAACCTGATCGACTGGAACTCGACCCGCAGGCTGCAGAAGCGAAGGAAATCTTTCTGCACTGGCTTTGGTGCTTCAAGGCCTATCTCGCTGCGTCGACTACCTCCGCTGTTACAGAAGAGCAGAAACTCAGTCTCCTACACGCACGGGTGAGCCATCGCATTTCTACTCAACTCGATAGCACCGACTCGTACACCGAAGTCCTCGCAATACTCGACCGCCTGTACATGCGGCCCGTAAATGAAGTTTACGCGTGGCATATTTTTACTACCCGCTGCCAGCGCCCCACAGAGTCGCTAGAGGACTACCTGCGCGACCTAAAAGCCCTTGCACGGGAATGTAACTTTCAGGCTGTAACTGCCTCCTAGCATATGGAACTCGCTGTCCGTGATGTGTATGTTGCAGGGGTCCGGTCCAACTACGTGCGCCAGCATCTCCTCGAAAAGGGGCCCAAAACCTGGAGGACACAGTAACGCTAGCAACCTCACTGGAGGTTGCTTTCCAAAGTTTGAACTTGTTCCCCGCTGACCATGCGACCCCATCGTGGACCCCCGACCAGAGACTGCCCCAGGCCTGCGCCGCGCGGCCGCCCGCCCACCACGGAGCGCCATCGTGCCATTTTTGCGGTCAGCCCCAACACCCATGGCAGCACTGTCCGGCCCGCAACGCGACCTGCAGCAGCTGCGGACGAAAAGGACACTTTGCAAAGGTATGCCTGGCTAAAACTAAATCCTCAAACTCTACCGCTATCCAGAACAATCGCCCCTCCAACTTGCAGACCCTGCAATGTGGCAGCGTGTCTGCCGACTCCGCCTCCGCACGACATGTGCGACTCATGGGGGCCGCCATCTTGGCAATCCTCCCCCATTCGGCCGGCCATGTGTGAGTCATGGGGGCCTCCATCTTGGACGCCACCTTCCTTGCCGCCCGCCACGTGCGATCAACAGGGGCCGACATCTTGGCCATCACTCGATATGCATATCGACGACTACGACCTCCGCAGACAGTCATCACGGAGCCGCTCCAGCACCGCTGACAAGCCACCGACTACCCGTAACTCAACGCAGTCACTTTGGACCAGTCACGGCCAAAGCACCTCAGAAGCTCAATGATGTCCGTTCAGGTCAACGGATACAAGACACCGTGCCTCTTCGTCTCCGGAAGTACCGAGAGCTTCGTTCATCCAGACCTGGTAAGACGCTGTTCGCTCCCTATCTTCCCAGCACGGCAAACTATCTCTCTCGCCTCAGGGTCGCACACGGTCCAGATGCAAGGGCGCATCGTTGTGACATTAACGATACAGGGCGCCAACCTCTCCAACTTCCAATTGTATGTCCTCCCAGACCTCTGCGCCCCTCTCCTACACGGGCTCGATTTTCAATGTAATCTTAGAAGCCTAACACTCAGCTTCGGCGGACCCCTGCCCCCCCCCCCTCACTATATGCAGCTTTCGACTCTAAAAATCGACCCCCCTCCACTCTTCGCTAAACTCACCGCTAACTGCAAACCCATGGCCACTCGCAGCAGGTGGTATAGCCTGCAGGACAGGGTATTTATTAGAGCCGAAGTCCAGCGGCTCTTACGTGAGGGGGTCATAGAGGCCGGTAACAGCCCCTGGAGAGCTCAGGTGGTGGTTGTCAAAACCGGGGAAAAGTTCCGGATGGTGGTTGATTACAGCCAGAC
This sequence comes from Scyliorhinus canicula, assembly GCF_902713615.1. NCBI lineage: Eukaryota > Metazoa > Chordata > Chondrichthyes > Carcharhiniformes > Scyliorhinidae > Scyliorhinus > Scyliorhinus canicula. Next base: position 126,643,500 of record NC_052151.1, on the reverse strand, counting down.
CATTAACCGGTTCACGCACCTTGATGCGTACCCCCTCCCCAGAATTGCAGACATGGTCAACCAGATCGCCCAGAACCGCATCTTCTCCACGGTGGATCTGAAGTCTGCATACCACCAGCTCCCAATCCACCCGGAGGACCGCCACTACACGGCGTTCGAGGCAGATGGCCGCCTCTTCCATTTCCTCCGGGTCTCCTTTGGCGTCACAAATGGGGTCTCGGTGTTCTAACGAGCAATGAACTGAATGCTGGACCAGTACGGGCTGCGGGCCACGTTTCTGTACTTGGATAATGTCACCATCTGCGGCCATGACCAGCAGGACCACGACGCCAACCTCCACCGGTTTCTCCAAACCGCCCAAAAACTCAACCTCACATACAATAAGGAGAAATGCGTTTTCCGCACAACCAGACCAGCCATTCTCGGCTACATCATGGAAAACTGGGTCCTGGGGCCTGACTCGGGCCGTATGCGCCCCCTCTTACAACTCCCTCTTCTTCACTGTTCCAGGGCCCTCAAGAGGTGACTTGGATTCTTCTCCTATTACGCCCAGTGGGTCCCCCAGTATGCAGACAAAGCCTGCCCACTATTTAAGACCACACTCTTCCCACTGTCAGCCGAGGCTCGCCTGGCCTTCAACTGCATTGAGGAGGACATCGCCAAAGCCACCATGTGGGCAGTGGATAAATCCGTCCTCTTTCAGGTGGAGAGCGATGCCTCAGAGGTCGCTCTCGCTGCCACTCTGAACCAGGCAGTTAGGCCAGTAGCTTTCTTCTCCCGAACCTTCTCCGCTTCAGAACTTCGACACTCCTCAGTTGAAAAAGAAGCTCAAGCCATTGTGGAAGCCGTACGGCACTGGAGGCACTGCCTCGCAGGTAGGAGGTTTACCCTCATCACCGACCAGAGATCGGTTGCCTTCATGTTCGACAACTCGCAACGGGGCAAAATTAAAAATGAGACAATCTTGGGGTGGAGGATCGAACTCTCCACCTATAATTATGATATCATATACCGTCCGGGGAAGCTCAACGAGCCCCCAGATGCCCTGCCCCGTGGCACATGCGCCAGCGCGCAAGAAGACCGATTACAGGCTATCCACAATGACCTCTGCCATCCGGGGGTCACCCGGCTTGTCCACTACATCAAGGCCCGCAATCTGCCTTTCTCCACCGAGGAGGTAAAAGCCATCACCAGGAATTGCCCGATCTGCGCGGAGTGTAAACCGCACTTCTATAGACCAGACAAGGCCCACCTGGTAAAGGCTTCCCGGCCCTTTGAACGACTGAGCATTGATTTCAAAGGGCCCCTCCCCTTGACCAACTGTAATGTGTACTTCATCAACATCATAGACGAATTCTCCCGCTTCCCGTTTGCTAACCCGTGCTCCGATATGACTTCCCATACAGTCATCGGAGCCCTGCACAGTGTCTTCACTCTGTTTGGTTTCCCTAACTATGTCCACAGTGACAGGGGATCGTCATTCATGAGCAACGAGCTGCGTCAGTACCTGCTCGACAAGGGCATCGCCTCGAGCACGACTACCAGCTATAACCCCAGGGGGAACGGGCAGGTGGAGAGGGAGAACGTGACGGTCTGGAAGACCGTCCTACTGACCCTGTGGTCCAGGAATCTCCCGACCTCCCACTGGCAGGAGGTCCTCCCCGACACGCTCCATGCAATTAGGTCCCTCCTGTGTACGGCCACAAACCAGACTCCTCACGAGCGATTGTTTGTTTTCCCTTGGGGCACTACCATGGGGGCCTCGCTTCCATCCTGGTTGAGGACACCGGGCCCGGTTCTCCTACGGAAGCACATCCGGACACATAAAATGGACCCGCTGGTAGAGAGGGTACTATTGCTACACTCAAACCCCCACTATGCCTTTATCGAACACCCCGACGGCCGGCAGGACACCGTTTTCCTCCGGGACCTGGCGCCTGCAGGATCCACCATCACCACCGCCGAGGTACCCATCACACTACACCCCACCCGACCCCCCATGCCCTGCGCCCCCACACCTACAGGTTTCCTGGGCCCCCTTTCGCCCGTCTCACCGGTCAGGAACGAAGTTCAGTTCTGAACAAACCACTCCCAGAGTCCACCCTCAGATTCAACTCGGACATCAGCACACAGCCATCCAAAGCAGCTGCAACCCCGGTGCTCCGCCGATCCCAGCGGACGATTCGGGCACCGGACCGACTCAATCTGTAGACCCATCACCCATGCTGGACTTGATTTTTGTTAACAGGGGGTGAATATGGTGAATGTATAATATGTATAATTCACACTGTGCATCACTGTGTCCCTGTGGGCTCCATCCGTGAGCCGTTGCGCGGCTCTGCCCACAGGGGGAGATGAGGAGCATGTACAGGGCTCCACCCGTGGTTCCGGCCATGGCTCCTCCCACTACCGGAAGTATAAAGTGCTGCGGTCTTGTGAGTCTGCCCTCAGTTCTTCTGGTCGCAGGCAGGCTCAGTTGTAAGTCGATTAAAGCCACAGTTTACTTCTACTCGTGTCTTGAGTGAATTGATGGTCGCATCAACCACTGAGAGAAAATGCACAATTGCAATGCAGAATTACCCATCATCAATGCAAACACTGCAGCCTCAAAGGCCTGGATGCAGCCCATGAAGAAGCTTAATGTCCCTTTGCTGGAGCTGGTTCCTCCTGTCCATTGTTATGATCAAATGAGGAGTTTGCTGCCACTCCCTCATCTGCGTTCAGGTGTTTTCCCCTTTGTAAAGCCAGTCTGTGGAGGGTGGAGTACACCATGATAATGCACACGATCCTCTCTGGGTCGTATTGAAGAGCTCCCCCTGACCAGGCATCATAAACACATTTTCAATAATCCTATTATCTGCAGTTTGATGGCTTGTGTGGAGTCACAACTGTCATTTTCACTTTCCTCTGCTTCAGTGTGAGTGCTTCTCACAGCTATCTTGGTGTAACAGCCAGGTGTGCAGAGAGTATCTGCAATTCCCAGGGTTTCATCCATGAGACTGCTGACTGTACAGCTGCAACACCTGCTGGTGTTATAGGTACCATGGCTGCTTCCTGGATACATGTCACACAGCTGAAGAATAATTTTCCAGTGTGTAATAGTGCCCTTTTGTAACCATTGTGTCTGTAGATGTATATATGAAAAATGGATTAAACCAATCTCTCTGTTACCGATGTCCATGTTGTCAAAGTGAGTTATTGAAGAAAGAAGATGGACCTCTTGGAAATTAAGATATATCTCCAGGAACACTGAGTCAGGAAGATGGACTTTTTCCAGGACAGGGAATATGGAATGTCCACCTGTAGATACTTCCTCCACACACTGCTGTGGTTTTCCAGGGTCTAGGGATGTAGGTGGCCTCCATTCCAAGCTCCTGAGGAAGCCCCAGATATTATCCAGATGCGACCAACATGTGCTCGTCAGATTTTTCAAATGTGTTTCGCATTAGCGTGTTTTTCCGCTAGCGTTGCGGAGAATCAGGCATGGGTGGTTAAATCTCCATATGCATCTCATTAGCAGGAGGCCCAAGGCCTCCAGCAGGTTTCCTGATTGCCATGGCGGGCACCAGCGTAAAGTTCTGTTAGAAATTCACACCTGTGCAAAACTGATTTTTGGGGACTTGCTGTGATGGCCATGTAGTGAGTGGTTGCACATTTAGCGGCTCCCGCACAAGACAGATTTTCTTTTGGGTCTTTGCCCTGCCCGAAAGACAAAGTATTTGAGGGCAAAATGTACAGGGGTGCCTGGGGAAAGTAATACTCCTCTGGTGTGGCTGTTGCATGGAGCAGCGGACGAGGAGAACCACAAGAAAGGAAGTGCTGTTGGAGCAGAAGAGTTTTTGTGGTGTGCCACAGGGAAAGGTAGCAGAGGGTGTGCTGCCTGCTCAGTGGTCGATGGAGTTTCTGAATGATACTTTTTGGCAACAGAAGAAAGAGGCCCTGGAAGACCTAGCCAAGGTGGTGGAACTGTTTCTTCAAGGGGATGGACATGGCCAAGTTCAATCAGTGGCCCACCAGGTGTTGGCAGATTGCAGAGGAAGCAGGAGATCAGCAGGGCTCACCCTAACTAAAGGACACCAACACCGGCCTTTGGACCATCCTGGTTCTATGCCCTCTCAGGGCAGAGGCTTCACCAGAGATCCCCAACCGGATCACCAGCTGTCTCCTCCTACTGAGGCTGGCAATGCTGACTGCCTCTGCCACCTCCCATGCTGCATTCAGGAGCGCAGGCTTGAATCTATGGCCCACCCTGGGGAAGAGGTTGTCCCTCCTCTCCTCAATGGCATGGAGTGGAATGTCATGCTCGGGCCCCCGACCTCAGGGTACAGATCTTTGTTTTTAAGAAAATATTTTATTGAGCCATTTATAATTTAACATTTTAAACAAAGAGATCCAACCAAACAAAAAAGCCAAAATAACATAACCATCTCCCCCCCAAGCCTAAACCCTAACTATCATGGTCCATGTATCACACCATCTCATGGTTCTCCCTTCATTAGTTTCCCTACCTTTATTCATTACTTCCATGCTTCCCCCCAAATCCCGCTGACAGTCAATTTTCCTTGAAGAAGCCAATGAACGGCTGCCACCTCCAAATGAACCCCTGTAATGAACCCTTTAAGGCAAATTAGATTTTCTCAAACCTGAGAAACGTTGCCATGTCGCTGACCCAAACCCCCGACTTTGGAGACTCCGAGTCCTTCCATCCCAGCAGAATCCATCTCCGCGCCACCAGGGAGGCAAAGGCCAAGACGTCGGCCTCTCTCTCCCCCTGGTCTTCCGGATCTTCCGACACTCCAAATATTGCCACCTCTGGACTCGGATTCATGCTCCCTTTCTGGACCTCTGACACGACATCTGTGAACCCCTGCCAAAAGCCCCTCAACCTCGGACATGCCCAGAACATATGCATACGGTTCGCAGGATCTGCCCCCACAGCGCCCACACATGTCCTCCACCTCCTCTAAAAACCTGCTCATCCGAGCCACAGTCATATGAGTCCTCGGCCCCGCCCCCCCGCCTCGGGCCCGCCCCCCCGCCTCGGCCCCCCCCGCCTCGGCCCCGCCCACCCCCCCCACCTCGGCCCCACCCCCCCGCCTCGGCCCCGCCCCCCCGCCTCGGGCTCGGCCCCCCCCGCCCCCCCCCCCCCCGACCCCACCCCCCTACCCCCCGCCCCCCCCCACCCCGCCCCCCCTACCCCCCCCCCCGGCCCCGCCCCCCCTACCCCCCCCCGCCCCCCCCCCCCCCCCCGAAGGGCGCCGAAGTTCAGCTTGCCCGGGGCGCCAGCAACCCTAGGGCCGGCGCTGTAAGCGTGACACGTGACGAGGATGTATTGACTCTCCTCTGGGCCTCCTCCCATAGACCGACTTCCAACTCACCTCCCAACTCTTCCTCCCACTTCCTCTTCACCTCCCCTATTGGAACTCCTTCCCACTCCATCAGTTCCTCATATATTTCCAAGACCTTCCCCTTTCCAACCCCTGTTTTTGACATCATCTTTTCCTTTATCCCCCTTAGTGGGAGGCGCTGGAAGCCCGGGGTCTGCCTACGAACAAAGTCCCGCACCATTCCCATGTGGCAACTGAAACTCCCCCTCTAGGTCCTCCAAACGTGGGAAACCCTCCTCATTAAAAAATCTCCAAATCTCTCGATCCCTGCCCGCTGCCATCTCCTAAAGCCTCCGTCCAGCACCCCCCGGATCGAACCGGTGGTTGTCACAAATCGGTGACCACACCGTCGCCCCCTACAATCCCATGTTCTGCCTCCATTGTCCCCGCACCCTCAGGGCTATCACTACCACCGGGCTTGTGGAGTACCGAGCCAGCAAGAATGGCAGAGGTGCTGTTAACAAAGCCTTCAGACTCATGACACAAGATGTAGCCTCTACCCGCTCCCACACCGACCCCTCCCCCACTACCCACTTCCTAACCATTGATATGTTAGCAGCCCAGGGTGCAGCCTGCACCCTCGCTCAAGTAGGACCTTCATCCACGGGGCTTTCCCAGCCCATATAAAATCCGAGATTGCCGCATTCATCTTCCTAAAAAACGCCTTCGGAATGAAAATTGGGAGACACTGAAAAACAAACAGCAATCTCGGGAGGACTGTCATTTTCACAGACTGTACCCTCCCCGCCAACGACAGCAGGAGCATGTGCCACCTTCGGACGCCCCTCTTCTTCGGCTCTATCAACCGCCCCAAATTTAATCTGTGAAGCTGACCCCAGTCCCGTGCCACTTGAATACCCAGGTGCCTAAAAATCCCTCCCAGCACCTTGAACGGCATCTCCCCCAGTCTCCTCTCTTGCCCCCTTGCCTGGCAAAAACCTTACTCTTGCCCACATTCAGTTTGTAACCTGAGAACCGGCCAAATTCCTCCAGTATCCCTATAATTCCTGCAATTCCCCCCAAAGAGTCTGTTATATAAAGGAGAAAATCATCCACATAAAGCGAGACCCTATGTTCCACCTCCCCCCCCCTCACTATCCCCCGCCAAATGTTCGATGCTCTCAGCGCCATTGCCAAAGGGTCCATGGCCAGGGCAGACAGTAATGGGGAGAGTGGACACACCTGTCTCGGTCCCCCATCACAGGCTAAATTATTCCGATCGCACCCAATTATTCCTTACATTTGCCACTGGTGCCTGATGTAGCAACCGGCACCAATCCATAAATCCCTGCCTGAAAGCATACCTTCCCAGGACCTCCCTCAGATATTTCCACTCCACCCGGTCAAAGGCTTTTTCTGCATCCATGGCCATCACCACCTCAACCTGGCGCCCCTCCACAGGCATCATTATTACATTGAGGAGCCGCCTAATATTGGACGTCAGGTGGTGTCCCTTCACAAATCACGTCTGGTCCTCCCCTATTACCCCCGGAACACAGTCCTCTGTCCGTGTGGCCAAGACCGTTGCCAACAATTTTGCACCCACATTCAACAGGAAGATTGGCCTATATGACCCACAGCTTTCCGGATCCTGATCCTGTTTCAAGATGAGGGAAATCGATGCCTGTAATAACTTTGGGGGGAGCACTTTGACTCATTGAAAGCCTTTGCCAAAAGCGGCCCCAACAGCCCAGAAAATGTCTTATCGAACTCCACCGGGTATCCGTCCGGTCCCAGGGCTTTGCCTGATTGCATCGCTCCCAATCTCCCACAGCCCAATTGGGGCTCTACCAACTTCTCATCTATCCTCGGGAACTCCAGCACACCCAGAAACTGTTTCATCTCCTCCTCCCCAGCTGGAGGTTCTGATTTATACAATTTACGATAAAAGTCCCGAAACACATTATTCACCCCCGCCGGGTCCAGAACCACCTTCCCCCCTGTATCCCACACTTTTCTTATCTCTCTCGCCGCCTCCTGTTTCCTCAGCTGATGCACCAGCATCCTGCTGGCTTTTTCTCCATATTCATAAACTGCCCCCCTTACCCTCCTCAGCTATCTCAGCTCCTTACCTGTGGACAGGAGCCCAAATTCTAGCTCCAGTCTCTGACGCTCTTTCAGAAGCGCCTATCCATCTGTAACATTTTGCCTACCAGTCTGTCTAACTCCGCCTGCTCAACCTTCTCCTTATGCGTCCGAATTGAGATGCATTCTCCCCGAAAACCACCTTCAGTGCCTCCTAGACCAGACCCCACGACACCTCACCCATATCATTGATCTTTATGTATCCCCGAATGGCCTCTCTCACCCGATCACACACCTCCTCCTCCGCTAACAGCCCCGCATCCAACCTCCATTGTGGGCGCTTTCCTTTCCTAACTTGCAAGTCCACCTAATGTGGGATGCGGTGTGACACCACTATTGCTGAATATTCAGCATTTATCACCTCAGCCAGCAGCGCTTTTACCATCACAAAAAAGTCTATCCGGGAATACACCTTATGCACCTCGGAGTAGAATGAATGCTCCTTATTCCTCGGTCTCCCAAATCTACACGGATCGACCCCCCCATGTGCTCCATGAACCCCCGGAGCTCCTTAGCCATAGCTGATACCTTCCCAGACCTAGAACCCGACCGGTACAGCCTTGGATCAAGGACAGTGTTGAAATCGCCCCCCATGATCAGTCGATGCGAACCTAGATCTGGAATCTTTCCCAGTACCCGTCTCACAAACCATCCACGTTCGGGGCATATATGTTTACCAACACCAAGGCCATTCCCTCCATTTTCCTACTAACCATAACATATCTACCCCCCGGGTCAGCTTCAATATTCCCCACCTCGAATGCCACCCGCTTATTAACCAAAATCACCACCCCCCTCATTTTAAACTCTAACCCTGAATGGAACACTTGCCCAACCCGTCCCTTCCTTAACCTAATCTGACCTCCCACCTTCAAATGTGTCTCCTGCAATATGGCCACGACCGCCTTCAAGTCGAATACACGGGCCTTTTGATTGGCCCATTCAGTCCACGAACGTACCACGTGACCAATCTGGTCGGGGGCACCCCGCCCCCCCACCCCCTCCCCTGCCGATCAGCCATAGCTTCCCCTAGCCCAGTCTTCGGCCCATGTTCCGCACCTCCCCTGGCCCACCCTCACGCCACCACCGTCTCCACTTTGAAAGTCCCCTTCCCGTCAGCAGTATTTCGGGTAGAGGTCTTCTGAGAGCCACCTTCGTGGTTACAGTGAGTGTGTGGTAAGTGGAGCACTTAAAACAGCTCCAGCTGCCAGGCTCTTTGGCGCTAACTCCGGCCCGGCGGTTAGAATGCCTACTGTGCCAGGAAGGGGTCTACATTCACGCCGGTAGAGTGCTGGCCTATTTGCATGTCCTGACTCACTAAAGGAATAGCACCCCGAACAGGAACGCGAATAGGACGCTATTCAGAACCGGCGGCAACACTTTGTCTCCCAAATGGAGAATCCTGTCCATTATATTCCATCTGCCACATTATGCCCACTCTAGAACATAGAACATAGAACATAGAACAGTACAGCACAGAACAGGCCCTTCGGCCCTCGATGTTGTGCCGAGCAATGATCACCCTCTCGCCTTTTTTGCTCGTGCGCTCTTAGATTTGTGCAATCTCTCTCTTCCTGCCACACTCTGATCCTCATTTTCCATATTCCTACATGGCTGTTTTGCCTGGTCTACTGTAATTTCTCGAACCCTGATCCCTTGCCCCATTACTTAGTTTAAATCCCTCTCTAGCAGCCTAGTTATGCCACTCACCTGGATGCTTCCCACAGCACGTTTCCAACAGTCTTTCTCCCACTTTCCCCAATATTGGTGCCAGCGCCCCATGAATCAAAACCCCATTGCTCCCATGCCAATTTTCGAGCCATGCATTTAACCCTCTATTCTAATTTACCTCAGCTTTAGCCCCCCCCCCTCCCCCCCCCCCCCCCCCCCCTCCCTCAACAGAACCTCTTTCCCCCAGTTTGGCTCCTGGATTCTGCCCCTCCCACTGCAAGTTGCTCTCCAGCCCAGAGCCTGGCACCGGGCAGTCAGCACCCGCTCTGGGCCACAGGGAACCGCGTCTCTCCCTCTGACTGCACGAACCCCCCGCCACGGCCAGTTTGACCCCCACCCGGCTCTCCCTCACGCATCGCAATCTCTTAGCCTTTCCTTGCTCCCTCCTCATAACATAAGTGCTCACCTGCTTTTGTGTCTTCATAAAATTTGGAAATATTACATTTGGTCCCTACATCCAAGTCATGTATTTTAAAAAAAATTTCGAGTACCCAATTATTTTTTCCAATTAAGGGGCAATTTAGCGTGGCCAATCCACCTATCCTGCACATCTTTGGGTTGTTAGGGTGAAACCCACGCAGACACGGGGAGAATGTGCAAACTCCTCACGGACAGTGACCCAGAGCCGGGATTCGAACCCGGGTCCTCAGCGCCGTAGGCAGCAATGTTAACCACTGTGCCACCGTGCTACCCTACCAAGTCATGTATAAAGATTGTGCTTCACTTGAACTGTTGTGTCCTGGCACATCATATAACAAGGGCTGTAGAGAGAGATTTAATCTAAAAGATCGAAGAGTTAAGGGTTAAGGTGAGGGGATGTTAATAAAAAAGGTAAAGGCAATAGTGCAGGGCAGTAATGATAACCAGGCTATAACAGAAGGGATAGACTGTCGAAACATAAGAGTACACCAGAAAATCGATCAGTGTGGGGAATCCTGATAAAAGGATGTATTAAAGGCTCTTTATTTTTAATGTGTTAAGCATTCATAACAAGATGGATGAATCCATAGCATAAGTAGAAATAAATAGGTATGATATGAAAGCCATTACAGAGACATGACTGGCAAGGTAACGAAGGCAAAGAATGAATATTCAAAAATTATTAATATTTTGGAAGGATATGAAGAAAGGAAAAAGGCATGGAGTAGTTCTGTTAATAAAGGATGTAATCAAATCAGTAGTGAGAAAAAAATCTGACTAAAAAGACTACGATGTAGGGTTTAGGTGGAGATAAAAATTGGACGAAAAGTAGTCAGACTGCGAGTAGTTTATAAGCCTCCAAACAGTAGCTACATTGTAGTACAAAGTATAAATCTAGATATAATAAAAATACAATAATATTTATTAAGTGTTACAAGTAGGCTTACATTACCACTGCAATGATGTTACTGTGAAAATCCCCGCGTTGCCACACTACGGCAAGTATTTTATTTGGGATTTGACAGTAGGGCCCGAGGGGGCTGCGATTTTGATTAATAAGAAAATATATTTTCTCGTGGCTAGGATACTGATAGATTGGAATTGGAGGTATGCAATTGGAGGTCAGTGGGTTGTTGACTAGTAAGTAGTTTTTCTTTTCATTTATTTATATTTTTATTTTGTTTTTTGATATTGTAGTTGTATAAGTTAACCTAAGGTTTAAGACATGACAGGAGATCCCAGGCCCGTGTCATGCTCCTCATGTACAATGTGGGAGCTCAGGGACACGTCCACTGACTCTGACTCCTTCACCTGGAAAAAGTGTGTCCAGCTGCAGCTCTTGTTAGGCCGCCTGACGGCTCTGGAGCTGCAGGTGGACTCACTTTGGAGCATCCGCGATGCTGAGAATGTCATGGATAGCACATTCGCTGACTCGGTCACACCAACACAGGGTGATAGAAAATGGATGACCAAAAGACAGAGCAAGAGTAGGAATCCTTTAAAACAGAAATGAGGAGGAATTCCTTCAGCCAGAGGGTGGTGAATCTGTGGAACTCATTGCCGCAGAAGGCTGTAGAGACCACATCACTGAGTATCTTTAAGACGGAGATAGATAGGTTCTTGATTAATAAGGGAATCAGTGGTTATGGGGAGAAGGCAGGAGAACGGGGATGAGAAAATATTAGCCATGATTGAATGGTGGAGCAGACTCGAAGAGCCGAGTGGCCGAATTCTGCTCCTATGTCTTATATTCTTATGGTACCCTGATAGTCTTAGTTAATTTATATGCCAAAATTGGCATGATACAGTTTTTATCAACAAGTTGCTGGCTTCTATCCCCGATCTGGACTTGCACCAGCTAATTCTGGGGGGCATTTTAATTGTGTACTGGAGCCTTGCCTGGATAGATTGAGGCCTATGGGCGCGATTCTCCACAAAGGCGGAGAGTCGTGAAGGCTGCCATGAAAATGGCCGTGTTTCACGGCAGCCTCCGCGCCCCATCCCGGGACCCGATTCTGCTCCCTGGTCGGGGCTAGCATCGCGGCCCCGTGAACTACGGCATCGCGGGTTTAACGAATTTCGCTAAGCCCACGCGCCAAAGTTAGCGACGGCTGACACATATGATGACGTCAGCCGCGCATGCACGGATTGGACGACTTGAACCCGCGCATGCGCGGATGAGTCCTCACTGCAAGCATTCATATGGATATCTTGAGCTCAAATTATTTCCAGCTGAAGAGAGGTACAAGGCTGGGTTGTCCATGGTCCCCGCTGTTGTTTGCCTTGGCAATTGAGAATCTGGCCATAGCATTTAAATCATCTACGAGTTGGAGGGAAATAGAAAGGGGAGGAAGGGATATAGGGTGAATTTGTACGTGGATTGTTTCTCCAGTGTAGAGGAAATAATGAAGCTGCTGAGATGCTTTGTTTCCTTCTCGCAATATAAATTGAACTTAGGTAAAGACAAATACTTTCTGTTGAATCCCCCAGGGAATGGAGCTGATCTGGGGAGGTTGCCTTTTTGCCTGGCCAGGTCTAGCTTCCATTATCTGGAAATCCAGGTGGCCCATAAACTGAATTTTACAGTGCACGGTGGCACAATGGTTAGCACTGCTGCTTCACAGAACCATGGACATGGGTTCAATTCCAGCCTCGGGTAACTGCCTATGGTGCCTATGAAGTTTACACTTTCTCCCAGTATCTGTGTGGGTTTCCTCCGGGTGCTCTGGTTTCCTCCCACAGTTCAAAGATGTGCAGGTTAGGTGGATTGGCCATGCTTAATTGCCCCCTGGTGTCCAAAGATGTTAAGGTAGGTTACTGGGTTACGGAGATAGAGTGGGGAGGCGTGGGTGAAGTAGGGTGTTCTTTCCAAGGGCCGGTGCAAACTCGATGGACCGAATGCCCCCCTTCTGCATGTAAATTCTATGAATTTTGTTGGTCTGGTAAATGTGGTCAAGTCTGATTTGAAGAAATGGGAAAACCTCCATTTGTTCCTGGGGCGGCAGGCTCAATTGGTGAAGATGAATATCCTCCCAAGGTTTCTACTTTCGTTCCATTGTCTCCCAGTTTTCCTCCCCAAATATTTATTTGTGAAAGTTAATAAAATGATATGTTCTTTTATTTGGGTGGGCAAGACCGCACGTAGGGTGTTTTTGCAGAGAGAAAGACGTTGCCCAATCTGTTATTTTATTATTGGGTAATGGACATGGAAAAGGTACGGGGGTGGTTTAAGGGTACGGAGTCCACATGGCAGCAGGTGGAGAGGAGTGCCTGTAGAGGTACTAATTTGAGAGCCCCGGGCCGGAGAATCGCCGCAACCGCGTACACGACGTCGCGAACACTTTGTCTCCATTTTGGAGAATCGCCCCCTTGGTTTTGGGTCTGCTTCCATTTTCCCCCGCAAAGTGGACTTCAAGTCCGGTGGTTGTAGTCACTCTGAGAATATGGAGACAGTTGAGGTGACATTTCAAGCTTGGTGCCATGCCATTGTTAGACTCGATCTGCAGAAAACATCGCTTTGTTCCAACGGTTTTGGACTCGCCCTTTGGCGTCTGGGGGAGGAGGGATTGGAACGCTTTAGGAATGTGTTTATAGAGGGGAAGTTCACTGGTTTTGATGAATGGTAGGGCAAGTTCCAGGGGCTGGTTTAGCACAGTGGGTTAAACAGCTGGCTTGTAATGCAGAACAATGCCAGCAGCGCGGGTTCAATTCCTGTACCGGTCTCCCCGAAAATCCGCCGGAATGTGGCGACCAGGGGCTTTTCACAGTAACTTTATCAAGGTACTTGTGACAATAAGCGATTATTATTATAATTATACTATAATTATATTATTATTATAAGTTCCAGCTTCCGAAGGTTTAGGTGTTATAAAGTGCATAACGTTTTGCGTAAAGAGATTCCTTCCTTCCCCTTGGCACCCTCACTCTCTTTGATGGATGGGGTCCTTTTGATGGTTAAGCTAGGTGACGGGAAGATATCGGATATTTGTAGTCGGCTGGATCAATGGAGCAATCTTCATTGGATGAGGTAAAAAGGAAGGGGGAGTTGGGTCAGGTTTTTGATGGAAGAGGTGTAGAGTGAGGCTCTGCACAGGGTCAACTCAACCTCCTCATGTGCTAGTCTCAGCTTGATTCAGTTTAACGTGGTGCATAGGGTACATCTGACCAAGGTGCGGATGAGTGTTTTTTATCTGGGAGTAGAAGATAGTTGCGAGTCTTGTTCACGGGATCCAGTGAATCATACGCATATTTTCTGGTTTTATCCTAAACTTGAGAGCTTTTGAGTCTCCTTCTTTCGCACCATGTCAGGGATTCTTGGGGTTGAGTTGGAACCTTGCCCGCTGGTGGCTATCTTTGGGGTCTTGGACTCGCCAGGCTAATGCTTTTGCCCTCCCCTCGCTGATAGCCCAAAGATGAGTTCTGTTTGGGTGGAGGGCTCCAGTTCTGTCCAGTGCTTTGTCCTGGTTGAGGATCCTTGTGGAGTTTTTGTACTTAGAAACAGTCACGAATATATCAAGTATATTCCTGGTTTCGTTTCTGGTTTGACTTGGTTGTTTTTCCCTTGTTCTTGTCGTGAAGGGTGGGATTGGTGGGGATGTTGAGTCTGGAATTGTATTTGTTGTGTATTATGGTTTTGCAGTGTGATATTGAAAAACTTGTCTCAATAAAAATATTTAAAAAAAAAAGAGAATGACACCTTCTACAAGAAGGATGAACCATCCGTGGCTAAGAATGGAAGAATGGGTGCACAAGTTTGCAAAGATTAGTGGTATTGGAATATTGGAAAAAGTGTAGAAACTGGCAAGGGATGACAAAAAAAAGAGATATTGGAATGACAGTAAACTCGCAAGAAATATAAAAACAGATTCGGAGAGTTTCTACAAGTACATGCAAAGGAAGAGAGTAGCTAAATTAAAAGTTGGTCTCTTACTTAGAGGATGAGACTGGGGAATCAACAACAGACTTTGAACAAGTATTTTGTATTAGTCTTCGCAGCTGAAGACAATAACAGCTTCTCAAGAATAGTAAAAAGTCAAGGAGCAAAAGACATCGAGGAACTTAAAACAATCACTAAGGCATTAACAAACTAATGGGACTAAAGGCTGACAAATCCCTTGGACTTGATGACCTGAATCCAAGGGCCACATCAGTGATGTTACATTTATATCATAGTGCTTTTGGAATTGAACATGTGGAATAATTTATAAAGGAAGAAAATATAAAAGGACAAAATCAGGTACAATAATTAGAAATAAAATGTTGACAATTTAGAATTACTTAACTCCAGCGTAAGGCTTTGTCTGTCTCCAAAAGGCAGTCACCAGTTTCAAGTTTCTAACCTGTCATTTCAATCAGTCTAGAAATTTGCCCAGCTCTTCGTCATATGGGATAATTGTATTAATAAGTTCCTCTGCAGAAACTGGAAAAACTGACAAATATACCTCACCTTGCATCTAGTCAACCAATCACAATGTAAGAACACTACAACCTGGACCACATTATGTTTCTTCCTGAAAGGAGTGATACAGAAGAAACAAAAGGGAATAAAATCTAGGATCAAATGGTGAGTCTAAGGATTTCTATAGATAATGTATGTTCGCTGACAGAATATTCTGCTGAGTCTCACTGTGTCATGTTGTCCACTGGCTAATTCTCAGTATTGGTCCCACACCGTTCTTTCACCAACCTGTTCATACCAGGAAGGTTACCCCAGAAGTAACGGGCTCGATGGGCAGCAGAGACTTCCTTGGCATCTATCATCACAGGATTACACTGGCACGAAAAGAGAAAAAAGAAAAAGCTTATTTATTTCATGAATTTGGACAATAGAACATAGAACATAGAACATAGAACAGTACAGCACAGAACAGGCCCTTCGGCCCTCGATGTTGTGCCGAGCAATGATCACCCTACTCAAACCCACGTATCCACCCTATACCCGTAACCCAACAACCCCCCCCTTAACCTTACTTTTTAGGACACTACGGGCAATTTATCATGGCCAATCCACCTAACCCGCACATCTTTGGACTGTGGGAGGAAACCGGAGCACCCGGAGGAAACCCACGCACACACGGAGAGGATGTGCAGACTCCGCACAGACAGTGACCCAGCCGGGAATCGAACCTGGGACCCTGGAGCTGTGAAGCATTTATGCTAACCACCATGCTACCGTGCTGCCAATGTTATTATTTGAATGGAATCTTCTCTCTTGCCACTCCCCTGCCCCAATTCCCTGATCACCTGCTTTAAAACTATAAAGGACTTGTGCATCGGACATAGCGATTTGTCAGTTGGGGCATAGTAAGAATTCTGGCATGCTGTAGCCATGACTTTCAATCCGTCCTAAGGGGCCTGCACCTGCATTTTCAG
Source organism: Scyliorhinus canicula (assembly GCF_902713615.1). Lineage (NCBI taxonomy): Eukaryota > Metazoa > Chordata > Chondrichthyes > Carcharhiniformes > Scyliorhinidae > Scyliorhinus > Scyliorhinus canicula. Next base: position 126,627,505 of record NC_052151.1, on the reverse strand, counting down.
CAAACACACTTTGTTGGGAAAGGGCAATACCAGGAGTGTGAATTTGCAAAATGACCCCATGTGAAGAATTTTCTGATTTAAGCTGTCAACTCAGGCTGGAGAAGCATTGTGTAGCCCGCCAGCTGCACTGCTGCCTTTTGTCATCATGTTTTGACACTCAGCCAGAAATAATCTAGGAGGCGGGTCCCATGACGTCATGCTGGCGGGGTAGTGTTAAAGGGGGACCTGATGTAAAAAAATTAGAAAAAACAAGAACCCCACAGAAACGGAACACCGTACTCCCCTCGGGAAGAATGTCCCCCACCATGGGACCCCCCCCCCCCCCCCCCCCCCCCCCCCGGAGCAGTGCCAGAGAGCAGTTCCCCATCCAGTGCCCAGGCAGTACGAAGGAGCAGTGCCAGGCATGTCCCCCTTTCCCTGGGATCTGTAGCCACCTGTGCACCTCCGGCAGGTTCCCCAAGGGGACCTGTTGTGAATGTACAGACCAACACATTGCAAATGAGAGGTAAATGGGGATCCCAACTTTAAAAGTCGGGATCCCTGTTAAGTAATTGTTGAGGTGGTGGGAACAATCAAGTGGCAAAACTTTTCTGCCATAAATGCCATTATGGGTCTCCCACTCGATTCTCCACCTCTCCACACTTACCCCCCAAAACAAAAAAAAGGGCTGAAAATTCCAGCCCCCATATAAATAATTAAAAGAAAATTTCAGATAATTTCACTCAATTAATACTAATATCTTACACCACAAAATTCATATTTATGATGTCTTGCATTAAAATTTTAAATCAACGTCCAAGCATGAAATCGTTCAACAGATTGGTGTATCTGTCAGCTTGTGAGGAGGATGGGTAGATGTGGTGGACCTGGCAATGCCATTATGTTTAAAAGCATTCCATGGCATTATAAATATTGTAGCTGTAAGCTTTGCATCACCGGTAATGCAGTGGATACTGATGGAAACGGATTTGCAGGCTTAAAACAATATTTAGTGAAGACCAATGAGTGCATCTCAAAAGGAGAAAACATTACCAACCACTGGAAAATACCCAGATTGTTGAAGCAAAAGAAATGTTATAAGACAAGCGTGCATTGCAGCCGATGTTTTAAGGGAGACACGACACTGCACTGTTTGATTTTGATACATTGTTGCTTTGATGTTATATAACATTTAAATAGTGCTAAGATTGGGGCTTTAAAAACTTTGGAGATTTGGGGAATTATTTTTATCCATGAATTTTTTCTTTATTTATTCATTCACAGGATGGTAGGTCAGCATTTATTTCTCATCCCAAATTGCCCTCGAAAAGGTGATGTTGAGCTGCCTTCTGGAACTGCTGCAGTCCATCTGGTGCAGGAACACTCGCAGTGCTGTAAGGAAGGGAGTTCTAGGATTTTGACCCAGCGGCAGTGAAGGAATGGCAATATAGTTCCAAGGCAGGATGATGTGTGGCTCGGAGGGGAACTTGGTGGTGGTGTACCATTGCATCTGCTGCCCTTGTCCTTTTATGTGGCAATGGTCATGGATTTGGAAGGTTGCTGTCAAAGGGGCTTTGTTGAGTTGCTGCACTGCATCTCGTAAATGGTACACACTTCTGCCAATGTGCATCATTGGTGGAGAGAGTGCCAATCAAACGGGCTGTTTTCTCCTGAGGGTGTTGAACTTCTTCAGTGTTGTTGGAACTGCAGTCATCCAGGCGATGGGGAGTATTCCATCACACTCCTTCCTGACTGTTGTCTTCAACAAGGGAATCAGGAGGTGAGTTCCTCGCCACAGAATTCCTAGCCTCTGACCTGCTCTCCTAACCATTGTAATTATATGACAAGCCCAATTCAGTTTCTGGGCTAGGCTACTGAACTGATAAATCACAACCCTAAAGCAATGCTCTGGAGTTCCAGGTTCAAATCCCACCATGGTAGATGGTTAAATTTGAATTTAATAAAATCATCAGCACGGTAGCATTGTGGATAGCACAATTGCTTCACAGCTCCAGGGTCCCAGGTTCGATTCCGACTTGGGTCACTGTCTGTGCAGAGTCTGCACATCCTCCCCGTGTGTGCGTGGGTTTCCTCCGGGTGCTCTGGTTTCCTCCCACAGTCCAAAGATGTGCAGGTTAGGCCGATTGGCCATGATAAATTGCCCTTAGTGTCCAAAATTGCTCTTAGTGTTGGGTGGGGTTACTGGGTTATGGGGATAGGGTGGAGGTGTTGACCTTGGGTAGGGTGCTCTTTCCAAGAGCCAGTGCAGACTCGATGGGCCGAATGGCCTCCTTCTGCACTGTAAATTCTATGATGATAATTCTGTGGCAGGCCTGGGTTAGCGGAATTTGTTTAAAGGTATTTTTTAGTGGTATTAGTCACTGAACTGATAAAACACAAGCCTAGAGCAGGAGATCCTGTGGCAGGCATGGGTAAGCAGAAAGGTTTGTACTAAAATAGTGGTAAGCCCCAGGATTTAGATAGTGGGGTGGTTAGAGAGGCTAATGCTATTGAATTTCAAGGAGAGATGGCCAGTGCATGATGCTTGTGTGACAAGTGTCACTGGCACTTACCAGCCCAAGCCTGAATGTTGTTTAAGTCTTACTACATATGGACACAGACTACTTCAGTACCCGGGGAATCGTGAATGTGAACATTGTGCAATCATCAGCAAACATCTCCACTTCTGACCTGAGATGGAGTGAAAGTCTGATGAAATAGCTGAAGGTGGTTGGGTCGAGGGCACTATGCTGAGAGACTCTGCAGTCCTGGGACTGAGATGATTGGCTTTTAACAACCAAAATCATTTTCGTTTCAACTAGATATGACTCCAACCAGTGGAGTTTTCTCCCTGGTTCCCATTGACCAGTTTTGCTAGAGTTTTTTGATGCTGCACTTAATCAAATGCTGCCTTGATGTAATTAATCCAGGGGCAAAGTGGCCCTGGGAGAACCCAAACTGAGCAGCTGTAAACTGGTTATTGCTCAGTAAGTGCAATTGATAGTGTTGTTGGCTACCCTTCCATCTCTTCACTGATGATTGAGAGTGGACTGATGGGGCAGTAATTGGCTGGGTTGGATTTGTCCTGCTTGTTGTTGACAGCAGATACCTGGACAATTTTACAGACTGCAGGGTAGATGTACTGGAATAGCTTGGCTAGGGACATGATTAATAATAATAATAACCTTTTCTTGTCACAAGTATGAGGTACTGTGAAAAGTCCCTCGTCGCCACATTCCGGCGCCTGTTCGGGTAAGCTGGTATGGGAATTGAACCCGTGCTGCTGGCCTTGTTCTGCATCACAAACCAGCTGTCTAGCCCACTGAGCTAATCCAGGTTAGTTCTGCAGCCCAAGTCTTCAGTAGTATTGACAGAATGTTGACAGGGTACATAGCCTTTCCAGTATCCAGTGCCTTCAGATGTTTCATGATATCACATGGAGTGAACCGAACTGGCTGAAGACTGGCATCTGTGATCCTGGGAACCTCACGAGGAGGCCAATGGATAATCCACTTGGCATTTCTGGCTAAAGATGGCTGCAAATGCTTCAGCGTTCTCTTTTGCATTGATGTGCTGGGCTTCCCATCTTTGAGGATGGGGACATTTGTGAAGCTTCCTCCTCCTGTTAGTTGTTTGATTGTCCACTACCATACATGACTGATTGTGGCAGGACTGTAGAGATTAGATCTGATTTGTTATTTGTGGGATAGCTTAACTCTATCACATGCGGTTTCCACTGTTTGGTTATCATTCTATTCCCTATCTAATGATACATAAAGAAATTATCTAAGAGTCATGAATGAATCCATCTATTTAGAATCTCATAGGTATTTTTTTCTACGCCCGCAGAGGCAATCATTTGTCTTTAGTTTCTTGTTTTCCTGCGGACATTTTTAACTTCATGTAGAAAAGGATACTGATTTATTTTCTCACACATCTTAAGCCATCATTTTTACAGCAATAGAGGTCATTGTTATAATGTCCAATCCATTCTGACTGAAATAGAATACGAGCAATGGAACGAGGTTTGAGGTTTCTGAGAAAATACATTTAGAAATTAATAATATCATTCCTCCCAACTGCACTGAAGCACAGAATATAAACTGCATCCAGACCTCCCATCTCTGATTTGTCTCTTCAATGTCTTTCTGTAGCATTCACAATATAATTGCTCAGGAGGTGAGTAGCTGGGACACTCCCTTAACTCTGCTGATGCAGCATTATAGACAGTATTTGGGAAATATAAAAGAGGCAAGAGGGACTAGATCTTCAGTCATATCATTGTGCATTTATTATAAATGGTTTGCAATATAATTCAGCTCCATTTGAATGAAAATTATGAAAGCTACAGATTATAAACATAGCAAATTGACTTGTTGGACAGAAATTGAGAATGCATGATTTGTTATGTCCTTTTTCAGGACTATGGGGGGTAGTGTTAAGGGAACTAGCTGTTTCTGTTTAGACCTCTTGCTTTGAAGAAACTTACCTCTAGAAAGCGGGAGATGTCCCTCTTGTCACTGACTCCCATTGCCACCACATTTTCAAACAGCCAGAAGAATGGTCGATTGTCTCCTTCTTTCGGCCTCGTTTCATGGAGAAGACGGTAGAATTCAAAAAACAGGCGGCCTGTGCCCTCTGTAAAGTAACAGGATGTAACACAGTAAAAGCTGTCCTTTTGGACACCTAGCCACGACATTCGATAAGACGTGAGTAAACGTGACGTGCAATTAACCCACCTCCATTACCTCCAGGACACAAACTTTGTACTCCCTTCTTTTTTTGTAAATAATTTCTGCCTGCAGCTAGCACTAACTGCATTTCTAAATACCTGCACCCCTGAGTGGGGGAGGGAGCACAAAATTGTGAGAGGCCAGCACTTAAAAGCTATCCTATGCTGCTTAGTTGCAAAAGGGATTGTGAGCTAGAAGAGCACTAAACAATGGAACAACAGTGAGCTGACTCCAAGATTTTTCACGTTAGACTAGTGGCCTTGTTTGAAGAGGTGCAGATGCCAACAGAGTACAAGAGGTGTCATATATCTGAAGGATCTCTGGACAAACTCTGAGAAGGCAGTGGGAACAGGTACCTGGGGTGGTCAAGACCATGAGTCCAACCTCAAGGACCTTGATGCAGTGATGTTAAATGTTCACTGACCTAACACCGGTTGTCAAAGTTGGTGAATGTATCTTCTATTACACTGCACAATTAGATTCACATACTGCTGCTCAATGCACCACCACATCCCCATCACGCTTCTTTCGACAATTTCTATCATTCACAACTCAAAGTTAACATTCATACGCTTTACCGCACTTTCACACACTTAATTACTGCAAGACACTCATCAACAAATCACAGCTTGCACGCACTTACAGCTGATCAACCATGACAGCCACTTCATCAAACAGATTGCACCCTGTTTGTAGACACACTTCCTCTCTGCTTCCTCCAGAGGCTGTAGGAGCTAACTCACAGAGGTTGAGCAAACCTGCATGTCCTTACAGCAATGGGAAAGAATGCTCACCTTCATTGGAGTAGCAGTGACTGAGGACCTAGTCAACAGTAAAGATGGTGATGGTATTCTCATAACTAATCCTCCTTCTCACACCTCATTTCTCCTCACCCCACAATCTTTCCTGGTTTACAAACTGCTGATGGTGAACGTATGTACCACTTGTTCCTCCCTCCCCAAACTCCCCGCTCCCTGCAAACCCAGTCCCTGTACCACAACCCTATCCTTGTGAATTGCTCCTTTCAGATACTCAAGAACTACAAACTGGCCAGGAGATGATGGAAGAGAAGGAGGTGGAAGTGCAGGATCAGTAAAGAGGAAGAGACAAAACTGCTCGCTCTCACACTCTCAGCCATCATCTCTGAAAATGACACTGCATTCACTTTACAGAAAGCTTAAAGCTGGAACCTGCACATGGAGAGACATGACAGCCCTGTGGCCAGGGAATAGGATAAGGCTTGTGCTGGTGCCAAGCTTTCATATGCGTTCTGCTGCACAGGACTCAAATGAGGATATCAATAGAACTTGCAGAAGCAGGCTGATGGGTGTGCACAATGAAATGCTTGGTGCATGGGAAATCCTGCCTGAAAGCCTCCTGTCACCATCATGGAGCATGGAGGAGTCTGGCTTCAAATACGCAGAGGGCTTTGTGCAGGGATTGGAGCCCATCCACATGAAAGTGGTGTTTAAATCCATGATGACATTTGTGGACCCAAACATGATGCTTCTTCTGATGGTCGGTGTCTCAGCTTACTTTGTATAACAAACAGAAACCACACTAAACCTGGTTACTGCAGTGGAAGCTCAGAATGAAGTTAGGCGAGTTCAGGCTGCTTCCACCATAGCTGCAGATACCAGTGTGCAAAGGGGCTTTAAGTGTGGTACAGCAGTCCAGCAATCTGTCCTGCAAAACGTTGCCAAGATTATTAAGGAGCTGCCACAGGGTGCGGCAATGGCACCGTGGTGCACAAAGCTGCTATCCTCTCTAAATATGACAGAATGTGGTGCCCCAAACCTGCCACTCCACCAACGCACCTGCTGTTGACCATCAGTGTTCCAGCCTGTGCAAAGGTGGTAACATGGGTGGCAACATGGGCCTCGTTGTAACAGGTGTCCACCTCGATCTCCGGCCGCTATAGTGGCATCATCAGCCAGGACCTCAGCGGGTACCCCTTACCCCCAAGAGCCAACCTGTCAACCTGAGGTAGTTCTTGAAGGCACTGAGGATTTCAAAGGGAATGTGCACACACATGCATGATACAGAGGTGCTGGTTGGACACAATCTGGACATTCAGGGAGTGGGACCCTTTTCTGTTAATGAGGGGCACTTCCTGATGCCCAGGTGCTGCAAGACGACATGCGTGCCATCTATTGTCCCCTGGACCTGGGGAATCCTGGCAATGGTGTAGAATCCGGGTACCTTCGTAGTTCTGGTCCAGCACAAAGCTGATATAGTCGGATGCCCGGGTATACAGGGATCCGTGACCTCACGGATGTAATTGTGGGTTGCAGCTTGTGATGGGCGGCTGGGTCTTCAGGGTGTGCGGCGGCCCCCTGCACATGGGGTGCCACCTCTTGCCTACGTCGATGCTGCTGCCTTTTCCGGCCTCTGGGCTGTCACCAGAACCGCAAGGGCAGCCTCTGCAGGATCGACAACACCAGCCATATTGTTGTATCTGTAAGAAATTCGAGAAGGAGAGAGACTGACAATCGGTTGCAGCTTCCACCCGGGACCTTCAAATCCCCCAAGCCTCCCCTTGCTCACGTGACCCGGATTCTTCAGAGCGCCATTCACCAGTTGTGCTGGAGAACCTCGCTCTGCACGCTCACCCCCGGCCACATCAGGAGCTCCTAGCGGGGTGGAGTCAGCTACATACAGTTGTGGGATTCTGTGCCCTCGTTGCCTCGGTTGCCATAACACACTGTTTACAGGTTGTTGTTGCCAGATGAGTTGGGGGATGGGAAGATCGCGGATATTCATGGATGGCTGGTGGCACAGGGAAAGCGCTAATCGAGGAGATAGAGTGGAAGTGGGAGGTGGAAGTGGGAGGTGGAGCTGGGCATGGAGTTGGGATGTGGAGTTAGATTATGCACCGGGTTAATGCTACATCGTCCTGTGCCAGGGTGAGCTTGTTGAAATTCAAGGTGGTGCATAGGGCTCACGTGACGTAGGTGTGGATGAGTGGGATCTTTGCAAAGATTGAGGATAAGAGTGAGAGATACGGAGTGGGGCTGGCCACGTGTTTTGGTCATGTCCACGATTGGTGGGGGCTCTGGAACCCGATATTTGAAACTCTATCTAAAATTGTGGGGATGGGGGGGCGGTGATGTCGCTGGGCTATCTGGTGGCAATCTTTGGGGTGTCGGGATTGCTGAAGTTGTTGGAGGGGAAGGGGGCTGACGTAGGGGCTTTTGCCATTTTGCCATGTTGATCGCCCAGTGGTGAATTCTATTGGAGTTGAGGTCGGTGGAGCCATCAAGGGTGGTTGGGGGCTATTGGAGAGTTCCTTAAGATGGAGAAGATTAAATTAGCCCTTCGAGGCTCGGAATGGGGGTGGGGGGGGCTGGTTCTGGGCGAGATGGAGGCTGTTCATGTACCTGTTTCAGGACCAGTTTGTTGCCAGCAAAAGGGGGGGGGGGGGGGGGGGGGGGGGGGGGGAGGGAGGTGGTGGTGCTAGTTTGAGGGGTTAAAAAGAGGGGAGAAAATGTCAAATTACAGGGACTGTTATGTTTTTGATTGACTAAGTGTCTCTTTTTATGTATGCCCTGGTTTGATTAAAAATATTTTAAAAAAGATTGCAACCTGATTTACGCCACGACAACCTTGATTTTAGCCCGTCCTGCTATTTAACTATTTAATTGGTGCGCCAAGATCGGAGCAGGGTGCAACGCGGTGGTTAAATCACTCCCGATACCTGCATTCACTTGTACCACAGTCAGAGGAACAGATTATGGACTGCCCAGCTGGAAAGACAACATAATGGTTGCCTTCTCCCATCCTCCTCACCCTCTTGCTCCTGCTACTTCTCGGTAGGGCAGGAGAGACATAATAAGTGTTGTATCCTCATGATGGTGTAGGATGTAACAGCTCACAACAAGTTGTGAAATTCACTCTGCTGAGAATGGCAGAGTTCCTCCAGACCAGCGAACAGAAGTGTTGTTTAAGCACCCCAATGGTCTTCTCGCTGACATTTGGTGTGGCAATATTGCTTCTGATATTGACGTGCTGTCCGTATGTGTTGGTTGCACATTGCATGTGGTTAGTGGACAACTCTGGTTGCCAAGTAGCCCCTCCCTCTGGTTTATTATGTTGGCTCAAATGCAGATGGCACAATGAACTGCGGATTAATCTGCATGATTTACTGAGCATGATTGTACATCGGCTGGACACTGAAGGAATGGAATCCCTTCCAGTTGCTTTATATCTTGGAGTTGACATACATTACCCACAAAGCAACACGTGTCAATGGGTGGCAACCTGCACCATGGGGAAGTCTGTAATCCTGACAAAGCTGTATCCTCCATCTTCTTGCTTGCTTCCGACAAGAGAAAAAAATGTATGCACTTCTCTATTCAAACAGAGAGCCTCTGAGGCCTCCCTTATGCAACAGTGAATGTCAAACTGCAATATGCTGCAAATATCATTTGCTCTGAAAGGAGTCAGACACATAAGACATTAATTGTCACAGTCACCTTCACTGCCACTGACAATGGGGTCCTCACCCTGCTTGATCTCTCCCATAAATAGCACTAGCGGGGATTCCATCCTATTGCTGAATTGCAAAGTTAAGGTGGTTGGACTGCTCGGGTCAGAAATGGCACCATCGAAATGAGTGATATGTGCTGACTTTGCTTATGTTCTACCTTCTCTGCATGCTTCTGATGCTTCCTCCCTGCATGCACTAATGCCATAACCAAAATATTGTCTGGCAAGGCCAGCGCCTAAAGCTTGTGCAGATGTTACTTTGGACCGAAGATGGCACTGCCTTCTGAAATTCTGCAGCCCTTAACTTAACTGCTACTTGTTCCAAGTGGACATAATTTCACAGTAGAATTGGTAACTACTATATTGGTGATAGACAGGGGTATAAATAACAAGATAATTCTGTTATTACAGTTCGGGATACAGATCGATAAAGCGCACAGTATCATAGCCATTAGGCATAATTTTCAGCAAGTTGATTTAATTTCCGTATTGAATATGCTAGGCACATTGGAGCGTATAATGTGAATTTGTTTCTCACACTTGCATCGGCTGTACCCCACTATCACCAAAACCTACTGTACATATAAATGGGGCAAATTAAAACCCCATGACCAGCAGGAGAGGCTTGTATTTGGGTGGGTGTGGGGAGCTAAATCAGAAAAAATGCAAAATTCCAACTCATCACAAATGCACCTACTTCTGTTTTCACAGTGATGGGGCTTGGGGTGTAACCTACTCTGGAGGTGTGGTTCTGTGATTATATGTTCATGTTATAATCCCCATGAGGATGTTTTATAGGGTCCACCAACCAATTAGAAGAACTGAAACTAATTAAGGGATAAATTAAAGGGGGCCGCTCCTGCAAAGAACAAATGGAGCACAGCCCAAAATGGACAAAGAGGAACAGAAACTTAAAAACATCAAACCAAAATGTGAAAATTGGGGTCGATCAAGCTGTCCAAACCCTGCGGTGCCCACGGAGCACGGAAGGCCTTGGGTGTGTCCGTGGACACCCCATGTTCTCTCCAGGGACATCCGGCCTTGAATAAAGCCGAGGAATAAAGTCGGGTCAGATATCCCCCTCGGTCGCGCAGGACTTGTTTATGGTAAGTTTAACCCCCATGAGGACCATGGAGAAACAATCATTGAGAGACTCATAGAATACAAGCTCCCCAGGTAGGGGGCGGAGGCCAACCACCTGGGGATCATTAAGGCAGGGAATAAAAGCAGGCCCAACTCAGGGCCTGATCAGATCAATCCTCCCAGCAGGGTGGGCACTGGGAGTGAAATGCTGTGCTAAGCGTGTAATTGTATGTAAATAAAATCACTTCAGTTCACAACTGCTTCTTTATGAGATATTATAGCTAGAATGGCTCTGTTTGTAAGAGTTTTGCAACTATTTAAATACAGTTTGGGCCTCTGGACTGCCCAGAAAACTGTCAGCTAAAAGCAGGCAGGAGCAGCAGGAGTCAAGCACCCTTTTTAGAACACTGCTTATGTGCCAAGAGCAGCAGGAGTGATTACCCTCTGACTATCAATCAATCTTCCTGCCATTGTCAACTGACCTGACCAATCTCCAATCCCGTTATCTTTACTCGTCAAGCTTATCCTGATTGCTGCTCTGTACACCCCAACCCCATGTTCTCACCCAGTCCTTTGATACTTGCTGAAAGCTTGTCCGACCAACACTAACTCTTTTACTCCCAAATGCAAGTTCAGAATTCTCTACTCAGTATCTAAATGTTTTCTTGCTGTCCCTCCCACTTTTCCCAATTGCCTGCCCAACCCCCATCACTCACCCTGAAGTCACTCACATTTTCTTCCTCTCTCCTGATTGCTAGTCCATGTCCCCTGCACCAACTCCACTATGCTACCTGGTTTCCAGAGACAAGCCTGGTTGCACACATCTGCTGCTGGCTTTGCTGCCTGGTAGCCAGTCAGCTTGTGAATTTAGCTGGATGCCAGGCGGGAAACTGTGTAAACCATTGATAATGAGTTCCTGTTATTAAGTTGAGAGGGGATTCTCCCCTCATCCCAAACACAAGCACCCCATCTCCCTCCCCATAAATATTGAGGCCAAAGTTGCAACTCTCGTTGCTAATTCAACCTTCAGTGTCCCAATTAGCACATGGAGAATTCTGGCCACGGGATAAAAGACCGAACAAAGCACAAATCTAGGCTCAACTACTATATTAATGTCTATCCTAATTTATTCTAACTGTTGGCCATATTTACTGACTTGGCTGACAATGTAGAATATCATTTTTGCACAGCCACAAGAAAAAAGTGAAAGTAGAAACAGGAGGCACAAAATTCAGATGCAGTACGGTAGCATGGTGGTTAGCATAAATGCTTCACAGCTCCAGGGTCCCAGGTTCAGTTCCCGGCTGGGTCACTGTCTGTGCGGAGTCTGCACGTCCTCCCCGTGTGTGCGTGGGTTTCCTCCGGGTGCTCCGGTTTCCTCCCACAGTCCAAAGATGTGCAGGTTAGGTGGATTGGCCATGCTAAATTGCCCGTAGTGTCCTAAAAAAGTAAGGTTAAGGGGGGGTTGTTGGGTTACGGGTATAGGGTGGATATGTGGGTTTGAGTAGGGTGATCATTGCTCGGCACAACATCGAGGGCCGAAGGGCCTGTTCTGTGCTGTACTGTTCTATGTTCTATGTAACATCTGTTTTTTATGTGTTTTAAGTAGCCTTGGAGGTCCAAAATGGTATCCGTGGTTTCTGGTGCATGTCACACTGGATACCATATTGATACGGGTGTTAGCACCTGATGCACGATCAATTGGACTTGAGTCGTAGTGAAGTTCCAAACAACAGGCTTTAATACGCTAGATGTGAGACCGGCAGTGGTCGTACAGAGAAAGGCCGACTGCCAGCCAACACGAGCTCTTATACCCCGCCTTGTAGGCGAGACTACCAACCTCTCAGCCAATCGGCGGGGAGTCACATGACCAGCCACAACCAATTGGCAGAGAGGCACATGACTTGCCAGGGCCAATGGGCAGCGAGGCTGCTGTACCAATGGCAGCCTGGTTCTCCGGTAATATGATCTCTCTAGCCATACTACCATGGGAAGAGTGCAGAGCAGACACCTCATGACATGGATTAACATGTGGCTTCAATTTGAGGCTGGAAGTGTCATTTTGGAGCTGAAAGCTCCAGCTCATGCTCTCACTTTACCATGCACAGCTGAGCACACATTCAGCATCAAGAAGGAGAGCCTACCAATGTTTTTTAAAGGGATCAACAACTTTCAGGTTAGTTGCTAATTGATTTTCATTGGCTGTTGCCACGATTGTACAAGTGTTTTTTTCAGATGCTTAAAGTAACTAAATTCTACAGGGAGTGTGGCAGATGCTGAAGGACGGTTTGCTGACTTCAAGACTTCCGCACAAACCAATTGTTCCCAGATCTTTGTGCAGAAGGAGGCATTTCCTGTGACGTACAACATGACTTGGTAAAATGGGCAGAGAGCAAGCAGAGGAGGGCAAGAATTAGAAGAGAAAGATGGAAGAAGAGCTCTCAGGAGGAGGTGATGTCCCACAGACTACTTAGGAAGCAATTCTCCTATCTGAACCACGGTTTGTGAGACGTCTGTGCTTCAGTGATAAGATCTCTACTGAAATCTCACCTGCAGCAGCTGCAACTGCAACATCAGGACAAGCACTTCATTGATGGTGCTTGTGCAGGTGAGTATGACAATGAACCTTTTTGTGTTAGGTTCCTTGGAACTAGAGGTATTTGTAATACAGTACTCGGCAGAGCAGGTGTCAAGAATTGCAATGGTCAACTATCTGCTGCACAAACTCGTCACCATGAGGAGATAGCCTTTGCCATTAGCTATATGGTGGCTGGAAGGGAAGGAGGAAGAGAAAAGGAAACCTACACAGCTTCATTTTGCCAAGCTGCCTGATTAGACCATTAATTCACGCGACACGTGGTTAGAAGCGAACAGTGGTTTTAATCGTCTTACAACAGAGACTGCCTGTGACAAGATGAACTCTCGATGAACTGGCAGGCAGGCTCACAAAAGCAACCTTTATACTTCTGGTTAGGGGGAGGAGCCATGGGTGGAGCCCAGTACAAGCTCCTCATCTCCCCCTATGGGTAGAGCCGCGCAACTACACATGATCTGACACAAGGTACAGGCTCAACACATGTTGTACAATACAGTGTGGATTATTAGTGTTTATAATTCACCACACTGCCGTAAACAGCTTCTTAAAGTGTGACACCAGTGAAAACAGTTGTCATTCCCATTTCACCAGCAGTCCCACAACTTTCTCTGTCCACTCCAAGTTCAAACTTATTGCACACTGCATCCGGTCATGCTCTACCTTGCCCTGCAAGGGAGAGGGAAATGTGTCTGTGATCTGTTTGTGATCTAAGCGATGGTTATAGTTGAATAGCTGACAGCATGGGCAAGCTGTGGGATATGGGTTTGAGGGCTTTGTTAGTGTTACGTGTGTGAGGGTGAGAAAAATGTTAGGCATGAGTGACAATTGATGGAAACTGTTGCGAGGTGACTGATGAGAGTCAGATGATTTGAGATGTGTAGTTGGTATGATCTGGTATTTAAAGGTACATTCACAACCTTGATTTCTCACTGAAGATCACTGAACCTTTTTGCAGCACTATATCCATATCTTTGGTTCTTGACCCCCAGTATTGATTGCCACAGCTATCTGGTTCCACTATTTGTTGAGATTCTGGTCTGTGGGTCTCCTGGCTCCCTCTAAGAGTGCACATCTCTCTTCAAATGCACATCTTCGACTAAGGCCCCCAGTGCAGCTTCGGAAACGTTGGAGTTGGCTGTCTGCCACGTTGTGCCATTTTGCCATCCTTCCCAGTCAGAATCAGTTGCAAAATAAATTCCAGCACCTGCTCCAGTTGCAATGGTCATGCTCCAGTCCATTTTAAGAGTTACAGGCTCTAATTAAGTAGTGCAGCCTACCTTTACCTGGTGCTAGCCTCTCACAATTTTGGTCCCCACAAGGAGGTGTACAGCCACTCAACAGTGTGGTTAGCACTGGCTACATGCTGCAACAAGAAGGTAGCATGTTGCCTGCATTGGAAGCAAAGCGCATAATTTAATACCCCTTTGCAATCCCCATTCCCCTTTTTCCATGTTATTGAATTTAGCCCCCAAGTAGTTAAGACCACTACTGCTAACTGCAATGCATAAATACTAAATTTATCTGAATTGAAATCATCTGGTTTATCATTGTACTCGCTGAATCTTCAACTCAGAAAGAGTTTCTGATGCTCTTTCAATATTTTTTTATTTGAAATAAGCAAGATATTAATGCTACTCTGAGTAATCGGTTTTGTCTCTATACTTCATGAACATAATGTAACCAACAGAGCAGATGAACAATCTTTTTCTCCCTTACAGGAAGGGAAAAGGCAAAGGGAAAAGTTTCAAATGATAATTTTTGGCAAAGTAGATTTTGAAAAAGTTAAATATTTGTTGTACTGATAAGTGTCCAACACAACAGAGCCTTAAAATAACAGTCTGTAACTGGACATATCAGATACAATAAAACTGATTTTCAATGGCACATTTGGTTGAACAATTGCTCTTTTACCTCATGGACTTGGCAAAAATCAACTGAGAGGATCATAGACCCTTCCCCATTTAGTAGGGGTAAGTGTCAAACTACAAGAGGAAAGATAAAAAAACTGTTCCTTTGGGCAACCACCGAATTGAAAAGTTAATCATCCCAGTCAGCAAGCTGAAGGAGAGTCTGTGGTGCTAGGAGTGGAATTAATGGAATAGCAATCAATTCAAGCACCTGGGTGAAGAATGAGATGGACAACTGGAAATAGTAGCAATTCTATAATTCGCTCACCATAAAGTCCTTTTCTGGCAGGATTCACTATGGATAAGTCATTGCAGGGGCTTCCACCAATCACCAGGTCAAATGGCCCCCACTCCAATAGCTGAAAGAAAAATTAATCAGTTTAGCAGAATTTCAAGCCACAGTTACTGTGCTGTCATGACATGTCACAGTCAAACCATCAATTTAATTTGTTGTAGCTGACTTAATTGAATAATTCAGGTGTTGAAAACCATATGGGCCATTTTCTGGTCCCTACTTTATTTTGAGATGTAAAGCTTTTCTGGAAGTAGAACACCGACTATCAGTTCTTTTGGTTTAAATAGAAACTGCTCCTACAACTCAACAGCATAACCAGCAGCTGCTAAAACATGGTGGCTGGGAAATTGGGCTTGTTAGTACTTGTTTTCTGGGGCTATGAGTGCCCTTGGAGCTTCAGAATGGTGCCCGTTGTGTGTGTGCACACTTGTGGAATGAAACACACATATTGGTGCAAGTTTTGGTGTGCAAACAGTGAATGTACTACTGGGTGTACGTACAGCAGACAGACCGACATTAGTTAGTCAACCAGCAACTAAACTGTAAGAAGTTGATGATCCTTTGAAATAGTCCTGGTGGGGGCTCTTGGTTATGTTCAACACATGTTCAGCCATGCAAGATTAAGAGAGGGTGTTGGTTGAAGCATTGAACTCTCAATTTAGAGAGTGGTGCACAATTCTCTGGCTGTCTGCCTCTGCATTCATCCCTTCAGACCAATATCTGCATAAACAACAAACATGGCATTCCACTTGGAATACAGCATAATTTTGAAAATGAACAGCTGTCACATGAAGCAGGGCAATATACTAGAACAAGGAGGACATGGAGAGGGTCTCTCAGCCAGAGGTAATAAATATCCAGAGTGATCAGGGAGCAACTCTCGGTGAAGAATAATGGGTGAGGTGTCTGCGCTTCAGTAAGGATGCCTCCATTGAAATTTATTGTTTACTGCCGCAACAACTAACCTCAGAGCTGGCATTAACCTCAATCCCTATGACCATTAATGTGACCATGGTAATGAATCTTTATCCACTCAACTCCCTCCAATCTGGAGCTGGAGATAGTTGCAACATCTCACTACTTTGCTGTCCACTGTCATTGAGGCTCTGTATTCCAAGATAGCTAACTACATTTCAATCTCTCTTCAGAACAGCAGTTGAGGTAAGTACATGACTTTGCTAGGACTGCTGGCTTCCCTATGATATAAAGTGCCAATGTCCACACGCAGATCATTTTTCAATCACCAACCAACCCGGAACCAAATGGGTTCCTCTCAATGTCCAGGGTGTGTGTGAACATTGGCAGTGAATCATTCAGGTTGATGCTTAGTATCTTGACAGCAGTCATGATGTCTTCTTTCTGGATTTGAGCCATCATGGCAAACTAAAAGGGGGTTATTGGGGGACAAAGGTTATCCACTGATTATATAGTTGATGACTCCGGTGTGCAATCCAAGCATACTTGGGCAGCACACATATAATCACGGCCATGCGGCCACACAAACCATGAGACAACTGGAGCTCTAAAACAACGGTTTTGTTACCAGAACTGCTCTGGACAAACCCTGGGTGGGATTCTCTGCCGGCGTGATTCTCCGTTTTGCCGGCGCCCGGGGGTTTTCCGACAGCGTGGGGCTGCCCCACAATGGGAAAACCCCATTGACCATCCGGTGTAACGGAGAATCCCGCTGGCGGGTCGAGGCTGAAAAGTGGCATGACGGGGTGGAGATTCCAGCCTCCTGTACCTAATAGTGCGTGTGTCAAGATTTGCAGTGGTCTGTGGCACCCAGCACTATCTCTTTATCATGAAGGAACAACCCTTGTCACCAACTGCACAGCAAGCAGCAGTTGAGGAAGTAGGAGGAGAGAATGAGGGAGGAAGGAGGCAAATCAGAGAGCCATTTTCTGCCAGGGTTTTCCTTAAGGAACTCATCGGAGTGAAAAACTGTGAAATGCAACTCCAATTCCTCATTCACTGAGTTCCACACTGTACCTTCTCTCTGTTACAGACCATAACATCTATTTGGCAATAATGCAAATATGCAACTCAACACAAAATGAACATTCCAAACTAAATGTAAATCAAAGCATGTCATATTGCACACACATTTCAGCAAATCACCTTTGAGCATTTCCTTAATGCCTGTCTTCCATGTGTCTTTACCTGTTCTGGTACTTTCATGCCAGTAGCTGCTGCATGCCTGGCCGAAAGCTGCTGATTTTCAATTGGGGAAGATTGTAGCTGGTTATTAAAGATCACCTCATTCATCTCGGGACCTAGAAAACCCTCGATGGACAACAGCACTTTGGCACAACTACCTGGGCTGGATGACTGACCGGCAACAGCAAGGGTACAAGTGGAGTCATTTCAGATAGAGATGAGGAATTTCTTCTCTCAGAGGATAGTAAATCTGCAGAATTCTTTACCAGAGCTGTAGAGGCTGGGTCATTAAGTACGTTCAAGGCTGAGATAGACAGATTTTTAATCAGAAAGGGAATCAAAGGTTATATGGATAAGACGAGTAGGTGGAATTGAGGATGATCATATCAGATCAGTCATAAACTCATTGAATAACAGAGCCAACCCAATGGGCCGAATGGCCTACTTCTGCTCCTACATCTATGGTCTTATGGGAGGACAAACGCATGAGGAAATGGAGAAGGCCAGTAGGCCCCTAAAGCCTGCTCCACCACTTGATAAAATCATTGGCTGATGTGACTGTGACCTCTACTATTCTGTCTACCCCTACAAACAAACATTCACGCTCCTCACTGACCAACTGTCGGTAGCTTTCATGTTCTATAATGCACAGCGGGGCAAGATAAAGAACGATAAGATCTTGCGGTGGAGGATCGAGCTCTCCACCTACAACTACGAGATCTTGTATCGTCCCGGGAAGCTAAACGAGCCCCCTGATGCCCTATCCCACGGCACATGTGCCAACGCTCAAGTGGACCGACTCCATACCCTCCACGATGACCTCTGCCACCCGGGGGTCACTCGTTTCTTCTATTTTATCAAAACCCGCAACCTGTCCTACTCCATCGAGGAGGTCAGGACCGGCACCAGGAACTGGCAAATCTGCGTGGAGCGCAAGCCGCACTTCTACCGGCCCCTTTGAACGCCTCAGCATGGACTTCAAAGGGCCCCTTCCCTCCACCGACCGCAACACGTACTTCCTGAACGTGATCGACGAGTACTCCCAGTTCCCGTTGGCCATCCCCTGTCCCGACATGACCGCTGCCACTATCATTAAAGCCCTCTACAGCATCTTTACCCTTTTCGGTTTCCCCGCCTACATCCAGTGATAGGGGGTCCTCCTTTATGAGCGACGAACTGCGTCAATTCTTGCTCAGCATGAACATTGCACAAGCAGGACAACCAGTTATAACCCCGGGGAAATGGGCAGGTGGAGAGGGAGAATGAAACGGTCCTGAAGACCGTCCTACTGGCCCTACGGTCCAGGAATCTCTCAGTCTCCTGCTGACAGGAGGTCCTCCTCGATGCACTCCACTCCATCCGATCACTGCTGTGTACCACGACCAACGAAACACCTCATGAATGTCTCCCCTAGGAAGTCCTCCTCCGGGACCTCGCTCCCAACCTGGCTGGCAGCTCCTGGACCCATTCTGCTCCGCTGGTCGAGAGGGTCCACCTCCTTCACGCTAACCCGCAATATGCCCAATAGAGCCTTCAATTGTCCTACAATCTCACTTCGGGAATTATTGATCGTGCATTAGACTGCTGCGAGACGCCACAAGTCCCTTTACACACTATAATACAGTATAAATATTTCCCACTTTCTCTGTTAGCTTTGACAAAGAGTCATCGAACTTGAAACATTAGCTCTTTTCTCTCCCTCCAGATGCTGCCAGACCTGCTGAGATTTTCCAGCATTTTCTCTTTCGTTGGCCATCAGGTGCTGCATCGTGGTTGAATTCACAGAGTTGGTCAACATTTGTATGCTGAAAAGGATGGGCACCATGCTTTGCACCGAACTGGTGCTGGACTCCTATATATTCATTGACATTGACAGACAGTTTTGGCTTCCCAATACATTGAGCATTTTATTATGCATACCTATCAGCATTGTTCTCTAGACTGCTCCATCAAAGTACACATATGAGTCCTCTGCAGCAGAACGCATGTGCAATCTTGCCCTCCGGTAAGCAGGTGCCATACACTCTCCTTGCTCTCTGTCCTTGGCTGCAGGCCAAGGATCCTGTTATATGCCACATGCTGATTCACCTCAAATCTATTCTCCAATATAGTCACAGAACCAGTATCAGGTCACACCTGCAAGTGTAACACCAAGTGCCAAGACTGTATTTTCATCTTTAGTATTTTGTTGCTGTTGCTTCACAAAGGACAAAAAGATAGGGTTATTGTGGGGGAAGTGGAAAGTAAGCAGTGCACCATCTGCGACTTGAAAATCCTTAGAGAGTGTGGGAGGGGCATTTTGGGATTGAAGACAGGGGATTATTTATGAGAATTCTGACTTCCGGTGGAAGCCATGAAGTGAGTGGTCACAAATAAGGTGGTTCCTGCCTGAGGTCGGATATTTTGGCCCTTTCTGTCAGTGGGACTGTTCCAGGTGGAAATAGTGGGACTATTAAAGAGTAAGGTATTCTCCTTTGTGGGGAATATCATAGGAGTACCAGCAGAGGAGTGCATCAAATAAGGGGCACTTTTCAGAACAGGAGGACACCTGTGGCGTAGCAGGGGTAAAGATGGTATCGTTGCCCGTACAATTGTTGATGGAGCAGTTGGTCAAATTTTTTTAAAAAGAGGCAGGTGGCCTCAGAGGACCTGGTGAAGGTGGCAGAGCCGATTTGGGCTTCCCTGGAGAATGTGATGCAGAGGCTGGAGGCACAGAATGCGTCAATCCAAAAGGCGTCTGATCACAAGGATAGGATTGCCTCTTTGGAGGCAGAAATGCCGATAATGGCGGATGGTCAGAAAAAGCTGAGGGAGTAGGTTGACGACCTAGAGAACAGCTCAAGGATACAGAACCTGAGTATCATGGGGGTGCCTGAAGGTATTGAGGGAACAAGAACCATGGAATATGTGGCCAAAAGGTTTGAGAAGATGGTGGATGAGGGCTTTGATGGCCCTCCTGAGGTAGATCGGTCACACCGGTCATTGAGGAGGAAATCGAGATCAGGGGCCCTACCACGGGCAATCATCATGAGGCTACATCGGTACTTCGACAAGGAAAGGATCCTGAGGTGGGCAAAGTAAATCTGGGAATGCACCAAGGAAGGCGATATGCTTCGTATTTGCCAGGTCTTGGGAGCAGAACTGGCTAAGCAAAGGGCCGGTTCAGGTAAAGGCCCTATTCAGGGACAAGGTGCGGCTTGGAATGATGTTCCCTGCCCGCCTGTGGGCCATGCATGGGGGAAAGGAGTATTACTTCCATTTGCCGGGTGAGGTGAATTACTTTTTAAGGGACCATGGACTGGGGGGGGGGGGGGGGGGGAGAGAATATTTGAATACTTTTGATTTTGCGTAGATTCACCAGTGAAATGGACTGGAGGAATTCTACTCAGGAAGGTGGGAATGGTATGGTTTCGCGTACGGTTGTTATGTTTGTTTCTGCTAGCATTACCCACTCTGTATAGTTAATTATGTAGAAGAAGAATTTTGTACCATTTTGGGGGTGTCTAGTGGGTAGCACGGAGGGGGGGAGGGGGGGGGGGATATGAAGGAGCTCGGTGCGACGGGGTGACAAGGTGAGGCGGGGAATAAGAGGGTTTTGTTATAAAGGAAGCGTGTCCTTTGCCTCGGGTGGGAGGTCCCCCTGCTAGCAGCTATGCTAGTTAACGGAAATGAAGTGGAAGGGGGGGAGGGGGGGGGGGCGGAAAGAGCTGTGGGGGGCAATGGGCTGGTTATTTTTTTTTGTTCTTCTGGTTTCTTTGTCTTTGGTTTGGGTTGGGATAGTGGGCCAGGGGTTGCTTTGTTGGGGATAGGAAGGGGGGAGTTACTGGTGTTGAAGATTGTGTTTTGGAGGAGGTGGTTGGAGGGGGATGGTGGTGGCATTTTTGAGGGGACTTGGGGGGTGGTAGGTGAACCAGGGGCCTGGGGGAGGCCATTGAAATTGGATATGGCTGAACGGGATTGGGGGGGGGGGGGTTTGGAGCCCCTTGACCAGATAGATCTCATGGCATGTTACTGGATTGAATGGGCCGATTCAGAGGTCTTGTGTTTTTGCTCATTTAAAGAGGTTGAGGCAGATGTGGTTTTTATGCAGGAGACGCACCTGAGATCATACGAGGTTGAGGAAAGGTTTTGGGACAAGTGTTTCATTCGGGATTGGATATGAAGCGAGAGGGACTGTGTTGTTAATTAGTAAGGGGGTGGCTTTCTCGGCAAATAGCATAGCAGGGGACTCCGGGGGTAGGTATTTTATGGCAAATGGGAGCGCCAGGTGGTGCTGGTGAATGTCTACGCCCAACTGGACAATGTGGATTTCATGAAGAGGGGTTGCTGAAGGTTCGGGATTTAGACACGCACCGGTTGATTATGGCGGGGGGGGGGGGGGGGGGGGGGGGGGGCTGTATTTTAACAATGTTTTGACCCTAGGCTGAATCCGTCATGCCTCAAGTACTTGAAGATGTCGGCGATGGCAAGGGAATGATTGGGCTTTCTGGAGCGAAGGAGGGGAGGGAACCCATGGGCAACCGAGGACAAAGGAATTTTCATTCTCGTGTGCATTGGATGTTTTCCAGAATCAACTTTTTTGTTTCGGACAAGGCTTTGTTGGTAGGGATGGTTGGGACCTAGTACTCAACAATTGTGGTGTCGAACCATGTGCCGCATTGCATGGATTTGTGCTGAGGGAAGCGGGGGTTTCCCCAGTAATCTCAGTGGAGGCTGGATGTGGGATTGTTGGCTGATAAGGGGGCATGTGAGAAGATGGAGGTGGCTACATCCACCTATGTTGAGCTTAAAAAAAGTGAGGAGGTATCTGCTTCCATGCTGTGGGAGGCGTTAAGGCGGTAATTAGGGGGCGATCTCATTTCGATCAAGGCGCATAGAGATAAAGCGGAGGGTTGGAATGGCAGAGGTTGGAGGAGGCCATTCGAGGTGTGCATTAGAGGTACTTGGCGGCTCCTGAAGAGGGCTTGTAGAAGAAGAAGCTCCAGACAGAGTTTGGGCTTTTGTCCATGGGGAAGGAGGTGGGGCAGTTGCGCCAGGTGAGGGACGTTTTATGAGCATGGGGAGAAAGCCACTAGGTTGCTCATGCATCACTTGAGGTGGCAGGTAGCAGCGAGGGAGATTGGACAGATAAGGGTTTCGGGGGGCAGAGTGGTCACTGAGCCAGGTAAGGTGAATGGAGTGTTTTAGGCCTTCTACTGAGGACTGGGCGGAGGACTTGAGCATGAGGCAGTCATTGGATGGCGTGGATTTTCCGGAGGTGGAGGAGGGGTGGGTGCAGGGGCTGCGCGTTCCAGTTGGGCTGGAGGTGATGAGGAGTATTGGGTCAATGCAGTCTGGGAAGGCCCAAGGTACAGATGGATTCCCAGCGGAATCTTTTAAGACGTTCGCTACAGAGTTGGGCCCTCTCCTAGTGAAAATGTTTATGATTCGGTGAATATGGGGGAGCTTGCAACCACACTAGTGCAAGCATCAATTTTGTTTATTTTAAAGAAAGATAAGGATCCAGAGGAGTTTGGGTCGTGTCGTCCGATATCGCTTCTGAATATAGATGCAAGGTTGTTGGCCAAGGTACTGGCAACGCGCATGGAGGATTGCGTGCCAGGTAGGGGCGGATTTACTATGAAACTAATGAAGCTTAAGCTTCAGGGCCCCTAATCCCAGAGGGGCCCCAGAAGCGACTTTAGTCCACATTGCTTAAAAATTTTGGATCTACTGTATGAGAAGGGGTTTAAAAAAAAATATTAATAATGTAGTGTAATTCAATACAAAATAATAGTTAAAATAAAAATTAAAAGATTATTAAAGTATCACGTAGGCTAGCCGTAAACGAAAAAACGTTCAAATTAAGGATGTTTCATTCTAAATATATTTAATATGAAATAATTATAAATAATTTAGAACATAAGAACATAAGAACTAGGAGCAGGAGTAGGCCATCTGGCCCCTCGAGCCTGCTCCACCATTCAATTAGATCATGGCTGATCTTTTGTGGACTCAGCTCCACTTTCCGGCCCGAACACCATAACCCTTAATCCCTTTATTCTTCAAAAAACTATCTATCTTTACCTTAAAAACATGTAATGAAGGAGCCTCAACTGCTTCACTGGGCAAGGAATTCCATAGATTCACAACCCTTTGGGTGAAGAAGTTCCTCCTAAACTCAGTCCTAAATCTACTTCCCCTTATTTTGAGGCTATGCCCCCTAGTTCTGCTGTCACCCGCCAGTGGAAACAACCTGCCCGCATCTATCCTATCTATTCCCTTCATAATTTTAAATGTTTCTAATCATAATTTTAAATGTTTCTATTTCACTATTTCACTATTAATATTTATGACAGAAATACAAACAGTAGATGACGTGTCGTAACAAAAAAGGGGAGCCATTGAAAAGGCAATCACAATGCTAAGAATTTATACCACAAGTTGGTAAAGCTGGAATATGCTTTTTTTAACAGTCGTTTGCGAAGATGTGCTGGAGCGTTTCAACAAAACAAGTAAGAAACTCCTGGTTTTGATATATTTGAAGGTTATCTTCTGCTATCATCTTTACTTTTGTTTGTTAAAGAACTCAGAGAAAATTCAGCCGATAGGATTGCACACTATGAGTCAGAAGCAAAAGGTTTGTGTGAAGATATCACCTCAAGTTATTCTGATGCTTCCAAACGCATTGTTGCAAGGACATTTTCAGATGGAACAAGTGGTATTCCTTCTTTGAGAGGAGTTGACAAACTTAGGATAGAAGTTCTATATCAACTCTATGACTGCTTGATAATCCAGTTACGCAAGAGGATTGACCCATATGAGCGGATTGCGAAAAGGTTCAAGTTCCTCTCAGAATTGGTGAACAATTCTGAAATTGATGAGGGCAGTATTAAACTTATAATATCGTATTACAAAGATGATATTGACCACAAATTAGTCAACGAGTGTTATCAGTTCAAAGAATATTTGCACCTTAGGAAATCCCAGAACACAGAAGAAAACACGCCATCTAAAATGCAATGCACAGAAGTTCTTCAGCTTATTTGTGAGCAACACCTAATTGAAGTGTTCCCCAATATTATTACTGCGCTTAAGCTGTACTTGACAATGCCTATCACGAGCTGTGAAGCAGAAAGGAATTTTTCAAAGCTATCATTTATAAAGAACAAATTTCAGTCTACCATGACTGAAGAGCACTTAAATTCTTTATGCATACGGTCTCTAGAAAATGACATTCCAAGGAAGCTCTCATATGACAAAACTGTACGTGAATATGTTGCTAGAAAAAACAGAAAAAAGAGTATTTTGTAAAATGTGCTTCATGTAGTATGTATTCTCATAGGTGTCTAAAATAAAAGATTATATTGACTGTGGTCTTTTCTATGTTTTATTTCATCATTCTATGATGCATCATGCATGTATATAACATTTCCCTAATTTTCATCCCCCATAACTCGAAAACTATAAGGCATAGGAAATTTTTATTCGCACCAGTGACTTTGACATGTGAGATAATCCAATACAGCAATTTTAATCAAAATCTGAGATGTAGTGGTTAAATTTTTAAAAAATTTGTGGTGATCTGTCATGGAACAACCCCATTGAAGAAGATAACAGTGGTTACCCAGACCTCGTTGCTGGTTGCGAAGGGGCCTCCATAACAGTTCAAGCTTCAGGGCCCCAAAAATGTAGGTCCGCCACTGGTGCCAGGGATGATAGGTTAGGACCAAACAGGGTTTGTGAGGGAGAATAGTTATTGTCAAATATTAGAAGATTATTAAATGTGGTGATGATGCCCCCGAGGGGTCAGGAATCGGAGGTGATAACATCCATGGACGTGGAGAAGGATTTTTATCGGGTTAAGTGGGAATATCTGTTTGAAATGTTGGGCCGGTTTGGTTTTGGGGTAGGGTCGGTGGGCTGGATTAAGATGCTGTACAGGGCTCCCACGGCCAGTGCAGATACAAATAATACAAGTTTGGGGTATATTTGTCTGCACCGGGGAACGAGGCAGGGGTGTCCTCTGTCCCATTTGCTTCTTGCTTTGGCAATCGAGCCATTGGCGATGCCGCTTAGGGCTTTAATGGGGTGGAGAGGTATAGAGGGGGAATGGAGTGTCGAATGTCCCTGTACACAAATGACTTGCTGCTGTATGTCACAGACCCGGCTGATAGTATGGATAGAATTATGAGGGTATTGACAGAGTTTGGGTCTTTTTCAGAGGACAAGCTTAATGTGGGACCGAGTGAGGTATCCCTGGTCAATGTTCAGATGCAGGGGAGGGGTTTGGAGAAGTTGCCATTTCGGCTAGTCAAGTCGAGTTTTTGATATCTGGGAATGAGGGAGGTGCATAGTTGGGCTCAGTAACATGAACTGAATTTGGTAGAGGGATGAAAGAGGACTTCAAGAGGTG
Source organism: Scyliorhinus canicula (assembly GCF_902713615.1). Taxonomy (NCBI): domain Eukaryota; kingdom Metazoa; phylum Chordata; class Chondrichthyes; order Carcharhiniformes; family Scyliorhinidae; genus Scyliorhinus; species Scyliorhinus canicula. The sequence goes on along the minus strand of NC_052151.1, from coordinate 126,601,869 downwards.
GGATGTTCTGCTTTCACTGAACTAGAAAGTGAAGCTGACGATTCTGCTGAAGTTTCTGTTTGTCTTTCAGAACCTCCCAATTTTTGTACCTCAGTTTTTTTTTTGGGTGGTTTAATAGGCTGATTTCGTATTTTATATGAGTGGATAATGTACCTTGGATTAGAAGGGTGTTTCAGGAGAGGGGATTTGCCGAATTGTTGAATTATTACTGGGAAGCGAATGTGGAGAAAATTCGGAAGTGGGTCATGGAGGAAAGGCTGGTGTGGGGGTGGATGGAGGAGGCTTTGTGTAGGGGGCGCCGCTTCTTTCTCGCCGACTAAATACTCTACGAGCCCGGTGATGGTTGCATTGCTAAGAATCAGTGTAGGCAACATTTTACGATTGAGGGCATGTCGCTGTGCGCACCGGTCATAGATTTATTCCAGCATGGCTGGATTTAATGTTCAGGGAATGGGAGCAGGAGGGTTCAAAGATCTGGTCTTGACTCCTGCCAAAGACTGACACAGCTATCTGCTCCCACTGTCTTTTGACTGTGCAACTTGAGTGCTTTCTTTCCTCTTGTGGACACTTCTCCTCTCAACCTCCATTACCTCCAGTGCAGCCCCAGAAAATCTTGAAGTCTGCTCTTTTGTTGCTTTCCAAGTCAGATGTTCTTGAGCCAACTTCTTCTCCAACCATAATGCATTTCCCCCATAAGAAGTGCATGGATAGTTTTAGTTGATGTAAGGCACTCAGCATATTGGTCCCCTGCTGATGTGTCCAGCCAATGTAAAGTGTGGCTACTACTGGCAGAGAGTGTTCAAGTGAGCAGGCAGCACAAAAATGGCTTGACACCTAATATTGCCGTCAATGGGGCTGAGCTGAATTCACATCATGATCCTTGCATCTATATTCTGGGACTATCCAATTTCACCCTTAAGTGTGCCTTGGAATAGCAGGATATGGGCCGGGATTCTCCCCTACCCGGCGGGGCGGGGGGTCCCGGCATATTGGTGTGGCGTGAACCACTCCGGTGTCGGGCCTCCCCAAAGGTGCGGAAGTCTCTGCACCTTTAGGGGCCAAGCCTCACATTGAGGGGCTAGGCCCGCGCCGGAGTAGTTCCCGCTCCACCGGCTGGCGTGAACGGCCTTTGATGCCACGCCAGCCGGGGCCGAAAGGACTTTGCCGGCCGGCCGGCATAAGTCCGCGCATGCCCCAGAGCATCAGCGGCTGCTGACGTCATCCCGGCTCATGCGCAGGGGAGGGGGTGAAGACCATGGTGAGGGCGGAAGAAAAAGAGTGCCCCCACGGCACAGGCCCGCCTGCCGATCGGTGGGCCCCGATTGCGGGCCAGGCCACCGTGGGGGCACTCCCTGGGTCAGATCGGCCTGTACGCCCCCCCAGGACCCCGGATCCGCCCACGCCGCCAATCCTGCCGGTACCAGAGGTGGTTTAATCCACGCCGGCGGGAGAGGCTTGACAGCGGCGGGACTTCGGCCCATCGCGGGCCGGAGAATCACCACGCGGGGCCCGCCGACCGGCGCGGCTCCGCCCCCACCGAATCTCGGGTGGCGGAGAATTCGGGACACGGCAGGGGCGGAATTGACGCTGGCCCCGGTCGATTCTCCGACCCAGCGGGGGTCGGAGAATCCCACCCATAATCTCAGAGCCATGTTTCTCCAGGTTCTCCAAATCTGTAAAACCATCCACTATTCCATGGCACTTTACGTTGCACCACACCACACAGAAAGTTTCTTAAATTAGTCTGTGTTGGATTTCCAAAGTCATGACAAAGCTGCCAATTTTTACCTTCAGTTTTTCCTCCTGATATGAATTCTTTTTTATCAGAAAAACACAAGCTGGGTCTGATATGGGCTAAAGGTTTGAAAATGTTTATTTGGATTGATTGAACTGCACTTAAATATCAGTCAGCTCCCATTGGTACTGTATCAAAACTAGGGGTGATTATTTCAATTCACTTTTAAGTTTTTGAACTGATTACACTATAAAATTGAGGCAGACTATTTGCAAGGTCAGAAACTCCAGTTATATTTGAAGAGGCAGCTTTAAAACTATAAGTTTCCTCAAATCTCTCATTTTCCTTCCTTGTTCTCATCTTAATTGAAATTGTTAATGGTTCTCTTCAGATACTGTACTTCTTTTTTAAATCTGCCACCATCACCACGCTCCCCAAATAAAAACCATTGATCCCACTGTCCTTGCAAGCAAGCCCAACAGTCAACTTCTCTTCCTTTTCCAAATTCCTTAAATGTGTCGTTGGCTCCCAAATTGATGTCCATCTTTCCCAGAACTCCATGTCCAAATACATCCAGTTAGATTTATACCTCTATCACAGTCATGGCATAAATGACATCCTATGTGACTGTGACAAAGGCAACCTCTCTCTACTCATCCTTCTCAACGTATCGGAAACTTTTGACAGTTGACCACATCCTTCTCCTCCAATGCTTTTCTACCATCATCCAGCATAGTGGGACAGCACTTTCATAATTCCGTTCTTACCTTTCTAATCAGAAATAGGAGTCTCATAAGAATGGCTTCTCTTCTTGCTCCTGAAACATCATCTCTTGTGAACCATAAATTCTAACCTTGTGATCCCACTTCTATATTTCTGATGGAATGCTGTCCAAAGTCATCCAAAAACAATGCCACTTTCCACATGTACGCTGATGGCACCCACCTCTAACTCAGCAAAACCTCTCTTGACTCTTCCATGGTCACTAATTTATCAGACTTCTTGTCAAGCATCCATTACTGGATGAGCAGAAGTTTCCTCCCACTAAGTATTGGGAATACTGAAGCCTTTGTCTTGGTCTGTGCTACAAACTCTTGTTCCTTAACTACCAACTCTATTCGTCTCATGGCAACTGCACGAGGCTTCCCTATTTCTTTCCTGTTTAAAAAGCTCCGTAAAATTTACTTATGACCAAATCTTTTGTCATTTGCCTTGATATCACCTTGTATAGCCCGGTATCAAACTTTATTTTACAGCATTCATGTGCGTATATGTTTTATTGCATTAAAAGTGCAATTTACATTCAAATTGTTGTCGTTATTATAGCCTTGAATTCCTGGACTAACCCTTTAAAAAAACAGCTGAGAGAGAATGAGTTTGAAATTAAATTTGAAAGCTAAATAGATCTAATTTGAAACAAGATTGATTATTTTAGATTTGGGTTCTAAGGGTGAGACTTACCGAGCGACCCGCTGCGGGATTTCCAGCTGACTGCACCGCCATTTGCCGGGAAACCCGTGCGCCATCGGTGGAACGGAATGTCCCACCGGTGAGAACAGCCGGTAAATTCTGCCCTAAAGTTTTGCTGTTTTTAAATTTAGAGCCACCCCATCTGAATGATGAGTAAAATTGATTTTTCTCAAGCTCAGAAGGACAATTACTGTTATAATTACTTTGCTCAATTTGAATTGTGGGTAATTTGTTTTTTTTTGTGGGTAGAAGACTTCAAATGAACGAATAGATTGTACTTATCGGTCGGGCTGGCGTTAAAATCTGGGACCACTGTCCCCAAACCTCCCTTATCTCCTTTACAATGTTCCTTAACAACTACCTCTTTGACTTAGTTTTTGGCTAACTGACCTAACATCTCAATAGGACTGGGAGCATTTGTGGTCAGAGAAAAACTGAGTTAACATTTCAGATTTGCGACCTTTCATTTGACTCTGTTTCTAGCTCCACAGATGTTGAATATTCCCGGCATTTTCTGTTTTCAAACTTCCAGCAACCCCAGTACTTTGCTTTTGTCCTAGTACCTCCTTGTTACATGTCAAATTTAGTTAAAAATAGGTATTTTAAAAATAAAAAGCAGCAAAATGGATCAAATAAAAAAAATAGAATATTATTAAAATACCTGTAAAACCAAATCTATTTGTTAACAAATATTAATTTTCTGGTGCATGGAATCAATTTCAAAAGTATTCACGTACATGTCTGCGAGTAACATTTCGAACATCTCCCACATACATGATCTTCCCTTGGTGTCGAACCATTCCCACAGTGATGGAATCATCACAGACCTCCGATGCAATGTAGCGTTCCACATGGATCCCCAGATCCCTTAGCACGAGGAGCCCTGCAAATAGACAAACATAGTTGAACTTGCAAAGAATAAAAATGGTTCAGCCTACTGTTTAACTCATCTTTCCTTGATAAATGATGCAAAGATAATACTGGTAGACACAGCTAAATCCTGGCAAGTGCACACGAAAACTGCTTTGGCTCAGTCACCATTTTAACTCATCACAGCCAGACACGATGCCTCAACCTACATTCCTTCTTCTAATAAGACAAATATTAAATTAATAAATATTTCAACATTGTTATACGTATATTTTTGATTCACATTAGGAAACCTGATTCTTTTAAATAATTATTCTTTCATTGGATGTCGACATTAATGGCAAGGACAGCATTTGTTGCCCATCCCTTCTCGAGTGTCTTGCTAGGGCCATTTTAGAGGGGGCATTGCTGTGGATCTGGAGCCACATGTAAGCCAGACCAGGTAAGGGTGGCAGATTTCCTTTCCTAAAGGCATTGGTAAACCAGATGGGTTTTTACAACAATCGATAGTTTTGTGGTCACCATTGCTTTTTACATTTTTTTTTCCAATTAAGGGGCAATTTAGCGTGGCCAATTCACCTACCCTGCATATTCTAGGGTTGTGGGGGGTGAGACCTATGCGGACAAAGGGAGAATGTGCAAACTCCACACGGCAGTGACCTTGGTCTGGGATCAAACCCCGGTCCTTGGCACCATGAGGCAGCATGCTAACCATGCCACCCGTGGTCACCATTACAGAATCACAGAATACTACAGTGCAGAAGAGGCCCTTCGGCCCATTGAGTCTGAACCGATGCATGAAAGGCCCTGACCTGCCCACCTAATCCCACTTGCCAGAACTTGGCCCATAGCCTTGAATGTTATGGCATGCCAAGTGCTCATCCAGATACTTTTCAAAAGGATGTGAGGCATCCCACGTCTACCACCCTCCCAGGCAGCGCATTCCAGACTGTCACCACCCTCTGGGTAAAAAGGTTTTCCCTCAAATCCCCTGAAATCTCCCACCCATCACTTTGATCTTGTGTCCCCTCGTAGCTGACCCTTCAACTATGGGGAACAGCTGCTCCCTACCCGCCCTGTCCATGCCCCTCATAATCTTGTACACCTCAATCAGATCACCATCAGTCTTCTCTACTCCAGAGAAAACAACCCAACCTATCCAACCTCTCTTTATAACTTAATTGTTCCATCCCAGGCAACATTCTGGTGAATCTTACTGAGGTTAGCTTCAAATTCCATATTTGATAAATTCAATTTAAATTCTACCAGCTACTGTGATGGGATTTGGACCTGTATCCCCAGAGCCTCGGCCTCTGGATTAATAACCCATTGTCATTACCGTGATACTACCATTTCCCCTAGGAGATGACATCTGTTTTGAGACAGGATTTCAGCTGTCTGTAGGTAAGAAGCTTGACACCATCGAGGGAAAGTAGTACCCTTGACTAGTACCTCATCCACCACTTTCAATATTCACTCCCTCCATCACTGATGCAGTGGCAGCAGTGTGTATTATCTACAAGATGCACTGCACAACTCACCAAGGTTCCTTTCTTCGCACCTTCCAAATCCATGGCCTGTACCATCTGGAAGGGCAGGGGCAGGAGATGCAGGAGAACAGACCACCTGGAAGTTCCCTTCCAAGCCACACCCCCATCATGACTTGGAACTATGTCGCCATTCCTTTACTGACTCTAGGTCAAAATCCTGGAACTTATTTCCCAGCAGCACTGTGGGTTACCTACACCACGTGGACTTCAGCAGTTCAAGAAAGTGACTCACCAACACTTCCTCCAAGCAATTAGTGATGGGCAATAAATGTTAGCCTGGACAGCAATGCCCACATTCCATGAACTAACTTAAAAAATTGAGGCAATGGATAAAGAACATTATTTAAGACCCTTAGAAATCCTAAGGTATTAGCATAATCTCCATATTCAGATCCTAACTAAAATATCTATGTCATTGGTGTGAATGGTACAATTTACTGTGCTGGCATTTATGTTCTGAAGAGTCACATGGACTCAAAATGTTGACTTTGTTTCTCTCTCCGTAGATGCTGCCAGACCTGCTGAGCTTTCGCAGCATTCTCTGTTTGTATTTCAGATTTCCAGCGTCCACAGTATTTTGCTTTTATCTTATGCTTGTAATATTGATTTTCAGTCACTGTTCAGATCTGCTTTGTGGAGTTATTACTGATACAACAGCTGGGTAAGGACCATTTTCAATTGAACATTCTTCATGTTTGAAAGAGGCAACTTTTCTTATTGTTTTGTTACTTAGAATAAAAAAAACACAACACAAAAGTACAGGAAATATTAAACAACAACATTTATCAAACACATTAGTGGTGGTGGAACACAATTTCCACATGATTTGGAAACACAATTAACAGAACCAATTGACAATTTTGTTGACCCTTGGAAATAAAACCTACCTCTTACACCGGGCTTTTGCTCACCTCTTGTTTACTTTTTTTTATGGACTACATCTGTGAAATACCTTGCATGTTTTTCTATCTTAAAGTTATAAATATATTACTTATCCAAGGAATCAGCCTCATGAATCTTACTTGCACCCCCTCTGAGCAAGTACAACGGCACGTACAATAAAGTCAATTTGTAAGGAGACCAACTGTGCACAGCACTCCAGATTGGTCTCACCAATGATTACAGTAAAACTTATTTACTCTAATGCTTTTTGTAATAACGGGAACACACTATTTGCTTTCATAATTGTTTTCATTCATTCATTCATTAGTGGCCTTCCAATGAGACGATGGTTTGTGTCACGGTGGTCAATACTGTGATAAGCATCACCTGGTGTGGCTCAGGAGACCCACTCTGCCATGTCAGCTTCTGTCAGTACTACAGACAATATTATGGTGGGGGTGGGTGGGTCAGATTGGGGGTGGGTGCCCTGGGGAGTCTTGTATGGCGTGTGAGGCTGGGTTTTGGTTTATTAAATAGTTATTCTGGGGTTAGAAATGAATTTTTCCTTCTAACTTTTCAGAGCAATGTTCATGGTAAAACTGGCACAACCATCCGCAGTTAGCAGTTTAAAACACTTCTGTCAGATAATTCCCAGCCCAGTGCAATTGTCCAGAGGAAGTTAGCATGACTGGACAGTTGCCAGATAAACCCTTACCTGGGAAGCTCCTGGAGGGATTCCCCAGCCACCATTAGGCTACCCCCTAAATGTGATGCTGGGGACCCAGGAGGTTGTGAGTTTGTAATCCACAGAGGTGTCTAGTGGTCCCTGGAAGCCATCTTGAATTTCAGTCTTTTAAAGTGTAGCTTTTGAGAATCTAGTTTAAGAGTCACAATGGGCTACAACTTCTCCAGAGTGGTTGTCAGCATTGGACTGTCACTCTGTTCCCACATACGTGGATTTTCTTCCAAGCTTGTCTTGTTGCTTTTTATAAATGGGGAACTGGTGACCAGAACCCACCAGGGGCGCAGAGGTCAGTACAACCTACAATGGGGAGAAGGTCATGCCTGTGTAGTACCCTGGCTGGGCCTGGGTGCTAGCTGCGGGTGGGACTTCCATTGGATTGGATTGGATTTGTTTATTGTCACGTGTACCGAGGTACAGTGAAAAGTATTTTTCTGCACGCAGCTCAACAGATTATTAACTATATGAAAAGAAAAGGAAATAAAAGAAAATACATAATAGTGCAACACAACGTACACAATGTAACTCCATAAGCACTGGCATCGGATGAAGCATACAGGGGTGTAGTGTAAATTAGGTCAGTCCATAAGAGGGTCATTTAGGAGTCTAGTAACAGTGGGGAAGAAGCAGTTTTTGAGTCTGTCTGTGCGTGTTCTCAGACTTCTGTATCTCCTGCCCGATGGAAGAAGTTGGAAGAGTGAGTAAACCTTGTGGGAGGAGTCTTTGATTATGCTGCCCGCTTTCCCCAGGTAGTGGGAGGTGTAGATGGAGTCAATGGATGGGAGGCAGGTTTGTGTGATAGATTGGGCTGTATTCACGCTCTCTGAAGTTTCTTGCGGTCCTGGGCCAAGCAGTTGCCATACGAGGCTGTGATGCAGCCCGATAGGATGCTTTCTATGGTGCATCTGTATATGGATACAATGGATACAACGATTTTCTACTACTGGGATGCCACATTTCACGGAGTGAAGCCTCAATATTAGACATTTTATCCACTGTAAGGTATATCATAACATCCTGATTTGCCTACAATAGTAAGGATCCTGCATTGGGCATGTTGACTGTCTAGCAGTTATCCTCGGGAAAATCCTCAGTGGCGGAGCGGTAAGTTCACCACAATTCTATCTCAACAATTATTTAGCAAAAACTCCCGCTTCATCATTTTTCTTCTGGTTCTTTCTATGTCCTCTCTCTATTTTGCCTTTCTGCCTTCTTTCTGTTTTATTGGCTCTGGCTTCCTTTGTCTTCACTATCTCTTGTTTTAGTGTCTAGGTGAGAGCTATAGCCAAGGCAGCCAGCCAAGAGGTAGCACGGTTGTTTCATGTTGAAGTGTGGCTAGTGAGTAGGTAGAAGGGTCAGGCTGAGACGTTACATTTTTTGGATGATCATGAAAGGCAACAGTGGAGAATGGGATTTAGGCAGAACTAATGGTCAGTTTACTGCAGCGTGTATGGTGCTAGTTAATTTGTGGAAGTTGGGGAATGAGTTGATATAAGATGAAGAGGCATGGTGTTGGCCGGTAGACTAGTAGAGAGATGGCAGCTGGTAATTGCAAGGTGGGACGGGTGTGTGCATAGGGTGGAGAGGGAAAAGAGAAACAAACTGAAGTAGTAGTAATGATGGTGGGGGTGTGTTTGTGTGTGAGTTGGAGGCGGGGATGGAGAAGGGTGTGGCACAGCAGACAAATGTGGTACAGTGCAACCTACTAATTCGGGAAGATGGAGGAATGAAAGATATGTACAACATAAGCATATTGGAAGTTTACATTTTAAACGGATTTTCTAATCATCAGGCGATGGACCTGGACGGGATCCCTGGTCGTGCACTCAGAGCCTGCGCATACCAGCTGGCAGAGGTATTCAGACATCTTTAACCTATCCCTACTCCACTCCAAGGTCCCCGCCTGCTTCAAGAAGACCACCATCATACCGGTACCAAAGAAGAACCAGGCAACGTGCCTCAATGACTACCGCACGGTGGCCCTGACGTCAGTTGTAATGAAGTGCTTCGAGAGGCTGATCATGAAGCGCATCACCTCCATACTCCCGGAACGCCTTGACCCACTTCAATTCGCATACCGTCGCAACCGGTCCACATCAGACGCCATTTCCCTGGCCCTACACTCATCCCTAGAGCATCTCGAAAACAAGGACTCCTACATCAGACTCCTATTTATTGACTACAGCTCCGCCTTCAACACCATAATCCCAGCCAAGCTCATATCAAAGCTCCAAAACCTAAGACTTGGCTCTCCACTCTGCAACTGGATCCTTGAATTTCTGACCAACAGACCACAATCAGTAAGAATGAACACCAACACCTCCTCCACAATAGTCCTCAATACCGGTGCCCCGCAAGGCTGCGTACTTAGCCCCCTACTCTACTCCCTGTACACACACGACTGCGTGGCAAAACGTGGTTCCAACTCCATCTACAAGTTTGCTGATGATACGGCCATAGTGGGCTGGATCTCGAATAACGACAAGTCCGAATACAGGAGGGAGATGGAGAACCTAGTGGAGTGGTGTAATGACAACAATCTCTCCCTTAATGCCAGCAAAACTAAAGAGCTGGTCATCGACTTCAGGAAGCAAAGTACTGTACACACCCCTGTCAGCATCAACAGGGCCGAGGTGGAGATGGTTAGCAGTTTCAAATTCCGAGGGGTGCACATCACCAAAAATCTGTCCTGGTCCACTCACGTCGACGCTATCACCAAGAAAGCACAACAGCGCCTATACTTCCTCAAGAAACTAAGGAAATTCGGCATGTCCACATTAACCCTTACCAACTTTTACAGATGCACTATAGAAAGCATCCTATCGGGCTGCATGACAGCCTGGTATGGCAACTGCTCGGCCCAGGACCACAAGGAACTTCAGAGAGTCGTGAATACCGCCCAGTCCATCACACAAACCTACCTCCCATCCATGGACTCCATCTACACCTCCCGCTGCCTGGGGAAAGCAGGCAGCATAATCAAGGATCCCTCCCACCCGGCTTACTCACTTTTCCAACTTCTTCCATCGGGCAGGAGATTCAGAAGTCTGAGAACACGCATGAACAGACTCAAAAACAGCTTCTTCCCCACTGTCACCAGACTCCTAAATGACCCTCTTATTGACTGACCTCATTAACACTACACCCTGTATGCTTCAACCGATGCCAATGCTTATGTAGTTACATTGCATATCTTGTGTTGCCCTATTATGTATTCTCATGTATTTTCTTGAATTTTGTTTAATTCCCTTTTCTTCCATGTACTGAATGATCTGTTGAGCTGCTTGCAGAAAAATACTTTTCACTGTACCTCGGTACACGTGACAATAAACAAATCCAATCCAATCCATCAGCAAATGGCAGGAGAATTCCGGCCCTTATGTAAAATGTTGGTATATCTGTTAATATATTTGTTGTGTTTTGGGATTTTGTAATATTTTTTTTTTTTTAATTTATTTTTTTTAAATTTAGAGTACCCAATTTTTTCCAATTAAGGGGCAATTTAGCGTGTTCAATCCACCTACCCTTGCACATCTTTTGGGTTGTGGGGGCGAAACCCATGCAAACACGGGGAGAATGTGCAAACTCCACACGGACAGTGACCCAGAGCCGGGATCGAACCTGGGACCTCAGCGCCGTGAGACTGCAATGCTACCACTGCGCCACCGTCCTGCCCTCATTCTGATGAATGTAATTTGGTTCAGATTTGTTAAAATTTGTCTAAAGCGAGTTCACAAATACTTAAAATTGAATTTTACACCATATGCTAGAACCAATAGAACAATGTGAATAAGCTGACCGAAGATACAATTAGCAACCACTGTAAGTGACCTCCCATAAGGTCAGGGAGAATAATTAATTAATTATCTTGCTAAAATCAATGTTTTGCTTCAATTCATATACACACATTCATCGATCAAATTTATATATTGTTAAAATGTTTGGAATCCGATATACTTGTTGGGCATGATTCTGAAGCCATCCAAAGTGTTCCGCACCAACTTAAAACTCTCAGATGACACATAAAGAACGTCTATCAGCAGCATCATTTAAACAAAAAGCTGACAATGGAATGAGCTATTTTAATATTTTTATAACTCAATGCAGACTGGAATTATCCTCAAAATAGTTTCGGCAGTGGGGCATACGTTCAGTAATAGTAAAGGCAAACCTCTATGTAATAAATAATCCAAAGTACAACAAGAGAAGGAAAAATGTTTAATTTAAAACACCACTGAATTACATCACACGAAATGGTGTCAGCCGTAGCTCAGTGGTCACATACTTACTTTATAATCAGGAGGCATTGGTTCAAATCCTAATCCAGAAATGTATGCATGTGATCAATGCTGACAGGTCAGTGCAGCACTGGGGGACTGCTGCATTATTGAGGGTGATGTCTTTTGAATGAAATATTAAACATCGGCCCCAACAGGAACATAGGAACAGGAAGAGGACAAGTCTCTGCCATCATTTAATGAGAAGATGGCTGATCTGTAACATTTTATACTGTTGCCTCGAAAGATTATCTAACAATCAAATACAGTGATGACCTATTGGTTTTGTGGGAAGGTCCCACACTTCTACCAACCTTTCCATGAAGAATTGTTTCCCAACTGCTTGCCTGAATAGCCCGGCTCTGATTTGAAGATTACGTTCCCTTATCCTGGACTCGCCCACCCGCAGAAAAGTTTCTCTCTCTACCCCATAAATTCTTTACAATATTATAAAATCCTCTGATCACTCTTTTACCTTTTATATTGCAGGAAATACAACACTATAGAACATAGAACATAGAACGATACAGCGCAGTACAGGCCCTTCGGCCCACGATGTTGCACCGACATGGGAAGTCAAAAACGAAAGGCCATCTAACCTACACTATGCCATTATCATCCATATGCTTATCCAATAAACTTTTAAATGCCCTCAATGTTGGCAAGTTCACTACTGTTGCAGGTAGGGCATTCCACGGCCTCACCACTCTTTGCGTAAAAAACCTACCTCTGACCTCTGTCCTATATCTATTACCCCTCAATTTATGGCTATGTCCCCTCGTGCTAGCCACCTCCATCCGCGGGAGAAGGCTCTCGCTGTCCACCCTATCTAACCCTCTGATCATTTTGTATGCCTCTATTAAGTCACCTCTTAACCTTCTTCTCTCTAACGAAAACAACCTCAAGTCCATCAGCCTTTCCTCATAAGATTTTCCCTCCATACCAGGCAACATCCTGGTAAATCTCCTCTGCACCCGTTCCAAAGCTTCCACGTCCTTCCTATAATGAGGCGACCAGAACTGTACGCAATACTCCAAATGCGGCCGTACCAGAGTTTTGTACAGCTGCAACATGACCTCATGGCTCCGGAACTCAATCCCTCTACCAATAAAGGCCAACACGTCATAGGCTTTCTTCACAACCCTATCAACCTGGGTGGCAACTTTCAGGGATCTATGTACATGGACACCGAGATCCCTCTGCTCATCCACACTGCCAAGAATTTTACCATTAGCCAAATATTCCGCATTCCTGTTATTCTTTCCAAAGTGAATCACCTCAAACTTCTCTACATTAAACTCCATTTGCCACATCTCAGCCCAGCTCTGCAGCTTATCTATGTCCCTCTGTAACCTGCAACATCCTTCCACGCTGTCTACAACTCCACCGACTTTAGTGTCGTCTGCAAATTTACTCACCCAACCTTCTGTGCCCTCCTCTAGGTCATTTATAAAAATGACAAACAGCAACGGCCCCAGAACAGATCCTTGTGGTACGCCACTCGCAACTGAACTCCATTCTGAACATTTGCCATCAACCACCACCCTCTGTCTTCTTTCAACTAGCCAATTTCTGATCCACATCTCTAAATCACCCTCAATCCCCAGCCTCCGTATTTTCTGCAATAGCCGACCGTGGGGAACCTTATCAAACGCTTTACTGAAATCCATCTTATGTATCTATCTTATGTAATTTCTCCCGACAATCTACCTCGCGGTGCACTGGTAACATTCTCAGGAATCTGCACCCCTTCGGAGTTTAATAATATTTCCCTGTAACCCAACCAGGTTAATAATTTCTTTTTTTTATAAAAATAATTTTTATTCAAATTTTCGCATTTTCACAAAAAAGAAAACAGTAACAGAAAATTCAAAGAACAAAAAGAACAACCCCCTCCATATATATACAAAAGAGAAACAATAAATAAACGCGGTCGTTAGAGAAGATTAAACCCAAAACAAAACAAAAACAAAGAGACAACCCCCCCCTCCCCCCCCCCCCGGGTTGCTGCTGCTGTTGACCTTTTGTTTTTACCGTTCTGCCAGGAGATCTAGGAATGGTTGCCATCTCCTGAAAAACCCCTGCACTGACCCCCTTAGGGCAAATTTCACCTTCCCCAATTTAATAAACCCCGCCATATCGTTGACTCAGGCCTCCACGCTTGGGGGCCTCGCATCCTTCCACTGAAGAAGAATCCTCTGCCGGGCTACTAGGGACGCAAAGGCCAGAACACCGGCCTCTTTTGCCTCCTGCACTCCCGGCTCCACTGCAACCCCAAAAATTGCGAGTCCCCAGCCTGGATTGACCCTGGATCCTACCACCCTGGATACCGTCCTTGCTACACCCTTCCAAAATTCCCCCAGCGCTGGGCATGCCCAGAACATGTGGACATGGTTTGCTGGGCCCCCAGAGCACCTAACACATCTGTCCTCACTCCGAAAAAACCGGCTCATCCTTGTCCCGGCCAGATGAGCCCTATGCAGCACCTTAAACTGTATGAGGCTAAGCCTCGCACATGAAGAGGAGTTCACCCTTTCCAGGGCATCCGCCCATGTCCCCTCCTCAATCTCCTCACCCAGCTCCTCCTCCATCGAGGCCCCCACCTCCCCCCTGTGCCGCCTCCATTGCCCCCAAATCTTGAGGGTAGCTGCCACCGGGCTCGTGGTATACCTCGTTGGAGGGAGCGGCAGCGGCGCCGTTACCAGCGCTTCCAGGCTCGTACCCACACAGGATGCCATCTCCATCCTCTTCCATGCTGCCCCCTCCCCGTCCATTACCCACTTACGCACCATCGCTGCATTGGCAGCCCAATAATACCCACAGAGGTTGGGCAGCGCCAGCCGCCCCCTATCCCTGCCCCGCTCCAGAAACACCCTTCTCACCCTCGGGGTCCCGTGCGCCTACACAAACCCCGTAATGCTCCTGTTAACCCGCCTGAAAAAGGCCTTCGGGATAAGGGTGGGGAGGCACTGGAACAGGAACAGAAACCTCGGGAGCACCGTCATCTTGACTGACTGCACCCTACCCGCCAGAGACAGCGGCAACATGTCCCACCTCTTAAACTCCTCCTCCATTTGCTCCACCAGCCTTGTGAGGTTTAGCTTATGCAAGGCCCCCCAGCTTCTGGCCACCTGAACCCCCAAGTACCTGAAGCTCCCCTCCGCCCTTTTCAGTGGGAGCCTCCCAATCCCTCCCTCCTGGTCCCCCGAGTGTATCACAAACAGCTCGCTTTTCCCAAAGTTAAGCTTATACCCTGAGAAATCCCCAAATTCACAGAGCATCCCCATCACCACCGGCATTCCCCCCACCGGGTCCGCCACATACAACAAGAGGTCGTCCGCGTAGAGCGACACTCGGTGCTCCTCCCCACCCCGGACCAGCCCCCTCCAATCCCCCGACTCCCTCAGTGCCATAGCCAGGGGTTCAATTGCCAGCGCAAAAAGTAGGTGGGACAGGGGACACCCCTGCCTCGTCCCACGATATAATCAAAAATACTCCGACCTCCTCTTATTCGTGGCCACACTCGCCATTGGGGCCTCATACATCAGCCTCACCCAACTGACAAACCCCTCCCCAAACCCGAACATTTTCAGCACCTCCTACAAGTACCCCCACTTGACCCTATCAAAGGCCTTCTCCGCATCTAGCGCTACCACTATCTCCGCCTCCCCTTCCACCGCCGGCATCATTATAACGTTCAAGAGCCTCCGTATATTAGTGTTCAGCTGCCTCCCCTTCACGAACCCCGTTTGATCCTCGTGTATAACCTGCGGCACACAGTCCTCAATCCTCGTGGCTAAGATCTTTGCCAACAACATGGCGTCCACATTCAAGAGTGAAATCGGCCTGTATGACCCACACTGCAGGGGATCCCTGTCTCGCTTAAGAATCAAGGAGATCAGCGTCCGAGACATCGTCGGGGGCCAGCTCCCCCTCCCTTGCCTCGTTAAAGGTCCTAACCAACAGGGGTCCAGCAGGTCTGCATACGTCTTGTAAAATTCAACCGGGTACCCATCCGGCCCCGGCGCCTTCCCCAACTGCATGTTCCCTATCCCTTTGACCAGCTCCTCAAACTCAACTGGCGCCCCCAGACCCTCCACCCGTCCCTCCTCCACCCTCGGAAATCTAAGCCGGTCTAAAAAGCGCCCCATCCCCGCCTCGTCCGCCGGAGGTTTGGACCGATATAATCTCTCATAAAAGTCCCTGAAGACCCCATTAATGTCTACCCCCCTCCGCACCACATTTCCTCCCTGATCCTTAACACCACCAATCTCCCTAGCCGCATCCCGCTTACGGAGCTGGTGTGCCAGCATCCTGCTCGCCTTCTCCCCATACTCGGACACCGCACCCTGAGCCTTTCTCCATTGAGCCTCCGCCTTTCTGGTGGTCAACAAGTTGAACTCAGCCCGAAGGCTGCGCCGCTCCCTCAGCAATCCCTCCTCCGGGGCCTCCACGTACCTCCTGTCCACCCCCACCATCTCCCCCACCAATCTCTCCCCCTCTCTCCGCTCCCCTCTCTCCCTGTGGGCCCGAATGGAGATCAACTCTCCCCGAACCACCGCCTTCAGCGCCTCGCAGACCATCCCCACTCAGACCTCCCCATTATCGTTGGCCTCTAGATACCTCTTGATACATCCTCGAACCCGCCCCCTCACTGCCTCGTCCGGCAGCAGCCCCACCTCCAAGCGCCACAACAGGCGCTGGTGCCTCTCCTCCCCCAGCTCGAGGTCCACCCAATGCGGGGCATGGTCTGAAATGGCTATCGCTGAGTATACAGCGTCTACTACCCTCGCAATCAGCGCCCTACTCAAAACGAAAAAATCGATCCGGGAGTAGGCCTTATGCACATAGGAGAAGTATGAAAATTCCCTGGCCCTCGGTCTCGCAAACCTCCATGGATCCACCCCTCCCATCTGGTCCATAAACCCTCCTCAGCACCTTAGCCGCCGCAGACCTCCTACCCGTCCTGGAACTGGATCGATCCAGTGGCGAATCCAGCACCGTGTTGAAATCCCCCCCATTATCAGGCCCCCCGCCTCCAAATCTGGAATCCGGCCCAACATGCGCCGCATGAAACCCACATCATCCCAATTCGGGGCGTATACATTAACCAGCACCACCCGCTCCCCTTGCAGCTTGCCGCTCACCATCACGTACCTCCCACCGCTGTCTGCCACCACACTCGACGCCTCAAACGGCACCCTCTTCCCCACCAGGATCGCCACCCCCCGGTTTTTTGCATCCAGCTCCGAATGAAACACTTGGCCCACCCACCCCTTCCTCAACCTAACTGTGCTTCAGTACAGACAAGCTGAGAACTGTCAGTCTCGCTGTGATCCTGTACGTCGAGTGTGATCACCTTGTCACTGTTTTTGCATGCAGTGGGTAGATGTACATTGTCTTTTTCTTGTTTATGTGAGCTTGGTAGACTTTCATAGTCTGCTTGCGGTTGTTCAGATATGACGGGTTGACCTTCATGGTCTTGTTCACGCATGGTGTTTGCCAGGGAGTGTTTGCTTGCTTCCCTTTTGGAGTCTTTCATCACTCTCACTGTGAAGCCTGTCATCGCTCTCTCTGTGGAGTCTTTCTGTGCTCTCTGTGTGGCGTCGTCTTCGTCTTGGGTATTGCTGTCATCCAATGTATCGACGATCTGCCATGGCACCATGGTGTTGGATTCATCTACCACGCGTAGATTTGTGTTGAGCTTTGCGACCGTGTCGCTGATGCCGTGATCAGCATATCCGAATAACTCAGCCATGTCTGAGTAGTATTCTTCGAAAACCAAATCATCTTGGTTGGATTCATCTACCGCGAGTAGATTCGTGTTGAGCTTTGCGACCGTGTCGCTGATGCTGTGATCAGCATATCCGAATAACTCAGCCATGTCTGAGTAGTAATCTTCGAAAAACAAATCATCTTTTGTTGTTTCGGAATTCTTTTTGTTCTCTTCACTTTGGGTGGTGCAGACTGCTTTTTCCAGGGTGTTGTGAGAGTTATTTTCAACTGCTGGTTTAAGTTCAGGCGTTTTTCTGAGTTCTGAGGCAAGAAAATTTGGTTTTACAGCTTTAAGTATTTTGTTTTCAATTTTCGGGCATTTCCCTTTTAAGTAGGCGTGGTCCGGATGTTCAGACGTCATGACGCTCGTGACGTCATGACGTCTGAACGCGACTACCAACAAGCTGCTTGGGACCCAGGCGGCCCAGGAGGCGTCCATTCGGGAGTTGCAGCAGCAGGCCGCTGAGAGGGAGGAGGAGGCCGTGGTCCTCGTGGGGAAAGTGGAATTGCATGAGGCACTTCACAAAAAGTGGCAAGACCGCTTGGAGGAGCTGGACGTTCGCACGAGGCGAAAGAATTTGAGGATCCTGGGCCTGGCGGAGGGGCTGGAGGGGTCGGATCTCCCGGCTTATGTGACCATGATGCTGAGCTCGCTGATGGGAGCGGGGTCCTTCCATTTGCCCCTGGAGCTTGAGGGAGCTCACAGAGTGCTGGCCAGGAGGCCTAAGGCAAATGAGCCCCCGACGGCGGTGCTGGTGCGGTTCCATCGATTTAGCGACCGGGAGTGTGTGCTGCGCTGGGCCAAGAAAGAGAGGAGCAGCAAGTGGGAGAATTCGGTAGTGAGAATCTACCAGGACTGGAGTGCGGAGGTGGCTAAGCGGCGGGCCGGGTTCAACCGGACAAAGGCGGTGCTGCATGCCAGGCAGGTCAGATTTGGAATGCTGCAGCCTGCGCGCCTGTGGGTGACATACAAGGACCAGCACCATTACTTCGAGTCCCCGGAGGAGGCGTGGGCCTTTGTACAGGCGGAGAAGCTGGACTCGAACTAGGGCCTGGGGACACACTATGGCCGTTGCTGTTTTCGCTGCTGCTGTTCTTTAACTTTGACATGTGTGTTTTTTATGCTGGTTTTCTTTTTGCTCTGTTTCCGGGTGGGTCTGTCTGTTGGGTATGGGTGTGGGGTATGTGGGGAACGTTGGGGGTATGTGCTTTATATGTTCTCTTCTGTACGGGGCTGGGGGTTGGGGTGAAACTGGATTTTGGGGAGCTGCATCAGAAGGGTGGGGTGTGGCAGTGTGAAAGCGCGGGCTTTCCTCTGGTTTCCCGCGCCGCGGGGCGGGGGGGCGGAGCTGGCGGTGGGGGCATGGCCTCTACTGGTTTTCTTTCCCGCGCTGAAGCGGTGCCAAGGAGGTGTGGCAAGAGGGGCATGACCCCATGCCGAGAGGGGATGGGTTTTGGCGGGAGCTGCTGGGGTCAGCAGAAGTCAGCTGACTCACGGAAGTACCATGGAGGATGCGTCGCGGCTAGGAGGGGTCCTAGCCTTGGGGGGAGGGGGAGATACCGGGTTGCTGCTGGAATGGCCAGGAAGGAGCTGGTGTGGGCCGGGGGGGTAAAGGAGAGGCGTTATCGTCATGGGGAACGGGTCAGGCGGGGCGAGCTGGCCTGGGGAGAGCAGTCGATAAGCTATGGCTAGCCGGCGGGGGAGGGGGGCGGGTTGTCCTCTGATCCGGCTGATTACCTGGTACGTGACGGGGCTGAATGGGCCGGTTAAGAGAACTAGGGTATTTTCTCATCTGAAGGGGTTGAAGGCAGATGTGGCTATGCTCCAGGAGACCCACTTGACGGTGGCGGACCAGGTTCGTCTGAGGAAGGGCTGGGTGGGGCAGGTTTTTCACTCAGGATTGGACGCGAAGAACCGGGGGGTGGCGATTCTGGTGGGGAAGAGGGTGGTGTTTGAGGCGGCTGAGGTGGTGTCGGACAAGGAGGGCAGATATATTATGGTGAAGGGTAGGCTGCAGGGAGAGAAGGTGGTGCTGTTTAATGTATATGCCCCGAACTGGGATGATGCTGGCTTCATGAGGCGCTTGTTGGGCTGCATTCCGGACCTGGAGGCAGGGGGCCTGATCATGGGGGGAGACTTTAACACAGTGCTGGATCCCCCACTGGACCGGTCCAGTTCAAGGACGGGTAGGAGACCGGCGGCGGCCAAAGTACTGAGGGGATTCATGGACCAGATGGGAGGGGTGGATCTCTGGAGGTTTGGGAGACCGAGAGCGCGGGAGTATTCCTTTTTCTCTCACGTCCATAGGGTTTATTCCCGAATAGATTTTTTTCGTCCTGAGCAGGGGATTGATCCCGAGGGTGCAGGATGCCGAGTATTCGGCCATAGCGATTTCAGACCATGCTCCGCACTGGGTTGATCTGGAGATGGGGGAGGCGTGGGACCAGCGCCCGCTCTGGCGCCTGGATGTGGGGATGCTGGCTGATGAGGAGGTGTGTAGGATGGTCCGGGGAAGTATTGAGGGGTATCTTGATACCAATGACACGGGGGAGGTCCGGGTGGGGATGGTCTGAGAGGCTCTGAAAGCAGTGATCCGGGGGGAGCTGATCTCCATCCGGACCCATAGGGAAAGGAGGGAGAGGAAGGAGAGGGAGAGACTGGTGGGGGAGCTCCTGGATGTGGACAGGAGATACGCGGAGGCACTGCAGGAGGGGTTGCTGGGGGAATGGCGTAGTTTGCAGGCCAAATTTGACTTGTTGACCACCAGAAAGGCGGAGACACAGTGGAGGAGGGCGCAGGGCGCGGTACATGAGTATGGGGAGAAGGCGAGCAGGATGTTGGCGCATCAGCTCCGTAGGCGAGATGCGGCTAGGGAAATTGGTGGAGTGACGGATGGGGGTGGGAATGTAGTGCAGAAGGGGACAGAAGTAAATGGGGTCTTTAGGGACTTCTACGAGGAACTGTACCGGTCGGAACCTACGATGGGGAGAGAGGGGATGGAGAGCTTCATGAACAGGCTATGTTTCCCAAGGGTTCAAGAGAGGCTGGTAGAGGGGCTGGGGGCACCGATAGAGTTGGAGGAGCTAGTCAGGGGGATTGGACAAATGTAGTCAGGTAAGGCCTCGGGGCCGGACGGGTTCCCGATGGAATTTTATAAAAAGTATGCGGATCTGGTGGCCCCCTGTTGGTGCGAGCCTTCAATGAGGCATGGGAGGGGGGGGGGCTTTTCCCCCGACGATGTCGCGGGCACTGATCTCTCTGATCCTAAAGTGGGATAAGGACCCCTTGCAGTGTGGATCATACAGGCCTATCTCTCTCCTCAATGTTGACGCCAAGTTGCTGGCGAAGATCCTGGCCACCAGGATAGAGGATTGTGTGCCAGGGGTGATACACGAAGATCAGACAGGATTTGTCAAGGGACGGCAGCTCAACACGAATGTGCGGAGACTGCTAAATTTTATCATGATGCCGGCAGTGGAGGGGGAGGCGGAGATAGTGGTGGCGCTGGACGCAGAGAAAGCGTTTGATAAGTTGAGTGGGGGTACCTGTGGGAGGTGTTGGAGCGGTTTGGATTTGGGGAGGGATTCACCAAATGGGTGAGGCTGCTCTACGCGGCTCCGATGGCGAGTGTAGTTACAAATGGGAGGAGATCGGAGTACTTTAGGCTCTACCATGGGACCAGGCAGGGGTGCCCCCTGTCCCCCTTGCTCTTCGCACTGGCGATTGAACCTCTGGCTATGGCGTTGAGGGAGTCAGGGAGATGGAGGGGTCTGGTGCGGGTTGGGGAGGAACATCGGGTATCGCTGTATGCGGAACACCTGCTGTTGTATGTGGCGGACCCAGAAGGGGGAATGCCGGGGGTGATGGAGCTGTTAACGGAATTACGGGGGTTCTCGGGCTATAAGTTAAATTTAGGCAAGAGCGAGGTATTTGTAGTACACCCGGGAGATCAGGAGGAGGGAATTGGGAGGCTCCCGTTTAAGAGGGCAGTGAAGAGTTTCAGATATCTGGGGGTGCAGGTGGCCAGGAGTTGGGGGACTCTCCATAAGCTTAATTTTACCAGGCTGGTGGAGCAGATGGAGGAGGAATTTAAAAGGTGGGACATGGTGCCGCTATCGTTGGCGGTTAGAGTACAGTCCGTCAAAATTACGGTTCTCCCGAGGTTCTTGTTCCTCTTCCAGTGTTTTCCCACATTTATCCCTAGGGCCTTTTTTAGAAGGGTGACCAGCAGCATCATGAGCTTTGTTTTGGCGCATGCGACCCCGAGGGTGAAGAGGGTCTTCTTGGAGCGGGGTAGAGATGGGGGGGGGGGGGGGGGGGGGGTGCTGACACTACCCAATCTCTCGGGGTACTACTGGGCGGTCAATTTGTCGATGGTGCCCAAGTGGGTGATGGAGGGGGAGGAGGCAGCATGGAAACGGATGGAGAGGGCGTCCTGTGGAGATACAAGCCTGAGGGCCCTGGTAACGGCGCCGTGGCCGCTCCCTCCTACGAGGTATACCACGAGTCCGTTAGTGGCGGCTACCCTCAAGATTTGGGGGCAGTGGAGGCGGCATAGGGGAGAAGTGGGGGGCTCGATGGAGGCTCCGTTAAGGGGGAACCATAGGTTCGTCCCGGGGAACATTGATGGGGGATTTCAGGGTTGGCACAGAGCGGGCATCAGACAGCTGAGGGACCTGTTTATTGATGGGAGGTTTGCGAGCCTGGGGGAATTGGAGGAGAAATTTGGGCTCCCCCCGGGAAACATGTTCAGGTATCTGCAGGTAAAGGCATTTGCTAGACGGCAGGTGGAGGGATTCCCTTCGCTTCCCGCGAGGGGGTTGAGTGACAGGGTGCTTTCGGGGGTCTGGGTCGGAGAGGGGAAGATATCTGATATCTACAAGGTTATGCAGGAGGTGGAGGAGGCGTCAGTAGAGGAGCTGAAAACTAAGTGGGAGGGGGAACTGGGGGAACAGATCGAGGACAGGACATGGGCTGATGGCCTGGAGAGGGTTAACTCTTCCTCCTCGTGTGCGCGGCTTAGCCTCATCCTATTCAAGGTGCTGCAACGGGCCCACATGACTGGGACGAGGATGAATTGGTTCTCTGGGGGTGAAGACAGGTGTGTCAGGTGCTCGGGGAGTCCAGCGAACCATGCCCATATGTTCTGGGCATGCCCGGTTGGAGGAGTTCTGGAAGGGGGTGGCGAGGACGGTGTCAAGGGTGGTGGGATCCAGGGTCAAGCCAGGCTGGGGACTCGCGATTTTTGGGGTCGGGGTGGAGCCTGGAGTGCAGGAGGCGAAAGAGGCCGGTGTGCTGGCCTTTGCGTCCCTAGTAGCCCGGCGAAGGATTTTGATACAATGGAAGGATGCGAGGCCTCCAAGCGTGGAGACCTGGATCAATGACATGGCGGGTTTTATTAAGCTAGAGAAGGTCAAATTCGCCCTGAGACGATCGGTACAAGGGTTCTTTAGGCGGTGGCAACCTTTCCTCGACTTTCTGGCTCAACGATAGGGTACGGGGACAGTAGCAGCAGCAACCCGGGGGGGGGGGGGGGGGGGGGGGAGGGGGGGAAGGGGGAGGGAAAGGGGGGGGAGGGAAAAGGGGGGGGACATGATGACTATGTTTGTTTATTTAATATTAATTTATTTTTAAGTTCTCTTGTTGGGGTTGGGGGTGTGGGGGAGATATGATACATGCGTTGGTACGGTCTGGGGGGTGTTACAGTTGTTATGGGTTATTGTGTTGCATTTCATTCTTTGTTGTTATATTTTATATTTTCTGTAAAAAATTCCAATAAAAATTATTTAAAAAAAAACAATCAGCAACACAAACTTCTTTTAACTGCGCATGCGCGGCTTCCGTTTCCTGCGCATGCGCAGTTCTTTGTCTGCCCGAGACTGCAAAATGTGGTCTGACGCCATTTTATCGTGGATTTCAGCGTTTTTTCTTTCTAAAAGTTGTAAGTTACCTTTTCCTTTCGATCTGGACTGGATTTCAGCATTTTGGCTTTGTGAAAAATTCAAGTTATTTCTTTTTGATCTGTACTTTTCACTCGCGATTTCTTGATTGAACCCTTTCTTTTTGTAGAGTTTTGCATCACTCAGTCTCTGTGCAGTTTGGCCTCTGAGCATACCGTGCTGTTCAAATTTCTTACAGTACTCTTCAAATTTGTTTAGTATTGTTTGTAAGCTGTTGCTGTCTTCATCTTTTGAGTATTTAAATCCATTATATACTTTCCTAGCTTCATGTCCTTGGATGAGCATTGCTATTTTAATTTTGTCTGAGGCTGCTGCTACATCATTAGCTATGATATATAAATCAAACCATTGTTTAAACATTTTCCAGACATTTCTTACATTGCCAGTCGTGACCAGCTGAGGTGGGTATCCAAGCCACATCCTCGAATTAGCGATGTCTTCCCAAGTCGAATGTCCAGTAGGAGAGTTCCATGCCATTTTGTTCTTTCTGTATCTGCAGCTGAGTTGTCCTGTAGTAAGCGTCTGAAGCCACACCAGGTACCATGTGTTGTTCCTCGTGTCTTAATAAAGCTCGTAGTCTCAAAGGTGGAGAAGATGCTTTATTGTGAATTTGTTCTCTCTTCAGAGCTTAGTTTACGGCTACCTCAAATGCTGCCTGCCTGTGTGTCTGTATCCTGCTACGAGTTCTGCCTTCCGTGAAGTGTGTCGTCACTTCCTGTCCCTGTGTATATATAGCTCTCCCGTGCTCCCTCTAGTGCTTGCTCAGTTGTATGGCATCTACTCAGATCTACGATCACCACAGCCCCAACAGGAAGTCGGTTAATAATTTCTAAGGTGCAGTTCCCAACTTTGTATACAGTACTCCATATCTGTTCTATCTAGGGTTTT
Organism: Scyliorhinus canicula; assembly: GCF_902713615.1. NCBI lineage: Eukaryota > Metazoa > Chordata > Chondrichthyes > Carcharhiniformes > Scyliorhinidae > Scyliorhinus > Scyliorhinus canicula. The sequence continues at coordinate 126,577,719 of NC_052151.1, read as the reverse complement.
GGTATAGCTTTTTGCACCGCAGTAAAATGTCTCCCACTTTATTTTCTAGACTGTGAGTTGTAAGGCCAAACATTGCATCAGCCTTTTTGTTTATTTCTTCTTTCTAAATACATTCCAGTGATCTGGTACATGAACTCCTGTACCTTGTTGAATCTCCACTGTACTTAGGCCAGCACTACTCTCAGTTTTATGTGCACGATCCCACAGTACTTTCAAAGAATTCCAGCAAGTTCTCCAAGATGGCATAATTAATATTTATCCCACAGTCAACACCTTTTGGCCATTACTGTGTACAAATTGGCTACCGGGTTATCCTTCATTGCAACAGTAACTACATTCGTAAATAATTAATTAAATAAATCCTAACTAAATTAAATTTAAGTGGCCCCAACACAGAAAGTAATTATTAGGTGAGCAGAAAAATATGAGAATTGTGTTAACATACTTTGCATCACAATTGTTTCTACATTTTGTTTCTATAAGCTTCACATTTTACTTTTTTCTTCCAATTGCCACCTAACTCACAGTTTTAGAATGTTCTGTTTCAGAGGTACAGCATTTGGTAGATAACTCATTCCAGGAAAAAACAGCATTCTGCAACCTAACTTCGAGGAAAAGAAAAATTTATTAAAGATTTCAAGAATTACCTCAACAACCACAGCTTTGAAATAGTGATATCTAAAATGTCCCTACAAATGTCTATTTGTCAGTGAAATCCTCTTTGACTAAGGATTGCTTCTTTAAATAATTAATATTAATGGCTTAGTTTGATTAATTATGCCAATGAAATAGCTAATCCTTGTCTTTTCTTTTACAAAGAAATATCATCACCTTTCAATGTTATTAGAGTAAAGCTTCTGCTTAGTTCTGCTAAACATGATGAGGTGATTTCTTTACTTTGAAAAGCCAGTCCACACTAAAAATGTGTTATTTGCAAAAATTAAAACGTTTACACTTTTTTCCCTCCTCAGGGTATTAAAAACTTTTAAATATTAAAATATTTCCTTACTCTAATTTTCATATGTTAGGCTTTTAAAAATTCATCCATAAGATGTTGATGTTGCTAGCTGGACCAGAATTTGTTGCTCATCCTCATTGCAGTTGAGAATGATGAGCCCACCTTTTGAACTGCTTCAGTCCATGCGGTGCAGGTACACCCAATGTGTTGTTATGAAGGACGTTGCAGATTTTTTTATCATGTGACGGTGAAGGAATGGCGACAAAGTTCCACAACAGAATGGTGTGTGGCTTGCAGGGGAACTTGCAGATGGCGGTGTCCCCAAGCTTATTTTGCCCATGGTAGAGATTGCAGGTTTGGAAGGTGCTGTCAAAGGAAGGTTGGGAGATGCTGCAATGGATCTTGTATATGTCGTTGATGGAGGGAATGAATGTTAAGGTGGTGGATGGGGTGCCAAACAAGCAGGCTGCGTTATCTGGATGGCGTTGAGCTTCATGACTGTTGTTGAAGCTGCACTCACCCAGGCAAATAGAGAGTATTCCATCACACTCCTGACTATGTCTTGTAGATGGCAGACAGGCTTTGGGAAGTCAAGAGGTGACTGACTTGGATTCCTAGCCTCTGACTTGCTCTCATGACCAATTTCTGGCCAATGCTAACACCACGGATGTTGATATCGGATTCAGCGAAGGCAATGCCCATAGAATGTCATGGGGAGATGGTTAGATTCTCTCTTGTTGGAGATGGTCATTGCATGGCACTAGTGTGGCATGAATGCTACTCTGCTTGGTTTAGCTGAAGAAGATATTTGATTGTACCACTGTTGAAGGCGCTCACAACAAAATTAATAATTTATTTTGACTTATAAGTGTTTCTCACAAGTGGTAGGAACATCCTGTTGCATTATTATTCTGCATTTGTACACAACTGAAATAATAATAATTTTTTTTAAATCCTGGGATATCCACTAGAATTATTCAATATAGAGGGTGGTGTATCATAACCTGCAATTTGCATTACGAGAAACAATTAATTATGGGCGCGATTTTCCAGAACCGCGACTAAGTGCTCCCACCAGCAGGAAAAGCAGAATGGTTCCTGCTGGCACTAGGAGTGATCCTAACATGCCATGGAAACTTTTTTAAAAAAAATCAAAATTGGCTTTTCTGTGCCATTCAATGGCACACAGGGGTCTGCGCTGCAACTGAGAAGGGAGGGACCTAATCTCTTTGGTAGGTCCTGCACCTCTGAGATTGGGGCCACATTTTTAAAGGGCCATCAGTTCTCAAAAAGCTGCTGCAATTTCCCCCTGCCGACCCCAATTGCTGGCAAGAGCACCCCCCCCTCCGAATACCCTTCTCAGCACCCCCCTCCCTTCAGCCCCTGCACTTTCTTGGAAGCACTTGTGAATAAAGAGGCACATTCAGAAAATAAACTACAGTTAAGAAAACACACCCTCTTAACGGGTTTCGGGGTACAGATGAGAATATTTTCACCCTATTATGAGAAAACTTTAGGGCACAGTTCTCCTATCGTGGGACAGGGTGTCCACACCATCGTAAACGACAGCACGAAATGGGCACGGGCACGAGCGGTTCTGTCCCCCACAGGGGGCCAGCACAGCTCTGGAGCGGTTCACGCCGTTCCAGCCTCACTTCCTGGCGCGCACTGGGGGCGGCAACCCGCGCATGCGCGGTGGCTTTACAGAATGCGCTGGCCCTGATGCAACATGGCGCGGGGGTTCTGGGGCCGGACGCGTAACAAAGTAGACCCGGGGGGGAGGGGGGGGGGAAAGAGGGCGGCCCGCCGATCGGTGGGCCCCGTTCGCGGGCCAGACCCCATTGGAGGCCCCCCCCCCGGTGGACAGAGCCCCCCCCGACCCTTTGTGCAGAGTTCCCACTGGCAGCAACCAGGTGTGGCCGGCACCGGCAGGACTCTGCTTTCTCCACGCGGCCGCTCGGCCCATTCGGGCCGGAGAATCGGCGGCCTGGCCTTGTACAGCGGCCCGTGACCGCGCCATGCCAAACGCGCTGATGCAAATGGCGCCGATTCTCTGCATCTCGGAGAATCGCGCGCTAGCGTCAGGGCGGCGTGGCGTGATTGCGCTGATTCTCCGGCCCAGCACGGGGCTGGGAGAATTGCAGCCTAAATGTTTTACATACTGACTGACTGTTTAAAAGGTCTTAAAGCTGCAGATGGGGAGAGCAGCCAAACAAGCCCCATCCCACAAAGGATCCTGCTTGACCCACTGGAGGACATTGTTGGGAGGGTATTTGTCCCCTTTGCCACCCCTCAGACTAAAAACCCCCAGGCTCACGATCCTCAATAATTGCACCAAATCATGGCACCAATACGGTCTGTAGATGAATTGGGCTTCCAGTCCATTAATTGTGTCTTGCATGTTCCCGCTGTCGTGCGGCTGGAATCTCGCTTTGGCTGGCGGAGAAGGCTATGAGTCTCACGACAGATCTGACGCCTGGCACGAATCCCGATTTTGGCCCGACATGCTATTCTGTGGCTGATCACAAATCCCGCTTCTAGCGGGAGGCCCCGGACGATCCTGACCGAAATGGCTTTTTCAAGTTGAATGCAAATACCAAAAGACTACTTGGAGCATCACAAGATGATTAAGAAGTTCTTAGAATGTAAATAAACAGTTAATAACTGTCACAGTTATTAACATATTTTGAAAAGTATCTTCAGTTTTTTTCCCTCTTATAGTTAACTTTCCCTTTCTACTTGCCCCAGCATTTGTTTCTGTCCTTCAGCTGCCTAACCCAGGCAGCACGGTAGCACAAGTGGATAGCACTGTGGCTTAACAGCACCAGGGTCCCAGGTTCGATTCCCCGCTGGGTCACTGTCTGTGTGGGGTCTGCATGTTCTCCCCGTATCTGCATAGGTTTCGTCCGGATGCTCCGGTTTCCTCCCATAGTCCAAAGACGTGCAGGTTAGGTGGATTGGCCATGATAAATTGCTCTTAGTGACAAAAAAGGTTAGGAGGGGTTATTGGGTTACGGGGATAGGGTGGAAGTTGGGGCTTAGGTGGGCCAGTGCAGACTCGATGGGCCGAATGGCCTCCTTCTGCACTCTATGTTCTATGTAACCCCAAGCTTCACAATTGGCACTGAAATTACATCCTTCTTGCTAACTTCCTTGTTTCTGCTACGCCGCTCCTTTAAGCTAACCATGAAGCTTTGGATCACTCATCCACCTATCTCCTACTTTGAAAATAGGTTTGATATTGTCATGCGATAAAGCTCATTTTACTGAAAACTAATTGTACATTTATCCTCTTTGTGCACATTTTATCTCCATTTACAATCATAGAATCAGAGAATCCCGACAGTGCAGAAGGAGGCCATTCGGCCTATCAAGTGTGCAACGACCCTCCAGAAGAAGAGTCTGCTTGGGCCCAGGACTCCGCCCCATAACATAACCCAACCTATTGGACATTAAGGGTCAATTTAGCATGGCCAATCCACCTAACCTGCACATCTTTGGACTGTGGGAGGAAACCAAAGCACGAAGAGGAAACCCACGCAGACACGGGGAGAATGTGCAAACTCCACACAGTCATCCAAGGTCAGAATCAAACCCGGGTGCCTGGCTCTGTGAGGCAGCAGTGCTAACCACTGCGCCACCGTGCTGCCATCTCACGACAAATAAGTCGGACTTTAGCTGGAGTAGAATTGATAGGATTTTAAAATTTTAAATCTCTTGAGTGTGGGAGATTTTTTTCAGTGCCATTTCAAACTTATAGGTCTAAATATTTTGCAAATATTATCATTTGTGCAAGAGGGTCTTGTGGCTTGGTGGGTAGGGTCCCCGCTTCTGAGTCAGAAGTGCACGGTTAAAGTCCCTCTCCAGAACCTGATGGCCAAACGGGCTGAGTATCAACTTATACATCCTTCCAACAGATATAAAAGACAGGCAGTAAGAGCAGGAAAGATTCCTGGTCAGTATTCTAAATTCAACAATATTGTGATGGAATCCAACAGGACTAATAGGGGAGCAGGTGCGAGCTGAAGTTGGAACAGATGATATATCAAATATTCTATTGAATTCATTGACCCTGGTTTCAATGCTTGTATTTTGTTGATTCACACCCTAACTGATAGGGAAATAGAAACTTCAGATTTCTAGGGAAACTGAAACTAGTTGAGCCATAATAAAGCCATCCGAGCCCAAGATCGTCCAGCAGTGCACTGAAGCAGACAGAAGAATAAAAGGTTAGATCCAGAAGCTGGAAATAGGTAAATACCAGGGTTGCTGCAACTCTTTGTTACTTAAAGTAATTGATTGACCAGACTTGACCATACAGTGGATAGAGTTGTCATTGAGGGATTGGATAAAGGTAATACTGGTGGATCCATGCCATCAAGTCATTCAAGAGAAGGAGTGAAGAGGTTCTGAAGAAGTGCTCCGTTTTAGTGAAGACCATGCCATGGAACTTAAGTTTAAGGGGAGCTGCTGATAATCAGTGGCTAAATCCTTGAGGTAAAGGAGATGGAGTGCTAGTTGAGGAGGTCCAGTACATTGAAAGACATTGTGACTGAAAGTGGTGCCATCTATGCTGAGTGAGCTGCTTAGTCAATCTTAGAGATTTAGCTTTGTTGTGTCTGCAATTTTACGCATTTCTGGTCTGTATTGACTTCAATTTGCTTGTTAATTAATGTTTGCTTTAAGTTGATTTTGGTTTGATTGTTAAAAAATACAAGTTATTAAAAGTAAAATCTTGTCCAATAGTTTTTCATTGGGGTTGTTTAGTAAATTCAGTTCAATTTACGGTTGGTCTACAAGGATCTACAACCATATTCTTGGCAGTTTCTGCATGTCCTTCTCCCCCAACCATCTTTTCCATTCTATACCTCTCAGAAAATCAGAATTCAAATATAAAGCTGCCATCTGTTAACTATTGGTACCTAAAACATATAGCAATAGGTTATAACTTGCACTTAACAGTCAGGTCTTAGCTCTGGAATTGCGAACAATGAAAGGTGATGAACATTCACTGCCAGAAATTGGTTGGAAAAAATAATTGGAGCATTTCCTAACTAATGAAGTACACTATGCTATACAGGAGTTATTACAGAAACATCATCATATGAAGGTGTGTTGATTCAAAGCCTGAAAGAGAGTGAAGGCAGTTTGAAATGTATGTCTCAATTTTTTAAACTAAGAGTTGGTCACTCTAGTCCTGAAATAGTGAGTTGACTCCCAACTTGGAGTCTCATTCAATGGAGCTGAACAGTAGAAAATCAGATCGATCCAAGATAATGCATCGGCTCACTGTACCTTCAGTTTTCCAGCCACTTGAGCTGTAATTATTAAAATTATTGTAGAAAAGTTACACACACTAGAATATGCTTTAACAAAATATTATGAATAGGGAGTATCTAGTACATGTGAACATAAACTGCATAACGTGTGAGGACATAGTAATGTATATGCACAACACTTTCCTGGAGATTAGAACTTTTCAAAAGAACAATGACCCAGATTTTGTATTCAGTGGAAGAGATTCTGCTCACCGCTGACCTGGAAGAAAATTTCCTGCAAAGATGTAACAATCCCTTGTGGCGTGGATTACACATTTCCAAGTGGTGCCAAGTCAAGAGGATGTCTAGGCATCCAGCAACAGTAATATCATCAAGCAGGGTGAGAAGCTAATCACATTGCAGTATTCTTACAGGCAGTAGAGCAGGGCATGAAATCACTGATTATCCTTCACTTTTAGAAATTATACAGAGGGGAAAGTAAATGATTGAGCTAATATTTCACAGATATTAGAGACTAAAATTTCCTTAAAAGTCTTTGAAGAGACAAGGACGTACCCACAACCGCCACGACAGACACTACTGGAAGACCTACTGGACGCAAGTATCCTAGAGAAAGGGAACTGTAGTGACATGTATGACCGACTGGTAGATAGGGACGACACCGTACTGGACGCAACAAGGAGGAAATGGGAGGACGACCTGGGGATGGAGATCGGGTGGGGACTCTGGAGCGAAGCACTGCATAGGGTCAACTCCACCTCCACGTGCGCAAGGCTCAGCCTGACGCAACTAAAAGTGGTACATAGAGCCCACTTAACAAGAACCCGTATGAGTAGGTTCTTCCCGGAGGTGGAAGACAGATGTGAACGGTGCCAAAGAGGCCCGGCCAACCACGCCCACATGTTCTGGTCTTGCCCCAGACTCGTGGAGTACTGGACAGCCTTCTTCGAGGTTATGTCCAAAGTGGTGGGAGTGAGGGTGGAGCCATGCCCGATAGTGGCGGTCTTCGGGGTTTCAGAACAGCCAGATCTATTCCTGGGGAGGAGGGCAGACGCCCTTGCCTTTGCCTCCCTGATCGCCCGCCGTAGAATCCTGTTTGGCTGGCGGTCAGCAGCACCGCCCAGAGCTGCGGACTGGCTGTCCGACCTCTCGGAATCTCTCCAAATGGAGAAAATCAAATTTGCCATCCGAGGGTCGGACGACGGCTTCCACAGAACGTGGGAGCCATTCATGCAACTGTTCCGGGACCTATTTGTGGCCAATGTACAAGAGGAAGAATAGTCGGGGGAAGGTAGCGGGAGGGGGGGGGGCTACAGGTTCGTTACGGGGGTTCGATGGCTAGCTAAGGCCCAAAACCAAACTAAATAAACATGTCGAGGGGGGGGGGGGGGGGGGGGGGGGGGGGGGGGGGGGGGGGGGGGCGCAGTTACTACTACGAAGATGCTTACCTGTAAATATGTATGTTAATTTTTGCGTGTTTGTTTTTTTTCTTTTTTCTTTCTCCTAACAATTTGTAATTTGTTCAATATAAAATATGAAAACTGAATAAAAACATTTATAAAAAAAAAAAGTCTTTGAAAATGGTAACATTAAAAAACTAGATTTCTTTTAAAAATGGAAAAACTTAACATTACACGAATAAATAAAGTTTCCAGGACCAGAGAGGTTCTTAAGAGTAATTATGACTTAGTATGCTCTTTAAAACCCCAGTCATACGTTAATAACCAGATGCAACTGTTTCAGGGTTCTTTGGTACAGCGATGTTACAGTAATGGAATGTTCTAATTAGTTTAGTGATTTCTGCAGTGACTTCACAACATCACGCCTAATGGTGAGGTAGAGAAACACTGACAACAACCTTTGGATTTTTGCATTTTACTGTACATGTGTGAACTCCAGAGGTAGTTGTCAGTTTCAGAGAAATAGGTGGTGTCTGCTGACAGTTTCACAATCAGTACTACTGCAAAAACTGGTCCAATGGTTCAAGCTGTGCAAGAAACGCGAAGATAATTTTCTACATCGACCATGTTCAAGCAAGTAGAATCAATGAGTAGGAGTGTCTGTAACAGCTGGAAAGGATTCTAGAGCATTGAGAAAAATATTGCTGAATATTCCTAGCCTGGGGTGGGGGAGGTGGGGGGGGGGGGGGGGGGGGGGGTTGGAAAGCGGCATCCCAGGAAGTTAGCAGGGAGCCAGGAACTTTCCCAGGGAGGGCAGTTAATTAATATCGTTATGGCCCTAATTGGAGAAATTCTGCCGACAGCGGCGCGGTTCCCTGCTACATGCAGAGCCCACCGGTAATATGGCAAACCTCCCTGTGGCAGACTCCCACAATCCTTTAGGAGCCATCCGAGGGGTCTTACTATCCTCCCCCATCTAATTAGTACGCATGATTTTACCCTTCAGGGGTTGTGAGGTGCTCTCGAGATAATTCTCCTGCCTCAGTGGGGCACCTCCTAGTGGGGCTACCTAGCTTTCAGAGTTGTGAACCCTCTGACTGGCTCTGCCACATCAGGACCCCTCCTGCCAGCCTTAATAGGATGACCAGCTCAGAAGCAGCAAATGAGGAGGCCGCCACTGTGCCAGTCCCAGTTATGCGCAGGCTCAGGATCCCCATTTGGTCCTGAAACCTATGGGAACATCCTGCCGATTGTCACAAATTACAGAAAGAGAAATTCCATTTTTCAGAACCATGTTAGATATTCACTATGTTGTTAAACCCTTTTAGACCAACCTTGATGTACTATGTAGATGACATATGATAATGTCTAAACTCACAACCATGGTGACTAGCGGGTCTAAATGAGAAATATTCTGGCATTATTAAAACCAAATGGTTAACTCAGTGGTTCAAACTTGCTGGACATAAGGAAGTTTCGGTAAGCACCTGTTCTTAAAAAAAAAAAAATTTTTATTGGAATTTTTTACAGAAAATATAAAAATATAACAACAAACAATAAAATGCAACAAAATACCCCATAACAACCATAACACCCCCCAAACTGTATCAACGCATGTATCCCATCCCCCCCAACCCCAACAAGAGAACTTAACAATAAGTTAAAATTAAATAAACCAAATTTAAATAAAATAAACAAACATGCCTGAAGAACCCTTGTACCGATCCTCTCAGGGTGAATTTGACTTTCTCTAGCCTAATAAAACCCGCCATGTCATTGATACAGGTCTCCACGCTAGGGGGCCTCGCATCCTTCCATTGTAGCAAAATCCTTCGCCGGGCTACTAGAGACGCAAAGGCCAGCACACCGGCCTCTTTCGCCTCCTGCACTCCCGGCTCCACCCCAACCCCAAAAATCGCGAGTTCCCATCCTGGCTTGACCCTGGATCCCACCACCCTTGACACCGTCCTCGCCACCCCCTTCCAGAACTCCTCCAGTGCCGGGCATGCCCAGAACATATGGGCATGGTTCGCTGGACTCGCCGAGCACCTGACACACCTGTCTTCATCCCCAAAGAACCTACTCATCCTCGTCCCAGTCATGTGGGCCCAGTGCAGCACCTTGAATTGGATGAGGCTAAGCCGCGCACACGAGGAGGAAGAATTAACCCTTTCGAGGGCATCAGCCCATGTCCCGTCCTCGATCTGTTCCCCCAGTTCCCCCTCCCACTTAGTTTTCAGCTCCTCTACTGACGCCTCCTCCACCTCCTGCATAGCCTTGTAGATATTGGATATCTTCCCCTCTCCGACCCAGACCCCTGAAAGCACCCTGTCCCTCACCCCCCTCGTGGGAAGCGCAGGGAATCCCTCCACCTGCCGTCTAGCAAATGCCTCTACCTGCAGATACCTGAACATGTTTTCCGGGGGGAGCCCAAATTTCTCCTCCAACTCCCCCAGGCTTGCAAACCTCCCGTCGATAAGCAGGTCCCTCAGATGTCTGATGCCTGCTCTGTGCCAACCCTGAAATCCCCCATCAATGTTCCCCGGGACGAACCTATGGTTCCCCCTTAACGGAGCCTCCATCGAGCCCCCCACTTCTCCCCTATGTCGCCTCCACTGCCCCCAAATCTTGAGGGTAGCCGCCACCACCGGACTCGTGGTATACCTCATGGGAGGGAGCGGCCACGGCACCGTTACCAGGGCCCCCAGGCTTGTATCCCCACAGGATGCTCTCTCCATCCATTTCCATGCTGCCCCCTCCCCCTCCATCACCATCGACACGTTGACCGCCCAGTAGTACCCCGAGAGATTGGGCAACGCCAGCCCCCCCCCCCCCATCTCTACCCCGCTCCAAGAAGACCCTCTTCACCCTCGGGGTGCCATGCGCCCAAACAAAGCTCATGCTGCTGCTGGTCACCCTTCTGAAAAAGGCCCTAGGGATAAAGATGGGCAAGCACTGGAAGAGGAACAAGAACCCCGGGAGAACCGTCATTTTGACGGACTGCACTCTACCCGCCAACGATAGCGGCACCATGTCCCACCTTTTAAACTCCTCCTCCATCTGCTCCACCAGTCTGGTAAAGTTAAGCTTATGGAGAGTCCCCCAACTCCTGGCCACCTGCACCCCCAGGTATCTGAAACTCTTCACTGCCCTCCTAAAAGGGAGCCTCCCAATTTCCCCCTCTTGATCTCCCGGGTGCACTACAAATACCTCGCTCTTTCCTAAATTTAGCTTGTAGCCCGAGAAGCCCCCAAATTCCGCTAACAGCTCCATCACCCCCGGCATTCCCCCCTCTGGGTCCGCCACATACAACAGCAGGTTGTCCGCATACAGCGATGCCCGGTGTTCCTCCCCACCCCGCACCAGACCCCTCCATCTCCCTGACTCCGTCAACGCCATAGCCAGCTTGTTCAATCACCAGTGCGAAGAGCAAGGGGGACAGGGGGCACCCCTGCCTGGTCCCACGATAAAGCCAAAAGTCCTCCGATCTCCTTCCATTTGTAACTACACTCGCCATCGGAGCCGCGTAGAGCAGCCTCACCCATTTGATGAATCACTCCCCAAATCCAAACCGCTCCAGCAACTCCCACAGGTACCCCCACTCAACTCTATCAAACGCTTTCTCTGCGTCCAGTGCCACCACTATCTCCGTCTCCCCCTCCACTGCCGGTATCATGATAACATTTATCTGTCTCCGTACATTCGTGTTGAGCTGCCGCCCCTTGACAAATCCTGTCTGATCTTCGTGTATCACCTCTGGCACACAATCCTCTATCCTGGTGGCCAGGATCTTCGCCAGCAACTTAGCGTCTACATTGAGGAGCGAGATAGGCCTGTATGATCCACACTGCAAGGGGTCCTTATCCCACTTTAGGATCAAAGAGATCAGTGCCCGCGACATCGTCGGGGGCAAGGCCCCCCCCCTCCCATGCCTCATTGAAGGCTCGCACCAGCAGTGGGCCCACTAGGTCTGCATACTTTTTGTAAAATTCCACCGGGAACCCGTCCGGCCCCGGGGCCTTACCTGACTGCATTTGTCCAATCCCCCTGACTAGCTCCTCCAACTCTATCGGCGCCCCCAGCCCCTCTACCAGCCCCTCTTGAACTCTTGGGAAACATAGCCTGTTCATGAAGCTCTCCATCCCCCCTCTCCCCATCGGAGGTTCCGACCGGTACAGTTCCTCGTAGAAGTCCCTAAAGACCCCATTTACTTCTGTCCCCTTCTGCACTACATTTCCACCCCCATCCTTCACTCCACCAATTTCCCTAGCCGCATCTCGCCTGCGGAGCTGATGCGCCAACATCCTGCTTGCCTTCTCCCCATACTCATATACCGCGCCCTGCGCCCTCCTCCACTGTGTCTCTGCCTTTCTGGTGGTCAACAAGTCAAATTTGGCCTGCACACTGCGCCGTTCCACCAGCAACCCTTCCTCCGGTGCCTCCGCATATCTCCTGTCCACATCCAGGAGCTCCCCCACAAGTCTGTCCCTCTCCTTCCTCCCCCTCCTTTCCCTGTGGGCCCGGATGGAGATCAGCTCCCCCCGGATCACTGCTTTCAGATCCTCCCAGACCATCCCCACCCGGACCTCCCCCATATCATTGGTATCCAGATACCCCTCAATACTTCCCCGGACCCTCCTACACACCTCCTCATCAGCCAGCATCCCCACATCCAGGCGCCAGAGCGGGCGCTGGTCCCGCGCCTCCCCCATCTCCAGATCAACCCAGTGCGGAGCATGGTCTGAAATCGCTATGGCCGAATACTCGGCATCCTGCACCCTCGGGATCAATCCCCTGCTCAGGACGAAAAAGTCTATTCGGGAATAAACCCTATGGACATGAGAGAAAAAGGAATACTCCCGCGCTCTCGGCCTCCCAAACCTCCAGGGATCCACCCCTCCCATCTGGTCCATGTATCCCCTCAGTACTTTGGCCGCCGCCGGTCTCCTACCCGTCCTTGAACTGGACCGGTCCAGTGGGGGATCCAGCACTGTGTTGAAATCTCCCCCCATGATCAGGCCCCCTGCCTCCAAGTCCGGGATGCGGCCCAACAAGCACCTCACGAAGCCAGCATCATCCCAATTCAGGGCATATACATTAACCAGCACCACCTTGTCTCCCTGCAGCCTACCCTTCACCATGATATATCTGCCCTCCTTGTCCGACACCACCTCAGCCGCCTCGAACGTCACCCTCTTCCCCACCAGAATCGCCACCCCCCGGTTCTTCGCGTCCAATCCTGAGTGAAAAACCTGCCCCACCCACCCCTTCCTCAGACGAACCTGGTCCGCCACCTTCAAGTGGGTCTCCTGGAGCATAACCACGTCCGCCTTCAACCCCCTCAGATGAGAAAATACCCTAGTTCTCTTAACCGGCCCATTCAGCCCCCTCACGTTCCAGGTAATCAGCCGGATCAGAGGGCAACCCGCCCCCTCCCCCGCCGGCTAGCCATAGCTCATCGACTGCTCTCCCCAGGCCAGCTTGCCCCAGGCCAGCACACCCCGCCCGACCCGTTCCCCATGGCGATAATGCCTCTCCTCTACCCCCCAGCTCCTTCCTGGTCATTCCAGCAGCAACCCGGTATCCCCCCCCCCCCCACCCCCCCAGGCTAGGACCCCTCCTAGCCGCGACGCACCCTCCATAGTACGTCCGTGAGTCAGCTCCCGCCAAAACCCATCCCCTCCTGGCATGGGGTCATCCCCCTCTTGCCACACCTCCTTGGCACCGCTTCAGCGCGGGAAAGAAGACCAGTAGAAGCCCTGCCCCCACCGCCAGCTCCGCCCCCCCTTCCCCGCAGTGTGGGAAACCAGAGGAAAGCCCGCGCTTTCACGCTGCCACACCCCACCCTTCTGACACAGCTCTCCAAAATCTAGTTTCACCCCAACCCCCAGCCCCGTACAGAAGAGAACATATAAAGCACAAACCCCCAACATTCCCCACCTAACCTACAACCATACCCAACAGACAAACCCACCCGTAAACAGAGCGAAAAGAAAACCAGCATAAAAAACACACATGTCAAAGTTGAAAAAGTTGAAAAAACAGCAACAGCGAAAACAGCAACAGCCATAGTGTGTCCCCAGACCCTAGTTCGAGTCCAGCTTCTCCGCCTGTACAAAGGCCCACGCCTCCTCCGGGCACTCGAAGTAGTGGTGCCGGTCCTTGTATGTCACCCACAGGCGCGCAGGCTGCAGCATTTCAAATCTGACCTGCTTGGCATGAAGCACTGCCTTCGTCCGGTTGAACCCGGCCCGCCGCTTAGCCACCTCCGCACTCCAGTCCTGGTAGATTCTCACTACCGAATTCTCCCACTTGCTGCTCCTCTCTTTCTTAGCCCAGCGCAGCACACACTCCCGGTCGCTGAATCGATGGAACCGCACCAGCACCGCCCGCGGGGTTCATTTGCCTTGGGCCTCCTGGCCATCACTCTGTGAGATCCCTCAAGCTCCAGGGGCAAATGGAAGGACCCCGCTCCCATCAGCGAGCTCAGCATCATGGTCACATACGCCGGGAGATCCGACCCCTCCAGCCCCTCCGCCAGGCCCAGGATCCTCAAAATCTTTCGCCTTGTGCGAACGTCCAGCTCCTCCAAGCGGTCTTGCCACTTTTTGTGAAGTGCCTCGTGCAACTCCACTTTCCCCACGAGGACCACGGCCTCCTCCTCCCTTTCAACGGCCTGCTGCTGCAACTCCCAAATGGACGCCTCCTGGGCCGCCTGGGTCCCAAGCAGCTTGTTGGTAGTTGCATTCATGGAGTCCAGCAACTCAGCCTTCAGCTGCGCAAAACAGCGCAGAAGAGAAGCTTGCTGCTCCTGCGGCCACTTCCACCAGTCCTCGGGTGTCCCGCCGGCCGCCATTTTGTCCTTCTTCCCCCGCTTTTCTTGGGGAGCTGCTGCAGCTTTTTCCTTTGCCCCACTCCGGGTGAGCACCATAAATTATGGGGAAAGCTCCTCCAGACACCTTCCCCCACCGGGATTCGTTGAAACAGCGCCGTTTGGGGCCCTCAAATCGGCCCAAAAGTCCCTAAATAGCGGGAGCTGCCGAACGTGCGGCTTAGCTCCGCATAGCCGCAACCAGAAGTCCCCTTCGGTAAGCACCTGTAAACGTATCAGCTGAATTCTGTTGTTACTCTGTCTCATCCTTGGAAATAGGCATAAAAGCTATGAGAGAAAGGTTACTGTTACTGCTGCTATTCCAGATGTTCAAAGTATTAGCTGTTCCCACTACAGCCTCCAGCAAAAGTCGGATGCTTTGATTAACCTGAAGAAATTTCCCTCTTTTACTAAAAGCTATGAAGTATATATTAAACATCCTTTGTTAATCTGTTTTAAAGGGTCAGGTAAGATGTCTTGCTTACACGCAAAGACTGGAAGCGATCGGGGCCTACCGATCCACGGGCGGGCCTGTGCCGTGGGGGCACTCTTTCCCCTCCGCGTCGGCCATCAACCTCCGCGATGGCCGAAGTGGAGGTGAACCCCCCCCTGAGTATGCGCGGGGATAACGTCAGCAGCCGCTGATGCTCCCGCGCATGCGCGGACTTCTGCCGGCCGGCGGAATCCCTTCGGCCCCGGCTGGCGTGGCGTCAAAGGCCTTTGCCGCCGGCCGGCGGCGCACCAACCAGAGCCTTGTACAGCCTCAGCAGTATATCACTGCTCTTGTACACTACCCTCTTGAAATGAATATTAAAACTGTATTTGCCTTTCTAACTGCCAACTGAACCTGTATGTTAACGTTAAGAGATTCGTGAACTAGGGGCGGAATTCTCCCCTACCCGGGGGTCCCGGCGCCGAGGAGTGGCGTGAAGCACTCTGGCGTCATGCTGCCCCAAAGGTGTGGAATCCTGTGCACCTTCAGGTGCTAGGCCAGCCAGGAAGGGGCTTGACGCCTCGCCAACCGGCGCCGAAGGGCCTCCGTCGGCCGGCGCGAGTTGGCACATGCGCGGGAGCACCAGCGTGTGCTGGCATCATCCCGGCGCATGCGTGGGGGGGGGGTGAATCATCTCTCCGTCAGCTATGGCAGAGGACACCAGCTGACGCGGATGAATAGAGTGTCCCCACGTCACAGGACCGCCCAGGATCGGTGGGCCCCGATCGCGGGCCAGGCCACCATGGGGGCAACTTCCGGTGCCAGATCCCCCCCCCCCGAGGCCCCCGCGCAGTCACGTCCCGCCGGTAAGGACCTACTCTAATTTACGCCAGTGGGATCAGTAAAAAAAAACGAGCGGCCACTCGGCCCATCGCGAACCGGAGAATCGCGGTTGGGGGGGGGGCGCTGCCAGCAGCCACCGATTGGCACGGCGCGATTCCCGCCCCTGCCAGATCTCTGGCGCCGAAGAATTCGGCAGCCAGCGGTGGTGGGATTCACGCTGCCCCCCGGTAATTCTTCGACCCGGCGGGCGGTCGGAGAATTCCGCCCTCGTCTCCCAACTCCCTTTATGATTCAGAATTCCCAAACCTTTCCCCACTTAGGAAATAGTCTATGCCTCTATTTTTCTATC
Organism: Scyliorhinus canicula; assembly: GCF_902713615.1. Classification (NCBI taxonomy): domain Eukaryota; kingdom Metazoa; phylum Chordata; class Chondrichthyes; order Carcharhiniformes; family Scyliorhinidae; genus Scyliorhinus; species Scyliorhinus canicula. The sequence continues at coordinate 126,561,586 of NC_052151.1, read as the reverse complement.
AAAGTGCATAACCTTACACTTTTCCACACTGCCCACTCTCCTAGTCTGTCAAAGACCTTCTGCAGCCTCCCCGCTTCCTCAACACTATGTGTCCCTGTACATATCTTTGTATCTTCCGCAAACTTAGCAACAGTGCCCTTGTCAAAGGCCTTTGACACAGTATGGTCTACTTTATGTTCCTGTTTGATGATTGGATAGGAACTGCAGATGATGCAATTTTGGCTTAAGCATTTGCAAAGATAACATTTTGAGTTATTAAATTTGTGATGTAATGCTTGACAACATACATTTCAAGATAATCTTTAGGCAGTAAATTCCCTTTAATCGCGATAATACTGTTAAGATAATACTATATTTCAATAAATCAACAGGCCTTTCAAACCTGGGTGCAATTTAATAGAGAGAAGATTACAGGTCCACTGATTACTCTGAATTCAACTATCTCATGAATACTTTTGTTTGAGGAGAGTGAAATGATGCTAAAGGAAAACAACCAAACAGGTTTACAAAGAGAATGAAGGCAAGTGGTAAAATGAAATGAAATGAAAATAGCTTATTGTCACAAGTAGGCTTCAAATGAAGTTACTGTGAAAAGCCCCTGGTATCTGCCCAATCTGCAAAATGGGAGAATTGTAACAGCTATTCTTAATCTCATTGTGACATTTTCAGCATAGTTTCTTTTCTGTCGTCATTTGAAACCTTTAGAATGGAGGAAAATTTGGGAATAATAACATTAAAAAAAACTTCTACAGAATTGGAGGGTGCACAAAAACAGATGGAGACAATTTTATTTATACAAATCAAAAGGGCATGCAGTTTATCACTGAATATGTACATTTGGCTGGAGACATTACCTGTGGCTATGCCATCAAAAAGTGACAGTACTCGAACAGGTTTTCTCTTCTCAGCAGCAATAGGTGCAAACAACTTTGGTGGGTCCTGCAAATTCAAGTAAATAAAAATATTAACAGAATTTCAGACCAATGCGTGACATTATAGAAACATCCCTTGGTGTAAAAGACTACACTTGTGGATCTCCTTTGGAGAAGTTGATTGCTTTATGAATTGCAAATAGTTTTCTTTCTTTTTAATACTGTATTTTATTTAAGTGTCAAGCGAAAATTTGCAAAGAGAGGTGTGATGGACAAACTATAACCGGATATGGTCAGGGACAATTTGTTCTCGAGTTTCAAGGAATCACAGATCCCTCCATCCTAATTAATCTGATGTACTGCATTTATTTTTGCAGTATAATCTGGTGCACGATCGCTAAATTTTCCCTGCCTAGATCAGATGAAATGGAGATGGGACATTGGAATAATAGCTGCTGAGGAGAAAGGGCAGAAGTCCTATCTCAGTTTCTATCCTCTGCCATTTTCCGAGGGCAGGAGAGCCAGTGGGCCTTGGAACAGGCTGTTCCTATTAATGAGGTACTCAGTGTCATTGTGGGCTTATGAAGAGCTGTCCCAAGGTAAGTTATAATATTTTTTGATAAGGCAGATGGGCTTTAGCAGCTGGCTGTACCAGACCAATTAAATGGAGGTGAGGACAGGATTGGCTGTGAGCCTAAGTGAAAGGTTACTGTCTGAAGTAGCAGTGAAAGTACTGAACATGGCAGAGGGGTCCTACCCAGTGATATAAAAATAGACTCATTTTAAAGAAAGATTCACCAACATACCCTCTCTCACCTTCCAAGCCTCTGTAATGTGGAAATTTTAACTTTGCCAACTTCTGTCCTAAAATATTACTGAGTAAATGGTTGCTGAAGCAAGTCACAATGTGGCCCACATTTTGACTAACCCATTTCCTTGCTAGTTCATCGGGCCATTAACTCCTCACTTGATCAAAATAGCAGTCTTTTCCTGTTTAAATTTCCACCGGAATTGAACCTTACTCACGATTCCCACTTTCAACATGAAATCTGACTTTGTTTCTCCAACTCTCCTCCAAAACATTGATCCCAGCTTCTGCTTTGTTCATTGTATTAATTCTCAGGACTTTCTGCTGCTGGCAAAACAAGCATTTTTGTTGCCCACCCCTAATTTTCTTAGATAAGGTGGTGGTGACCCACCTTCTTGAACTACTGCAATCCATAGGTACATGCATGGTGCTGTAAGTAAGGTAATTTGAGGTTTTTGATCCAGTGACAGTGAAAAACAGTAATATAGTTCCAAGTCAGGGTGGGTTGTTACTTGGAGGTGAACTCGCAGGTGATGGTTTTCCTCTGCATCTGCTGTTCATGCCTTTCTAGCTAGTAGAAGTGACAGGTTTCGAAGGTGCTGTCAAAGGTTTGGTAAATTGCTGCAGTGCATCTTGTAGGTGGCACACACTGCTGCCAAAGCCCTGAGCCTTTCATCACCATCCCTTTCTCTTTGTTGAATTTGTTTTCCCCTCATGATCATCTATCTCTTTTTATTGCCATCTATCGTTCCCTTTTATCACCATCCAGCTCTATATATGCCCCCTTTGTAATATCATTAATTTAGTCAACTGACCCTTTTCATTGCCAATTAATTTATTCTCAATGTCATCCATTATCTTTCATTATGAGGGGAGATTGGATTGGATTGGATTTGTTTGTGTCACGTGTACCGAGGTACAGTGAAAAGTATTTTTCTGCGAGCACTCAACAGATCATTAACTACATAAGCATTGGCATCGGATGAAGCATACAGGGTGTAGTGTTAATGAGGTCAGTCCATAAAAGGGTCATTTGGGAGTCTGGTAACAGCGGGGAAGAAGCTGTTTTTGAGTTTGTTCGTGCGTGTTCTCAGACTTCTGTATCTCCTGCCCGATGGAAGAAGTTGGAAGAGTGAATAAGCCGGGTGGGAGGGATCTTTCATTATGCTGCCCGCTTTCCCCAGGCAGCGGGAGGTGTAGATGGAGTCAGTGGATGGGAGGCAGGTTCGTGTGATGGACTGGGCGGTGTTCACGACTCTCTGAAGTTTCTTGCGGTCCTGGGCCAAGCAGTTGCCATACCAGGCTGTGATGCAGCCCGATAGGATGCTTTCTATGGTCATACTCTGAGATGGTGGCGTAGTGGTAATGTTGCTGGATTAGTAATCCAGAGACCCAGGCTAATTCACTGGGGGTAAGGGTTCAAATCACACCTTGACAGCTGGTACAATTTGAATTCAGTTAATAAAATCTGGAATATTAAGCTAGCCTCAATAATAGTGATTACTGGCATTGACCGTTTCAAAAATCCATGTGATTCACTAGTGCCATCCTTACCTGGTCTGGCCAAATTGTGACTCCAGATCCACAGTAATGTGCCCGATTCTGAAATGTTCCAGCAAACCACTCAGTTCAACTGCCATCAATGGGCAAGCCATGATGTGGAGATGCCGGCGTTGGACTGGGGTGAGCACAGTAAGAAGTCTTACAACACCAGGTTAAAGTCCAACAGGTTTGTTTCAAACACGAGCTTTCGGAGCACGGCTCCTTCTTCAGGTGAATCTTCAGGTCTATCAATGGGCAACACATGCTGGACTTGCCAGCGATGCCCACAACCCATGAATGAATAAAGAAAAACTCAGTCTGACTCTTACTCAAGTCTGACTGTGGTTGACCTCCATTGATTGTTGTTGCATCAGAATGGATTCCTCTCTACGTTCATGGCACTTGCCCAATGGCAGGAATATAGGAGCGAACCACTAGCAGAACATAAGAAATAGGAGCATTCAATAAGATCATGGCTGATGACGATACTTACCCACCTTATCCCCATATCTCTTTATTCCCAAAGCTCTATTAATCTCGATGTGGAGATGCCGCCGTTGGACTGAGGGTGAGCACAGTAAGAAGTCTTACAACACCAGGTTAAAGTTCAACAGGTTTGTTTCAAACACTAGCTTTCGGAGCACTGCTCCTTCCTCACCTGGGGAAGGAGCAGTGCTCCGAGAGCTGGTGTTTGAAACAAACCTGTTGGACTTTAACCTGGTGGTGTAAGACTTCTTACACTATTAATCCCTGTATTGAACTGACCCAATAACTAAGCATTCAAAGCTTTTAGGATGGGTTCAGAGCCCATTGAATGAAGAAATGCATCTTTATTTCAGTCCGCCCCTTATCCTAGGAGTATGGCCAGTAATTCTAGATTCTTCAGCCAGAGGAAATATCCTCTTAACATTAGCCCTATCATGCCTTTAAGAATTTTATATATTTCCATGAGAAAACCTCTCATTTGTCCGAACTTTAGGGAATATGTCGACTGAATCTTTCCTCTTGGGAAAATCCCCACATTGTAGGAACAGTCTGGCGAACGTTCATTTTCAGAATGGCAAACTGCTGATGACACAAAGATAGGAAGGAAAGTAAATTGGCAAGAGGACATAAGATATCTACAAAGGGATTAAGATAGGATAAATGAGTGGCCAAGAATTTGGCAGATGGAGTACAATGTGGGAAACTTTTCCACTTTGGCAGCAAGAATACAAAAGCACGTTTTAAATTATTTGAATGGAAAATGAGTGCAGAATTCTACAGTACAGAAGGATCTGGGCGTCCTAGTACATAAATCTCAAAAAACTGGTATGCAGGTGCAACAAATGATTTGGAAGACAAATGGAACGTTATCATTTATTGCAAGGGGAATGGAATATACCAGGGAACTTGCTGCAGCCATACAGGGCCTTAGTTAGACCACACCTGGAGCACTGTGCACAGTTTTGGTCTCCTTAATCAAGCAAGGTTATAACTGCAATAGCAGCAGTTCAGAGGAGGTTCAGGCACCTGATTCTTGGGGTGAAAGGGTTAGCTTATGAGGAAAGGTTGAGCAGTGGACCTATACCTGTTGGAGTTTAGAAGACAAAGAAGAGATCTTATTGAAACGTATAGATCAGGGGTGGGCAAACTACGGCCCGCGGGCCGCATGCGGCCCGCCAAAGGTATTTCTGCGGCCCACCAAGTCATTAAAAAAAAATAAATAAATTTCTTTTTAAAAAATTTTTTAAAAAAAATTTTTTTTTTTTAAGGTTAATGGGGGGGGGGGGGGGGGGGGGGGGGCTGTTGGGTTACTTATTGGTATAGGGTGGATACGTTGACTTGAGTAGGGTGATCATTGCTCGGCACAACGTCGAGGGCCGAAGGGCCTGTTCTGTGCTGTTCTATGTTCTATATGAGGCGCCCAGAATCATAACCGGGTGAAGTAATTATTTTACTTAATATACTATGCGGCCCTTTGTGAATTGTGAATTTCTGAATGTGGCCCTTGCACGGAAAAGTTTGCCCACCCCTGGTATAGATCCTTAGGGACCTGACAGGGTGGATGTTGAGAGTATGTTTCCCTTTGGAGAAGTTTAGAACTAGGGAAACAACTTAAAAATTAGGGGTCTCGACTTCCGGTGGAGGCTATGAGGGAGTAAGTCACACATTTGGCGGCTCTCGTCAGACTTATGGACCTTTTCCCCGACGTTTTGGTACTTTTGAGTGCTGAATCTGAAGGCATAGGCACTCAGGCACTGATTCCAGATATAGGTGTACAGAATTAAGAAGCAGAAAGACTCGTAAACAGTTGAAGAAGTGAGCAAGCAAGGGCAGTGTGGGGGCTACTGCTGAGAACAATATGGCCGATGTCCGGACCCCGGTGCAGGCAGCCCAGCCAACAACGGAGCATCTCCTGAAGGTCATCCAAGAGGCCTTCACCGCGCTGAAACGGGACAGTTTAGACCCAATCCAGAAATCAATCGAGCGCCTGGAGCACAGGCTGGATGCCCAGGATGGGACGATCCAGAAGCTGGAGAAGGTGCTGGAGGAGCAGGAGGATCATCAAACGGTGGTGGAGGTAGAGATGGGGAGGCTGAAAGACCAACAAATAAGGCTTCTGGAGAAGGTGGAGGACCTGGAAAATAGGTCCGTCGGCAGAATTTAAGAATCGTTGGTCTCACAGAGGGGGCCAAGGGAGTGGATGCCGCCACATATGTGGCAGACATGTTCCAGAAGCTGTTGGGGAATGATGCCTTCCCTCGCCCGGTGGAGGTGGACAGTGTGCACCGAGCGCTGGCGAGGCAGCCGCGAGCGGGGGACACCCCCCCCCCCCTCCCCCCCCCCAAGCGACGGTGGTCTGGTTCCACAGGTTCCTGGACAAGGAGCGGGTGCTACAGTGGGCCAAGCGCACGCGGAGCTGCAATTGGAACAACAGTGTCTTGCGCATCTACCAGGACCTGAGCGTGGAGGTGGCCAGAAGGAGGGCAGGCTACAGGCAAGTCAAAGAGATTTTGTTTAAGAAGCAGGTGAAGTTTGGGCTACTATACCTGGCGCGCCTTTGGGTCACGCACGAGGGACAGCACCATTATTTTGAGGAGCCCGAGGACGGGATGGACTTCGCCAAGAGAGAAGGGTTGGTGCCGAACTGAGGACTTTTGGACTTAAGTTGAAATGTTATAAGTAATATTTACATATTTTTCTTGTTTCTTGTTTTTTTCTTCTGCATTCGAGTTTTCGCTGGAAAAGAGGGAAGTTAAGGTATTTGGTGCTGGGGGCTTTTTATGTTCTGATCAGGGTGGTTGGAAGTGCCTATAAGTTATTTTGTATCACTTGATTTGCACTAGCGTTGGGGTTTTCTTTGTTCCTTGTTTTTTATTTTTTTTCAGAGCAATTGAAAACGGGTAGCACGTTAGCATAGTGGTTAGCATAATTGCTTCACAGCTCCAGGGTCCCAGGTTCGATTCACGGTTTGGGTCACTGTCTGTGCGGAGTCTGCACGTTTTCCCCATGTGTGCGTCGTTTCCTCCAGTGCTCTGGTTTCCTCCCACAGTCCAAAGATGTGCAGGTTAGATGGATTGGCCATGCTAAGTTGCCCTTAGTGTCCAAAATTGCCCTTAGTGTTGAGTGGGGTTACTGGGTTATTGGGATAGGTTGGAGGTGTGGGCTTGGGTGGGGTGCTCTTTCCAAGAGCCGATGGGCTGAATGGCCTCCTTCTGCACTGTAAATTCTATGAAATTGCTCGAGGATGGCTGGTTTGGGGAAGTGGTGTCGATGGGCTGGGGGGGGGGGGGGATGGTTCAGAGGGAACAATAGGTGGGAGACTTGTTGGCGCCGGAGTCAAAAGTCACCAGGCTAGCTGGGTGAGCCGGTCTACGGAAGCCAGGTGGGGGGTGTGTATATAGCTAGTTTATGGCAGGGGTTAGGTTACAGGGTGTTGTTGCTAGGGGGAGGGGGGGGGGGTAGTTGATCTGCTGACGAGGGAGTGACTTGGGTTTGGTAACATGGAGGACGGAGGTGGGGACTGCCAGGAGGCAGGCCAGGGGAAGCACGACACAGGGGCTAGGGGCGGCCCCAAGAAAGGAGATGGCCGATCGGTGGGGGGGGGGGCACCGTGCCCCCCAACCAGGCTGATCACCTGGAACGTTAGAGGGTTGAACGGGCGGGTAAAGAGGGCATGTGTGTTCGTGCATCTGAGGGCACTGAAGGCGGACGTAATAATGCTTCAGGCGACTCATCTGAAAGTAGTTTACCAGATCAGATTAAGGAAGGGCTAGATTAGCCAGGTCTTCCACTCGGGGCTGGACACTAAAACCAGGGGGGGGGGTCTCTATTTTGGTTAATAAGCGGGTGCAATTCGAGGTGGGTAGCACAACCTCGGATGGGGGAGGCAGGTTTGTCATGGTGAGTGGCAAGGGGATGAGGGTAGTTTTGGTCAATGTGTATGCCCCAAATTGGGATGATATGGATTTTATTAAGAGACTGCTGGGGAAGATACCTGACCTGGACTCGCACAGGCTGATTATGGGAGATGATTTTAAACACAGTCCTTGACCCCGACCTGGACCAGTGTTCAGAAACGGGTAAGGTGCAGGCGATGGCAAAGGAACTGAGGAGGTTCATGGAGCAAATGGGGGGGGGGGGGTGATCCATGGAGGGCTAGTTGGCCGATGGGGAAGGAGTTTTCATTCTATTCACATGTACATAAGGTGTATTCCCAAATTGATTTTTTCATTATGAGCAGGGATTTGCTGGCGGGGGTGACGGACATAGAATATTCGGCGATCGCTATTTTGGAACATGCTCCACATTGGGTTGATCTGCAGGTCTGGAAGGAAAGCTTTCAGCGCCCACAATGGAGGCTAGAGGTGGGCCTGTTGGTGGACGAGGCGGTGTGTGAGAGGGTGAGGAAATGTATGCAAAACTACCTGCAGGTCAATGACACGGGGGAAGTCTCAGCTGCGGTGCTCTGGGAGGCACTAAAGGCAGTGGTGAGAGGGGAGAGGGGAGCTGATCCCGATTCGAGCACATAGGGACAGGACGGACAGGGAAGAAACGGACCGATAGGTGAAGGAGATTTTACAGATAGACAGGAGATATGCAGAGACTCCGAGGGCAGAGCTATTAAGGGAACGACAAAGGCTACAGACGGAGTTTGGGGTGTTGTTCACAGGTAAGGCAGTAGAGCAGCTTAAGAAGGCGAGTGGCGCGATTTATGAGCATGGGGAGAAAGCCAGTAGAATGCTGGCACAGCAATTGAGGAAGAAGGAGGCGGCTAGGGAAATAGGGAAGGTAGTCAATGGGGCGGGGGGGGGAAACTTGGTAGGGGATCCGGCAGGGCTGAACAAGGTGTTCAGGGACTTCTACAGTAAGCTTTATTCCTCGGAACCCCCCTGCGGGAGGAGGGGATGGACTTTCTGGATGGACTGACCTTCCCAAAAGTGGGTAGGGGGTTGGTAGGCGGGCTGGGGGCCCCAATTAGGACTGAGGAAATATTGGTGGGCTTGAGGGCCATGCAATTGGGTAAAGCCCCGGGGCTGGATGGGTATCCGGTGGAGTTCTATAAAAAGTTATCTGAGATAGTGGGGCCGGTGCTGGTTAGGGTTTTTAATGAGGCAAGAGACAGAGGGGTTTTACCCCCGATGATGTCACAGGTCACCATTTCCCTGATATTGAAACGGGACAAAGACCCGGAGGCACGTGGGTCCTATAGGCCGATCTCTCTGCTCAATGTAGATGTAAAATTACTGGCTAAGCTCTTGGCTGCTAGGATTGAGGACTGTATGCCAGACCTCATTATGGAAGATCGAACCGGGTTCGTCAAGGGCAGGCAGTTGGTGGCCTAAGAAGGCTGCTGAATGTGGTCATGATGCCCCCGGAGAGAAGGGAGGTAGAGATAGTTGTGGCAATGGATGCCGAGAAGGCTTTCGACCGGGTTGAGTGGGACTATTTATGGGAGGTGTTGGGACGATTTGGGTTCGAGGAGGGCTTTATCGACTGGGCCAGGCTGCTGTACCAGGCTCCGGAGGCTAGAGTAAGGATGAATAGGACGACGTCTGACTATTTTAGACTGTACCGAGGGACAAGACAGGGGTGCCCCCTGTCCCCACTGCTGTTTGCGCTAGCAATAGAGCCACTGGCAATTGGCCTAAGAGCTTCTAGGGATTGGAAGGGGCTGGTACGAGGGGGGGTTGACACAGAGTTTCGTTACACACCGACGACCTGCTCTTATACATGAATGAAATTAAATGAAATGAAAATCGCTTATTGCCACGAGTAGGCTTCAATTAAGTTACTGTGAAAAGCCCCTAGTTGCCACATTCCGGCGCCTGACCGGGGAGGTTGGTACGGGATCCAGTGGCTGGGATGGATGAAATCATGGGAATCCTGAGGGAATTTGGCTGGTTCTCGGGGTATAAACTGAACATGACAAAAAGTGAATTGTTTACAGTCCAGGTGAGGGGTCAGGAGGGTCGGCTGAGGGGGCTGCCGTTTAGGTTAGTAGGTGACAGTTTTAGATAATTAGGGATACAGGTGGCGCAGGACTGGGGCTGGTTGCACAAATTGAACTTATCTCGGTTGGTGGAGCAAATGAGTGGAGAATTTTGCTCGCACTGTTGGAGGGGGCAGGGGGTTTAAAGTAATTTGACAGGGGGATGGGATATGGTGGATGTGTACAAGGTGATGCACAGCCAAATATAGAAGAAAAAACAGGTCAGTCAGGAAGCCAGAGTGATTATAGACAATTTAAGGCACAAAGGAGCAGTACGGCAAAGCTGGATGGCATTTATTTTAATGCAAGGAGTCGTGCGAGTAAGGCAGATGAGTCTATGGTGTTGATTAACACATGGGAATGTATTATTGCTGTCACAGAAACATGGTTAAAAGAGGGGCAGGACTGGCAGCTCAATATTCCGGGGTATACTCTTCAGACGAGATAGGGGGATGGGGCTGGTGGTGTAAATGAAGAGGTGGTGTTGCAATATTGATCAAGGAGTCAATTAATGCAGTAAGGAGGGATGCTATCTTGGAAGGTTCCTCAAATGAGAGCTTAGAAACAGAAAGGGGGCAATCACATTGCTGGGAATCATGATGTGGAGATGCCAACGTTGGACTGGGGTGGGCACAGTAAGAAGTCTTACACCAGGTTAAAGTCCAACGGGTTTGTTTGGAATCACAAGCTTTCGGAGGGCAGCTCCTTCATCAGGTGAGTCCTTATGAAGGCGCTGTGTTCTGAAAGCTAGTGATTCCAAACAAACCTGTTGGACTTCAGCCTGGTGTTATAAGACTTCTTACATTGCTGGGAGTGTACTACAGGTCCCCAAACAATTAGGGAGAGATAGAAGGGCAGATATGTAGGCAAATCTCAGAGAAGTGTAAAATAATAGGGTTATAATAGCAGGGGATTTCAACTTCCCCAATATTAACTGGCACAGTCAAAGTGTGAAAAACTTAGAGGGGGCTGAATTCTTAAAATGCATCCAGGAGAGCTTTGTATACCAGTACATAGAATGTTCTACAAGAGAAGGAGTGATGCTGGACCTACTTTTAGGGAATAAAGCCAGACAAAGTGGTAGGAGTTTCATTGGGGGAGCATTTTGGTCACAATAACCAGAGCTCAGTAGGATTTAAGGTAGTTATGGAATAGGACAAAGATGGACCTGAAATAAAGGTTCTGAATTGGGGAAAGTCCAATTTTATTGGGAGACGACCAAATTCAACTGGGAACAGCTACTTGTAGAAAATCTACGTTAGAGCAGTAGGGCACATTCAAAAAGAAAATATTGAGAGTACAGGGCCAATATGTTTCTGTAAAGGTGAAGGATGGGAGCAACAACTCCAGAGAACCCTGACTGTCAAGGGAGAAATATGGGAGGCTGATGGCAGATGAGTGTTCAAAACAGCGGAAGCCCGAGAGGAATATATAAAAAGTGCAGGGGGTTACTTGAAAAAGAAATTAGGAGACCGAAGAGCGGGTATGAAAAAAACCTGGCGGGTAAAATAAAGGAAAATCTAAAGGTGTTTTATAAGTATATTAAGAGCAAGAAGATGACCAGAGAAAGAGTAGGGCCCATTAGGGACCAACGTGGCAATTTGTGTGTGGAGCCGGAAGACATAGATAGAACATAGAACAGTACAGCACAGAACAGGCCCTTCGGCCCTCGATGTTGTGCCGAGCAATGATCACCCTACTTAACCCACGCAACCGGTATACCCGTAACCCAACAATCCCCCCATTAACCTTACACTACGGGCAATTTAGCATGGCCAATCCACCTAACCCGCACATCTTTGGACTGTGGGAGGAAACCGGAGCACCCGGAGGAAACCCACGCGCACACGGGGAGGACGTGCAGACTCCGCACAGACAGTGACCCAGCCGGGAATCGAACCTGGGACCCTGGAGCTGTGAAGCATTGATGCTAACCACCATGCTACCGTGAGGCCCCGAAATAGGTTTAAAATAATGAGGTTTAAAATAAGTACTTTGCATCTGTGGTCACTATGTAGAAGGACAATGTAGGTAGAGAAATCAGGGAAGGGGACTGTGATGGACTTAAACAAATTAACATAGAGAGAGGGAGGAGGTATTATTGATTTTAGCGGGCTTAGAAGTGGATAAATCCCTAGGCCCAGATGAGATGTATTCCAGTCTGCTTAGGGAGGCAAGGGAGGAGATTGCAGAGGTTCTGACAATAATTTTCAAATCTTCTCTGGTCACAGGAGAGGTGCCAGAGGACGGGAGGAAAGCTGATGCTGTACCATTATTCAAGAAGGGTGGCAGGGATAAAACAGGAAATTACAGGCCAATGAGTCTAACTTCAAGTGGTAGGGATAGAACTAATCTCCATTTGGGGAAGCAAAGTTTACTCAAGGATAGTCAGCATGACCTTGTCAAAGGGAGATCGTGTATTACAAATTGAATTGAATTTTTTGAGGAGGTGACTAGGTGTGTAGATGAGGGCAGTGCAGTTGATGTAGTCTACATGGACTTCAGGACGTCTTTTGACAAGGTCTTGCATGGGAAACTGGTCAAGAAGGTAAGAACCCGTGAGATCCAGGGCAATTTGGCAAATTGGATCCAAAATTGGCTGAGAGGCAGAAGGTAAAGGGTAATGGTCAAAGATTGTTTTTGTGACTGAGTGCACCTATGTCCAGTGGTGTTCCCAGATCAGTTCTGTGTCCCTCGTTGTTGGAGTGTACAAAATGATCTGGATGGTTATGTCGGAGATCTGATCAGTAAGTTCGCAGATGAAACAAAAATTGGTGGTGTGGTAAATAGTGAGGAGGAAAGCCTTAGATAACAGGACGATATAGATGGGCTGGTCAGATGGACTGAACAGTGGCAAATTGAATTCAACCCTGAAAAGTGAGACTAAAAAGGCAAGTGAATATATACAATGAATGGCCGAACGCTAAGAAGTACAGAGGATCAGAGGAGCCTTGGTGCACATGTCCATAGGTCCCTAAAGGCAGAAGGACAGGTAGATCAGATGGTTAAAATGCATTTAAATGGCGGCCTTTATTAGCCATGGAGGTTATGATGCGAGCTGTATATATAACACAGGTTAGGCCACAGCTGGAATAATGTATGTAGTTCTGGCTGTCACCTCCATCTCCAGAGTGAGAAGTGGGATTTTCATGGGATCTGGATCATAATGACCCTAGAGATGGGTCTGCCACCCAATTAGTGACAGTGGGGGAGGGGCCTAGAGGTGGTGAAGGAGGATATGGAGGTGGGATACCAGAGAAGCTCCCTAACAATTTTAAGCTGCCCAATTAACAATGCTGGTGACTTCGCTTTCTCACCCACCTTCCAAACTGCCACATCCTCAGGAAAATCATCATTGTTGGGAATATTTAAAGTATATTACATGTAAGCGTATCTCTGAAACGAAAGCACATGAAAATAATACTCACAAATTCCTGGTCGTGGTTATTAGCAAAAAAGTGTTGGAGCCGAACTGGCCAATCCTCTCTCCGCCTTAGCAGTCCAAAGATTCCTTTATGGTTGCACATGTAACAGTTCCAGGGGTCTTCTTTAATAGCTGCCTGTGCAGCGCCTGGTCCAACCAGTAGGTCCACACATTCCACACAGAAACACCTTTATGAACAGAAAATGGAGCATCATCACAGTATTTGGTGGCAAGGTCAAGGCTCAGTGACAATATTGCTGCATCCTCCAGCTTTGTTGGGTGAAGAAAGTTGGCGCCAATACTTTCCGCAAAAACAATTTAAGAATAAGCCAATATAACTGAAATAATAACTGTAAATTCGGCAGTTTTCAACAGTGAGATTGAACAATATGTAATTCCCATTCATGGAACAAGACATTAAAAATTGAGAATCTCTGTTTTCTACTAATGGTACGACATCAGCAAATGTTCGCATCGATTCTGAGAAATAATAACATACTTTTAGCAAATGCTCTGCACAAAAATAAAAGTACCAAATTACTCAGTGCGATTAGCATATGACTGCTTGCAGCATATTTCTTGGTCTTGCTCTTGGGGTGATATTTGACGCTGAGATAAGCTTTTGACCTCATATCTGAGATTCGACTAAGACTGTGCCTCCACCTCTGTAACACTGCCTGACTGTGCCCCTGCTTCAGCTCATCTGCAGCTGAAATGATCATCTGCATGTCACCTCTGGACTTGATTACTGCAACATACTCTTTTTTTTTTTTTTTTTTTTTTTTTTTTTTTTAATTTTTTTATTGGAATTTTTTACAGAAAATATAACAAAAAGTATAGCAAAAAGCAGTAATATGCAACTAACAGCCCCATAACACCCACAATTCCCCCCATACCGTAACATCACATGTATCACATTCCCCCCCCCCCCCCAAACAAGAGAACTTAACCATAAATTAAAATTAGATAAATCAAATTTAAATAAAATAAGCTAACATAATCAACGTCCCCCCCCCCCCCCCCCCCCACCCCACCCCCCCCCCCCCCCCCCCCGGGTTGCTGCTGCTACTGTCCCAGTACCCTATCGTTGAGCCAGAAAGTCGAGGAAAGGTTGCCACCGTTTAAAGAACCCTTGCACCGATCCTCTCAGGGCGAATTTAACCTTCTCAAGCTTAATAAAGCCCGCCATGTCATTGATCCAGGTCTCCACGCTTGGGGGCCTCGCGTCCTTCCACTGTAGCAAAATCCTTCGCCGGGCTACTAGGGACGCAAAGGCCAGCACACCGGCCTCTTTCGCCTCCTGCACTCCCGGCTCCACTCCAACCCCAAAGATCGCGAGTCCCCATCCTGGCTTGACCCTGGATCCCACCACCCTTGACACCGTCCTCGCCACCCCCTTCCAGAACTCCTCCAATGCCGGGCATGCCCAGAACATATGGGCATGGTTCGCTGGACTCCCCGAGCACCTGGCACACCTATCTTCACCCCCAAAGAACCTATTCATCCTCGTCCCAGTCATGTGGGCCCTATGCAGCACCTTGAATTGGATGAGGCTAAGCCGCGCACACGAGGAGGAAGAATTTACCCTCTCCAGGGCATCAGCCCATGTCCCGTCTTCGATCTGTTCCCCCAGTTCCCCCTCCCACTTCGTTTTCAGCTCCTCTACTGACGCCTCTTCCTTCTCCTGCATAAGCTTGTAGATATCGGATATCTTCCCCTCCCCGACCCAGACACCCGAGAGCACCCTGTCACTCACCCCCTTCGCGGGGAGCGCAGGGAATCCCTCCACCTGCCGTCTAGCAAATGCCTTTACCTGCAGATATCTAAACATGTTTCCCGGCGGGAGCCCAAATTTCTCTTCCAACTCCCTCAGGCTCGCAAACCTTCCGTCGATAAACAGGTCCTTCAGCTGTCTAATGCCCGCTCTATACCATCCCCGAAATCCCCCATCCATGTTCCCCGGGACGAACCTATGGTTCCCCCTTAACGGAGCCTCCATCGAGCCCCCCACTTCTCCCCTATGTCGCCTCCACTGCCCCCAAATCTTGAGGGCAGCCGCCACCACCGGACTCGTGGTATACCTCGTGGGAGGGAGCGGCCACGGCGCCGTTACCAGGGCCCCCAGGCTTGTATCCCCACAGGACGCTCTCTCCATCCGTTTCCATGCTGCCCCCTCCCCCTCCATCACCCACTTACGCACCATCGACACGTTGGCCGCCCAGTAATACCCCGAGAGGTTGGGCAACGCCAGCCCCCCCCCATCCCTACTCCGCTCCAAGAAGACCCTCTTCACCCTCGGGGTGCCATGCGCCCAAACAAATCCCATGATGCTGCTGGTCACCCTTTTAAAAAAGGCCCTAGGGATAAAGATGGGCAAGCACTGGAAGAGGAACAAGAACCTCGGGAGAACCGTCATTTTGACGGATTGCACTCTGCCCGCCAGCGATAGCGGCACCATGTCCCACCTTTTAAATTCCTCCTCCATCTGTTCCACTAGTCTGGTGAAGTTAAGCTTATGAAGAGCCCCCCAACTCCTGGCCACCTGCACCCCCAGGTACCTGAAACTCTTCACTGCCCTCCTGAAGGGGAGCCTCCCAATTCCCTCCTCCTGATCCTGCAACATACTCTTAACTGGCCTTCTGCATTCAATTCTCTGTAAATTCAAAGTCACCCAAAACTCTGCGGCCCGTGTCCTTACTCCATAAAACCTTAAGACATAGGAGCAAAATTAGGCCATTCGGCCCATCGAGTCTGCACCGCCAGTCAATCATGGCTGATATGTTTCTCATCCCCATTCACCTGCCTTCTCCCCATAACTCCTGATCCCATTATTAATCAAGAACCTATCTATTTCTGCCTTAAAGGCACTCAGTGACTTGGCCTCCACAGCCTTCTGCGGCAAAGAGTTCCACAGATTCACCACCCTCTGGCTGAAGAAATTCCTCCTTATCTCCGTTTTAAAGGATCATCCATTCAGTCTGAGGCTGTGCCATGGGGTTCAAGGTTCTCCTATTAGTGGAAACATCCTCTCCACATTCCTTCTATCCAGGCCTCTCAGTATCTTGTCCGATCCCCTCTCATCCTTCGGAACTCCATTGAGTACAAACCCAGAGTCCTCAACCGCTCCTCATTCTGAGTCTTGTCCACACATTATGCCTGAGCTCGCTGACCTACAATGGCACATGGTCAAGCAATGCCTTGATTTAAAAATTCTTGTTTTCAAATTCCTCCATGGGCTCCTCCCTCGCTGCTTTTGCAGTCTCCTCCATCCCGGCAACACTCCAAAAATATCTGAACCCATTTAATTCTGGCCCTTGGAGCATCCCTGATTTTAATTACTCCACAACTGGCAGCTATATCTTCGCTTGGCAAGGATCCAAGCTCCCCAATTCCTCCCCTTACCACCTCCACCTCTCTACGTTCTTTCTGATGAAGATCCTTAAAAATGACCTCTTTTGGCAAGTTTTTTCGCCACTTGCCTGAATGTTGCCTTATGTGGTTTGCTGTCTAATTTTGAAGTACAACACTCCTGTGACACTCTTTGAGATGTTTTATTGGGTTAAAGGCACTGTATTAATCTAAGTTGTTATTTTGTTGTGAGATATTTTAGGAAGAGGATGAAAACACCTTCTGAAGCCACTGGGTGGAACTTTCCTCTGTGACAAGTTGACTGCTGATAATAATAATAATAACAACCTTTTATTGTCACAAGTATGAAGTTACTGTGAAAAGCCTCGAGTCGCCACATTCTGGCGGCTGTTCAGGTAAGCTGGTACGGGAATTGAATCCCCACTGCTGGCCTTGTTCTGCATCACAAACCAACTGTCTTTCCCACTGAGCTAAACCAGCTAAAGTGTATAACAACGGCATTTCTACCTGCTGCTGTCAACCCGCTCTGCTCCCATCATATTTTTCACAGTCAGGATGGGCTCCCAGTACTATTTATGACTTTTATTGGAAGCTGACCTCTGGGCCTGCGGGATTTTTAAAGTGGCAGGTTAAAATGATCTGGAAGCAAGGAATTCAACCAAGGTCAGGAGCAGAAACAAACCCGAGAGTGCGAAAGAAATACACAGTGCCCCCATTTTTTTTAACCTGTCCATAAAGGTTTTATTGGTCTTCTGGGACTATGGGAAATGTCCCTGCCTCTCAATTAGAAGCTCCAGGTTCAAGTCCCACTCCAGGACTTCATGGCCAAAGAATGTGTACATAACGTGGCCAAACAAGTTGAGTATCAACTTGTAAATCCTTTGAACACATGTCAATGACAGGCAGTGGACAGGGAGAGATTCCTGGTCAGCCATGTGATCGGGATAGCCATGGTGGAAGTCGTGGCGATGTGGGTAGGACCTGTAACAATTGAAGAAGCATAAGCAAGGTTTTATTGCCTGAAATCAGGCAAATAATTTCTCTAAACGAGCGGCAATTGGCCACATTCTGCAACAACAGAGAGAATGAGAGGTTTTGGCATTGTTCCAGGATGTGGTCATTCAAGAGGGAATTCAGGATACTGTCAGTGACCACCTGTGGTGGCAGCAAACAGGAAACAGGATCAATAATGGATCTATGAATAATCAGAAGTCTAAGAGATACTTGGTAGGTCAATTGAAAGCCATCAATGCCTGGGTTTGAGTCAGGTGAGAATTCAAAATTCAAATAATTTTCAAATCCCAACCTCAACCTGTCCACCGGTTTTTAAAAAATGTTTATTTGTTAATGGGTGTGGCCATTGCTGGCAAGGCCGGAACTTATTACCATTCCCTAAGTGCCCTTGCGAGGAGCTGCCTTCTTCAACTGCTGCAGTCCAAGTTGTGTAGGTAAACCCGTTGTGCTGTTGGGAAGGGAGTTCCAGGATTTTGACCCAGTGACAGTGAAGGAACAATGATATAGCTCCAAGTCAGAATGGTGTATTGCTGGTCCAGGAACTTGCAGAGAGTGCTGTTCACATGGATCTGCTACCCTTGTCCTTCTAAGTGATAGAAGTCACAGGTTTGGAAGGTGCTGTCGAGAGAGCTTTGGTGAGTTATTGCACTACATCTTGTCATGAGACTGTTGCCACTGTGCTTTGTATTGGATGGTATCGACTGTCTTGAGTATTGTTGGAGCTGCACTCATTTAGGCAAGTGATGAGTATTCCATCACACTCCTGACTTGTGCCTTGTAGATTGTGGGCAGGGTTTGGGAAGTCAGGAGATAAGTTACTTGCTACAGAATTCTAAGCCTCTAAACCACTCTTCCAGCCATGGTATGTATAGTCCAGTCCAGTTTCTGGTCAGTATTAAGCCCCAGAAATGTGATAGCAGGGAGATGGACACATTTTCTCTTGTTGGAGATGGTTATTGCCATGTGATGCAAATGTTACTTGCCATTTGTCAGCCTAAGCCTGACATTGTCATGGCATTACTGTATATGGACACAAACTAGTCCGGTATCTGAGGCATCGCGAATTGTGCTGAACATTGAACAATCAATGATGAAGCAGCTGAAGATGATTGGGTCGAGGACGTTATCCTGGGGTACTCCTGCAGCAATATCCTGGGACTGAGATGATAGACCTCCAAGAACCACAAACATCTTCCTTTGTGTCAGGTATGACTCCAAACAGTGGAGAGTTTCCCTCCCCGAGCAGAGAAACTACGACATCTTCTTCGCAGCCTTCAACACATCATCAATGAAGATGTACGTCTTGCCAAGGTCATCCCACACCCCCACTACTTGCCTTCGAACAACCGCGCAACCTCAAACAAACCATTGTTTGCAGCAAACTACCCAGCCTTCAGAACAGCGACCACGATACCACACAACCCTGCCAGGGCAATCTCTGCAAGATGTGCCAAATCATCGACATGGATACCACCATTACACGTGAGAATACCACCCACCAGGTACGTGGTACATACTCGTGCGACTCGGCCAACGTTGTCTCCCTCAAGACGCTGCAGGAAAGGATGTCCCGAAGCGTGGTACATTAGCGAGACCATGCAGACGCTGCGACAACGAATGAACTGACATCACGCGACAATCACCAGGCAGGAATGTTCCCTTCCAGTCAGGGAACACTTCAGCAGTCAAGGGCATTCAGCCTCTGATCTCTGGGTAAGCGTTCTCCAAGGCGGCCTTCAGGATGCACAACAACGCAGAACTGGCGAGCAGAAACGTATAGCCAAGTTCCGCACACATGAGTACGGCCTCAACCAGGACCTGGGATTCATGTTGCATTACATTCACCCCCCACCATCTGGCCTGGGCTTGCAAACTCCTACCAACTGTCCTGGCTTGAGACAATTCACACCTCTTTAACCTGGGGTTACCCCTATCTCTGGATCTGCAAAGACTTGATTACCTGCAAATGCTCGCATTCCAAGCATTGTCTGGCATCTTTGAATTTGTCTATATATATGTTTCTGGAACATATCTCTTCATTCACCTGAGGAAGGAGCAGTGCTCCGAAAGCTAGTGTTTGAAACAAACATGTTGGACTTTAACCTGGTGTTGTAAGCCTTCTTACTGTGTTCACCCCAGTCCAACGCCGGCAATTCCACATCTGTTTTACTAGGGCTCTTAATGCCACTCAGTCAAATACTGCCTTGATGTCAAGGGCAGTCACTCTCACATCCTCTTGAGATCAGTTCTTTTGTCCATGTGGAGCACAGCTGTAATGAGGTCAGGAGCTGAGTGGACCTGGCAGAACCCAAGCAGGCCATCAGTGAGCAGGTTATTGCTGTGTAAGTACCATTTGATACTGTCAACAACATCTTCCATCGCTTTGTTGATGATCAAGAGTAGACTGATAGGCAGTAACTGTCCAGGTTAAATTTTACCTGGTTTTAGTGGACAAGACCCAGGCAATTTTCTACATTGCCAGGTTAACGCCAGTGCTGCAGGTGCTAGAACAGCTTGGCTAGGGCCAAAATGGATATGGGACAAGTAACAGGTGAATTTAAGGTGGTGGTTTAATTGGTAAATGAATTTAATGAGATGTTTTATATTTTAAACATTTCAATGGATTTCCTGGGATTCAGAAAACCTGCAGTTGAAATGGCTCAATTCATTTACAGCACTACTCATGAGCCTGGAAGAGCATGTTCAATCCCCAAATTCCAACAACCCCCGAACTCCCCTCAGAAATCTTGGACTTTCCCATTCTCCAGGTTTTGATGTCTCTCTGCAACCTCTCCTTCTCCATCCCCACAATCTCTACCTCCAATTAGGAGAAAGCCTTCTCGTGATGTCTCCCTCCCTCCCAACCAACACTCTGGTCTTCCCCAGAGGAACATGTGTCGCGACTCAAGAAAGTATTCCGACGCATACATGAACATGGCCTCAAGCTAAACAGGTCCAAGTGCTGTTTTGGGACATCCACGCTGAGTTCCTGGCGATCAGATTTCACAACACGGTGTGCGCCCGGACACAGACAAAATTAAAGCCATTGAGGCAACGAAAGTCCCTGAGGACAAGAAGGCAGTACTGTGCTTCCTGGGAATGGTCAATTTCCTTGGCAAGTTCATCCTGCATTTGGCCACACACAACACGGCCCTACGCAACCTGGTGAAAAAATCAACCGCTTTTGAGTGGAAGGCGGAGCACTGAACAGAGTGGCTGGAGCTGAAAGCCAAGCTCACCACTGCACCCGTCCTTGCATTCTTTAACCCAGACCGAGAGACCAAGATATCCACAGATGCGAGTCAGGTTGGCATTGGGGAGGTGTTGCTTCAAAGAGACGATACGTCATCCTGGGTACCAGTAGCGTACGCGTCATGGGCAATGACACCCACTAATACCAGATATGCGCAGATTGAGAAGGAGTGTTTAGGTCTTCTCACTGGCATCCTCAAATTTCAGGATTATATCCACGGCTTGCCAACATTTACTGTTGAGACGGATCATAGGCCTCTGGTCCACATCATCCAAAAGGAGCTGAACGACATGACGCCTCGTTTGCAGAGAATTCTGCTCAAACTCCAGAGATATGATTTTAATTTGGTGTATACACCTGGCAAGGAGCTCATCATCGCCGATGCATTGTCCCACTCCATCAACTCACCCAGTGAACCAGCACATTGAATTGCAGGTACAACTGTGTGCAAGCACTCTCCCGGCAACAGATGAGAAGATCGTTCTCATCCGAGAAGAGACAGCCTGTTACAGCGTGTCATCCACAACCTCAGCAATGGCTGAAACAAAGGGCAATGCCCTCAATTCTATAATGTCAAGGACGACCTGACGTTGATCGACGACATCCTGCTCAAGCTGCACAGGATAGTCATCCCGCTACGTCTCCAAGGCATGGTGCTGCGGCAGATTCATGAGGGACACCTAGGCATAGAAAAGGGCAGACACAAGGCCCGGCAAGCTATCTACTGGCCCGGCATCAACCAGGACATCACGGACATGGTCCTGAACTACGAAACCTGTCAGAGGTTCCAACCAGCGCAGAGCAAGAAAACGCTCCAACCACATGACCTAGAGACCTCTCCGTGGTCCAAGGTTGGCATTGACCTATTCCACACGAATGGTCGCGACTATATATTAATCATCGATTACTTTTCAAACTATCTTGAGGTGCTGAAGCTGCCAGACCTTACCTCACGAACCGTCATCAAAGCGTGTAAAGAGACATTCTCACGGGATGGCATCCCGAACACCATCATGAGTGACAATGGCCCGTGCTTCCACAGTCGAGAATGGTCCACGTTTGCCAACAGCAACAATTTCAGGCATGTCACCTCCAGTCTGTACTATCCGCAGTCCAATGGCAAAGTCAAAAAAGGGGTGCACATCGTTCAGCAGCTCATCCGCAAGGCCTCAGACTCCGCTTCCGACAAACACCCTGCACTACTTGCGTACCGGGCGACTCCCTTGTCCACTGGAATGTCGCCAGCACAACTGCTGATGAACAGGGACCTGCGGACGATGCTTGTAGCCATACACCTGCCCAACCTTGATACCTCTCGGTGCTGCAGAAGATGCAGCAGCTTCGCGACAGCCAGAAGCAGGGCTATGTCGCACATGCCACCGATCTGGATGTGCTATCCCCGGCTGACACAGTCAGGATCAAGATACCGGATGGTGGGTGGTCTGCTCCGGCTGTCGTTGTTCGACAGGCCGCACCCAGATCCTATGTCACACGTATGGCTGATGGCTCCATTGTGGAATCGAAGGGCACTGCGAAAAGTTGCTTCCCCTCCATTTCCAATGTTGAATTGCCACCTCCAGACAATTTGAACCATGAGGCCACCAGTCATGCCTCCCACTCGCCTGTCAAGACACCGTCATCCCCTCCACCACCTCTCCGGTGGTTGACGAGGATCCGTGCAAGCCTCAGAGACTGGACGTATGAGCATTTGTTTTGTTTGTTCTGTTCTGTATTCCTCAGTCAGTCACATTAGACAAACACATTCACATGTATATGCATCTACAAAATCAAAACAAAAAAAGGGGGAGATGTCATGATATACAAACATGCAACCAATGAACACTTAGAATAGGACACAACCAATGGGCAGTCAGGACACTCAGAGGTGGCATTACCACAAGGGGACATGACATAAACACTATAAAAGGGATGAGGCACTCACACCCTGCCTCTTTCCACACAGACATCTAGAGACTTAGACAGGGTTGATCAGCAGCATCACACCCCAGCATGTGGCTTAGAGCAAGCTGGTACAGTTACTACTGAGTTACTACAGTTAGATTAGCAGAGAGTCAAACTCATTTCAGAACTGTGTTAATAGTTCAATAAACACGTTGAACTCATTTCAGAGTCTGGAGCATCCTTTAGTTAAGACTGCATCAAGCAGCAGCCTGTGTTCTCTGAAGCAGCATAAAACCCAGGCGTCGGAGTGTGGAGACTGGGGGATTTTCACAGTAACTTTATTATGTTAATGCAACCTACTTGTGACACTAAGAAAGGCTATTGGTTATTATTATATTGAAGACCAAAAACTTACAGATGATATCACCAACAGTAACCTAGATGACAAAGAGTAATGTGGAATGGCTGGATCCTTGGGATCCAAAGGTGCCAGTGTGTGTTTTGGAAGAGAAGCACTGATAAAGATACTTGGGATTTGATTGGAAAGATAAGAGAGAAACTGAGCAAGGGGAGAATCACGGTAACATCGAGGTTGTCCGCCATACTGCACCACAACCTGAAATATTCTGGAAATTCATATCGAGCAATTTCCAACCATGCATTAACCTAAGGAAGGAGAAAATGTACACTATAATGCTTTGAAGCAATAAGATCAAGGCAGGAACTGGCTGAAAATGGACAGGATGTATCTAAGGGTCGAAACAGTACTGTGAATTCAAGCATGGATTGGGTCTTGGTGGTTTGAAAGAGATCAAGAGCTGGATTCTCCGCCGCATTGGGAAATTTGCTACTGGCCCCGCTCCCGTTCCCATGATATGGTCACCCACTGGCATCAGGATCAAGGTTCGCGCTCGTGCCGGCGGGTAGATGCAAATGGGTCATTAAAACCCACTTGTCTCCTATTAACAGGCTGTGCACCATATTCCCCAGACCCTTGTGATTCTCTGGTCCTCTGGACCAGAATAACGTGGGTGAGAATTGGTGCAGGTCTTGACAAGCATGGCCCTGGCGTGGTGGACCTTGGGAGGGGGGGGGGGGGGGGGGGGGGGGGGCAGGGTGTCTTTTTAAGGGAGTTTCCCCCAAAGTCTATCGAAGGACCACAATGCAAAACCTGTCCACCCTACTAGAGACCTTCTAATTAAAGAGGCCCTCACCAGAAACCCACAAATTAAAGAGTAACTTTGAAGTAGTCAGCTGTGAAACAAGCATGAAAGAGAGTTATGTGCTTTCTGTTAGTTTTACAGCTGACTATTTCAAATTCATCCAGCATGAAGGGGGATGAATGAAACAATGCAGACAGCTGGGTGTGTGTGGAAGCTGTCAATCACAACCGAGCAAAATCAGTATACAGAGAAATTAATGAATGGCTTGCAGATCAAAAATCTGAGGGGATTTAAACCCAGCTGACTGGTTTTCTCTGACTAGGAATTGACAGGTGCTGCTTTCTGTGCCTGAGCCAGCAGGTGTATTACACAGGGGAGTTTTAAAGCAGTGATTTGTTTTTCACTGCCTCTGTCTGGACTGCTCTCTAGCTTCCAGATAGGGGTCTCTCTTCTGGGGAATGGGGGAGGGGGGGGGGCACCCTTGTACCATTGGGGCAAGAGGTGGGTGGGACACAGACAATCCTGGGGGAGGGGGGAACCACTGAATTCCATTGCAGCGGGAATAGGGCTGAATTGTGTTGTGGGGGGGGGGGGGGCGACCAGCAGCCGGACCTTGTTATCCGGCCGTACATCCAAAATGGTGGCCTGGTAGTCCACACCATGCATAAATCTGTAAGGCAAAGGATTGGGACTCGCTTCCTGATTTGCGCTCCCAATCAGGTGCAACTCAACTCTGGCGGGAGAACATAGTTCTCCCAAATAGAGAATCCTGCCCCAAGAATAATCAAATCGCATTCTTTTGGGTTCTTTTACCACATAAGTTTGCTCTGCCCTGCTACCTCCTTTACTACCATTGCTCTCTGGTTTTGCTCTTCCCTATCTCCGCAGCGCCTTCCATTTCCCTAATTATCTGCACTCCTCTAACTCTGGCCTCATTCCCAGTTATTATTGCTCCACCACTCATGGCTGTGTCTTCAGGTGCCTTCACTACAAGCTCTGGAATTCTCTCCCTACACCTCACTACCCCAACTTCCCTCCTTTTTGGTACTCTGCAAAACCTACATCTTTGACCAAGCTTTTGGTCACCTGACCATAAATCTCCTTATGTACCTTAGTGCAACATGTTGCTTTATAATGCACCTGTGAAGCATCTTGGTATGTTTCATCATGTTAACATAAATATAGGTATTTCTTGTTGTTGACTGCAAAAATGCCCAATCCTGTTAAGATTTTGACCTGTTCTGAGTCCATTGCTAATGTTCCCAGATCGTTCTTCTCTCCTCAATGCTCCCAGATCCCCTTCCTAATGATCGCAGGCCCCATGCACTGCCACCTTGATCTCAGAACAACAATTTGTCCCTGGAGTATTATATTTTAATTCTGAGAATTGATAGCTTTACTGTGCATTAAAAATAGTACCATTACTTTGATATTCAATTTATTCATTGACAGTCGTAGTTTCAAAACCAGAAGTCCCCTAAAAGTAGGATCGTGTCTGTAGTTTTGCCGTAATTGCACAATTTGAGTGTGTCAGAATTAAAACTCCATTATAAAAACTGCTGTAAGTATACTCAAGGGCAGGAATCTCTGATTGTCAGGTTAAAAATCACCACAGTCAGCTCTCCCCCTCAAAGGAGAACGCAGCCCATAGTCATCTGGGACTATGGTGACTTTACCAAAGTTTATTGTATTATTTGCAAGATTAATTTGCATAATTATCTCTCCAGTGTGCAAATTCTTTAAGAAAACTTTTCTAAGTTGATTGTGTATGTATAAAATTTGCCTTGTGTCTCACTATTACCCAATTCCTGATCATCTGTATTGATGATGTCAACGTAAAAAGTAATGTGGTGATTTAAAGCTGAGATAGTCTGGCAATAAGTGACATTTCTACACTCAAAACGAACGAAGATGCTAAAGTCAATGTGCAATTTTACTGCAAAATAGGATACTTGTTAATCATGGATTATATACTCCTGGAGCATGAGACATATAGGGAGGGATTCTCCGGCCACGTTCGTCCAGCGACCGGAGAATCCCGCCCGAGGTCAATGGATTTTTCCATTGTCGGCGTCTCGCCCGTGGTGTTCTTGCAGTGGGCGGGGTGGAAGAATCCAGCCCATAACTTGGTCCCGAGTAGTTTGTCACAACCGTTGAAAGTGCACCAATGCTAGGTCTTCTTAATAGCAATGTTACTCTTCCGTGTCTTGGTAACAAGAATTGTGGACAATACATTGGAGAGCATCTAACCAGTGCAGCATGAAGTCACACTGTACAGCATGCATCCAGTAAGTTGATTTTGCATTTCTTCTTCTCCTTTTCCCATTTGTAAAATCAAATTGATCGTACCTGCAACAATTATTGTTTCCGCACATGAGTACCTCCCTGCCCCCACAGCAGATGGTACAGTAGGACTGGTAACCGTCATCATCGTATTGGTATGCACACTCCAAGAAGCAATTCTGAAAACAATCACAACATGATTTGGAATTTCATAACTATATTACTCAGTTGTACTTTCTTTAGCCTTTTCCTGCACCTCAAAATCAATGTGAGATCGTGCAATGGTGCTCACTCTGGGATTCTCTGTGCCACTCAGTGCTCGGAGCGTACCTTCACATGATGACTCGCGCATTTACAATTCCTTCCACCACATCAACTTTTAACACCAGATTATATTTGCATTTTCTTTTAAAAATACCTGACTAAATAATTGTATACTGTTGGGTTGGCCTGGTGGCTTAGAGATACCAATGTGCCACATTACAGTTCTAGAATATGGGATCAGGCCTGCTAACCTGCTGGGGTATCTGAGACGGTAAGTAGAGACAAGGAACTTCCCAGCAGGGAGGGAGAATCAGAGGTTAAGTAAATCTGTGGTGCTCTCAAGCACTTCCTAGAAGCCAACTCAAAGAGTGACTTTGGTAGAGGTCTGAACCGACCCGACCCGTCCTCTCAGTCAGAAAATGTTGGGCGATGACCTAGAGAAAGGAAAAAAAGAGGACTGAGA
The DNA here is from genome assembly GCF_902713615.1 of Scyliorhinus canicula. NCBI lineage: Eukaryota > Metazoa > Chordata > Chondrichthyes > Carcharhiniformes > Scyliorhinidae > Scyliorhinus > Scyliorhinus canicula. The sequence goes on along the minus strand of NC_052151.1, from coordinate 126,534,754 downwards.
GTAGACAACAATTCTTTTAAAGGGATATGGCAATGGTGGTGGTGGAAACAGGAGGGAATGTATTTTATATGTGTGTTATCCCACAGAGACAGCTTTGAAACCACTGCAAAAAAAAAATCAAAATAAGGAGAAAAGTTACTCAGTTTGTCTCAGAGGCAGTGATTTGACACAAGCAGATGCAACATAGACATGAAGAAGGGAAGAATCTTACACACAATGAGTACCTTCCCCCTTTCACCTTATATTTCACATCTGTTTTAAGCAAGTTACTGTCTCCTGTGATCTATGGAAGATACTTACAAACAGTTATTAGTTTTTAATTAATCTTGTTTTAAGCCTAATACTGTGTGGCTCACACACTGGTGGGAAAGCAGAAGACACTTTGCACTTAAAGTACTTCCTCTCTCCCCCCATCAGCCAATATAGTCCCCACTAACCCTTTGAGTACTGACTGTGTCTTGCAGCTTTCACAATATGCACCTCGGGCCCTATTTTCAAACCTTTTGCTGCTTTGAAATGATATTTGCAGAGTGTTTGTTTTGGGCAAGTTGCACTTGCAAAGGTTTTCATTTTCATCCCCTTTGGGGCAGTGCGCATTGCAGTTGCACAAAAAAACTTCTGCAAAGGTTTTCTGCAGTTTTTGGAGGCAATTCCCGTAGGATTATCGCACTGAGGATGCGATATTCGAATCTCATAAACTGCCGCAAATCGTCAGGTTTGCGTGAAAATGACTTACCCCAGTTTTAACTTGCCGTAAGCCCTGCAGAAACAAGAAACATACATTAAAATAAAAAAAAATGCGAATCTGTTTTTTTTTACAAATGACAAGGCATGTGTATGTGTCTTGGGAAACAGAACAACGCACAAGAAATAACTTCTCCCTCTGCAGGGTCATCTTCCCAAATGTTAGCGATCTTTGCCATTGTCTTGTGTTTCAGTGAATTTTCCCGCAAGATTTTCCTGGTTCACCAAGATTAAAAAGTGCCATTTTTGATTTTTTTTTCCCAATAACATAATTGAAACATGATAGCGCAAAATGAGACACTGAGCTAAAACTTGATTTATCAAGGTGCAGCAGTGTGTAATTTTGAAAACATCCCAAAAAAATCTTCAAAAGTAAAATTTCACAAATGTTCTGCAGTGCATCTCTGCAAACTAAGCAGCTATTGCGCGAACAAAAATGCAAATGACTGAAAATAGGGCCCATCACATTTCACACAACGTCGCAATGTATTTGAGTACTATAAGGTAATTAAGAGAACTGTGTGAAAGCACGCATCAGGTCTTTGGTCACATTCTTGTCCAAATAAACCAAAACTTCAATAATTGTTATTTTTATTCACAGAAATCTAATATATTCAACAGTTCTCAAAGGGTTTGTTTCTCTTCATAACAGCTTTGTCTCCACATGTTCTCCATCCAGAATATGCTATAACCTGTGAAAGTTCCTTAACCGTATATTAGTGGAAGCAGCATAACCCAAAGTTTGGGTGAACTCTACCTTACTTATGCTTGTACAATAAGGCTTCAAAGCAGATTTGCACTGTGACAAACTGAATCTATTGTATTATAAATATTTAAGTAAAGGAGAAATGCATTAGCCATGCACCACTAAGAGAGGTGGGAAAATCCCAAATGTTATCATACTTCCTCCCATCACTGTTCAACATATTGTATCTACTTCATTCAAATAACTGTTCAAATAACTGGGCTTTACATATACTCTCTGTGATATATCCATTCATCCATTATAATGTTGATGCTGGACAATGTCCACCATGGAGGGTCCACAATGAAATGAAATTGCGTATTGTCACAAGTAGGCTTCAAAATGAAGTTTCTGTGAAAAGCCCCTAGTCGCCACATTCCGGCACCTGTTCGGGGAGGCTGGTACAGGAATTGAACCCAACCTGCTGGCCTGCCTTGGTCTGCTTTAAAAGCCAGCTATTTAGCCCTGTGAATGTTAATTTCTCCATCGAAATAGAAGGCATTAGAGTTTAGCCAGCCCATATGCACGTATTATGCATTGTAATATTATCAAGCATTACGTATAAATGTGTGTGTGTGTGTGTGTATATTTGTGTGTCTGCCTCCAGTGAGTTATTCTGTATGATATACCTATCCCACAGATTATGTGTGACATTAACCATGCAAAATGGGGCAGCACAGTAGCATTGTGGATAGCACAATTGCTTCACAGCTCCAGGGTCCCAGGTTCGATTCCAGCTTGGGTCACTGTCTGTGCGGAGTCTGCACATCCTCCCCGTGTGTGCGTGGGCTTCCTCCGGGTGCTCCGGTTTCCTCCCACAGTCCAAAGATGTGCAGGTTAGGTGGATTGGCCATGATAAATTGCCCTTAGTGTCCAAAATTGCCCTTAGTGTTGGGTGGGATTACTGGGTTATGGGAATAGGGTGGAGGTGTTGACCTTGGGTAGGGTGCTCTTCCCAAGAGCCGGTGCAGACTTGATGGGCCGAATGGCCTCCTTCTGCACTGTAAATTCTATGATATAAAAGTCAGAGGATACCCTTACAATAAGGGTGTTATCAACAAAGTATGGCAGTGAAAATATTATGAAAAGCTGTTACAGGAAATGTAAACTATATGCAAGATTTCGAAGATATTGTAGATATTTCACATTGCCTAACTTTTTCTATATTCCTGTATGTATTCATCTTCCATAGGTTTCCTATCCTTCACTATCTCAAATAAAATATATTTTTTAAATCTGTGTCTATATGATTTTATTCCCACAAGAACTTGTCTCGTTATGCTCCTAACTTGGGGGTCAGGACGATTAAAGTTACAAAATTCACTGTAATCCTCATCTTTAGATGAATGGGAGAAGCATTTGTTGCACAGTGACTAATTTTAGTCAGTGTGTCATATGGGTCTGCCACATAATAGGTTTGTCAGCTAAGTTGAAGCCCGTGGAATAAAAGAGACAGGGACAGCATGGATATTAAGTTGGCTAAGTGACAGAAAACAGACAGTGGTGGCGAATGATTGTTTTTCTGATTGGATGAAGGTATATAATCAAGTTCCCTAGACGTTGGTATTAGGACCACTGCTTTTGTCAATTTTTATTCATGACATTAACTTGGGTGTGCAGGGCACAATTTCAACATTTTCTGCTGACACAAAACTTGAAAAATATTGTAAACCATGGGGAGAATAGACTTTAAGAAGACATAGATGGACTGGTGGAATGGCCTGACACATGACTGATGAAATTTAATATGTAGAATTGGGAAGTGATATATTTTGATAGGAAGAACAAGGGAAGATAATATAAAATAAAATATATAATTCGAAAGGGGGTGCAAGTGCAGAGGCAGCTTCGGTATAATTGTTGAAGATGCAGATTATATTGAGAAAGCAGTTAATGAGGCATAGAGGATATTGGGCTTTATAAACAGAGGCATAGGCTAGATTTCCATCTTCAAATGGAGGCAGGAATCAGGTTGAAAACCTTAGTTTTTTTTCCAGGGGAATATTCCCAACATTTTCACATGGCCTTTTTGCGATTCGGAAAGGTGCACAAAATCCACACGGACATCTCTCTGTTTTGTGGACCACAAAAAAATATTCTTTCCTTCTGAATGCCATTTTCATATGGTGGTACAAAGTTTTGGAAGGACTAAAAAGAGGCTCCTTGAGAGATTGTGACCACGAAGGGATGCCAACTTAAGAGTTGAGAACATTCTGACAGATAAGCGTAAAATGTTTTGATACCTTCAAATGTCCAGATTAGATGTTGTTTTTGTAATGTACATGTGATTTTAATGCAGTTATTCATCACAGGGATCTGTCTTGCAAGGGTAAGTTCACCCTTAAATTGACCAGTATTGTCTAATTGTTGTCATGCATTACAGAACTTTTCCAATTTCCAGAAGTTACATAATGTATTCAAAATCTGAACATAAATGCTGTCAGACTTTGATGTGATATTTTGTATTGTGATTCAAATCAAATGATGGTTCTGTTTTTAAAAAAAACCTAGGTATGATTTTCTGGTCCCACCTGCCTTGAGAATTGCTGCGGGCAGGAGGGAATACTTGATGGACCAGCTAAAGGTCTACTGACTTTGGGTGGGAATTTCTGGTCCTGTGGCGGGCCCCTTGCCCCCACTTGTTTGACTCTATGACTTATAAGCAGCAGGATCTTAATTCGGATGAGGATAGAGATCGCTGCACACATATTATAGGCCAATCTTGCATGTCTACCCTACATGCAGTTGTATGCAATTGGGAAATGCAGGCCCATGACACCACTGATTATTTGAGTATTACAGTCGGACATCTGTAAATGGCATTTGACTAAAATTCCAACATGCACTTCTGGAAGGCAAGGCTTACCAGAGAAAGCATGGACTCTCAATAGATAAACAAATATTTCCTGGAAGTCGCATTTTTTTACATTAATTGTATACATCCATTTAAAATACTTCATCAATAGGGGATCCATTGGCATATCTTTTGAGCAGTTTCCTTTCTCGATTGTTGTTGATTTCAGGTGCAGAAATATTGTAAAATGAATAAATCTGGCAAATGGAACCTGAAATATTCTCCAGATAACCAACGATAATGCAGACCCACTCTTTTGAGGGCTGTTCGTCCAGTGTCCACAACTATCCATGCACTGAATTTTACAGTCCTCTGCACTGGGTTCATAGATCATAGAATTTACAGTGCAGAAGGAGGCCATTCGGCCCATCGAGTCTGCACCGGCTCTTGGAAAGAGCACCCTACCCAAGGTCAACACCTCTACCCTATCCCCATAACCCAGTAACCCCACCTAACAGTAAGGGCCATTTTGGACACTAAGGGCAATTTATCATGGCCAATCCACCTAACCTGCACATCTTTGGACTGTGGGAGGAAACCGGAGCACCCGGAGGAAGCCCACGCACACACGGGGAGGATGTGCAGACAGTGACCCAAGCTGGAATCGAACCTGAGACCATGGAGCTGTGAAGCGATTGTGCTATCCACAATGCTACCATGCTGCCCCAGGTTGCTTTCCCATTGCCTATCTTCCATTCATGATAATAATAATAATAATCGCGTATTGTCACAAGTAGGCTTCAATGAAGTTCCTGTGAAAAGCCCCTAGTCGCCATATTCCGGGGCCTATTCGGGGAGGCTGGTATGGGAATTGAACCCACGCTGCTGGCCTTGTTCTGCATTACAAGTCAGCTATTTAGCCCACTGTGCTAAACCACCCCTGATTGTTCTGACCTCAATTAATGACTACTTAAGAGTCACTTCCCACCTAACTACAATCTTTGGCCGAAGGAGGTGGATGCTCACAGGTGGGAAGCCTTGGCCTGAAAGGGGGGGGGGGGGGGGGGGGGGGACTAATTCACGGGCTGCCTTTTTTAATTGGAGACCCCCTTCCCCCACCCATGCTGTGCCCACCAAACCCCCAGCCCTCCCAATTGCCACTTTCCCCCGGCCTGTCCACTCTGGTCTCCACTCCACCCCTTGAATGCCCTTCCTCCAGGACCGCCTCTTCTGCATTGCTGGAAACTCTCCCGAATTTGCTGGTCATCTGACTTCTTTGCTGGCCTGGGTGCAGACCCAGGAGTAAGCCACCACTCCGGGTGCCACAGGTGAGAGCAGAGAGGTCACGGGTGAGAGCAGACTGGCAGATAGTCCTCGTAGGCGGGATGCCCTCCCCCATGGGGGCATTGCACTGCTCCTAACGCAATTATATCCTTTTTCAGTTCCTCGATTGCTTTCCATATCTGCTGAGCCAAATTTAACACATGATCCATGCTTCTATCATGGTGGAAATTGTACCATAATACAAGAATGTTGACACATGAGCCATGATGTTGATGCAATAACCGCTCCGTATATGAGCGCATTTTGCTGATGCGTTGCCAGCAGAAGGGAATTGTTAATGCACAGGACAGAAGTCTCTGAAAATTAAACTAACATCTGTTAGGTGCCCGGACTCTAATAGGCACATTTTAAAATCATTTGAGTACATTTTTTCCTTAAATTTACTTAGACACTGACACAAATATAACTAGTAAATGGTCTTGTATAGCTTTTGTAAAGTTATTTCCAGTTATTTAAAATCCAGTTACTCACCCTACATCGATTAAAATGCTGATTTTTAAAAATGTTTTTTTTCCTGCTGTATTAATCAAATTGCACCAAATTACCGCTCTTAAATGTACTGTGGGATATTTTTAAAGCAAATTAAAATGTATATTTCTAAAATTCTGTGGGATTGTTTCATTGCAGTGTTAATGTAAGCCTACTTGTGACACGAATAATGATTATTATTATTATGCTGGACCACAGCAGAATTTTAGATTTGGTGATAATTAAATATGCAGGGTGAAAACTTGAGGAAAGAAATACTTTGCGAAACTAGGGCAATATTGAGTTAATTTAAACTAAAAGACAGAAAATGCTGTAATGCAGACTCAGCAGGTCTGGCAGCATCTGTGGAGAGAGAAACAGAGTTAATGCTTTGAGTGCGTATGACTCTTCTTCAAAGCTTTTATGTTATTGAATTAACTTTATTGCTCCCAGATAATCAATTATAACAGAAGCAGAAACTCTGGTGAGATAATTTAACTGTTCTTAAATAAACACAGTCTGAAGTCAGATTTAATTATTAAGAGGTGAAAGCTATAGGGCACGATTTGGGACACTGAAGTTAAAGTCCCCTGAACGGCACATTTAGCACGGTGTTTCGCAGCGGCGAGAAACATCCTGATATCTAGCGGCACTTTGCCCTTTTTTTGGCCTCAAGGAGTTTATCCCCGCAGAGGCCGCATTTTGACAGCGAGAAAGGCACTTCACGGGTCAGGCCGCCATTTTGTTGGCAGCCTCGATCTTCCCTTCCCTGAAACTATTTGGTCCGCCCTCACCCCCAACCTTGGGGCGGTCCCTGGGAACACCTCCCTCCGTTTTTCTACTTGGTCCAACCCCTCCCTCACGCTCTCCCCCCACCCCCGGCCCGGCCCGACCCATGGCAATGGCAACATGGCACCTGGGCACCTTAGCACTGCCTGGGTGCTTGGGTGGCACTTCCAGGATGCCAGGTTGGCAGTGCCAAGATGCCTGGGGCTACCCTACCCTGTCCCCGACAACCCGGGGATCTCCAATGGCCTGGGAGGCCCCGGCCCCTGTATTTCTATGCCTGGTTTGGGTTTGTGTGGACCATTAATAAATGGCGCCCTGGTTTGATCTCCCAGGCGTGGCTGGTGAATCCCCACGCCGGGCGGAATGGGTCGGGTGACTCGCGATGGGCCTGGCGCGGAGCCTTATTTGGGTCTCGCCCACGATTCACCTGTTGCATCCGGATCTGCATCAGGAGCAACGGGGTCGCTGAATCACGCCACAGAATATGTTTGTAAATTTCAGCTACCAATCAATTGAATCTGGCCTCAAGTCCTTGACACTTTTTAAAGTTTAGTTTACATTTGTAGCAAAGTTTTAAATTAGGACTATAAGTGAAGTCTTCAGGAGGCAAGACTTCTTTATGTACCTATGTCTTAGAGCCATAGAAAGAGTTAAGAGTTTTACACCATGGAATGAAGCCCTTCGGCCCATCACGCCTGGGACAGCCATCAAGCACCTATCTGCTGTAATACAACCAGCACTTGGTCTGGAACACAGAAACATTGAAAATAGAAGGAGGAGGAGGCTATTCGGCCCTTTGAGCCTGCTCCACCATTCATTATGATCATGGCTGAGCATCAAGTTCAATACCCGAATCCCGCCCCCCCCCCCCCCCCACCCCACCTCCCTATCCCTTGATCTCTTTAGCCCCAAGAGCTTTTTCTAATTCCTTCTTGAAATGACACAATGTTTTGGTCTCAACTACTTTCTGTGATAGTGATTTCCACAGTTTCACCACTCTCTGAGTGAAAAGATTTCTCTTCACCTCAAAAGGTTTACCCTTTATCCTCAAACTATGACCCCTAGTTCTGGACTCACCCCACCATTGGGAACATTCTTTCTGAATCTACCCAGTCTAGCTTTGTCTGCTATGGCATTTCAAGTGCTCATCTAAATATTTTGGAAATATTGTGAGGGTTTCCGCCTCTGCCACTTTCAGACAGTGAGTTTCTGACTCCATCCACCTTCTGAATGAAAACATCTTTTCTCAAATCCCCTCTAACCCTCCTGGCCTTTATCTGAAATCTATGCACCTGGTAATTGATCCCTCCTCTAAGGGGAAAGTTCCTTCCTATCCACCTCATCGATGCCTCTCATAATCAGCCTTCTCTGCTCGAATAAACACACCCTGTCCAGTGCAATAACTTCCTTCCAATAATCTGTGGTAACCAGAACTGCACACAATATTCCAGTTGTTGCCTAACCAGGGTTTTATACAGCTCTATCACAACCTCTCTGCTCTTATATTCTTTGACTCGGCTGATAAAGGCAAGTATTTCATATGTCTTCTTAATTCACCTTATCTCCCTTGCTGTCTTCAGGGATCTATGGATATGCAGATATAGCAGTCCAGAGATATTGTGAGATATTAGATGGGATAAATATAAAGAGAGGAAGTACTCGAAGGGTTGGAATACTTGAAAGTTGATAAGTCGCCAGGTGGATTGTTTCCGCGGCTACAGAAGGTCAGTGAGGAAATAGCAGATGCTCTGAAGACGAATTTCCTCACTAGACACAGGAGGCGGGATAGGTGCCGCGCCGGCGCCAATTCTCCGCTCTCCGGAGAATCGGCAGACTGGCGTTGGGGTGGCATCCCGCGATTTGCGCCCAGCCCGGCGATTCTCCGGCCCGGCCTGGGCTGAGAGAATCCCGTCCCCAGGATGGACTGGAGGACTGGAGAATTGCAAATGCGGTTCCACTGTTTAAAAAGGGATCGAAGGAAATGCCAAACAATTATAGGCCAGTTAGTCTTATGTCAGTGGTGGGCAAATTACTAGAATCAATCCTGAGAGATAGGATTAACTGTCACATAGCAGGCATGAACTAGTGAGGGCTATTCAGCATGGATTTGTTAAAGGAAGATTTTGCTTCATAAATTTGATTGACATCTTTGAAGAAATGACAAGAAGGATTGATGAAGATAGAGCAGTGGATGTTGTATAGATGGATTTTAGCAAGGTAATTGACAGGGTCCTACATGTCAGATTGGTTAAAAAAGTGAAAGCCCATGGGATATGCCAACACAGCCAACCCCCCCACAACTCGCAGCCATGCCACCGAGGACACCAGTCCCACGATTTGGGGATGCGGACCTGGGCAGCTTGTTGGACGCGGTATTGTTGCCCTGTTCTCCTGAGAATCTTGGATTGGTCAGCCACAGGGTAGCCAGTGCCACCTGTGAGGAAGTAGCAGCGGCTGTCAGCTCGGGAAGCGTCACCCGGAGGACCGCACCCATTGACATAAGAAGATCAATAACCTCCGCCGGGCCCCCCTGCCCCCGTGACGCACCTGGCACCACCCCTGCCAAACACTATTCTGTGCCCCGGCTCACCCATGTTCAGCAGTGCCGCCCTCGCAACCCCACCTTCACCCCCCTCCACCGCATGTGCCCCAATGCCCCAGTACCCACACCCCCACGATGAATGACACACACAATGCCCCCTTTCTGTCCCCACTGGAGAAGTTGGCCACAGCAGACGGGAGAGGGCCACAGATGGGTGACAGGGTTCCGGATATCAGAGCCCTCACCCCCTACGAGGAACAGACGCTGGAGGTTGTGGGGTGGCCGAAGATAGATCTGTCACCGATGTAAACGCCACGTATTCGTGGTACAGCTATCATCCTCACGCTCCACAAGTGCAGAGACACACCTCGGTGGGCAACAGTAGTGGACAGGCTTCTGGGGCACATTCTGGTGAGCACCCTAGTTGCTGATGTACATCAGGTGGAGGCAGGATTGCCCAGGCGAGGCAGCAGTCGGAGGTCTGCTGGATCTCAGGACCCAGTTGGATCCCAGTCAGGTGCTGAGACTCTGGACCAGGTTTACCCGGAGCTGATGTTGGCTGCTGCGTCTAAGTGTTGCTTCCTGCAGTGTTTAGACATAGTGTCCAAGCATCACGGTCTGATTGGGATGTAATAACTCCCACACGCTACATGGCACGCCTACCCATGGGATCCATTTGGGAGGTGTGAAGTGCTCCCAATTAGCAATAGACCTGCCGCACAGCCAGAGGCCTCTGCGGTCAGTGGGAGCTATGGGTGGTTGGTGGGGCTGGTGGGTAGGGGATGCCCCTGGAATGGGAACACAATCCAGGGGGTGCCATGGCAGACCCATGGGCACTGAGACACCCATCACTAACCCCTTGCCCAGGCCCATCTGAGACCATGGGCGATCACCACCGCTGCCCCTGCACCTCCCCATCCAATGGCAGCCCACGGCGACCGAGGCTGGACCACCCCCAAGGACTCCCCCACCTCCCTCTAAGCACCGTGGAAGCAACCCCAGTGCCCCCGAGCTCATTGTCCGGAAGCGAGGGTGGCTACTCTCCTCCTCGAGTCCCCACGGCAGCCCTTCCACCAGCTTCACATTTTAAAAAAGGAGTAGTAATCAGCGCCCACATGACCACCTGCTGGGAAGGCGATTATATCACAGGAGGCTGTCAGATATGGGGTCACTCCCGTTAATTGCATGAGATTGGCCTTAAGTGGTGATGACTGGTTTCTCGTCACGCTACAAAGGGATCCTGATATCGCCAACGGGCACGCGCTTTAACGGCCTCGTTGCGCGGCCATTAAATATAGAATATAAAAGTAAAGATGTAATGTTGGAATTGTATAAAACAATTGTAAGGCCACAACTGGAGTATTGTGTGCAATTCTGGTCGCCACATTACAGGAAGGATGTAATTGCTCTGGAGAGAGTGAAGAAGGGATTTACAAGAATGTCACCAGAACTAGAAAAGTATTGCTGTGAGGAGAGATTGGGTAGTTTGGGGTTATCTCCCTTGGAACAAAGAAGGCTGAGGGGTGACTTAATTGAGATGTAAGAAATGATGAGGGGAAGATATAGGGTGGACAGAATAAAATTGATTCAAGATAAGTGGCAGAAAGTGAAGAGGGGACATGAGGAAAAATATTTTTACGCAGAGGGTAGTGGATGTTTGAAATTCGCTGCCCGAGTTGGTGGTGAAGGCTGAGACCCTAAAATCTTTTGAAAAGTACCTGGATCTGCACCTTAAGTTCTGTAAACTACAGGGCTATGGGCCGAGTGCAGGAAGGTAGGATTAGAAAGAGCACCTGGATGTCCTCTATCTGGCATGAATAAGATGGGTCAAATGGCTTCCTTTAGGGCTATAACATTTCTATGCTTCTATGAATACCAAGGATCCTCTGGTTCTCTGTATTTCCTAGGGGCCTACAATTTATTGTACATTACCTTGCTTTGTTCGTCCTTCCAAAATGCATTACCTCACACTTTTCATGGTCAAATTCCATTTGCTACTGTTCTGCCCATCTAACCAGCCTATCTGTATCGTCCTGTAATCTAAACCTTTCCTCTTCACTATTTCCTACACCGGCATTTTTTGTGTCATCAGCGAACGTACTGATGTATCTCCTACTTCATTATTAATAATCTTCATGTGGAATTTCTTCAGGAATTTTCCAATGAAAGACTAGTGGAGGACGTGGAGAAATGTTAACACTGATCGTACTACACTGATCGTACTAAAATATGAGCTGCATGCAACATTTTGTGCATACAGTCATGTTATTTCTCATGAAGATTCAGAGACTATATTGTTGTGCAGGGTTGCACATCTTAGATGAAGAGTTTGGGGGAGGGGAGAGAAAGGGTCTGCCCAGAGATAGCGAAACATGTGTTTTGTTGTTAGAAGGAAGAAAATAAGCAGTATTGTTTATACCTATTCAAGTCTATAAATAGATATCGCAGTTACATACATTTTTCCACGTCACATTGGGGAATACAACTCTTTATTCTTAACCGCTGTTTAGATGTGTCTTTTAGAGGTGGCTTGTGGCGCAGTGGAAAGCACTGGGACTGCGGTGCTGAGGACCCAAATTCGAATCCCGGCCCTGGGTCATTGTCCGTGTGGAGTTTGCACATTCTCCCCATGTCTGCATGGGTTTCACCCCCACAACCCAAAGATGTGCAGGTTAGGTGGATTGGCCACGCTCAATTGCCCCATAATTGGAAAAACATAATTGGGACTCTAAATTTTTTTTTTTTTAAAGGTGTGTCTTTTTGGACTTCCGGTGGTGTAAAATGAGGTAAGGATGCGCAGAAGGCAGCTCCCATCACAATCTGCATATAAAGTCCTTTTTGCCGTTTTATTCAGGAAACTTTTGCACAGTAATGTTTCTTACTGAACAGGATCCCTAACCTGCTACAATGCAGCAAAAAAGAAAACGGGGAAAAAAAACAATCCACAAAGAGCAACTCGTCGACCGATTCGGGAGGCGCCACGCAGCTCCTCTGCGGAGGCTGTGTGACAATGGTGGCCTCCCTGATTGTAGCAGCTGGCTAGCATGCTGGCCAAGGAATTCAACGCCCATTTCAACAACAGCGGAGGTGGATGGAACAGAACTTGCATAAGTCATTTGAAGAAGCCCTGGGCCCTGTCTGAGTGTAACTAGAAAACACCGCTGATTCAGTGAAAAAGCATGGTGAGGTACTAGAAGGTATGAAAGAAGCGCTTGATGAGGCATGGTGAGCAGCTTGCCTCGCCGGCAGCCAAAACAGCGGTAGTGGCTGACGAGAACTGGAGGCTGAAGGTTATGGCTGATTACCTCGAGAACCGATCTACCAGACAGAACCTCAGGACATCACAGCCTGGTATGGCAACTGCTCGACCCAGGACCGCAAGAAATTTCAGAGAGTTGTGAACACCGCCCAGTCCATCACACAAACCTGCCTCCCATCCATTGACTCCAGTTACACCTTCCACTGCCTGGGGAAAGCGGGCAGCATAATCAAAGACCCCTCCCACCTGGCTTACTCACTCTTCCAACTTCTTCCATCGGGCAGGATATACAGAAGTCTGTGAACACGCACAAACGGACTCGAAAACAGCTTCTTCCCCACTGTCTCCAGTCTCCTAAATGACCCTCTTATGGACTGACCTCATTAACTCTACACCCTGTATGCTTCATCCAATGTCGGCGCTATGTAGTTACATTGTATACCTTGTGTTGCCCTATTATGCATTTTCTTTTATTCCCTTTTCTTCCCAAGTACTTAATGATCTGTTGAGCTGCTCGCAGAAAATACTTTTCACTGTACCTCGGTAAACGTGACAATAAACAAATCCAATCCAATCCAATCCAATCATGGGGTTGCCGCAGGGCCCAAATCCAACCACATATTTTGCACAAATGTTTGGGAAAATGATGTGGGAGGGTGGGCCCACGTTCCCTCCCTGCCACGTGGGGAGGGTGGGCCCATGTTCTCTCCACACCACGTGCTGTAGTAGTACGCTTCCATAACTCGAAGAAAAAGAGCAGGTTCTGAAATGGGCCAAGGAACATCGAGATTGGAAGTGGGAGGACAATCCCGTGTGGGTCTACCAGGACGTTGGAACTGAGCTGGCGAGGAAGCAGGAGCGTTTAACAAGGCCAAGGCCTCCTTGCACAAGCAAGGAATTTTGTTCGGGGCGGTGTACCCAGCGAGACTGCGGGTCACTTATGATTCACTTTGATACATTGGAGGCGGTCACTTTCGTTAAGAAACATGGACTTGGCCAGGATTAGGAAGGTGGTACTGCAGAGGGGATGGCAAACAGGGGTTAGGCCTCCAAAATTTGTTGTATTATTATTGGGCGGCTCCCAATGGCCCCAGGGAAGTATATGGTGAGCTTGGTGGTGGTAGCCACGTTGAAGATTTAGAGGCAGTTTAGACAGCACTTTAAGCTGGAGGCCGGGTCGGGGAATGCCGATCAGGGGGAATCATGGGTTCGTGCCGGGGAGGATGGATGCGAGGTTTTGGGGATGGCAAGAGAGGGGGACTAAGGAAATGAAGGATCTGTTCCTGGGAGGGCGATTTGTAAGTTTGGAGGAGTTAGGTGAAAAGTATGGGTTGGTGTGGGGGGAAGGGTTTAGGTATATGCAGGTGTGGGACTTCGCGATGAAGGTTTTCTCTATCGTCCTGACAATGCCTGCCCCCTTGTTGTTGTCAGTGTTCTGTCAGTGGAGGTTGGAGCCGGGGGGGGGGTCCATTTTGGCGATCTATTGGAGGATTCTGGAGGAGGATGGGATATCTATGGAAGGTGAAGTGGGAGGAGGAGCTGGTGGGGATGCTGGAAGTGGGATTGTGGTGTAAGGTGCTGCGGAGGGTGAATACCTTGATTTTGTGCGTGAGGCTGGCGCTGATACAGCTGAAGGTAGCGTACAGGGTGAACCTCACAAAATCAATGATGAGCCGGCTGTTTGAGGTTGTAGGGGATGTCTGTGAGCGATGTGGGTCCTGCAAACCTGTTCATATGTTTTGATCCTGCCCGAAGCTGGAAAGGTTTTGGAGGACAGTGTTCAGTACAATCTAGGGGGTCTTACACATGGATATGGAGCTCGGTCCCCGAGAAACCATATTCAGTGTGTCAGACCAGCTGGAGCTGCAGGTGGGCTCGGAGGCAGATGTTTAAGCTTTTGCCTCGCTGATTACTTGCAGGTGGGTCCTGTTGGGTGGAGGTCAGCATCTCCACCCTGTGCCTCAGCGAGGCATGGGGACCTGCTGGGGCTTTTGACTCCAGAGAAGGTGAAGTTTGCGTTGAGAGGGGCTAGCGACGGGTTCTACAATTGGTGGAATTTGGTCAACGTGCACCAACGGCCGGGAGGGGTGGTTTGTAGTTACTTTGCAGTGTAGAACTGTTGAGCGATTTGCTAAATAAAAATACTTCCAAAAAAAAGCATTGACTCAGTTCAAATTAATGATGCTTTGGAATGCTGTGGGTTGGGAGGAATATTGGGGTATCTATATATAGTTATTGTTTTCTGAGGGTGACATTTTTTCTTCTCTTTCTCTGTTTTTCTTGGGATGATGGGGGATTTATGCTTCTCGTAGTTTGTTTATTGGTGGGGGCTAACTTCTATGAGAAGTGTTTCTTGTATTCTACTTGAACTTTATTGCTCCTATTGAGAACTCAGTCTTGTAGGAGTATTGGTTTGGGGAAATTTGTTTTATCCTCAAGGAGGGCAATAAAGTTGTGTTTTTTCTTCTCTATCCTGGGAAGGACTGCCCACGCTAGTATTAAAATTCAGCTAGTTAAGGGGAGTGAGATGGGGGGTGGAGGTGGAGGAGCTGCAGCTGTGGAACCAGTCTCACGTGATTTGACAAGCTTAGCATCTGCGAGCAGTTGGGGATTGGGGGGAGGGGGTTTTGATTATTTATCATGTATCAATATGTGTTTTTGGGTGCGGTGTTAGCTGGGGAGGGGTGGGGGGTGTGTTGGTTTGCTGATGGTGATTATGAGGTTCTCTTTGTCTCATTCTGTGGGTGGGTTTGGTGGTCATTTTGGCTGGGCCCTGGGCCTGTGTTTTTTGAGTAGGTACTTGGTAGTCCCTAGTGGTTGAAATGGCTGAATCGGGGATGAGGGTAGGTGGGAGGTCCCCAGTTTGACTGGCCACCTGAAGTGTAAGGGGGATGAACATCCAGGTAGAAAGGTTGTGAGTTTTTGCTCACCTAAAGAATCAAAGTGCTGATGTGGTGTTTTTGCAGGAGATCCATTTGCGGGTAAAGGATCAGAGCAGACTGCAGAAGGGGTGGGCGAGCCAAGTTTTCCATTCGGGCTTTGATGGATGGGCCCGAGGTACAGCGTTCTTTACATCGTCAGGGACCCGGGTTCGATTCCCGGCTTGGGTCAATGCCTGTGTGGTGTCTGCACGTTCTCCCCATGTCTGCGTGGGTTTCCTCCGGCTGCTCCGGTTTCTTCCCACAAGTCCCGACAGACGTGCTGTTAGGTGAATTGGACATTCTGAATTCTCCCTCAGTGTACTTGAACAGGCGCTGGAGTGTGGCGACTAGGAGCTTTTCACAGACACTTCACTGCAGTGTTAATGTAAGCCTACTTGTGACAATAAAGATTATTATTAAATGTGTTCTTTTTTGGGCCATGAGGACCGTAGCGGATTCCAATGGCAGATTCGTGATGGTCAGTGGGTCTTTGGCGGTTACGTCGGTGGTACTGGAAAATGTCTACGCATCTAATTGGGACGTTGTGTCATAAAAGAATGTTGGCTTCCATTCATGATGTGGATGCTCACCAACTGATCTTTGCAGGGGACTCCAACTGTGTATTGGATACGAAGCTGGATCGATCCAGGCCTAAATCGTTTGCTCTCTTGGGGGTGGCGAAGGGTCTCCTGCCCTCTATAGAACAGGTGGCGGCATTTGCACCTGGGGACAAGAAGTTCTCATTCTTTTCCCACGTGCATAAAGTCTATTCCAGGACTGACTTCTTCTAAATGGGTTGATCCGTCCTACCCTGGGTGTGGTGAGCAGAATCCTCGGTAATCTCAGACCGTGCTCCACACTTTGTGGACTTGGTCTTGGAAACAGACTCTAGTCAGCACCTGCTGTGGAGGCTGGATGTTGCTGGATAAGGGTTTTTTTCCAGGAACTTCGAGGAGTACACAAGATTCAATAGGAATGACTCTGTCTTGTCTCTCCCTCTACACTGTGGGAAGCCCTTAAACTGGTCATAAGGGGGAGTTAATCTCCTATAAAGCACATTTATAGATGGACGGTGAGGGTGGAGCTGCAGTGGTTAGCCGATGCGATTCTTGAGTCAGATCGGCAATATTCGTCTGACCCTACCCAGAGTTGCTTGCGAATAGGAAGAAGCTGGAAATGAAGTTTTATTTGTTGTCCACTGGGAAGATGGTTTGACAGCTATGGTGCTTGAGAGTTTTTTTATGAGTATGGAGAGAAGGCCCACCAGCTGAGGCAGCAGGCGGATTCCCGAGAGAGTATACAAATTAAAAACCCAGGTGGCAATTTGGTTTTCGCCCTGAACAAAATCAATGTAGTCTTTCAAAGTCTTTTTACAGGAACCTCTATAGCTCAGAGCCCCCGGAGAATAGTTTGGAGCTCTCACAGACCTCTATATCTCTCATTTTGAAAAAAGACAAAATCCCACACAGTATGCTGCTCCTCAACCCATTTATCTTCTGAATGTTGACACCAAACCGATAGCTGCGTATGGAGCTATGTATCCCGGTGGTGATTGCGGGCGACCAGGCAGGCTTCATTAAAGGATGGCGATTATCGGCTAACGTGCAGCGGTTATTGAATGTTGTCCTTTCCCCTTCTATGGTTTCCGAACCAGAAATGATTGATTCTTTGGACGAGGAGAAGGCATTCGGCAGAGTAGAGTGGGAGTACCTCTTCGAGACCCTGGGGAAGTTTGTTCTTGGGCAGAAGTTATTTTCATGAGTTTGGCTGCTTTATAGTGCCACTACAGCCAGCTTACGCAGAAACGCTGAGTGCTCGGGGTATTTTTCATTGAGTAGGGGTATTAGGTAGGGATGTCCTCTGCCACCACCACTCTATGGATGAATTAATCAAGCTACTCAGGAGCTTTGGCTCCTTTTCGGGATACTAACTGAATCTGGAGACAAGTGAATATTTGATGGTTAAACTCTCGGGAGGGG
Source organism: Scyliorhinus canicula (assembly GCF_902713615.1). Taxonomy (NCBI): domain Eukaryota; kingdom Metazoa; phylum Chordata; class Chondrichthyes; order Carcharhiniformes; family Scyliorhinidae; genus Scyliorhinus; species Scyliorhinus canicula. The sequence goes on along the minus strand of NC_052151.1, from coordinate 126,517,169 downwards.
GAACTAATCTGGAGGTATTACCTTTTCGTCTTGCCAGAGGTAGCTTTTGTGAGACGTCCGGTGATGGCATGTGAAAGCAGATCACACGAAAGGTGCGTCTTGGTATTTTGATCCCTTCTGACTTCTTTTTCTGAAGTTTTTATGTTCTAACCCAGTATTTGGTGTGGAGAACGGAAAGACGACAGAGGAATGTCAAAAGCCTCAACCAAAAACACCACAGGAAAAAGGCCACTGGTAGCCCGATAAAGGAATCTCGGGGACAAAACAATGGCGGAAGTGGTCACACCCATTACGTTAGAGACGTTGGCTGGAGTGATGGCACAGAGTTGGAGAAGTTTGGCACGCAGATGATGGTCAGTTTGAGTGACAAGGGAAGGAGATTAAAGAGTCGTTCAAAGCCACGATCGAGGAGGCTTTGGGCCTGATACGGGACCAGCTGGGCAAGACGTTCAATGCTGTGAAGGAGCAAGGGGAGACATTGAAGGGCGTGGAAGAGTCCTTGTTGAGGCATTAGGGTCAGCTTGCCTCGTTGAAAGCGGAGATGACGGACAGGGATAGGGCCTGAAGGCCAAATTTGAAGATCTGGAGAACAAGTTGGGTTGCATGAACCTCAGATTGGTGGGCTTGCCGGAGGATGAGGAGGGCCCTGAGATCAACAGAGCATTTTTTAGAAATGTTCTCTTGATTGTTGGGAAGGGCTGAAGAGTTATCTGCTTTGGGATTGGACCAAGTGCATTGGGCTCTGTGGCAGAAGCCGTGGCTGAACGAGACACCGCGGGCATTGGCCATCTGAATTCAGAGTTACCAGAGGAAGGAGTGGGAACCGGAGTGGGTCAAGAGGAATTGTAACATCAACTGGGATGGGCACACGATGCACATCCACCAGACTTGGTACCAAATTGTCGAAGCGGCAGGTTGCCTTCAGTAAGGCGAAGGCGATGCTGTACAATAAGACTGTATGGTTTTGGTGGTGCATCCAGCGAGGCTGAGAGTTGCACTGGACCTGAAGGATCACTATTTTGACACAATGGAGCAGGCTGAGGCCTTCATCAGGGACAAAGGAATTGTACGGATTTGAGGAGGGTTGGTGAGATTTGTTCTGGATGTGAAAATTGGATCGGCTGTAAATATTGCAATATAGTGTGTTATTCTTTGCTCTTCTTTTTCTTGGAGGTTGAGAGGGGGGATTTTTTCTGGAGGCCAGGATCATGGGGATGATAGAGTGGAGGGACTGATATGGTAATTGGAGGGAAAGAGAAGCATGGTAAGGATGCTGGGATTTGGACAAGGGATTAGGGAGGATGGTTATGGGGGATGGGGTGTTGGCCTTTGCTTTCGTCATGTGTGGGCAGTAACGGGGGGGGGGGGGCGCGCTGGAGAGAACACCTTGCTAGCAGTCAGATCCATGGAGGTTTACGTACCCTGGGGAGAAGGAGTTCTCGTTTTTTCTTTGGTACGCAAGGTGTTGTAAGGATTGATTATATTATTATGAGTCAGACTCTTCTCGCGGGGGTGAAGAAGGCTGAGTACTCGGCCGTGGTTATTTTGGATCATGCCCCACATTGGATGGATCTGGTCTTGGAGGTCGGTTGGGAGCGTCGTAGGGGGTGGCGGTTAGATGTAGAGCTGCTATCGGACATGGGGTTCTGTGAGAATTTTGAGGGTCATACGGGAGAATGTGGAACATAATGATAAACCGGAGGTCTCGCCCTCGATTTTGTGGGAGGCTCTGAAGGTGGTGATCAGTGGAGAGATCATGGCATTTAAGGCACATGTGAACGTGAAGGCGAGGGAGGAGTGGATTGTAGGCACACGAGGCACCAGACCCTGGAGCTTTTGCCGTGCAAGAAAAAACGCCAAAAGCAGTTTGACCTGCTGTCCACAGTTAGGGCGGTTCAGCAATTGAGACAGGCAAAAGGGGTGGTGTACAAGTATGGGGAGAAGGCCACCCATCTCTTGGCTCACTAATTAAGGCGGCAGGAGGCTGCCAGGAAGATTGTTCAGGTTAGGGATTTGGAGGGTAGGCTGGTCTCAGCCCCGGATAAGGTGGATGGAGTGTCTAGGCCATTCTATGAGAGGTTGTATAGGTTGGAGCCACCGGAGGACGAACAAGGAATGGCAGAGATTCTGGGGGTTTGGAGTTTCCCAATGTGGGGAGGAATTGTGGGTGGTGCTAGAGGCGCCACTGAGCGAGAAGGAGATTCAGACAGCGCTGAAGCACATGTAAGCAGGGAAGACACCAGGGCCGGATGCGTTCCAAATGCAATTTTATAAGTTGTTTTTGGATCATCTGGGTCCATTGTTGCTGGGCATACTTAGGGACTCTTTGGCATGGGGCACCCTCCCAGAGACGTTGGGCCAGGCATCTTTCTGACTGCTCCTGATGAAGGATAAAGACCCCACAGAGTGTGGGTTGTATCCCTGATCTCCTGTTAAATGTAGATGCCAAGTTATTGGCCAAGGTACTGGCATTAAGTTTGGAGTATTGCTTTTCGGAGGTAATGGGGGAAGACTCAATGGGGTTTGTGAAGGGGCAGAAGTTGTCGTCGAACATGCGTCGGTTGAAATAAAAATTATTTTAAAAAAAAGAACATGCGGCGGTTGCCGAATGTGGTGCTCACCCCTATGGCCGGGCCGGTACAGGAGATAATTATATCATTGGACCAGAGAAGGTGTTTGACCAGGTGGAGTGGGGGTATCCTTTTCGTGGTGTTAGAGAAGTTTGGGTTTGGACCTGGGTTTGTGTCATGGGTGCGGTTGCTTTATGCAGCCCCGTTCACTAGTATTTGCACCAACACCATGACCTTGGCGTCTTTTCGATTGCATTGGGATTTGAGGCAGGGGTGTCCAATGTCTCCCTTGTTTGCGTTGGCAATTGAGCCCTTGGCTATTGCTTTGAGGGATGGATCATTAGAGGTTGGGTGAAACAGAGGGCGTTGTTATATGCAGATGATTTGCTGCTGTATGTTCGGGACCTGGGCCGACTCTTGGAAATATTATTGTTGGGGGGAGGAACTAGCTTTTGATAAATAGGGGTCTAGGTGACGGGGGATTGGACGCTGCTTCAGAGGTTGAATTATTCGAGCCTGGTGGGTAGACGTAAGTCAGACTTGTAGAGGTGGGATAGACTCCCATTATCGCTGGCGGGTTGGTTTCAATCGGTTAAGATGAACATCTTGGCGAGATCCTTATTTTTATTTTAGTGTCTCCGGTGTTCTTGCCCAAGTTGTTTTTCCGAAGTGTCGAGCGCCTTATTTCTGACTTTATTTGAGGGGTCCTCCAGAGAGACAGACAGGCAGGGGATCTAAAGCTACCAAATTTACTGTACTATTATTGGGCGGCCAATGTGGAGAAGGTATTGGGATGATGCGGGAACCCGGGGTTCTCTGGGTTCAGATGGAGTCGGGGTCATGTAGGGGGACAAGTATGGGGGCATTGGTAACAGCGCCACTTCCGTTGGAGCGGGCAAGGTACTCAACGAACCCAGTAGTGGTGTCTACGCTAGATATATGGAGGCAATACCCCGTCAGCATTTTAATTTGGGGGGGGGGGGGGGGGGGGTGTAAGCAGAAGGGTTTCTCTTCCCTTTTTTATTGTGTTTCTTGGATTTTAAGATTGTGTTGGGGATTTGTTTCGGGTTTGTGCTTGGTTAAGAGACTTTGTTTGTGTGTTTTGTAATTTTGTATAAAATGCCAATAATTTAATTAAAACATTTCCCAAAAAAAATGTAGCCTTTGTTATCTGGGTATCCGGGTGGCTCGTGACAGGTTATCGCCCCATGAATTGAACTACACTAGTCTGATGAGCAGGGTGTGGTCCGACTTGCAAAAGTAGACAACCTCCTTCTGTCCTCGGCTGGCAGGATTCAGAATATCAAAATGAATATTCTCCCGAGGTTTTTGTTTATCTTTCAGTGTCTCCTGATTTTCCTTCCCATGTCCTTTCTTACTAATGGCGTTGAAGGTGGAGCTGTAGTCGATGAACAGCAGTCTTACATAGGTGGCCTCTTTTATTTGGGTGGGTAGGGCACCTATGTAAGACTGCTGTTCATCGACTACAGCTCCACCTTCAACATCATTATCCCGACAAGACTAATAACCAAACTCTGCAACCGCTGACTTGATCCCTGTGCAGCTGGATCCTTGACTTCCTCATCAACAGACCACAACCACAATCTGTCAGGATAGGTAACAACACCTCCTCCACAATAATCCTCAACACCGGGGGCCCCGCAAGGATGTGTGCCCAGTCCTCTACTGTACTCCCTATACACACATGACTGTGTGTCAAGATTTAACTCCAGCTCAATCTATAAATTTGCAGATGATACGACTGTGGTGGGCCGTATCTCAAACAAAGACGAATCAGACTACAGGAGGGAGATAAATCACTTGGTTGCATGGTGTACCGAAAACAACCTTCCTCTAAATGTCAAAAAGACCAAGCAACTGATCACCGACTTCAGGAAGCATAGCACGACACACACTCCCATCTGCATCAATGGTTCTGAAGTGGAGATGGTCGATAGCTTTACATTCCTGGGGGTCACCATCACCAACAGTCAGTCCTGGTCCACTCACGTTGATGTAACAGTCAAGAAAGCCCAACAACGTCTTTACTTCCTATCACAGCTAAAGAAGTTTGGCATGTCTGCATCGACTCTCACAAACTTCTACAGATGTGCGATAGAGAGCATCCTATCCGGCTGCATCACAGCCTGGTATGGCAACTGCTCAGTTCAAATCACAAGAAACGACAGAGTGTGCTGAACTCAGCCCAGCGCATTACACAAGCCTGTCACCCCCACATTGATTCTTTATACACCTCCTGCTGCCTCAGGAAGGCAGACAGCATTATCAGAGACCCCTCAAACCCAGGCTTTTCCCTCTTCCAGACCCTTCCATCAGGCAGAAGATACAGAAGTCTGAAGACCCGCACATCCAGACATAGGAACAGCTTCTTCCCCACAGCTACAAGACTCCTCAACGACTCACCCTCAGACTGATCTGTTCCCAGTAAGAACACTATTCACAAAACCCTATGCTGCTCTTGCTCATGTATTTGCTTTGTTTGGCACCTTGTTCCGCCCTGTAACCAATCACTGTTTGTCAATGTACCATTTGTCAATATTTTCTGTTGATTATTCTTTTTGTCTACTTTGTATGTACAGTGTACTTTTCACTGTACTTCGGTACATGTGACAATAATTCAAATCAAATCAAATCAAGACCCCGAGAGTCCATAGGGCATTCCTTCAGAGGGACCGGCAGTCGGGGCGACTGGCGTTACACAACTTGCTCATTTAGCATTGGGCGGCCAACATAGAGAAGGTACTCTTCAAACCCGGTGATGGCGTCCACTCTTAAAATATGGCAGCAATTTAGGCAGCATTATTAATTGGGTTCCATGTCATTGCTGCGTGCAATCTGTGGCAACCATCTATTTGCTCCGTCGTGCTTAGACACAAAGTTTAGGTCTTGAGCGAGGATTGGGTGTACCTTGGGAGTTTTAGAGATCTATTTGTGGAGGGACAGTTTGCTAGTTTGGAGGTATTATTGATGAGGTTTCAACTTTCAGGGGCAAACTTGTTCCATTACCGCACATGATTGTGTTTGGAAGGCTTTCCCACATTTCCGTTGGCTCTGCCACCCTCTTTGTTGAGTAGCATCCCATCACTTTCATGGTCTGTTGGGGGGAGAATTTCCAATAGATGTGGGAAAATTGTGTCAACAGAGGTGGCCCCGCTAGATGAAGTGCAGGTAAAATGGGAGGGAGAACTGGGGCCTATTTTAGATGGGGGCATGTGGTGTGAAGCTCATCGTAGGGTGAACTTCACATCCTCCTGTGCGTGACTCAGTCTAATTGAGCACACGGTAGTACACAGGGTTCACCAATCTAAAGCGGGAATGAGTGATTTTGTTTTGGGAGTGGAGGACAGGTGTGAGCGGTGTCCTTTGGAACCTGCTAATCACATCCATATGTTCTGCCTGTGTCCCAGTGTGGCAAGCTTTTGGGTCTCCTTCTTTAACACTATGTCAGCAGCCTGGCGCCTTGTCCTTTGATGGCCATTTTCAAGGTGTCGGACTCACTGGGTTTGCAGACCGGGATGAAGGCGGATCTTCTCGCCTTTTCCTCGCTAATAGCCCGGAGGCAAATTCTGCTGGGGTTGCAAATTCTTCAATCTGGTTGGGTGACCACATAGCATTTTTACAATTCGAGAGGGTCAAGTACACCATGATTGGGCGAGTCGAGGGGTTCTACCTGAGGTGGCGGCCATTCATTTCCTACTTTAAAGAATGCATCACCATCAGCTGTGACAGCTGGGAAAGTCGGGGGGGGAGGTAGTTCTCATTGTTGAGGGAAAAGTGTTTCTCTCCTGGGTGGGCTTTGCATGGTTGGTTCTGTTTTTCCCAATATTACATTTTGCAACGTGCTGATATTTTGAATTTTGTTTGTTACAAATAAAAATATTTTTAAAAAGGTGTGTCTTTTAGAACTTTAAGTGAAGGCCAAGACACACATAAAATTTGAGTTGAACTTTAAGTCGATACTAAATATATTTGCAACTTAAGCAAATCCCTTTGGTAAAACATGTAAATTTTAGGACTTCTATTTAGCCTTCCTACAGACTTGAATAATGGTGAGGTCCTTACAAAAGCTATCTGCCTATGTGAACAATAATTTTCAGTTCTCGGTAGAAACAAAGAAAAAACTACTGCTGTTACTATTCACAGTATATAGCAAAATAAAAATAAAAATTCTTTATAATGTGGCATAGTTTACTGTTTGCTTATTGTCACAAGGAGGCTTCAAATGAAGTTACTGTGAAAAGCCCCTAGTCACCACATTCCGGTGCCTGTTCGGGGAGGCTGGTACGGGAATTGAACTGTGCTGCTGGCCTGCCTTGGTCTACTTTCAAAGCCAGTGATTTGTTGTACATGTAATATACTTTAAACCAGGCATTGTCAAACTCGGGGGCGCGACCCGTGGGTGGGGTTTCGGGAGGGTCGCAGAGCCGTCAGTCGTGGCTCTCCAGATCGCGCAAATCTGCGCGCAATAGCCGCAGCAGCAGGCTGTTAATAACGCTGACTGCAAGCGGCCTTCAAAATGGCCGCGAACATGTAAATAAAATGCGACCGCACTGCGCATGCATGCCAGATCATCGGCACTCATGCGCAAAACTATGCTCATGCATGCCGATGATCGGGCCTGCATGCGCAGTGTGGCCGCTTGTTTTTTTAAACGGTCACAGCTTTTTGTTTTACAAGTTCGGGGGGTTTTATTCATTTATGTTATTCATTGAATTTTTATTTTGTTCATTTATTTTATTCATTTTTTTTACGAGCTTGAGGGGGTTTCATTTGATCAAATTTTACAGGAGAAAAATGCAGAACTATGGACAGATGGAGACTCCATACTTTCTGACACCGGAAGACTTCACCTTCGTCCAACAGGTTCCATTGGAGGAGCGTGTACGAGGGCCAAAGGGACCCAAAACCATTTCCTCCATTTTTGTCAGCAGCAAACAAGGTAAGAGAAAATGGTGGGTCGCGCAGGTCGGCTGGTATGGGTCGCGAAGGTCGGCTGGCATGGGTTGCACCGGTCGGCCGGGTTGGGTCCCAAAGGTTGGCCGCTTGGTAAAAATGGGTCCCCGGAAAAAAAGTTTGAAGAACACTTCTTTAAACAGGTCTAATATAAGTAGTATGCGCACAAGAGAATATCGTAATCAAAGTTATCGCAAGAGAAAACTGAAGAACTTATGCCTTTTCTTTTCTTAAATATTTTATGCAAAACACAAATTTTGATTACTTTCGCTGTCCAATAAATTATTCCCTAGAGCTACTCATTTATTGCTTTGGGGGGATCTGGCCCCGGAAAATGTTGTCACGTTGTGAATGCGCAGTCTTGCTGTCAATCATTAAAAAGACCAGAAGTTGTACACATTGCTGAATGCAAAGGTCTGTTAGCGTGGTCATCTTCAGCTAACAATGAAAGATCTAGCAACTTGCAAGACCCAGTTATCTAACACAAATACGCAAAGGAAACACAGAAGGAAGTATCATGCAGGCAATTTTAAAAATGGCCAGGAAATTCCTCTGAGTTGCTTCTACTTTGTTTATGTCACTTGGTGGAGTTGGAGAAATCAATAGTATTTGCGAGCCATGTTTTTCAAACGTTTTGAATTACTATAATGCCCTTGTTACAAACATTATTCCGAGTAGTACATGTTCAGTTTAGTAACGAAAACTAAATGACAGCCAAACGAATGTTACAAATATATGGAGTTATTCTACTTATTCACTTTCTTGTTCCTTTTACTGATCAGGTTTTCTGACTGGCTATTATCCAATCATTGTTTAACGGCTCTTCACCGGTAGCTTTTATTAATTGCTTTCCTTGTCTTTACATCCTGCATCCTGTACCCTATCAATTCTGATTGGTTGCAGTTTTATATGTGTTAACTGTACGTCAATCAATGACAAGAAATTTGCATATATTCATATCAGGTATGACACAGGAATATAATGTGCCAGACTAAATGTGCCGTAGAGACAACGTTAATTTGCAGGTTTGGATCAAGGGGTAGCTGGATAGATAAATAAATAAATAGTCAGACACAATATACCAATACACATTTGCTAAACCCAACACAGAGCAGTCACCTTTAGAACCAAATAGAAGGGAAGGATTCTTCATAAATTGACTGAGCATGGCTTTTCTGAAGAAAAGAGTCTTCTTCCACCAATTTTTCCCATCCTGGTTATCTTTACTTAGGAACATATTTTGCCCACTGATTGTTCTGGTGTGTTGCTGAAGTGAAAGGGGAAGGAAACATAGCTGAATTTAACTTAACTGTGGTGGAAAGTGGGGCAGAGGCACACTGACCACTCACTATATAACCCACCCAACCTTCCTGTCCATTGGTTTCAATTAATCATGGATAGCTGACCTGCTACCATTCATTTTCTGACACTGCTGAAAGTTAGCATCAACCCTAATTTACTCAACTTCTTCTGCCCATTTAAAAAAGACATCTCACGGATTAGTTTTGCAACATTTCGCTGAAGATCCGTTCCACTGACAACAGGAATACTGCCGAATCTATTGCAAGAGTCACCCAGGAATGTGCATAGTGTGCCTGAGCAGAGATAAGAAGAGCCCCCAAACAATCTTATCATTGCCTCTGGTAGCTCTATCACAAAAAAGGGGAAAATTAGGTGGTGTGTCAGTAGCTCCACTGACCCATCACCTTTTAGACCGGCTGGCCCCATGCCCTAAGTGCCCTGGTAAAATGGGGTTGAAACACGAACGTGGTGGTTGCCTTGTCACGCTATCACCAGGTTGACAAAAAACTGCTTACAGTACTGCAGCTCTAAATCATCACCAGCAATGCAGTAAATCATGCATTGATATTTGATATTCTCTTACCTTGCAACTTTGGCACATGCCGCCAATGAAGAGAGGGTGCTCAAGCGAAATATTTTGACTTCCACAAGCAAGACAGATATCTGTAAACAGCGAAGAAAGCAATAATTAGCCTACATTAAACATATGTTTATATATAACGTTTTTTCTTAATGACATCTGTATGTATTTACCTTCAATGTTTCTGCTGTTTTGCCTCACATCATAGACTAGTCTCTCTGAAAAACAAAAGGCATTTATGAGAAACATACGGTTGATGTTACAGCTGTTCTTTTTCAATATTATTGCTGGAGCTCATACACTCCTGAACGATGTACAAACTCACTTCCTTGCTGCTAATTACTGGATGACCAGCATTAAATGCAGTTCCTGAATTAGAATCTATATGGTTGGAGGTGAGAAACAGGAAGGGAGCGGTGACCTTGTTTGGTAGTTATTATAGACCTCCAAATAGTGGGGAGGAAGTGGAAGACAGCATTTATAGGCAGATTGTGGAAACCTGCAGGGCAAGTAGGGTTGTAATAGTTGGGGATTTCAAATTGCCCTAAGATAGACTGGGAAAAGGGTAGTCTGTGGGGCATTGAGGAAACAAATTCCTGCAGTGTGTGCAGGAGAATTTTCTGGAACAGTACATTTCCAGTGCTACCAAAGAGTAAACTATGCTAGGTAACTTGACCCTGGGAAATGAGGCAGGGCAGGTGGAGAACCTTGGAGTGGGGGAGCCGTTGGGAAACAGCGATCATAATATAATACGATTCAATATTAAGTTGGAAAAGGACAAAGGTCAGTCACAGATTAAGATTCCCAGACTGGAAAAGGGCAAATTTTAGGGGTCTAAAATTTGAACTGGAGCAGGTTGATTGGAAATGCATTTTGGTGGATAAAATAGTTAATGAAAAATGGGAGACTTTCAAAGAGATGAATAGAGTACATGTTAGGTACATATACATGAGAAATAAATACAGGGTATCCAAAGCTAGAATACCCTGGATGACTAAAGATATTGATGATAAAATAAGGAAGTAAAAAAAGTCTTATAATGCATGCCAGAACAGTAATAGCAACAGAAATCAGGAAGAGTTTCTCAAATGCAGGAGAAAGGCTAAGGATGGAATAAGGAAGGTTAAGAGGAAGCATGAGGAAAGAATGGCAGGCTCTGCTAAATCAAATAGCAAAATGGTCTTCAAACATATTAATGGTAAAAGATTAGCGAAGAATAGAATGGGGCCCAAAAGGGACAAGCAGGGTAAACTGCTCAATGAAGCGGAGGGTATGGCAGTGGTACTAATTGAGTACTTTGCTTCTGTCTTTGCCAAATTAGAAGATGGTAACAATGACCCAATTCAAAATGTGGGTGTTGAGCAATTGAACTGTATGGAGATAGATAAAGAAAAGGTGGTAAATAGGCTGGCAGCACTCGAGGTAGAGGTCACCTGCCCTGGATAGGATGCATTCTAGATTGCTGAGAAAGGTAAGGGAGAATATTGCGGAGCTCTTGACAAAAACTTTTCAGGTGTCTCCGAACACAGGATTAGTCTCGGGGGTCTGGAGGATTGCAAATGTAATGCCATTGTTTAAGAAAGGGGCAACAAATAACTCAGGAAACTACAGACCTGTCAGATTGACATCAATAGTGGGAAAACTGATGGAGGCCATAATATGGGATGAGATTAATATACACTTAAGAAAGAAATCAGTTAATACTAGACAGTCAACATGGCTTTGTCAAGGGCAGGTCATGTCTGACAAATTTAATTGAGTTCTTTGACGAGGTGACACAGGCAGTGGATGAAGGTAATGCCGTGGATGTTGTATATTTGGACTTTTAGCAAACATTTGATACAGACCCATGTGGCAGGTTGGTTAGCAAATTAAAAATGATTGGGATTGATGAGTCCTTGGCATAGATTAGAAGTTGGCTAAGAGATAGGAAACAGAGTGTAGGTATAGAAGGGCATTTCTCTGGCTGGAGACGAGTTCAAAGTGGTGTTCCCCAGGGCTCAGTGTTGGGACCCTTGCTTTTTATGATTTATCTAAATGATTTAGAAGTGGGCGTTGAGGTCAAAATCTCTAAATTTGCAAATGATACCAAGCTAGGGAGAATAGCGAATTGTGAGGATGATGCTGAACGACTTCAGAGGGACATTGACAAGTTGGCCAAATGGCCAGACATCTGGCAGATTAACTTCAATGCAGCAAAATGTGAGGCAATGCATTTTGGTACAAGAAACATGGGGAGACAATATCGGCTCAATGGTACAACTTTGAGGGGAGTACAGGAGCAGAGAGGTCTTGGGGTTCAAGTGCATAATTCTCTGAAGGTGGCCAGGCAAGTTGAAACAGTTGGTAAGAAAGCTTATAGGATCCTTGGGTTTATAAATTAAGATTTAGAGTATAGAGTAGTAGGGGTATGGAACGCCCTGCCTGCAACAGTAGACGACTCGCCAACTTTAAGGGCATTTAAGTGGTCACTGGATAGACACATGGATGAAAATGGAATAGTGTAGGTCAGATAGGCTTCAGATGGTTTCACAGGTCGGTGCAACATCGAGGGCCGAAGGGCCCGTACTGCGCTGTAATGTTCTATGTTCTATGAAGTGGTGCTACACCTCTACCAATCATTGGTCAGACCACTGTGTTCAGTTCTGGGCACCTTATTTAAGGAAGGATGTTAAAGCCCTCGAGAGAGTGCAAAGAATATTTACTAGAATGATACCAGGAATGAGGAATTTTAGATACAAGGGAAGTTTGGAGAAATTGGGCTTGTTCTCCTTGGAGCAGAGATTAACAGGTAACCTTATTGAGGTGTTCAAAATCCTGAATAATTTTGACATGGTAAAGAGGATATTCTGTTTCCACTAGATGTATGTCAGTGACTCGGGGTCACAATTTCAAGATGATCAGAGAGCTAGGAGTCAGATGAGGAGAAACTCCTTTACTCAGAGAGTTGTTGGGGTTTGGAATACGCTGCCTGGGAGGGTGGTGGAGACGGATTCCATAGGAGGTTTCAAAAGACAGCTGGATACATATTGAAAGTGATTAATTTAGAGGGCTAAGGAGATAGGGCTGGGGAATGGGACGCGCTAGGTAGCTCTTTCGGGAGCCGGTGCTTACATGATGGGCCACGTTGCCGCTTTCTTTGCTGAAAGTAACAAAAACAAATATTCAAGCCCAGATTTCCCACTGCCCTTAAGTCCAATTGCAAGTAAGGCAGAATGTCTAGCCGTCAAGTAAATTACATATTTTATGTGTGTAAATTCTGAGATGACATCTAATTTACATAATCAGAAAAAGCACCAGGCACAAGGAATGTAACTGATGGTGTTTCCACTGGAAAACATGAAGTCCTGAAGATTTAAAGGCATGCAGAAGTTTAACTCCGATGGTATCCAGGAAAACGAATTGGAAAAAGACCAGTAGTACCTGTGAGGCCTGCAGGAACACAGAGAATCCCGAGTTTCGCCTATGTAGCTGTAGAAGTGTTGTTGGGCTAAGGCAAGCAGAGGAGAGAGACACTGGAACAGAATGATGTAGATCTCCAAGTCAAGCTGCTCAAGGACAGTGAAAGGGAATGAATGGGACAGGAAGTGTCAATACAAACACCCTGTCACTGGAGAAGGCTCATTAATCAGATATCGGCACTGGAAATTTCCTTTAGGCATTCTCCCATTCCTTCACTGTAACTTTGGTGAAAGACTAAGGTCGCTTCCACGACCTTGCCTCTCCACATGTGCTCTGATAGCACCTGGTGCAGCTCCAGCATACTCTCCTTTCTGCTCTTGCTACAGTTGATGCAGCTCCTCCGCCTCCTCATCTGCCACATGTCTCTCGAATCTCTCCCGTGGCAACTTTCCTCATTCGATCTCCCTCCCTGAAGGCAAAGAATAAATTCTGCCACAATTTTTAAAAAGATCTCTCTGCTTTACTTGGTTGCAGAAGTTGCAACTCTTTCCACACCACTCAACTCAGAATTTCACCAGAAGTACCACCATTCTTTGTGCAGCTGCTTTCTCTTTAAAACAGGTTTTTATTTTCCAATAGTGACCTTCACCTAGCATGGTTAACCTCGGATGGTTCAAACCCTTGGTCCTACTTTCATTTCAGATACCTATCAAAGGATTCCAATTTGTAAAAGGGTGTTAGCCCTTTGCTGCCTTCAATCAGTAACCCAATTGCGAAGTTCATCTCCGCAGGACAATGACACTGTCAATGGAAAATAGTGGTAATTATTTTCTGAGTAGATAGGAGGCTTCAAAATTCACATGGACTCTAATTTCTTTGTGGGTTCGACAACTGCAACTGCTCTCCAAAGATTACAAGATATCTACAGATGAGGAAGGCCATTTGTCCAATTAATTTATCTGTTCGGAAAGACAACACACTATCCCCATTGTTATATCTAATTGATTCAGTTTTTGCCTCAACTTGCTTACTGAAGTCCCTTTTGTTCTCTGCATGAAGTAGAGCATCCAAATTGCAGTACTAAAATCGCCTTTTACTAGTTTACTCAGAGTTTAATTTAAAGTAGTAGTCCAGATTTACTTTTTCATTCACAGAACAATCTTATATGACTATAAGGTCACCTCGTAGATGTCTTCTTTCCTGTCTGAAAAGCCGATGGTTTCTGGTCTTTCTCTATATTCCTGTTACAAGAGTTCTGCCTTAGGGCTCTTCTATACTCAGCCTTCAATGCTTTTTAAATGCTTTTCTTGTTTCTCAGTCATCAAGGTGTGAACTGACCAGAGCGCTACAGTTTGATGTTGATTTCCTATTACTTGTATTCCACTGTTTTTTCTATGTAGTCTATCCTTATATAAGCGGAGCTGATTGTGGCATTGATTGGATATGCTAAGCACTGAGTCAAAAATGACTTTCAATGTCACCTAATAATAATCTTTATTAGTGTCACAAGTAGGCTTACATTAACACTGCAATGAAGTTACTGTGAAAAGCCCCTCATCGCCACATTCCGGCGTCTGTTCGGGTCATAGAGGGAGAATTCAGAATGTCCAATTCACCTAACAACACGTCGTTCGGGACTTGTGGGAGAAAACCGGAGCACCTGGAGGAAACACACGCAGATACGAGGAGAACATGCAGACTCCGCACAGACAGTGACCCAAGCCGGGAATCGAACCAGAGTCCCTGCTGCTGTGAAGCAACAGTGCTAACCAGTGTGCTACTGTGCCGCCCATATTGTAGCTAAACATGGAGTGCATGTATGAGTATGTGGGTCATCCATTTTTTCCAAAGGAATATGGCTGACGTGGAATCTAACTCCAGATACCCGCCTTTGCCCTAAATTCTTTAATATCTTTGGCTGACAAAAATCTACCAATCTCTGTTTTAAAATTAGCAATTGATCCAGCATCAATTACTGTTTGCAAAAGAGTTTCAAACTTCTACCACCCTTTGCATCAAGGTATCCAATTTCACTCCTGTAAGGTCTGGCTCAAATTTTCTAACTATACCTTCAAGTCCTCAATGAGTAAAAATATTTTCGCCCTACCCTATCTGTTCTCCTTAATATCCTGAAACAATTTCTGGGTTGGCTCCTTCATTGTTATTACTGCTGCTAGTTTGGCATCAGCAAATTTGAACATTTGCATTTAGGCCCTAAGCATGGACAGTCCCATGAATGTTGCTGCTGTTTCAGTCTAGTTGCAGCAATGGAGTGTGCTGCCTTCTTCTGACCTCAAAGGCTGGATTACTGATAAGTACCACAGACAACCCTACTGATCTTGTTGGTGTAACCTGCATTCCAGTCGATCAATAGCCATGTTTGTGGAGTGCGCAGCAGGAATGAGTATGCATAATAAGGCTGTCACACGTGATAGTTTCACATGCGAGCTTTTCAGTCAGACATCCCTAAAGTTTGCATGTGGTTGAAAGGAAGCAGTGCAGTGCTAAGCAGCAGGAAAGGTTATGTAGCCTCTAGCAGGTCCATTACAGTATTTAGCTTGTTTCAGGTTCTTTGGATTCCTATTGGCATAAACAATATTCCATTGGAATAAACAACCAGCCATCTCATGCACTTCAATCATTGAGGTGGCTTGAGGCGAGGTGTAAGATTTTAAACAAAAGAAGGTCCATGGTTAAGATTTGCTCTGGTTGCAGAGGCTAACCTTGATATTTCAGAAGCTATTCAGAGTCTGAAAGAGCTGAAGGCATTGTTTGGCTGTATTATGGTATGCTGCTGATCACAAAAGAATCAATCACATATTAAAAGCGTGGAATACTTTCTTCTGAGCATAAGTTCACGCATTGAGCAAGAGAGTATGTATGATGACCCTGTGGGTGAAATCAATGATTCCTTGCAATGGTATTTGTGTGGAGGTAGATCAGTCCGCTTTTGACATATAGACAAAGGCCAACCATCATATATATGCTTCCAAGAACTAGTTTGAATATTCAGAATTAATTTTCCATATTTTCGTTCTGCTGACAGGGATTCTGATATGTTTCTCTTAACAATCCATGCAATACTTGTTAAACAATTTGGTTGAACAACAGGTTCGTACCTCGAGTTTGTTCGTCTATGATTTCTTTGACTTTTAGCTTCTCTGTGTTTCTTCTTGCTTTTTTGGCTGGGGGAGGCGGAGGATAAACAGAAGCTTCAGGCTCCGCCCAGCTTTCCGTATAAACCTCTTTGTAAGGATTTCGTTCTTCTGAAAATCAAAGAGCATCATTGTTACTAGATACAGGAAAAAAACTATGCAAAGACTACAAAAGGCAACATTGTACAGCTATGGAATGCTGACAGGTTTGGTGATATTCTTAAACATTCGGATAAAATTTAGCTCCATGGGCAGTAGTAAATTGACTGCCGTTATATATACATCTGTTCAGTTTTGCTTTCCATTGAAGTCATTGGGCGGGTTGTTTTGTGCCTCTGTAGAAGACGAATTTTGCCATCCACATATCCGTGGGCTGGATTTTCCGCCGCCGATCTATTTTTGATGCTCTGGTTCCCCCGCTGATGGCGGGATCGAGGTTCGTGCCCCGCATGACCCATTTGCATTCCATTAAGGTGCTGGCCATTGGATTCTCCATGCCTCTTGTGATTCTTCGGACATCTAGGACATGATTCATGCATGCGTGGATTGGTACAAGCATTTGCCAGCGTGCGACGTGGTGGACCTCACGGTGGGCCAAGGTCCATCAAAACACCCCATCCCTCCCTCTTGATTGACAGATGCTGGCTATTTCAAAGGAGGAATTAGCTTTGTTTGGTTTTCTAGCTCTTTGTGGTCGATTAACTATGAAGTGGTTCCTCTTTTGAGCAGGTGGTGTTTCTAACTGCAGTTATTTTAAAGAGGCCGTTTCTTCATTCTGAAGAGCTTTCTAGACCTTCTAACTGTGCAAATAACACTTCAAAGATTTCCAGCACACCAATGACCTACATTTGTCTTCACCAATCTTTTACTCTTCCTATACCTATAGAAACTTTGAGTCAGTTTTTATGCTTCACGCAAGCTTACTCCCGTACTCTATTTTCCCCTACTTAATCAATCCCTTGGTCGTCGTTTTCTCAATTCTAAACTGCTCCCAATCTATTGTTTTTCCTGGTCAATTTGTATGCCTCTTCCTTGGATCTAATGCTATTTCTAATTTCCCTTGTAAGTCATGGTTTGGTCACCTTTTCCATTTTACTTTCGTGCCAGACAGGAATAAACAATTGTTGCAGTTTACCCATGCATTCTTTGAATGCTTGCCATTGCCTGCCCACCATTTAAAGTAACATTTCCCAATATATTGTCGCTAATTCATACCTCATACCATCGTACTTCCCTTTATTACAATTCAGGACCCTAGTCTCAGAATTAACAATGTCATTGTCCATCTATTCTAACATATCATGGTTGCTCATCCCCAAGGTCTTGCACAACTAGATTGCCAATTATTCCTTTCTCATCACACAGTACCTTGTCTTGGATGGCCTGTTCTATAGTTAGTTCCTCAAAGCATTGGTCCAGAAAACCATCCTGCATACACTCCAGGAAATTCTCATCTACGGTGTTGTGACTAATTTAATTTGGCCAATCCAAATGGAGATTAAAGTCACCCATAATTACAGATGCTCCTTTATCGCATGCATCTCTAATTTCCTGTTCAATGCCATTCCCAACATCAACACTACAGTTTGATGGTCTATATACAACCCCCATTAATATTTGTTGCCCCTTAGTATTTCTCAACTCTGCGCATATAGATTCCACATCATTGGAGCTAATATGTTTCCCCACTATTGCATTAATTTTCTCTTTAACCAGTAATGCAACCCCACCACCTTTTCCCTTGTTCTTCCTAAGTTGTGAATATCCCTGGATGATCAATTCCCATCCCTGGTCACCCTGAAGGCATGTCTCCGTAATCCTGATTAAATCCTTCGGGCGCGATTCTCCGCCCCCCACGCCGGGTGGGAGAATAGCGGGAGGTCCTCTCGACATTTTTCACGCCCTGCTGATATTCTTCCCCCCCCAAGCCCGACCCATGCCACGAATCGCCGCTCGCCGATTTTTACGGTGAGCGATAATTCTCCGAGGCCGATGGGCCGAGCGGCCGGGTCTTCATGCCCGTTTCAACACGGCAGCAAACACACCTGCTCGCTGCCATCGTGAAACGGGCGGCAGATGCCCGTTTGGGGCATCTGGGGGCCTGATTGGCACGGCAGTACCACGGCCGTGCCAAGGGGGGCATAGGCCCACGATCGGTGCCCACCGATCGCGGGCCGTGCGTCCGTAACAGACGCACTCTTTTCCCTCCGCCACCCCGCAAGGTCAAGCCACCACGTCTTGCAGGGCGGCTGAGGGAAAAGACAGCAACTGCGCATGCGCGGGTTGGCGTTGTCCAACCTGCGCATGCACGGCTGACATCATCGGCCGCGTCAGCCGGCGTGACGCTTGACATGCGGCCTTGACGACCGTCATCAAGGCCGCGCTGCCGTGACGCACGGGGCCGCACTCCTAGCCCCGCCCGGGGGGGGGGGGGGAGAGAATCGGTCCCCGGAAGTGGGCGTGAAGGCTGCAGTGGGTCACGGCCTGTCCCACGGCAGCCTTTACGATTCTCCGCATTTGCGGAGAATCTCGCCATACTTGTTTACATCTAATTGCATGATTAATTCATTCACTTTATTGCAAAAACACAGTGCGTTATGATACAAAGCCTTAAGGCTTGTCTTTTAACACTATTTTTCACTGTGGCACTGTTTGATTCTGGCCCTTAATTTCACAGCCCATCATTGTTCTTATTCCCCTTTCTGTCTTTTGTTCTTCTTCTGAATTGAAAAATGAAATGAAATGAAAATCGCTTATTGTCACGAGTAGACTTCAATGAAGTTACTGTGAAAAGCCCCTAGTCGCCACATTCCGGTGCCTTTTTGGGGAGGCTGGTATGGGAATTGAACCGTGCTGCTGGCCTGCCTTGGTCTGCTTTAAAAGCCAGCAATTTAGCCCAGTGTGCTAAACCAGCCCCTCTTCTGACACCTTGCATAGGTTCCCATTTCCCTGTCATTTTAGTTTAAACCCTCCCAACCACTCTAGTAAATACACCCCCTAGGCAGAGGTGGACTTACAATGAACACACAGCGCTGCAGCGTGAGGCCGCTGGCCAATGGGGGCACCCAGACTGAGAGATGGCTACGTGTGCCCCTACACGTGTACCTCTGCTGTGAAGCCTTCAGCGAGGCTAGGAGGAGGAGGCGCAGGCCAACGGCCACCAAGGGGATCAGCGAGGTGATTCTTGGCCTCCAGTCCAGGGCTGGGGGTGGGCACGCAACCAGCCAAAAAGAAAAGGGGCCATCAGGTCATATAGCCAGCAGCAGCAGCCAGGCAGCTAGTCAGGAGCACACATGGTTGTTGAGGTCTGGCCACCCTGGTGAGAGCAGAGAATTGAGCAGAGCAGTGGTAGGAAGGTGCAAAGAAGGCCACAAGTGCAGGCTATGTTCTCCTGCTGGAGCTGAATTGTATATGATTTGCTCTCTCACTGAGAGGGCAAATCATGGAGCAATTCAGTGTCCTTTGTTATGTAAATTTTTGCATGGTGAGGAATACATACAGTTGAGGGAATCCCACTATCGGGCCACCATTTTGAGCGGGCAGCCCGTGAACAAAATTCTGCGGCTAGCCACCGCCCCCCACTCCTCCCCCGCACATCAGCCACCCACCCCTTCCCCACATCGCAAAGCAGCCCCTCCCACTTCTGGTTTTTCTGGGTGCCCCCTTACTCCAAGCTAGAGTCCTCCTTAATCACCTTCTCCTGTGGCTGAAGAGCTCTTCCCAGAGTCGTAATGTGGATTCTGCTCACTAAAGGGCACAACAATGGCCATCATTTTCACTGTGTGGCAACTACAAGAGAAATTCAGGGAGCGGCACAAACCCTTGCACATGGCTTTTTGTGACCTCGCAAGGCCTCCAACATTGTCAACCGAGAGGGATTATGCAGCAGCGACCTCCTTTTCTGCTGCACCAAAAGTTTGTCACCGTCCTCGGCCTGCTCCACGATGACATGCAAGCTGTGATGCCGACCAATAATCCACCACAGACCCAATTCATGTTCGAACTGGAGTCAAGCAAGGCTGTGTCACTGCACTGACGCTCTTCTTGATCTTCCTTGCTGCAATGTTTCATCTCATTCTCGGCAACTCCCCGCTGGAGTGGAGCTAAACTACAGAACAAATGAGAATCTGTTCAACGGTAGCACGGTAGCATTGTGGGTAGCACGGTAGCATTGTGGATAGCACAATTGCTTCACAGCCTCAGGGTCCCAGGTTCGATTCCGGCTTGGGTCACTGTCTGTGCGGAGTCTGCACATCCTCCCCGTGTGGGCGTGGGTTTCCTCCGGGTGCTCCGGTTTCCTCCCACAGTCCAAAGATGTGCAGGTTAGGTGGACTGACCATGATAAATTGCCCTTAGTGTCCAAAATTGCCCTTACTGTTAGGTGGGGTTACTGGGTTATGGGGATAGGGTGGAGGTGTTGACCTTGGGTAGGGTGCTCTTTCCAAGAGCCGGTGCAGACTCGATGGGCCGACTGGCTTCCTTCTGCACTGTAAATTTTATGAAATCTATAACCTGCAGGCCAGATCCAAGGTCATTCCATCCTGTTTCACTGAAATACAGTTTGCAGACAATGTTCCAAGCCATCGTCAACACCTTCAAAGGGTTCACATTAAACATCTGTAACCTTCCCCTGTCATACAGCACTGATCTTCAGTGATCAAAATCCACGATAAGGCCTTGGATAATGTGGACCACATTCAATACCATGGGAACCTATCGTCATCAAGTGCAGACATCGACATCAAGGTCCACACCTTCAGTGTGCCAGCGCAGCCTTTAGTTGCCTCAGGAGGCGAGTGTTTGAAGACCAGACTGCAGACCCAGCACCAAGCCATAGCCTACAGTAGCAGTGATACCTGGCTCAGAGACGTGGACTATTGACAGCAGCCTCCTCAAAGCCCTGGAGAAGTATCATTAATTCTGCCTCCATAAGGGCCTGGAAATCCATTGGCAGGATAAGTGCACCAACATCAGTGCTCTTGCACAGGCCAACGTCCCCAGCATCAAAGCCCTGACCACACTAGATCAGCTCCGCTGGGTGGGCCACATCATCCACATGCCTGGCAAGAGACTCCCAAAACAAGCTTTGAAAAAGCGCAACATCCCCACTGATACTGGGGATCTTTGGCCCAAAACTGCCTGAAGTGGAGGAAACGTATGTGGGGAGGAACTGAACTGCTAGAGTTTCATCGCTGAGATCAAGCTGAATCCAAGCAACGACAGTGAAAGGAATGTGTTGCAACCTGGGCACCCCACGTACCTGCTCCTCCCCACGCACCTGCTCCTCCAACCACCATCTGCCCCACCTGTGACAGACTGTAGGTCGTGCATCGAACTCCTCAGTCACCTGAGAACTCATTTTTAGTGTGGAAGCAAGTCACCCTCTGCTCTGAGGGACTGCTTATGACAAAGAATTTGCCATTAATAATGGACCCGATGTCCGCTGCTAGTACCTTCAGTTCTAATCACGAAAGCTGAGACATGTAGTTTACAATGTTAGCAAATGAATGCTGAACACGTCATTAGAGATTTCTCTATTTGGTAGGTTAATGAAGCATTAATTAGATGTTTTCAAAAGGCTGCTGCTAATCAAACAAAACAATATCATATCAATGTGTTCGGCACCTATATATTAATATTGCATAAAGGCAATGCTTTCATCATAGGAGCGGACAGACCTGCCTCAAGGACAGACTACGCTTTGCTCGCCCTCTTTCCTTCTTTCCGCCTTCCCCCCCCCACCCCACCAGTTACTCCACTTCTGTTGCATTTGCTCTGATGGTTCCACATTCATTACCAGACCTTCTGAAATGTATTTATTTCTGTCAGTTGAAACTGCCTGTCTGTCCCAGTTCCTGGGTTACTGATTTCAACTCTTCCCACTTTTCCTCACCTTCGTCTTGATCATCCTCTGTATTTTTCAAATGCTCTCCCACAATTTCTACCATCTACAAAAGGAGGTCACTGCGAAGCACATGTTCTTATCTCCTCCACTCTCTGCTTTCCATAAGCACCCTACCTTCAAGAAGCATTGGTTCATTATTCTATCATGGCCTCCTGTTCTTCCCAGGCAACTGACAAATGTAACACTTGTTCATTTACCTCTCCCCACATCATTGTCTTGGGTCACAAAACATTTGTTCCATATGAGACTGCTGTTTACTGCATTATTCATGGGGCAAATAATTTAATAATTTCATCATTTTCCCGACGGTCACCAGCAACAGTGTGAGATGGTCAAAAGGCTCCTGCGGACATTGACATCACACAGATAAAGTTCATCTTATTCTACAGCCAGAATAGATCGCAAACATGCCACTCAAATTTTGAATAAGCACGCCATATGCCTTAATAATTGGGAAATAGCTTACAGTGCAACACACCAAGCTTTTTTCAGAAAAATCATCATCTTCTATGCGCTCCGTGCTTATACAAAGAGGCCTCAGTATGAGGAAAAGTAATTGGATGTCAAAACTGTGGCAGAGCAAATAAGTTGAGCTGCTGATGAAAATTTAGTTGTGGAGCCAACAGTACAAAGTAGGCTGGTGCATCAGGCACTAATTCAAGGTGTTTTACTTTGCAGCAGTTTCATTCAGTTAATTTGGTGTATTGGCCATTCCACCAGCTGAACTGTGTAAATGCTTCCAAATAGCGGTTCAGAATGAATTCCAGTTTCTTTCATTCAATGGGTGATCCGTTGTGTGGATGGTACTATAGGACACGCACTGAAAACAGTAAAATCACGCATAAAACAATATCTTCACAATTTTTAATCTCCCTCAATTAACCTCAACAGGACAGAACCAGAAATTACCAGGACATCACAATGATGCTTTATCTTTTAAAGTGAGAACATTCACCCAGGCTACCTTCTGCTCTATGCATAATTGTTGGTGGCATTTTCTCATCTCAACATATAGGTAACATTAATTTAAACAAGAGAAATACTTCTACTTATAGTTGCCCATTTAGTTGGAGTTTGCCCCAATCTATGCTCAATCTTACCTTCTGGTGGTTCCAAACCCTTTGGTCCCAAAGGCAGAAATCCTTCCAAGGCCCATTCGATCATCTGCTTGGTTTGGGCTTCCACGCCTTTGGTTGTCTGTGACTCATCATTCCCAGATTGTGTTGGAAAGAGTTTTCCTGCTCTGTTGTTTGCCACCTAGTTTAAGTTAGTAAAGTGTAAAGTCAGAGTAATCTTTTGGTAATTTGAAACCTGAAGCTTGCATCTATGGACATCCAAGTCCCAGGCAACAACACACAGTGAGTTGCAACGATATGAGGCGATTTATATAAAGTTAGCATAAATCACAATATTAAACTATTCTGTAAAAAGCAGTTTCTTTTGCAATATTCTTTTTCAAATGATGTACGAATTAGTCAGCCTACTCATTATAATAAGTGACAACAGGTGTAATAATGAGCAAGACCCAAATGGTGGATTTCCTTAGTTACAGTTTGTGGTGTCTAGGCCTATGGTTGGGATTCTCCGAATGGGGTCTCAGACCCGTGATCGGCTCTGATGCCAGGACACGTTTCTCCGCGGACCGGAGAATCGGTGCCGGTCGGGGGCCGTTGAAACAGGCCCCGCGGCGAATCACCGCGATCGACCAGCCGAGTTCCGCCGGCGTGGTTCCCGTATGGTTCCAACTGGCAGGAGCTCAGACTCGCGGCTGTGCTGCCTGCCCTGGTTTGGGGGGGGGGGGGGGGGGGGAAGGATCAGACTCTGGGGACGCCTCCATGATGGCCAGGCCCGCGATCGGGGGCTACCGATCGGCGGGCGCGCGCAATTCGGGAGGGCCTATCTTCTTCTGCGCCGGCCCACTGTGTGGCTCCGCCATGTTATATGGGCGCCGGCACAAAAATGGCCAGCGCACGTATGCGCGGACCCACGGCCAGAAGTGCAGGACCCCGTATCAGCAGCAGGAGTTGCGGGGCGCACGCCGGGGCCCTGCTATCCCTCGTGAAATGGGAGAACCATTCTGGACTTTTAAAAAAAAGTCTGGAATGATTTGCGCGGGGACATAGCCCCATTTTCGGAGAATCCCGGCCACAATTTCTGTATTATAGATTGTCCTCATCACAGGGGACGGAAACTATGAAAGATTAATATGACTAATATAAAGTCAACCTGTACTATTTTTGTGTGTCTCTTGGAGGAGATGTTTAATTAGGTCATTCATCAAATTTACAAAGACAAACATTCAACTGTCCATTCCTTCTCTTCAGAACAAAGACACCCTGCTATGATTTTTTTGACTGAAAAAATCTTTGTCAGGACTGGAATGAAATTACATACTTTAGACTACAGTTCAGAATTTATCAATATAAGAGAATTTATACCATGTGTGATTGAGATTGGGCAGCGTATAAAAGCACAGTGTTATAAGTGTATAATTACATTAGTCCTTAGCCCTCTCAATATTTTATGGAGAATATTTTCTTTCTCTTGCTCTGCAAAGAAAAATGTCGAGGACCTTCTTGAGATTTGATCTTGAGCACTGCCATGCATCTTGTGAGTACGGTGCTTTCCTAGAATTTTCAGTCATTCTGTACAATCCTGTCCAATTATGTACATGGCCATAGTCTAATCCAGATTGACTAATATTGCCTTGTGCACCATTTCAGCTATTATGAATGCTATCTTTAGATTTAAGAAGGCATTACACGTTGCACAAAATTTAAACAAAAGACACTAACATTATAGTACAAACGTGATGAAAAATTGCCCTCAAGTATTTTGCACCTGCTTCCCCCTGGTGGCAATACACTGGGGGGGGGGATTTTTACAGCCCTGACCCAAAAAACATATTTGCAGGTGATGTTGGGTGGGGCATGGAAATAGAATGGGTCCACCCGTAATACGGTGGATGTACCAGCCCGTACCAGCCTCCCTGAACAGGCGCTGGAATGTGCCGACTAGGGGCTTTTCACAGTAACTTCATTTGAAGCCTACTTGTGACAATAAGCGATTTTCATTTCATGGGTGTCAGTATGGCACATGGCTGGAGTAATTAAGGTAGAAGTTTTCTTGGTCTCAGAGGTAACCTCTTGAGTTTGAGGTAGCATGTCTGCATAGGTGTCTTCTTGACTTTGCTCCATTTAAATCACTGACAGAAAATTGAGTATTGTCCTTCACTCACATGCATTCCGGCTCACCCTTCTATGCTGACAATTGTTGCCATGATGTGGAGATGCCGGTGTTGGACTGGGGTGGGCACAGAAAGAAGTCTAACAATAGATTTGTTTCAAATCACTAGCTTTCACAGCATAGCTCCATCATCAGGTGAGTCGCTTGTTGCAGCCAGGCATTTCAGTCTACTTGGATCTCGGGCAGCATTTTCCAGTCCCATTCGATGATGGGACCTTCTGGCCCTACCGAAGTCAATCTCTCACAGTGGGTTTCCTGGTGTCAGGACAGGTGAGCCATCAAAAGCACATAGACTTTAGCAGGACCGGAAGACCACGCTGCATCCGTGACAGGGGGCCGGTTAAGAAAATCGGCCATTATGAAATATGTGTTACAAAATTAGCTAACAGCTCCTTCTAGGTGTTCTGCACATGGCAGGAGTAATTAAGGTAGAAGTTTTCTTGGTCTCAGAGGTAACCACTTGAGTTTGAGGTACCATGTCTTTCTTCATGTTGGTTCAGGAGATGGTTAGGAACTTTAGTGTGCAAAGTCCACTGCTGCAGGAGTTGGCTGTTTCTGCCATCTCTTCAGCAAATCGAGTGTCATTGAAATGAGCTGGCTGGAGATGGTAACTGAGTTCTTGCACTGTTGCTGGGCACTTAGCAGCATTTCCAGTGCCTTTTATGAGAGCAACTGCAGGTGCAGTGTAAATCTGCGTGTAATTGAACTTTCAATTTGATCCTCCAGTTTGTTGGAGCTTGAGAAAAGAATTTTGTGGCATTTGAAGTCCTCGGCCTCCATTCAAGCAGGCTGACTGTTCACCATGGATACTCCTGTGAGAAAACGTCCCTCATGGAAGGTTTGATGGTAACTGGTTTAAGAGTTATCTCATATTTTATGATGTATTATAGTTCAATTAAGTTGTCATGCATAAATCACAGAATGGTTACAGCTGAGAAGGCGGCAGTTTGGCTTGTTTGTCTTTGAGGATCCCTGCAAGACCAACTCATCTTGTCACATACTCTTTTCCTCCATAGCCCTGGAAACATTTTCTCTTCAGGTAATGACTCAATTGTCTTTTGGAAGCTATGAACGAACCTGCTTCTAATACTCTCAGGCAACTGCAAACATAACTTCTCACTGCATAAACAAAATTCCTCCATGTTATCACTGCTTCTCTTGCAAATCACATTAAATTGGTGTCCTTTGTTTCTCGATCCTTCTGGCAATTACAACAGTTTTATCCTACATACTCTGCCTGGCGCCCTCATGATTTTGAACACCTCTATCAAATCTGCTCTCAGCTTTCTGGTCTCCAAGGAGAACAGCTCCAGTTTCTCCGATGTCGCCAAAGTTCCTCTTCGGGTTCCCTGGAATCATTCTTGTGAGTCTTTCCTGCACTTCCTATTATGCCTGCACATCCTTCCTAAAGTGTGACACTACAATTGAGGATGAACCATTGTTATATGGAAGTTTATCAAAACTTCCTTGCTTTTGTATTATCTTTCCCTCTTTATAAAGTCCAGCATTCCTTATGATTTATCAACCACTCTCCCAAACTGCCCAGCCACCTTCAATGATTCGTGTACATATAGTCCCGGGTTCCTCTGCTCCTGAACCCCATTCAGAATTGTATTCTTCATGTTGTATTGTCTCTCCTTATACTTCCAACCAAATGAATCACTTCACGTCTCTCTGCATTAAATTTCACCTACCACTTGTCTGCCCATTCCACCAGCACAGATGTCGGCAGTAGTCTCTTCCAGATTCACAACCAAACTTTGCAGTATTATTCTTTAACACTTATTCAAATATCGTTGATAGGAGCCTTCTATAGAATACAGGTTTGTGAGGATCTAATAGCTGCACAGCATAGGAATGCAAGGAGCTGATTTGCTAAGCATCAGATTCCAACCCCTTCACTGCTACCACGTGTTTCTGTTCACACATGGTCTATGATTTGTCCAAATTCCCCAGTCCTACTGCTGCTGTGTTCTTATTTAAGGCCTATAAGCAATAACGTTTTCTACTTCCTGTATTCTAATAGGCTCCATATTGCATGCCTATTCCAGTTTGCTATGAATAAATATTGAGGGTGATTCCAGAAAATACAGCAGAATGGGCCATTCATGGGGGCACTGGTCTTCCTGCTTCAGTCCTTGAAATGATACAACTACATTATGTAACACTTCAGGGAAACATCACAGTGAATAACGATTGATTTTATTGGGACCAACCCAATGAAAATCGACTCACTGAAGTTGCTGACATATATAAATAATAAACAAGCATTTAAAGAACAGATTAATGAGCGAGTTTCATACCTGTAAGACTTCAAAAATTGCTTTCCTATACATAGGTTGTTTGCTATAGGTTGGCTGGTGAAAGGCAGTGGAAAAAGAACTCAAAGGCATCAGCTTTTCTACACAGACCTGTCAAACCAGAGAAGATCAAACTCAGTGGCAATCACAATCATTGAGAGAAGTACCTATGGCCTTTCATTCACATACCTGAAGACCAACGTTTCTGAGACAAAGAGGGAAAGTAGAAAGGAATGAAAGAAAGAAATAGGATAAACTTATCCAGGACTCTTATCATGTCTGGGAAACACCTCAAATACTTTGCATACACTGAATTGTACAATGAATGGGCAGCACGATGGCAGAGTGGTTAGCACTGCTGCCTCACAGCGGCAGGGACCCGGGTTCAATTCAGGCCTCAGGTGACTGTCTGTGTGGACTCTGCACATTATCCCAGTGTCTGCATGGGTTTCCTTTGGGTGCTCCGGTTTCCTCTCACAGTCCAAAGATGTGCTGGTTAGGTGGATTGGCCGTGTTAAATTTCCCCTTAGTGCAGGTTAGGTTATGGAGTTATGGGGATAGGGCGGGGTGGACGGGGGAGTGGACATGGGTAGCATGCTCATTCGAAGGGTTTGTGCAGCCCTCGAAGGATGGAATGGCCTTTTTCTGCACTGTAGGAATTCTATGAATTTTTCCCAAATGCACAGATTGTTGATCTGTATGCAAATGCATCAGCTAATTAAAATCCTGCACAGAGCAACGAGACGATTGGCTAATTATTCTGCCTTAAGTTTTGTTGGAGAAATGTTATCGAGAAGCTCTGGAGAAATCATTCACACACCTCAACAAAGGAATTAAAACGGAGGCATGGTGGCATAGCGGTTTGCACTGCTGCCTCACAGCGCCAGGGAACCGAGTTTCATTCCGGCCTTGGGTCACTGTGTAAAGTTTGCACGTTCTCCCCGTGTATCCATGGGTTTCCTCCAGGTGCTTGGGTTCCTCCCACAGTCCAAAAATGTGCAGGTTAGGTGGTTTGGCTATGCTAAATTTCCCCTTAGTGTCCACAGATGTGCAGGTTAGGTGGATTGGCTATGGCCAATGTACACGGTTATGGGGATAGGGTGGCGGAGTGGGCCTAGATAGAGTTCTCTTGCAGGGGGTCGGTGCAGACTTGATGGGGTTAATGGCCTCTTTCTATTCTATTCTAAAACAGCTTATTCCCACACCTCGGGAACAGGAAGTCCTGTGGTGTTTCATTTGCATACTTTGAGAAGAGGAGCACCTGAATTATTTTGTTGAAAAATATTGAGATCAAGAAAACTTAAAAGCAGTGTTCCCATATCATGCTCACATTTTTCTTCTGTTTGTCATGTTATGTACTCTGGGATAACACAGGCTGCAACTGGATGCAGCTTTAACCAAAAGATACTCCAGACCTTGAAGTTAGTTCAATCTGATTTATTGAACCAGTAGCACAGTTAGCACAGTTCTCTATGAGTTCGACTCTCTGCTAACCTAAGTGTGGTTACTCTGTCTGACTGAACCAGACTAGCTCTTAGCCATGTGCTGGAGGTGTGATACTGTACATACACCCTGACTCACCCTGTAGATGTTCATCAGTGGAAAGAGGCGGAATGTGAGTGCCTCGTGCCTTTTATAGTAAGATACCAACCCTGAGTGGCCTGCCTGCTCATTGGTCATGTCCAGTTCTCTGTGTTCATTAGCTGCCTGTCTGTGCCTGTCTGTATATCATTATCTGCATGTCTGCATATCATGACACTGTTTGCTTTCCTTTATGAACCCATATATATTGGGTAGCCTGAATATTTTTGTATATGTATGTTGGAGCTCAACTAGAGAAGTACGAATACAGAATAACAAGTCTCAGATTCTCCAGAAGCTAGAAGTACTCACAACTCTGCGTGTTCTCTTATGGGCTTGCAGCAGCATAAATGGATGAATTCACAAAGTTACATGTGCAGCTTCTCTTAATATTTTGTTTCTTTTCTTTAGTTTTATTACTCTTTTTCCCATCTGCTTTGATCCTTACTCTATTCCCTTGCCCTAAATGTTGAATTCCCTTTATCCACTGTTTCTCCCACCCTCCAGCCTTTACCCCTTCAATTACCCTCATATATCCCTTGGCAGTGGTTTTCCTATTTCTCTTGTTTCTATTTCATCTTCTGTTGTCCAGCTCTGCCTTCAGTTTCTTGAAATCATACTGCAGTTAACCACCATATTGCATTTGTACCATGTCTTCCTGCAACTAACCAAGAGCTAGTTCGTGCGGATATTAAGATTTTAGAATCGTGACCATGTTCCATCAGATTTTTCTTACAGAAGAGAGAAATCCCATGGTTTTCTTTGGTCTTCTTGCACCATGTATATTCTGCGGCAAAACAGACAAGTGTGTAATTGGCTGCTATTTCACCGGCGGTTCTGCTTTGAGCTGATTTTCAAAAGGCTCATGTGAAGTGACAACTATCTCAATGAGCTTTCCTCGCTCAGGATCAGTCTCAGCCCAGTTTCCCCACACTGACATCTCTGAGATTGTGAACTATGTAGAGTTTCTGGTTTGGGCTTATATTTTGCAGCACGGCATGCTGATACCTCAATGTGGTTTGCTACAATGCTGCTTTGCTCCATGAGGCACTTGCTGCTCAGTAATACAATGTACCCTTGGACTTTCTTTTATCTTCGGAAAGCCACCCCATTTTGAGAACCGTAATGTTGGGCTTCCTACAAAGCATTATCAGATGAACAGAAGAAAAACAATAATATGTAATGATTTTTGAATCATTGTATTTGAAAGTAAGCAGACATGGAAGGGATAAAAGAGGATTTTATGTAAAGAGCCTAGATTACAAGGTATCTTCATGAGATCAACTATTTCTATTCTCTCTGGCACAGAAAAATAGTATCTGCAAGTGCTTTTTTGAAAACCAAGATATTAGACTTACAACAGAAAATTTTCCATCTCCAAACCACATCACCCATCGTGTCCCTTCAGCTGCCCGACTTCGGCCAGTCATCCACCAGGAGACAATACGACCGGGCCACCAGGAGAATCCCCTTAATTTTCCCCAGACCAGCTCACCGATGCCAAATCCACGCCCATCCTGGAAATTCAAATAGCAAATGTTAATGAAGGACTTTGATATTTCATTGCAAAAATATGAGAGATCCAAGGTTTGAGTACTGGCATCAAACAACCTTATTGATCATTACATCACTGTGAAAGAATATCACAACAGTTCAACATTTTGGAAGTTCTTGTCCTCGTTCATTAGTTTTAATAAACAGAAAACTACAAGGCTGACTGCCTGGCAAATGAAAAGATTCGGTCCTACATACACAAAATTGTACTCCTTATGCCCTAATCTCCATAATCTGGTTTGGTATCAATGCAAACCTTTTCTGCAGTATTTGTTTATAAATACTACAGAATCTTAGAAATGACAGTACTGACAAAGAGGCAATTTGTTCATCATATCTGAAGTGATAGCTTTTCAAATGCTGTCATCTATTTTAATCCCAATTCCCTGCCATTTAGTCAAAAGAGGTAAGATTTGGGCACTTTAACAGAGGTAGCTGACTGAATTTCCTCTTTTGTTTTGAGGTGCTGGGCCACGGCAGTGATGTACCTGCCCTGAGGAAACATCTGCCCCATTGAAAAGACCTGAACCCACAACAACAACAACAACTTGTGCTTCTGCAGCACCTGTAGCATAAGGTGGTCGACAAGAGTATTTTCAAACATAATTGGACAGAGAGCCATATCAGCAGATATTGGGGTAGATGATCAAACGTTTTGTCAAACAAGCAGATTTTAAGGAGTATCGTGAAGAAGAGGTAATGAGATAGAAATGTATAGGGAGGGAATTCCAGAACTTAGGAGAATCACCACCAATTGTGCAGCAATCAAAATTGGGGATGCTCAATTGGAAGAAAGCAAATATCTTGGAGGGTGTAGAACTGCCAGGGGCCGGCTTGAATACCGCCTCTGCCGGCTGCCGAATTCTCCGGCACCGGGGATTTGGCGGGGGTGGGAATTGCACCATGCTGGTCAGCGGCCGCTGGCAGCGCGCCACCCCCCCACCCCCCCCCCCCCCCCCCCGACAATTCTCCGGCCCGGATGGGCCAAAGTCCCGCCCATTCTATGCCAGTCCCGCCGGCGTAAATTGGAGTTGGACCCTGACCGGCGGGACCTGGCGGCGCGGGCGGGCTCTGGGGTTCTTGGGGGGGTCGCAGGCGGATCTGGTCCCGGGCGGTGCCCCCATGGTGGCCTGGCCTGTGGTCGGGGCCCACTGATCCGCAGGTGGACCTGTGCTGTGGGGGCACTGTATTCCTACGCACCGGCCGTGTAAGCATCCGCAATGGCCGGCGCCAAGGTGAACCCCCCCTACGCATGCGCAGGGATGATGTCAGCAGATGCTGACACTCCCGCGCATGCGCGGACCCACGCCAGCCGGCGCAGTTCTTTCGGCACCGGCTGGCGCGGCGCTAAAGGCCTTCCACGCCAGCAAACCATTCCGGTGACGTCCTAGCCCCTGAAGGTGCAGAGGATTCCGCACCTTTGGGGCGGCCCGACGCCAGAGCGGTTCCCGCCACTCCACTGCGCCGTTTCTGCCCGCCCCACCAATTCCCGGAGAATCCCGCCCAAGGTGTTTGACAGAGCTAGGGAGAAGCAAATCCATGTTGTGTATGTGTGTGTGTGTGTGTGTGTGTGTGTGTGTGGGGGGGGGGGGGGGGGGATTTTAAAGTAGAGCTATTGCATGACCAGCTGCTCATGTAGGTAAATGGGCACAGGGGCTGCACAAGACTTGGTGTAAATTAGGACACGATAAGGTAGAACATAGGAGGAGTGTGCTGGAAGAAACAAACCTCGAGATAAAAACAGAAATGATGAGGGTTTCAGTAGCAGAAGAGTTGAGACAGGAGCTGGGCAATGTTATGGAAATAGACGGTTTTAATGTTGGCATTCGCCAGGAAGACTGCCGAATATAGAGAGTTCAGGTTGTGTTAAGTGGAACATAGTCATGCCAAAGCCCAGGCAGAGGGAGGTGTGTGAGGGGGATGAAAATTATCCGACTGACACTGCTCTATAAAACTTTGAAATATTTGCCAGGATTTGTTAAAACTGAAGTGCATGTGCAGCAAATGAAAAGGAGGGATAGAGGGCGGGATTCTCTCAGCCGGGGCCAGGCCGGAGAATCCTCGCGACCAGCGCGAATCACGCCACGCCGCCCTGATGCCGGGATGCGATTCTCTGCAGAGTGGGGTCCGGGAGCGGTCTGTGGGAGGGAGAGAGAGAGAGAGAGAGAGAGGAGCGGTGCTCCCTTCCCAATCGGGCCCCTGGATGCCCCAAACGGACATCCGGCGCCCGTTTCACGAATGCAGCGACCAGGTGTGGTTGCTGCCGTGGTGAAACGGGTGTGAAGGGCCGGCCCATCGGGCTCGGAGAATCGCCGTTCGCCGTGAAAAACGGCGAGTGGCGATTTTTCCGAGAGGGGGGAGAATCGCGGGGGCGCCAGGGGGGCGTAAAAAATGTCGGGAGGCCCTCCCACGATTCTCCCAGGCCACGTGGGGAGCGAAGAATTCCACCCAAGAAGTTTGAATCAAAACAAATTTATTTTACACTACTAAACTTGATTAGGTTCACACACTTTACTGATTAACAGATACTAAATTAATAATACTGAACCATTATTCTTTCTATTAAACTACACTATAACTTGACCTCATGCTATATCTCGACAATGAATTCTCACTCTGCTCTCATCAGCTTATCACCATGTTCTCGCAGAATTCCTAGAGATGCTGCCTTATGTACAATAACTTCTCAGTAACGCCATCTAGTGTTTGATTTACACATAGTGTCTGATGTTAACCCTTTACTACACTTGTACTATATATATTACATCCTCCCCACACACACAAGTAAACCTTCTCACCCATGTACACGATAAAACCCCCTCCCCCCACACACACAATCAACCCCTCCCAACAAACACACACACAAACAAACTCTCTCCTCCACACACTCAATCAACCCCTCCCCCATACACAAAATCAACCCCTCTCCCCCACACACAATAAAGCCCTCTCGCCCCCCCCCACCATGCACACACAATCAACCACATTCCCTCCCCACTCACAAGCAAGCCCTGTCCCCCACACACAATCAATCAACCCCCCCCCCTCCCCCACACACACAATCAACCCCCCTCCCCACACACAATCAACCACCCTCCCCTCCACACACACAAAAAAATCAACCGGTCTGCACACTGCTGGGAAGCTTCTGTTAGAAAGGAATCAGCATTGTATAATGATCTATTAATCAATTAGCACAGGCATCTCACCATGATGCCATTTCTGCATATTTTTCTGAGTATTAAACTAATAAGCATGGTACCTTTCATAGAACTGCCAAACTACCAGGCCAATGTATATCAGAGGATAAAACAGTGAACTTACTTCATATTCTGCTTCCTCGTCTATCACTTTGGAAGTGGTCTTCTCAGCTGTCTGAGTTGAAATGGCTGTAGGTTCTGTAGTTGTTGCAATGCTGGGAGGTGTTGGATCAGTGGATTGCTGGGAAATGATTGTGCTTGTTTCTTTCTCTTTCTGAGCAGGGGTACCTTCCTGTGTATTCATCACAGCTACAAGTTGTGCCCTCTTCTCAGCCTGTGGATAGGAAAGGGAGAGTTTGGGGAAGGAAGGGCACAAGTTAGAATGGGTTTAAATAAGTGAGGGTTTTAACGAATATCTGGAGTATTGAAGAAATATACTCTATGGGGGCGATCTAATTGGCACTTTGTGCTAGACACAGTGATGGACAAGGCCGCTAAACTTGTGAGAGGCAACGTTCAGAACACCCCGTGAGATCTAATGATATCGTGTGAGAGGTCGTGATCTGGATCTCACCCTTGCCAAGACAGATCTAGATTAACATATTTAAATGAGTCCATTAGGCTCATTTAAATAGATCTACGCTAGGTTCTCCAGAGGCCTGGAAACTAATGGCCTTGCCTGGGAGACCTCACCATGGCACCTTTAAGCACTGGTCCACATTGCATAACCTCACCTGAAGGTCATTGGAGTGGTCAGGGCAGGGCAGATCCAATGGCTGAATGGCCTACTTCTGCTCCTCTGTCTTATGGTCCATTATAATAGGGCTGAGCTTGCCAGTACCTTGGCACTCCTTCGGGCACCCAGGCTCCTTGGTAATGCCAGCCTGGCACTGCCCAGGTGGCAATGCCACACTGCAGGGGCACTGTCAGGGTACCAGGCTGACAGTGCCACGATGCCTGGGTGCTAGGTTGCATGTGCCAGGGATACCCTGCCCTTAAGAAGTGGGCCTTGATGACGGAAGATCGGGATGGCATTTAAAAAATGGCGACTGATCTCTTCCTGCAGTGAAATGAGGAAATGGACTAAGTGTGGCCTCGGAGGGATGTTCCTCGCCAAGGCCAAAAAAAATGGCAATGTCCCATTAGATAGTGGGGTTGTTGAAACACCTATACATGCCCAAAATGGGACTCTGCGTTTTGCACATTAAATCACGCCCTATATGAGGTTCCTTTATAATGCACAACTATTAGCTAAGCCTTTTTAACAATAGTGCATTAGTTGGATAAGAATTTAACACTATTGATATGAGTCTTTGCCTTAGAGGCATGAGTGACTGCTTCCCCATCTGGTCTGGTTTGTCCCTTAGAAATGCACCCGAACTTTGTTTCCCACCCTGGAGGGAAAGCTTGGCCCTATTATAATGGACCATAAGACAGAGGAGCAGAAGTAGGCCCTTCAGCCATTGGGTCTGCTCTGTCAAATGATGGATATTCAACTCTGGAGCTGTGTTGCAATTCAGCCCGCCCAATCACATTCAATAAACTAAGTCTGGGCAATCTTGGTTCCTTTCCTGGAAGGAAGCTAATCTTAATTTAGCACTAACTGGTACCCAAATTGCCAGCTTTAGCTTAGTTGGTGGTGTCATGGTGACTTGTTTGGAAAATGTAAATGCCACAATGATAAAGGATGCTCTTTGGAGTTTGGGGCTGATGTGATTCTTGGTACAGTGTAGCGGGATACCAGGGATCAAACCTGAGACTTTCTGAGTCTGTGTGACTCAGGTAAAGTTATTGATGATTTGTGATGGATGTTCACCCAGGGTTCCCATCTATTCCCAGCACGAACACCCATTGCCACAGTTACCAAAAAAAAAAATCATTTTGGGAGAGAATCTGAAAGCTGAAGTGGAGAAGAACAAATAATTTTAAGGCAGATGAAAAACGGCAGAGATATCCATAAAATATTTTTTAATTTTGCTGTGTTAAAATGGCTGCTGCACAAGATACTCAATAAATCTGAAAATGAATATAAAGCAGAAATGGAACCTTATTGAATTTTAAAAAAATGAAATGAAGTAGTGCACTACACAATGGACTATAAAAATGTAACACACACAAACAATCCATACAACATACAAGGTTACATGATTTGGAAAACAAAGCACTTCGAAGGACTATTCATTTAAAGGTAATATCGAAATACCCACCTGCCATACCTACCCTTTAAATGAAATAAAATTTAAATAAGAACACATTATCCCACCAATAACTCTGGTTGATCCCCGAGAAACATATAGTAAATACAGGAGTGACCTGTGAGACTGTTGGACTTTATTGTGTATTTTCAGGGGCATTTCACTGCTCTGATTTTACATAATAATTGGATATCTTTGATTATTTCTTGATGTTTCATAAGACCCAAATTTTAGAAATACCAATACTTCTCTTTATTTGAAACCTGTTTTCATGTACCCGCCAACTGGTGAGTAGATAGAATACAGAACAACAGCCTTATTTTCCTGGCCTCACGCACTCACAAGAACATTTTGTACTCTTCATTTTTTTCCCATCCTTTCCTGGAGGCACCAATTCATACTAGGTTAAGGTTTATTGAATACTGTCACACTTTGGTATCTTATCAAAGTGGCTACGTTTCATCCATGAGCTTAGACAGTAAGAGTTGACAAGTTGTTTCACTATGAAGGATGTCCTGGCTGAGCGAGATCCTAACATTCACACATCCACACTTTCCAATGTGAGGCACTGGACAGAAAGTCTGGATGAACATTTTTCTGCTCCGCAGAAAAAGATGCACCAGTTTAGATCAGCAAGGTTAGCTTATAAGCAAGAATGAAATCTGAAACTTTCTGTTCAGTATGTCTTTGATTAAATTTACTTAAATCAGTCATGGGCAAAATTAAGTTACAATTTATGATGCAATAGCAGCAGAAGGATTATTCTCTAACTCGGTGCTTGTTATAATTAGCTGCTTATTCACTGAGTAAAGGAGGAATCTGAAGCCAGTCTTTCCTTAACATAGGTTTATTCACATATCCCAGACAAAACAGGCACAGATTTCCTTTTCCTTTACCCCACTCAGGTGGAAAGCAGGTTTTCCATATTCTTAAGATTAACGCCCTAAACTTTCAACAATTAGTAACAGCTGCTTTCATTTTACAGCTAGAGCATATAACTCATTGTGGCAGGATTGCAATATTAACATGCTAACCCCTCTATGAGATCATACTAGCTATCATTACTGGGCACGAAATGTAATTCAATTAGGCCAAAGAGATAGGGTGCGAACTTCCGGCCTCGTTATACTATCGCTCAAGCGAAACTAGGCCAAATAGTTTGCGACGCAACCAGCCTGCTCCCGTAGGCAAAATCAGGATCTCGCATGACGAGAAACCAATTATCACCACTTAAGCCCCATTTCCATCCAATTAACAAGAGCCACCCTTTACCCAATGACCTCAGCGGCCTCGATTAGCTGGTACCGATTAGTACTCCTTTTTAAAAACGCAAACCTGGTGGAAGGGCTTCTGTGGGGAGATGAGGTGAGTAGCCATCTTTGCTCACAGGCAAAGAGCCTGGGGGCATTGGGCTTTCTGCCCCTGTGCTTGACGGGAGGTGGAGGACCCTCGGCTGAGGGACCCTCAGCAGAGGTGGACCACCATGGGAGAGTGGGGGGGGGAGGAGTTGGAGGGTCGACCGCTCGCGACATCACCACTGGATCCTGTGTACCCATTCCGGGGGCAATCCTTGTCCCTGCCTGTCTGCCCCACCAACCACCCATAGCCCTCACCGACTGCCGAGGCATCTGGCCGTGCGGCTAATAGAGACTTGGCAATTGTGATTAAGTGAGCACTCCACACAACCCAAGTGGGTTCCCGTAGATGGGCGGACCATATAGCATGTGGGAGTCATTGTGTAGCATCCCAAACAAACAGTGATGCCTGGACAATGTACCTGAACACTGCGGGAGGCAACACTAAACATGCAGCAGCAAACATCCAAACACCCAGGGGTGGGATACATCTCCGGGGACATGTCCATGGCCAGAGGATGGGTGAGTGCCAGGAGGAGGGGGCCAGCACCCGGTCCATGTGAGTGTCTATCCGGGGTGCCATTGAGTGGTGCATCGGACTCCTCAAGATGCGGTTACGATGCCTCAACTGCTCCAGAGGTGGTCTCCAGTACACCACCTGGAGGGTCGCCCGCTTTGTTGTGGTCTGCTGTGTCCTCCACAACCTGGCACAGCAGTGGGACGACGAGCTAGAGGTTGGTAATGAGGAACATGTGGCCATCTCCGAGGAGGAGGAAGATGAGGAGGCGCCGGACCAACAGGGGTTGGAGGACGAGGCTGGGGAGGAAACTGAGGCCCAGCCAGAGGCTACAGAACAGGCGGCGGCGGAGAGGAACCACCGGGCTCCACCCGGAGGACCTGTCAAACGTGAGCCAGGGAGGCCCTCATACCCATCCATTACACCTAGGATGTGGCTTGGTCCGTCATCGCAACCTTAATGTGATCCTCAATGTGCTTTGCCCTCTTAGCTCTACCACTATGTCTAGGTGTGTCCCCAGGATGAACATCTAAGATGGAGGCAGCCAGCTGCTTACCTTGTTCCGAGACCTTCAATGTCCCTGATGGGCGTCCTCTGGGGGCTCTGTGGATGGAGAGCCCCGCTCACCTTCCATCGGCACATGCACAGCCGTGTTGGGCTGTCCCGTGTGCTGACACCGAGACGTGGTCCCATCAAAGGGGTGGAACTGTGGGGAGCTCGTGGCCACCGTCGCCGCCCCATGGGATGGGTTTGGATTGGACTGACTACCCCCTTCTCCTGGTCGGTTGACATAAGGCCCCGGGGTTCACCATGAGACAGAGGGGCAGCTGGTTCGAGCCCCGGCTGCCGCTGCATCATCTGGCTTTGCCAGTCCTGGCAATTCCCCATAGTCCGCACCACCATGTCGACGCCCTCGGCGATGCTCCTCGGTGACTTGGACATGCTTTACACCGCCTCAGCAATGCCCACTTGCGACTGGAACAATCTCTGCTGCGATTTACCATTCCCATCTGAGAGTAGGACATGTTCTGCAGAATCGCATCAAGGTCAGTCTGGTACTGGGTGCCTTCACCCAGTGTGGCAGATATTCTGTCGAGATCCTCAGCCATGTCCATCACCGACTGTGTGACGCCTTGGACACCTTGACTAATGGTGCTGATGTTGTGCACCAGGCTCTCTACTGCGGTCGCCACCCTAGCAGTGTTGGTCTCAGTATCACTCATTGCCGGCAACATCTCCTGTTCCCGTAGCCTCTGGCACTCCTCCAATCGGCTATGGATCTGCTGGAGTGACACTGACATCTCCCTCTGAATGTCCCGGCCGCTCCCTAACGTCTCCATCAGCTCCAGGAAACTCTGTGCCAGGGCACAGCATCAAGCTGGGACCCAGCTGTGTCCAGGGATCCAGCAGCCCTCCGACTGCTGTCTCGCCTGGGGGTTCCTGCCTTCACCAGAGATGCATCATCAACAGTGTGGTGCTCACCAGATTGTGCACCAGAAGCCTATCCACTAACATTTCCCAATGAGGTGTATGTATCTGCAGGGTGGGGATGACAGCTGTGACGCAACTATAACAGTTGTATCCTCGGAGCTCTCCTCCGAGGTAGTCAGGAGAGGGGGCCGCTCGGGATGGGCCGGTGATGTTGGCTGGAGGACCTGCGGGAGAATGGACATGTGGTCAGTGGGAGGGATGGATTAATCAGTAAGGCAATCACTACTCATATTTGACAGGTCCTCCGGGCGTAGCCTGGTGGTTCCTCACCTCTGCGGTGTCCGCCAGCCTCCACGTTGGTGACCGCCCTATCCTTGGCTACACCAGTCACCTCCTGGGCCCGCTCCTCGAAGGAGTTGAGAATTCTCAAGTCTGGCACCTTACCACCAGTCTGGGCCCTCTCCTGCTGATTAGGGGAGTGCTTTTCCTGAGGAGACACAGAGAGGGCATCGTTAGCTACACGTGTGCATGGTTCAGAGTGCTGGGGGGGGGGGGGTGGGTTGGAGCTGGGTTGGGCTTGAGGATTGAAGGGGTGGGTAGAGGGAGGGTTGAACAGGGAGGGGGGTGGAGGGAAGGTTGGGGGTCACTTCGGATGGGGGTGGTTCAGGGGATGGATGTTCCCTTGCGGGGGGGGGGGGGCGGGCTTTGGTGTTTACTCACTCGTGCTGCCCAGTGTTGGTCGTTGCCCTTCTTCCTGCACCGGAGGCCAGTTCTCTGGTCACACTCTCCCGAGCTGACAGCTTGTCCCACTGGCTGCCATGTAGCTTACCCTCCGGGATCCTCGGAAGAACAGGACATCCCTCCTTGTCTCCACTGCATCCAGGAGCCTCCTCAGGTCAGCATCCCCGAATTTTGGGGCCGGTCCTCTTGGCGCCATTGTTGCGAGCTTGCAGGGGTTGGCTGAGCAAGTGCAGCTTAAGTGCTGCTCGACCTTGTAAGCGGGGGGCTGACGAGCACGTTCCGGGTGAATCAGCTGGTGAGGCATCATTTGGGATGAGCAGTCCAAGAGGTCTCGTTAAGTGGACCAATTAACATTGAATAGCATTGCCTGCCTCGCTGGGCCAAGCGTCGGGAATCACGCGGCAATTCCCGCTCGCTACCATGCTTAGAAATTTTTCCGGAGAATCGTGCGCCCACTGCAAAACAGATATTTATGTCCACAAAAAACATTCATCCGAATCAGGGCACGACCCGCGGGTGGGAGCCGGTAGGGTCACGGAGCCGGCACGGGCGCTCCCGATTGCGCAAATCTGCGCGCAACAGCCGCTGCGGCTGTGAATAGCGCCAGCTGCAAGCGGCCTTCAAAATGGCCGCGAACATGTGAAAAAAATGCGGCCACACTGCGCATGCATGCCAGATCACCGGCGCGCATGCGCAGTGCGGCCGCTTTTTAAAAAAATGGTCGCAGCTTTTTGTTTTACAAGTTCAGGGGCATTTATTCATTTATTTTATTCATTAAATTCTTTTTTCCATTTATTTTATTCGTTGTATTTTTATACAATGGGGGGGGGGGGGCATATTTGATAAAATTTTACCGGAAAAAAATGCAGAAATTTAATTTTGACAGATGGAGACTCCACTCTTTGCGACACTGGAAGACTTCACCTTCATCCAACAGGTTCCATTGGAGGAGCGTGTACGAGGGCCAGAGGGACCCAAAACCATTTCCTCCATTTTTGTCAGCAAACAAATGGTGGGTTGCGCAGGTCGGCTGGCGCGGACTGTGAAGGTCGGACGGTTGGTAAAAATGGGTCCCCGGAAAAAAAGTTTGAAGAACACTGATCTAAATAATAGTAAGAGGTAGTTGTGGATTTGGCTTCAGACTTCTGGGGCTGGATTCTCTGCTCCCCGATGCAAGGCAGCATAATTATACTCTAATAGTTGAATTCCTTAACAATAAAACTAATATCCAAACCTTGGATGAAGAATACCCTTTAATTGTGTGTAATACTGTATTTTGCACTTAAATTTCATTCAGTTGTGGGACCAGCCCCATTATTAGTTTCTTCAATCCACTGGGGCGTTCGGTGATGGGACGGGGATCTGTTTTGCCGCCAAAATCAGGAGCAGCGCTGGTTTTTGAATTCTCTGCTCCCTGAGGAGTAAGCCACGCCGCAGGCCATTGCCTGAGGCCTGCCTTGCGATGCTCCATTGCCGACCGGCCGAATTCCTGAGGGCGTGGGTTACGTGTGCTCACACCGTCCGGACCACCGTTTTCAAGCCGGCGTGAGGACTTAGTCTCCAAAACGGAGAATCCAGCCCCTGTTTTGTTCCTTGCTGGAGAAGTCAGTGACCAATTGTCAATACTAAAAAATGCCACATGGAACAAAATAAGATGGAATAGTCATTTGTAAAGTTTGGGAATAAAAGGAGCTGTTTGAGAAAGATGTTTATGCCTTTAGCCACAGACTGCAAAGTCACTACGATAGGAAACTACAATGATAATGAGGCGCGATTTGGCTATGATGGATTTGGAAACGTTCCTTAAAAGGCTGATGGTGGACAGGCAATGTCAAACAGTCAAAGGGCGCATAGGTTAACTGCAACAATTGTTTATTCCAGTCGGGCGCAAAAGTGAAACGAGAAAGATGGCTAAACCATGGCTTACAAGGGAAATTCAGAAGTCTTCCGGTGGCGGCATTTAGTCGCACATGAGGAGGCTTCTGCCTGAGAACTTTTATTTAAACCCTTTTCACCTGATTTTTGGAGGAGATTTGGGCTGGAATTTAGTTAGATCGATGGGTTAAGACTCCCACGACAAAGGGATGCCCAATAAATACAAAACTGGGCAGCAGAACAATAAAGAGATGCAGTCAAAACTGGAAGCCTCGAGAGCGCTGTCTGTGAGAAAAATGGCGGAGGCTCCTGCAGCATCGGTGGCCACTCCACTAGCTGCTGACAGGCATCCCAGCAGTGGAACTTTAGAAACATACGGCAGGAGGTCTCTGAGGATCATGGAAGAATGATTGAGGGGCGAGGTCCTCGAATGGAGCAGCCTTGGCAAAAGTGGATGAAGTGGCATAGGTGCCGGGCACAACGCTAAAGGAGATGGAGGTGGCTCTTTCAAGGCAAAGTGATCAGATTACCTCTCTGGAAGTGGAGATGGTGTGTATGGCAGGTGATAACAAGGCCTTGGTCGACGATTTGGAAAATTGCTCTTTAACACAGAATGTGAGGGTGGTTGGGCTGCTCTGAATGTCTTGGAGGGTCCGCGTCCATCAAAGTTTATGTCGCAGTTGTTTTGGAAGATGGTGGGTGGGGAAATGGTTTTCATAATAGCCACAGAAACCAAGGGGAAAGAGTGCTAATGGCAGTCCCCAGAGAGAACAAAAGGTGCGAGAGGTCAAACAGCAGAGAAACTAACATCAGAGGCTAAACTGTGACAGATGGAGATGTGAGGGGAGGGGAAGGGAGAAGCAAAGGGGGGAAGGGGTAGGGAAAGGTGGATACGATTGGGGGGGGTTAAATATATATTAAGAAAGACAAGAAAGAAAGAAATGGTAAGAGACAGTTGAAATGAAATGGGATGAAAACAAATGGGTCGAGGTGGGGCTGATCATCTGAAGTTGTTGAATTCGATGTTCAGGCCGGAAGGCTGTATCGTGCCTAACCGGAAGATGAGATGTTGTTCCTACAGTTTGTGTTGAGCTTCACTGGAACATTGCAGCAGACCAAGAACAGACATGTGGCCATGGGAGCAGGGTCTTTTGTTAAAATGGCAAGCAATGGAAGGTCTGGGTCCTGATCGCGCACAGACCAAAGATGCGCAGCAAAGCAATCACCCAGTCTGCGTTTGGTCTCTCCGATATGGAGGAGACCACGTTGGGAGCAGCGAATGCAATAGACCAGATTGGAAGAGATGCAGGTGAAGAGGTGCTTAACCTGGAATGAGTGTTTCGGGCCTGGGATGTTAAGCATGGACCTGGGATGTTAATAATGGGATGTTAAGCCGGGTCCTCAGCGCCTTGAGGCAGTAGTACCGACCATTACGCCACCGTGCTGCCTGACCGGAAGGATTCCTCATTGAATTTTACAAGGGATTTGCAGGTCAGCTGGTCCCATTGTTGTTTGAAATGTTTAATAACTCCATGCCTAGGGGGAGGTTACCAGCCACATTGGCGCAGAAGTTGATTTCTTTGATTTTAAAGAAAGGTAAGGATCCGACAGAGTGTGAATTGTATCACCCTAGTTTGTAATTGAATGCAGGTACAAAGTTGTTGGCGAAGGCTTTGGCAACGCGCTTGGAGCCCTGCATCCCAGATGTAATGTCGGAGGAACAGGCTGGGTTTGTTAAGGGCAGGCAGTCGTCGGCCAACATTCGGCTATTGCTTAATGTTATTCTGTCCCCCTCTTCAATGCCTGAAGCAGAGGTCACTAA
Source organism: Scyliorhinus canicula (assembly GCF_902713615.1). Taxonomy (NCBI): domain Eukaryota; kingdom Metazoa; phylum Chordata; class Chondrichthyes; order Carcharhiniformes; family Scyliorhinidae; genus Scyliorhinus; species Scyliorhinus canicula. Next base: position 126,473,464 of record NC_052151.1, on the reverse strand, counting down.
TTCAATGGGTGCTGAAAAGGCGATTGACAGGGTGGAGTGGAGTATCTGTTCGAGATCCTTTGAAGGTTTGGTTTTGGTCCTAAATTTATATCTTGGATCCATCTTTTATACAGAGCCCCACTGAGAGCATTCATGCGAATGCCTTGAGCTCGAAGTATTTCCAGCTAAAGAGAGGTACAAGGCTGGGTTGTCTATTGTCCCTGCTATTATTTGCTTTGGCAATTAAGCCTCTGGCCATAGCATTGAGGTCATCTGCAAGGTGGAGGGGGATGAGGGGGTGAAGAGTATTGGCGTTCTCTGTACGCGGATGATATGTTGGATGTGAGGAGATAATGAAGCTACTTTGGAGTTTTGGCTCCTTTTCGGGATATAAATTGAACCTGGGCAAAAGCAAATGCTTTCTGGTGAGTTCCCCCAGGGTGGGGAGCTGATTTGAGGAGGTTGCATTTTTGCCTGGCCAAGTCCAGGTTCCATTATCTGGGAATCCGGGTAATCCATGATTGGGCATAAACTAAACTAAATTTTGAGAGTCTGGTAAATAGAGTCAAGGTTGCCTTGAGGAAGTGGGATCACCTTCCTCTGACCCTGACGGGCAGGGTACAATTGGTAAAGATGAAAGTTCTCCCAAAGATTCTATTTTTGTTTCAGTGTCTCCAGTTTTCCTTCCCAAATCTTTCTTGGTGAACACAGTAAGAAGTCTTACAACACCAGGTTAAAGTCCAACAGGTTTGTTTCAAACACGAGCTTTCGGAGCACTGCTCCTTCCTCAGGTGAATGAAGAGGTATGTTCCAGAAACATATATATAGATAAATTCAAAGATGCCAGACAATGCTTAGAATGCCAGCATTTGCAGGTAATCAAGTCTTTACAGATCCAGAGATAGGGGTAACCCCAGGTTAAAGAGGTGTGAATTGTCTCAAGCCAGGACAGTTGGTAGGAGTTTGCAAGCCCAGGCCAGATGGTGGGGGGGGGGGTGAATGTAATGCGTCATGAATCCCAGGTCCCGGTTGAAGCCGCACTCATGCGTGCGGAACTTGGCTGTAAGTTTCTGCTCGGCGATTCTGCGTTGTTGTGCATCCTGAAGGCCGCCTTGGAGAGCGCTTACCCGGAGATCAGAGGCTGAATGCCCTTGACTGAAGTGTTCCCCGACTGGAAGGGAACATTCCTGCCTGGTGATTGTCGCGCGATGTCCGTTCATTCGTTGTCGCAGCGCCTGCATGGTCTCGCCAATGCACCACGCTTCGGGACATCCTTTCCTGCAGCGTATGAGGTAGACAACGTTGGCCGAGTCGCACAAGTATGTGCCGCGTACCTGGTGGGTGGTGTTACCACGTGTAATGGTGGTATCCATGTCGATAATCTGGCACGTCTTGCAGAGATTGCCATGGCAGGGTTGTGTGGTGTCACTGTTCGCTGTTCTGAAGGCTGGGTAGTTTGCTGCAAACAATGCTTTGTTTGAGGTTGCGCGGTTGTTTGAAGGCAAGTAGTGGGGGTGTGGGGATGACCTTGGCTCGGTGTTCATCTTCATCGATGATGTGTTGAAGGCTGCGAAGAAGATGTCGTAGTTTCTCCGCTCCAGGAAAATACTGGACGATGAAGGGTACTCTGTTGGTTGTGTCCCATGTTTGTCTTCTGAGGAGGTCGGTGTGGTTTTTTTGCCGTGGCGCATTGGAACTGTCGATCGATGAGTTGAGCACCATATCCCGTTCGTACGAGGGCATCTTTCAGCGTCTGTACATATCTGTTATGCTCCTCATCTGAGCAGATCCTGTGTATCCGGAGGACTTGTCCATAGGGGATGGCTTCTTTAATGTGTTTAGGGTGGAAGCTGGAGAAGTGGAGCATTGTGAGGTTATCCATGGGCTTGCGTTGAGCGAAGTGCTGAGGTGACTGCTTTGTGAAGGTTAACAAAATGATATCTTCTTCTATTTGGGCGGGCAAGATCCCACGGATTCGGAGGGGGTTTTTTTTAGAGTGAAAGGCAATCGTGGGGGTCTAGCGTTGTCCAATCTGCTGTTATATTATTGGGCGGTGAATATTGAGACGGTGCGGGGTGTTTTATGGTCATGGAGTCCATGTGGGGCGAATGGAGACGGGTGCCTGTACAGACACTGGTTTGAGGGTCTTGGTTATGGCTCCTCATCCGTTTGCCCTGCAAAGTGGACTTCAAGTCTGGTGGTTGTGGCTGAGAATGTGGAGACAGTTTAAGTAACATTTCAAGCTGGGTGCTATGCCATTGTTAGCCCTATTCTGTGGAAACAATCCTTTGGTTCCAGGGGCCTTGGACTTGTGATTTTGGGCATGGGGCGAGAGGAAGGGTTGGAGCAGATTGGAACATGTTTATACAAGGGAAGTTCGCTGGTTTTGAGGAGTGGTTGGGCAGGTTCCAGTTCCGAAGAACTAATCTGTTCAGGTATTATCAGGTACGTTTTTGTGTCTGGAGATTCCTTCCTTCTCCTTGGTACACTTGCCCTTGTTGATGGATAGGGTCCTTTTGATGGTTGAGCTGGGGGAAAAGAGAAGATATCAGATATTTATAGTCGGCTGGTGTCAGTGGAGCTAGGTCCATTGGATGTGGTTAAAAGGAAGTGGGAGAGGGAGTTGGGTTAGTTAAGCTTTTGAAGGGGGTTTCTGGAGTGAAGCCCTACAGAGTCAACTCCACCTCCTCATGTGCTAGGCTCAACGTGATTCAGTTCAACGTGGTGCATAGGGCACATCTGATCAGGGCATGGATAAGTGGGTTTTTCTGGAGATAGACAGGATCGAGCATTGTTCATGGGGTCTGGCGAATTTCATGCATATGTTCTGGTCTTGTCCTAAACTTGTGAGTTTTTGGGTCTCCTTCTTCAGCACAATGCCAGGAATTCTTGGGATTGACTTGGAGCCTTGCCCGTCGGTGGCTAGTTCAGGTGTTTCAGGCTCGCCAGTGCTTCAGACGGATGCTCTGGCCTTCGACTCGCTGATAGCCCAAATGCGAGTTCTGCCTGGGTGGAGGACTCCGGTTCTACCCAATGCTTCGTTGTGGTGAAGTGTCTTCATGGAGTTCTTACACTTAGAAAAGGTCAAGTATATCATAAGGGGTTCGAGAAAAGGGTTCTATTTGAGGTGGCAACGTTTATTTCCTATTTCAGGGAGCTGGTCACCATCAGTTGTTGTGGGGGGGTTTTCGGTATTTGTTTTGGGTTTTTGTCTTAGTAGTTTTTCTTTGGGGGAGTGAGGAGGGGTGGTGGTTGAGTCTAGAATTGTAATTGTACTTGTGGAATATGGTTTTTATTGTGTTATACTGAAAAGATTTTCTTAATAAAAATATTTTAAAAAAAGGAAAATTAGAAATAGTATTAGATCCAAGCTTAAAGCATACAAGTTGGCCAAGAAATACAACTGACCTAACATTGGGAGCAGTTTAGAATTTAGCAAAGGAGGACCAAGGGATTGATTAAGAAGGGGAAAATAAAGTAAGCTTTAACATAAAATCTGACTCTAAAAGTTTCTATCGGTACGTGAAGAGAAAACAACTGATGAAGACTGTGTCAGAAGCAGGAGAATTTATAATGGGGAACAAAGAAATGGCTGACCAACTAAACACATACTTCGGTTCTGTTGTCACAAAGGAGGACACAAATAAAGTATCAGAAATGTTGGGGAACATAAGCCGTGATTCTCCACAACCACGATGGGTGGGAGAATAGCGGGAGGTCCGCTCCCGCACCTCCCGCTATTCTCCCACCCCCCCCCCCCCCCCCCAAAATGGCGTGTCCAGTTTTCCAACACGCCGCTTGGAGAAACGTGGGCCGCCATTTTTCACGGCGGCCCACGATTCTCCGACCCGGATGGGCTGAACGGCCTGCCGTTCCCGACCAGGTGTGGTTGCCGCCGTCGTGAACATGGCGCGCCAGGTAAGTGTGGGGCCTAGGGGGGGCGGATCGGGGATCGAGCACCACGACCGTGCTCGGGAGGGGACTGGCCCGCGATCGATGCCCACGGATCGTCGGGCCAGCGTCTCAAGGGGACGCACTCTTTCCCCTCCGCCGCCCCACAAGATCAAGCCGCCACGTCTTGCGGGGTGGCTGAGGGGAAAGACGGCAACCGCGCATGCGCGGGTTTGAGCTGTCCAACCCGCGCATGCGCGGCTGACGTCATTAGGCACCGCCGCGGCGCCATTCTTGACGCGCCGGGCCTTGAAGCCAGGGACAAGGCCCAGTCGCCGAGTTTCCCGGTACGGCCCGCCTATCCCCACCGGGTAGGGGAGAATAGGGGGCCTGGAGAGGCTTCCGACGCCGTCGTGAACCTCTCCAGGTTTCACGACGGCGTAGGGCCTTGCGGAGAATTCCGCCCATAGGGTTTAGTGAGAGGGAGGAACTGAAGGTAATCAATATTTGTAGGGAAATGGTGTTGGGCAATTTGATGAGATTGAAGGACTATAAATCCCCAGGGCCTGATAATCTACATCCCAGAGTACTTAAGGAAGTGGCTCTAGTAATAGTGGACATGTTGGTGGTTATCTTGCCAGATTCTATAGACTCTGGAGCTGGTCGCTGCAGATTGGAGGGTAGCTAATGTAACCCCACTACTTAAAAAGGGAGGTAGAGAGAAAACAGGAAATTCTAGACCAGTAAGCATGACGTTTGTGGTGGGGAAAATTCTAGAATTCATTATCAAAGATTTTATTGCACAGCACTTGGAAAACAGTGGCAGGATCGGACAGTGTCCACCATGGATTTATGAAGGGGAAGTGATGCTCGACAAACTAATGTAATTCTTCAAGGATGTAACAAGCAGAGTTGATGAAGAGGAGTTAGCTGATGTGGTTTATTTGAACTTTTAGAATGCATTCGACAAAGTCCCACATAAGAGATTAGCGAGTAAAATTAAAGCGCATGGATTAGGGTAGTGTACTGAGATGGATAGAAATCTGGTTGACAGGTAGGAAACAAAGAGTAGGAATAAATAGGTATTTTTCCAAATGGCAGGCAGTGACTAGTGGGTACCGCAGGGATCGGTGCTGGAATCTCAGCTATTCACAAAATATATTCATGATTTAGATGAGGGAAATAAATATATCTCTAGATTTGCAGATGACACCAAGTTGGGTAGGAGGATGAGCTGTGAAGAGGGTGCAGAAATCCTTGAGTGTGATTTGGACAAGTTGAGAGAGTGGGAAAATGAAAGATGGTCAATGTAGTAGAATTTGGATAAATATGTTATCCACTTTGGTAACTAAAACAGGAAGGCAGATTATTCTCGGAATGGTTATAGATTGAGAGAGGGAAATGTGCAATGAGACCTGGGTATCCTTGTACACCAGTCGCTAAGATAAGCATGCAGGTGCAGCAGGCGGTGAAAAAGGCAAATGGTATGTGGGGCTTCATAGCGAGATGATTTGCGTCCAGGAGCAGGGATGTCTTGTTGCATTTATACAGAGCCTTGACGAGGCCACACCTGGAATACTGTGTGTAGGTTTGGTCTCCTGAGGAAGGATATTCTAGCTATAGAAGGCGTGCAGAGAATGTTTACCAGATTGATTCCTGGGATGGCTGGACCGATACATGAGGCAAGATTGTATTGCTTCGGATTGTATTCACTGGATTTCAGAAGAAGGAGGGTGGAATCTCACAGAAACCTATAAAATTCTAACAGGACTAGACAGGATAGATGCAATAAGGATGTTCTTGGTGGTGGGGGTGTCCAGAACCAGGGGGATTTCCAGAACCAGGGTCATAGTCTGAGGATACAGGATAGAACATTTAGCTCAAAGATGAGGAGAAATTTATCACCATAAGAGTTCTGAGCCTGTGGAATTCTCTACCACAGAAAGCAGCTGAGGCCAAAATACTGCATATTTTCAAGAAGCAGTTAGCTGTCACATGTGGGGCGAAGGTAGGATCAGGCTTTCGAGATAATGAATGGCGGAGCAGTCTCAAATAGCCAAATGGCCTCCTCCTACCCCTATTTTCTATACTTCTATTACTGCCTTAGAACATAGAACAGTACAGCACAGAACAGGCCCTTCGGCCCTCGATGTTGTGCCGAGCAATGATCACCCTACTTAAACCCACGTAACCCGTATACCCGTAACCCAACAATCCCCCCATTAACCTTACGCTACGGGCAATTTAGCATGGCCAATCCACCTAACCCGCACATCTTTGGACTGTGGGAGGAAACCGGAGCACCCGGAGGAAACCCACGCACACACGGGGAGGACGTGCAGACTCCACACAGACAGTGACCCAGCCGGGAATCGAACCTGGGACCCTGGAGCTGTGAAGCATTGATGCTAACCACCATGCTACCGTGAGGCCCCTTATTTCGGTTTGACAAGGAACTATCATTTCTCAATTAATATAAATATTTAACACAGTCCACAATTTGCAATATAAAAGTATTTACCTGAATAGTTGACAAATGCTAATAGTTGGCAGCACAGTAGCACAAGTGGATAGCACTGTGGCTTCACAGCGTCAGGGTCGCTGTGTCATTCCCCGCTGGGTCACTGTCTGTGCAGAGTCTGCACGTTCTCCCCTTGTCTGCGTGGATTTCCTCTGGGTGCTCCAGTTTCCTCCCACAGTCCAAAGACGTGCAGGTTAGGTGGATTGGCCATAATAAATTGCTCTTAGTGACCAAAAAGGTTTGGAGGGGTTATTGGGTTACGGGATAGGGTGGAAGTGAGGGCTTAAGTGGGTCGGTGCAGACTCGATGGGTCGAATGGCCTCCTTCTGCACTGTATGTTCTATGTTCTAAGATTTCTGCAGGCCAATGGGCAATTCAAATTATTTCTCCGAGGCACCCTGCACCCTCTGTTCTAAACACTTCAAATTTTCGATCTTCATTTTCAAATTAGTTTAAATTATCCCCTAGCTTTTCCAATGTTTGTCTTCATCCATTTTCCACGTGGCCCATTCTTTAGATATTTACACATCTTATTTCATAATGCTTTTCATAGTATTTATTTATTAATGTACTGATTTGTTTGATTTCAGTTCTGAGGAAGGGTTAACTTGTCTGTTTTCCCCACACATGTTGCTTGACCTGCAAAGATTTACTAGTGCTTTTAGGATCATAGAATCATAGAATTTACAGTACTTAATCAAAATTATTTGACTGATGTCAACGAGAAACATTGAATTGCCATGTATTGAAACTATATACTAAAATTCAGATCATCATATTTTGTCACTTAAATCTTATGCCGATTGACATACAATATCTCCTAAATCACATTTTGGTTTTGGTATTATGCTAAGAATTTTGAAAATTCATTCCAGCAGTTCAACAGACGCTGTGACTATTAATCTAAAGACTGAACAGAAGTAGAAGTGTAATTTTAAAAGAAGTATTTGTATTAGCGATGGGTGCTTTAATTATTTCTATTTGTTTATATTTTATCCAGCAATTTGGTTTCAACATTTCTTTACAAAGTAATTCTGACTACCAGACAGCCAGAGATTAGTGTAATGCATGGTGCTGGTGGCTGGAAGGTTGGATGTCGATGTTTTATTCCATATAAATGGATAAATTGCTAGGCAGCCTTGCTATAGTGCCCAAGAATCCACTGTTTGATATTATCTTTCATATCAATTACTGCATAGACCAGACCTATTATATTATCTAATCCTACAATTCACATAGAATACTCACGGACAAAAACAATTTAGTGTTGCATTACAGGGCCAGGGAGAGAGTTAATGATGAAAATAAATATTAAGGCATGATGGATTTCAAAAAGATCGAAATTCTGTTCTTGATGCTCATTAACAGTTAACTCATGCCTCATAACTGGATTACATAAACTTACTGGCCCTGGTTCATCGCAATCTCTTTTGCTCCAGTCCAGGTAGTATCCCAATCTTGGTGGTCCATCTTCAAGACTTCTTTGGCCACCCCCCATTTTCTCTTCCATCTTGCGGTGTCCATTCGACTGTCAGTTCAGTGGGAGAAATACATAAACTGCCAGCCCCAGGCTCTCATGTGCCTGTCTCTTTTCTTCATATTTGATGCTGTCTCTCCATGTGGTGCCCAGGATCTTATGTAGGTCACGCTGGTGACATCTTTACGTGACATCTTTGTTTTGTCTTCTCTGTCTCACTGGCACAGATTTCAATTAGTACTACTATAGACATGTAGAGTCACAGCTCCATGGCTCTGTTGATGGTTTTAGATGCCCAAACCATGTGGAGCTGCTGGGATGTTAATCATGCTTTGCTGATTCTTGTGTGGACGTCAATTTCTATATTAGTCACTCTGGAGATGTTGCTTCCTAGGTAGGGGAAGTGATCCACGTCTTTGATGTTCTGTTACCCAATGGTGACGGAAGGGCTTTTGCCTTCCAGTCATAATTGTCTTGGTCTTCTGGCAGTTGATGCGTAAGCCAACCTTGGTTCCACTATTCTCAAGACTAGGTGGTTATGTTTTGGATTGTGCATGATTCTTTGGTCAATGTCATCTGCAAAATTCAGATCCATCAACCGTGGTGTTGACACAGGATAGAAAAAGCTGCATCTTCCATCGCTCCCCTCATGATTAAATCAATAAGCAATAAGAAAAGGAATGGGGAGAGTATGCAACCTTGCTGCACTGCTGTGATGATTTTGTAGGAGCCCATAGTTCCCATGCCGGTCTTGACGCAGTAGCTGGAGACACATGATAGGGCTTTGAAGATGTTAATATACTGCTCCAGGATGTTCTATTATCTTATGATGTACCAGAGTGATTGCTGATGGACGTTATCGAAAGCTTTTTTGAAAGCAATGAAGTTGATAGCAAGTGACTTCTGATATGCTAGGCTCTGTTCAATGACGTTCCTGTCATCCTGGAAACCTGCCAGGTCATCATGAAGGGTACAGTCTACTCTGCTTTCAATCTGTTGAGGAGCACCATATTGAAGACCTCACCAGGTACTGACAGCAGTGTTATGACCCTCCAGATGATGTTGGCACAGGTTTTCCCTTTCTTTGACAGCTTGTTGATTACTCCTCCCCTTCAGTCATCCGGGATGTCCTTTGCAGAGCAACTCTTGTTGAACAGGTCCGTTATGATGGTATTCTTGTCATCTTTTAATAGCTTTGCTGATATTCCATCAATTAGAGGTGCCTTGCTTTTCTTCAGGCTCTTGACGGCTCTTTGGATCTCTGGTCTGGTAATTTCTCCCAGGTTGACATTCAGCAGCTGAGGTGTGGTGTTGTTATCAAACTCAAACATGGAGTAGGGCTGGTTGACGATCTCTTGAAAGTGATCCATTCATCTCATTTCCTGCTCCTCAACCTTCAATAAAATCATGTTCCTCTGTTGCAAATAGCCATTGTGGGCATGTGGTTGTTGCCTTCTTCAGCTTCAGGTGTATCTTGTTGAAAGCAAGGTGGTGGTCCAAGCCTACATCAGCACTTTGACAAGTCTGGACATCTTGCCGGGATGTCCTCCATCTGCCGCTGACGCATATAGAAATAATCAATCTCATTGAGGGTGTTACCTGCTGGCAACCTCCATGTCTTTTTATGGGTGCCTGCATGTTAGAAGAGTTGCAGCTCACCATTTCCACTGAGCATGCTTGTTGATCTATGGGACTTAATCTTACTGTTCAGTCCTTGCCGGTTGCCATCGGCCTTTGCATTAATGTCACCGATCGGTATCTTGATATCATAGCTGGGTGCTTCGTCCGGTGTAGCCTACAATTGTTGGTAGAATTCATCTTTCTCTTCTGTATCTGCCTCTGTTGGTGCATAAACTGCATGACAGTGATTGTGGCGTGCCTTGTGTGGAATCTGGTGATGGTGATGCAATGGTTTACTGGCTTCCACCCAACTAAATGCTTGTGAAGAGCATCAGTTAAGTATTAGGACAAAGCCATGGATGTGGTGTTCTTCTTGCCCATAGTACAGAATCATTGCACCCTACTATTGATTTGTCCTTATCCTGTCTACAGTATCTCACTGATGCCCAAGATGTCAAGTCGATAGGTTTCAACTCTCGCAGCACCGGGGACACCTTCCCACATGGGAAGAGTGTTTGGGTGTTCCAGGTGATGATTCTGGCGATGGTTTTGATGCTGAAGATTGGGTTTGTCAAGGATCGGACTTCCTTTCAGTACTCGTTCAGTCCCAACACAAGACCATAAGACATAGAAGCAGAATTAGGCCACTCGGCCCATCGAGTCTACTTCGCAATTGAATCATGGCTGATATTTTTCTCATCCCCATTCTCCTGCCTTCACCCCATAACCCCTGATCCCCTTATTGTACATATGTACATCTTTGGATATGCTGTACTTTCTTTGCCTTGGTTTGCTGGTATGGCTACTTCTTGTTATTTCTGTTGCAGAGCTGCACTCTTCCAGACAAGTGGAGAGTATTCCATCACACTGCTGAGTTGTACCTTGTAGATGTTCGTCAGGCTTTGGGAGTCAAGAAGTGACTCATTCACTGCAAAATTCCCAGTGTTTGACTTGCACTTTGAACAAAGAGCAAAGAACAAAGAAAAGTACAGCACAGGAACAGGCCCTACGGCCCTCCAAGCCTGTGCCAACCATGGTGCCCATCTAAACCAAAATCTTCTGCACTTCCAGGGTCCCTATCCCTTGTAGCCACAGTATTTAAATGGCTGGTCTAGTTCAATTCCTGGTCAATGGTAATCCCAGGATGCTGATTGTGAAGGAACACCAAGACGTGAGTGAAGATGAAAGCACAACACCCTCACTTGATTCACATTCAAAACCATGAGCTCAGATGCTGGCATAGCTTGCACCTTAGAATGTAGATTACAGGCACGATCTGCACGTGGTGAAGCTAAGTGTGATATAAACAGGTCAAGGGGTGAAGACAGGCCAGGCAGCAGCTCATTGAGGGTGAGGTCACACACAGTTTCTGCTGCAGGGGACTAAGATAAGGACCATAATGGGACAACCTACAGAAAACATGGATATGTAGAGCAAAATGCTTAGTGCATTGTTAAACCTGCCAGAAGGTAAGAACTAGGAGCAGGAGTAGTCAATTCAGCCGTTCAAACCTGCTCCACCATTCAATATAATCATGGTTGATCTCGTCTCTGCCTCATCTCCACCTTTCTGCCCGCTCCCCATAACCCTTTATCCCACTACTAATTAAAAACTTATCTATCTCCTCCTTAAATGTATTTAGTGTTGCGGCACCCACTGTACTCTGCAGTAGAGAATTCCACAGATTCACGACCCTTTGAGTGAAGTAATTACTCCTCATTTCTGTATTCAATCTGCCACCCCTTAGCCTAAAACTATGGCCTCTTATTCTAGAATGTCCAAAAAGGGGAAACGTCTGTGCTACATCTACCTTGTTAATCCCATTTAGCATCTTATAGACCTCAATTAGATCTCCTCTCATTCTTCTAAACTCCAGCGAGTATAGGCCTAAACTGCTCAACCAAAAGACAAGTCCTTCATCCCTAGAATCAATCCTCCCACCCCACCATTGCCGTTGCTTTTGCCTGTCAGCCAGCCTCTGCCAAGATAGTGCAGCCTTAGCTGGAACGACCGGGGCCAAAGTTGTTCAAGGTAATCTCCAACGTCATCTGTAGTCTCTCCACTGAAAGCCATCAGCTTTCTACCTACCATGCTGCAGCCATCACTGCGTAGGAGCACTAGGACAGGTAAACACATGGAAGACAGACACCAAGGGAATGCAGAACGACTTTTGTGTACATTTGGCTGGAAATGTTTTTTATGTTGGTTCTTATTTATTTTTGCATTGAGGGCAAGCAGATGCTGTGATGAACGGTACATAGAATCTCTACACCACAGGAGGCCATTCGGCCCATCGAGTCTGTACCGACCCTTTGAAAGAGCACTCTACCCATGTCCGGTCACCCGTCCACCCCACCCTATCCACGTAACCCCATAACCTAAACTACACATCCCTGACACTAAGGGGCAATTTAGCATTGGAAATTCACCTACCCTTCACATTAAGGAAACTGGAGCACCCGGAGGAAACCCATACAGACCTGGGGAGAATGTACAAACTCCACACAACCACTCAAGGCCAGAATGGAACCTTGGTCTCTGGTGCTTTGAGGCAGCAGTGCTAACCACTGTGTCGCCCCAGAGGGAAAATAGTGGGACGGTAAGGTGCAGGAATATTGGTAAATGAAGAGTTGAGTCTGTGGTTACTGGTATTGCACTCACATGAGTTCTATGGGGATTGCCCAGGTAGAAGGAGGCTGTCCAAGTGTTGCCTCAGCCCTTTCTCCTCTTCCGCCTCTTGCCTTCAGCTTCTCGCCATCCAGCAGGTAGCAGGGTTGGCAAGATTGTGCAGCAGACAACGACAAATCTTGACACCCGTTCTGCCGAGTGCTGCAGGACTCCTCTGGAGAAGTCCAGGTAGATGCATTGTTTCGATACACCAAAGGTCTGATCTATTACATTTCCTGTGACAGCATTACTTTCATTGCATGATGTGCATGTGTGAGTGGGTTGTGTACCAGAAGGCATCCCTTCAGCAGGTAGCCCTTGCATCGCAGTAGCTTTCCTTTGGTCTGCTGTGGTGGCTCAAATGTAGCTGGTACAGCTGACTGCCACAGAATGAAGGCATCATGAATGTGATCAGGATGTATGATCGACTGTTTGATCCACTTCCTATGGCCAGATAACAGCTGAACAATGAGGGAGTAGAATTTCCTTTGATTCCGTAACAAAGCAGAGTTGGTACGCAGTGCGCTTGTGCAGTCAGTGGTAGGCTGCGCAAAACAAAAATTCTAAAAAACATAAGGGAAGGGAACCATTTGTAAAGTTATTATGATTGATAGATTTTAGGGACAGTATAATAAGGAGTAAGAAGGTTTCGATGTAAGGTGGAAGAAGACATGTGGATATATTGGAATGTATCTATTGGGCCAATTGACTTATTTCTATGTTGCAAACACAATAGAATTATTTAATCTTTATGATGTCACAAGTAAATTAATAAGATCAATGAAGTAATGATGACACTGTGTTTTATATCACCACTACTACTGGATGGAGCAGCGATATTTGGTATCAGTCAGGTAATGTTGATAATTTTTACTAGAATTTTCAAATTAGACTTATTCAAATCAGTTAAGTAAAATCAGCTCAATGAAACGTGAGGTAAATGATTCAGTGAGTTTTGATGAAATTCAGTCCAAACTGGAACTCATATCAATTCACACCAGTCAAAAAGGAAGATTATCAACACAAATGGAAGTGTTAATTTATGGAGAGCAGAAACAGCCCTATGTACTTTTCTAATGTTTGCTAAGGAGCATAGGATTTGCCATGGAATAGAAAGGGTAGGTTTGAAACCACTCTCCCAGCATTGAACTTCATACCCAGAGGACATGTAGGAAATTTAGGAAGGCAGATCAGTGGGCCTCCCAGACATTTTCATCTATTAACCAGAGTGAAGAGAAAACCCAACTAACCTCCTCGTTCAAAATCTTGCTACATACTCATGGTGCACAACGCTCTGCTCTGGGATAATTCATAACATTTATAATACAATCAAAAATAAAGCTATCATTCTATGTAGACAAAAATGACAGAGATGACTTGAACGTAAATTTAACTTCAATTCAGTGAATATTCAGCAGGATTGTGACCACATTTTCTGTTATTTCAAAGTTACATTATATTTCAAACTCAAAACAATTTTCAGTTGTTGCACACTACATGGTTACCATTGGTAATGGCAATGTAAAACTCTGCCAAAGAAACTTTCCGACAAACACATCATACCAAACATCATTGTTGAACAGTCGTTAATTTTAGTGATAGATGTTAACATGTAATAGTCAATTGTAAGGTCTTGCAACTTGCATTGACACAAAGAATTATGTAACAAAATTACATTTAGCCACTAGGTGGGGATAAAGTTACATATTCTGACTGGTGAGACAACAAAAGATTTTTTAAAATTTGTGCACCTTTTAGGAACAAGGACGTAAAAAAAAACATGTTAATTATTCCAATGAATATCTCTAAAATGCTACAGTTACATTGGCTGGTCCAACACTGATTTCACCGTTCTTATCCCTGCAGAGATGTGGGGTGGGGTACGTGGTGGTGGTGGTACCAAGAGAGTGCTGGAGGTGAAGCTCAAACTTTAAACTTACTGTGTTTCATCTCACAACTCTCTGAACCTCTGTGATACAATGTACTGCTATTAGAGTGGTGAGGAAGTCTTTGGATTTTCTCGTCAGTCTCCCCAGTTGTTGGAGAATGGAAAAGTGGAAGAAAGGAGGGCTGGGTGGGGAGGGAGTGGAAAACGGGATATGTTCAAAATGTATCAAATCTGTAATCACTCTGCATGGCTGGATTTGATTTATTTTCTGATATCTGGATAGGATATTTATTACTGGCAGTTTTATTGATGTTACTCACAGTAACTACACAAATAGCAATCCAAAAACACTATAATCTAAAGAATGATTTCACATATTCAAGCAGGTAAGAATTCCTCTGGTTACCATGCGAAAAATCAATTATAAGTACATCTGCATTCATTATTTCAATCAGAAGTGCAAATTATAATAATCAGCTTACCATTTCTCTCAACAAAGGAAATCTTCACTAAACTTCACTTATTGCTACACAGGATGGGCTGTGAAATTTTCATGAATAGTCTGGAGTCTGGGAAGTGATCATGGATTTAACAGCATAACACAGAACTAAAATTCATCACTTAAATCAACATCCTTGGAAATAGTTCAAAGGATTGGGGAATCAAAAGGGATATCCAGTCAGCAGTGTAAATTTCCTGATGTAATGTTAACACCTTGTAGAGAACGTTCTCCAGTGTTTACGAGCAGTGTCATAACTGATTAGGGAGTGCTTGTTGCTCTCAATGGAGGATGGCAATGTGGGAAAAATTTCCACTGACAAATATTCCTTACCTTGAACTTCCCAAAATCCCCTGAAAGCTCATGAAAAAGAACTGCCTATTCTACTGATGACCCCACTTGTGGTAACTTTTCAAATGTATTTTCTTATCCTTCTCTTATTCACCTCATCAGTTTTCTTTCCTGATGATGCTGACTCATTGCTGAGCTATATTTATTTGTGAGTCTAACCAGAGAGCATCAGCAGGTTTTTTGACTGTAACAGTGGAGAAAGGCATCACTACAAAGCCCTCACGTCAATTCACAAGCCCTTCCAGCACATGTCTCTGGATTGTGATCAGAAGTGGAACGATGATTCATTCTTCCCTCCTGCACCCTGTGGCCATTGTGGGTGATTGTTGTGCCCTTTACCTCTGGCTGGATCACCTAACTCTTTATTGGTAGCAGGTTGAATCTTTCTGGTCCATTTTGGCAAGCTTGCTGAACTCTCCAGGGAAACCAATTCCACCCATCTGATTGGACAACTACAATCTACAACAAGGGTTAATTTCCCGACGCTCTTGGACAAAGCACAGGAAATTATGGGGCATCACTGCTTAGGTTATGGATGTAATTTTCTGATCCAAATTTCCTATCAGAGACACTTATGACTTGGAGAAACAGGCTGGAATCAGCCTATTGATTCTTAGCCTGCACCTGCTGCCATTATGTTCAATCATTCAGTTAGTGACAAAAAAGAAGGAATCCTTGGTAACAAGATTATGACATCATCAAGGCATCTCATGGCAACAACCAATCAGAAATGTCCTGATAACACACTCAGGAATTTGTGCGAATACTCTACGCACCCCTGCTTTATGCGCTGGGTGACAAAATTATTTACTGAAACAAAGTAACCCAGTAGTGTAATGGTTTAGACACTGTACCTCAGTCTGGGGGAGGGGGTGAAGCTTCCCACTTCGGGGAAAATATGATATTCTTTCCATCTCACCCCACGGTAAGAGTGCTTCCTCTTGGCTAAGCAATGGAGTGGCATTCAAGTGAGAAGCATCAATGGGGTCTGCAGCCTTTTTACTCACCCTCCTAGCGGGAGAAGGATGCATGGAGGTGAGAGACTAAAATGAAGGAATAAGAAGACAAAAACAGGAAAAATATAAGTAAATGAAAAGAACACCCATTATGGAACGGGGACAACATTAATAACTTTTCGGTGTTTCTTATCTACAATTATAAATAAATATACTAGCATAACTAAAAATTCTACCATTGTGACATCAACTTTTTGGGAAACATTGATCATAGTCAACCAAGCAACAGGCTAAACTATCTTCACCCTGTTTAAGTCTGACCTCTGAAGAAGCCTCCACCATGTTTTCAAAATTCTGAACCATTGTGCCATGGACCCTTTCATCTGATCTTTTACTCATAAATTTGTTCATTTAAGATAGTAAGAAGTCTTACAACACCAGGTTAAAGTCCAACAGGTTTGTTTCAAACACGAGCAGGACTGTTCCCTTCCAGTTGGGGAACACTTCAGCAGTCAAGGACATTCAGCCTCTGATCTCCGGGTCAGCATTCTACAAGGAGGCCTTCAGGAGACGCGACAACGCAAAATTGCTGAGCAAAAACTTATAGCTAAGTTCCGCACGCATGAATGCGGACTCAACCGGGATCTGGGATTCATGTCGCATTACATTCGGCCCCCACCAACAAGCCTGGACTTGCAGAGGCCTACCGACTGAACTGGCTTGGGACAATTCACACCTCTTTAACCTGGAGTTACCTCTCTCTCTGCATCTTTGATGATTTGATTGCCTGCAGGTGCTCGCATTCCGGGGCATCTCTGACTGTGTCTATATAAACATTTCTGGAACAAGCCTTTCCATTCACCTGAAGAAGGAGCCGTGCTCCGAAAGCTCGTGTTTGAAACAAACCTGTTGGACTTTAACCTGGTGTTGTAAGACTTCTTACTGTGCTCACCCCAGTCCAACGCCGGCATCTCCACTTCATTTAAGATGTAATAGCATTTTCCAACATTCCTGTAGTTGTGTTGTAATATTTCAAGAAATTGTTTAATAAATCAGTTTCGACTGTGTTGATCTCTGAGATGAAGCTTGTACATTTTAAATAAACTTTGCCTGGTAGTGTGGGGGTTGGTGGGGGTGATGGAGGGGGACGAGTGAAGTAATTAAATGAAGCAACGTGCTCTTTTTGCTGATACAAGCTAGTGTAACACCAGTTCATAGTAAGACCTGTATGACTGCTAAGCACAGCACCGTAACATTTTGTGACTTATCCTTCTTTCTTATCATGGATCATTCCTGCTTACCAAAATGGTGTTGGCTTAACAGATAACCATTTGTTGACTGATTACTTTCTTCCTGGACAAGAATTGGTAATGTGTGTACGCATCAGAGGCCACACTAAGACATGCAGTTTAACTTTAAAGCAGATTTCATCATATTTAAGAAAGCCTTCCATATACATACATTATATAACATACCTTCTTTGTAACAGTGACAGCCTCATCTATGACAAAACACGTACTGATTCCTAAGTAACATAGAAACCATACCAAAGATCCCAGCTGATTTTACAATCTTTGCATGATTTCTAACATAAAGGTCTGGTAGCTTCAAATTTTGAACTTCAACAGAAATTGAGAAGCTGCTTTGTTTGCATTCCCACTTATTGCTAAATAGCTTCTGGTCCTTCAGGGACTTCTACGAGAAACTGTATCGGTCCGGAGGAGGGACGGGTGGAGGGGCTGGGGGCGCCAGTTGAGCTGGAGGAGCTGGTTAAAGGGATAGGGAACATGCAGTCGGGGAAGGCGCCGGGGCCGGATGGGTTCCCGGTTGAATTTTACAAGAAGTTTGCAGACCTGTTTGGCCTCCTGTTGGTTAGGACCTTTAACGAGGCAAGGGAGTGGGGGGCTTTGCCCCCGATGATGTCTCGGGCGCTGATCTCCCTGATTCTTAAGCGGGACAAGGATCCCCAGCAGTGTGGGTGGTACAGGCCGATCTCACTCTTGAATGTGGACGCCAAGCTGTTGGCAAAGATCTTAGCCACGAGGATAGAGGATTGTGTGCCGCAGGTTATCCACGAGGATCAAACAGGGTTTGTGAGGTGGAGGCAGCTGAACACTAACATACGGAGGCTCTTGAATGTTATAATGATGCCGGCGGTGGAAGGGGAGGCGGAGATAGTGGTGGCACTGGACGCGGAGAAGGCCTTTGATAGGGTTGAGTGGGGGTACTTGTGGGTGGTGCTGGAAAGGTTCGGGTTTGGGGAGGGGTTTGTTAGTTGGGTGAGGCTGTTATGTGAGGCCCCGATGGCGAGCGTGGCCACGAATAGGAGGAGGTCGGAGTATTTTCGGTTACACCAAGGGACGAGGCAGGGGTGTCCCTTGTCCCCCCTACTTTTTGTGCTGGCAATTGAACCCCTGGCTATGGCGCTGAGGGAGTCGAGGAACTGGAGGGGACTGGTGCGGGGTGGGGAGGAGAACCGAGTGTCGCTCTATGCGGATTACCTATTGTTGTATGTGGCGGACCCGGTGGGGGGAATGCCGGAGGTGATGAGGATTCTCTGGGAATTTGGGAACTTTTCGGGGTACAAGCTCAACTTTGGGAAGAGCGAGCTGTTTGTGGTACACCCGGGGGACCAGGAGGGGGGATTGGTAGGCTCCCATTGAAAAGGGCGGAGAGGAGCTTCAGGTACTTGGGGGTGCAGGTGGCCAGGAGCTGGGGGGCCCTGCATAAGCTTAACCTTACAAGGCTGGTGGAGCAAATGGAGGAGGAGTTTAAGAGGTGGGACATGTTGCCGCTGTCTCTGGCGGGCAGTCAGTCAAGATGACGGTGCTTCCGAGATTTCTGTTCCTGTTTCAGTGCCTCCCCACCCTTATCCTGAAGGCCTTTTTCAGACGGGTTAACAGGAGCATTACGGGGTTTGTGTGGGCACATGGGACCCCGAGGGTGAGGAGGGTGTTCTTGGAGCGGGGCAGGGATGGGGGGGCTGGCGCTGCTGAACCTCTGTGGGTACTATGGTGCGTAAGTGGGTGTTGGGGGGGGGGGGGGGGGCAGCATGGAAGAGGATGGAGATGGCGTCCTGTGTGGGTACGAGCCTGGAGGCGCTGGTGACGGCGCCGCTGCTGTTCCCTCCAACGAGGTATATCACGAGCCCGGTGGTGGAGGCTACCCTCAAAATCTGGGGGCAATGAAGGCAGCACAGGGGCTGGTGGGGACCTAGATGGGATCCCCGATACGGGGGAACCAACAGTTTTTTCCGGGGAGAATTGATGGCGGGTTCCTGAGTTGGTACAGGTCAGGTATCAGGAGGTTGGGGGACCTGTTTATAGACGGGAAATTTGCGAGCCTGGGTGAGCTGGAAGGGAAGTTCGGGCTCCCCCCGGGGAACGGCTTTCGGTACATGCAGGTGAGGGTGTTTGTCAGGCGGCAGGTGGCGGGGTTCCCTCTGCTGCCGCCGCGTGGGATCCAGGACAGGGTGCTCTCGGGGGTGTGGGTTGGGGAGGGGAGGATCTCGGCGGCGTACCAAGTGATGCAGGCGATGGACGAGGCCTTGGTTGAGGAGTTGAAGGGTAAATGGGAGGAGGAGCTGGGTGAGGAGATTGAGGGGGGTACGTGGGCAGACGCCCTGGGGAGGGTGAACTCCTCCTCTTCTTGTGCGAGGCTTGGCCTCATACAGTTCAAGGTACTGCATAGGGCTCATATCACTGGGACAAGGATGAGCCGGTTCTTTGGGAGTGAGGACAGGAGTATTAGGTGCTCTGGGAGCCCAGTAAATCATGCCCATATGTTCTGGGCATATCCAGCATTGGGGGAATTTTGGAAGGGGGTAGCAAGGACGGTGTCGAGGGTGGTGGGATCCAGGGTCAAGCCAGGCTGGGCAATATTTGGGGTTGCGGAGGAGCCGGGAGTGCAGGAGGCGAAAGAGGCTGGTGTTCTGGCCTTTGCGTCCCTGGTAGCCCGGCGGAGGATTCTTCTTCAGTGGAAGGACGCAAGGCCCCCAAGTGTGGAGGCCTGGGTCAACGGCATGGCACGGTTTCTCAAGCTAGAGAAGGTGAAATTTGCCCTAAGGGGATCAGTTCAGGGGTTTTTCAGGAGGTGGCAGCCATTCCTGGACTTCCTGGCAGAACGATAGAAACAGGCCAGCAGCAGCAGCAACCCGGGGGGGAGGGGGGGGGGGGGGGGAGGGAGGGGGGAATGTCTTGTACTAAAGGGACGGGCATAGTTGTTCTGTGCCAATGTCGGGCATTAATTAATTTCCTCTTCTGTGTATACGAGGGGGGGGGGGTTCTGTCCTGTCTATTAAAGGGACGGGCAGATGTTTTAGGGGAATGATGGGTGTTAGTTTATCTCTTCCGCTGTGTATGCGCGCGTGCGCGCCCGGGGGGAACAAAGACTATTCTTTGTAAAAAAAAAAATCTGTCTTTTTGTTGTTGATATTATGCAAAAATTTTAATAAAAATGATTTTTTTTAAAAATAGCTTCTGGTCAAGTGCTACTGTCTTTCTTTTCTTAAAGTGGGCAGCAATAAGGTACTGTTTTTACCACGCGATGTCTCTCATGATAACCATTAAGGTAAAAATGTGCTGAAATGCAACACATTTGTATTGCATGAACTTACTACTGCCCCTTCTGCAGAGCTGCCACATTTTGCCTTTAACCAGTTTAGTAGCAGATGATCCTACTGGCCACAAAAGGGAATTTTTACCCTTGGTGTGTGTGTGCATGTGTGTCCACATTTGTGTGCATAAAGTCAGTAATGGCTTGAGCACATGACTTGTGTGGGTAAAACGCCTTACAACAAAGCTGATAAATTAAACAGTTACGTTTGGATAAATACACGGAATCAGTCAGAATTATCAATATGAAGGGGATAGACTTGTGTTGTGCAGAGCACGGGCAGACTTGCCTGTCAGCCATGCACATTGGAAATTACAGGAAAGCCATCCACGATTTCTCAATTTGCACAGCAACTGGGTTCGGCTACCTGAAGCAGCAGAAATTTGGAAGATCTATGCCAATACATTACCAAATAACTATTTTTGGAAGGATTCTGGAAAACTTTCCTTTAACTGCTACACTGTAACTCAAACCGCCAAACTGATTTCTCCTGATCACAACTATTTCTTCTTTCTTGTCCAGTCTCTTCTCATTTACATCTGCAAGTCTTCTGATGCCCTGGCTCTGTATCCTTTTCATTAAGGATGTCTGATATCTCTCCAAATCCATCTCCCTCCATCTGGCTGAACTTGTTCCCACAGTGAACAACTTGACTTTTGACTCCACTTACTCATTTCTAAATGAAAGGTGTTACAATCAGACCTGTATCGGTCTGAGCTATGCAAGACTTTTTGTTTCAGTCATACTCTCCCACCCCTTAAGCATATTGTATCAGTGTTGTTTTTTTCCTCTCACCCTGAACTGAAAATTTTCATTTAACTCTGCTTCACATTTCCATCTTTCCCTCATCGATAGATGGACCTTTATTTGCCTTCCATGACTTAAATGTTGTCATTTCTGGGTGGCACAGTGGTGCAGTGGTTAGCATTGCTGCCTCACGGTGCCAAGGAGCCGGGTTCGATCCCATCCCCAGGTCACTGTCCATGTGGAATTTGCACATTCTTACCTTCGCAATCCAAAGATGTGCAGGTAGGTAGATTGGCCACGTTAAATTGCCCCTTAATTGGAAAAGAAAATTGGGTACTCTAAATTTATTATTCACCATATATTCGTAAATATTTACTATAAACCCAGTCACTCCCACAGCTACCTGACTGTACTTCCTCCCACCCCGCTTCCTAGAATGGATTCTAATCCATCCTCCCTGCATCTCCATTATATCTGTTCTGGCATGCCATCTACTGGTGCTGAAACCTAATATTCTGTGTCACTGTGAGGATTATTAGAACTAATGTGACTGCATTGTGAGCTAGTCACTGTAGAACATCACAACTGGTGTTGAAGTTTACATACAAAACCGCTATAGTATCTTAAGGGAAACATATATTGGATGAACTGATATGCACAGTAAAATGTTTAAATGGCGTGACATGTGTACAATTTTGAATCTTCAGAGCTATAACCAGTTGAAGATGGCAGAGGAAACCACACCATGAAATGCTGCAAAGTTTCTACGAATGATGTTGGAGGAGATCCAAATGCAGTTCCCTCATCCAGAACATGGACCTTGGCTGAACTGTATGTGTGAAAGTTGGCCAGAACAAAAGGTCAGAAAAAAATAAGTGGGTTAGGTAGCAGAGGAGAAACCTCAGTTCCCACCAGAAACTGAAGCTAACAGCCCTGGTTTGGAGTTAACGCAAGGCCTGATTTGAAAGATAATGCAAGTTGTGTAATACCTGGAATATCCAGCTTGTCGCCTTCTGAAAAGAACGGAGACTGGAATCACTCAGCTGAATCTACCAGTTTATTGTTTTCCCTCCGCCGCCAATAGAAATAAAACCTCAGACTGAACCATGCCAGGCCAACCTAGAGAGTCTCAAGATTTCAAACTTTATTTGGGGACCTTTTCCACTCCAGAGACTAAGTGTGCTGGTGATCCGCACAGATCTGCTTCTCACGCCCAATCCTCTGCTTGAAACTTCATTAATTATCCACAGGTGAGCTGCTTGCTGAACCACACGGCGGGATGGGTACTGATCGTCCATCCGCTATTGACTCCTGGAGTCAAAGTTCTTGCACCATTTTTAAACGCCACCAGTACGCACATATTACTGCAGTCCAGCTGTGTGGGCGAAAGTTCTGAAGTTAGCCCTAAGTGACAAGGAGAGTACACCAAGGTTTAGACTTTAATTAGAAGTGTTCGCTGGCACTGGGGAGTTCCATTTCTCAGGGAAGGATTCAAGAGGTCCACCAACTTTATTTCACCGGCCTGAGAGACAGTCGAGAAGGAGATCAGCTCTGTCTGCAACTGCCAAAGAAATGCCATCCAAGGGAAGTCAACCTTCAGCTTACTCCAAACTCACCGTTTCATAATGCCATCATTAACTCAAAGCAACACACAGATCAGGAATCTCACGCAACATTAGCACGGGGGGATATCAGCATCGAAAGCCTATTCATCTACTGTCCTGCACAATTAGCCCCTCTTCCTTCAAGGAGTCAGGCAGGGGCTCTTGGGCACCCAAAGGCAGGAGGACATTTTGAGCCGTCCATTCAAGTGACTCCATGAGTGTTCACCCGATCCCAATCTCCTCTGCCTGTGACCCCATCACCCCCGCTACACAGGTGAAGAGGGTGCCACTGCCTCATAGCAGGAGATCCAAAACAGGCTGAGGCCCTGTAGGCCCCAGCCCTCCAAGGGGCGCCTGCTAAAGTCATCAATGAAACATGGTCCAGCAGTGAGCAGGCTGCATCCACCTATGCTGCAGATGTCAGAGATGCACCTGGACATAGTGGTAGGATTAGAAAGATGAAGAAACCTTGATATCACTTTTGGGTGACGAATGTTCACTCACCATATGTATCAGGCTCCTTCATAAATACATTTGCTGCTCATAACAAGGGTCATTTGAATGCTTTGTGCATATTCATCAATGTGGCCTCTTATTGCGAGGATTACCCAGTTCCCAGTCATGTGATCGCTTCTCTTTGTGAGTCTCACATTCATGTGATGTCCAGCTGACTCATGTTAGTTACATGTCCCTTGTCTAAGGCCAGGGAGGTGTGCTACCCTCTTTCTTGAAAGTGACTGTGAGTTACATTAGGAAGTCATATTCATTAAAAAACACCATGGAATTATGTGTGTTCATTTGCATTGGAGGGTTACCGCTCATGTTGGCTCACCATCAAATAGCTGTCTTCACTGTTTGTGTGAAAGTTGGCCAGGACAAAAGATCAGAAAAAAATGAGTGGGTTAGGTAGCAGAGGAGAAACCCCAGTTCCCATCAGAAACTTAAGCTAGCAGCCTGGTTTGGAGTTAACGCAAGGCCTAATTTGAAAGATAATGCAAGTTGTGTAATACATGGAAAGCACAAGATCATTAAAATAAATTATTTGATGGATGTGGGCATTGCTGGCTGGGGACCAGCATTTATTGCCAAACTCTAATTCCCCTTGAACTGAATGGCTTGCTAGGCCATTCCAAAAGGAAGTTGAGGGTCACCCACATTGCTGTGGCTCTGAAGTCACATGCATGTTTTCAGTTACCAGGGAGTGAACACCTCTCAACTCGACCAGGAGAAGAAAGACTGGACCGGAGAAGAGAACAAAGAGGCAGAATTCCCAAAGAACCAGATGTATACACAGGTGCCCAACATTGTTACGGATGCCCTATGCGCCTAGGCAGCAGACTAGCAGCAGCTTCAGTCTGGATGAGGCATACCAGAATATCCGGGCTGCTGGATTTTCCGCTACAGAAACACCTGCTCAAATGAGGAAGCACTTCAGAGTTAATGGACCATGAAGAGTTATTAAAACAAAACTAATTCCTCCTTTGAAATAGCCTTTACCTTTCAATCAAGAGGCTTGTAAAAGGTGATGAACTGTGAACTTAATCAATGAACCGTGAATTGAAACAAAGTTATTCAAAGCTTTTAGACATTTTAGCAATCCCAGTGGCTCGAAAATGTCTAGGGAATTGAACGTGAAAAAGCATTTCAAAGCTTTGCAACACATGAAAGGGAAGATTTTAATTCATCTGACAGATCTTTGAACGACATGCTAGAAAAGACATCTACGGTTTTAAGGCTACAGAGGGAAGACTTTTTTTTAACCTTCATTTGATAGATCTTTGAACTTGACCTGTTGGGAGAGAGTTCAAAGGTTTTCAAGACTACGGAGGAAGACTTGCCACACGACCCCCATCCCAGGAAGGACTCCAAGACCTGAGGTTCTCCAGCCCAGCCCAAGTGCCCCTGAACACCCCTCCCCCCTCCGAAGGACCCCTCTCTGTATTCTGGAGGTAAGTGTAGTGAGGGTACTTACTCCCTTGTTCTTCCTCGGAGTCCACTGCGCCTCCTCCCCACTTTTAAGCACCAGTACTGATTGGCACCCACAGGACTTCCAGCTGGGAATGTGGGAGCACCCTGAGAGGCTACAGCATTCCACTTCAATCTCGCTAATGAGTTCTGATCTGGTTCTTGCCGTTTCTGAGCAAGTACCTGATCTCACTAGGGGGAGCGGGCCGGGAGACTTGTGACAATTTCTGATGCCCAGCAAGAATCCCATTTTGGGCCTCACGCATTTTCAATGGGTCAACCGGAATCCCGGCTATGGCTAACGGCCCCCGAGAATTGCCCCCATTGTTTCATACAGCCACATATAATTTGCCTTGCCTTTTTTGTATCCTTTGTTCCACCATATTTTAAATTAGTTTACAGCTTTTACAAAGGCTTAAATTTTCCCCTTGTGTGGCTTTAAACAACCAATTCAGCAGTTTTGCATAATCCTCCTAATCCCCTCCCTACTGAGTATGCTCCCACTTGCAGACAGAAACTAGGCCAGAAACATTACTTGCTTAGACTGTCCAACCTCACAAAGTAGTAGGACAGACTTTGTAGTATTCACCAAGCACTTTGCTCAATATTCTTCTGCACTGGGACCAGAACCTTTAATGTTCTCTTTTTACCAAATATACTTATATACTTCAAAGATGGCAGACAAGGGGGGAACTGGAAAGTTTTCCATTCTACAGCAGATATCTTTCACTTGGGTGAATAGAAAAATTGTGAAATAAAAATAAACATTTAAAGCAGATCAATATATATGTTCGAAGGAATGGTTATCAGAGTGATAATGATCAACTAGCTAGACAGATGGTTTATGATGCGGAGTAAGGCCAGCAGCATGGGTTCAATTCCCATACCAGCTAAGGTTATTCATGAAGGACTCGCCTTCTCACCCTAGTGAATTGCTTGAGGCATGGTGATCCTAAGGTTCATCCACCACCAGCCAGCTCTCCCCCTCAAAGGAGCATGATGAGTTTCAAACAGCAGTCAACATTAGCCCAGGTTACTTGCCTGGAGAATGCTTCCAAAGCACAGATATGTATTAATCAGCGATTGAATTTTAACTATTTCAGTTGTTGAATTGAAACTAGAAAGATACAGAATAAGATTGGAACAAAAGCAATTCGTGTTTTTGACTGTATAAGTTACAAAGATGATTGTAAATTCATAACATAAACACATCACAGGCTTAAGAGTCCACAATAGGGTGGCATGTGGCACAGTGGTTAGCACTGGGACTGCGGCGCTGAGGACCTGGGTTCGAATCCCGGCTCTGGGTCACTGTCTGTGCGTAGTTTGCACATTCTCCCCGTGTCTGTGTGGGTTTCACCCCCACAACCCAAAGATGTGCAGGGTAGGTGGATTGGCCACACCAATTGGAAAAGAAAAAAAATAATTGGTTACTCTAAATTTAATTAAAAAAAGAGTCCATGAGCTCAGCAATGAGATATCCTCTGTAACTATGCTGTTTTGCTCAATAATAATTAATCTATGTCTCATCACAGATTGTTACTGCAGTACAAAATGTGAAATGGTGTTGTCCCTCATTAAACAACTTTAGTCTCACAATCAAAAGGTCCCCACTACTGGACTGCCCAAACATGTCCAGGAATATTAGAGAGTCCTTACTTTGTTCTGAGTGCTTGGCAAAAAGAGGAATGCTCCGCATGGTTCAGGGTTTTTTTTTAATGAAAATGCTCATTTTATTTTCACCAATTAAGGTTGTACTGAAAAATATATAGGACAGATCACAGGGAATCTAGCTTCCAGCTATTCTCAGTCGGACCACCTGGGGTCTATTTCAAGGGCCATTCAAAAACTGATTGGGGAACGTGAGTGAGGTGGGGAGAGGGGCTGCGGCCATCGGAGACTGGCAGAACAGGTTCCGATGAGTCTAGCCGGGGTGGAAAGTTGGGGGGGAAGGAACAGAGGTTGGGGGGAGGAGTTTTGTAAAAGGAAGTGGAGGGGAGGAGTCGTGGAGGGGGGCTTGCAATGCATGGGTGTCATGAACGGTACTCTTTCGGGGATTCAATGGCATTGAATGTTAGGGGGAGGGGGGGACTCTATAGGTCAACGGTGATCATAGGCGATTCCTGATTCCTTTTTTTCTCCTTTGTTTGTCCCACCGTGGGAGGGTTTGTTTTATTTGATGCTTATATTACCAGGGGGGTTGTTGTTTGGGGTGGTGGGAGGATGGGATCGTTGTTGTTGATAAGGGAATTTACTTTGTATTTGTTACCTTGCTTGTGGGTGGGGTGTAAATTTTGAAGAAAATGGTGAATAAAAATATTTCATAAAAAAAACTGATTGAGGCATACCTCATGCAGTCAATAAGTCAAACAGTTTAAATAAAAATGGTGTCTACCTACTAACTTGTTACCAGTACCAGCGAGTCAGTGGGCAGATGCCCCGAACATGTCTTCAGGAGCAAAGACAGAAATAAAAATTGAAGGGAACTTTTTGGGGGAGTTAACTAATACACTAGTGAATAAATGGGTGGTGATGTATTTTTGTTTGATATGTTTATGTTTCAAAACATATGCCCTTTTTGATTAACTTGTGCCACTGCTTTCATTGATGTGGCTTATTTTCACAGCTGGTGTTAATCGGTGCTACAATATGGTTGTTTTTAAGCAAAATTATGTCATTTTGCATTGGTCTTGCTTTGAGCAAACACAGAGGCCATTAACTTCCAGGGGCCACCTCAAAACTAGAATAATATTTCTGTATTTTCTCACTGATTTGACACAACGAACATTTTGTCAGAGAATTGATCTTAACTCATATTTGCGGAAAATTATCCAGCTCTTTTGAGGGCTGACTAAATTTGTTTCTGGCTTCTTAGGCACTGCCTAGATAAACTAGCATTAAACAAATAGATTTGAATGTGACTCAAGGGGTTATGTCTCCTTCAGATGGAAGGGGTGGCGAGATGACTTTTGGAATGTTGTGATGATATTCCTTTTCTGATTCATCCAACAGCAGGAGTGAGTGTTGGACGGAGGAAAGATGGTCTATGTCCTACTTGGCAGTCTGACAAAGACAGTCTAATATAATCACATGCGGGAGAGGGAATTGGAACCTGATACAGTATGACTATTTTCAGCAGGATTGCAGAAAGGAAGGAAAACACATGCAACTTTCAGGATTATTCAAAATAAACCTTACAGCTGCAATTTCTTTGTAGTTTTCATTTCAGTAAAATCTAGGGGTGCGATTCAGCGACTGTGCTGCACTCGGCGAGGAGCCGTTCCTGCTGGCCAGCTCTCCGCTAAATCAACTAAAGTTTGGTGTTGCTGGGAAGAAATTCCCTGAGGCCCAAAAAAACCTCACATGCCAGTGAATCGTGGGGTGAATTTCGGTGCCGCAACCACTGAAAAACACAACGCCATTCGCCCTCGAGACGGCACTTTCACTTTTT
Organism: Scyliorhinus canicula; assembly: GCF_902713615.1. NCBI lineage: Eukaryota > Metazoa > Chordata > Chondrichthyes > Carcharhiniformes > Scyliorhinidae > Scyliorhinus > Scyliorhinus canicula. The sequence goes on along the minus strand of NC_052151.1, from coordinate 126,445,234 downwards.
TCCACTGAATCGCCCCCTAGATGTCTAAAATTCCTCTTGAGCGATAGAATTAATATAAAATCATTAAGAAATAACATTTTCTGTTTCGTATAATTACTGTGATTTAGCACCGTAAATAGGCAGGAGGAATTTCAAACCAGAAATGGTCTTGTAATTAATATTCTATGACTAGCTGTAATGCTCAGATGATGATATATGGATTCAGTGCTGCTAACTCGCATTCATAATGACTCATGTCTTGTTACTAAAATAACAATGTCATAGCTGTGTGAGAAGTTACCATGACTGCTGCCCTTAAATACATTTTCCTGCATAAAATTAAAGAGAAAATATTTTATTAAACTGCCCCTGTTTATAATGCAAGTTGGTTAAAAACATTCAAGATTATCCCGTAGTGTTCTACCAAAAGCAGAAAAGTAGCAAAAGCTAAATAGCAGCGACTTATTCGAAGTCCTCCAGCATATGAAATGTAAACATCATTTTTTATTTGCATTAATGTATCAATTTCCCAGCCTTTCATTTGTTTAGGTGAGGTGTAACAGCTGCTTTTTATCTCAATTATGAACAACCACTCACATCAAAACCCTGTAAAGGATTTTAAGCACTGTAAGTTAATATGAGCAATGGATGTCTTGGAAAACAAACCAATTTGTCCAGGCACAGCAGAATGTTTGTTTTATTAAATACTATTATGCGAATTATTATTACATTCTAAAGCATCTCAGTTCTATATTCTCATTTTTCTGTGTTTTCTTTCAAGTGTTGTCGTTGTTAACTGACAATAAATGCTTTGTTGACGGTTCATGCAAAATAAATACAAAGACCATTCCAGTAATGACAGTAATTTGTATTGTCATTCTAGATCAATGGTTTTCAAACTTGGTCACCGACAGACCACTTAGGCAGGGCAGAAGAATGCACAGATCACCTCTCGGTCCTAGCCAATCCACTCTTGCTTGTCACTGCAAAACAGTCAGCAGAATTAATGGGAAGAATGGTGCTATTTTGGTGAGACACCAATGAGGTGATGTCTGGTTCCCTCTTAGTTGTCGTCTGGGCAAATGGGGAGCTGGTGGTAGGCGGGCTTGAGATCCACCGTGGAAAAGACATTGGGCGTAATTCTCCGCTCCCGCGATAAATCGGGAAGGCCGTCGTGAACTCGGCCGAGTTTCACGATGGCCTCTGAGGTCGCTCCTCTCACCTTATTCACCCCCACCCGGGGGGGCTAGGAGCGGCGCTCCGTAACTCTCGGCATCCGGGCCTTGACGCTTGTTCAAGGCGGCGCGCCAAGAATGACGCGAAGGCGGTGCCTAAGTAACGTCAGCCATGCATGCGCAGGTTGGCCGGCTCCAACCCGCGCATGCGCGGCTGACGTCACAATGCTGACGGCCCAAAACCGCGCATGCGCGGTTGCCGTCTTCCCCTCCGCTGCCCCGCAAGACGTGGCGGCTTGATCTTGCGGGGCAGCGGAGGGGAAAGAGTGTGTCCCTTTGAGATGCCGGCCCGACGATCGGTGGGCACCGATCGCGGGCCAGTCCCCTCCCGAGCACGGCCGTGGTGCTCAGTCCCCTCTCCGCCCCCCACAAGCTTCAAACCAGCTTTTGGCGCCATGTTCACGATGGCAGCGACCAGGTGTGGTTGCCGTCGTCGTGAACCGGTCGCGAATAGCAGGCCGCTTGGCCCATCCGGGTTGGAGAACCGCGGTCGCCGTAAAAAACGGCGAGCGGCGATTCTTCTGAGCAGGGGGTGGGAGAATCGCGGGGGGCGCCAGGGGGTCGTGTCGTGAGTCACCCGGCCCTCCCGCGATTCTCCCACCCGGCGTGGGGAGCAGAGAATCGTGCCCCTTGTATTGTGCAATCTGATTGACCAAATCAGATATGCGGGGGAGAGGGTACGTGTCAAGCTGCGTATACCTGTTGATGGTCTGATTATAATCGATGACCATCCTGTGATTCTCCCCGGTCTTTACAACCACTACTTGAGCTCTCCAGGGACTGTTGCTAGCCTCAATAATACCTTCCTTCAGTAACCGCTGGACTTCCGACATAATGAAGGTCCGGTCCTGGGCACTGTACCGTCTGCTCCTGGTGGCGACGGGTTTGCAATCCAGGGTGAGGTTCTCAAAAAGGGAAGACGGATCGACCTTGAGGGTCGCGAGGCTGCAGACAGTGAGGGGGGGTATAGGGCCACCGAATTTAAAAGTTAAACTCTGGAGGTTACATTGGAAGTCTAACCCGAGGAGCGTGGCAGCGCAGAGGTGAGGGAGGATGTAGAGTTGGAAGTTTTTTAATTCCCTTCCCTGGACCGTGAGGTTCGCTACGCAGAACCCTTTAATCTCTACAGAGTGAGACCCGGAGGCCAAGGAGATTCTTTGGTTAACTGGGTGGATGGTAAGAGAAAAGTGCCTTACCGTGTTGGGGTGTATGAAGCTCTCTGTGCTCCCGGAGTCGATCAGGCAGGATGTTTTGCGCCCTTTGATGAGCACGGTCATCGTCGCGTTCGGGCCCGAGACTGGTCCAGGGTCACCGAGGCAAGTCGTGGTAAAAGTTGGAGATTTTCCTAGGGCGGTGTGTGGTCATCCGAATCGGGGTCCTGAGACTCAAGCCAAGATGGCGGCGCCCACTGGTCACACATGGCTGGGGGTGTGCAAGATGGCGGCGCCCATCCGTCGCACGTGATCTCTGGGGAACAAGATGGCGGCGTCTGGGGCCCGCACATGGATCAGGAAAACGAAGATGGTGGCGCCCGTTGGCCGCACATGGCTCGTGGAGGGAGTTGTGATGGCGGTCCCGTTTCCCCCTGGAGACCACGGCGACCGCATGGGCCTGGCATACCGCCACGAAATGGCCCTTTTTGCCGCACCATTTGCAGGTGGAAGAGCGGGCCGGGCAGCGCTGCCGGGGGTGCTTGGCTTGCCTGCAAAAAATAACAGTGGGGCCCCCTGGTAGCTGCACGGCACAAGCTTGTGGGGGGATGGGGGATGCATCGGGGTCGGCTGCGGGTTCCACGCTGCCCAAGGGGCTGCCGCGCGGTCGGGGATGTACGCGCAGGCGTTTCAGGAGGCCACATCCAGGGAGCTAGCAAGGGCCCGTGCCTCCTTGAGGCCTAGTGTCTCTTTCTCTAGCAGCCGCTGGCGAATTTGAGAGGACAGCATACCTGCAACGAATGTGTCCTGGATTAAAAGTTGTGTGTGGTCGCTGGCTGAAACTTGTGGGCAGTCACAGTTCCTACCTCTTACCAGAAGCGCACAGTAGAATTCATCCAGCGATTCCCGGGGATTTGTCGCCTCGTCGCCACAGATGTCGGGCGTAGACCTGGTTGACTGGGCGAATATAGTGTCCTTTCAACAGGGCCATCGCAGCCTCGAAATCATCCGCATCCTCGATGAGGGTGTAGATCTCTGGGTTCTCCCTCGAGTGGCGAACTTGCATCTTCTGGTCCTCCATGGGTGTAGTTGTGGCCGCCTGAGGTACCCGTTGAATCATGCCAGCCAGTGTTTGAAAGTTGTCGCTGGGTTTGCCGACACTCCTAAGTTGCAGACACTCCGGCTTGTTTCGGAGCTCCATTCTTTAAAATCTAGTCCAATAAATTGATGCTCGATCAATGACTCCCGAAGCGAGATTGGATGACAATTGAAAGCTTTACCGGACTAAATGTTTCCCCCAGCAGCGCAGGTACAGAATGCAGCTGCTAGGGAGACACAGGCTCTTATACTCCGCCTTACTGGGCAGAACCAGCGGGCAGGCTTCACCAATGATCTTGTTGTCTCAGGCACCTCCCACACCAATGGTCTTACAGCCTCAACCTGGGTACCGTAATACCCCAAATACCGACTACCACACCTTTACATATAGTTCTGCTGCATTGATTAAGTATAGTGTGTGTTGCCATTTGTAATTTACTGGGTGTCATGAGGCAGATTACAGAACTTCTACTTACTGATAATAGTTTGAATAACAAATTACCATTTTATCAACTGTTTTGTTCAAATCTGGGCATGGCATTTTAAGAGTGATGCAGCAAGCAGTCCCTCATTGAAGTGCCATCTTAGATGATGTGCTGGAATGGAACTTGAGCCTACAACTATCTGACTGAAGTAAGAATGCTTAACCTTAAGAAACCAAATGCAAAATTACCCCCATCAGTGAAATACACCAGTTCTTCAGCTTACTATTTTTTGTTCATTTTTTATAAATGCCTATCTAAAACAAACAAAATACAACCTATGTAGAGGTCTTAGGGAGAAAATCTTTGCAGTCATTTTATATGTACAGAGAGACGAGATCAATTGGCCTTCATAGTTTGACCCTTTCTGTTTTCCTCATGGCTTGAATGGAAGCTCCCATTTTTATGCTGAAAAATGCTTTGCTGAAGGTTCACTAGGTTTTTGATGTTGGCTTACTGTATTTCCTGGCACCAGTCCTGCTCTCTAAAAACCTGCTGTAATTATTCCACTGTATTAAATCATATACAAATACAAACCTGAAGAAAACCATAATTTGTGCAGCAAGGTTCAGAATTCCCTCTGCATTGCAATAACTTAATATGAACTGAGACTCTCATATATGAAATAAGATTCTAACCATAACACTAACTCTGAGCCAACCCCTTCGTTTCAGATGGGCCTCACTGAAGAAAATATTCTACCAGATGTGTGACATTTTTATACATAGCTTAAAGGGTTGTTTAAAAATGACTTTATGGCCAAAGATGAGAGATTATATCGAGGAAGGTTTGCAAGTCATTCCCAAAATGGGTACAATATTCATGGTGTGTTCAGAGGCACTCGCACAATCGTGCAGTCAGGAGAACTGGACTATTTTAAAGTTCAGGCTTTGTTTGAAGTTTATCAGTGAATTGTAGCCGTCTACCAGGGCATTATATATTCCACTGCAGCTGATCAGTTCAGTGTGGTGGAAAATCAATGGGCTCTTGAGCAGGGTCACCCAGCGGGTGGGTGCGGTGAATATGGATTTTGCTGGGGGGAGGCTAGGAGAATGAGTTGCAGAACGTTGGAAGATTTTTGGACTTCGCCTTCTTGTCTTCCAAAAATCTTAAAATTAAGTGAAAACTAACAGAGTCTTTCAGCAGTCCTTTGCACAACTCAATGTCTCAATTAAATGCTGCAGTTTGCATGGTCTAGTTATTTCTCACTGTAAATGGCAATCAGGGACCGATAACCGAGGCGGGAGTCTGATTTGTATGTTTAAACAGCCTCCCGCCTGTTTTGGGTGGGAACAGTGATTGTTTAAAGACCTCCCTGAAATTTGTGTTCAGGTTACCACTGTCCTTGCCAGAATTTTATTTACCAATCTCCCATGTTCAGGCAGAGAACTGACACCCATGAACAGGGTGGCCAGTACCATGGAATAGCAAATGCTTCCATCAAATGAGTCCACATGCACTTTGACCACGACCATGCAGATTGTATATGATGACAGATACGTTGGCCACGTCCTAGTGGCGCCTCATTGATTTGCAAATGTGTTCCATTTGACATTCCTCTCGCTACTTTCAGCAAAGCCTTTGACAAGGTCTCACATGGCAGACTTATAAAGAAGGCATATGGCACATCGCGTAATTTGATAAAGTGGATTCAAAATTGGCTTAGTTGTAGGAGACAGGACATGATGACAGACAGCTACTTTAGTGACTGGAAGTCAGTGTCCAGTGGCGTACCATGCTGAGTCCCCTATTATTCGTCATTTATATAAATGACATAGATGACTGTGTGTGTGGTAGGATCAGTAAGTTTGCGGATGACACAAAGATTGGCTGTGTGGTTAACAGTGAGGTTGTGGGGCAGCACGGTGGCTTGGTGGTTAGCACAACCGCCTCACGGCGCTGAGGTCCCAGGTTCGATCCCGGCTCTGGGTCACTGTCCGTGTGGAGTTTGCACATTCTCCCCGTGTCTGCATGGGTTTTGCCCCCACAACCCAAAAATGTGCAGAGTAGGTGGATTGGCCATGCTAAATTGCCCCTTAATTGGAAAAAATAATTGGCTAATCTAAATTTAAAAAAAAAAACAGTGAGGTTGTGTGTGCGGTAGGATCAGTAAGTTTGCGGATGATACAAGGATTGGCCGGGTGGTTAAGTGAAGTTAAGTGTCTTGGGTTAAAGGATGATATAGATGGGCTGGTCAAATGGGCAGACAAGTGGCAGATGGAATTTAACCCTGAAAAGTGTGAGGTGATACACTTTGGCAGGGATAATGTGGCAAGGAAGTATTCAATGCATGGCCTGACACTGGGAAGTTTGGAAGAACAAAGGGACCGTGGCCTGCTTGTCTATAGATTTCTGAAGGCGGGTGGGCAGGTTAATAGGATGGTGAAAAAGGCATACGGGGTGCTTGCCTTTATCAATCGTGGCATAGATTATAAAAGCAAGGAGGTTATGTTGGAGTTGTATAGGACTTTGGTGAGGCCACAGCTGTGTGAAATTCTAGACGCCACATTATAGGATAGGTGGAGGGGGTGCAGAGGAGATTTACCAGGATGTCGTCTGGGATGAAACATTTAAGTTATGAAGAGGTTGGAAAGGGTTGGGTTGTTTTCGCTGGAGCAGAGAAGACTGAGGGGCATGGACAGGGTGGATAGGGAGCAGTTGTTTCCCTTACTTGAAGGGTCAGTCATGAGGCGACACACACTCAAGGTGAGGGTCAGGAGATTTAAGGGGGATTAGAGGAAAGACCTTGTACCCGGAGGGGGGTGACGGTCTGGATTGCACTGCCTGGGAGGGTAGTCGAGGTGGGTTGCCTCACATCCTTTAAAAGGTACCTGGATGAGCACTTGGCACGTCATAACATTCAAGGCTATGGGCCAAGTGCTGGCAAATAGGGTTAGGTAGGCAGGTCAGGTTCTTTTGCACTGTATTTTTCTGTGATACCCATTCAGCACCCAATATGCTTCATCATCACTTGATGGCTGAGTCTGCCTTTCCACAGGTGCAAGTGGAGAAGTCTTTGACAGGGCTTCCCAGGCTCCAAAACCAAGAGGATGTTGGCCAAGAGCATCTTAGTAATTCGAGCAGGAACCTGAATAGCCTGTTTCTGCGTCTGTTGAAGCCACAGAGATTGTACCCTCAAGGAGTTGGAGGAAAAGGAAGAGTAAGGCTTTGTAGTGGCACAAGCATATATATTTTAGAATTTGACGGTGAAAAAATTTCATGTTGTTAATTTCTGTATTTAATTACATCATATAAATATTACCCTTTTGTACGATTATTCCATGTTGTTCATTCTGGAGCACAGGCAGATAAGTCACTTTTTAAACTTTTTTTCATTGATGAATGGGAAGACATGAATTGATGTGGACCTATGGGAGGATGTTCAAGGGGTGATTGGTCGTTTGCATGACTGCTTTGTGTCAATCGGTGAAGCTGGAAGAGTGATCAGTGCATATGCCTGTGACATGGGTCAACCTTGGATTACTAAGGATATCCTTGGCATCATAGGCAGCAATGCAACCAGCTCAGGCTCCACTGCTATCTTCATCTTGTTCCTCTCATTTTCCTCTTCCTGTCCTTCAAGGGGCTGCAAATATCTGCCATCTAACATGATAATCTGAGTCTCCAGGCACAGCTCTTCATGCATGCCAAAGAAACAGAGATGCTGTTTCATTTGTAGTGCCTCCAGTGAGCTGCATCTTGCTTTCTTTTGTTTATTCTTTAATGGAGGTGTGGGTGTCACTGGCTAGGCCAGCATTACAGCACTTGTGCCGTGGATGTTAAACCCTGTTGTCTGTTTCGTTCTCTGGTGTTCCACTCCCTCCTGTGCAGTTACAAATCTGTGCTGACTTTTGGGGTGGTCATGTTGCTCCTCAGCTGCGGTCTAATCAAAGGTAGCGAAAGAACCACTCACCCTGGTTGTGATCGAACAAATCTCCAAAGTGTAGAAAGCAAACTCAGTGAAAGCAATGTGAATACCCTTTCCCACGAGCAGAGAAGAAAGCAACTATGAGTATTGAGTATTTATCGCTATATTTCCATTAGATGGACTGCTCCCTAACAGTCACGGTGCTCTCACCTTGCTATCACTGGGAAATTTAGGAAGCTCATGAATCCCACAGACCTAATGTTGAAGTCAAAAGTATGTGTGAGTTTCATTCTAATTGAAAGATTGATATATGTGACCATATGAAAAGTGTGCTACAGTGAGGGGCCATTTTATATGGCTTCTCTGAATGGGGAGCTGGAAGCACTGCATGTGATATCACAGGCTGTGGTGCATCAGTGTTGTACTGGGTTTTACAATACTATAATAGACAGGAAAATATTGTATATTTTTTTAAACTAAAAATGTTTGAGATAATTAGGCATTTTACTCTCATTTCTAAGCTCTTAAATAGAGGAAACATTTCCAATTTAATTAATTTATTTTAGGTGGCCTGATTTAACAATGGGCATATAGCATGGTTTATGGATTACTAGTGCATATCTGACTTTTAACAAAAAGACGAGTAAAAGACGCACATTGCAGTCACATATGCATTTAACAAATTTCTAATGAGTTTATTTTATGTTGAAACACAATCAAACTACATTCTTCGAAATGGTGCTTGTGTCATCTGTTCGTAGCCTTTGAAAACACCTACTGCACATAAGGTCGTCATCATTGTACCAGTAACAGTTAAATAATAAAAAATGTTGTATACTAAAAAAAAAGAAGTAGCATGGATAGAGGATTGGTTAATTAATAGAAAGCAAAGAGTGGGGATTAATGGGTGTTTCTCTGGTTGGCAATCAGTAGCTAGTGCTGTCCCTCAGGAATCCGTGTTGGGCCCACAATTGTTCACAATTTACATAGATGATTTGGAGTTGGGGACCAAGGGCAATGTGTCCAAGTTTGCAGATGACACTAAGATGAGTGGTAAAGCGAAAAGTGCAGAGGATACTGGAAGTCTGCAGAGGGATTTGGATAGGTTAAGTGAATGGGCTAGGGTCTGGCAGATGGAATACAATGTTGACAAATGTGAGGTTATCCATTTTGGTAGGAATAACAGCAAACGGGATTATTATTTAAACGATAAAATATTAAAGCATGCCGCTGTTCAGAGAGACTTGGGTGTGCTAGTGCATGAGTCACAGAAGGTTGGTTTACAAGTGCAACAGGTGATTAAGAAGGCAAATGGAATTTTGTCCTTCATTGCTAGAGGGATAGAGTTTAAGACTAGGGAGGTTATGTTGCAATTGTATAAGGTGTTAGTGCGGCCACACCTGGAGTATTGTGTTCAGTTTTGGTCTCCTTACTTGAGAAAGGACGTACTGGCGCTGGAGGGTGTGCAGAGGAGATTCACTAGGTTAATCCCAGAGCTGAATGGGTTGGATTATGAGGAGAGGTTGAGTAGACTGGGACTGTACTCGTTGGAATTTAGAAGGATGAGGGGGGATCTTATAGAAACATTTAAAATTATGAAGGGAATAGATAGGATAGATGCGGGCAGGTTGTTTCCACTGGCGGGTGACAGCAGAACTAGGGGACATAGCCTCAAAATAAGGGGAAGTAGATTTAGGACTGAGTTTAGGAGGAACGTCTTCACCCATAGGGTTGTGAATCTATGGAATTCCTTGCCCAGTGAAGCAGTTGAGGCTCCTTCATTACATGTTTTTAAGGTGAAGATAGATAGTTTTTTGAAGAATAAAGGGATTAAGGGTTATGGTGTTCGGGCCGGAAAGTGGAGCTGAGCACAAAAGATCAGCCATGATCTAATTGAATGGCGGAGCAGGCTCGAGGGGCCAGATGGCCTACTTCTACTCCTAGTTCTTATGTTCTTATGTGGGCACACCACCACTTTCAATGGGGTCTGTATGCACACAGCCTAAAGAGTTGCAGTGATAGGGAGAAGTTGGCAGATTGGAGCCAGATTCCCAACCCTACTGTCAATTTCCTGGTTTTAACCCCCATCCACTCTCAAATCCAAGTGCTCCTTCATGTCTCCCCTCTATCCACTGTCTCTTTAAGTATCTATAATTATCTGCAACCCTAGGCACCAAATATCAAGTCAAAGAAACTGTGCTCCTGAAAATTAAATGTCACCATAACCTTTTTATGGCGGTTAATCATGGTAATGCTGAGAATGATTAACTGTACGACTTGGATAACATTTAGCTATTTTTAAATCACACTAAAGTAGAATTCAATATTTTAACTACAGAGTAAATTACCAGCTGTCCAGAATCAGTATCATTACAGTGGTTAGCATTGTTGCTTCACAGCTCCAGGGTCCCAGGTTTGATTCCCGGCTCATCACATTATACCTAATGAATTATCGGAATCTGTGCAAGTTTGGACAATTACTCCCTTTTCCAGTAGGCAAAGACCTACAACATAATGAGCACAAAACCACCCTTTCAAAGCCAGCACTACAGATAAACAAAACAATCTCGATACCTGCTTGCATATATACACTGATCTTGAGCAAACACACAAGCACATGGAAAATAAAGCTTAGCTTCATCAGTAAACAATGTCTTTGGCAAATTAATAATCTATGATCATGGCAAATTTGTAAACACAATAAATGCACCTTGACAAATGTATGTAATAGTTATGCACACCACAACAATATTCAAAATATTTTAATTCATTACCATCAACTGGGCAGTAAAAAAACCTTAAAAATACTGTTGCACAGTAGATAATTTGCATCCAACAGTTCAAAAATAATTTAACATTCTATTTCCAAATATAAAGATTTCCTTAAAGACTAGTTTTTGTTTTTGTGAGGATTTGTACAAACAGCTAACGAGTCCCTTAGGATACTGATTTTCCAATAGCTTATTCTATAGGGTCCTTTATGACAATATATACTCAGCAATATTTAGAATGCAAAGGGGCTTTGATTTGTAATTTTGAAATCTTACAAGATTTTTACCATTGAAGAAATTACATATTGTTAATAAACCAGTACCATAAAATCATCTTAATATCAGTGAGTCAACACCTATAAAGTACAAAGTGCCTTCAGATCTTCAAAACATGACTATTCCTAAAAGCAAAGTTCTACCTGCAATAGAGGAAGTAATCAGGACTCAATCAATTCCATTTTAGTTTTAATTAAAGAAGAAAGGGACAGAATCAAAAACCACCTAAGCAGCATCCAGCTGGCTGCTCACATTGGATGCGATTAAATCATTTTATTCAGAACCAAAACAGCCAGACAACTTGGGGAAGCAGAGATCTATATTATCTGAATGTTCACTGCACTCAGAGCAAGGTCTCCAGAAGAAATACAACTGAAGATCATACCTTATACAGATTTATAAAATCTAAGTTTAAAATTTTGGTTGATTTGTGGCCTCAGATTAAATAAGAGACAAAAAAAGCGACATATGCAATTTATGACAAAAGTGAGAAATCTATGCTGCACATTCTTTGACGGCCATTTTTTGTCCGACATAGCAACTTGTTCTATTTCTAATGTAATAATTCATAGGACAAGAATAATAAGGTAACAATAAGGTCAGAGCGAACCCCATCCTGTCAACCCCCCTCCCTTAAGATCTGGAAGATGCCAACTATTAGAAGATCAGGGAGATGTAGTTTTGGTAGGGTTCAGTGATTCCAGTACTGCTGCCCAGGCTTCTTGACTCCTTTCTCACCGTATACCAATAGGGTCCCGTATGTTCTTCCATCTATCACAATGTTAGTTTCTATATGTATGCGGACGACGCCTAACTCTACCCCAATACCATTTCTGACCAAATATTGCACACAATTCTGGTTGCCACACTATCAGAAGGATGTGGAGGCTTTGGAAAGGGGGGAGGAGGTTTACCAGGATGTTGGCTGATCCAGAGCGTGTTAGTTATGCGGAGAGGCTGAATAGACTCGGACTAATTTCATTAGAACGACAGAGGTTGAGTGGCAACCTGATATTAATCTAATAATCTTAATATTTATTATTATACAGGTAGGTTTACATTAACACTGCAATTAAGTTATTGTAAAAAGCACCCAGTCGCCACACTTCGGCGCCTTTTCGGGTAGACTGAGGGAGAATTCAGAATGCACAAATCACCTAACAGCAAGTCTTTCGGGACTTGTGGGAGGAACCGGAGCACCTGGAGGAAATCCACGCCGACATAGCGAGAACATGCAGACTCTGCACAGACAGTGACTCAAGCTGGGAATCGAACCCGGGACCCTGGCGCTGTGAAGCAACAGGGCTAACCACTGTGCTACCGTGCCACCCTATATAGAGGTCTACAAGATTATGAGGGGCAAGGGTAGAATGGATGGACAGGGTGGAGGGGTCAGTCACTAGGGGGCATAGGTTTAAGGCCCAGGGGGTGAAGCTTAGAGGAGATGTGCGAGGCAGGTTTTTTTACACAGAGGGTGGTGAGTGCCTGGGAGGTACTGCCCGCGGATGTTGTGGAAGCAGATAAATTAATGGCGTTTAAAAGGTATCTCGACAGATACATGGACAGGATGGGTACTGAGGGATATGGCACTACGAAGTGCTGAGGGTTTTGGCCATGGGTGGTATCATGTCCGGTACAGGCTTGGAGGACTTAAGGGCTTGTTCCTGTTTCACTGGGTGCCCTGCACGCATTGGAGGCACACCCCAAAATTATGCCCTCCCTTTGTGCTTCCCCACCTGGCCTCCAAAACCTGTCCTCCCGTCTCCTTTGCCTCCCCTCTTCAGGGTGTCCGATCCCTTGACACCCCTAAAGTGTGGAACTTACCTTAGTGCGGATCCGTTGCTCTTCATCCTGGGGCTCCCTTGCAGTCACAGCAGCAGCCACTGCTGGGATACGGCATTTCTGCAACTGCTGGCCATTTGATTGACCGGTGATTCTTGAGGAACTTCCACCCAGCTCGGTAAGGCAGCTGGCAGCATGTTAACGCTGCAGTGTAACTTTATTTTAAGTCTGTTGGTTCATGGCCGACTTTTGTAATAAGACCATAAAAGATAGCAACAGTAGTAGGCCATTCAGCCCTTCGAGCCTGCTCCACCATTTAATAAGATTATGGCTGATCTAACACTAAGTCCACTTTCCTGCCTTACCTCCGTAACCCTCAGTTCCCAACTGATTAAAAAACATCGATCTCGGCTTCGAAAATGTTCATGTCTCAGCTTCCACAGTTTCCTGCGGTAAAGAATTCCAAAGTTTCACCACTCTTTGAGAGAAGAAATTCTACTCAAATTCATCTTAAATGAGCACCCCCTTATTCTGAGACGATGTTTATTGGTCCTACACTGTCCCATGAGTGGAAACATCCTCTGAAAGAGCACCTTACCTATCACCAATCCCCCGTCCCATACCCGTAATCCCACCTAATCACATCGTTGGACACTATACTGTCACTATACACTATACAAAATATACTCTGTCTAACCATATATATATATGTTTCAATCATATCACCTCTCATTCTTCTGAACTCAAAGGAGTACAGACAGGCAGGTGGCATGGGGGCACAGTGGTTAGCACTGCTGCCTCACCGTGCCAGGAGGCTAGGTTTGGTTCCAGCTTTGAGTGACTGTGTGGAGTCTGCACATACTCCTCGTTTCTGCGTGGGTTTCCTCAGGTGCTGTGGTTTCCTCCCATAGTCCAAAGATGTGGCGGTTCGGTAGATTAGCCATGCTACATTATTCCTTAGTGTCCAACGATGTGATTAGGTGGGATTACGGGTATGGGATGGGGGATTGGTGATAGGTAGGGTGCTCTTTCAGAGGGTTAGTACAGATTTGATGGGCCAAATGGGCTTCTGCATGTAGAGATTCTATTGAACCTGTTTAACCTTTCATCAAATGGCAGGCAGGGGTGGGAGGGGTAGTAGGGTGTGCAATATGCTCTTCCTCCTTAATGTTCAGCCCCTTTAAAAAAATTAAACTTACAACAGAAAGCCAAAAGGTGGTATTTTTTTCAATGCCTGCTACTTTTTTTCCACACTAGCAACATTGTATCAATCCATTTGTTAAAATCAATTAGAAGGTTACATTTAAGACATCTTTATGAAAACAAACCCCAACAAAAGATGGATTTTTGCCATTTTGGAATTAAATGGGCACTTTTTTTTAAGATAATAATTTCACTGATTAGGCCACAGGCTCATAAAAACAGGATGTTGTTTCCACCACGCACAGGTACTGCATGGTTACTGTGCTGCAAGGTGAAAATATAATTTACAATTTTGAAATGTCAACGCCAGGCACTTTCATAATATCGTGATTTGAAAATTAACATTATGATTTATTTGTATGTGCACAGATATATATACATATATATATACTTTTAATTCATTTTAAAATATTGATGTGACCATCAATTCACTCGAGACACGATTGGAAGTAAACTGTGGTTTTAATAGACTTACAACTGAGCCTGCCTGCGACCAGAAGAACTGAGGGCAGGCTCACACGGCTGCAGCACTTTATACTTCCGGTAGTGGGAAGGGCCATGGGTGGAGCTGAGGGTGGAGCCCTGTACAAGCCCCTCATTTCCCCTATGGGCAGAGCCGCGCAACGGTTCACAGACAGAGCCCACAAGGACACAATACTATACAGTGTGAATTATATGAAGTACATTCACCACAAATAGCCAACCCAGAAAATGGAACTAAGTGTCACAACTTGACTATTTTAAACCATGTAACTATTTAAGAATCTGGTATGAATTGAAATTTTGAAAATGAATGAATGCACTGACTGAGATTTTGGCAACTTATTCAGTTACAAAACTTGACTTTAAAAGCATAAAAGACATCTGCCACCAGTTTCATATTAAACTGGGGTACAAATTAAAAGGCGGATAATTCAGAACTATTATTACCGTATTGCAGGTTGGCAATCAAACACTTGGGAAGTAACATCTCAGTAAACTAACGTTTTTTGTAATCTGCCATTTACCTGTGCAGTAAAACTTATTAAACACATCTGTTTTGTATTCAGTTTCCCCGGGGGGGGGGGTTTATGGAGCTCTCACACCCCCGCCCCCCCCCCCCCGTAATTCCGATGTCTGCAGGCAGGGACTCATCCAGCCAGCTTGTTTAGCAGATTTTGTAATGTATTACTCTGGTATAGGAAGTGCAGGACAAAATATTACAGTGCTACATAAACTAGTAAATAAGGGACGCACCGGGTACAGTACATCTTTTTTTTTATCCAGTGAGTTTTGTCCCCTGTTGCAGAATAGAAGCCCAGAAACAAGCTGATGTTTCCTTTGTCTCGAATTCAAAACCACATGACCAAAGTCTAGAATTCTGGTTGGCTCACACCCGGAAAGCTGGCAAGGGGCCAATTGCTGTTGGATGCAGACTAAACATTCGGTATATATTCTTTCTTTCTCCCTGTTACTCATCTGCACCAAACACTATCTGTGCAGCAGTTACAGACGTATAAAAGCCAAGAGCGAAACTGTTATACTGACAGGGGCATATGTTTATATTTGGCAGCACAATCTGCAACAATACTGTCAGATTTTCCTTGCGTTCCTGCACCATTTCTTCTTCCCAGACTTATTTATTGCCTGGTTGTGTCGCTTCACTGCAGGAGCCTAGATAACAAACACATACACGCAGGCTTTGGAGGAAATAGGCCTTACTCTTGTTACCATGACAACAGGTCATTATTAAACTGGGTATCGTTTAGTCTTTCAAATTCATTTTTGAAAGGGACAATTTATGACTTGAGAGGAGGCCACGCACATTTCATACTTAGAATTGAAATTAAGAATCGATGTAAATATCAGAAAATTTTAAATACGTGCACTTTTTGTTCTCCATTTCCTTTAACATAACTGCCCCGACATGCCCTGACTCACACGCACTGCTGCAAAATAAGCCCTTTGTTTGCTGTGACCATTAATAGAATTCTTATGATTTATATTTTCTCCTTCTGGATAATTCTAGTGTTGATTATGGAAAAAGTCTTTACAAGACCACATATGCCAAGTCTTTCCAAAACAAGTCTAAGCTCAGTCTTTCCAAAATACCAAGCTTCACCATTCTCGTGATCAAGGAGTTAAATTAAGCAATCAAAGTAATAATAAGTTGTATTCAGGGTTATTATTAGCAAACAATGTATGATACCAAAACAAAGATATTACTTCAATGAAATATCTCTTTCCCATCCTCGGCCACTAAATGAAAGACCGAAATACAAAATCTAGGGGTTTCCAAGATTTTAGTCATTGTGGGCTTCTTAGATGCTTGCCATGGAGTCCTCAAGAGCCACATGAAAAACTGAAAGAAATGTTTCAATTAAGTTGCGTACATCTCAAGTTGCAAATAAATACCAGAAGATCTAAGTGTTAGGACCTGGTATATGTCCATTAATGAGACAAGAACAAAAATCAGTCCTCTCCAAATTTTGGGGTCTTCAAAGTACAAATAGAAATCACCAATGACATATATAATAACCATAAGTAGAACCTGAGCTTCCTGAATTCAATAGGCTAGATTTCCTGGGTGCATGAGCACATGGCAGCTCAGAAGTCATCAATCTTTGGATGTAGTTTCTCATGATATCGAATGGGCAATCTGATCTGGTGATCACTAAAATTCTGATGAACAATCCATACTCAGGCTCTCGAACCTGAATGAATAATTAAATAACATTCTTGCCTTGGAAACAAATGAAGCAACAAATCACATTACTTTTAACAAACTGATTATTAATGTTCCTTTTGTCAAGAATGCAAACTAGGTATTTTTTGACCACACAACTTACTGTCCCATTATCATGAGGGGACTATGCTGCACATTTATTGTCCCCTTAGTTTAATAGCATGTCAAAGTGCTGGGCAAAGCAAATATTGCTATTTACCCATCTAGTCTCGAGGGAAAATGTGTATGAAATGCATGTTTATTTCCACATATACAAATGCCTGTTGCTGTTAAGTCAGGCTGTGAACTTGATACAGAAGGACAATGAACAGAAGATCTCCTGGGACTGTGTATTTTTACTGTCCAGTGCATTTTGAATCATGCTTGTTTGAGCAGTAAACCAATCACACAAATGAGAGACATCTTTAAATGAGTTTCTGTTCTGAAACTTGTGCAAACACTCTCTTATTGTAATCCATTATGTGGAAGAGACTTCACACTGAATAATTAATCTATCAAATCTCAAACATCAGAAACAGGTGACGATGCAACAATAGGGCCCTGAGGTGCTGAATTTAACTGATTTATGCACAATTTGGACGCATTCGTGATTTCTAGGATATTTCAGGCAAAATTTTCTATTCTGCGGTTGCAGGCAGGAATTTCATAGAATTTACAGTGCAGAAGGAGGCCATTTGGCCCATCGAGTCTGCACCGGCTCTTGGAAAGAGCACCCTACCCAAGGTCAACACCTCCCCCTATCCCAATAACCCAGTAACCCCACCTAACACTAAAAGCAATTTTGGACACTAAGGGCAATTTATCATGGCCAATCCACCTAACCTGCACATCTTTGGACTGTGGGAGGAAACCGGAGCACCCGGAGGAAACCCATGCACACACGGGGAGGATGTGCAGACTCTGCACAGATAGTGACCTAAGCCGGAATCGAACCTGGGACCCTGGAGCTGTGAAACCATTGTGCTATCCACAATGCTACCGTTGGCATGATTTCTCCTAAGCAGTGGGTCGGTTGAAATGTGCATGATTTTCTGGTTTTCAGCTCATTAATTATCCTCAGAGTCCAGGACACTCACCACTTATGAGGAACAGGCGGCAGAGTTCCCGGAGAGGGCAGAAATTGTTCCTGTATAGAAGGTGTTATTGGCTTCCTCCAACAAACCAGTGGGGCTGCATCCAGTATAGCAAGGAGCTCATTGAATATTGTGTCAGGGCAGTTATGTCATGGGCTAGGTCCTGGTACCATATTTTATAAACCAGCACCTGAACGGACATTCACTCACTGCAACCCAGGTGTGCTGTGTCGTCCAGATTCCCCATGGTGCCTAAAAGAACCAAACCCTCCGCTTCAGCAAGACCTCCCTTTCCTCAACAGGAAATGCTGGAGGTCCTCTTTCCAAGGGATGGGAGCAGGACGTCCTCCCATCTGACCACACCCGCCAAGGAGGAGTTTTCCATGGAGGTCGGCCTTTGTGGCTAACAAAGTAGGACTGGTCTGCAGTGTCGGAAAAGGATCATTAAACTAGTACTCGTTGCCAGGGTAAGAGAACCTTCTCCTCACTCCAAACTCACACTCTTATAAGGGTGTTAGGCAATTTTAGGGTTAGAGTCCACACTAGTGGCAGACAGATGGGACATCAGCACTACCTGTCAGCCACGTTAAATTCAACATCTTTGAGTTCTTACTCAAAGGCATCTTAATCGCTTATTGGGGAGGGCTCAGCTCATGGAACAGGCAAGCATGCTTCTGAACTGCACTTTTATCCATACTGCAGGAAGCCATTCGGCCCATCAAGTCTGCACTGACCCACTTAAGCCCTCCACCCTATCTCCGTAACCCAATAACTGCTCCTAACCTTTTCTTTGGACACTAAGGGCAATTTATCATGGCCAATCCACCTAACCTGCACGTCTTTCGGGACTTGTGGGAGGAAACCCACGCAGACACGGGGAGAACGTGCGGACTCCGCACAGACAGTGACCCAGCGGGGAATCGAACCTGGGACCTGGGACCCTGGCGCTGTGAAGCCACAGTGCTATCCACTTGTGCTACCGTGCTGTCTTTTTTGTTGGAGATTCAGAGACAGGGAGGATAACATCAGGCAGAGTTGTCAAAGGCTATCCACAGACTGGAAGAAGGGAGGAATCTGTCCATGCTCTGTCTGACATTTTGGTCCTGGTGGGCAAGGGCATCAAAGTGTCTATGGGAAGGGCAGCAGCCTCTTTTGAGACCCAGGGCCAGTAGTTCCTGCCAGATTTGCACTCTGACCTGTGCATGTCAGGCCTAGAGCAGGAAACTCTTAGCAGGCCGGGTCACTGGGACACCACCAAAGTCATCTCAGACAACTTGACATAGCAGTCAGTAGGCTGCCTCCATCTCTGCTGCGGATGTCGTGGCTGCCCTCAGTCAAAGTTGTAGGGTACAAAAAATTTATAAGTCTTCAATACACAGTGGTGACACAGGTGTTCCTTCACTGTGTAAAATCTTCACCATTGTAAATATAGTTTGCATTTATCCTTCTCCTAGTCGCAGGTATTGAATGGCTAATCGATGGCAAGGTCCCACACTCCTACAAGGGTCCAGCATGAATACCTCCCAATTATCTTCCACCTGGATACTCAGTTCCATTACCTTCAAGCAAATCTCATCATAGTGAATTGCCTTTATTTACGCATCAACAACATTAACAAAGACAATTCATATGTGAAATGTTAGCTGGACAATACAGATGTGACCCGTGAATCTCAAGCAGACTTGGCCTCATGTGAATTGCTCATCATCCTGTGGTTATCCTGATGCTGTCACACTGAAGTCTAGTTTGTGGATGTAACAAGTATTTGTTGCGATGAATGTTAGAATATTTTCTCCCAAATGTAGTTTGCAATGGTATTTATTTTATGACAGTGAATTTTCAAGAAAAGTGATATTCATCTTTGGGCACCATAGCCTTTCATGCCTTCCTACAGCATGTTTTCATCTGTTTATTTAAGGCTGAACGTTATTCATTTCTTAGTTCTCGCTCTCACCGGAATGATGGAAGTAGGTTCCACTCAATGACATTAGAAACAACTGCTGAAGGGGAGCATAACACGGCTTTGAGTGCTGCATACTGTAGATGAGTAACAGGTCACTGCATCCTGATAGAATTATAGAATCATCAACTTTACAGAGCAGAAGGAGGCCATTTGGACCATCGAGTCTACACCGGCACCTGAAAGAGCACCCTATCTAAGCCCACACCTCCACCCTATCCCTGTAACCCCACCTAACCTTTGGACAGTACGGGGTGATTTAGCATGACCAATCCACCTAACCCGCACATCTTTGGACTGTGGGATAAAACAAGAGCACCCGGAGAAAACCCACGCAGACACGGGGAGAATGTGCAGACTCCGAAAGCATATTGGTGCTCAGTGATAGGATGAAGTCTCTGCATTATTCATCCATGATGGCTGGCGTTTTGAGAGATGGTGCTATCTGGTTGCTGCTCCCTCTTGAAATGGTCAAGCATTTACCATTAACAAATGTATTTCCTGTTGGCGCCATCTTGCTCAGCTGCTGTCATACTGGCATGACTGCATCCATGTGTGCAATGATGTTTCAGCTGCTACAAGGTTTCCATGCCCACTGTCTTGTTGATGCCATGGTTGAATGGGCTGCACTATGGGGAGCTGCTGAAGGAGATGCACTAGTGGAGTGCTAATTACATTCCATTACATGACGATGTTCCCAAGGCCTTCCAAGGATGACACCATCGGGAATTAAGATAATTTACGTTGTTTGAATGATTATTGTGAGATTGATGACCGTTCCTGCTATGATGACACTGAGAAGGAAGGTTTTGTTGTATCCCCTTCCTCGAAACCGGAAGAGAAACTTGATCATACAAACTTTCCTTCACCTTATACCACTTGAAATGTTGTAGCTATGAGGTTGCCATGGGCTGTCTGCCATGTTGTGCCCATGCAATGGCTTACTTATGTAGCTCATCTGAATTCTTACACTCTTTAGAGTCATCCCTTTCCAAGTCCTCCTCAACCAAGGAAATGCCTAGCTCCTTAATGTCTCCCTCTGGCAATACATCCCCCCTCTGCAGTGCAAGGTTGTGTAGGGCGCAGTGAACAATAATGTGGGATACCCTCTGTGTTGGGCAATGGAGTATCCGGTTTGACTGGTCCAAACATCTCAAATGCCAGTAGGATGTCAATACTTTGTTCTATTAAGAACCTTATGGCAGCGAAGCTATACTTGGGACAATACCACCCTGCGTGTTTATCAAGATTTGAGTGCTGAGGTGGCCAGGAGGAGGGTAGGCGACAGGCAGGTGAAGGGCCTACTGTATAAAATCCATATGAAATTCAGGCTGCTTTTTCTGGCGCAACTGTGGGTTACGTATGAGGGTCAGCACCACTATTTCGAGGAACCCGAAGAGGCGATGGACTTCGTTAAGAAGCAAGGGCTGGCCCTGAGCTGAGGATGTTTAGACTTATGTTAGAACTTTTAAGTATATGTGGTGTCTCTCCCGTTTTAGACATTGCCTGTATGTTTGGGTCCGTTTTGTCGTTTCTTTGCGTGATTTTTGCGTGGTTTACCTGAATGTTTCCTTTTTGGGCTCTTTGATTAGTTGGAGCTTGGCTGGGGGGAAAATAATAAAGAAAACAGTTAAACGGGTTGGGTTAAGAGGGATGCTTCAGGGGAACTTTGTGCAATCTTTCCTGTGTCTGTATGGGAAGGACTGAGAGTGCCCGTTACTTCTTATCTCTTTCTTTTTTTAGATCATAGAATTTACAGTGCAGAAGGAGGCCATTCGGCCCATCGAGTCTGCACCAGCTCTTGGAAAGAGCACCTTACCCAAGGTTAACACCTCCACCCTATCACCATAACCCAGTAACCCCACCCAACACTAAGGGACACTAAGGGCAATTTATCATGGCCAATCCACCTAACCTGCACATCTTTGGACGGTGGGAGGAAACCCACGCACACACGGGGAGGGTGTGCAGACTCCGCACAGACAGTGTCTTGTTTAACTTGAATTGAGCTATTATGGGGGTTGTTTATGACTTGTATAGGGTGTTTGCTTAAGTAGGGCTGATCTGGGGAAGTGGTGTGGAGGGGTCGGGGGGAGGGGTGACTGGGAACAATGGATGGGAGGCGCGCTAGTGCCGAGGCTGGGCGCCCCAGGCTAGCTGGGTGGGGCTAGTCAACGGGAGCCGAGGTGGGGTTAGGTGATAGGATGGTGTTGTTGGGGGGGGGGGGGGGGGGGGGGGGCGCGGGGGGGAACTGGGCATGGTAACAGTGAGGAGGTCATGGGTGGAGCCGGTCAGGAGGCGGGCCAGATGAAGCGCGACACATGGCTGGGGGCCTGGCCAAGGAAAGGGGATGGCTGATCGGCAAAGTTGGGGGGGGGGGGCGAAGTGCCCCCAAACCAGGCTGATCACCAGGAATGTTAGAGGGTTAAACAGGCCAGTGAAGAGGGCGCATGTGTTTGCGCATCTGCGGGTTCTGAAGGCGGACATAGTCTTATTGCAGGAGACGGACCAGAAAGTGGCAGACCAGGGTAGGTTAAGGAAGGGCTGGGTCAGTCAGGTCTTTCATTCGGGGCTTGATTCTAAGACAAGGGGGTTGCGATCCTGATTAATAAAAGGGTACAATTTGAGGCGGAGGGCACAGTTGTGGATGGGGGTGGCAGGTTCATTATGGTGAGAGGTAAGCTCGAAGAGGTGAGAGTAGTCCTGGTCAGTGTGTATGCCCCTAATTGGGACAATGTGGATTTTATTCGGAGGATGCAAGGGAAGATCCCCGACTTGGACTCACGTAAGTTGCTCATGAGCGGGGACTTTAATATAGTCCTGGACCCGAGCCTGAACCGGTCATGTTCAAGAACAGGCAGGTTGCCAGCGATGGCAAAGGAACTGAGAGGGTTCATGGAGCAAATGGGGGGAGCAGATCCGTGGAGATTTAGCCAGCCGATGGCGAGGGAGTTCTCGTACTACTCCCACGTCCACAAGGTGTATTCCCGAATTTACTACTTTGTTGTGAGTAGGGACCTGCTGGCCGGAATGGTGGAGGCAGAATATCCGGCAATTCCATATCGGACCATGCTCCGCACTGGGTAGACCTGCAGTTTTGTAAGGACAGCTTTCAGCGCCCACCATGGAGGCTAGAAGTTGGATTACTCGCGGACGAGGTGATGTGTGAGAGGCTGAGGAAATTTTAAAAAAAATTTAGAGTACCCAATTCATTTTTTCCAATTAAAGGGTAATTTAGTGTGGCCAATCCACCTAGCCAGCACATCTTTGGGTTGTGGGGGTGAAACCCACGCAGACACGGGGAGAATGTGCAAACTCCACACAGACAGTGACCCAGAGCCAGGATCGAAACTGGGACCTTGGCGCCGTGAGGCTGCAGTGCTAACCCACTGCGCCACCGTGCTGCCCTGAGAAGCTGAGGAAATGCATGCAGGATTACCTGCAGGTGATCGATACTAGAGAAGTCTCGGCAGCGGTGCTCTGGGAGGCACTGAAGGCAGTGGTGAGACAGGAGCTGATTTCAATCCGGGTGTACAGGGACAGGACAGATAGGGCAGAGACGAACCAACTGATTAAGGAAATTCTACGGACGGACAGGAGTTACGCGGAATCCCCGAGGCGAGAGTTACTCAGGAAACGACAGAGGCTGCAGTCCGAGTTCGGGGTGCTGACTACAGGCAAGGCTGTAGAGCAGCTTAGAAAGGTAAAAGGCGCGATTTATGAGCATGGGGAGAAGGCCAGTAGATGCTTGCACAACAACTAAGGAAGAAGGAAGCGACTAAGGAAATAGGGAGGGTGGTGGTTGGGGAGGGTAATCTCATTGGTGACCCGGCAGGGCTGAACAAGGGGCGGAATTCTCCGCAAGGCCCGACGCCGTCGAGAAACCTGGAGAGGTTCACGATGGCGTCGGAAGATAGAGTCTCGTTATACGCAGATGATCTGCTGTTATATATATCGGACCCAATGGTGGGGATGGACGGTATTATGGAAATCCTGAGTGAATTTGGCCGGTTCTCACGATATAAATTGAACATGGCTAAGAGCGAGATGTTTGTAATTCAGGCGAGGAGGCAGGAGAGTAGGCTGAAGGGGTTGCCGTTCAGGCTAGTGGGGGAGACTTTCCGATATTTAGGGATTCAGGTGGCACGGGACTGGGGCAAGTTGCATAAGCTCAACCTGTCCCGACTGGTGGAACGAGTGAGGGAGGAGGTCCGGAGGTGGGATACGCTCCCGCTGTCATTGGCGGGGAGAGTGCAGACTGTTCAGATGACGATTCTCCCACGCTTCTTGTTTGTTTTTCAGTATCTCCCCATCTTTATCCCGTGGTCCTTCTTTAAGAGGCTGAATAAAATTATTCTGGGATTTGTATGGGCAGGGAAGTCCCCGCGGGTGAAGAGGGTGATGCTTGAAAGGAGCAGAGAAGAAGGGTGCTGGCGTTGCCGAACTTCAGCAAACTATTACTGGTCGGCCAACATAGCGATGATAAGGAAATGGATGGTGGGTACGGGGTCGGTTTGGGAGCGGATGGAGGCTGCTTCGTGCAGGGGCACTAGACGCAGCCCCGGTCACGGCGCCTCTGCCGCTTCCGCCGGCACGGTACTCCACCAGCCCGATAGTGGTGGCGGCTCTTCGGATCTGGGGCCAGTGGAGGAGGCATGTAGGGGAGGTAAGAGCATCGGTGTGGAACCCCAATCTGCGGCAACCACCGATTTGCCATGGGGAACATGGACAGGGTGGTATCGACTGTGGAGGAGGGTAGGGATTGTGAGGATGGGGGATCTGTTCCTGGAAGGGAGCTTTCCGAGCATGAGGGCGCTGGAGGAGAAGTTTGGGCTGGCAAGAGGGAACGACTTTAGATACTTAAAGGTGCGAGATTTTGTCCGCAGACTGGTGCTGTCCTTCCCAAGTCGTCTACAAGGAACTAATAGGAGCTGAGGATACGTAGACCGAGGATCTGAAGCTTAAGTAGGAAGAGGAGCTCCGGGTGGAGATGGAGAATGGTGTCTGGGCAGAAGCCCTGTGCAGAGTAAACATGACCGCAACATGCGCCAGGCTCAGCCTGATCCAGTTTAAGGTCGTGCACTGGGCCCACATGACGGTGGCCCGGATGAGCAGATTCTTTGGGCTGGAGGACAAGTGTGCTAGATGCGCCGGAGGGCCAGCTAACCATGTACACATGTTCTGCTCGTGCCCGAAACGCAGGGGGTATTGGCAGGGATTAGCAGATGTCATGTCCTGGGTGGTAATGAGCCCTGAGGTGGCAATCTTTGGGGTTTCAGAGGACCCGGGAGTCCAGGAAGAGAGAGAGGCCGACGTTCTGGCCTTTGCTTCCCTGGTAGCCCGGCGATGAATATTGTTAGCATGGAGGCATTCAAAGCCCCCGACGGCTGAGGTATGGCTATCGGACATGGCGAGCTCTCTTGGCCTAGAGAAAGTCAAATTCGCCTTGAGAGGTTCGCTATTAGGGTTCGCCCAAAGGTGGCAGCCATTTATTGACTTCTCAGAGGAGTAAGCGTCAGCAGGGAGGAGGGGGCGGGGGTGGCGCTAGGGTAGAGTAGAGTAGAGTAGGGGGATATTGAAGCAGGTCCGTGCGTGAACAGAGCCGTGGTTTGCACTATGTTTAATTTGTGTCTTGACTTCCTTTTCTTTCATTCTGTACAATGTCACTTTTTCTATATGCCAAAAATACCTCAATAAAATTGTTTGTTAAAAAAGACCTTATGGCAGGATGTGTCACATTATATCTCTCCTTAGAGGCACTCTGTGGCCAACGAATAGGTGTCATTAGCCATGTCTTCTGGAGGTACCCCTCGTCAATGAGAAGTCAACCTTCTAACCGCCGAGGTCCCTCAAATATCCTGACACCCGGGAGCAACTCAAAATGTATCAGTCGTGTGAGCTCCCCGAGTGCCCAGCACAATGTGCTGGATCTGCCTTCTGTGATCACAAATGAGCCGGATGTTCAGAAAGTGAAATCTTCTTTGATAAACAAATATTAATGAAAATAAATCTCACAGGAGGCTCTCAATGTCACTTGTGTGCAGTCGAGAAACATGAGGCCACAATGAATCCCACAGCTCGAAGCTTACATCATCCATGTGGAACTGCCATAATGGTGAACTTTACTGAAAAGGGCATGTGTCACCTCCTTCATGCATTTCTGTGTCGTTGATTGTGAGATTCTGCAAAGGCCCAAGCGGAGCCCTGGAAGGACTTGCAAAATTGCGGCAGTAACTTTCAAAGCAACTGGCATCAGTTTCTCTTCAAGTCAATGCAGCAGGTGTTCCTCACAGAGAATGTGGAAAATATGATCTACCATATCCCTAGACAAGCACCGTCTTTCATTCAAGTTAGGTATGAGCTGCATCTTCTGTCGACCCTTGGATACACTAAATGTCTTTATGGATTTGACGCCTTCTCGTCTTCCTGGGCCCATTGGCTCTTGATCCTCAGGGTGATGGTCTTACCTCGGATGTGCAAATTGGTAACAGGCCTTTCTTATCATTCTAATCATAGATGCCTGACAACCCACAATCAGGCTTCTTGTGGCTGCCCTCCAGTAGCCTTGACATTAACTATCGATACCCAATCACTACATGTATGTCATGACTGCAAGCATGGTGCATTGAATGCCATGACTCATACACTAGGAACATGGAGGCTTATAGGGCCTACACAGCCTCGGTGCAGCAGATATAGCCCTTGGTGTTTTGCCCCATTACCCACACTGACATGCCTCTGTCAGGATCAGACTCTAATTTATACCAGGTGTACCGCAGCTCCCAAACATAAGGAATTGTTGCCTGAATGAGCAGTAAAGAAGCCCGGCTTGTTCATTAGACGCTTGAGTCCAGCACTCAGCTGAGCTATGCTCTCCATAGTTTGGGCAGGGAATTAGGGAATTTAAAGGGGGCCAAATATTGTGATGCTGAACTCCTGCCACGCGCCCAGAAACTCCTCCCCAAATTATTTTTTCCAGCTTGCTTTTCAAACCATGCCATTCTTTGGTGAATGAGAAAATGGTGGTGTTGACATTCATACATGAGGCAGCTTTCAACCTCCCACTCTTATTCACCAGGTTCCTCCCATCCTCTTCCATACCCATTGCCCCCTAATTTAATTCCCCCCATAACTATCCAGCCTCCCCCTTACTTTTCACGACCGTCCCCAATATGAGACCATTCAATATCCAACCACCTCCCTCCCATCGTTTTTCAGTCTTACAGGATACAGATGCCTCCCTTGAACATTACTATGCCCTCTGTCTCAGAATACCATGTCTCGAAACCCCAGGACAAAATTCCTTAGGTGATTGACCACACCGTGTATGATTGTCACTGCCCAGAGAGGCAATCCCCACCCCTCACAAGACCTGGACCAAAACATGTGTGCAATGCAGAAGCCTCAGACATGGGCCCCCACAGCCGCAGGACAATCACTTCAATATCTCTACACCCCCTCGCCGCCCGACAGCATGACGTTAGTCACAGGACGGACTCTTCAATATGACCCGCTTAGTCCCAAGAGAGTCTCTGTCTCGTACAGTGTTATAACTCTAGCCCCAGGACACTCTCCGTCTCGTACAGTGTTATAACTCTAGCCCCAGGACAGACTCTGACTTGGACAGTGTTATAACTCTAGTCCCAGGACAGTCTCTGACTTGGACAGTGTTATAACTCTAGCCCCAGGACAGACTCTGACTTGGACAGTGTTATAACTCTAGCCCCAGGACAGACTCTGTCTTGGACAGTGTTATAACTGTAGCCCCAGGACAGTCTCTGACTTGGACAGTGTTATAACTCTAGCCCCAAGACAGTCTCTGTCTTGGACAGTGTTATAACTCTAGCCCCAGGACAGACTCTGACTTGGACAGTGTTATAACTCTAGCCCCAGGACAGTCTCTGTCTTGGACAGTGTTATAACTCTATCCCCAGGACAGTCTCTGTCTTGGACAGTGTTATAACTCTATCCGCAGGACAGTCTCTGACTTGGACAGTGTTATAACTCTAGCCCCAGGACAGTCTCTGTCTTGGACAGTGTTATAACTCTAGCCCCAGGACAGTCTCTGACTTGGACAGTGTTATAACTCTAGCCCCAGGAGAGTCTGTCTTGGACAGTGTTATAACTCTAGCCCCAGGACAGTCTCTGACTTGGACAGTGTTATAACTCTAGCCCCAGGAGAGTCTGTCTTGGACAGTGTTATAACTCTAGCCCCAGGACACTCTCCGTCTTGGACAGTGTTATAACTCCCGCTTTTATAACTGTCCCACTTTGTTTCTTAACTCCTCCCTCATTCTGCCTTCGCATCCCCCTCCCCTCATGTTTCCACTGCTCTGGTCCTGCCTCCATCTCAACTCTCCGGGTGGTCTTGCCTTCCATGTCCAGCCTTGATGCAGTTTATGCTGCAGGCACCCAATAATAGTCTTAAAGGAAACTGAAAGCAATATCTACTGACCTCCAAGTCATGGATGATCTGAAGCTCGTTGGGTGCGTGCCACTTGTACACAATAGTAAAACAGATCATTCTAATTATCTGCTGGGCACTTAATTTAGAGGGCGAAAGGTATTCTGGCAAGATGACCTTTTCACAAACACTCTTGAGATAGAAATGATTGCAAACGTGATTGCCGACATTGTTCAATGGGAAACCTGACCCATCTTAATCCTACCATCAAAGTCGGGAGAACAAAATCCCAAACTAATTTCACACCGGTGGGAAATAGACATTTTGCATCACACCAAATACAGTGCCCGCAGCTGCCATGATTCCTATTGCTGGAACATTCTGCCAATGTTTTGATACCTTGTGAAAATTGACAAGGTGAATTATTGGAGTGCAGGTAACAGAGCAGGACTGATGTCAGTATTTTGATAAGTCATTTATTTTGTTTTGAAGTTTTTCAGACAGCCAAATTGATAAACAGTAGCCTCAATTTTTGTAACTCAAATGGGAATTGGGCAGACATGCAGAGGTCAAGGCAAGGAAAAGAAAGGTTATCTACCAGCCCGCTCCTGCCACACAAAACTGCCACCCAACCATCAAGATTCATGGTGAGCCCTTGGACAATGTGGATCATTTCCCATACCTCGGGTGCCGCCTCTCGGTGCGAATAGAATTGACGACAAAATCCAACATCGACTCCTCCCCGCCAGTGACAAAGGGAGGTTTTCCCACTTTTTCAAGTCAAAATTGACCCCAGTTACCAAACCAGCAAAATTTAGTTTATGGAGCGAGGCCCAAACAAGGGCACCCTGATTCCCAGATAACGGAAGCTGGACCTGGTCAGTCAAAAAGGCAACCTCACCAGATCGGCTCTCCTCCCCAGGGGATTCATTGGAAAGTATTCACTTTTCCCAGATTCAATTTATATCCCGAGAAGGAGCCAAAACTCTTAAGCAGCTTCATTATCTTCTCTACACAGGAGAGGGTCTGTTATGTACAACAGCATATGCTCCCGCTCCCCTCCCTATTCCCCTCCACCTCGCAGATGACCTCAATGTGTGGCCAAAGACTCAATTGTCAAGGCAATCAATAGCAGGGACAATGGACAACCCTGCCTCATACTTCCCTTCAGCTGGGAATACTTCAAGCTCAAGGCATTTGCATGAACGATCACAGTGGGGCTCTATATAAAAGCTGAATCCAAGATATAAATCTAGGTCCATTGAGTGGCATGGTAGTATAGTGGTTAGCCCTGTTGTTTCCCAGCACCAGGATCCCAGGTTCGATTCCCACTCAGGTCACTGTCTGTGCGGAGTCTGCACATTCTCCCCGTGTCTGCGTGGGTTTCCTCCCACAAGTCCCGAAAGACGTGCTTGTTAGATGAATAGGGCATCTGAATTCTCCCTCAATGTACCCGAACAGGCGCCGGAGTGTGGCAACTAGGGGCTTTTCATAGTAACTTAATTGCAGTGTTAATGTAAGCCTACTTGTGACAATAGTAAAGATTATTAGATTATTAGGTTGCCCCTCAACCTCCATCATTTTAATGAAAACAGTCCGAGTCTATTCAGCCTCTCCGCATTGCTAACACCCTCCAGATCAGACAACATCCTGGAAAACCTCCTCTACCCCCTCCAAAGTCTCCACATCCTTCTGATAGTGTGGCGACCAGAATTGTGCGCAATATGTGGTCAGATGTTTGCTTTTATTGGGCATTCCTTTGACGTAGGAATCTGAACCCATCAAACTGACCAAATTCCACCACAAATCTCCACTGAAAACCAGCCAAAAGATGCTTAAAACAGAGTTCTCTGGCGGGAGCCACCTCGTGCGTGACTGCTACATGTTGCCACCGGAAGACCGTCATTAAAAGATAGATACTTTTTATAAACCCAAAGGTTTGATGATTTGATGAACTATATGTATTTTGTGTGCAGTTAAATTGTGTATTTGCTACAAAAGAGTCTCAGTAGTGCAAATGGGTTAGATTACTGGCAGATAGACATAGAACATAGAACAGTACAGCACAGAACAGGCCCTTCGGCCCTCAATGTTGTGCCGAGCCATGATCACCCTACTCAAACCCACGTATCCACCCTATACCCGTAACCCAACAACCCCCCCCCTTAACTTTACTTTTATTAGGACACTACGGGCAATTTAGCATGGCCAATCCACCTAACCCGCACATCTTTGGACTGTGGGAGGAAACCGGAGCACCCGGAGGAAACCCACGCACACAGGGGGAGGACGTGCAGACTCCACACAGACAGTGACCCAGCCGGGAATCGAACCTGGGACCCTGGAGCTGTGAAGCATTTATGCTAACCACCATGCTACCCTGCTGCCCTGGACAGATCTGGTGATGCTGTTATTTTGGAAAGTGTACAGGCTCCTTCTTCAGTTCCAGAGGTTCTGATATGCTGGCTACTGGAAATCTGGATTGGAATCGAGTTCTACAGCTGACATCACACTTCAGAAATATAAGTATAACAAATGTGCAAATCTAATAATTAAAAGCAGCCAATACCAACTTATGAACATGCATAATGGCATCAGGTGTTCTGAGAGTGCAGGAAAGTGGTGTATAAAAAGAAGGCCGAACAGCCAAGCCTGAGATGACTTCAGAAGCCAAGGAACCGATGAAGCAAGGTGAAAAGTAAGGAAGTTCCAGAGAGCAGTGTCACCCTGTCACCAATAGCAAAAGGAGAGAGCATGAACAACAGCACAGACTGAGAAGAACTGAGGGTGTGGGCTGGAATGTATGGAACCAGGAGAGTATAGAGGTTGGGACAAGAGGTCATTTGGAGGCAAGGAAGAATATTTTCAAGTTAATGCATTGGGAGATTAAGAGTTATGGAGGTCAGCAAGGTCAACGGTAATAGTGACCAGGACATGCCGGGCTATAGGATGTGAATACAGCAGCTCTGGATAAGTCACAGTTTGTCTGTGGAACATTTCAGAAGGACAGTGGCCACAGCTACGCAGAGATTGAACCTGAGGTGACAATGGTCTAACCAGTGCTTTTAAAATTAACAAAGAGGCTTGTGCCTTCAAACTACATGCGGAGGAGGAGCTAATTGAGGAGTAAAGAAAATGATTTCTCGGTGCTTTACAAGGAAGAAGTTAATTAGAGCACTCTGTCATCCTGGCTTGCCACTAGTACTTTGCACTGCATTTGAACATGTGCTATATAATATACCCGTGTCAGGAATGTGTCAGGTCAAAGGCTAAACAATTGCTAGTGCTGTGCAATACCATATAGTGTTTAGGTCAGACAGTTAGGGCAGAAACTGTCTCAGGATAATTAGCATGACAGTCTCAATGACTTGACAGAATGTTTTTTCATGACTGCAACCTGAAAGTCATTAGATTTAACTATATACTGAGACGTTACATCCAGAGCCTATTCTTAAATCCTTTAAAAAGTATATTAGTATGCATCAAAATCAACTCAACGCACTGACAGCGCTATTACCAAAGTGCGAACCATGTGAATACTCAGTAATCTGAGCAGTTAACATAAGGGAATCCTTTTTTTTTCTCTTTTATAAATTTAGAGTACCCAATTATTTTTTCTCCAATTAAGGGGCAATTTAGCATGGCCAATCCACCTAACCTGCACATCTTTGGGTTGTGGGGGTTAAACCATGCAGACACGGGGGGAATGTACAACTCCACATGGACAGTGACCCAGGGCCAGGATTCAAACCCAGGTCCTCAGCACTGCAGTCCCAGTGCTAACCATTGCGCCACATGCCGCCCCTCATATAAGGAAATTCTCTGACCCCAGATGTTGTTAATTATTTTAGAAATCCACTACAGTTCCTTCATCATTTAGTCATCCCTTGCAAACTGATCCTAAACCTCTGCCTTGTAAATAGCACATAAATTGTCAGGACTTTTTTCGGGGACAGCTACTGAGATATTCCCAAGAAGGAATCTGGGCCAGGAACTGTGTGACTCAAGAAGCATGATAGGGGACAATGGACCATAATTCAGAACAAACCCTTGACTCTCAGGCTCTCACATATCTTACAATCCCCGTGGCTGGCATCCAGTCTTAGTTAAGCCATCTCCAAATCCTTCTGTGGCTATCCTCTGGGCTGAATCAGATTCCTCAAAATCATGACATCCCTTAAAGGTGTGCTTTTAACAACTGCCATAAAGATTGTCTACTCCTGCTTACACATGCCCTTGTGATGATTGGACAATTTTAGGAATATTGGCTTCTAAATATTGGGACGAGTTAAGAGTTAAAAGCTTGGTGTTAGAATGTGTTTTACTGAAATGGTCATTTGAAAAAACAATTCTGATCTCCAAGGCTTGGTAGTTTTCACAGCTATCATGTGAAATAGACCAAGGAATGTGTTTTATAGTCTGGACTAATACCTAATGGTTTTCCTGGCGAAGTCCCTGAGGAGTCCCAGGGGCAGCAGGGTAGCATGGTGGTTAGCATAAATGCTTCACAGCTCCAGGGTCCCAGGTTCGATTCCCGGCTGGGTCACTGTCTGTGTGGAGTCTGCACGTCCTCCCCCTGTGTGCGTGGGTTTCCTCCGGGTGCTCCGGTTTCCTCCCACAGTCCAAAGATGTGCGGGTTAGGTGGATTGGCCATGCTAAATTGCCCGTAGTGTCCTAATAAAAGTAAGGTTAAGGTGGGGGGTTGTTGGGTTACGGGTATAGGGTGGATACGTGGGTTTGAGTAGGGTGATCATGGCTCGGCACAACATTGAGGGCCGAAGGGCTTGTTCTGTGCTGTACTGTTCTATGTTCTATGTTCTAGGAGTCAAAGTGTTTTGCAGCCTGCAGAGAGAGTTGTTTTTCAGTTTGTGGAGATGAGGTTATTGCTGGGTGGAGCCAAGAAAGACAGAGAGACATTTTGAAAAGCTGCGGAGAAAGGCAGTTTTGGAGAAAGCTGTGGAGAGAGACAGAATTTGGGAGACAGGTTTTTGGAAATGAAGTCTGGCCTGGCAACCCTTGTTTTTAGGCCATAGATAAAGACAGATTCTGTCCCAGTGGAATAGGTGGAAAAGAGTAAAAATATTACAAAGCAGAGTAGTCTCGTCTGAAGACAAGAAAGAGGCTGCACCCACCTCTAATAAAAGCAGTGATTTGAAGATATTCAGCCAGAGTCTGAAGGGGTTCTAACAAGAGCCAGAATGTGTTCTACTACAAGTGTTATTTTATGCCCTGCCAATTTTAAGCTGTATTAAGAGCTACTGTATGTTTTTTTCTTGCTGTTTAATGGAAAATTGTGTAGATGCATTCAGGGGTAATTGTAAGCTGTTCTTTTTCAGGTGTGAAGTTAAAATGTTGATATTGTATTTGTAATGAAGTTTTGTTTTAGAAATAACAAAGCCCTAATTTTTCATGCAATTACTCCTGGAGCGAATCATTCTTTGCGCACAGTCTTAAAATAAACTAAAATATTAGGGTTTCGATCCAGTATCCTAGCCACTGTTGGGGTTTAGTCTGGGATCTAATAATCTTTTCATCTCTATTATTCCAATGCACTCTCGGTTCGCTTTCCATGCTCCAACTTCAGCTGATCCAAAACTCTGCTGTCCAAATCCCATCCTTCATCAGATCATCTTCATCTTTGAACTCTGCCCTCATTGACCACACTGGTTCCTTGTCTCACAGCAATTTAAATTTTTATATACATTCCTCCATGCATCGTCATCATCCTCTGTTCATAAGTCTCTCTGACTCCAAACTCTAGCTTCATTGAAGCCTACACGTGACAATAAGCGATTTTCATTTCATTTCATAGTGTAGATCCTCTCTCCCTGCCTCACCATTGGTAACGTCACTTCAAATCATCTACATTCCCACATCTGTAATCTCCTATCTATCTCCTCTTTTGAGATCATCCTTAAAACCCACCTCCATGACCAGGCTGATTAATGTACAGGCCTGAAAACATCTCTGACTATTGCACCATAAAGTAAGAAATATATGGAAAAAATGTAAAGAGAGAAAAAGAAAGGACCAGAAGTAGATGCGACAAATATATGAATGTCATGATTACATTCCAATAAAGGATACAGTTGTGCTCTATTTTCACACAAATGTAAGAGCTAAAGGCATATTTTTGCTATCATTTTAAAACAGCATGAATTAAGAGCACCTTCTCGCTGGCCTCCTGCAATTTCTAATGATGGAAACCAGCTGCTGAAATAGTCAGCACTTTTCAAACATCAAATCTAGAATGCACCAGAATTTATTTGAACATAAACACTTTACAGTGGAGCTTTGCACCAGTTGCTTTAAATCCAGTGCCCCTCACTGCCAATACGAGACCACCTTATCCAGATAATTTCTGATCGATGATTTACTGCAGGCCCTTCTTCCTCTCCTGCTCAGGAGACACAGCTAAACAGCTGATGATAAAATAGCGTTGGGAGTGATCCCATTAGCAGGAGAGAACATTCAGACTATTGCACGCACAGGGTGTGCCCTGAATCTCATGTGGTGTATGTAATTTGTCATGAAAACTGTAAATTCTGGGCATATGTTTTGAAATGAGATGACACTTCAGGTACAATTCAGGGCTGAATTGTAATTAAAACTCTCCCACCTAATATAATGCTGCAGGGCAGGATTCTCCTCTCACCTTTACTGTGAGCACAAGCAAATTAATTAGAATGTTGAGAAAAAGCAGAATTAAGCTCCAAAAAAGAGAAAAAAGAAAATGCACATGGTTATTTTCAAGAAATTTTTTTTTGCAATCTGCTTCTTTGCTGCTATTTTCTGTATGAAAGGCTGGAACAAATAATGACTGAGATACATTGAGCACCAGGGGACGCTGTAACCAAGATTTTGCTCAAACCTGGAAAATATATCTCAACAATCAGGCCTGAATCCATCCCCTGCTGCTGTGACATTGAACATATAACCGAGGCCAGTATTTATAATACAATAACGGTGTATAAAAATGGTTAAAAATTTCAAGTCACAGCTGATTTTACAAGACAACATACCAGACTGTTTTCAAGAGACATAAACATTGGCCACAGATATGAATTACTGGAGCATTTCAAAGAAACAACGGGGTGGGTTTTAACCTGCCAGGGTGGACAGGAAAGATGTCGTACAAAATGGGAAGCTGGCAACCTTTCCACAAACTTCCGGTTTGAAAGGCTGTTTAGCGTAGTGGGGTGGGGTGGGAGGGTGGGGGTTAGAGAAATATGATCAGATACGTTACATGCCCTCCAGAGGCAAAACAGTAATTATAATATGCTAATGAGACTGAGAAACCACAGCTCTTAAAAATTAGTTCAAGGGATGTGGCAAACACTGGCGTGACCAACATTCATTGCCCATCCCTAATTGCTACAACAGAGGTTTGTCATGAGTTTGGGTCTAAAATCACAGGTAGGCCAGACCAAGTAAGGACAGCAGACTTCCTTCCTTAACGGACGTTAGCTGAACTAGATGGTTTTTGCTGACAACCATTATTGTTTTTAAACTTCAGAATTATTGATGAATTCTTATTAATTAATTGAATTCAAATGGTAGAATTTAAACTCGTGCCGGGGATTTGGTGGGGGCGGGAATCACGTCAAACGGAGGCTGCTGGCAGCAGCCCCCCCCCCCCCCCAGCGATTCTCCTGCCTGCGATGGGCCGAGTGGCGGCCCGTTTTTGGCCGCTCCCGCCGGCGTATGTTATGACAGGTACTTACCGGCGGGAACTGGCTCTGCGGGCGGCCTCCGGGGTCCTTGGAGGGGTGCAGGGGGATCTGGCCCTGGGGGGTGCCCCCATGGTGGCCTGGCTCACGATGGGGGCCCACCGATCCGTGGGCGGGCCTGTGCCGTGGGGGCACTCTATTCCTCCGCGCCAGCCGCTGTAACGGTCGGCGATGGCCTGCACGATGAACCCATCCCTGCGCATGCGCTGGGATGACACCAGCACACGCATGCGCCAACTCGCGGCGGCCGGCGGAGGCCCTTCGGCGCCGGTTGGTGTGGCCAGCGCGGCACAAACCACTCCGGCGCAAGCCGAGCCCCTGAAGGTGCGGAGGATGCCGCACCTTTGGGGTGGCCAGACACCGGAGTGGTTCACGGCACTCCTTCGCGCCGGAGTTGCCCGCCCCACCGGTTTCCGAAGAATCCCGCCCCTTATCTTTAGGCTAACACTCTTTCCGACCCACAAAATTATATCCAGAGCCATCTCCTCCCCTGGTGAATTCTCCTTCCCTCTTCTCCAGCTGCAGGCTTGTACAGCATGCTTTCCCACCTGGCAGCTTCTCAATCGGGCTGGCTGCCAGGCAGGACACTTGAGTACAAAAAATTTTAATGAGGCACTGCCGTTAGTTTAGCAAAAGCTCTGGGTTTGGCAGCTGCTTACAATCACCAGCTCCTCTGTTTCCCTGCAAATATTACGGTCAATTTATTTTACCAACATGCCTAGAGGATCTGCAGAAATAGCACATTGATAGCTGGCACTCATCCGTCATGCTTGCAGGGATTATGACACAGCACCTTGTTGCTCCAGAATGGTGGTGCCACAAGTTGAGGCCAAATGACTTCCTCGGGTAACAATTTCTTGATCCTGGACTCCAAGATCATTTGAATTTTATATTGTAAATCCACGTGAAGTGCAGTTATCGCCAACCATACTGGTAGCATATCTTGGGTGGGTTTGCAGGAGATTTCACTAAGTCCTTTACCCTATACTCTCAAAACCTATGTTAGGTTAGAGATGAGAGAAACAATACTACCATTTCTGACTCGCACGCCAAAGCAGCAGATCTTTTAGGTTTATATCTTTGAAGAAGATAAACACGACACTGGTTTCACATAAGAAAATGTATATGATATTCAAGTGAAGGGTTGTTCTGTGGCTAACAGTGTCACCACAGTTACACAGCATTTGCTTGAACCCAATTTGATATTATGAAGGTGGGATGACTCCATGTTTCCCTATAGTTTATAGGACAACTCGAGTAATATTTATCGATGTGAATAATGGTACATCTGCACACATTTCCTGTCCATCACACACACATCCTATATCGCACTGCTTTAATCACAATGTGGAGATGCTGGCGTTGGACTGGGGTGAGCACAGTAAGAAGTCTTACACCACCACGACTTGTTGTAAGACTTCTTACTGTGCTTTAATCACATTTACTTTCTAAATAAATTTATTTTAGGTTAAAAAAAGATCCTTGGACTTCCGGTGACGGCGGGCGGGAGGCAGCCGCGCGTTGGAGGGCTCCCGTTCGGGAATGGCATTGTCGGGGATTGACGCGTGGTCCTCAGGGCAGCGAAGGCGGTGAAGATCAGGAGAAAGCAATGGGAAGGGATATGTCGAGGACTAGTAAAAAAACGGCTGTGAAAACAGCTGAAAGTTCGTTGGGGAGTAGAAAGGTCACCGCGGGGTCACCAAGGAAAATAGAGGCTGGAGCACCAGGGGAGGCCGCATTGCTTATGGCTGAAGAAATAATGAAGGTGATGGCTGCGGAATTCGAAAGATAGTTTACAAAATACATGGAGACAATGAGGAAGGAGATGAGGGAGGTTTTGAGTGTGCTGGTGGAGGAGGCGATTTCCCCGGTGACGATGGCGGTGGTGAACGCAGTGGCGGAGGTACGGAAGCAAGGGGAGGCGCTGAAGGAAGTGGAGTAGACATTATTGCAGCACGGTGATCAATTTACCTCAATGAGGAAGGAGATGCTGAAAGGTGATGGAGATTAACAATGATCTGCGAGGAAAAATGGAAGACCTGGAAAACAGATCCAGGCGACAGAATTTGAGGATTGTGGGGCTGCCCGAAGGAGTTGAAGGGCCGAGGCCGACTGAGTATTTTGCTGCGATGCTGGCGAAACTAATGAACAATGAAATAATGAAAATCGCTTATTGTCACGAGTAGACTTCAATGAAGTTACTGTGAAAAGCCCCTAGTCGCCACATTCCGGCACCTGTTCGGGGAGGCTGTTACGGGAATCGAACCGTGCTGCTGGCCTGCTTGGTCTGCTGTCAAAGCCAGTGATTTAGCCCAGTGTGCTAAACAGCCCCTGCTGGTAGGGGGGAAACACTGAAGAAGTGAACTATTGGGGGAGGGGAGGATCCCTCCCGATATGAACTGGATCAGGCTCATCGGTCGTGGAGGCCTGTGCCAAAGGCGAGTGAGCCGCCAAGGGTAGTGACTCTGTGCTTCTGTAGGTACAGTGTGAAGGAGAAGGTCCAGTGCTGGGCCAAGCAGAAGCGGGTGGTGCAGTGGGCTGGAGCTGGTATACGTGTATACCAGGACTTTACGGTGGAGCTGGCGAGGAGGTGGGCTGCTTTCAACCGGGTGAAGAGGGCACTGTACATTAGCAAGATGCAGTGCGGCATTGTATATCCAGTGAAGCTGAGGGTGACTTACAAGCTCAAGGACTTTTATTTTGGAACGGCAGAGGCAGCGGAGGAGTTTGCGAAGGCAGAAGGACTGTGGCAGAACTGAGAAATTGAGAAATGACCATGTGCCGATGTAACCTGATGACTGTATTTTCTTCTTTTTTGTTTCACTGCGTGCGATTGTATAGGCTAAAGGAGCCAATGTTGTATATATTTGGACAAGGGAAGTGATGGGACTTGCACTAGAAGTGAGGGCTCTTTGGGGTGTAGGTGGATATGCGGGGTGTGTGTGCTAAAAGTGGATTTCTGGGCGGGGGCCTCCACGCTGGCCGGTTTAAGCCGACCAGTGAACGGGAGCGAGGTGGGGGGGGGGAGGGGCTGCGGCCTTCGGAGCCTGGCAGAACAAGGTCCGAGTGGAAAGTTTGGGGGAAGGAACCGAGGTTGGGGGAAGGAGTTTTACAAGAGGCAGTGGGCGGGAGGAGTTGGGGGGTGGGGGGTTTACAACTCTTGGGTATCATGTACGACACTGTTTCAGAGGTTGGACAGCGTTGCGTGTGGGCGGGGGGGGGTGGACTCTATGGTAACCATGGGCGGTCTCGGACTCCTTTTTTTTTCTCCTTTGATTTTTGTTTCCACCGTGGGAGGGTTTGTTTTATTGGATGCATATACTAACAGGTGGGCCGTTGTTTGGGGTGGTGGGAGGATGGGATCGTTGTTATTGTTAAGGGGATTGATTTTGAATTTGTTACCGTTTACTGTTTGTGGGTGGGGTGTAAATTTTGAAGGAAAATGTGAAAATGGAGAATAAAAACATTTATAAAAAAAAAGATCCTTGCTTTTAACTTGCATCCAAAGAGAAATTAAGCTGAAATTGGCTCGTGCCTCTGTTTATTTAATAATGAATAGACTTGGCAACGAAGATCCACCTTTGCAGCAGAACAGTACACTATGGGTTACATGCTTTATACTCCTACCGTTATCAAACTTGTCTCCCAAATTAATGGGTGGAATTTTGTGGTCCCAACTCAGACTGCACAGAGTTAGGTGGGAGACAAAAATGGTGGCTGGAGGGTGGATCCCCCAATTGCTTCTCTGGCTATTTTTGGCAGTGTGGGAAAAAGGGTGGATTGTGCTGCTGTTTAGAAGTGGTTGTCAACCCTTTTGGAAGCAGACCTATCAGAACTTCTGCAATTTTTGATTGAGGAGGCTGCATTTTGTAAGCCTTTCTCCATAACACCTGGGGTGTGGCATAGATTTGAGGTGAGAAAAGTTGAAAAGGTGAGTAGAAATGGTGTTAGCCCCAATACAGTTCATCACAAAATGCTGTACTCTGTATTAAATAAACTTTGTTTACTGTGATTAGAAAAGGTAGAAGTGACCGTTAAATAATGTGGTTGCCAGGCTGTTAAATCTGACAACTGGCAAGCTGTCAAATGAAAGAACAGGATTGTAAAAGTGGAAAAGTCATCAGCTTCATTCAATAAATTGTGCACTTGTTCAAGTGCTATCCTGCACTGTACAATATTGAAAGAATCACCCACTGTGAGATCAATAGCTAATTATTTAAACATTTCCCATGGTTTTAATTCATTCCTTAAAGAACATCCTTATAAACTATTTGACTATTACAAAGCTTTGACAGCTCTTTGAGCTTTTATTCATTCACTCAATAACAGCTCAGCCATCCACTTGGCTGTTTCAAAGCTTTGATGAAAGACACAACTGGATTCTGTACTGTATGGCTTATTGAAACAACTGTGATGGGAATGCCAGTTTGATAGTTTGGATGCCTTCCAAACCACTAATGGTTTCTTCACTGCAGGATTTGTTTACATAGTTGTCTAGGGAGGTGTGAGTTTGACTATTTTGGCAGATTTATGAGCTTCTCAGAGGTTAATGGTTTTCAAATGCCCATTCAAGTGGTGTTTCCTTATTCGTACACATTTATGAACTTTTCAAAGACTTCTTAATGCTATTTTAGGACTTCTAAGTTCTGGATATAAAATGGATACTGGTTGATTAGGTAAGAGGGCTGGAGGTAGAGTGAAGAGGTTGAGGCAGGTAAAGTGCTCCAGGGATGAAGAGAGTAAAAGGGGAAAGGGGGTTTACAAATGAGGGTTAAAGGGGTGTAGGATGGAGGTTAAGAGGATGAGGGTGTAACATGAGAGTGAAGAGGTAAAGAAGGGAAAGAAAGCCTTCTGTGCTATTCCTCATTTTGAGAGCTCTTCCACATTGAGGACGTGTTCTGATAGTTGGCAACTAGTGAAAGAATATGAGATTCACAAGTTGTTTTGGTGACAACACAGCAAAGACAGTTAAAGTTCAGGATTTATTAGAAAGGCGGACATGGGTACTGAGGAACAATTTTCCAATTGAATATACACACAAGAACCTCTGATCTGCAGCCACACACTGTAAAGATTTCCAATGGATATCGGACAACATATCTGAATTCCTCAGGAAATATAAACAAGATTGTCATTTCAGAGTTTAATAATTATCCAGCCTCTACAAACATGTTTTATCTAACAATGACCTATTATATGGTGCTGTGACATGCAGTTGAACAGTACTGAATGATTTTCGTCCCTGAATTAAAGGGGCAGCTTTGATTGATTTTGTTTTGAGAGGCTGAATTCAAAATAAATTAACTGATGCAGTTTCCTGATGATTAGAATTTTTAAGAGCTAGCAGACACAGTGAACATCGAAAGAACCCTAGTCTAAAATAGACTTACAGATCTACTGAAAGGAGGGTGGGAGCAGATATCAGCCATAGTTTCCAAATCTGATCCCTGTCCTGTGACCCTTATTGAAAAATGTGTGACATTAGATGTCAGACAAAATAGGAGCAGGATTGGCTATGATGTTTCCCATAGCACAACATTAACTATAATCAATCAGGCAGAATTGCCTGTTTCAGAGATACTAATTGTTTCATGTCGTGGGTAAAATGGTTTCTGCCGCACTTCTGACAGGACAGAGGTCACATGACTCAGAGGTTACATGACTATGGCAAGCCACAGTACACAATATGCACCGTGCACAAAGACAAAGACATTTCTATAAACACCCCCTTTTCATGAAAAAAAACACATTGCAAGCACTATCATTTGTAGATTATTCATACACATGGTCTACACAGAATGTCACCATGCACAAACAGAAAACTGTTCATTCCAGTCTCACCTTTGTCTATCTCAACACATGCATTGCACACATAGGGCGCAATTTACTGGCCACGTCCCGTTGTAATCAGGACAGGACATTGTTGGTAGAACCTGCAAGTGGCCGTTTCAGGGATTGCGGATGGTTGTTACACCTCTCAACATGTAATGAAATCTCGCAAGACGTCGTGATCCCGCCTACAATGAGCGCGTCCCAGACTTGCAGAGTTAAATGAGTTTAAAGCTCGCTTAACTCTGTTGATGCCATATGGAACCGGCTCCCGGGATCTACCACCCTCAACGAAGAGATCCCAGCTGGGCGCCGTTTAGCACTGGTGGGGAGGGGGACTACCAGGTGATCGGTGGCCCCTGGGTGGTTAGTATCTGGGCAGGGGGGCACTATGGCACTGCTAATGTCACCCGGACACCTTGGCACTGCCTGTCTGGTACCCTGTCAGTGCCATCCATGTGTCAGCATGGCACTATCAGGGTGCCCAGGAGGCACTGCTGAGCTGGCAGGGGCATTGCCAGTGCCAGACTGGCAGTACCAAGGTGCCCTGGCCATTTTGCCAATGCTAGGGATCAAGCCCAGGGATGCCCTGTTCATATGAGGTGGGATGCGGGGGGCTTGAGGACCTCCCAACGGGTGAGTTGGGGTGTTGGGTGGGGTACGGGGTTGCATCGGGGGTGTTGAAAGATCGAGGTGCCAATTAAAAATGGTGCCCCAAATCTCCTCATTGCAAGAAATACGACTGAGTGCGGCCTCGAAGAGGCATTCCCTGCTGAGGCCCAAAAGAAAGCCAAGAGTGCCGTTAGATAGCGGGGTCATCCCTGTTGCTACAAGCACCAGAATGTCTCCTCAAATCCCACCCAAAACAGAATCTGTTTTCTTTTTGGTTAGATTAGTTCAGGTAATTTAATGGCCTGCATGTGAATTGTTCTTTGTTCATCTGGTGTCTACTGGTTTCTCGGGTGGCTTTGCCGTTCCGGGAAATATCATTGTCATGCTAAGTGTTGGTTCTGGCATTTGTAGGGAAATAGTTGACCACTGGGACTGATGGTCATTCTCTTTGTTCAATTGGTGAATTCAACTCTTCCTCACCAGCTGTCTGCTGAGAACATAGAACAGTACAGCACAGAACAGGCCCTTCGGCCCTCGATGTTGTGCCGAACAATGATCACCCTACTCAAACCCACGTATCCACCCTATACCCATAACCCAACAACTAAGTGGGCTAAATTTTATTGAGAACGTTTATAGCTTGCAATCTGACTGGCTCTCCAATTATCAACTCCGACAATGATTTGGCTGCTTTATCATAATGAAATTTGACTGTCTGTGGTTTCATTTTCAATCCTGTTACTACTTCTGACTTCAGTAGTTTTTTTTTAGTTATTGGAAAGTAGTTTGGTTGTGGCATGACATTAGTTTATGGACTGGACTACTGTCCATGCTTTCAATAGATATGTTCACCTCTCTTAAGCTCACCTTGTACACATTTGTGTTGGATCTACTCATTTTTTGACAATCCCGTTGTCAATTTTCACCACAACCTCAGCCTTTATATTTGACGGAGATAGTGTGGTGATGAAATTCTCACTCTTTCATGAAGTGCCTGAATTTTTCACTTGTGAAGTTGGGGCCATTGATACTCATCACAATGTCAGAAATGCTATAATGACTGACGTGTGCTTCCAA
The DNA here is from genome assembly GCF_902713615.1 of Scyliorhinus canicula. Lineage (NCBI taxonomy): Eukaryota > Metazoa > Chordata > Chondrichthyes > Carcharhiniformes > Scyliorhinidae > Scyliorhinus > Scyliorhinus canicula. The sequence goes on along the minus strand of NC_052151.1, from coordinate 126,401,979 downwards.
GCATGCTACAATCTCATTCATTGTCATTCACGTCAGCTTGTCTATGAGTACGAGTCAACAGTGGCAAGATAGTAAGTAAGAAAGTGAAGAGGTCTAATCCAAGCTTCATCCATGATCTGGGATGTCATGAATGGCTCTTTAGCAAAAGGGGAAAAATCTGTACAGACTGTATAGTTGATTGTTGGGAAGTATGTTTCCCAGGGTGCTTATTTGCTGTAACCTGTTTTGATACATGTTTGTAATAAAACACATTTTAAAAAAATGAATAGCTCTTTAGCATGTTAATCTTGCTGTTCATTACAAGTATTGGGTAGGCTGATGTGACCCTTAATCTCACTGCTCATGCTTGAAGTAGGGCACTTCTCTCTTTCTCAGACTAGATTGAATTCCTTGATAACTTTGCATGAATGCATCGTTTTTCTCATCTCTGTCAGGATAATAACTTGAGTTTCTCTATACACAATCCCATATTGGGCAACCTCCTCTTCTCTGGATGCCCAGTCCTATCTTGTGGAAATAGTTATGTCCTTGACTCTTTCTGGTCATTCTTTCACCGACCGATACTTCTGACAGCACTTGGACAGTTGCATCTCATTGTGTAGTCTGCTTGATACATAGAAAATAGAACGAGAAGGCCAAGCCCGACGAGCCTGCTCCATCATTCATTATAATCATGGCTGATTATCAAATTCAATATCTTAATACCACCTTCCCCCTCTATACCCTTGTCCCTTTAGCCCCAAGAGCTATATCTAATTCCTTTTTGAAATCATATGTTTTGGCCTCAGCTACTTTCTGTGGTAGTGAATTCCACAGATTCACCACTCTTTGGGTGAAACATTTCTCCTCACCTCAGTCCTAAAAGGTTTACCCCTTATCCTCAAACTATGACCCCCTAGTTCTGGTCTTCCCCACCATTGGGAATATTTTTTCCGAATCTAAACTGTCTAATCCTGTTAGAATTTTATAAGTTTCCAAGATATCCCCTCTCACTCTTCTAAACTCCAATGAATATAATCCTAACTGACTTAGTCTCTCCTCATAGGACAGTCCTGCCATCCCAGGAATCAGCCTGAAAAACCATTGTCGCAATCCCTCCATAGTAAGAGCATCCTTTCTCTAATAAAGACAGCAAAACTGCACAAAATAGTGCAACTGTGGCCTCACCAACACCCTATACAATTGCAGTAAAACATCCCTATTCCTTTACTCAAATCCTCTCGCTATGAATCCCAACATACCATTTGCCTTCTTTACTGCCTGCTGTGCCTGTGCACTTGCTTTCAGCAAGTGATGCACAAGGACACTAAGGTTTCTCTGAGTATCCATCTCTCTCAATTTACACACATTGAAATAATAATCTGCCTTCCTATTTTTGCTACCCAACTGGATAACCTCACATTTATCCACATTATACTACATCTGCCATGCATATGCTCACTCACTTAGCCTGTCCAAATCACGCTGATGCATCTCTACATCCTCCTCACAGCTCACCTTCCACCCAACTGCAAATTTGCAGATAATACGTTTAGTTTCTTCGTCCAAATCATTAATATAGAATGTGAATAGTTTGGGTCCTAGTACGCATCCCTGCGGTACCCCACTAGTCATTGCCTGCCAATCGGAAAATAAACATTTATTCCAACTCTTTGCTTCCTGTCTGCCAACCAGCTTTCGATCCACCTCAAGACACTACCCACAATCCCATGTGCTTTAACTTCACATGCTGGAAAATGACCTCCGTTGGATCTAATATTTCTAGGGCCTCTTCCTTAAGTATTCTGGGATGAAGATCTGGAGATTTATCTGCCTTCAATCCCATTCATTTCCCCAAAACAACTTCTCTACTAACACTAATTTCCTTCAGCTCCTCACTAAAACTTGTCTTTCTCAGAACTTCCTGTGCATTATTCATGTCTTCCTTTGTGAAGCCAGAAGCAAAGTTAATCCCTTGGTCCGCCTTTGCTGAATTTTAAACTGTTCCCAATCCTCAGATCTATTGATTTTCTTGCTGTTTTGTATGGTACGCAAGATCTGAGCAAGGCGCTTGTTTATTAGATTCAATGGGCGAAATTCTCCGCCCCCCACGATGGGTGGGAGAATAGCGGGAGGGCCTTCCCGACATTTTTGCCGCCCTCCCGCTATTCTCCCCTCCCCCCGCTGAAGTCCCGACCCGAATCGCTGCCGCCGTTTTTTTACGGCCGGCAGCGATTCTCAGCTGTTAGATGGGCCGAAGTCCCAGCCCTTTCCGCTGTTTTTACGAACGGCAAACACACCTGGTCTTGCCGTTCGTAAAAACGGCGTCACAAACTCCCAATTAATAACCATGGCACCGATTGGCACGGCAGTACCACGGCCGTGCCAAGGGTGCCATGGGCCCGCAATCGGTGGGCACCGATCGCGGGCAGCGGGCCCGATGCCCGCACACTACTTGTCCTTCCGCCGCCCCGCAGTATCCATTCGCGGGGCGGCTGAGGGGCAACCCGGCCCGCGCATGCGCGGGTTTCGCGCAAAACGCGATGACGTCACCCGCGCATGCGCGGGTTGGAGTCTTCCAAACTGCGCATGCGCGGCTGACGTCATATGACGCGTCAGCCGGCGCTAACTCCGGCAAGCGGGCTTAACGATTTTCGTTAAGCCCGTCTTGCCGGAGCCTACGGCGTCGGGCTGCTAGCCCCGACCGGGGACCAGAATCGGTCCCCGGTCGGGAAGGGGCGCGCTGCCGTAAAACCCGCCCGGGTTTTACGGCAGCTTTACGATTTCTCCCGTTTTGGGAGAATCTCGCCCAAGATCTCTCCTGGGTTGATGACTTCCAGAGTGTGTAATTCTGTTGCTTTCCATTGAATATGGAAGATGTTACAGTCTATACTAATGTCATCAGCTTCCTTCAAAGGGAGTGCAGCTCTCGACAGCATGTTGGCAACGTACATTGGCTTCATTTGTTCATATTCATTCTGAAATGATATTTCTGCATACAAAGTAACATGCTTTGCAGACACTCTGGAGCAGATACAAGCGGTTGGAGAAAGATGCTTTGAAGTGGCTTGTGGTCAGACTCTACTGTAACTTTGTTTCTCCCAAATAGATAATTGATTAAAATGCTCACATGTAAAGATAACAGCCAGGCAGTCTTTCTCAATTTGGGCACAGTGTCACTTGGTTTGCCACTAATGCTCTGGTGCTACTAGCTGCATTAGGATTGCACCAAGTCCTGTTTTATTGGAATCAAACCTGAGGATGCTTTTGTCATTGACACCACAGTACCTCAGCACTGGCATTGATGTCATTTGGTTGCCTGATGTGAGTGAAAGCTGCTTCTTCTTCTGTGCCCAATACCACTGACCATCCTTTGCAGAGAGTTTGCATAGAGGTTCAGATGATGGACAGCAGCAGAAGAGGACAAGATATAGGAACAGAACTAGGCCATTCGGCCCATTCATCTGCTCTGCCATTTGATCATGCCTGGTATGTTTCTCATCCCCATTCTTCTGTCTTCTCCCCATAACCCCTGATCTCCTTATTAATCAAGAATCTATCTATCTCTCTCTTAAAGATACTCAGTAATTTGGCCTCCACAACCTTCAGCGGCAATGAGTTCCACAGATGCACCACCTTCGGGCTGAAGAAATTCCTCCTCATCTCTCTTTTAAAGGATTGTCCCTTCAGTCTGGATTGTCCCTCGGGTTTTAGTCTCTCCTACTAGTGAAAACATCCTCTCCACGCCCTCTCAGTATTCTCTAAGTTCCAATAAGATCCCCCCCTCATCCTTCTAAACTCCAACGAGTACAGACCCAGAGTCCAGGGCTGCTCCTCACATGACAAGTCCTTAATTCCGGGGATCATTCTTATGAATCTCTTGGGCCCTCTTCAAGGCCAGCACATCATTCCTTAGATATGGGGTCCAAAACTGCTCATAATATTCCAAATGGGGTCTGACCAGAGCCTTATACAGCCTCAGCAGTACATCCCTGCTCTTGTATTCTAGCCCTCTCGACATGAATGCTAACATTGCACTTGCCTTCCTAACTTTCAACTGAACTGGCCTGTTAACCTTAAGAGAATCCTGAACAAGGACTAAGTTCCTTTGTGCTTCAGATTTCCAAAGCCTTTTCCCATTTAGAAAATAGCCTACGCCTCTATTCTTCCGACCAAAGTGCATAACCTCACACTTTTCCACATTGTATTCCATCTGCCACTTCTTTGCTCACTCTCCTAGTCTGTCCAAGTCCTTCTGCAGCCTCCCTGCTTCCTCAACACTACCTGTCCCTCTACATATCTTTGTATCATCTGCAAACTTAGCAACAATGCCCTCAGTTCTTTCTTTCAGATTCTTTCCACCGTGAATAGTTGTGGTCCCAACACTGACCCCTGCGGAACACCACTAGTGACCGGCTGTCATCCTTTTTATCCCCACTCTCTGCCTTCTGCCAGTCAGCCAATCCTCTATCCTTGCCAGGACCTTGTCCCGAACACCATGGGCTCTTATCTTATTTAGCAGCCTCTTGTATGGCGCCTTGTCAAAGGCATTCTGGAAATCCAAATAGATCATGTCCGCTGGTTCTCCTTTGTCTAACTTCCTCATTACCTCCTCAAAGAATTCTAACAGATTTGTCAGGCACGACTTCCACTTGACAAAGCCGTACGGACTCAGTCCTATTTTATCATGCACTTCCAAGTACTTTGCAATCTCATCCTTAATAACCAACAACCGAAGTCAGGTTAACCTGGCTATAATTTCCCATCTTCTGCCTCCCTCCCTTCTTAAACAGGGGCATTACATTAGCCACTTTCCAGTCCTACCTCCAGTGATTTTCCGGCCTTGGGCGACTGTCGCAATGGAGTTTTCACTTTCTTCCCATGTCTGCATGAATTCCTTCTGGGTGCTCTGGTTTCCTCCCACAGTCTAAAGATGTGCTGGTTAGGTGGTTTGGCCATGCTAAATTGCCCCTTAGTGTCAAACGATGTTCAAGTTAGGTGGGATTATGGGGATAGGGAGGGGGAGTGGGCCCAGGTACAGTGCTCTTTCAAAGGGTCGGTGAGGACCCGATGGGCCAAAAAGCCTCCTCCTGCAGTGGAAATTCTGAATCTATGATGATAAATTGGCGAAGAACATTGCTAGGTAGTTCACAAATCCAACAAATCATTCACATCTGTTGGTTGCTACATCTCATGTAGATAAAAGCAAATTACTGCGGATGCTGTAATCTGAAACCAAAACAGAAAATACTGAACAACAGAGTCATCCAGACTCAAAACGTTAGCTCCCTTTTCTCTCCACAGATGCTGTCAGGCTTGCTGAGATTGTGCAGTATTTTCAGTTTTTGTTACAGGTTTCATTTGGTGGAAAATGGCTTCTGCCTCAATCCTTTACTGAGAAAGTAATGACATCAAAGGTCACGTGACTCAGAGGTCACAGGTCAATGGCAAGCCACGGTATGGAAAGTATGTACAACATGTACTGCGCGCAAAGGCAGTTCTCCAAACATTAATGACATTGTCTTATTACATCATAACACATAAGAACATAAGAACTAGGAGTAGCTGTTTATCAATTTCAGTCATTGCAATAACTTTTTCACAGGTGGCCTTCAAGGATATAAGAAAACCAGATATAAGAATGGTTGCCCCTATTGCATTATATGCTTTCTAGTGGTATATATATATATATAAAATCTACTCTCTCATGAATTTAATACAGCTCATTTAATCTCCCAATGGAATGTTCTGTGAAGTTATGTCAAAAAATATGTCAAGTTCAAATGGAGACAGTTTATCTAACCTTACGTCATAAATGGTTGCCTTACTTGGTGTTACATATTTATGCTCCCAGAACCTAGGGGAGTGTTTTCGTAATGATGCACTTTCAAAGACTTCACTACTGAACACAAATAGTATTTATTAATAAGAAACAGCAGTCTCGTGGCTGCACCTACTTCCCTACATGTCTCCTGCCCAAGAGGACTGACTCCATCCCCTGGGGTGATGACTCACTCTGAGTCGCAATTGGTCCCCCAACCTAGGTGACCCTTACTCTGCTGTGTTGCCTTAAAGGGACAATCACCACACTCATGTTTCACAGAACATTCAATCAATCTTATTTATAATTCACTTTATAACTTTCAATACTATCCCTAAACATACGCTTATCCACATTTTTGGAAGATGATAATTGATACAATTGAAACTGGTTTTATTGGAACTCAATGCAATGAAAAGAGGATAAAATTCAGAAGTGATGACAAGCAAATGCTCTTACAGTCTTGTAATCCTATGACAATTAAAAATAACTTTCAAATGATATTTTGAAAAATACTTTTGTTTTTTTGTTGTTACTATGATGTAGACATTGGTACCTCTGAAAGAGGTTAATGGGGTCACCTATCTTTCACAAACGTAGATAAGTTATCTGCATTTCTGAATGAGTTATTCTCTTCAGTTAGACAGAAATAATTATTTCAATAATAATAGATTAAAATTAATTCATCCTCTAGGATACTGAGGGTCATGCTGTTCTTTCAAAGGAAATTCTAATTATCCAGTTTTATGAAAAACATCTGTAAGCAGAATAAGATAAAATTGTTGATGTGTAGCAAGTTACTACAGAAAATAAGTGCATTAAAGGGTCATGACCATTGTTTGTGTCGACAGCAAGGCGTGGGCGTTACCTTTCACTAGTTTAGGAGCAAATGAAAAGTGTTTCAGCATTGGCCAGCAGACAGGAAACACAAAATGATTTTCACTCACCATATATGTCTTGTTTGCTGCTCACAAAACTATGTCCCAAGTGCTATGTGAAGACTTGCTCCTAATTGTAAAAATCTTGCACAAAAGAGTTTGGAATGGCAATAGCATCAGGTGCTAAATTGACAAATGTTAAAGTATTTACTTTTGAGAAAGGGGGGTAAATAAAATAGCCAGAATTGTGCGGAGGCGGCAGAAATAACGCCACCAGGTCTAAAGTGGGAGGCAACCCAACTTTGGTAACCAATTGGGCCTTAAACTACATTTATTGTCACAAGTAGGCTTACATTAACATTGCAATGAGGTTACGGTGAAAAGCCCCTAGTCACCACACAACGGGTAAACAGAAGGAGAATTCCGAATGTCCAATTCACCTAACACATCTGGAAGAGGAGGTCACACTGTTGGCCATGCACTCAGGTTCGATTCCCGGCTTGGGTCACTCTCTGTGCGGAGTCTGCACGTTTTCCCTGTGTCTGCATGGATTTCCTCCGAGTGCTCCAGTTTCCTCCCACAGTCCAAAGATGTGCAGGTTAGGTGGATTGGCCATGCTAAATTGCCCTTAGTGTCCAAAAAGTTTGGGTGGGGTTACTGGGTTACGGGGATAGGGTGAAGGTGTGGGCTTGGGTAGGGTGCTCTTTCCAAGGGCCAGTGCAAACTCGATGGGCCGAATGGCCTCCTTCTGAACTGTAAATTCTATGATTCTATGAAATGTCCAATGGTGACCATGAAACCACTGTCAATTGTCGCAGAATACCCATCTGGTTCTCTAATGTCCTTTACAGAAGGAAATAAGCCATCCTTACCTGATCTGGCCTACATGTGACACCAGAACCACAGCAATGTGGTTGACTCTTAAATGCCCTCTTAAATGGTTAAACAAACCACCAAGTTATAGGGCAAACAATACTGGCACAGCCAGCGACGCCCACATCCCATTGTCATGTGAATGTCCCTTTAAGAAAAGTGTTGCTTTATCAAATGGCAGCAGTGATGTCATTGTGTGGGAGGAGCTGAGCTCTGCTCTGCTTTTAACTTTTGTTTTGAGCTAGAAGCTCTTTTTGGCTCTGTGTTTAGTTTCGCTTTCAGTTGGAGAGCTGTATTCAAACCAAGCAGATGTGTGTGTTGATCTCTCTCTCCGCAAACTAAAGAATGTCTCCAGATCACTTGATGATTTCAAAGTAATACCTGCTTCTGTAATGAATGCAAACCTACTGACTTTGTTAAAATGGGGTTTTGGCTTATGGATGTTGTTAGGAAAGTTACTGAGGGTTACCTATGAAGTACTGTGGGCGCGATTCTCCCAAAGGGAGACAAAGTGCCGACGCCGGAGTGAAAACCGGAGTGTTTCACTCCGGCGTGGGAGGCCGTTCCTCACCCCCTATTCTCCCACCCACAGGGGGCTAGGAGCGGCGGCACATCAATCACGCGCACCGGGCCTTGACGCTTGCGTCAAAGCAGCGCCGCCTGAATGACGTCACCCGCGCATGTGCAAGTTGGCCAGCTCCAACCCGCGCATGCACAGTTGCCGTCTTCCCCTCCGCTGCTCCGCAAGAAATGGAGGATTGATCTAGCGGGGCAGCAGAGGGAAAAGAGTGCGTCTTTCAGAGACGCCTGCCCGCCGATCGATGAGCACCGATCACGGGCTAGACCCCTCCTGAGCACCCCCCTGGTGCTCGATTCTCCCTCCGCCCCCCACAGGTCCACAAACAGCGGTCACGCACTGTTCACGCCGGCAGCGACCAGGTGTGGTTGGCGCCGGTGTGAACCGGTCGTATTAGGCAGGCCGCTTGGCCCATCCGGGATGGAGAATCACCGCTCGACCGGAGCGGCGATTCTCTGAGCGGCCTGTTGCAAACGCGACATGCCGTTTTGGGGGGGGTGGGAGAATCGCGTGCATGTGCCAGGGCGGCATGGCATGAATCGCCCGGCACTACCGCGATTCTCCCACGCGGCGTGGAGATCGGAGAATTGCGCCCTGTATCTTTGGGGAGGGGATCAGTGTTGGTGGTTGATAAGATGCTTACTGTGTGTTTATAAATGTTAACTGGATTCATAGAATAAACATTGTTTTTGTCTAAAAATACTTTTAGATCTCTGTTGCATCAGACCTGTAAAGTGGGCCCTTGTGCTCCCCATAACCAAAATCTATTAAAAGTTGTGGGTCAGGTGAACTCCATGACATACTTTGGTGTTCTCTAAACCCTGGCCCATAATACCATGAACGAATGGTATTATATAGGCTCAAATCCTTGCCGTGTCATCCCCCAAGAGATTAAAATTTCACCTGCTGGCAATATCGGGGCAGATGTATGATGTGATGATGTAATGAATCCAGATTCTCGCAACTTGCCTCCAACAGGAAAATTCTGGTTTCAATGTCGAACAGAACTTGTGAATGGTAGAGCTAGGTATTGTCTGTATATCCCTGTCTGGCCAGGGTGGCAGCTTGCCCGATGTCAAGTGGGCCCCTGATGAAGTGGGCCCCCTATATCAAATAAAAATGCAATAAAGAAACAAACACAGACAACTGTTATAGTAATAAAAAGGAATAAGAAAAAAAGAGAACAGGCCACAAATAAGCAGTGCATGAAAAGGAACGAAGCAGGGGAGGTAGTGGAAGGATGTGGAATAGGGGGGCCCGGGTCGGGCATAATTAAGGAAATTCCATGTTTTCAGCAAGAGTGTGTGAATTTAAAGATAAAGTTACAATTCGTGATTTGAGGTGGTCGGCAGGCAACTTCAAAGGATATCAAGCAATAGTCTTGGTTCAGCCGGTACATCGGTCCGGGGCCCGGAGAGCCAAGAAGGAGCCCGTGAATCTCTGAAGGGCCCTTAAAAATTATAATTAATTAGATAAATAAATCTCCAACTTCTTTCCTGAGATTTGTATTCTAACTTAATAAAATATAATTGTTTTTAAAAAGAGCAATACCAAATAAAAATGCAATAAAGAAACAAACAAATAATCACTCAGTGTATGAAGGAATGAAGCAGTGTTAAACGGATATGTAAAGGAGTGGGGGGGGGGGGGGCTGGTTCACCCGGGTCGGACATAGTTGGAAATCCACGCTTTCGGCAAGAGTGTGTGAATTTAAAGATAAAATTACAGTTCGTGATTTGGGATGGTCGGCAACTTGAAAGGATATCAAGCACTACATAGGGTCGTGAGGTCACCGAAAAGGAGAAGCGGTACCTTTGACCGTGAATCATGAAGTCAAAGATATTGAAGTGATAAGCCATGATCGGTAAACTCAAAGGGTTGCGACTTGTAACACTACACTGGTATCAAACTGGACATGTTAACTTTGGTCGTGGGACTATTCTTAATGTCTTACTATAGTCGGACCAAACTTCTAAGTTTCAACAGTTGTCTCAGTTACTTGCTGGTGTGAACACTGGACAGTGGATTGTCTCCTCTTCTGAAGCTGCATAGGCCACAATAGTATTGACTAATGAACATAGACTATTGAAGTGTAAGTAAGTTATTTTATATTTTTTATCAAGTAGAGGTTTATCTGGTGTTCCTTCAAGTTATTCTTGCAATCATCAATAGTCATTTTTCCCAATGTGGGCTATTTTTAATTAAGTTTTTATTTCATGAATATTACCCCTACCAGCATGGAAAAGAAAAAGCATAAATCTGGGTCACTAAAACGCAAAGAACAAAAAGAAGCAGAAAGGAACGAATCAGCCAAGTGATGCAGGCCTATTACAGAGTTTATAATACCACAAGCACATTCCACATCAATATCCAGTTCTGCAACAAATAATCAAGAAGCAAGGAACAATGCTCATGGTGATGATGTAATGACATGCGAGTTACAAGAACAGAGAAGAGCTACTTTAACTGTAGAGACAAATACAAGTGCATCCATTACTAATCAACCCAGGCCCAATATTTCTTCTGGCTTCCTTGTTCCGGTATCTGTACTGCCTGTAGTTGCAACATCTGAACACATAGCTTCAACTAGTGACAGGGAATCAGATATTCCTTCAAGCATAAATGACTTGGTTTCTGAAGCACATCCTGTAAATGAACCTACGCAAGAAAATGAAAGATCAATTACTGGAATCTTCCAATATCCATCATGAGCAAAGCTAAAACAGTTTTTTGCTGAACATCCACTTCAGCCACTTGATGATCTGCCATTTGATGCTCGTTTGTATGAGAGGAAAATTATGAATGACTCAGTCCCAAGAAAATGGCTAACATATAACAAAGAAAATAGATGCTTATATTGTTCATACTGCTTAGCCTTTGAGTTTCCCAACACTTGTAATCCATCACCCTTTGTACGTGGCTTTAGTGACTATAGCCGTATTAGCCAGAGCTTGACTTTACATGAATCAACAACACATGTCAGAAATGCTCAGCAATATATCAGTGTGGTTAATGATGGCAACTTAGATAAAATTTTTGCAGCGTCACTAATTAAAAGGAAAGAAGTATTGAAGCAGAGAAGTATTGTCATGAGGATTATAGACATCATAAAGATGTTAGGCAAGCAAGCACTTCCTTTTTGAGGTCGCAAAAATGAATCGGCCTACACTCTGGATAATGAGGTTCTGAATCATGGCAAGTTTTAGCTACAGTGCAGTTGATGGCAAAATATGACCCCATTATGGCAGCTCACATTTCTGCAGTGCAAAACAAGTCAAAACAAAGAATCAAACGATTAGAGCCACAAGGAAAGGCTCAAAGTAAAGACCATGGTGGACTTGTTACATACCTGAATAAAACAACTATAAACATGTTAATCAAAATTATGAAGTATATGATACAAGGAAGAATTAGTAATGAAGTTTCTCAAGCAAAATATTATTCTATTCAGGTTGATTCAACACAAGATAATTCATCCATCGATCAGTTTAGCATTATTATTCGGTATGTGCTTAAAGGTATTATCTGTGAGCGACTACTTTCAGTTGTGCCAAGTAATGATGGTACAGGACAGGGACTTTTTGATCTATTGATTGAAACATTACAGCATCTTAAAATTGACCCCCAAAAATGTTTATCTGATAGCACAGATGGCGCTGCAAGCTACCATGGCCAGTATAATGGTTTACAAAGTAAAATTGCTGATGTGGCTGATCAACATGTTCATATATGGTGCTATGCCCATGTCTTGAATTTGGTGATAACTGAAACAACAAAATGTTGTGTGCCTGCAGTTTCTTTTTTCAATTTGCTCCAGAATATAGCAACTTTTGTGAAAGCATCATATAAGAGAATGGCTGTATGGATAGAAGTTGTTGGAAAACATCTAGGACAAAAAAAAATGAAACGATTAAAGCTCATTGGTGAGACCAGATGGTCAGGAAAATCCAATGCAGCAACAACTATATTTGGTCGTTTTGATGATGCCGCTGCCAGTACTTTCGTAAATCTAGTGACATGCTTATCAATGATATAAGATTCAGAAAAGTTTGATGCAAAAACAAAACATGAAACAAATGTTTTCCTTCAAAGTCTTCTAAAGTTTGAAACCATATTGACAGCATTTACTTACTTGTATATATTTGAAACTACAACCCCGTTATCAAGTTATCTACAGACAAGTGGTTTAGATATGTTTACTGCATGGAGTTTGGTAGATTCAGCTACAACAAAGTTGAAGGAACAGACAAGAACATTTGATAACGTTCACAGCAAGGCTTTGGAATTTGTAAATAAATGTAATGACAGGATTTCACAGATGAATATGGATGAAAATCAAACATTGGAAATTGATGCGTTGGAAACAGCATTGCCAGTTAAGAGGCAGAGGAAGAAGAAAAGAATGGCAGATGAGCTTATTGATGATGAAAAAAATTCCTCAGATTCTCTAGCTGATTTTCAAGTAAATGTGTTTAACCTAATAATGGATCGCATTGTCCAGTCACTAGAATCACGCTTTGTACAACACAAACAGTTGTATAAAGATTTGTCCTGCTTGGACCCAGCAAAGTTTAAAACTATTGCAGAGAAGGGCCTTGAAGATGAAGCATTGGAAGGTATTATTAAGCTGTTTCCACAAATCAGCAAAGTTCAAGTAATATTGGAATTGTTTTCTTTTGCTTCAAACTTTGATGTATTAAAGCTATTGCTTAATGATGGTGAGAATATGGATTCCAGTTGCAACAATTGTAAAATTTGCAGCACTTGCCCATCGTGTGTACTAAAAATTCTGGCATCCAACAGACTTCACGACAAGGCATATGATAAACTTTATGAACTTTATAAAGTCATCTGCACACTATCAGTTACTCAAGTCCAATGTGAGAGGACATTTTCAAAGCTAAAGATCATAAAGACAAGGTTAATAAATTCACTGTCTGAGGAGAATTTGGAATCATACATGTTGCTATCCATTGAAAAGGAATTGTTAGATGAATTGGATGCAGAAGCAATTATTGGCAGATTCGCTCAATCATCTAGCGAACACAAACAATTGCTCTTAATATAGTGGACTGCATGCAATGCTCTATTGTGCTTTTGAACTATCTGTTAATGTGTAAATTGTGCAGTAAACTATTTAAAAATATCAACCACTTACTTAAAATTTAAAAAATCTTTTTAAAAAATTCAATTATAACATTCTGTATTTACATTTGGTATCTACTGCCAGTAATATGTACAGTACATGTACACTGTAATTACTAAGAAATACACATTTTTTCCACAAAAAATTTTAATTGTACCCTTTTTTCCATATGTATTTTTTGAAAATTTTATTTATTCGTTATGAAAATTAAATGATAGCATTGTAGTTGTGGGTGGGCCCCCTTTGTCTCCTGGCAACCAATATTTTTAGACCCAGTCCGCCACTGGCAGCATAGTGGTAGGCACCATAGCTTCACAGTGCCAGGTTCCCAGGTTTGATTCCCTGCTTGGGTCACTGTGCGGATTTTGCACGTTCTCCCGTGTCTGGGTGGGTTTCCTCCGGGTGCTCCGGTTTCCTCGCACAAGTCCTGAAAGACGGGTTGTTAGATAATTTGGAGATTCTGAATACTCCCTCTGTGTACATGAACAGGCGCCGGATTGTGGCGACTAGGGGCTTTTCACAGTAACTTAATTGCAGTGTTAATGTAAGCCTACTTGTGACAATAAAGATTATTAGAAGATAAGGGAAGCAGCAACTTGGATCACAGAACTTACAGTGCAGAAGGAAGCTATTCGGCCCATCGAATCTGCACCGGCCCTTGGAAGAAGCACCCTATCTAAGCTCACAGCGTTACCCTATCCCCGTAACCCAGTAACCCCACCCAACCTTTTTGAACATTGAGGGCAATTTAGCATGGCCAATCCATCTAACCTGCACATCCTTGGACTGTGGGAGGAAACTGGAGCACCTGGAGGAAACCCACGCAGACACGGGGAAAAAGTGCAAACTTCACACTGACAGTCACCCAAGCTGGGAATCGAACCTGGGACCCTGGAGCTGTGAAGCAACTATGCTAATCAATATGCTACCATGCCACCCGTGTGCTAATGTGCCGCCTGGCATGGCCAAAGACTTTGGAAAGAAAGTGGGTCCATAGTGATTTTTCTGAGGGAGAGTGCAATGGCTTCAGCTTTGAAAAGCAAGGGTACATTTCCTGAAGAGTAAGAGTCATCTACAATGGCAGCTATCAAGATGTCAGAAAATTGGATGGCCATTAGTTTAAGGGAACAGGGTCATGGAAGCTGGAGGTGGATCTCCAAGTTAAGATGAGCTCAAGGAAAGTGTGAGAGAAGATAGGAGAAATACTAGAGAAAGATTCACACCAATTTCTTTCAATAAAATTAACAGGAAGAAGCTTACCAGTAGCCTGGATTCATCGCTAATCACACCTCTCTTGATACTCACATGAGTGCAGCAAAACATTTCACAATAACCCCGTGATGGCGTGAGGTTACCCCAGGTGTAAATATCCGCATCTTTGCCTACTTTCTATATTAAACTTAATTTAGTAAAAAATGAATACACTCTAGTAGTGATGGGAAATAACAAAAGCCAGTTTCCACAATTCAGCAAGAGTGTGCACTGAAAATAAATGACAATATCAGTTTTGCTCAGTATTTAATTTATATAATGATACAATTACCTTCAACAAAGAAGCAACTGAAGCTACACTGCCTTAACCTTCTCATACTGTGGTCCAGCTGCGGTTCACTTGAAGAAGTAATTTCCTGGTGACGTGTGCATTCAGTTTGTTTGGCTGTTGTAGAGTGGTTCTTTTGCGGTATTGCTTCATGCCTTGAAATCTCATCTTCCAGTCTCCCCTGACTGAGAGGCCCCACTTACAAACCAAATCTGAATTCAGAACTTGTTTCCAACACACAGAACTTGAAAATAAATCTAATTCGATAACACTGCCTTGATGTTGAAAGTTTCAAAAAGCAGAATTTAATATAGCCAGCTTCTTGGTCACTTGATTTCCCGCACAGTGTTTGTCCATGGTATGGCATGCTCCAAAGCAAACTCACAACCTAGGGTGCTCTAAATGTAGGTAAAAGTTCAAATCTGGGAACACAAAATGGCATTTCCTTCATACATTCAGGCAAATTTTTTTTGTACACTATAAATACTTCATTTTTAAACCCAGAGACAATGTTTTCAGAGAAAGCGAAGAGTTGATCAGGAATACCCTTGGTCCATCATCAGAAATTATACCCCCCATATACCATCATTCATTTATTGTTCGCATTGTCAGCCGGGTTCTTCCTCAGTGATAATTCGTGTTTATGGTTGGTATAAATGAGGTACGAGAACACAAACGGTGGAACAACTCGAAGCACTTGTCCCCTGAATCGCTTCCAGGTATTTGGAATTCCTTTGGACAAATAATTCGCAAATGCCTTCTGTTCAAAGGGAGAGATGGCGTATGTGATGATGTGTCGTACCTTGATCAAGTTTCCAAAGTGGCGATCCATTTTACAGCTACTAAATCCAAAGTTCTTCCAGCCGCCTTGGCTGCAATTCTAATCCATTCAGGCAAATTCAATGCAAATGGTGCCACTGCTTGTCTGGGACATTGTAGCTCTCCTTGCTGCACCCATCAGAAATGGACACATCGGGTAAATTCTAACTTCCCCCCAGTTTACTTTTCATAATTATTTTCAACCGCAAACAACAGAAACACAGAGAAACATAGAGTTACACACTTAGACATGCAGACAGACACACAAATGAAATCTGGAAAAAGGTGACTGCCTTGATAGCACAGACTGAGTCAGCCGACTGGCCAGGAGTTGGAGGTGCCAAAACCTCTTCTCTCTTAGACTTCATGGGAGGCTACAGATTTTCTGTCAACGCATTCCTGATCAATTTTTGTTTAAATTTAATGGGACATGGAGGCATAACTCTCTGAGAGGAGAGTGTCGCAGTGCCTCCCTGGGAGCCCCCACCATATTGGATTAATTTTAATTGAAAACAGGTGATGTGGGACTAGACTACTCTTTACTCCAAGATAACAGAAGCTTGGCTAAGTCCAACAAGGGTGAAAAGATTCAGCTGTGTACCAGGCTTTCATCCCTTTTTAAGTACCTTTATTGGAGACAATTTTCTTTATTCTCTCATTCTTGCAATTACATTGCTATGGGTCTGGGGTCACATGTAGGCCAGATTGGGTAAGGATGGCAGATTTACTTCCCTGAAGAACATTGGTGAACCAGGTGGGTTTTTAAGGTCACCATTACAGACACAGGTTTTTTATTCCAGGTTTATTAATTGAATTCAAATGCCACCAGCAGTCATGAGCGTGCTTCCCCAGAACATTAGCCTCGGTGGCTGGATTACAAATCCAGGAGCATTACCACAACGCCACCAATTCCCCTGCTGACATACTAACTTGTGTTGCCTGAAGTGTTAAAGAAAAGAGAATGCCTATTAAACACTGCTTTTTGTGCCTTGGACAATTCATTTTTAAAACAAGGGAAAGCATAGTTCAAGAAAAGTATTGCTTCTGTACTCAAGCACATATATTTAATCATCCAAGGGAAAGGACTGCATAAACAATTCTTGACCTCAAAAGATAATCAAAAATTCTGAAAAGTACTCTTACATTTGTGTATCTGAATGCATCAGCCCCTGAAAAGGAGGGTCTTGCATAGCTGCTTGCAGGTCAAATGTAAAGGTGCTGGGACTTACTACAGACGCGATTCAGCAGACCAAAATTGAAGTCTGGTTTTGGGCACGTTTGGCGTGGTGTTTCACGACAGCCACGTTGGCGAGATCGTGGTCCATGTTCAATGGCTCTGAGTGCCAAAAATAAGCCCCCATGAGATTCTCGGTATTACTGGCTCCCTCACCGTCTGAGTCACCCTCAGCTGCGTGCCGCTAACAAGGAGGGCTGCTTTTAAACGCTCCCTTTCCATGCACTCCCAGTCAACACACGAGCATGGCAGTGCGCGGACCTGCTCCTCGATTTGGGATGCTGACCTGGCCAGGCTTCCCCACACTGTGGATGAGAGGAGGACCACCCTGTTCCCCAGAGGGGGCCAGAGGACCAGCAGGGTCAGCATTGCCACCTGGGAGGCAGAGGCAGCGGTTGTCAGGGCGGGCAGCATAACAAGGAGGACCACCGTCCAAAGTCGGAAGAAGACAAACGACCTCCAATGAGCTGCAACAGTAAGTTACCATCTCTCTCCTGGCACGTTCCGCTTACCACACCTTCAATTTTCAAACCCCCCACTTCCCACCCTCACAATGCACTGTCTGAAACCTCGCACCCTCAGCACAACTGATCTTCAAGCTTGTTCCTCAGAACCCCTGGCACCCACGAGCACAGCCCCACACATGTCACCTGCTATAGACCCCCCTGATCCATTAAACGTGCATCGCAAAACACCCTCTCTTTGTCCTGCAGGAGGGGATAGGCCATAATAAACAGGAAAGGCAGGAAAGGACCAAAACGGGGGGGGGGGCTGGAAATCACCAGGTTGCCTGAGGAGAGAGCAGTCACTAACAGCAAGATTGGCCTGTGGCAGAGAGGTGAGGATCCACTGGCCCTCCAATGAGATGAGGTGTCTCAGGTGAGTTGTTGATGTCTCCTGATCAGGATGGGGCCGTGCCATCTGGTGTCATCCCCCCACCCCACAATAGATCACCTCGGAGGTGAGCTCCGAGGAGACAACTGGCGAGCAGTACAGCTATCGCCCTCACCTTCCACCAGCACGGAGACGCATACCTCAGTGGGCAATATTAGTGGACATGTTTCTGGGGCATACCCTGGTGAGCACCACACAGTTGCTGATGCATATCAGGTGTAGGCAGGAACATCCAAGGGAAACATCAGTCGGAGGTCTGCTGGATCCTGAGTCACAGCTGGTTCCCAGCCAGATGCTGAGCTTCATGATCAAAGTTCTGCCAGAGCTGATGCAGATGATAGAACACAGCCGTGAGATACGGGGGGGGGGGGGGGGGGGGTCATCTACATTCCAGTGACTGCAAGGCCAATTGGAGGAGTCCCAAAGGCTTCAGGCGCAGGAGAGGGTGCCAACAATGAGTGGTACTGAGGCCAATACTGCTCGGGTGGCCACCGCAGTGGAAAACCTGGAGCATGACATCTGCATCTTGAGTGGTGGTATCTGAGGCATGGCTCAGTCTGTGATAACCATGTAAGAGCCTTAACCTCATGTCCCAGTCATTGAGGAATGTGTCCCAGACACAGGTGGACATTGTCATGCTCTGGGGTGCCTCGACAAAGTCACTGATCAAAATCGCTGAGGGTGTCGACATCATGGCACAGACAATGGGGATCCTTTCGGACTGGCAGCACTAGATGACTCAGAGGCATCTGGAGCTGCATGCATTCCCCAGGGCCCTATAGGCACCGTCAGGGAGGAAGAAGTGCCGTAGGCCAACCCAGGGCCTGCCAGCAAGGAAACTACGGCGGTCGCTATTTCTTCTGAAACCCCCCTCCTGACACCGGCGCATCTCATGGGCAACAGGCAGAATAATGATGATAATAATCTTTATTGTCACAATTCGGCTTACATTAACAATGCAATGAAGTTACTGTGAAAATCCCCTGGTCGCCACACTCCGGTGCCTGTTCGCATACACAGAGGGAGAATTCAGAATGTACAATTCACCTAACAAGCACGTCTTTCAGGGCTTGTGGGAGGAAACCGGAGAACCGGGCAGACACGGGGCGAACGTGCAGACTCCACACAGACAGTGACCCAAGCTAGAATTGAACATGGCACCCTGGTGCTGTGAAGCAACAGTACTAACCAATGTGCAACCATGCTACCCTAGGGTGGCATGGCAACGCCTGTGACACCGGCAAGTCGGCTAGGGGCCCCTGGCTCCGGGCCTTCCAGAGGACATCAAAGGCCACAGGGCACGGAAATGCAGCAGGTTGCCTCCACCTCTGATGTGCATCCTGGGGACACACCTAGACGTAGCAGTAAACCACGAAAGATAACAAAGAGTGAGGAGCACTGAGGCGGCGCTGAGTGGGGTGGGGACACTATCATTATCTGTAGCCAGGAGGAATGGAAATCTGTCACAGTGAAATGTTCCCGATTAAAACATGTCACACCTCAAACATGTGAAACCTCTACCACGTTAATCTTCACAGCGGGCCCTGCTGCAACCCCACCCCCTCTGCTAAACCCCCCCCCCCCCCCCCAAGGGCAGCGTAGTCCAAGATCTAAAGCCCTCGATAAGGACCCCATTAAGAGGATGGCTGTCAGCAGAAAGACAGAAGTCAGCCTTTACTGGACACTGAGGAGTAACAGAGCTTTCCTTACAGCGCATTACCATCACTCTCCTGCCTTGCATGGTGACCTGCTGACAGTGCCAACACAGGCCCATCACCCTGCTGACAGTGCCAACACAGGCCCATCACCCTGCTGACAGTGCCAACACAGGCCCATCACCCTGCTGACGGACCATTGGAAGGGGGAACTAGGTTGGTCAGGTAGGGGCCAGTGTGTGGTGGGCTGTGGGTGGTGGGAGGGTGGGGAACAAAATGATGGGGGGGGGGGATAGGAAATGGGCGGGGGTGTTGAGCTGACTGACATAGCCTCATCCTAGGAGAATCTGGAGACGATGAGGACCTCCCAGATCCTCCTGACATTTTGGACCCTTGCCACCACCTGACCTCCACTCTCTGGCTCGTCCTCAATCCGGCTCATCCTCCAGCCCCTCCTGGGCCGCCTCATACTCCTCCTCTTCAGACGAGGTTGTATGACCCTCTGCCTCTTTCTGCTTCTCCTCCAGCATGTCGCCCCCCTGTTCTGCCAGATTGTGGAGGGCACAGCAGACCACAAAGCAGGAGACCCCGTCGGGGGTCTACTTCAGGGCAGTTTAGATATTGGAACTGAATATTCAGCTGCCCGATGCACCATTAAAAAGAGCACAGGTGGTAGCAGGAGCCTCACTGTATTGGGATTCCCCCTCGGGCGCCAGCCTCTGCACAGCGTCATCAACCATGACCTCAGCATGCATCCATCATCTCTCACAGACCAACCCGTCATCCTGGGCGGTCCTTGAAGGCACTGGGGATCTCGGACTGCCCCAGGCTGTATCTGTCATGCATACTCCCATGGTAGTGGGCACACAAGTGCATCCTCCTCAGTTTGTGGGTTGCACATGATCTGAACATTCAGGGAGTGGAACCGCTTTCTGTTAATATAAGGCATTCCCTGATGCCCCGGTCCTCGCCGGGCAACATGCGTGCTATCGATCATCCCCTAACCAGAGGCATCCCGGCAATGGCGACAAATCCTACAGCCCAGGCATCTTGGTGGGCCATGTCCAGCTCGAAGTTGATATAGTCTGATGCACTGGCATACAAAGGCGGTCGGATGAGTATAATTTTCCACACAGGTCCCCTCTTGAGCTCTGGAATGACCCAGTGGCAAAAATGTATAGGGCTGCAGTGACCTTCAAGATCACCAAGGTCAGGTGTACTCCTCCTCCTTCATGGGGTGCCAGGTGTTCCTATTGAAACGCAGTCTTCTGCCGCATATGGTGTCTGTCAGTTCATGGAATGACCAATGATGCCTGTACAACTAGGGTCATCGCTGATCTCCCCTTTTGGGTCCCTCCTCAGCTTGATGGGCAGCCGGGCCTTTAGGGTGTGCGGCAGCCCCCTGAATATGGGGCCTCCAGCTTGAGTGGCGTTGCTGCCTTGTACGCCGTCTGCCAAACTCGATTGCCGCAAGCAAGGCGAGGGCAACCTCCTCCTCCTCCTCCTCCATTGATGGCGGGACCAACACCATCAAGCGTTATAATATCTGGAAGGAATTGGAGAAGGAGAGTGACTGACAATCAGTTAGGGCTTCCAGCACGGGATCCTCAAATCCCCCAAGCCTCCCCCACCTCACCTTGCTTTGTATACTCACACCCAATCACATCAGGAGACCCTAGACCCCAGATCTCTGCCAGATTGCTCAGCTGCCCTCCGCTCATCCACACACTAACCCTATGGCAGTGAGAGGATTCTCAGTGGTGAAGCCCTGCTCTTTATTTTTGATTGTTGGCAGCTGCCTCTATAGTGCTGATGTTCCTAGAGTTCAAGCAGACTGTTCAGGCATCAAAGCTTGCTGGGCATCTTCTCAGACATAGCATGTGTGCCTTCGAGGAGGCACTCAGAGTTGAGAATATTTTGTTTATTAAATGGTCAACAGTAACAAAGATTTGAAAATCAAATACATAAAAATTAACATATCACACTAACCATTAAACAACAAGGAAGCGTCACCGTTCCATATTGATATCAATGCAAAGCTATATCAGCTCATTTGCACACAAACAAAAAATCAGTATCACCTCTTGCAGGTTCCTCAAAAGAAATGGAGGATAAGTTGAGAATGTGTCATCATGTCCAGAACTTTGTCATATAAATGATCTGTCCATCAATGTGCTACTTGTTCCACGTATCAGTGCCATTCTCCGCCCATGAGCCACAGCTGTGCAGGTCCTCCCACACGGCCCAATCTCACCGGAACCAAATCCTGGCACCCACATATTCCACTGGCGGTCAAGGTGCAGTTGACAGCTCCGGTGTGCTGGAGCGGCATGCCAGAAAATGGACATGGCTCCTCACCTCCTCACTTCCTCTCAGCAGCCATTGTGCCAGGTTCACGGTTTTGAAAAAGAGTAGTACTAAACGAAGGCCGGTAATTCCCGGGAGGCCACTGCATTCGACTTCAATCTCGTTAATGAGATTGAAATGCATGCACATTCGGGCTAAAAATATTCTCGCTATATTTGGATGAGATCTGGAACTGCCAGAGCGGGCTAGGTGAATTGCAAAATGGTTTGCACCCGCGTCAAACTCAATTTATGCCTTTCCCACTATTCACCCATCATGCCCGGATTCACACCGGGTGCAACGTGGTTGCTGAATTGCTCCCTAAAACTGGCTTCCATTAGTTTTCCACTTTCATGCAGTCAGTTGTGCAGACTTGTGTTCCTAGGTATTGACATCATCTCAAAAATATTTACACGACCTGAAGATTGTTCTTTGATGCAGGAATGAAGTCCTTTTAACCTTCCCTTTCATAATCATTTTACTCATCCAGTAAATTGTGGCTGTCCCTTTTCCTTGGCTCCAATATTCTTCAATAAGTGGAGCATCTTGAACCTTGGCAATTTCTGCCAAATAATTTTCTGATAAAAGTTCAAATGCTCTTCCTTGCTGTTGTGTTCAAAAATCCAGAATCCCAATTATTATTTTGCCACCTTTTCTTTCTGCAGTCCCAGCTTCAAAGATGCATCTATGTGCATTTCTAGTTTTGACTGTTCCTCCACTGATTTATAATATTACAGGTTAAAATTTACTATACAAAGTGCAGTACTTTGAATTTCTCTGTATTGAACTGCATCTGCCATCTCTCTGCCTAATTTGCTAACCTTTTAATCTTCCTAATATTTACAGATTTGAGGTGAAAAAAAGTCAAGTTTACAGTTTTACTTGAGACTTGTTAGTGTTCTGCACATGTCCTCTAGAATTCTACATTTTAACATCCAAGTTAAAAAGCCTGCTCAATATCTATACTCAATGTTTTGAAGACCAAGCCTTCTTTTCTTTTATAACTATTTCAGCTTTGCAAGCCTCTCCTTAATTATGTAAACAGTACTATATGCAGATGGTGTCCAGACAGCTTCTTTTTCCATCATGGCTAATCTGGTTTCCTGAATACTCTGTGAGCTCACTTCAACCCCACGTCACTTAAAATACAAAGTATAAAACGCTCCACAAAAAAGTCTCCAACATGTAGCGTGAAGGCTAGATAATAAGTGCTGTAGAGATAGTTCATGGAAAATAGAATCTACTTTAAATGCCTGAAACTGTATGAGGGGAATGTTGAAGATTTTAACTGGAACCAGAACAGTTTAAAATCTTTTCTGTTGTTTGATTCCACTCTTTGTTTAACTAGCCAGTGTCAAGTTGCGCACTATTTTAAATAGTTCCTGTGTAATTTTAGTTACCGGTGATTGTTTGTTTTCATATTGTCACACCTGCAAACTGGAGCAATATAAATGAGGCTTTGCTGCCAAATTACTGGAAACAGTTCCCTGTCGTTTTTTGTCTCTTACTTTCAAATAGGCAAATAAATTATTCAGAATTGTACCAGGTTCAAGTTCCTGTTGCTCTCCTACCACTCAGATTTATGCTGGGTTCACAAAGAAGTGAAGCTCAAGAACAAAGGTCTAGGGTAGAAAATACAGACTACGCGCCATGTATCCAATGCTATTTCCTCCCTCCTCCACTTTCCTGTTACACAGTTATAAGAAAGTGGAATGTGAAACCATTCTTGATGATGCCTACATAATCTTTGAGCAAAGTAAATCTGCGAGTAATGAGCATTAGCATATATATACCCCAGATTTCATTTGACTTCATCCAGGCTTATACCGGAGTATATATCATGGTGGAGTAAAAGCGTCACAAATGTAGTCAATCAAATGAATAATACAGCTGCAAAGAAACATAGTGCCCTCCATATGATCAGTATACCTCCATGTTACGGATCACACAATACCTGTAATTGATACTCTATTACATCACCCTTTTCCACTGCCCCAGGATACAGGGAAACGCGGCACTGATACCAGAAATCCCACATTCGATTCACTGAAATTGTACATAATCGTTTAAAAAGCAGTAGAATGGGGGAAATTAAAACATATTAATAAAGCATCTTGTCAGAGGGAAGTTTTGATGCATTTGAATCCCTTTGGTTATGGCAGTGTGTGATAAATCCGGATTGCTTATTCCTTGACACAGGAATTCCTAAGCACAGGAGATGTGAAGACTGTCAACTTGTAATGAGCTTATCTGAAAACAAGCGCAAATTTCAAATTGTAACTTTCATCCTTTATTTAAATGTAAACTGCATTTTTGAATAGGGCTAGGGTCTTTGCTGCTGTTCTCCGGTTTTATTCAAAAGAATGACTCACCTCCTTCTTCCATTTTGCAAGCCACTCATCTCTCTTCCTTTTGCTGATATAATAGGGATCACCAGCCTGGAAGGTTATTCGCTGCATAGGTCTCTGACGCAGGCTACTCTCCCACCCTGACTGGCCACGGCGCCTCCCCCTTGTCCCCTGTTCAAAAAGATGGATATTGTTGACAACATTAGAAAACATCAATCTATAATCCATTCACTTCTAACTTCTAAATGAATGATTACTGAGTGTGAATAGGCAGCTCTGGGTGCTACCAGCAGCTAGGTTCCTGCTCGATGTAGATTAAACTGGATGGAGGTGAAATTTCATATCAAACTACAGCTGGTCAAGAACACTTTATAAATATTTACATACAATACTCTGAAAAGGGTTAGCCAGCCAGCTTTGGCATGTGCATTTCACTGAAACGTGGAGCGTTTTAGATTTTCCTGAGCGCTGGCATACAAGCCGAAAATAAAATTACAATCTCTTCCAAATTGAACAAGAATCATATCTGAGCACAAGGAGTTGAGGATTTAGCAGTTTTATTTTTAGAGAAAGAAATCGGTGACAGGATTAAGATTTCATTTGATCAATTAAACACGTGAAATTTGTACGTCTAATGTTCATTTTCCCTGGCTATATCCTGCACATTCTGATCCAATCACAAATGGGCTTTTGAAAAAAATACTTAGTCGGATTTAGTACAGCGAAGTGTCAGCCTTCTATTACTTTGTGCCTCAATACCTAGTTTAAAAGCGAGACATATTTATATAGCAAATACTAAATAGCAACGGTGAATATGATAATTGGCATATGAAAGAAGAAAAATTACTAATTTGGCACACAATGGGCATGATCTAACAGGAGAAGCACTAAGTGTGGTAGAGAGCGAAAATTGGCGGTAACTTTCCGGCGGCCAGCCCAGCGAGAGCACGACCGGTATCGAATGTCAATTAGGGCCGAATCAACCAGTGCCGCCAAGGAAGTACTGACAGTGGCAGTCAGTTTGGGCAGCGTCATGAGGATGATCATAGTCCAATGCAGAAAGAAGCTCAACAACTGCCATGGGCTGCAAGGGTGACATCGCCCTCTTGCCATCAGTCCCGCCTGCCACCCCCAGACCCCTGCCCAAATGGGTTGGCGGCTAGTACCGCATACCACACACTCTCTGCCCCCCCACGTCAGCACAACACTGTGCTTGTGCCTCAGCAGTGCCCACACCTATCGCCTTCCATAAACCCCCACCCCTGAACATCAAACGTGTGGTGCACAATCTCTCTTTGTCCCCACAGGAGAGGTTGGCACATAAGAACTGAGAAGGGGAAAAGCTGCCCAATTCATGCTGGCCTTCAGCGTGGTTATCAGGATCCAGCTCGGAAGCCTCATCTCAGTGGAATTTGTCTGTATTTGGAAACCCGAGTTGTTGAGATGAGAGGGAGATCCCAAAGATTTAAATCGCTTCTCGGCCTTTTGGCTAAGATCAAGTGTAGTTTCTGTTCTTTTCAGTTTAATATCTGGAACGTCCCTGATCTGGGGACCATATATTAAATTGATTTTTAGAGCAGGGAAATGGAATAGGGGCTTGCTCCGTCCATTCCAAGCATCAACCTGGTATTGCAGTACCTCCTGGAATGGTGCACACTCCCCCTTCGTGGATTTATTTTTTTTGGGCCTCACGGTAGCATGGTGGTTAGCATCAATGCTTCACAGCTCCAGGGTCCCAGGTTCGATTCCCGGCTGGGTCACTGTCTGTGTGGAGTCTGCACGTCCTCCCCGTGTGTGCGTGGGTTTCCTCCGGGTGCTCCGGTTTCCTCCCACAGTCCAAAGATGTGCAGGTTAGGTGGATTGGCCATGCTAAATTGCCCGTAGTGTAAGGTTAATGGGGGGATTGTTGGGATATGGGTTATGTGGGTTTGAGTAGGGTGATCATTGCTCGGCACAACATCGAGGGCTGAAGGGCCTGTTCTGTGCTGTACTGTTCTATTCTATTCTATTGAACCGGCTCTATTCTCCTCCGCGTCGAAGCTCCCTTGGTGAGAACCTTCACAGACACCAATTGGGACTCGCGATCATTGTTCACATTAGGCAGCACCAGATTGACGACATCAAAACCGTTCTCTCTTTTCATAAATTCTTCTTTAACTGCCAATCTCTGCAGAGACACTATCTGTTTGTCATATATATGTGTGTGCTCGCGCTGCTGGGGTATTTGTAAAAGGGATAGATATAGTTACACTGACAGATTACAAATTGTGTGCTGACCAGTTTTTGCAACTTTTCTTTTTAAAGCATTTTGCTTTACAATAAATCAATCATTCTGAGTTTATTGAAGGAAGTCTGGTTTATTCTGGGTCTAATGGTAGGTACTAAGGTAAATAATTGGCATTTTGGTGAGTGAATTAAACACTTGCGCTAATGGTTTAACCTGTGGAGCAGAGGGGACTAGATAAACAGCACACTCGTCCCATCCCGATCGTAACAATTATGGTAATTTCACACAGAAACTACACTTGATTAGCTTGTTGTTGTAAGCATGATCGGCGTATATGTCACATCTCTGATTGACAAAAGTGGTTGAACAGTGCTCCGATTTTAAAAAGTTGTGCTCTGACACATGCCCTGGCATAAAGTGAAAATTACAAAACTTATTTTATTTAAAAGTGTGCAATAGTGCCTGAATAAACAAAGGAGCCCAAGACAATTTTACAAACCTTCAAGTTTGAAAAGTTTATGTTATGAATCCTGAGATTGTATTGCTTCATTTGACTGAAGTTGTAGCAAACTGGTATTTTGTAGATAATGGGAAGTTTTGTTGCAGAATGGACTGTTGGCCCGCTCTCCTCTGTTATCCATCCATTATATTATATTATTTAATAGGAAGGAAGTAACATAACCATTCTAAGTTTTTTTTTAAATGTTGTGCTATAATATCATGCAATGGAAAACAGTGCTCCAAGGATACTCAGTCCCTTGGACATACATATGCGTTAATGCTAAAGACAAGATGAAAGACGGGGTATTACCTCTACTTTTACTGACTCCTGTGTTGATGTGGTGTTTTCTTCAGATCCTAAAGAAGTGAAAAAACATTCATGACTTTATAGAATTCTAACACCAATATATTACGCTTAAGCAAAAGACACACAGGTTAGGATTTTATCACAGGGTTAGAGAAAGTTTGACTTTACTTATAAAGCTTATTGAAATGCTATGTGCTCCTCCAGGTGGGAGATGAACTGACATAACTACGTAATTTTCCTAAGAAAATTGCGCGTGACTTGCATAAATAATCAAGGACTTATTATAGATCCTTCATAAGCCTTAAACCTATGATATCAGCTTCACTATTTATATGGGAATTAGGCTGGAGGTGTGCATTCTCAACCATTTCAAAAGATATTTATTCCCTCCTCTTTTTTGATCATTTCACCTGACAAGTCAGTACTTCCCCTTAAAAATGTTCAAGTGGTCTCTTACATAGCAGAGCTCACTAGATGGGAAAATCAACCTTTTCAACTGTTATAAGGTTGTAGAATTGTGCATTCACAATTACATCACTTTCTCACAGACCTGTTGTCAAGGCAACCTAACTGTCCTAAATGGTCAAGCACAAAGCTAGGGCGGTTTCAAATGGAGGAGATGGGGATCTTTCCCGCCAGCTGGAGAGCTGACAAGAGCTCCACACCGCTTCTTTTTGGGAAGGTTGTCTGCATTAAGTGCCAATCAGGCACTTAACTGGGCAATGGCGGGGCTTTCTCAGCATCAGCTCCTCATGACTCAGCAGCAGCACTGGGGAGGTGGTGGCTGTTATTGGTGGTACATCCACCCAAGGCCTAGGATTGCCATGGATTCCGGCAAAGGTGAGTGACAGGGCCGTGAAGAACAGAGGGAGGTGGCTGGCAGCAAAAGCAGAGGCCTGATTCGCAGCGGACTACCTCTTTCCTGATGTTGGTCCCTCAATAAGGTGCCAAGTGTGTGACAAAGCAAGATACCCCTCTCTCTCCCTTCACCCCACCAGATGTCAGCAAGCAAATGCGCTAAGATTTGCTTTCCAAGCTTCACACATGGCATTGCAAGGCACCCCTCACACACACACACACACACAGTCTGTCACTGGGTGAATACCAGCAACAGTAGGATGAGGCCCTGAAGCGGGCATTAATTGTCCACTAAGAGTCTCAATCGGTGACAGGATGGGAAGGCGGTCCATGGCTTCCCATTCATGGACTTAATTGGGACACTGACAGGAACGCTGCAGTTTCCCCACCAGCTTGATTAAATATCTCCTTGCCAACAAACATGCCAGAGAGGAGGGCATTAAGTTACGCCCCCTACAGACATTTAGCAGAGGAATATGAAACATTAGGGCCATTTGTGTTTAGCACCCTCTTAAAGGATGCCATCATCGTGAAGCTGCATTTGGAAAAATGTTTTTTTCTTTTTACAAAAATATAATAGAACCTAGAACATACAGTGCAGAAGGAGGCCATTCGGTCCATTGAGTCTGCACCGACCCACTTAAGCCCTCACTTCCACCTATCCCCGTAACCCAATAACCCCTCCTAATGTTTTTGGTCACTAAGGGCAATTTGGCATGGTCAATCCACCTAACCTGCACGTCTTTGGACTGTGGGAGGAAACTGGAGCACCCGGAGGAAACCCACGCAGACACGGGGAGTGACCCAGCGAGGAATCGAACCTGGGACCCTCTGTGAAGGCACAGTGCTATCCACTTGTGCTACCGTGCTGCCCACAATGCATCACAATATTGTGATGCACTATCAATTACGACGAGATGAGAGTAGAACGTAATCGAGGCTTTATTACACAGATATGTGTGTGCTCTCCGTACAGCAGCCATTTTGTCAGCTGCTGTAGGAGGCCACACATCTCTGTGCAATAAAGCCTCGATTACGTTCTACTCTCGTCTCGTCGTAATTGATAGTGCATCACAATATTGTGGTGTGTGGCCTCCTACAGCAGCTGATGAAATGGCTGCTGTACAGAGAGCACACACATTTATACTCCGCCTACTGGGCGGAGCCAGCAGGCAGGGATCTACCTCTGTATCTGTAGTACAGGGGCCTTACCGGAAAACCCAGAAAATACAATATAATACATCAGTGGTGACTACCACATCAGTGCTATCCATTTGTGCTACCGTGCTGCCCACAATGCACCACAATATTGTAATAAACAGCCCTACTAGCACCATTTTTCCCCAAACATTAGCAAATACACCACAACATTGTAATAAACAGCCCTACATGTACCATTTCTTCCCAAACATTAACAAATCTCACTGAGCACTTTTTTCATGAAGTTGGAGTTGTGGAATACGCTGCTACAACTGAAGTGTAAACTATAAACTGGTCCTAAATAGAGGTTCCTGAGAAGAGAAAGGATTGAGTATCATAGATAAAAGAAAATGCTCAGACTTATACAAAACCAGGACTTCTGGCAATGTCAAAAGTGTTGAGGATGCTCATGTCGTATTTTAGAGCGTTTTTCATGTTGTTTTTCAGGAGATTCTTTCACCAAAATGCTTTTTATTCATAAAGGATCCTTCAATCACTGCATGCCAAAGAAAGGGCATAAGCACCAAGCAACCCACTGTAAGAAATTCCTCGACCGACCCGGAGGCGTCGCGCAGCTCCTCCGTGAACAAAATGGAGGAGGCTGCGTCGGCGACTGTGACCTCTCCAGTTACTGCAGATATACTGTTAGCATGCTAGCTGAAGAATTTGATGTCTACTTCAATAAGCAGTGGAGGCAGATGGAAGAAAAACTACTAAGTCATTTGAGGAAGCCCTGGGCCCTGTCTGGGTGAAATTCGAAAAAACTGTGAAATCGGTTAAAAAACAGGGCAAAGTGATCAAAAGTGTGGGAAAAAAAACTGATGAATCACGGGAAACAGCTTGCCTCACTAGAAGCTGAAATAGCGGTGGTGGCTGCTGAAAACAGGAGGATAAAGGCTCAAGCCAAAGACCTCAAAAACCAAGCTAAGAGGAAGAACCTCAGAAGAACCTCAGAGTCGTGCAGTTGCCGGAGGGAGTAGAGGTTCCAAACCCAACCACATATCTTGCTCGAATGATCGGGAAAGTGATAGGGGAGGGCGGACCTGCATCCTCTCCACAATTGGATAGAGACCTTCGCCAAAAACCTCGATCGAACGAGCTGCCACAGGCGATGATAGTGAGCTTCCATAGTTTTCAGGAGAAAGGGCAGGTCTTGAAATATGCCAAGGATCTTTGGGATTAGGGGGGCATGGTGGCACAGTGGTTAGCATTGCTGCCTCACAGCGCCGAGGACCCGGGCTTGATACCAGCCCTGGGCCACTGTCCATGTGGAGTTTGCACATTCTCCCCGTGTCTGCATGGGTCTCACCCCACAACCCAAAGATGTGCAGGATAGGTGGATTGGACACACTAAATTGCCCCTTAATTGGAAAAAAAAAATTGGGTACTCTAAATTTATATTTAAAAAAACATCTATAGAATAACAGAATGCAGGAAAAGAATTAAAGGAACAGCTCAGCACTAATTCAACGATGTATAATTAAAAATACTATTGCTGAGGAGAAAGTACTTTCAGTCAGCATTGAAAATGCACAAGGTTTCCAGTACACAAAGCGGTGTTGTACACTGGAAAACCCACCCTCCATTTCCTGCTCTGTACTTTGTAATACTGATTGAGTTCTACCTATTGCTTGGATTGCATCCAAAAGAAACAGCATCACAGCTGTAAGTACAGTGCAAACAAGGGACTGTATGTACTTAGTAGCTCTCTAAGCTCTCATTGATTTTATCTAAAATTGCACTCCAACCGTCTAAAAATGACAGTAAATATTTTTTGAAGCTCTATATATAAGGTATTTTTAAAAATGTATCAACCCAGAATCACTGCCAAAAATTACTCACAATATTTTTGTTTATTTTGTGAAAAGTGCAAAATATAGATTTCAAATTATCACTGGTGAAAGCTGAAATTCCTTTTGAAAAATGGATAGCTGATTTTCCACTTTTGTTTGCACACTTTGAAGTGTAACATAGGGTGCTTTCATATCCAACTTACAGTCTAAGAGCATAAGGAAATAGAAATGAGATAAGGCCTTCCATTCATCCGCGTCAACCTGCCTCTTTTGGGACCTGCCAAAATCATTTTTATCTCTCTCCTGAATTGGCATCAAGCCCAGATTCCTCCACTACCTGATGAATCATGAATATGCTGTTTTTTTCTCTCAGTGGTAGAGCTGAGTCGACATATACTGTGCTGATTTCTTTTTACAAGTTAACAACTCTTAAGTTGTTCACTTACATAAAAACAGTACCCTTGCCTTGCTGCTAGCTTAATCTAGTTCTCCTTGACCACCTGCTCCTTCAGAAGGCCTCTCTGTGCAGTTGGGGTGTGCAACCTGCAGAAGAGTAGTATAGGTGCCATGGTAACCTTAGACTGTAAGACATTCCCAGATTTTGTCCAGGAAGCTGAAGCTTCGGTTGGCAACATGTAGCTCAAGATATCACTGTTCACTTCATATTGCAGCTATCTTAAACATAGTTATGACCCAGGGATTAATATTTATCCTCAATATCCAAAGATAATTATAGATGAGAAAAGCCATTTATCCCACCTTGTTAATCTGGACAAAAACCCGATATTGGCCCACTGCAGCATCTACTACACTAATTACTTCTAAAATAATTCCAAGGTTTTTTCTCCACTGGTTTGTCGTGATCTCCTGATATTTTATTTGGCAAAGGCACAGATCCCTGATCTTTCCGAGTCCTCTGCAGTTTACTGTCTTTTCGGTAGAATCCTTGGACTCCCTTTATTCCCTGAGGTTTGCGGGGCACAGGCCAAATTACCTGACTGTCCAGTCCAGGTGTTGATTGCTCTTTCCGTGAAGAAACCTGGCCCATCTCAGTCCAAATGAAGCTGAAATTCTCTTCTATGGGCGGGATTCTCCATTGGCGGGATCCTCCTTTTTGCCGGCAGCGCACTGGCGCCCGCGGATTTCCCGACGGCGTGGGGTGGGCACAATTTAAAACCCCATTAGCCGGCTGCCGGGATGTAGGATCCTGCTGCCAAAGGGGGCGAGCCGCGCTAGAAAACGACAATCCCGTCCCGTATCTTTGTCATCTCCAGGCCGAACTATTCCAATGATGTCCTGGCTGGCCTTCCATTTCCCAATTTTCTGTTTTCATCTAAACCAAGTGCTGTTCCTTCATCACTACTCTCATTTCTGAAATACATTAGCTCCTGATTTCCAACACATCCAATTTAAAATTATTATTCCTGTTTTAGGTATTAAATCACTTCATGGCCTTGCTCCTCCTGATCTCTACTGTAGCCCTAAAATGCCTCAGTCAGGATCTCATTGAATGGTGGAACAGAGTCGATGGGCTGAATGGTCTACTTATGCTCCTCGTCTTATGGTCTTATAAATGCATGAGAATGAATGGATCACAGCCGCTGCAGGGGGAATATATTGTGCAAGTAGTCATGATCCATCTTAAAATTCACGCAACAGATTTCCTTTCAGGAATTGAAAACTTTGCCATCAAGTGCAGGGCTCTGCATGAGCATGGCGGTGCGATCAACAATGTCTACAATTTGTAGAATAAAGGCAAAAGGACAAATGCAGTCCTCTTTCACTCTGCTGCTTGCTTTATGTGAGAAAACAGGAAAGGGTTAGCTCTGATGGATAAGACATCTGTCAGCTCTATTGTATGCACCAGTACACTGTTGATTGATTTGACATAAAGTCCCAGGGCTAATTTGGAGTGAACTGAAGTTCAGTGTTATTGTTACCTTTACTGCCATTGGGAGGACTATCCTTGTGGTTAATCTAGGGCTTGATCTACTGGCCACATTGCGCTTGAAAGTCAGCTCACCCACTCCGCATTGTGGCCTGTAGATGCTGGGAGCGACCCTGCTCCCGGCTGGCAATGCCTCGCGAGATCTAACATGTTAGATCTTGCAAGATGTCGCGATGTGAATCCCGCCAATTGTGCACGGTCTCACTTTCTGGCAAACTAGTATGTTTGAGTGAGACTAGCGAGACAGTTAGTCTCACTTTAATACGCAGTTCCCAGAGGTCATCAAGGCGTTAGTATCTATCTCCCTCGGGCGAGCACCATTCAGTACTGGGCACCACAAACGGGGACCAGGCAGAATGGCACTTGCAGGGGTCTCCTAAGGGATCAGAGGCCCTTGGTGCTTGCCCTTTGGGCAGGGTGGAACCCTGGCAGTGCCACTGGGTGCCAACCTCATATTACCAAGGTGCCTGCCAGCTGGCAGGAGCACTGCTAGGGTACCAGGATGGCACTGCCAAGATGTCATTGTTTTACTAATGGGGATTGGGCCCAGGGGTGCCATGTGCACGTAGATGGGGTGCTGGCGGACCCAAGGAACCCCTTACAGGTAAGTGGAGGTTTAGGGGAGGGGGTTTTGGGGATCGAGTCAGGGGCTCGAGAGGTCACGCGTATTTTTAAACTGTGTCCCAATCTCTCCCGGCACTGAGGCATTCTGGTGAGCGCCGCTCCTCAGTGCACGAAACGGGGCTAAGTGTGGTCTCTGTTGTACGTTCCCCACTGAGTAAGTAACTGGAGTCGCAAGTGGCTAATCACGTTCACTATGGGACTCTGTTCCCATTTGGTTAGATGGAATCCCTTGTCTGCAGATGAGGGGCGCGATCTACAGACCCCATTGCTCCTGAACGGGAGGGCATCACAGCCGGTAGATGCTGGGAGAAGCCTCCCGTAGGCTTCCCAGCAGCCAGTATGCCTTGCGAAATCTATCCTCGCGAGGCGTCACCATCAGGAACCCGCCCACAATGGGTGTGACCAAGCCTCACTTGCCTGAATAGGTTTTAAACCCACTCAGGCATGCTCTCCCAGGTATTACCTGGCCCCAGGCATCGAACGGCATCCAACAGCCTCCCTAGGAAAGTCCCCAGACAGGCACTGTTGAATCCACACAAGTGTGGACCAGCCGGAATGTCACACGGAGGGGGTGGGGGGGGGGGGGGGGGGGGGTGTCTCCCTGGTCATCGGAGGCTCCTGGGTGGTCAGGGATAGGGCAGGGTGGCAGGGTGGCCCCTTGGCCCTCCCTCTGGAGCATGGGCACCTTGGCACTGCCAAGGTGGCCAGCTGGCGTTGAAAAGCCGGTAGGAGCACTGCCCCAGGGTGCCTCGGTGCCTCTGCCAAAGGACAGGGCCTCGGGGAGCCATGTCCATAAAAGGAGGTTAGCGAGGGAATAGGAAGGGTGAGGGGGTGAAGGGTGGGTATGAAGGGGCCTCTAGCATCTGGAAGGTTTGGGGGCGGTGTAGGGTGGGGGTCCTGGAAGGGGGGGGGGGGGGTGGCGAGGGGGGGTTTGGGAGGGTCTGAAAAGGGGGGCTCTCAGCGACCCCCCACTTGTGGGGGGGCTGTTAGGTAATGGCCTTGTATGTGTGGGGCTGACATTGCCCATGGATGGGGATGTGGGGTTCCCTCTCAGAGATCGGGCGCCCTTTCAAAATGGTGTCCTGATCTCTGAGAAACCGGTCTGGCCAGCGAGTTCAACTCCCCAGTGATGAAAATAATTCTAAGCGTGGACTTGACCAGTGAGAAACTCCACAGGGCCCAAAAAAGTGATTACATATGGTTAAATAGCGGGCGGGAATTCGCCAACAGAGCCGGGGGAAACTCCCAGCAAAACGCACCAAAATGATACTTAGGGCAGGATTTATCGCTCCAGCAGGATACTCTAGTCCCACGCTGGCGCACTGGTTTCCCAGCAGGTGTGGGGTTCCACACTCTCCAGGTGATGATACCACGCTATGTGGTCGCTGAGGGACCCCTGTTCAGGCCTTCCCAAGTCCTTTCACCCCCTCCTTCCAGGGCCACCATTTCAACCCCTCAACCTTCCGGAGGCCCCTTTTTATCCACCCTGCAACCCCACCCTTCAATCCCGCTAACAACGGCGGGACTGGTCGATCCCAACTTTTGCGTTGATTGTGATCGAGGTTTAAGGATATACGGCTGATTTCCTCAGACATTCCCAGGTAGCTGTTGCTGGATAAGCAGACAAAGCTATATTTGGTAAGGCCATGTGCAGGTAGGTCACCTCTGGAGTAAAAAGGCTGCCTCTCATTCCTCCTCAGATCTTCACATTTCACCTCCACTTACAGAGGCAGAAATCCATATTTTAAAATTTGACTCACAGAAATTCCAAAATTGCATATGTCAGAAATCCAGGATACACAGAGCAAAACCACAGCAATGTAAATTTTTGGATGAAAAGTTCAACACATCCAAAAGAAGTTGGGCTGGATTCTCCATTTGGGAGATTATTGTTCTCCCGCCGGAGCTGAATTGCACCAGTTTTACAATCTCCTTGGTGTCGTAAAGTAATAATAATAATAAAAAATGTAATACTCTTTATTGTCACAAGTAGGCTTACATTAACACTGGAATGAAGTTACGGTGAAAAATGTGGGATGCAATTCAGTGTTCCACACCATGCAACTTTATGCATAGCGTGGAATACGAGGGATTCCCAGGGAACCCCACTATTGGGCTGCCATCTTGAGTTGGTCGCCCGATAGCGAGGTTCCATGGCCGGCCACCACTGCCCCTCTCAAATCAGCCCCTAACCCCCACACCATAACTCACCCCCTCCCCCCCACACTGCACAGCAAACCCCACGCTGGATTGCCTGTGTGCCCCCCACCCCAAAGTACTAGGGTGAATCCTCCGGATCCCTGTAATAGGGGGACCCCTGTAATTGGCAGACCCTCCCCCAGAGACACCGATATTAGGAGGACTTGCACAGGAACCCCTGTAATAGGGGAAACCCCATCAGGAACTCCTGTAATAGGGGGGGACCCCCACAGGAACCCATGGCTACAGGAACCCCTTCACACACAGACCCGCCATTCCCAGAAAACGGACCCCTGTCTGGAAGGTGCAGGACAGTCCAGACAGGGCCGTGGGAACCAAGCACAGTGAAATCACAGACTTGAGTGATTGGAATGCACAGTGCTTGGAATGCACTTACCTCTCTTTGATGTGGTCAATGTTTACAAACATTGGGGTTTCACCACCTAGTCCACTGAAGAATGAAAGGGTATGAATGGATCAAAGCTGCAGATAGTTTTTACAAGCTGTCACTAACAGACCACTCCTGGATAGCGATGAATGGTTTGCAGATAATGGATCTGTGGGAGCCAGATGCAGGCACAGCTGCTCTCCTTCAAGGAATGGACAGGTGTAGCTCCAAGGTAAGTACTACAGCCATAATGCTCCCTACTGCTCCTGTCAGGACTTCTCTCTAGCTTCCGGACGGGGGTCTCT
This sequence comes from Scyliorhinus canicula, assembly GCF_902713615.1. Lineage (NCBI taxonomy): Eukaryota > Metazoa > Chordata > Chondrichthyes > Carcharhiniformes > Scyliorhinidae > Scyliorhinus > Scyliorhinus canicula. The sequence goes on along the minus strand of NC_052151.1, from coordinate 126,365,519 downwards.
TTTCGGGGGGCGGGTATGTGGTCTGTATGTGGTGTGGGTCTGTGGAGGGGGTTCCTTTAGGCAGGAGTCCCTGTGGGGTGTCCCACAATTACAAGACCCCTTGGGGGGTGGGGGGGTCCCTCTATTACATGGGTCCCTGTGGGGGTCTCCCTATTACAGGTGTCTTGGAGGGGGGTGATCCCCTATTACAGGGGAGGGGGGGGGGGGCTGCTGGAGGAGGTGTGAACAGGCAGCGCATTATTTGGGGGGGAAGGGATGTGGCCCTCGGATGATCTCTACCAGCGTGGCCCTGGCATGGTGAACCTCGTGATGGCCCACTGAGACCTCCATCATATCAGGATTAGGATCGCTGAGATCACAATTGATCCACGACCACGCAACTCCGCGGGGACCGGAGAATCACCAGAGGCCAGAGCAGAGAGCGCTGTGCCTGCTAAGCAGAGCAAATGGGTCATTAAGACCAATTCGCATTTATTTACATCCCCCGCCAGCACGTGTCGTGGGCCTTGTTCTCGCCACTGGTGAGGGGTCGGAGCATTACATTTGAGCCGATCTTCTCCAGACGCCCAATTCTCCGTCCCATCGGGGAACGCATTCTGAGCGTTCTGGGACAGAGAATCCCGGCCCCAATCTTCTTAAACCAGAACAGGCCTCTCATTAATCACCCATTCCATACAGGTTACTTCAACACAGAGAGTTCCAGGAAAAGAAAACAGAAAAACCTGCCACAGGGTACTTTATTCACATTTGTATGATTTCCAGGCCGTTAATTAAGCTCCAGCACATTTCATGCAAGAATATTTTAGAATTGAACCGAAATCCTGAGGGGATAAAGTGTCTCAGGGTAAATCAGATAGGGGTTGTGTTGCAAAGATCTTTCACTATACTTAACATTCCACACTGGTGAGAATCAGCTTGGCAATCAGAAAATTGGCCCTGGTCCCTCTGGATATATGCCAAGTAACTAATTTTCTTGAAGGAGTGGAGGATTTTACTTTCCAAATATCTAATTTACTGGAGCAATAATAGGAGATTCTCTTGCGCCTACGTTCAAGATAATTGGATCAGTTCGGTGCAGTGAATATCAGAAGATTGGGTGAGTCAGAGCACGCACACATGTCAAGCAGTTCACTTCACTTACTTTCTACTAGTTGAAACAGAGGGAGAATCAAGTGGCTTTGTTTGCAGGATACACACTGACCTGCTCCTGTTTTCTCTAATAATACTGGCCCATAATGCCCTGGTACCCCAGTGCCACATTTAGGAGGGACCCCAATGATGCGCTGGGGAAACCCTCTAGGAAGTTCCCACATAAGTTGCCAATTGCGCTGGGCTGTGAACCATCCAACATTTAAATCATTAACTTCGGACGGTTCTGCCAGATTTACCCTGATAGTTACTCTGAAAGAGGTAGAAGGGAAAATAACGCCCAGACCCCAGCCTTGCACCGGACAAGTTGCACACACACGACCACCCAGCAGATTCCCCCACATCAACCCCCCCCCCCCCCAAAGCAATCTGACCATTAGTGCCATTAAGGGGGAGTTCCTTTCTTCCCTGTGCCTCAGTTACTCCACGCTGATATGGCTGGGGGCACATTTTGCTGCCTTGTCTCACCCAGCCTGAGCGAGGAAGGTTGATGAGATGGGGGCTTTGGAATTTAAGTGAAGGTAAGTCCGTCGACAGTGGCAATCCAGCGGAGATTGCCACTCTGAGAAATGTACGGGCCAACACAAGATGGCCACATAAGTTTTCTGCCAATAATGAAAACAAATGATGTCATTGCCTGGAGACAAAAGTGTGAGCAAACCTCATCTTTAAACAAAAACTTTAAACTAAATAACTTGGGTCCAAAAACTATAATTGTACTCAAATCACTGTGTACCTGTATTTATAGATTCTGCTTTTTTTTAATAAACATTTTATTTAGGTATTTTTGGATTTACAACAATGACAAAATAAACAGCACACATCAGTCTATCAATATAGTGCAAAAAAGCCTGCTTCCTCCCTTACAGGTCCCACCTTTATTAACTCCCTACTCTAATCTAAACTAAACCCCCCCCCCACTTCTGCTGACGTTTAATTTTCCGCAAAGAAGTCGACGAACGGTTGCCACCTCCGGGCGAACCCTAACAGTGACCCTCTCAAGGTGAACTTGATTTTCTCCAAACAGAGAAAGCTAGCCATGTCCAACAGCCAGGTCTCCACCTTCGGGGGCTTTGAGTCCCTCCAAGCTAATAATATCCGCCTCTGGGTCACTAGGGAAGCAAAGGCCATAACATCTGCCTCTTTCTCCTCCTGGATTCCCAGATCTTCCGACACCCTGAAAATCGCCACCTCTGGACTCAGTGCCACCCTTGTTTTTAACACCGTGGACATGACATCTGCAAACCCCTGCCAGAATCCCCTGAGCTTTGGACATGTCCAAAACATGTGGACATGGTTTGCTGCCCCTCCCGCACACCTTGAGCACCTGGCTTCTACCCCAAAAAACCTGCTCATCCGGGCCACTGTCATGTAAGCCCGGTGAACAACCTTGAACTGTATCAGGCTGAGCCTGGCGCATGTTGTGGACACGTTGACTCTACTCAACGCGTCCGCCCAGAGACCATCCTCTATCTCTCCTCCTAACTCCTCCTCCCACGTGCGCTTCAGCTCCTCAGTCTGCGTGTCCTTTGACCCTATGAGCTCCTTATAGATGTCGGAGACCTTCCCTTCTCCCACCCACACTCTGGCGACTACCCTATCTTGAATCTCCCTTGGTGGTAGGAGCGGAAAGTTGAGACCTGTCTATGTAGGAAATTCTGCACCTGCAAATACCTAAATTCATTTCCCCTCGCCAATCCAAATTTCTCCTCCAGCTCCCTCAAGCTAGGAAGGCTCCCTTCTATATCATATCCCCCATCCTCTCAATTCCTGCCTTCTGCCATCTCCAAAAACCCCCGTCCATTCTTCCCGGGGCAAACTGGTGATTATTACAGATTGGAGACCAGACCGATGCTCCCTCCGCTCCCACATGTTTCCTCCATTGCCCCAGACTCTCAGGGCTGCCACCACCACGGGGCTGGTGGAGTACCGTGCCGGCGGGAACGGCAGAGGCGCAGTTATCAATGCCCTCAAACTGGTGCTCTTACATGATGCCACCTCCATACGCTCCCATGCCGAAACTCCCCCTACGACCCACTTCCTGATCATGGTTATATTCGCTGCCCAATAATAGTGACTGAAGTTTGGCAGTGCCAGCCCGCCCTCTCCCCAGCTCCGCTCAATCATCCCTTTTTTTACTCGCGGGGTCTTGCCTGCCCATACAAAGCCCATGATAACTTTGTTAATCCGTTTAAAAAAGGACCGTGGAATAAAGATGGGGAGACACTGGAACACAAACAGGAATCTCGGAAGGACCGTCATCTTCACCGTCTGGACCCTCCCAGCTAGTGACAACGGGAGCACGTCCCACCTCCGAAAATCATCCTTCATTTGGTCCACCAAACGGGCCAGATTAAGTTTGTGCAACCATTCCCATTCATGCGCCATTTGGATGCCCAGATACCTAAAACTTCCCCCTATCACGCTAAATTCCCCCAATCGTCTCTCCTGTCCCCTTGCCTGGATCGCTAACATCTCACTTTTCTCCATTTTTAGTTTGTACCCCGAAAGCCGGCCAAATTCCCCCAGAATCCTCATGATTTCTTCCATCTCCTCTGCTGGGTCCGATACATACAGGAGCAGGTCGTCTGCGTAGAGCGAGACACTGTGTTCCACTCCTCCCGGACCAATCCCTTCCAACCCCTTGAGGTTCTCAGCGCAATTGCCCACAACAGTGCGGAGAGGGGGCACCCCTGTCTCGTCCCCCGGTGTAGCCTAAAATAGTCCGATGTAGCCTAAAATAGTCCGATGTCGTCCTATTCGTCCGTACGCACGCCACAGGAGCCTGATAGAGCAACCTGACCCAGTCAACAAAGCCCCGCACAAATCCGAACCGTCCCAGTATCTCCCACAGATATTCCCATTCTACTCGATCAAGAGCCTTCTCTGTGACCATTGCGATCACTACCTCCACCTCCCTACCTTCTGGGGGCATCATGATAGCATTTAGCAACCTTCTTACGTTGGACGCCAACTGCCTTCACTTAACGAACCCAGTCTGGTCCTCCCCAATCACATCCGAAACAGTCTTCAATCCTAGAGGACAACATTTTGGCCAACAGTTTGGCGTCCACATTCAGTAGGGATATCGGCCTGTAGGACCCACACAGCTCCGGATCCTTATCCTGCTTCTGAATCAGCGAGATCATGGCCCGTGACATTATCGGGGGAAGCACCCCTCTCTCCCCCGCCCCACGGAACGTCCCCACCAACAGCAGCCCCAATATCCCAGCGAACCCTCCACAGAACTTCTCTGGGCACCCATCCGGTCCCGGGGCTCTACCCGACCGCATGGCCCTCAGCCCCCCTGCCACCTAGTCGTCCCCAATCGGGGACCCCAGCCCCTACACCAGCCCTGGGAAACCCAGCCCCCCTATGAAGTGCCCCATCCCCCCTGGCCCCAGCGGGGGCCAGACCCACACAGCCCACTATAAAACTCCTCAAATGCCCCACCCACCCCTGCTGAGTCTCCCACCAGACTCCCCTGACCACCACCCAGTCCCCCCATCTCCCTGGCTGCCCCCATCCCTCCACGTCGCCGTGCAAGGACTCCGTTGGCCCTCTCTCCATCATCACAAATCACCACCCTCGCCTCTCTCAGCTGCTCCACCACCCCTGCTGTGGCCAACAAGCCGAACTCCGCCTGCAGCCTCCACCGCCCCCCAAAAGGCCTGCCTCAGGGGCCTCCGCACACCTCCTGCCGACCCGCAGCATCCCCTCCACCAGTCGGTCCGTCCCTGTCCTGTCTACCTTCTCCCTGTGGGCCTGTATCGAGATCAGCTCCCCTCTAACCACTGCCTTCAATGCCTCTCAGACCACCGCTGCCGAAATTTCCCCCGTGTCATTGACCTCCAGGTAATTCTGAATACATTTCCTCAGCTGCTCGGACACCTCCTCGTCTGCTAAAAGCCCCACGTCTAACCTCCAGTGTGGGCGCTGATTACGTCTTTACTAACCTGCATGTCAACCCAGTGCGAGGCATGGTCTGAGATTGTAATCGCAGAGTACCCCCTGTCCACCACCCCCGTCAGTAGAGCCCTGCTCAGAATAAAGAAATCAATCCGGGAATACACTTTATGCACGTGTGAGTAGAAGGAAATATCCTTTACTCTCCCCCCCCCATCTGCTCCATGAACCCTTTTAGCTCCTTAGCCATTGCTGGCACCCTGCCTGTTTTTGAGCTTGACCAGCCTAAACCAGGGTCAATAACTGTGTTAAAGTCCCCTCCTATGACCAGTTTATGCGAATCCAGATCCGGTATCTTCCCCAGCATCCTTTTTATAAACTCTACATAGTCCCAATTTGGCTCATACACATTTACTAGTACCACCTGCACACCCTCCAATTTCCCACTAACCATAATGTACTGGCCTCCCACATCCAAAACTATTCTTCCCGCCTCAAACACCACTCGCTTGTTGATCAGAATCGCAACCCCCCTGGTCATTGAGTCCAGTCCCGAATGAAAAACCTGTCTGACCCAACCTAATCTGGTCAGCTACTCTAAGGTGCGTCTCCTGCAACATTACCATGTCCGCCTTCAGTCCTCTCAAGTGCACGCTTGACCAGCCCATTGAGCCCTCTTACATTCCAGGTGATCAGTCTAGTTTGGGGGGCTCATCGCCCCCACCCCTTCGCCAATCAGCCATCCGCTCTCTTGGGCCAGTCGCCAGCCCACACCCCACGCCTCCACCGGCCCGCCTCCAGGCAGCCTCCGCCCCCGACCTCCTCACTGTCCTTCAGCAAAAGTTCCTCCCTCGTCAGCAAACCATTTTCCCCCCTCCCCCCTAGTCACAGCACAAAATAAATCAGCCCCTTTGATAAGCCTAACATCTGGTGGCCCTTGCCCGTGGCGCCAGACAATCTTCCACCTATTGTTCCCTCCCCACCCCGCTCATACATACATATTCAAGTGAAAAACAATTGCCCGACAGAGATAAAAAAAATCCAAGTTGAACACTAAATTTAAAAAAAGAGATCAAGCGAAAGATCCAGCATCTGAACAAACACACCTCCATCCCCCAACAGTGCAAATGCAAACTTTACCTTATACAGTTCTGCAGCTGGCCCCAGATCCATGCCGCAAGCATTACAAATAATGTCCGAAAAAGCAAGAAACAAGAAATTTGGGCGGGATTCTCCGACCTCCCCGCCGGGTCGGAGAATCGCCGGGGGCCGGCCTCAATACCGTCCCGCTGTGTCCCGAATTCTCCGCCACCGGAGATTTTGCGGGGGCGGGAATCGCGTTGTGCCCCCCCCCCCCCCGGCGATTCTCCGGCCCGCGATTGGCCGAAGTCCCGCCGCTATCAAGCCTCTCCCGCCGGCGGGAATCAAAACACCTACCTGACCGGCGGGAGCAGGTGGCGCGGGCGGGCTCCGTGGTCCTGGGGGGACGCGGGGTGATCTGGCCCTGGTGGGGTGCCCCCACGGTGGCCTGGCCCGCGATCGGGGCCCACCGATTGGTGGGCAGGCCTGTGCCATGGGTGCACTCTTTTTCTTCCGCCTTCGCCATGGTCTTCACCATGGCGGAGGCAGAAGAGACCCCCTCCCCAGCGCATGCGCAGAGCGTCAGCACGTGCGGGCTTACGCCGGCCGGCAAAGTCCTTTCGGCCCTGGCTGCTGTGGCGCCAAAGGTCGTTCACGCCAGCCTGCGGAGCGCCAACCACTCCGGCGTGGCCTAGCCCCTCAATGTGAGGGCTTGGCCCCTAAAGGTGCGGAGACTTCCGCACTTTGGGGCGGCCCGACGCCAGAGTGGTTCACGCCACTCCGTCACACCGGGACCCCCCGCCCCACCGGGTAGGGGAGAATCCCGGCCCTTATCTTTTTAAAAAGAAAACCATAAACACTGCAATAGAATTCAAAGTTCAAAGTCCGACACCATTCCTTTCCTTTTCCCGAAGTCCAGCGCTTCCTGAGGCGACTCGAAATATTAATGTTGCGCCTCGTGTGTGACTCAGGTACAACAGCCCGAACATCAACTTTTTCTTGAAAAGGGTTAAACCCCGCTCTTCTCCTGGCCACCTCCACATTCAGATCTTGATAGATCCGCAGGATACTGTTGTCCCATTTGCAGCTCGTGTCTGCTTGGCCCAGGTATCTGTGGAATTTCACCACCATTGCCCTTGGGGGGTCTCCCATTCACAGCTTCTTTGCAAGCACTCTGTGAGCTCTGTCCACCTCCAAGGGTCGGGGGAATACCCCAACCCCCAGCACTTCTCCAACATGGCCGCTATGTATGCCCCAGCGTCCGCTGTTTCAGACCCCTCCGGGAGCCCAACAATCCTCAAGCTCTGCCGACGGGACCTATACTCTAGATCCTCCACCTTCTCCAGGAGCCTTTTCTGCTGGACTCCTAGCGTCCTCACCCCCAACTCCACTACTGTTCGATGTTCCTCCTGGTCAGCCAGCACCTTCTCTACTTTCTGAATCACCCGATCTTGGGCATCCAATCTAAGTTCCAGCTGGGAAATTGCCTCTTTAATCGGGTCCAAGCAGACCCGCTTCTGCTTGGCAAATCCCTCCTGGTAACTTGCATCAACTGCTCTGTTGACCGTTGGGTCGACAAGCCAGAGATCTGGTCCTCCGCCATGCTTCCTCCTGTTGCTGCTTCAGCCTACGCCTTCTCTGTCCTTCGGTTTCTGCCTTTAGGAGCACTTCTAGTCCATGCACCGATGTGGGAATTTAGTTCACAATTGCCTCTGTCATCAATTTTTCAAATCAAGTCCAGTAGAAAATCGGGGGAAAAGGTCCAAAATTCCGACCCGAGGAGGAGGCACCAAATGTGCGACTTACTCCTTCATAGCCACCAACGGAAGTCGAAATTCTGCTTTTAATAAGTCTCTATGTTAAGTTCTTTACCATCTGGTTATGTATGAACTTTCCAAATAACTTGGAGTTACACGCAGAATTTTAGAACTTTATATTTAATGTCTGAAGGCCTTCAAGTTGATCTGCACGTGTTTTTGAGTTGTTCCATATGAAAGTACATTGATACTTTAATATTAAAATCTGATGAAATTACATAGAGATTTTCTACTTTGCCAGGTGGGTGACCACTATTGTTTTAATTTAAAAACACATGGGGCGGGATTCTCCAAGCTCGCGATGGGTCGGAGAATCGCTGGGGGCGTGGGAAATACCCATCACGCCGCTCCGACGCCGGGCCACCGATTCTTCGGTGGCCGGAGAATTGCCGCCATCGCGCCCAGGCGGTCGCCGTGGTGCTGGTCAGGGGCCGTTGAAATAGGCCCCCGCAGAGATTCACCGCGGGCGACAGGCCAAACACCCGCTGAGTCCTGCCGATGTGATTCAAACCTGGTACCACCCGGCGGGAGCTCGGACACGCGGCAGCTGTGGATATCCTGGTGGTGGGGTAGGGGGGATCTGACTCCGGAGGGGGGGGGGGGGGGGGGGCGCGGCTCTACCGGGTCCAGGCCCGCAATCGGGTGCCTCCGATCAGCCGCGATCTTGAGGGGGCCTACCTCCTTCCGCGCGGGCCCGTGTTAGGACCCCGACATGTTGCTTCGTGCCAGCGCGGAGACGCCAAGACAGCAACCACGCGCATGCGCCGGCGTGGAGACGGCTGTTGTGCACATGCGCGGACCCGCGCCAGCCGTGGCTCGCATGCGCTGACCCGCGCCGGCTGTGCAGGGCCGCCTTTCAGAGCCGGAGCAGGACGCAGCACTCCGGCGCCATGCTAGCTCCCTAGAAAATGAAGAATTCCTGGGCCAGGAGGCCCGTTGAAGCCAGCGGACACCACTCCAGTGTTTACACCGGTGTCAACACTTGGCCGGGATTGCGGAGAATCCCGGCCACTATATTCATTTACTTTTCATTACAAATCAAAATTGTAGGCCAATGCATATCTAAGAAACTAAAGATTAGAATTGATCTGAATTCTGATCTCTGACATGATGGAGTAAAACAATATAACTGCACATACATCATGTTGGTAGCAAATGCAGCTCTTTGTTAATCAGGGTCATTAATAATGACAAAGGGTCATCTGGACTCGAAACATTAGCTCTTTTCTCTCCCTACAGATGCTGTCAGACCTGCTGAGATTTTCCAGCATTTTCTCTTTGATTTCAAATTCCAGCATCCGCAATAATTTGCTTTTGTAAAATGAAATGAATGAAATGAAAATCGCTTATTGTCACGAGTAGGCTTCAATGAAGTTACTGTGAAAAGCCCCTAGTCGCCACATTCCGGCGTCTGTCCGGGGAGGCTGGTATGGGAATCGAACCATGCTGCTGGCCTACTTGGTCTGTTTTAAAAGCCAGCGATTTAGCTCAGTGAGCTAAACCAGCCTCTTATCTCTATTAATCATGGTGATTCAATGCACTTGGACACAAATTAAGGAAAATCCCTTGTGTTGTGTACTGCCTTCACACTCCAAAACCATCAGCTGATGCCTTGGAATGAAGTGTCACAAACCTCCAAATCTGCACACTTCTTAAGGTCATGGTCATGGGTCTTTACAGGTCAGTTATAGGTTTTTCTCTCCCACCTTACCCAAATTGCACTCAGTTTTTGCTTCTTTCTTAATCTGATTCTATTTTACATCATTGAAAAGATAGCAACTCATGAAAATATTAATTGATTAACAATGAATTTTAAAATTCTGAGTTTTCCATGAATTTTCAAACTGGGAGGTGCCATAAAGTCTTAATCTAATCATTTGCAAATGGATTACAAGTTAACTTGTAAATTGTTTGTTACCAAGTTTCTTTCTGGCTGAGAGATGCTTCATTAATTTAAATGATTCAATGGATGTGACAAGAGATTACGGCGAAGTCACTACCACAGCAAGGTTGATGGCTCTGATCCAAAACCATTCTTAAAATTTGGAATAATTCATCTGGGGAATACCCAAGATAAAGCCACTTACTTGGATAGCAGGTTGGCCGTCAGGAGGTGCTTGCTGAGGTGGGGGTAGTCAAGAATTGATGTAGTCGGGGGGGTCGGGGGATAATCAGGGGTCGAGAGGGTGGTCAAGGGGTTGAGGCGGTGCTGTGGGGGCAGCAACTGGGTGGTCAGGAGGTCAGCAGCATTCGGGAGTTGGAGTGCACGAGAGGAGGAAAGTTGAGTGGTTGGGGTTAGGAATAGGCAGAAGGAGGAAGGTTGTGTGGTCAGGGAGTAGTCGCGAGTGGGAGGAGATGGGTGGCTGGGGGGTTGTAGTGGGGTTTCGGGGTGGGGGAGTACTCTGTATGTGGGGGAGTACTCTGTATGTGGGGGATTGTCACGAGGTATACTCAGGAGGTAGTCAGGTGGCCAGGGTAGGTAGTCTGTAGGTGGATAGTCGGGTGTCGAGGATTTGTTGGGGGTGGAGGGAAGTCAGATGGTTGACATTTTGGTGTGATAGTGGGTGGGCCATGGATAGTTGGAGGGTCGGTACATGAGGGGGTAGTTGGGGAGATCAGTGGGAGTCAGTTGTATTGTTACCCAGGAGTTAGAATTGTTATTATTTAATGACAAGCTCTTGTGCTGTGTACTGCCTTCACATTCAAAAACCATCAGTTTATTGTTAGCAATGTGATTTCCAACCAGCTGGTGGCGTCAGACATCGAGTCACGTGACGTGGGGCACTCGCCAGTTGGTAGTAAGGCGTACAATAGGACAGTCGCACATCGGGGGTGCGATTCTCCACCCCCACGCCGGGTGGGAGAATCGCGGGAGGGCCGCTCTGGCATCCCCCGCGATTCTCCCACCCCCCCAAAATGGCGTGTCGCGTTTTGCGACACGCCGCTCGGAGAATCGCAGGCCGTCGTTTTTCACGGCGGCCCCCGATTCTCCAACCCAGATGGACCGAGCGGCCTGCCGTTCACGACGGCGTGAACATGGTGCCAGATGCTTGTTTGGGGCTTCTGGGGGGCGGAGAGGGGAGTGAGCACCACGACCGTGCTCGGGAGGGGACTGGCCTGCGAGTGGTGCCCACCGGTCGTCGGGCCGGCGTCTCAACGGGACGCACTCTTTCCCCTCCGCCGCCCCGCAAGATCAAGCCGGGGCAGCGGAGGGGAAGACGGCAACCGCGCATGCGCGGGTTTGAGCCGTCGTGACGTCAGCTGCGCATGCGCGGGTTGGAGCCGGCCAACCCGCGCATGCGCGGCTGACGTCATTAGGCGCGTCGACCACATCATTCTCGGTGCGCCGGGCCTTGACATCAGCGACAAGGCCCGGCGGCCGAGATTCACGGCACGACCCTCCTAGCCCCCCGGCGGGGGGAGAATAGGGGGCGAGGAGCGGCCTCCAACGCTGTTGTGAACCTCTCCAGGTTTCACGACGGCGTCGGGCCTGGCGGAGAATTCCGTCCAGGGTATTTCCAGGAGAGTTCACAGAACTCAAATAGTAACTTAGTCTATATAACATTCTGTTTGTTATCTTTTCACGTGTTAATCAATAAAGCATCATTCTATTTAAGTCAGCAAATGGTCTGAGTGCATTACTGCAACGGTAACGTCACAGAGTACCACCAGAACCAGCGGACCTCCAGTGCGACATGGGAGCTCTAATCGGGACCTGCTTTTTTGGGGGATTTTCGCCTGTTTTTTCAGGGATACCCACCAGAGTACATCAGAATAGATACTGGCAGAATAGATTCTCCTCCTGCCGATCCCATGCCCAAATGGAAAGGAAGAGAGCACGGTAACACAGTGGTTAGCACTGTTGCTTCACAGCGCAAAGGTTCCAGGTTCGATTCCCGGCTTGGGTCACTGTCTTTGTGGAGTCTGCACGTTCTCCCCGTGTCTGCATCGGTTTCCTATGGGTGCTCCAGGTTTACTCCCACAAGTCCCGAAAGACATGCTGTGAGGTAATTTGGACATTCTGAAATCCCCCTCAGTGTACCCGAACAGGTGCCGGAATGTGGCGACTAGGGGCATTTCACAGTAACTTCATTGCAGTATTGATGTAAGCCTACGTGTGACAATAATAAAGATTATTAGGCAGCACGGTGGCACAGTGGTTAGCATTGCTGCCTACGGCGCTGAGGACCCGAGTTCGAATCCCGGCCCTGGGTCACTGTCCGTGAGGAGTTTGCACATTCTCCCCGTGTCTGTGTGGGTTTCACCCCCACAACCCAAAGATGTGCAGAATAGGTCGATTGGCTATGCTAAATTGCCCCTTAATTGGAAAAAATAATTGGGTACTCTAAATTTAAAAAAAATAATAATAAAGATTATTATTATAACAAGAGAGCCTGAAATTGATCTGCTCTCAAAGGGCTTGGGAGCCTTGTGGAATGCCTCGGCACCTAAGATGGCGACCACAGAGATGCAGTCAGCAGCAGCCTCAATCATATTAGACACGCTTTCATAATCCTTTGCCAAAGAATTCAATAAATAATTCAACTTACACTTCGAGAAGCAGTGGAAGCTGATCTCTGACTAAATATGCAAATCAATATTGGAGGCGCCGAAGCTGTAACTCAGGGATTTAGGAGTGGGAAGAGGGGTTAGCTGTCCGATGGTTGATCTAGAACATTCTTTGTGTATTTCTGGAGGTGGGACTGGCTGTCATCTTGGGGGGGGGGGGTCTTTTGATCAATACCTCTTAATGATTTATTTGCTTATCCTTCATGGTGGAAATGGCTGATTCCAGAAAAGGATGGGGGGTGGGGGGGGATTAATGTGCTGCTTTTGCAGGAGACCCATTTGCAGTTGAGGGATCAGACCAGTTTCCTGAAGTGGTGGGTAGAGCCTAAGGCGCAGAAATTTTGATAAATAAGCGAGTGCCTTTTTCGACCACCCAGGTTGTGGCTGACCCTAACGGGAGGTATGCAATACTGAGTAAATCTTTGGCAACGGTGCCTCTTACTTTCATGGAGGAGATGGGGGAGCTGACCCATGGAGAATCCTGCATCCACATGATCGGGAATTCTCATTTTTCTCACATGTACGTAAGGTCAGCTCAAGAATAGACAATTTTGTGTTTGATAAGTCTCTGCTCCTGAGAGTCAGAAAAGTGGAATATTTGGGGATAGTAATCTCTGATCACGCTCCACATTTTGTGGACGTTGAGCTGAAGCCAGATCCCATCCAGCGGGCTGCATGGAGATTAGATGTGGCACTACTGGCTGAGAAAGGGTTCTGTGATTGCACATCCATGGCCATTGACGAGTACATCAAGTTTAACAGTAATGGATCGGTCTCTCCCTCTACACTATGGGAGGTACTTAAGCCTGTATAAGAGAGGAGAGGTGATCTAATATAAAGCACACTCAGATAAGATAGTGATCTGAGGAAAGGCAGCGTTTTTGTCGGAGAGATCCAAGAAATAGACCATCTACACCGGAGCTGTTTGCAATCAGGAAGCGGCTCCAGGTGCGATTTGACTTGGTATCCATTGGGAAAGCGGTGAAACAGCTACGACGAGGGGGTAGTATATGAGCACGGGGAGAAGGCAGGTTACTGGCTGGAGCACCAACTGAGGTGGCAGGCGGCCTCTCGGGAGATTGTGCAGATCAAAATCTCGAGGGGTGGTTTAGTGACACTGAAAGAAGACAATGCGACATTTGAGGCTTTCTACAGGGATCTGTATAAGTCGGAGCCACCGGAGGGTGTGTCAATTATGGCGGAGTTTCTAGACAGGTTGTCCTTCCTGAGAGTAGAGGAGGAGAGTAGGGAGGAGCTGGAGGCCCCGTCAGGCTTGGATGAGGTGCTGAGGGCAATTGTGTTGATGCGGATGAATTAGGCTCCGGGCCCTATTGGGTATCCTGTTGAATTTTACGAAGGATTATCAGACCAGCTGGTACCAACAATGGTAGAAACGTTCAACGATGATTTAGCTCGAGGTTACCTGCCTGGTGCACATGCCTCCATCTCCCTTATTTTAAAGAATGAGAGATGTGGTTCTTACAGTCCTATTTTTCTGCTAAATGTGGATGCCAAGGCACTAGTTAAGGTGCTGGCTTTGCGGTTAGACTTCTCAAAACAATTACAAACACTAAACTCAATCCAAAGACAAATTCTATTGTGTTATAACATTGACTGTTATACATTGACTGTTCCTCAAAGATGTCTGGTGAGATCTTCAGGCTGTTTGTGCCAGTGGGATCTTCCAGTCCCGCTCATGGCACACACCCACCACGGGGGTGTGGCAGGACCAAGGTCAAATGGACAAAATCCTTTTTGCTCACAAGATGATGTCGCTCTTCTTCAGGATGACAATGCCATCTGTCAGTGCTGGAAAGAATATTTCCAACAACTCCTTACAGAAAAAAAAAGAGGCCCTTCGGAATTCAATTCCTCGACTGCGAATCCACAGTAGCAGGTGATACTCTCCAGACTGTTCCCAGGTACCCTGTAGTGGAATCCACCAGCAATGGGACAGCTGCAACAAACAATCTAACAAATGGAAAATAACATAGGCTGTGGTTCTGATGCTATTCTCCACCCCAAAAACCAAGTCAGGAATGCAATAATTGTAATCAGCTTCAAGGAACAAGATAAATCATGCTGTGGAAACTATTAAGATATTTATCTCTTGTCCATAGCAGGGAAAACCCTGAAATGCATTCTCCTGATTTGTCCAAATCCTGAGGAATGACACAGTGTGGCTTCTGACCTTCCAGAAGAACCTTTGACATTTCTGTTGCCTGATAAATCCAAGAAAAATGTCGAGAACAACATCAGGAACTCTTCATTGCATTCATCAACCTGGCCAAAGCATTTGGCTTGTAAGTCTGTGTAATGTATTTCAGTGATGTGGATGTCCAAGAAACACCATCTCAATCCTGCAAATGTTGGATTGTTATGACTGCAGCTGTCTTGATTGGGAGATCTCAAACAATCCCCTTCAAAATCTGGCAAGGTTGTGAGATAGTCCCTGCTATGGGCCAGGGTTTAGAAAACTCCAAAGTATATCATGGAGTTCACCCAACCCACAACTTTTAATAGATTTCGGTTATGGCGAGCACAAGGCCCACTTTACAAGTGTGATGCAACAGAGATCTAAAGTATTTTTAAAACAAAACAATGTTTATTATATGAATTCAGTTAACACTTTATAAACACACAGTAAACATCTTATCAACTACCAACACTAATACTTTCCCAAATACAATATTCTATAGGTAATCCTTAGTAACTTTCCTAACAATATCCACAAGCCAAAACACTTTTTAACAAAGACAGTAGGTTTGAATTCTCTACGAAACAGGTATTAGTTTGAAATCATCAAATGAGCTGAAGACATTCTTTAGCTTGTAGAAAGGTACCAGTATACATCTGCTTGCTTTGACTGCAGCTTTCCAACTCAAAGCAAAACTAAACAGAGACTCAAAGCAGCTTTCCAGCTCAAAACTAAAGTAAAAGCAGAGTAGAGCCCAGCTCCACCCACACACTGACATCACTGCAGCTATTTAATAAACACCCATTTCTTAAAGGCACTCTCACATGACATCCCCATACTATTTACAATCTGCCTGACAACTACCTCATCAAAGATCAACTGCCCTCTGATATGTGCTAAATACCATCTATATACAGGGCGGGCATTAGGAAGTTGGGAGAACTGTTTATTGACGGGAGGTTCGCAAGCCTTGGTGAACTGGAGGAGAAGTTTGAGCTCCCCCCCGGGGAATATGTTCAGGTACCTTCAGGTCAAGGCGTTTGCTAGGCGACAGGTGGAGGGGTTCTCTTTGCTGCCCCCGCGGGGGGTAAGGGATAGGGTGCTTCCGGGGGGGTGGGAGGCGTCGGTAGAGGAGCTGAAGGCTAAGTGGGAGGTGGAGCTGGGGGAGCAGATTGAGGAGGGGACATGGGCGGACACCCTGGAGAGGGTGAACTCCTCCTCTTCATGTGCAAGGCTTAGTCTCATCCAGTTCAAGGTGCTGCACCGGGCCCACATGTCCGGATCTAGGATGAGTCGGTTCTTTGGGGTCGAAGACAGGTGCGTCAGGTGTTTGGGGAGTCCAGCGAACCATGCCCATATGTTCTGGGCATGCCCGGCACTGGAGGAGTTCTGGAAGGGGGTGACGGGGACGGTGTCGAGGGTGGTGGGATCCAGGGTCAAGCCAGTTTGGGGACTCGCGATATTTGGGGTTGGGGTGGAGCCGGGAGTGCAGGAGGCGAAAGAGGCCGATGTCTTGGCCTTTGCGTCCCTATTAGCCCGACGGAGGATCTTGCTGCAGTGGAAAGATGCGAGACCTCCGAGTGTGGAGACCTGGATTAATGACATGGCGGGATTCATTAAGTTGAAGAGGGTCAAGTTCGCCCTGAGGGGGTCGGTACAAGGGTTCTTTAGGAGGTGGCAGCCTTTCCTCGACTTTCTGGCTCAACGATAAGGTACTAGGTCAGCAGCAGCAGCAACCCGGGGGGTTTAGGGGGGGAAAGGGGGGGGGGGGTTTAGGGGGATAGTGTTTAAGTTAATTTGCTTATTGTTAATTTATTTTGTTGTTTATTGGGGTTGGGGGGGTTTGCTATATGCGTTGTTACGGGTGTCGGGGGGTGTTTATTATTATTATTGTTTTGTTGATATATATTTTTCAAAAAATTCCAATAAAAATTATTATTTTTTTAAATAAATAAACACCATCTATATGAAAAACTCATTAACCTCAGTTACTGCTGTTCCAAAACTGTAGACATATATGATCTATAGTTTGTGGATGACTGCAGTGTAATTGATAATTCTGCACCAAATCTGCAATCACTCTCAATTTCTTCAACCTTACATACACAAAACGCAACCTGTCCTTGAATGTTGAAGAAATAAAACTCATTTCAACCCATACCTGGTCAACCAAATATTCCACCTCCCATAAATGTTAAAGGAGGGACTCTGGAATACGCTGAGCTTTTCCCTTAGCCTGCCACCTCTCACAAATGACCACCATTGGTGAGGAGATCCAACATCAGTCAACTGTGCCAGCTCAGTCTTCTACAAACTGCGTTGGTGAATTTTTAACAACAAAGACCTGCACAGGTCAACAAAAGTCCAAGTGTACAGAAGAGTTATTGTTACCACACTCAGGTACTGCAATGAGACCTGGACCATGTATCAGCGACACATAAGACTGCTAGAGGAATCTCATCAGCAATGCCTCTGCTGCATCGTTTGGATTCAATGGGAGGATCATCAAATAAACACCAGTTTCCTCATTGAAACCAGCTCCACAAGCATTCAGGTAAAACCACAAAATCAATTACGATGGACTAGACAGTTTCTGAATGGCTGGAAAAGCTGTTTAATTACCATTTAATGACGGAAATGAAGCAGATATTCTCAGATGTTGTTCATGCATCTCCCTGTGGAGCAATCCAGTCAGACCCACTCTGCACCCAATCCCTGTAGTTCTGCAAGCTTATTTCCATCAAGTGCCCATCAGTTTATTTTTCAAATCATTGATCATCTCCACTTCCACCACCATAATAGGCAGCAAGTTCTAGGTCATTACAATTCGCTGTGTAAAGAAAGTTCTGGCTCTCCTTCAGCTGAAAGTCATTGGCCTTACAAGGATAGGCTGAGGTTGTGTGTCTAGGTCAGGTGGTCTTTCGGAGGGCCGGTGCAGTCTCAATGGGCCGGATGGCCTCCTTCTGCACTGTAGTATGATTCTAAGTAACTTTTATCACGCTCAAAATGTTAGTGGCCCAAGGTAGGAGAGGTTTGTCTTTGTGGTTGGATTAACATAATGAAAAGTTACTGAACTGAAAGTTAAAGCAATTCTGGGAATGTATAATCAATAATCACCAATGGATACTCTTTAAAGGAGTTATGTTGGAATGGAAGGAATAGTAATTGCAGTGTCCTGGAACAGTTACTATTTCTAATTCATACAAATGGTATTGAGTTGGAAACTCATTCCAAAGTGCAGCTTGCAGCTGAAACCAAGTTAAGAGAAACATCAGAACTGGAGGAGGCAGAATGAGTTGGGGTAAAATACTCAAACTGACAGAACAAAGGCAGATGATGAAATTTAATGAGAAAAGTGTAACTAACGTGCTATATAGAGGGAAAAAAATAAACAATGACTTCACGAATGTTGGGCAAATAGCTAAATATTAAGTTGAAACAGTCCTGAGTCCTAGTAGATTCTATGCCAAATATGTCCAGCCAGCAGAGAGCAGCAATTAACAAAGCCAGTAAGATGTTGAGCCACAGCCAAAATAGGAGAGTACAGGTCAGAACAGGTTATGATCAAACATTATAACTTGTAGTTGAGTCGACCGCAGCTTGAGTACATCTAATTTGGATTATTGGGAAATACCAGAAACATTCAAATGCTGGAGACGAGCTGCAAGCTGATCCCATCCCTATTGCGTGAACTGTGAAGAAAAGCTGGGTTTTCAGCCAAGAAAGGAGGTGATGGTGAGATGATCCAACAGGGATTTATAAGATTGTTAAGAGCTTTAGAAAAAGTCAACTCTGAATGTTACTTCATATTGAATTGTGGAGGTAGAAAAATCAGACACATATTCAAACTAACAATAGGTAACTTTAGGACAAATGGCAGGAAATTTTTGCTCACACGTGCATGTTCAATTTGTGGTGAAAAGCTCTGGAATAATTTCAGAAACGCCTGTATACCACAGGAAGTGGAGCTGGTGTCGGATGTCACTGGCTGGATAAACACTCGTGGGCTGAGTGACCATCCACATTGAAAATTATTTTGGTGAATGTTGTTCGCAAATTATGTGACCTCTAGCACCATTGAGTATCTAGTCTTTTGACTGACCACTGGAAATTACATGATTGTGTCCAGAATTAATTAAGTATTCCCATAGCTCAATCTCTTTATTCTCCAATGAGCATTGCAATTTGCTTTTTTGCCTAAATTTGCTGCACTCACCTGGCCACGGTTATGCCTAATGTCCCTGCCATTGCCAAGGGCTAAATTCCAAGTAACAGTTATCAGTAGTGGTTCTTACTTCAAAGAATTCCATATATCAACTTTTTGTGCTTTTCTACTTTCAGATCCTGACCTGCAGTAACTCCCTTTTGGTGATATTTTATTCTGTCTCTGCAGCTGAACTTCTTTCTTTCCTGCTCCCCAATTGCTGCTATTTCTTTCAACAATAATACACTCTCCCACACTGTTTTACAGATTTTCTCCCCTCTTCCACCTTACCCAAAGTTGATCTTACTCCAGGAGAGGGTGTGCATTCCCCTTGTTTTAAAACTATGCTAGTTCCCACAATTGTCACTTTAAACTACAGTCATCGCCAAGGTAACTGCAGGTGGCACCAGCAAATCTGCAACCCAGGCTAAACGGCTCAATCACCATTTTAAGTGGAAACTCCTGTTTCAACAGATTCCTAAAGAACAGCAAGAAAATAATTATCTTAAATATCAAAACAGAATACGGCGACCAAAATAAAGGAGGAATGAAGTGGAAAACCAAAAACAGGTTAAAGGAAAAGAAATACATAAAAGCATAGATTGTAAAAAAACAAAGTGATGTAAGTGAGAAAAGTAATTTTACAGCAAACAACATGTCTATAGTTCTAATTTCATTTGTTTTTCAATTTCACTGTGTGGTCGATCTATGAGAATGGCTTTAGTGGGCTGTTTAACTGCATTCCATAGTCATGTCTTTTTATAATACCTTTTTGTCTGGTTCAAGCATAAACCATGTGTGTAGAACAAACATGTCCATCAGCTTTTGCTCCGGTATCCTGATTACATGAACTTGGATTTGTAATGTCAATGTACTTTGCTTGTGATGCTGCTTCAGTAGTAACACAGCACCTTTTGGTCATGTACTGACAAAGTCCGGGCCAGAAATCTGAGCTAATCCATTAGATTTAGTGTGATCAAGTTAAGGCAAGTCGCAGCTATGCTAAATTCAGGGATTGATAGGTTGAAATTCCCTTTGAAAATGACTCAATTCCTGCTTTAAAGGAGTGGGAGAACTGGATAGTTGAGAAGTCAGGGAATTAAAAAAATTGCTTTTGACAGCTACATGTAATCCAATCGCACATCATCTGTATCTGTAAATGTGATTGTCCTTCAAAACCAAAAGAGAAAGGCACTTGTGCTCGATTGAGGCTACTTGCTAATTTCATAATGGTGATCTCATAAACTGACTCTGTTACTGCTAGCTCATGGACTCTGACTGTCTCAGTAGCTGGGTCCCGAGAGAGCGGGAAACCTAGTGCCCTCTGGCTTCATAGTGGTAGTGTCCTGTCTGGTGATTGGCTGTACTGTGTTCTATGCTTACTGGTCATCATATGTGTTAATCACTGCCTGTCTGCATCTCATTATATACATGAATGGATATTATGACAATTACGACAACATGATATCGTTATATCACCATGGATGAAAGTGGGTATTGATCTATTTCATTCATTGGGTAAAGATTATATCTTAGTTGTTGACTACATTTCCAATTTTCCTGAACTGATTAAGTTAAATGATCTAACATCCAATACCATGATTAAAGCATGCAGGGAAATATTTGCCAGGCATGGTATTGCTCATACCATCATGTCTGATAACGGCCCATGTTTTTCAAGTAATGAGTGGAAAGAATTTTCAACAATTTACAATTTTGAACATATCACTTCTAGTCCTCATTTCTCTCAGTCCAATGGGATGGTTGAGAAAGGTGTCCACATAATGAAACAGTTCCTGAGCAAATCAAAAGATTCACAATCTGATTTCGATCTAGCACTGCTTAATTACAGAGCTTCACCTTTGTTGTCAGGATTATCTCCAGCTCAAATGTTATATAACAGAAGTATAAGAACAACTCCATCAGTTACACATTCCTGATTCTAATCAACATCTTACTGTGAAGAAACTTCTGCAAGAAAGACTGAAACAAAAACAATATTTTGAATTTCATGCAAAAGATTTGTCAATTCGAACAGAAAATGATACTGTTCGATGCAGACTTCCTGAAGGAGGTTGGTCTGCCATTGCTCATGTCACAACTCAATTCTCTCCAAGATCTTATCTGATTTAAACTTCAGATGGCAACAGCTACAAAATAAATCATCGTGATCTACTTCAAAAATCAAAAGCCGATTTTTCCGCATCTTGACTTACATCAGCACTTATGGGCAGCATGGTAGCATTGTGGATAGCACAATCGCTTCACAGCTCCAGGGTCCCAGGTTCGATTCCGGCTTGGGTCACTGTCTGTGCGGAGTCTGCACATCCTCCCTGTGTGTGCGTGGGTTTCCTCCGGGTGCTCCGGTTTCCTCCCACAGTCACAAAGATGTGCAGGTTAGGTGGATTGGCCATGATAAATTGCCCTTAGTGTCCAAAATTGCCCTTAGTGTTGGGTGGTATTACTGGGTTATTGGGATAGGGTGGAGGTATTGACCTTGGGTAGGGTGCTCTTTCCAAGAGCCGGTGCAGACTCGATGGGCCAAATGGCCTCCTTCTGCACTGTAAATTCTATGACTCTATCACACAGTTTCAAAATAAGTTCAAAGTCAACTAAATTCCAATCTGACAAGTAACATGAATATTAAAACTTCTTCATCACCTGTGAAATTAAGAAGACCGACAAGGACAAGAAAAAGATCAAATTGATTGAATTTGTGAACTTTTATGTAATTCTAGTAATTGCTGTATTATGTAACCACTGCATCTCACATGTAACATTTTAAAAAAAATATTTGCAAGAAAATGTTTAAAAAAGGGGGGGATGTAGTGATCTCTGTATATCAATATACCTGATCAATATATGTAGTGCTAGCACAGGCAATTGAACACTCGAGGTCTCACCATCAGAACCTAAATTAATGGTTTTCCCGCTCTTTCTGACGACAGTGTGTATCAGGAGTGCAGAGAGAACAGTCATAGTAAAGCGAGAAAGCGAGGAAGTTATCTGTTATCAAAGCATTGTATTGTTTAATTTAGTGAGTTATCTTAGAATTGTTTCTTTATTCACGAGTTGAGTATTAAGTAAAATAACTCACAATATTATTTATATTACTCAATAAAATAGTTTATGTTTAAAAGAAGACTATTACTCATTTCAACAACTCGGCTGGTTCAAGAGAGTAATTTACGTAACATGAATTAAGGCCGACATTTATGAAACAAGATTTTGCTTTGATGTAAATGCTGTCGTCCTCACAATTTTCAGTACATAATCCTAACAAGATTCACAAACTAGATACCTCAGTTGTAATTGTCACCTTGTTTGATGGGTTGAATTGAAGGGCAATTCATACTAGGGCAACTATGCAAATAAATGAAATGGGAAGAAGATTCAAAGGGAATCTTTGTGTCCTGTTTTCTGATATTCACTACAGCAAGTTAATTCACTATGGCTGGGCATAAACCCAGGAATATCTTCCTTTACAAATATAGCTTTAGGGTTTTTGCTTTCTATTTCGCTAAATTCTCATGCCAAAAACCTTCAAAACATATCATTATGTGCTGGTTCCAAAATTAGATACCCAGCCTAACCACTTTCTTTCAAGGTTAATTGCTGCTTTGTTGCTATTTATAAGCTTGGAAAGGTATTACCATTTACATTCCTACATGTGCAAGAAGCCAAGAGAGAGAAGCCCGTATGAGGATGCCTTGCCCATATAACCACAATAAAAATGGAAGTCCATTCTTTTTCAACTTGGAAAAATTCAAACCTATGCCATTCTTGTCATGGTCAAGTTTTCGTCTGGACTACATTATCATATCCAGGTAACTGATAGATATTTGCCACAAAGACTATGCCACTTTAAAACAAATATTTCTGCATCACCGTGGAAGAACATTTGGCAGATTTTAGTTAACACATATTAAATTTAATTAAATACTGGATTACATTTGCCATGCAATCTCACAGCTCACAGATAAGTAATGTGTTACGATAATAGGAATTTATCTGCTTTCTGAGCAGAAGTGAAGAACTATAAGTCCTGACATGCCCAGAGTCATAGGAGAGGAGGCAGAGGGAGGGGACAAAGAGAGGTTCCAGAGAGGTAGAGGGAACCCAGTGAGAGGGGGCAGGAGAAGAGAAAGAGAGGACCAGGGAAGAAGCCACTGGATGGAAACTACTGGTAGGAACCACTTGAGAGAAATATATGTGTGACCAAAAGAGATCCTATGGATTTATCAACAACCCATTCAAATGTCAGTGTCCACTGCAAGTTACACAGTCTCGTTAAAACTCTCGGTGAAATTCTGTGTTTGTGAGGCTATCGGCTGGATTCTCCATCAGCGAGGTCCTCCGCTTCGTCGGCAGCGCACTCACGCCCGAGGATTTCCCAACAATGGGAAACCCCATTGACCGGCTGCCTGGACAGAGGATCCCACTGCCGGCGTGGGCGCACCGCACAAAACGGGTGTGGCCGGACGGAGAATTTCGCCCTATGTTCTCCCACCAGATCTGAATTGTACGGGATCAGGAAGTGATTGCCAATCCTTCACAAAATTATGCATAGGGAGGATTGCGGGGGATTCGTATTATCGGGCCGCCATTTTGAGCAGGTGATCCGGTATTCCCTTGGATATCCCTCATAATCCTCAACGTGCACAAATTTTCATGGTGTGAGATACAGAATTGCTTTGTGATTTACACTCCCAGAGGGAGCTGTAATCAGTAGCAATTCTCCTCTGGCTGGAGAACAATGGGCAGGACTCTCCGTTGCCCGACGTCAAAATTGTTTTTGAATGGGCTCCAACGTCGAAATCAGGGCCGGTGCCGATTTGACGCCGGTCAGCCGTGCTCCGCCACCTCTGAAATGGCATCATCGTGACACACGCCATTGCAATGTAATTGGTGCTTCATCGGCAGGCCAACTCACGATGCTCCACCCCCGATGGGCCGAGTTCCCGACGGCGTGGGACACGTGTGCTCACGCAAATCGTGAACCCGGTGTGGCGACTGCGGACTATGTCCAGCTCCGCTACACTCGGCTGGAATCCTTAATGAGTATGAGTTGCCCCAATGAGGAGGGTAGATAAATCATTAGCAGAGTCACCTGCATAAATAGAGCTGGCCAGTGTGGAACCAGCTAGAGAGGAGCGAGCAATGGTAGAGTACTGCTGCTGTTGTATATATGTAATTGTAAATAAATGTCTTTCCTTCGATTGTACAAACTCGTGCTGGATTCTTCGTGGCCCTCACAAAAGTCTGTATTTACTAGAGTTTCAAAGAATGAGGAGTGACCTAATTAAAACGTACAAAATTCTTAGCCAGCATTATAACAGGGTGGATATAGATCAGATGTTGCCCCGGCTGGTGAGACTAAATCCAGGGGACATCATCTCAGGATAAGGGGTAGGCGATTTAAGATTGAGATGAGGAAGGATTTCTTCACCCAGAGAGTGGTGAATCTTTGACGTTCTCTAATCCAGGGAGCTGTGGAAGCTCAATCGTTGAGAATATTAATGACAGAAATCGATCGATTTCTGGCGATCAATGACATGAAGGGATATGGAGATAGTGCAGGAAAGTGTCACTGAGGTAGATGATCAGCCACGATCAGATTGTCTGCTGGAACAGGCCCAACAGGCTGAATGACCTATTTCTGTTCCTAAATACCTGACACACTATCAAACAGATACCTGACGATGATAATGAAAAACTTCTCAAGAGCATCTAATTAGAATTCATCAGTTAAAGAAATTAACTGCTTGGAAACCAGATCATTGAAGGAACGGTGCACATTTATCCACCAATAAACCCAAAAAAGACTTCTGGGAAAATTTTACGTCTGGCACAAACTGATGGCTCTCTTTAGGTTCCCACCACCATGCAGCATGGTGAGGCTATGATGATTTTAATTGCTTCTTCAACATGCCAAGAGATGGTTTCCCATCTAGAATAGGTGGCTTTCCGGCAAGTAAGTAAACAGGGACATTTGAACAGCCCTCCTTTCTGGTTTACACTGGCAGGCAAGCTTAAAAGCTGCCCCCTGCTGTGACCTTTCAGCTATAAGGAATAGTCTTCAAAGAAATGTGACCAACTGCTTCTCACATTTTTCCACCAAGAGCATATATTCATTCAGTCCTGGAGTTAACATATCTGTGCGTTGCATTTATCTCATGGGCAATACAATATTGGATATGTGACTTTGTCATAGGATATATTTAACACTTGTAAAAATATTTTGTTCCACTTGTTTACTACTGAGCTTAGACAGAAACATCATTGCCAAGGGTAGGGAGGGCTGGAAGCCTGGGCTCAGCAGTTGGGGAAACATCCCCTTGTGCAAAACCATGCTTAATGCCATTTGAATGCATGATTGGGGTACTGTCTTATGGAGGACATTCTCTAATGGCCCGCTGTCCATCTTCCATACAATTAAAAGTGTCAATATAATGCCTTCCAAATGCATCAGACCTGAAAATATAAATCAGTAGATGATAGCTGCTTTGTGTAAAAAAGGATGCAAAGCAGCAACTCACCAAAGTATTTTTTTTTTTTTTTTTTTTTTAAATAATTTTTATTGAATTTTTCAAAATACAAACATTTTAACCCCCCCTACATTTACATTATAACAAAACAAAGTCAAACCCCCCTACTTAACAAGAAAGAGAAAAAGAATCCCCCCCCCCTACCCGCGCATCCCCCCCCCCCCCCCCCCCCCCCCCCGCCGGCGAACCGACAGTCAGACCAACTTATCATTTCTAGCAGCGTCCTCGGGCAGGCCTTGCCCGTGCCACCGCCGCTACCGTACTTCCTTCGTCGTTTTCCCCCCCCCCCCCCCCCCCCCTCCCCCCCTCCCGCCCTCCCCTCCCCTCCCGGGTTGCTGCTGTCATGGCCTCAGTTTCTATCTCTGATCCAAGAGGTCTAGGAAGGGTTGCCATCGCCTGGAAAACCCCTGCACCGACCCTCTCAGGGCGAATTTGATCCTTTCCAATTGGATAAAGTTTGCCATGTCGTTTAACCAGGTGTTAACACTCGGAGGCCTTTCGTCCCTCCACTGAATCAGGATCCTCCTCCGAGCCACCAAGGACGCAAAGGCTAATATTCCAGCCTCCCTCGCCTCCTGTACCCCCGGTTCCACCCCAACCCCGAAGATCGCAAGTCCCCATCCTGGCTTGACCCTGGACCCCACCACTCTCGACACCGTCCCTGCCACCCCCTTCCAGAACTCCTCCAGTGCCGGACATGCCCAAAACATATGTGCATGATTCGCAGGGCTTCCCGAACATCTAATACACCTGTCTTCACCCCCGAAAAACCGACTCATCCTTGTCCCCGTCATGTGGGCTCTATGCAGTACCTTAAATTGAATGAGACTTAGTCGCGCACATGACGACGACGAGTTAACCCTCTCCAGGGCGTCTGCCCATGTCCCGTCCTCTATCTGTTCCCCCAGCTCTAACTCCCACTTATCTTTCAGCTCCTCTACTGGTACCTCCTCCACCTCCTGCATAATCTTATAGATGTCCGAGATCTTCCCCTCCCCGACCCAGACCCCTGATAGCACCCTCTCACTCACCCCCCTGTCGGGGAGCGCGGGGAACCCCGCTACCTGTCGTCTGGCAAATGCCTTCACTTGGAGGTACCTGAACGTGTTCCCCGGGGGGAGCCCAAATTTCTCCTCCAGCTCTCCCAGGCTCGCAAACCTCCCCTCTATAAACAAGTCCCTCAGTTGTCTAATACCCGCCCTCTGCCAGCTCTGGAATCCCCCTCCTGTGTTTCCCGGCGCAAATCTGTGGTTCCCTCTTAGTGGTGCCCCTATCAGACCTCCCACTTCCCCCCTGTGTCGCCTCCACTGCCCCCAGATCTTGAGGGTGGCCGCCACCACCGGGCTCGTGGTATACCTCGTGGGAGGGAGCGGCCATGGTGCCGTTACCAGTGCCCCTAAGCTTATGTTGCCGCAGGACGCCCTCTCCATGCGCTTCCAGGCTGCCCCCTCCCCTTCCATCATCCACTTTCGTACCATCGATGTATTTGCCGCCCAGTAATATCCGGAAAGGTTGGGTAACGCCAGCCCTCCACTATCCCTACTCCGCTCCAAAAAGACCCTTCTAACTCTCGGGGTGCCATGTGCCCACACATACCCCATGATACTACTCGTTACCTTCTTGAAAAAGGCCCTGGGGAGGAAGATGGGCAGACACTGGAACAAAAACAAGAACCTCGGGAGGACCGTCATTTTAACTGACTGCACCCTCCCTGCTAGCGACAGCGGCACCATGTCCCACCTCTTAAACTCCTCCTCCATCTGCTCCACCAGTCTGGAAAAGTTCAACTTGTGTAGGGTCCCCCAGTTCTTTGCCACCTGCACCCCCAAATACCTAAAACTTTTAACTGCTCTTTTGAAGGGGAGCCTCCCAATTCCCTCCCCTTGGTCTCCCGGGTGTATTACAAAGACCTCACTTTTCCCCAGATTTAATTTATATCCCGAAAAGTCCCCGAACTCCGCTAGTATCCCCATTACCTCCGGCATTCCCCCCTCCGGGTCTGCCACATACAACAACAAATCATCCGCATAGAGCGAGACCCGATGTTCCTCCCCTCCCCTTGTCAGTCCTCTCCACCCCCCTGAACCCCTCAGTGCCATCGCCAACGGCTCAATCGCTAATGCAAAGAGTAAGGGAGATAGGGGACATCCCTGCCTAGTACCTCGATGGAGCCCAAAATATTCTGACCTCCTCCCGTTTGTTACCACACTTGCCATCGGAGCTGAATAGAGCAGTTTTACCCACTTGATAAATCCCTCCCCAAACCCAAACCTTTCCAACGTCTCCCACAAGTATTCCCACTCCACCCTGTCAAATGCCTTCTCCGCGTCCAGCGCTACCACTATCTCCGCCTCCCCTTCCACTGCTGGCATCATAATCACATTTAACAATCTCCGAACATTTGTGTTAAGTTGGCGTCCCTTCACGAACCCCGTCTGGTCTTCATGGACTACCCCTGGCACACAGTCCTCTATCCTGGTTGCCAGGACCTTTGCTAACAGCTTGGCATCTACATTTAAGAGGGAGATAGGCCTGTAGGACCCGCACTGGACCGGGTCCTTGTCCCGCTTCAAAATCAAGGAGATCAGGGCCTGCGACATTGTTGGAGGCAGAACACCCCCCTCGCGCGCCTCATTGAAGGCTCGCACCAGCACTGGACCCACCAAGTCCACAAATTTCCTGTAAAACTCCACCGGGAACCCATCCGGCCCCGGCGCCTTCCCCGCCTGCATCTGGCCTATCCCTTTAATTAGCTCCTGCAGCTCTATCGGCGCCCCCAACCCTTCCACCAGCTCCTCCTGTACCTTTGGGAACCCCAATTTGTCGAGAAAGTTCTTCATTCCCCCTCTCCTCTTCGGCGGTTCAGACCTATACAATTCCCTATAGAAGTCCCTAAAGACCCTATTCACCTCTTGCCCCTTCTGCACTACATCCCCACCCCTCTCTCTCACTCCCCCAATCTCTCTGGCTGCATCTCGCTTACGAAGCTGGTGTGCCAGCATCCTGCTCGCCTTTTCCCCGTACTCATACGCCGCACCCTGCGCCCTTCTCCACTGCATTTCCGCCTTCCTAGTGGTCAGTAGGTCGAACCTGGCCTGCAAGCTACGCCGCTCCCTTAATAGCCCCTCCTCTGGCGCCGCCGCATATTTCCTATCTACTTCTAGGAGCTCCCCCACCAGCCTCTCCCTTTCCTGCCTCTCCTTCCTCTCTCTGTGTGCCCTTATGGAGATCAGCTCTCCTCTAATCACTGCTTTCAAGGCCTCCCAGACCGTCCCCACCTGCACCTCACCTGTGTCATTCGTACCCAGATAGTTCTCAATGCCCGTTCTCACCCTTCTGCACACCTCTTCGTCCGCCAACAGCCCTACATCCAGGCGCCACAACGGGCGTTGGTCCCGCGCCTCCCCCATGTCCACGTCCACCCAATGTGGTGCATGGTCCGATATCGCAATGGCCGAGTACTCCGTGTCCTGCACTCTCGGTATCAGCCCCCTGTTCAATACGAAAAAATCGATCCTAGAGTACACTCTGTGGACGTGGGAGAAAAAAGAATACTCCCTCGCCCTAGGCCTACCAAATCTCCATGGGTCTACCCCTCCCATCTGCTCCATGAACCCCCTTAACACCTCTGCCGCTGCCGGCCTCCTATTCGTCCTGGAACTCGATCTATCCAGCCCAGGGTCTAACACCGTATTAAAGTCCCCTCCCATGATCAGGCCCCCTGCCTCCAGTCCCGGGATGAGGCCCAGCAGGCGCCTCATAAAACCCGCGTCGTCCCAGTTCGGGGCATACACATTTACCAGTACCACACTCTCTCCCTGCAGCCTACCCCTCACCATCACGTACCTGCCCTCCTTGTCTGCCACCACCTCTGCCGCCACAAACGACACTCTCTTTCCCACCAAAATCGCCACCCCCCGGTTCTTGATATCCAAGCCTGAGTGGAACACCTGTCCCACCCACCCCCTTCTCAGGCGGACCTGATCTGCTACCCTCAAATGAGTCTCCTGCAGCATTGCTACATCAGCCTTCAGTCCCTTCAGGTGTGAGAAGACCCTTGATCTTTTGACCGGCCCATTCAGCCCCCTTACGTTCCACGTGATCAATCGGGTCGCAGAGCGACCCGTCCCTACTCCCTGTCGATTAGCCATGTCTTGTCCCTTGCTCGCCCCGGGTCATCCCTTCTTTTCTGACCCGCTTCCCATAGCGATGGCCCCCCCCCCCCCCCCACCCCCCCCGGCTCTCCCCTTCTCGTCCCTGGTCTTTCTGGCAGCAACCCGGTGTCCCCCCCCAGTCCCCTCCCCTTCCCCCCCCCCCCCCCCCCCCCCCTGGCTAGGACCCCTCCTAGCCGCGATGTACCCCACATCGTACTCCCGAGAGTCAGCTGGTCTCCGCTGACCCGGCTGCTCCTGCCACATTCCGACTCCTCCCGGTTCACCCCATCTGCGCCCGTGAAAGATCCCCTTAAAACCCCCGAGAAAGACCCGCATAATCAACCCGCTCCCCCCCGTCCCGTCTCCCCAACTTAACGATATAAATACAAATACCCAATGGCAACTAAATACATAAATACTTAACTACATACTTAAATAACAAAATAATTAACTAACTATCAACTAACCGCGTGCCCAACCATCACCCTCCATCAAACAGTATAAATAACCGCAGATAACCATAACCCGAAAAGAAAAAAAGAACCAAAAAACCCCCCCAAGCACCCAAAGAAAAAGGGTAGGAGGGGTAAATAACTAAGGGAAATTGGAAACGGGAAAAAAAACACCCCATAAGAAGCCAACGACCCACAATAGAGATTTCAACAGTACAAATATACAGAAACACCCAACAACTCGAAACCTTCAAAATATTCAGAAAAGTCAACCGTTCGAGAAAAAACACCCCAAACACTCCACGAAACTGTTACCCAGTTCCGACCTGGCCTGAAAAAGAAAAGGGCCACTTGCACACTCAAGAGTCCCCCGGCGGCTACGACCGCCGGTGCTCCCAGGTTTTAGTTCGTGTCCAACTTTTCCTCTTGTACAAAGGTCCAGGCCTCCTCTGGGGACTCGAAATAATGATGTTGGTCCTTGTAGGTGACCCACAAGCGCGCCGGTTGCAACATTCCAAATTTGATCTTTTTCGCGTGTAGCACCGCCTTTGTCCGGTTGTACCGGGCCCGCCGCTTTGCCACCTCCGCACTCCAGTCCTGGTACACCCTTACCGTCGAGTTCTGCCACTTGCTGCTTTTCTCCCTTTTAGCCCACCTCAGGACTTTCTCTCGATCACTTAGCCGCTGGAACCGCACCAGCACCGCCCTCGGGGGCTCGTTTGCCCTAGGCCTCCTGGCCATGACCCGGTATGCCTCTTCCAATTCCAGGGGCGCCGGACCGGCCCCTTCCCCCATCAGGGAGCTCAACATCTCCGCCACATATCCCGGGAGATCCGACCCCTCCAGGCCTTCTTCCAGGCCCAGGATCCTCAAATTTTTCCTCCTCATCCGAGTGTCCAGCTCCTCGAAGCGGCTCTGCCACTTCGTGTGGAGTGCCTCGTGCGCCTCCACCTTTGCCCCGATGACTGTGGCCTCCTCCTCCCTCGCGGCCATCTCCTGCTGCAGATCTTTAATCGACGCCTCTTGGATCGCCTGGGCTCCCACCAACCTGGTGGCCGTCGCGTTCATGGACTCTAAGAGTTCCACTTTCATCTCCGTGAAAAAACGGAGGAGAGCGGCCTGCTGCTCCTCCGCCCATTTCTTCCACTCCTCCGGTGCACCGCCGGCCGCCATTTTGATTTTCTTCCCCCGCTTTTTTTGGGGAGCTGCTGCCGTTTTTCTTGCCGCTCCACTCCGGGTACCGACCATAAAATCGGTCTAGTTCTCCTCAGGGGACCTTCCCCCACCGGGATTCGTTTTTTCAGCGCCGTTGGGGCCCTCCAATTGGCCCAAAAACACCTTTGTTGCAGGAGCTTCCAAATGTGCGGCTTAGCTAGTCATAGCCGCAACCGGAAGTCCTCACCAAAGTATTTTAACAGCTCCTCCAAACTTCTTTGTCCTCTACGACCAAGAAGGATTACAGCATCCATATTATGCAAACATATTCAACTCCAAGTTCCCCTCTGAATCATACACCATCCCAACTTGAATTTACACTGCTGCTCTGTTGCTAGGCCAAAATCCAAGGACCTAACACCTAGAACAGTGCATCATCGCCACAAGGGCTGCAGCATGTTTGAAAAGAAAGCCGAATACCAACTTCTCAGTGCAAGTCGGGTTTAGGAAATAAGTGCAACCTTGCAATTACCCCGCACCCCAAGAGTCAATGCTATTTTCTTTTTAAAAGTCATCAGACTTCAAATGTCTTGCATCTTAAAGTATCAGTCCACAATGACCAGGCATCTATAAGAATTAGTATAAATGCAAGAAAGGACCCCTCCCCTCACATTCACTGCTAGTTGTGGTTTGGGTCATTTCACTCCAAAAAGGTAGCGTGTGTTGTTGCTGCCTCCTTGGCTGGGATTGAAAACTTCTTAGGTTGCAGCGGAGGTTATTGCCAGCCGCTGTTGACAGTTTTTGTTTGTACAGGGGATGCCTCAGGTTTGTTGCAATTTTCACCCCAACACACGTGGAATATAAAATTCTGAAAAACGCAACACAGCAACTCTTGTGACATGATAATGTGGTGGCGAGGACCAGAGAGTTTTATCCCCTGGGGAAAAACTGTGTCAGATATCATGGGGATTACAACCAACCTGCTCAGGTAGAATTACTACACTACTTGGAGTGAACTCTTACTATTTACTAAGTTTACTTAACATTTACTAAGCACAACTGTAAAATGTGAGTTGGAAAAAATGTTGCAGCATTTTCTTACGCTTTGAGTTATCAAATGAAAATTCTGAGCTTTACAAGCAATATGTATTCTTCCTTTATATAACCTTGATTTTCAAACTTTGGGAGCTCCTTTTACTAAATCTGACTGTGATGATAATATCTGTGCCCATGATAATATTACTCTCTGACACCGGTCATCTTTTATGGGATCACGTAGGGATTTTTGACAACATTCCCTGTGGGGTTTTTTGCCTCTTCCAGGAAGCAGGCAAATCAGAAGGAAAGATTGTCATACGGGAATTAATCTGGTACAAAGAGGGGTGAGTGTAAATGGGCGCGGTGACCTTTTATGGACATGACATGACACAATCAAACAGAACATAAACAAAACATAACGTAACACCTTTGTTCTTGTAAAGCCACCTCAAAGTTAAAATCATCAACTTTTAATACATTTAATAGATCCTGGTAGAGCTTGCATTAGGTTGTACTGATGCCCTAATTCAGCACAACTGATGCAGAAGATTAGGGAATTTTAAGTGTAAATTACAGTCAGCACAAATCACTTTTCCACAATTTTTAAATTCATTTCCAAAACATTCTGCTTGAAAATGGCTTTGTTCAGAAAACTGGTCATGCCCAAGGATAGCGATCACCTTTAGGTGCTTCCGTAAAATGTGGTTATTTGCAGCCGTTTGAGGAGAACTACATTTTTCCAGGGTGCATGGACACGATTCAGCACCTTCTAAAAGTTTTTGAATATAACTTTTCATTTAAAATCAAGTTACTCACAAACAGTGGATTGACACTGTGATTAAAAATAATTATTTTATGTGATAAATGTTCATTCGTTTTTATTAATCAAACTGGACCAGATTGGTACTTTTAAATATATCAAATCATAGTTTTTAATGTGAAATTTTAAAAAACGTTTTGAAATGCTGTCAGATTCTGTTGGTTCGTGGCAGATGTACCATTTGGTGATGTGCAAATACTTTTGAGTGGAAAGTCGTAAAACAAACATCACTTTTCCAAACATTGGTGTTGGAGGTACCTGATACTGTAAAATCATTGGTGAAGCCTGCCTGCTGGTTCCGCCCAGTAAGGCGGTGTATAAGAGTCTGTGTTTCCCTAACTGCTGCATTTCTGTACCTGCGCTGCTGGGGGAAACATCTAGTTCAATAGAGCCTTCAGTTGTCCTACAATCCTGCTTCGGGAGTTATTGATCATGCATCACCGCTTCCTCCGAAATTACATTGTGTGCCTCACGCCGTTGGAAAGGCGTTGGCACGTCATCGGAAGCCCCTTCCCCGATGCTCCAACTGGGATGAGCCGAGTTCCCAACGGCGCACAACACTTATGTTATTTTTCTTCGGCAACCCCGCGTCGTGGCTGCAGACTGTGTCCAGCGCCGCCACAGTCGGTGGGAGGGATCCGTGCCACTGGTCGGGGGTGGGGGGGCTTCAGCGAGGGCTGGAGGGACTGGTGGGGGATGGTCCGGGCGTGGCGAGGGGGGTTTCTGGGGATCATTATTTGGCAGACCGGGTCCGTGCGCTGCCGGCACCATGTTGCACAGCACAGCCATGGACCCAGCCATTCTCCAGATGTTTTTGGCTTGGGAGCCGGGAGCTTTACCCGACACGGCAGCTAGCCGCCCAATGGTCCTGGAATCGGTGCAGCTGTTGCGCCGTTTTTTCTGGCGTAAACGCCACTGTTCCCACGCTGCGTCAGCACTAAGTCTGGAAATCGGAGAATCCAGCCCAAGGTCTTTGAAATGCCTCACACTTTGGATGTCTCTTTTTGCCACATGGTAAATTTCTGTGACACTGAAATAGAAGTGTTAAAAGGAGAAGGGAAACCAGACATTTCCTGTCAGATTTCAGAGAAACTGCTCCATTAGCTTCAGAATGCATGAAACAGCAATAAACTCCAATGAACCTCAGGATGAACTTGCAGAAGAAATAACATCAAGTAGCTGAGATGTAGATGTTGCTCTGGGCCATATGTTACTCGTTGGTTTTAGCAATCTAGCCCTTGCAACTCAAGCAATTAGCCATATATAATTTTATTTTTTTACTCAATGCTTTGTCCTCTTTGAATTTTGTATGACTATGGACTTGAAAAAGGTGTTGTGTTTATAAGCTGCTGCCTCATTTTGGATAAATCCTAAATCCAAACACTGAAATTGCCAATAATTTTCATCTTGATATATACAGGTGCATTGATTTAAACTTTTACATTTGTCCTGTAAGGCACCTAAAATATAAAAGTTCGGACACACTTGGAGAAAGAGCAAGTTACACTTAGGTTCACCCTTAATGCCATTGCCTTTACAAATGAGAGTATCATTCTCACTTATGGTGAACAGTTCCATGGAAGATCTGTCATTACGGTTCTGTGGCTATAATTTTGAATGTACTAAGCACCATCTGTGTGCACATTTCCTCTGTCACAATTCAGGTATCTCATTCTAGCAGCAGGACTCAGCAGGCCCGTTGGCCATGGGCGCAAATCACGTTAAGACCACTAAATATCATGAGAGGGGCATAACAGGATTTGCGATGATATCTCTGTTTGAGACCTTCCCCAGCCCTGCCTGTAATGGGATTGGGTTCACACGCAGAAAGGGCAGGAACTTGATTTCTATACATTATAATATTTTATCATATACTTACTGGGCTTGATGCCGTAATGTCCGCCCACACCTTATCCTCCCAATCAATCGGCCTGCGGCAATCATTACCGGTTTTCAAAAACGAGAACCAGTCATGATGACCACTCTGGGAGCCCTAAGGTGAGCATAGCCGTGGGTAATGAGGGACATGGCTGGCAGTGCTCTGGCACTAGGCGGTGCTGCCAGGTTGGCACTGAAGTGGGCACTGCTGAGTGGGCTTTCGCAGGGGGTGGTTCCCCTTATGTATGGTGGGGGGAAGAAAGGGGTTGGGCCTGATAACAGTGCGGGGGAGGGGGGGGAATAGTGGCCTCCGATACTTCCAGGGTGGGTGGGGGGAGTAGAGGGGAAGCACTTGTGGCCCTCAATACCTCCGGGGGCGGTGGGGTGGGGGGTCGCGCCAAAGCTTGTGGGGTGGTCCGTGTCCATGGGCGGGGATGGGGGAGGGGGTTTAGGGAACTTATTTTAAATGCAGATGGGGTGCCCTTTAAAGATGGCATCCCAATCTCTGTGGAGCCGGCCGCGCCCCGCCTCACCAGAGTGACGCCGCAAAACATGCCCCCAGATGTTTTGTGCACTAAATGCCAGAAATCTGGTCTGGAAACATGGCTGTGTTTTGGTCAGAGCCTGACACTTTGCCATTTTTGGGGAACTTTCTGCCATCGATATCACACTAAGAGCAGAATCCTCTTCCTTCTCCGGTGGTAAGCTTATTTCATAGCATCGCTACAATGCAGGAGGCTATTTGGCCCATTGAGTCTGCACTGGCCCTCTGAAAGAGCAGCCTACCTAGGCCCACACCCACCCAGTAACCCCTCCAAGGGGCAATTTAGCACGGCCCTTCCACCTAACCTGCACATTTTTGGACTATGGGAGGAAACTGGAGCACCCAGAGGAAACCCACACACAGGGAGAATGTGCAAACTCCACACAGTCACCCAAGGCCAGAATTGAACCCCGGTTTCTGGCTTGGTGAGGCTGTAATGCTAACCACTGTGTCACCACGATAGGAGGCGGAAAGGGTGGGATGGTGTCATGCCAGAACCCACTGCCTTCCTACCTCGGCTACAATGAGGTCATGGGTGGGAAGGCCCATGGTTGACTTTCCTGCCCCTCTGCCAATTGAGGCCCTTAAGTGGTCAATGACTAACGACTTAAGAGAATTTACCTACCATATTCCCCCAGCTGTAGTTAGGCCTGCCACCATGCAGTGTGCGCAACAGCTAAAATCATGCAGCCAGCTTGACAGGGCTGTGCAGGGCCCCGGATCCGCAGCCAGAGCCGCGAGGAGCACTCCGGGGCCCTGCTAGCCCCCTGGAAATTGCAGAAGCACCCTGAACTTACTCCAGGTAAGTCCAGAGTGATTTGTGCGCATTTGCCATAGATAGAACAGAACAGCACAGAACAGGCCCTTCGGCCCTCGATGTTGTGCCGAGCAATGATCACCCTACTTAAACCCACGTAACCCGTATACCCGACAAACCCCCCATTAACCTTACACTACGGGCAACTTAGCGTGGCCAATCCACCTAACCCGCACATCTTTGGACTGTGGGAGGAAACCGGAGCACCCGGAGGAAACCCACGCACACACGGGGAGGACGTGCAGACTCCACACAGACAGTGACCCAGCCGGGACTCGAACCTGGGACCCTGGAGCTGTGAAGCATTGATGCTAACCACCATGCTACCGTGAGGTCCCCACGGGCGTGGAGACATTGCCCCATTACTGGAGAATTCCAGCCAAGGTCTTTATGTTCAATTCAGAGTAGTGTCAATTTTGCAGTGATTAAAATTAATGATCACAAAATTAATAACACTACAAATCAGGCAGATAGACTGAGATGCCTGCTTGTCCTGTTGAATGAGATTTCAGGGGGAAAAAAATGCTCACACACCACAGCAAAATCTTACTCATCATTTCAAGGCTTTCTATTTGA
Source organism: Scyliorhinus canicula (assembly GCF_902713615.1). Taxonomy (NCBI): domain Eukaryota; kingdom Metazoa; phylum Chordata; class Chondrichthyes; order Carcharhiniformes; family Scyliorhinidae; genus Scyliorhinus; species Scyliorhinus canicula. Next base: position 126,328,615 of record NC_052151.1, on the reverse strand, counting down.
ACAAATAAAATTGATAATAAAGTCAGGCAAATATTTTATTCCTACAACCAGTTACATACATGACATTGTTAAAAAATAACCTTGTTGACGTATATAGGATGAATTTGCTCTGACTCTCACCAGCAACATAGTTTGTTCTTACACCCATGTTAAGGTGGCCTACATAAGTGGTTGCAAGAGAAATAAGTTGTGCTGTGTGCCACAACATGATCTATTTCACCTTTGGCACCTGGATTTGAACGTAGATCAGACAGAGTCATTTGCCTTACATTGTAATTGAGCTTCAGCAAGATTACATAACACAAAGGTCTTTTAAAAATACACTTCACTTGCCCAAAGCCTATTTATACTGTGCAGAGACAAGATCCTATTATAATAGAGTTAGTGATGCAGAATAGAGTCACTGAGTTGCTGCAAATGCTATTCACTGTGGGTGAATATTATATTACATTTCAGAATTCTGTATCCTGATGGGGTCACATTAAATTCCCAAAGGTCTCATCAATTCTCCTGATCACTTTCTTTCCTGCTTCTCTACATGCAACCCATTCTCTGTGCTCCAACCCGAACCCAGGCCCAGTTGCTATGCGAGTGAAAGCAAAATATTATGGATGCTGGAAATCTGGAAGAAAAACAGAAAATGCTGGAAAACTCAGCAGGTCTGGCAGCATCTGTGGAGAGAGAAACAGTTACCCTTTCAAGTCCAATATGACTCTTTCTTGGAATTGAATGTTGCGATGATCTTTGGCCATCAATAAAATGTCACCACAACAAAAGGAATAACTGGTATTCTACCATCGGTCTCTTGGGACAATGACCTTGCGATGGACACATAGCAAAGAAATTCCAGCCCGAGCTTTCCAACATATGTGGAGAGCAATAATTGGCATCCATCAGTTTTGCACTGTATCAGGTAAGTTATTGAATATTTAACATTGACACAAGAAATGTTTCTTCATTTATATGTAGTATGATTTGTGTAATGATGGGGGCTTAAAAATTGATATACACAGTGCCTCTTTCTTGGACTGCATTGTCAGAGGTGCGATCCTGCACATGAGGTATTAAGTCTGACCCCTCAATTGGCATTATTCTGAAGGATTGTGTTCTGGCCAATGGCTATCTATAAAGCGTCATCAGGAGAATGGATTATCTAATCATTATAACATTGCTGTTTGTCAGACCTGCTGTGCATAGTTTGACTACCATAATTCACTTCATTACCTTAAAAGCATTTCATGGGCTATACAGCACTTTGCACAATTTGGGATATTCTGAACTGTGAAACGCACTATGCAAAGGCAAAAATATCTTTCTTTTAACTAATGTTATGATTATGTTTCGAATCAGTACAGATGAACCCTTGATTATGTCTTAACATTTGCCCTGGAACTATGAATTTCGATATTAACTAAACATAACTAAATACAAATTAATCATAATCATAATAATCTTTATTAGTGTCACAAGCAGGCTTACATTAACACTGCAATGAAGTTACTGTGAAAATCTAGTTACCACACTACGGCACCTGTTTGGCTGCACTGAGGGAGAATTCAGAATGTCCAATTCACCTAACAAGCACGTCTTTCGGTACTTGTGGGAGGAAGCCGGAGCACCTGGAGAAAACCCACACAGACAAGGGAGAACGTGCAGATTCCGTACAGACAGTGACCTAAGCTGGGAATCAAATCTAGGATCCTGGTACTATGAAGCAACAGTGCTAACCACTGTGCTACCATCTTGAATACTGGTACTTCTGTGGCAAGGGTTTGATAATTGCCCATGTTTTCATATTTTGATAAAAGGTTCACAATACTGAAGCCATGTTAAAAGCTGGATAAAATGTGATAAGATTCATAAAATAGTCATCAAAGTTTATTGAAGCATTCTATGCAGATACTTTACTAATAGAAAGGAAATAAGCTCTCTGTGTTGAAACTTATCAGAAACATTTTGCCTCCTTAACATGTTTTCATAATAAGGAGTGCTATCACACACTCAAGATGTTAATAATTCTCAAAATCGATTTTTCCTTATTTCTGCTGCATCGACGAAATTTATCTTCATCACATGGTTGAGCTCACTAGGCTAAATCGCTGGCTTTTAAAGCAGACCAAGCAGGCCAGCAGCACGGTTCGATTCCCGTACCAGCCTCCCTGAACAGGCGCCGGAATGTGGCGACTAGGGGCTTTTCACAGTAACTTCATTGAAGCCTACTCGTGACAATAAAGCGATTTTCATTTTCATTTTCTGCCCAAAGGTAGGTGCGTGGCTTGTCTTTTGCTCATTCTTCATCCTGAGCCATTTTCTTTGCCAGGTTTTGTCAGTAGTGGTTTTCCATTGAGTTTCACTCTCAGGGGTAAGACAAGGTCCCTAGTTTACCTCAGCCAGGACAGGAATTTGACCTGCACTGTCGGCATTATTCAGCATCACATGCCAGCCATCTAGCTAATTGAACTAAGCAACCGCCACACCATTGTCTAAGTTGTCAAGCTCAATTCCAGGTGTAAAGAAATACCTTTGCCTCACTTTGTTGATTTGTTCAATGCGATGATTACCTTCAAACCTTTCATTGTCAGTCAGAAAGCAAGAAGTTTTCTCACTCCTAGCCCAGGTCATACTCTTTCTGCGAAAAAAAAATGTGACTCAGGTCTGGAATAAATAGACATCCTTCTAAGAATCTGCTCTCTCATCATAATTAATATTATGCTGAAATCTGACTGTGTTGCTTTTACATTCCCAAAAAAATGGGAAACTGGGATGAACGGACAGGGCAAAAAGGCAATTGAGGAACAAAGTCTCCAATTAATATACATAGATTGGTCATATTACGGTTAAATATGAGAGGGAGGTGGACATGTATGAAAAGGAATATTGAACTTATTTTAGTAATTCCAGCCTGAGAAAATTTAGAGCGATGAAAACTGAGCCAAATGCTAAAGGCATGAATAAAGACCAAATCAGCCATAAAATCATTGGCCGTTTCAAGATCCAAGAATCTCGGAGGTCTAGATGACCTCAGATATGATCTGAGACATACATGGAACTCAGAGATATATCCTACCCTTTTACTCTCTTTAAATTATATGCCATGTGGTGAAAGTACTCCCACAGAGCCTTTAGTTAAATTTTGACCCAGCAACGATGAAGGAATTCTGATATAGTTCCAAGTCAGAATAGTGTGTGACTTGGAGGGGAATTTGGAGGTGGTTATGTTTCCAAGCTCCTGCTGCTTTCGTCCTCATGAGGGACAGAGTGCAAAGGTTGGAAAAGGCGCTGTTGAAGGAGCCTTGGAAATTTGCAATAGTTATCATAAACTGTTAGGCCAGAATTTTATGTGGCTGGGCCGGGCACGCGCCGAACCTGGACGTGGGTTAAATTGCGTGAGAAGTCGTTGGGTACATGCACCACTTCATTGTCGGAAGCAAGCGTGCCGACAATCAAGAAGACAATTTAAATTAATTAGACAGCAATTGACTGGGAATTTACGTTGCCTGTCTGCCTTTATGGTTGATAGACTGAAACTGCAACCACGATCCAGAGTGGGACGAAAGGTCAGGGCTGAAATAAAATTAACAAATGCATCTGGGCACTAAGGTCTATGTGTGATTGTGCTGCCTAGACACTCGTGGAATAGTTATAACATAGATATTTCGCTTTCACGGGTCAGGAGCTCTCTGAGATGGCTCTGTAGCAGCTGTCCCCGAAGGAACACTTTGGCAATGCCAGTCCACACACTACTTTTTTTCAGCGCCCGCCCTCCTCCCACCCTTCCCAGCAGCTCTCAGTCTTTCATAGAGTACGTGTCACGCTGGATGAAGATTAACTGGCCGGTCAGTGTGAAATTGTACTTTGGGGCCAACCAGGAATGGCTTTCACGCCCGCTTCCCAGCCCACTGAGTGCCCACCTCCAAGAGGTCAAAAGGTCAGGCCTTAGTTTGTTCAACTTGATGCCAAGATATTAAAGCGAGGATTTTCTCAACAGAATGCCATTCCCAACCTTTTAACTGGAACTGTGTGCCACTTATAGTTTCTCTCTTTTTCCTGTTTCCCACATGATTACAAGTAAAATTATAAGTGCTGGCAAGCACATGTGACTAAGCAGCGGGAAATGCTTTTCACTGGTGAAACCTGCCCTCAGCTGACAATGCAGCGGGTGCAGCCAGGTTATAAAGCACCTTCTGGACCAACAGGCAGGCTCTGCATCACCGCCACAACTTTCCTGTCCAATTACATTGCGATTAATACAAGACGTGAGAGCACAAAGGTGTGTTTTTTAAAATTAAATTTTACTTGTAAATATTTCACTTTGCACTGGTTTCACTTTATTCACCTGTGCATCATCACAATTTGCTGGGATGAGCTTAGTCAGAGAACTAAATATAATGGCACGTCTCACGATAGGGCCGCATTGGTGGTTATAGTGCAATTAGGGGCATTTCCTTTACTGTGGAAGAAACATTATTGCATTTCTTTTCTTCACTCTTTACTGAATGTTCATGTTAGTGTCCAGTGCTGTACCTACCCCTTTGTGGGACATGGCTGAACTTTCAGGCTCAGCTGACCCTCCCTTCTATGCACTGCAAAGGACGAAGTTCAAGATCGCTCTCAGTGTGGATATCTGAAATGTTCCACAGGGTCAGAGAGAGAAATCATGGGCCCCAGTAATTCTCATGTTTCTGGGCTCATTATTTTTCACTCTCCCGTCCCTTAACCCTCACCTCAGTCATGCATGGCTATTTTGATCCCTTCCAAGAGTTTCCAACCAACTCACCAAACAACCACAGAAAGTTCAGAGTAAAATAATAATGCCCATTGTTGGCACTATTACAAATATTATCCGATATATATGCAGCATGGGTCATTAATGTTAAGAACAGCAACAATATAATTCAATGTTAGTTTGTATGCACACTATAGGTGATCCCACCATGTCTAAACAAACCAGCAAGTGCAAATTTTAGTTGACCTTCATTGTGCATTATTGTTAATTTGAAAGGAAGATCTACCATAGTTATTTGTAATGCTGTGCAGATCATAACATTGATTTTGTTTGCTGCCTCATTATCGGATCTGTACATTACATCATATGTACATAGTGGCAGTAAATTCATATTTGGGGGAAAGATTCAATGCTTGCAAAGCAGATTACAAGACAACCTTTCACGTTTCTTTTACATATTTTGACTACATTTGAGTATAGCAAACAAATACCTTCTCCATGCTGCAACTCGCATTGTTTCATTGTTGAGTAGTTGTAGCATTGTTGGAGAGTTGTAGAAGGGAAAGGGAGTGAGGTGAGGAGGAGAAGAGACTTTCCCATTCATTTGCTGCTGCCCAATCTCCCTGCTCCATCCCCTGGAGGCACTGACACAGCACTCACTCACCTTGTTCACTAAACATCTTGCAATTAACAGGATAGATCAGAGAGCCAGAACCATCAATCAAGCAAGGTTTTCCCTGGGGCTCAGACCTTTCAGCACTCTAATGGATTGCAAGGCACTCAAATGTTTATTTACATAAGATAAAGAAGTATCAAGTGCTTGTGGTTTCTGCTATTGATAATTTAAATGTTCTGGATGGTTGACACTTTTATTGGCCAAATTTGTTTTACGAATGTAGAAGGTTATCAATGAATGAGTGTTTCTTTTAAGCTTTTCTATTCTACCAACCGTCGCAATAGGATTAATTGGTTCTCGTACTTCTTGCATGTGCACCAGGTGCTCTCCTGGATTCAGTTCTTCGTGTTAGACAAGGCATTGTTGGCGGGGGTAGTTGGATCAGAGTATTCACCGATTGTGGTTTCTGACCACGTGCTGCACTGAGTGGATTTGCGGGCAGTGGAGCGGGAGGTTTATTAGCTGTAGTGGAGGTTGAATAATAATAATAGCTTATTGTCACCAGTGGGCTTCAATGAAGTTACTGTGAAAAGCCCCTAGTCACCACATTCCGCCGCCTGTTTGGGGAGGCCGGTGCGGGAATTGAACCCGCGCTGCTGGCATTGTTCTGCATTATAAGCCAGCTGTTTAGCCCACTGTGCTAAATCAGCCCCTGTGGGGTTGCTGGTGGACAAGGGGGGGAGGGGGGGGGGGGGGGTGCCTGTGAGAAGTTAGCCATCCAGAATAATGGGGAACTGAATAATACGGGGTAGGTTACTGCTTCCACATTGTGGGAGGCGATAAAAGCAGTGATAAGAAGCAAATTTGTATCGATTCGGGTGCAGAAAGAACAGAGTGGACTGAGAGGCTGAGGTTGGTGGTGGGCATCTTGAGGGTGGACCAGGGATATTTGGTGGCACCTGAGTAGGCATTATTAAAGGAGAGGCAGAGGCTCCAAGTGGAGTTTGAGCTGCTGTCCACTAGAAAGGCAGTGGGGCAATTGCATAGATCTGGAGGGGCAGAGTATGGGGAGGAAGCGAGTAAGACGCTTGCGCATCAGTTGACGAAGAAGAGAGAGATTGGAAAAGTGAGAGATCAGAGAGGTACGGTAGTATGGGAGCCAGAGGAGATGAATGGGGTTTCCAACGCCTTCTATCGGAGGTTGTATGACTGGAGGCCTTTGGTGGGGGAGGAAGGGATGAGGCAGTTCTTGGATGAGTTATAGTTCCCGAGGGTTGAGGAGGTGAAGGTGCAGGGATTGGGGTCCCGTTGGGCTGAGGAGGAGATGGATAGAGTGGGGTTGATGCAGGTAGGGAAGGCTCCGGGGTCGGATGGGTTTTTAGAGGATGTTTGCGTTAGAACTGGGGCCCCTGCTAGTTGGAATGTATAATGAGTCGATGGTGAGGGGGAAGCTCCCGCCCCCACTCTGTTGCAGGGTTCTATGTCACTCATTTTATAGAAGGACAGAGATCCGGAGCAGTGCAGATTGTACTGCCCGTTTTCATTGTTGAATGTGGGCGCGAGGTTGTTGGTGAAGATGATGGCATCGCAGATAGAAAGTTGCATGCCGGGGTGATCGGAGAGGACCAGATGGGGTTTGTGACGGGGCACGAGGCTGTCAATAAATGTACGGAGGGCTGAGAAGTGGAAGTGGTGGTGGGAATGGACGTGGAGAAGGCATTCGATAGAGTTGAATAGGTATATCTTTTTGAGGTGTTGGGTCAGTTTGGCTCCTATACAAGCGCCTAAGGCTTGTATAATTGAATTGGTTCAGATTGCTTTGGGCTTCACCGGCCGATGACACAGAGGTGCCCCCTCTCCCTGCTGCTCTTTGCCTTAGGAATTGAACCATTGGCAATGGCGCTTTGGGGGGCCAAGTGGGTGGAGAGGGATTGAACGGGATTGGATCAAGCACTGAGTTTCTCTCTACGCAGGTGACCTGTTGTACATTTTGGACCCGGTTGGGAGCTTCAATAGGATCATAGGGATTCTGGGTGAGTTAGGCCGCTTTTTGGGTCACAAGCTGAATATGGGAAAAGCGAGGTGTTCCCAATCAATGCACAGGGCATGAGAGGAGGCTGGGAGAACTGCCATTTCAGGTGGTGGGGAGCGAGCTTTCACTATCTTCAGATACAGATGGCATGGCATTGGGCTCTGCCGCACAAGCTGAACTTGTCATGGCTGGTGGAGGGAATGAAGGTGGACTTCAAGAGGTGGGATGCGTTTCCATTGCCTTTGGTGGGGTGTGTACAGACAGTGAAGATGACTGTGTTGCCAAAGATTTTATTCGTACTTCAGAACCTGTTGATTTTTGTTCAAAGTCCATTTTTAGGAAGGAGAACTGTGGGGGGGGGGGGGGGGGGGGGGGGGAGAGAGCCACCAAAGGCGGGGGTATGTGTGAGTGATTTGGCAGAATTTCAGCGTTTGGAAAAAGTTCAGTTCGCCACACGTGGGGTAGGGGTGGGGTTCACTTTGAGGTGGAAGCTGTTTAACGAGTATTGAGTTGTCAGCAGGGCCGGGGGGGAGGGTTACTTTTTGCTTGGTGGGGGGATAGTCTGGAAAAGGGAGATGGGTACTGGGGTGGCAGGGTGGTGGTGGTTGTGGGGACTATCCAGGGAGGAGTTTTTTCCCCTGTTGCCATGGTTGGCTTTTGTATTTTTGTGAATATGTATATATTAAAAATGTCTTTAATAATATGTTTTTAAAAGAAAATAGATTTCTGAGGCCAGAAAAGAAACACATTTATACTCCTGTCTTATTTGTTAAAATCATGAGACTACAGCATATATACTGGCGTTACATGGACTCTCAAGGTGGACACACAAGAAAACATCCCACGATATTGGGTACAAGACAATGAACAAAATAGAAAACAGTACATGTTAAGTTTATAATTGTTCCACACCATGGGTGAATTTTAACCATAATCCCAATATACTGACTATTGACTTTCAAAATTCAATGAGTGGCCCAAGTGAATTTCCCCCTTTATTTTGTACCCTTTTTCTTTCTCTCCATTAAGTGCATTTCTGAAGATCTTCTATACCAGCCAAGGAATACCTATAAAGAACAAGGCCAGTACAGCACAGGAACAGGCCCTTTAGCCCTCCAAGCCTGCACCAATCATGATGCCTGTCTAAAGTAAAACCTTCTGCATTCTGGGGTCTGCATCCCTCTATTCCCATCCTATTCATGTATTTGTCAAGACGTCCCTTAAACGTTGCTTCCACCACCTCCCCGGCAGTGCATTCCAGGCACTCACCACAAAACTTGCCTCACGCATCTCCTCTAAACTTTCTCTCTTGCAACTTAATCTGGATCCCCTAGGAATTGACCTTTGCACCCAAGGATAATCCACTCTGTCCATGCCACTCATAATTTTTGTAAACCTCTATCAAGTCACCCCTCAATCTCCCTCGTTCCAGTGAAAACAATCTGAGTTTATCCAACCTCTCCTCATAGTTAACACCCTCCAGACCAGCCAACATCCTGGTAAACCGCTTCTGTACCTTCTCCAAAGCATCCACATCCTTCCAGTAGTTTGGCGAGCAGAATAGCACGCAATATTGCAAATGTGGCCGAAGTAAGGTTCCATACAGCTGCAGCATGACTTGCCAATTTTTATACTCAATGCCTCAACTGATGAAGGCAATCATGCCATATGTCTTCTTGACTGTCTTGTCCCCTATATTGCCATTTTCAGTGATCGGTGGACCTGTACTCCCAGACCACTCAGCCTGTCTATATTCTTGAGGGTTCTACCATTCACTGTATATTCCCTGCCTGTATTAGATCTTCCAAAATGCATTACCTCACATTTGTCCTGATTAAACTCCGTCTGGTATTTCCCCCCCCCCCCCCCCCCCCCCCCCAAGTCTCTAACCAAGCTATATTCTGCTGTATCCTCCGACAATCTTCTTCACTATCTGCAACTATTACAGCACGGTAGCATTGTGGATAGCACAATTGCTTCACAGCTCCAGGGTCCCAGGTTCGACTCCGGCTTGGGTCACTGTGTGTGCGGAGTCTGCACATCCTCCCTGTGTGTGCGTGGGTTTCCTCCGGGTGCTCCGGTTTCCTCCCACAGTCCAAAGATGTGCAGGTTAGGTGGATTGGCCATGATAAATTGCCCTTAGTGTCTAAAATTGCCCTTAGTGTTGGGTGGGGTTACTGGGTTATGGGGATAGGGTGTAGGTGTTAACCTTGGGTAGGGTGCTCTTTCCAGGAGCCGATGCAGACTCGATGGGCCGAATGGCCTCCTTCTGCACTGTAAATTCTATGAAGACTATGAAACTCCACCAATCATTATGTCATCCGCAAACTTACTAATCGGACCAACTACATTTTCCTCCAAATCATTTATATATACTACGAACAACAAGGGTCCCAGAACTGATTCCTGTGGAACACCACGAGCGGGATTCTCTGACCCCCCACTGAGTCGGAGAATTGCAGGGGGCGGCGTGAATGCCGCCCCGCCGGCTGCCAAATTCTCCGTGCCGCGATGGGCCGAGTGCCTGCCCATTTTAGGTACGTTAATTATGGCACGTACTTACCAGCGGGACCTGGTTGCGCAGGCAGCCTCCGGGGTCCTCGGGGGGGCACGGTGTGATCTGGCCCCGGGAGGTGGCCCCACAGTGGCCTGGCCCGCGATTGGGGCCCACCGATCCGCGGGCAGGCATGTGCCGTGGGGGCACTCTATACCTCCGCGTCAGCTGCTGTGGTCGTCCGCAATGGCCAACGCGGAGATGCACATGCTGGTGCTCCCGCGCATGCGCCAACTCACGCTGGCTGGGAGGCCCTTCGGCGCCATTTGGTGTGGCGCCAAGCCCATTCCGCGCCGGCCGGCGCAAACCACTCCGGCACCGGCCTAGCCCCTGAAGGTGCGGAGGATTCACGCCACTCCTTCGTGCCGGAGTTGCCCGCCCCGCTGATTCCCGCAGAATTCCGCACCACTAGTCACAGCCTTCCATTCAGAAAAACACCTTTCCACCACTACCCTCTGTCTTCGATGTATGTTCTTGTAAGTCCCAACACAACTCTCACTAGCTGAGAGGTGGTTAAGTTTTGTCCGGATCTAGGAAAAGATAAAGACTAAGGCTGAAACATGGAGGAGGGAAAAATAATCATGTCACCAAACTCCTTTGCTGAACTTTTCCTTCTGAACCAGGAAGCTGTAGGTTCACGTCCCATTCCAGAAACACGAACACAAAATTCAAGGGAGACTCCAGTGCAGTAATGTGACTCTATCAGAGGTGCCATCTTTCAAATGAGCTATGAAACCAAGGCCCAGTCTACACTCTGAGGTAAAAATGTCATGCTGCTATTTTGAACAAGAGCGGAGATGTTCTCCCTCGTGTCCTGGCCAATATTTATCTCTCAATCAACGTCACTAAAACAGATTATTTGATCATTATCACATCGCTGTTTGTGAGAACTTGATGTGTACAAACTGGCTGCCGTATTTCCTACATTATACATTTATAAATTTGGGGGCAGCACGGTAGCATGGTGGTTAGCATAAATGCTTCACAGCTCCAGGGTCCCAGGTTCGATTCCCGGCTGGGTCACTGTCTGTGCGGAGTCTGCACGTCCTCCCCGTGTGTGCGTGGGTTTCCTCCGGGTGCTCCGGTTTCCTCCCACAGTCCAAAGATGTGCGGGTTAGGTGGATTGGCCATGCTAAATTGATCGTAGTGTCCTAAAAAGTAAGGTTAAAGGGGGGATTGTTGGGTTACGAGTATAGGGTGGATACGTGGGTTTGAGTAGGGTGATCATTGCTCGGCACAACATCGAGGGCTGAAGGGCCTGTTCTGTGCTGTACTGTTCTATGTTCTATGTTCTATAACAGTGCTGAGCTGCAAATGCACTTCATTGGTTGTTAAACTTTTTAGAACATCCTGAAGTTGTGATAGACACCTTACATTTTCATGTCTTTTTGTTCTGAAAGCAGCAAACATTGAGCCTACTGCAATTAAGGTTATGAGGTTTATATGCAGCCTAAACAGTGGACCTCAAAAAGGCTACGAACAAAAAGGTATATATTTTTAAAATGAAGATATTTATCTGAATGCGGAGCAGGAGCATTTGGAGTGCTCAACACAGACAATGAATCATCACTGTCAGTGACTACGTGCATTGACTCTGGCCCCTGCGATTGCCACCCAGGCTCAGGAAGGGTCCTCGACCGGCAGTCCTCCAATGGCCTTGCGAGTTGCCCCTGGGGCCTTGACTGGCGAATACAGCATACCCGTGATCAATAAAGGAGGCCAGTGGGCTAATTTTCCATGGTTGTGTTGCTAATCTGTTTAGGCGCATTCAGTGTGTACTGCACAAGGACTCCATTATTTTTATTTCTAAGCCACTATATTATACATACAGAGAAAGTGGAGTTGAGGATTATATCAGATCAGCCATGATCTCGTTGAATGGAGGAGCAGGCTTGAAGGCCCAAGTGGCCGACTTCTGCTCCTACATCTTATGATCTAATGCTGCCCTTTCCCAATTAGCCTCAACTCTAATTTTTCAGACACAGTAATTACTCTGTTGCTTTGCTTTTTTTTAAACATTGGTTTCTCAGAGAGATGGATCTCCTTTGTTTCTGAACCAACTATTTATTCCATGAATATATTGCACAATGGAGTTACAAGATTGGTCACAATCTGACCTTAAATGTGAGTAATAATAGGCTGCCTGAGGCACGAATGCTGGATTTGAGCCAATATAAACTAGGTACAGCACAGGAGTTGTTTTCTTTCTGGCTGTGGCTCATACACATGTAACTATAACTTGGGTAACTCCACCAGTACAGTATTAACACTTCCCTAAATTAATGCCGAGGGTGTCAGTATGGCTGATACATTATAGAAGAACTTGCAGGGAACGGTTGTCTGATAATGTTGCATCTCTTAAGATGTTACATTTTACAGGCTTGTCCGAACTACAGCTTATAAGCCACATCTGGCCCCCAAAGATCCTCCATGCAGACCCCAGAGCCAGCGTTCAAAATTGAACAGATAAGATGGAGCAGAAGATTCTGCTAGGAGCTGTTTCTCCAATCACAGGCATCTTCTCTCCAACATTTGCTGCTGATAGGATCATTAGTGAGCGTTTAGCAGCAAGCACAGGAGAGAAACAGTGTTGTGAATGGAGTAGCAGCGAATACCAGCACTGGTGAGTTTGCTGGGGAGAAAGAGGTTTTCTCTCAGGCAGGGTGAGGGGTGGGATGAGAGATAGAGAGGGAATGATTGGTGGGGCAGGGATGAAAGGAGAAGCTATCGGCCGGGGCCACAGGAAGGGAGGGCTGGCTGCCAGGGCCCTGGGAATTAGAGGCTGCGGGTCCTGGCAGTGAGACGCTGCGAAGCCTGGGGTCAGAGAAATGGGGTGGGGAAGAGGCTGGATGGCCTGTGTATGTGGAAGTGAGAGAGTAAGTATGTATGGGACTGAGAATGTGAGTGTGTGTGTCAGAGTGAGAGAGTGAGTGGGAAAGTGTATGTGAGAATGAGTGTGTATTAGTGTGTTTGTGATGCAGGGGCTAGGGGCTAGGCCGGTGCCGGAGTGGTTTGCGCCGCGCTGGCCGGCGCGGAATGGGCTTGGCGCCACACCAAATGGCGCCGAAGGACCTCCCGGCCAGCGTGACTATCTATTACCACAAAGACGAGATTAGTGGAATAATCGAGGCTTTATTGAGCAAAGATGTGTGGCCTCCTGTAGCCGTTATCAGAATGGGAGCCGCACCGGCGAGCGCGCACATTTATACGCCGCCTACTGGGTGGAGCCAGCAGGCAGGAATTTACCCATGTACCTCTAGTATATGTATCTTACCGTAATGCATATAATACAGCAAGTGGCGACTACCACAGTTTGTGAGTGAGGGACTGTGTGAGAGAGTATGTGAGTATCTGTGGGAATGAGAGAGAGTGAGGGTGTGTGTGAGGTGGGTGTGAGAGGGTGAGGGAGTGTGTGTGAGGTGGGTGTGAGAGGGTGAGGGAGTGTGTGAGGTGGGAGTGAAAGGGTGAGGGAGTGTGTGTGAGGTGGGTGTGAGAGTGTGAGAGGGCGAGGGAGTGTGAGAGGGTGAGGGAGTGTGAGAGGGAGTGTGTGAGGTGGGAGTGAGAGGGTGTGTGTGTGAGGTGGGTGTGAGAGGGTGAGGGTGTGTGTGAGAGGGTGAGGGAGTGTGTGAGGTGGGAGTGAGAGGGCGAGGGAGTGTGTGAGGTGGGAGTGAGAAAGGTGAGGGAGTGTGTGTGAGGTGGGTGTGAGAGGGTGAGGGAGTGTGTGTGAGGTGGGTGTGAGAGGGTGAGGGCGTGTGTGTGAGGTGGGTGTGAGAGGGTGAGGGAGTGTGTGTGAGGTGGGTGATAGAGGGTGAGGGAGTGTGTGTGAGGTGGGAGTGAGAGGGTGAGAGTGTGTGTCTGAAGTGGGTGTGAGAGGGTGTGTGTGTGCGAGGTGGGAGTGAGAGGGTGAGGGAGTGTGTGAGGTGGGTGTGAGAGGGTGAGGGAGTGTGTGAGATGGGGGTGAGAGGGTGAGGGAGTTTGTGGTAGGTGGGTGTGAGAGGGTGAGGGAGTGTGTGTGAGGCGGGAGTGAGAGGGTGAGGGAGTGTGTGAGGTGGGTGTGAGAGGGTGAGGGTGTGTGTGTGAGGGAGTGTGTGAGGTGGGTGTGAGAGGGTGAGGGAGTGTGTGAGGTGGGTGTGAGAGGGTGAGGGAGTGTGTGAGGTGGGTGTGAGAGGGTGAGGGAGTGTGTGAGGTGGGTGTGAGAGGGTGAGGGAGTGTGTGAGGTGGGTGTGAGAGGGTGAGGGAGTGTGTGAGGTGGGTGTGAGAGGGTGAGGGAGTGTGTGAGGTGGGTGTGAGAGGGTGAGGGAGTGTGTGAGGTGGGTGTGAGAGGGTGAGGGAGTGTGTGAGGTGGGTGTGAGAGGGTGAGGGAGTGTGTGAGGTGGGTGTGAGAGGGTGAGGGTGTGTGTGTGAGAGGGTGAGGGAGTGTGTGAGGTGGGTGTGAGAGGGTGAGGATGTGTGTGTGAGGTGGGAGTGAGAGGATGAGGGCGTGTGTGTGTGAGGTGGGAGTGAGAAAGGTGAGGGAGTGTGTGAGGTGGGTGTGAGGGGGTGAGGGAGTGTGTGTGAGGTGGGAGTGAGAGGATGAGGGAGTGTGTGAGGTGGGTGTGAGAGGGTGAGGGTGTGTGTGAGGTGGGTGTGAGAGGGTGAGGGAGTGTGTGAGGTGGGTGTGAGAGGGTGAGGGAGTGTGTGAGGTGGGTGTGAGAGGGTGAGGGAGTGTGTGAGGTGGGTGTGAGAGGGTGAGGGTGTGTGTGAGGTGGGTGTGAGAGGGTGAGGGTGTGTGTGTGAGATGGGAGTGAGAGGGTGAGGGAGTGTGTGAGGTGGGTGTGAGAGGGTGAGGGAGTGTGTGTGAGGCGGGAGTGAGAGGGTGAGGGTGTGTGTGTGAAGTGGGTGTGAGAGGGTGAGGGTGTGTGTGAAGTGGGTGTGAGAGGGTGAGTGTGTGTTTGAGGTGGGTGTGAGAGGGTGAGGGTGTGTGTGTGAAGTGGGTGTGAGAGGGTGAGGGTGTGTGTGTGAAGTGGGTGTGAGAGGGTGAGGGTGTGTGTGAGAGAACGAGGGGGTATTTGAGTGTTTGTTGGAGTGAGTGTGAGTGAGTGTCTGCTTATTCCCAGTCTTCGATTTCTTACTCACTCTCACCACCATAGACCAAAGCATACTCACACCCACTCACACAACGGGTGAGGGTGAGAACGAAGACTGGTAGTGATCCTGTCACACACATTCTGAGCTGGATTCTCCGCAGCCCCGTGCCAAAATCGCATTTGGCGCGCGTGCGGAGAATCCGATTTCATGCCGAAATCGGGCCCGGCACCAATTCGCCGATTCTCCGGGCCCCAAAAATCGGCGTGTTCGCGGAGTACACCGCGTGGCTGGGGGTCCATTGCCAGAGACCCGACCAGCGATCCTCCACTCCCGACCGGCCGAGTTCCCGACAGTGTGGAACAAACCTGCTGTGGCCGGTCGGGATGCTCGCGTGGCAGCTGCGGACTCAGGGGGCGGGGGGATCGGACACCAGGGAGGGCCTAATGGGTGGCCGGGAGACAGATCGGGCCGGTCAGATATTCGGGCGCTCGGCCGATAGGGGGGGGGGGGCCTACATCTTGCAGCTGCCTCCGCGGTCCGAGTCCGCCACAGTCCGAGAACTAGGTAAGAGGTTCTGTAAAGTACAAGGAGATAGGCACTAAATTAAAAAGCAGAATCTCAAAGGTTATATCTGAATTATTACCTGAGCCATGTGAAAATTGGCATTGGATGCATAAAATTAGGGAGATGAGTATGTGGCTCAATGAGTGGATTGGAGGCAAAAACAGAAAACACTGGACAATCTCAGCAGGTCTGACAGCATCTGGAGAGAGAAAGAAGCTAACGTTTCAAGTCTGGATGGCTCTTTGTCAAAGGCAGATTCTGGCATCCACAATAATTAGCTTTGATCATTGTGCTGTTGGAGTGCTGGTTCATGGGGCACTGGCAGCAGTACTGGGGAAAGTTGGAACTATCACGGTCTGCACCTGAACCATGCTGGGGACCAGTGTTCACGCGAACCGTATAACTAGGGAAATAGCAAGGATTTAAAACTAAATAGTGGGCAAGGGATTAAATTTGGGAAGATGTAATCAAACAAAGAGTAGAGACAAGGCAAGAGAGAAAGGTATTAATATGAAAAATGATAAACAGACTGTGACAGGAAAGGACAGAGTACAAATCTAAGAGTAAATCAGCAGATAAGGTTAAACATAAAGAAATAATAAAAGTCTCTGTATCTGAATGCACGCAGCATTCAAAACCAAACAGATGAACTGAGTGCCAATAGAAATAAAAAGTACAATCTGATAGCCATTGCAGAGACAGGGCTGCAGAATGACATAGTATAGGACCTGAATACTGAAGATGACATGACACTAAGAAAGGACAGGAAGCTTAGAAAATAAGAAAGGGTGGTTGTCTTAACTAATGATAGTGCTTGTAAAATATAGAGGGATGTCCTAAGTTCAGGAAACTATAAGAAATAGGAACAGGAGTAGGCCAATCAGCCCCTCAAGCCTGCTCTGCCATCCAATCAGATCATGGCTGATCTGACATTCCTCACACTCACTTTCCTGCCATTTCTCCGCAATCCTTGATTCCCTTACTGATCAAGAATCTATCTGACTCAGCCTCTACAGCTCTCTGTAGTAAGGAGTTCCAAAGATTCACAACCCTCTGAAAGAAGAAATTCCTCCTCATGTCAGTCTTAAATTGGCCCCTCTTTATTCTGAGACAGTGCCCTCTAGTCCTAGACTCCTCAATGAGGGGAAACATCCTCTCAACATTTATTCTGTCAAACCCTTTAAGAATTCTATAAGTTTCAATAAGATCGCCTCTCGTTCTTCTAAATTCCAATGAGTAGAATCCCTACCTGTTTAAACTCTGCTTCTCAGGCAATCCCTCCATACCGAGGATCATCCTCGGGAACCTTCTCTGAAACGCTCCCAATGAAATAACATCTTTTCTTAAATAAAGGGACCAAAACTGCTCACAGTACTCCAGATGTGGTCTCATCTGCTTGTATCAACCTTGTATGGTTGCAGCAGGACTTCCTACTCTTATGCTCCAACCCCCTTGAAATAAGGGTCAACTTCCATTAGCCTTCCTGATTAACTGCTGCACCTGTGTGTTAGCTTTCTGTATTTCGTGCATAAGCTGTGTTGCAGCTTTCTGCTGTTTTTCACCAGTTAAATAATACTCTGCTCATTTGTTCTCCCTTCCAAATTGAACAACCTCACATTTTCCTACATTATACTCCATTTGCCAACTTTTTGCCCACTTACTTAACCTATCAATTTCTCTTTGCAAATTCTTTGTATCCCGCTCGCAACTTACTTTTCCACCTATGGTTGTATCGTCTGCAAATTTGGCTTTAGTATGTTTGCTGCCTTCCTCCAAGTCATTGGTACATATTGTAAACAATTGTGGTGCCAGCACTGATCTTTGTGCAACCCCACTGGTTACAGGATGTAGAAGCAGTTTGGGTAGAGATGAGAAATGATAAAGGCAAGAAGTCACTTGTGGGAGTGGTGCATGGGGCCCCTAACAGTAACCACATGGTAGGTCAGGGTATAAAGGAAGAAACAATAACAGTTTGTCAGATAATCATGGGAGATTTTAATCGACTTCTCGGCTGGAAAAATCAGAAAAGCAAAGGTAACTTAGATGGGTAAGTCAGAGAGTATTTTCAGGATAATTTCTTAGAACAGCACATTCTGGCACCAACCTGAGACAGGCTATACTAGACCTGGTATTGTGCAACGTGATAGGAGTGAATAATGACCTCATTGCGAAGACACTGTCGGGCCACAACTATCATAATATGATTGAATTTTGCATTCAGTTTGAGGGAGGTCCAAGAGTAGTATTTTCAATTAAATAAGGTTAATTATGAGGACATGAAAGCACAGCTAGCTAAAGTGAACTGACAAATGAGATTAAGAGATAGGTCAATGCAGATGCAGAGGTTGACATTTAAGAAGAGTTTCAGAGTACAAAATAGAACGAGAAAGAAAAATTCCAAAGGGAGAACCCACCATCTGTGGTGAACAAAAAAAAGATAAATATAGTATCAAACTGAAAGTAAAAGCATATAATTGCACAAGGATGGGTGGTAGGTCAGAAGATTGGACAGAATATAAAAAACAGCAAAGAATAACTAAAAGATTAAGAGGGAGGGAAAAATTAAAAGTATGAGCGAAAGCTTGCTAGAAATAAAAGGGCAGGTAGTTAAAGAGTTTCTATAGATACTTTAATAAAGTGAGCACTGAACAAAGAACAAAGAACAGTACAATGCAGGAACAGGACCTTCGGCCCTCCTAGCCTCTGCCAATCATGTGTCCTATCTAGACCAACTGTCTATATCTTTCTCCCCCGTCTGTTCATACGTCTATCCAGATAAGTCTTAAAGCCCGGTAACATATTGCCACAAACCATTTCACTTGGCAGTGCATTCTAGGCCACCACCACCCTCTGTGTAAAAACTTCCCCTGCACATCTCCACTGAACCTGTCCCCCCTCACCTTGAACTTATGCCCCTTGTAATTGTAATTTCCGCCCTGGAAAAAAGCCTCCAAATGTTCACCCTATCTATAACCATCATAATTTTATTAACTTCTATCAAGTCGCCCCTCAACCTCCGTCCCTCTAGGGAGAACAATCCCAGTTTATTCAATCACTCCTCATAGCTAATATCCTTCATACCAGGCAACATCCTGGTAAACCTTTTCTGTACTCTCTCCAAAGCTTCCACATCCTTCTGGTGGTGTTTAGACCAGAATTGGACACAGTTTTCCAAATGTGGCCTAACCAACGTTCTATATAGCTGTAACATAAATTTGCGAGCTTTTATACTCGATACCCCGTCCGATGAAGGCAAGCATGCGATATGCTTTCTTTACCATCATTTTCACCTGTGCCGTCACTTTTAAGGAACTGTGGACCTGCACATCCAGATCTCTCTGTGACTCTATGCTCCTGACGGTTCTGCCATTTATCTTATAGTTCCCACTTGAATTGGATCTATCAAAATGCATCACCTCACATTAGTCCATGTTAAATTCTATCTGCCATTTCTCCGCCTAATTTTGCAGCCTATCTATATCCAGCTCTATTCTCTGACAATCTTCATCACTATCCACAACTCCTGCAATCTTAGTCTGCTCCGCAAACTTGCAAATCAGATCAGCTACATTTTATTTCAAGTCATTTATATATATTACAAACAGTAGAGGTCCCAGTACCGATTCCTGCGTATCACCACTAGTTACAACCCTCCATTCGGAAAAAACACCCTTCCACTGCTACCCTCTGTCTTCTATAGTCAAGCCAGTTCTGAATCCATATAGCTAGTTCACCCCTGACCCCATGTGATTTAATCTTTTGCACCAGCCTGCCATGAGGAACCTTGTCAAATGCCTTACTAAAGTCCATGTAGACAACATCCACAGCCCTTCCCTCGTCAATCATTTTGGTTACCTCTTCAAAAACTAAATTAAATTAGCGAGACATGACTTCCCTCGTACAAAACCATGCTGCCTGTTGCTACTAAGACCATTCACTTCCAAATGTGCATAGATCTCATCTCTGAGAATCTTTATCAGCAATTTCCCTATCACTGACGTCAAGCTCACTGGCCTATAATTACCCGGGTTATCCTTGCTACCCTTCTTAAATAACGTGACATCATTGGCTATCCTCCAATACTCTAGGATCTCATGTGTGGCCAACGAGAAAACAAAGATTTCTGTTAGAGGCCCAGTGATTTTATCTCTTGTCTCCCTCGATAATCTGGGATAGATGCCATCTGGCCCTGGGGATTTGTCTACCTTAATGCTTTTTAACACATGCAACACTTCCTCCCTCGTAATAATGACCTGTTCTAAAGTATTTACATATTTCTCTGAGACACCACCAAACAATGTGTCCCTCTCCTTTGTGAATCTATATTGGATCTATAGAAAATGAGTCTGGGGAATTAATAAAGAAAAATAAGGAGGTGGCAGATGAATTAAACAGGCATTTTGCATCAGTTTTCATGACAGACGATATAAGGAACATCCCAGAAATAGCTGAAAATCAGGAACGAAAAGGCAGGAGGAACAAGAAAATTATAATCGCCAGGAAAATGGTACTCAACAAATTATTGGAGCTCGAAAAGTCCCTGGGTCCTGATGGACTTCATCCGAGGGTCTTAAACAAAGTACCCAGTGACATAGTTGATGTATTGGTTTTAATTTTCCAAAATTCCCCAGATTCGGAAATGCTCAGAGCTTGGAAAATAGCTGATACAACTCATTTATTCAAAATAGGAGGGAGACAGAAATCAGGAAACTACAAATCAATTAACATCTGTCATAAGGAAAATGTTAGAAGCCATTATTAAAGACATTATAGTGAGCCGCTTTGAAAAATTCAAGTTAATCAAGAACTGTCCCTTTCATGCAAGGGAAATCATGTTTAGCCAATTTATTGGAGTTCTTAAAAGAAGTAACATGTGCGGTGGATAATGGGGAACCGGTGGATGTACTGTACCTGGATTTCCAGAAGGCATTTGATAAGGTGCCACATAAAAGGCTCTTGCATAAAACAAAAGCGCAGAGTGTACAGGGTAACATTGTCATGGATAGAAGATTGGCTGGATAACAGGAAGCAGAGAGTAGGCATGAATGGATCATTTTCTGGTTGGCAAGACGTAATGAGTGGTGTGCCAAAGGGATCAGTGCTGGTGCCTCAACATTTGACTCAAATGACTTGGACAAAGGGACCAAAGCTATGGTTGCTAAGTTTGCTGATGACACAAAGATAGGTAGGGAGGTAAGTATGAGAAGACATAAAGAAGCTACAAACGGATGTAATTAGGAAAGTTAATAGAATGTTATTGTTTATTTTGAGCTGAATTGAATATAAAAGCAGGGAGTTTATACTTCAGTTGTACAGTGCGTCGGTGAGATCACATCTGGAGTACTATGTACAGTATTGATCTCCTTATTTAAGGAAGGATGCAAATGCAATGAAAGCAGTTCAATGAAGGTTTACTCGATTAATACCAAGAATAGGCATGTTGTCTCATGAGGGAAGGTTGGACAGGCTAAGCTCGTATCCACTAGAGTTTAGAAGAGAAAGAGATTGATTAATTGAAACATACAAGGTCCTGAAGGGTGGGCGTGGAAAGAATGTTTCGTCTTCTGGGAAAATCTAGAACTAGGGATCATAGTTTAACAATAAGGTCACCCATTTGAGATAGAGATGAACCGAAATGTATCCTCTTTGGAACTTTCTCAAAAGGTAGGGCAGCAGAGTCTTTGAATATTTTTAAGACAAAGGGAGATAGATTATTTATAAGCAAGGAGTGAAAGGTTAGCAGCGATAGGTGGAAATGTGAGGGTGAGGTTACAATCAGATCAGCCACGACCTTACTGAATGGCTTAAGTGGCCTACTCCTGCTCCTAATTTGTCTGTTCACTGATGCTGAAAACCCTGGTGGGATTAGTACTGGTGGCCACTATGGATGCAATACCTGCCCTGATTGCTTCTTGTGCATTTTTTGGTGCAGTACACTTCAGCTGCATTGTGCTCGTCAAGCATCCATGACATGTGAACCAGTAAACAGGTCCACAAGAACATCTCTGAGAAACATCCCTCGTGTCCAGCGGCATGACAGCGGCACATTGGTTAGCACTGCTGCTTCACAGTGCCAATTCCGGCCTTGGGTGAGTGTGTGGAGTTTGGACATTCTCCCCGTGTCTGCATGGATTTCTTCCGGGTGCTCAGATTTCCTCCCACAATCCAAACATGGACTGGTCATGCTAAATTGGCCCTTGGTGTCCAATAGTTAGGTGGGGTTACATGGATAGGGCGGGGGAATGGGCCTAGGTTAGGGTGCTCTTTCAGAGGGTTGATGCAGACTCGATGGGCCAAATAACCTCCTTCTGCATTGAAGTGAATCTATGATTCTATAGCACCTGTAGTAACATCATTTATGATGTGAGCAGTCAGGTCACAGAAAGGTTTTGTTGAAATGCAGTGGCTCACAACACTAACATTTTCTACTTGGCGATACTAACCCCATCCTTTTTCACACCTACATGCTTCCGTTCAGCAACATCATCCAAAAATACAGCTTTAGTTTCCATATGTATGCTGACGATACCCAGCTCTACCTCACCACCACCACTGTCGCTCCTCCACTGTTGCTAAATTATCAGACGGTTTATCCAACACCAAGTACTAGTTGAGTAGAAATATCTTCCAATTAAATATTCGCAAGATTGAAGCCATTATTTCTGATCTCCACTCCAAACTCTGCTCCTAGGTACCTCTCCTTGGCAATAGTCTGAGATTAAACCGGTTTGTTTGCAGACATAGTGCCACATTTGACCAAGAGTTGGGTTTCCAATCATACATTTGTTTTATTACAAGATTAACTATTTCTACCTCCATAACATCATCTAACTTTGGAATCTCTAAAGCGCAGAAGGAGGCTATTCGGCCTATCAAGTCTGCACCTACCTTCTCAAAGAGCACCCACACTATCCCTGTAACCACATCAAACCAGAGCATCTCTGGACACTAAGGGGGAATTTTATCATGGCCAATGAACCTAAGCTTGCGCATCTTTGGACTGTGGGAGGAAACCGGAGCACCCGGAGGATACAGGGAAATTGTGCAAACTCCAAACAGCCACCTAAGGCCGCAATTCATCCCAGATCCCTGGCTCTATGAGGCAGCACGGCTAACCACTTTGCCACCCGTGCCACCTGGGACTTTGCCCCTGCCGCAACCCATCTGCTGCTGAAACCTGCCTTTGTTCACTCTATAAACAACTATTTCTACATACTCTTTGCTGATCTCCCACATTCTACCCTCCGTAAATTTGAGATCAGCGAAAAGTCTGCTGCCCAAGTCCCGTTCCCCTCCCATCCTATACTCACTGACTGATATCGACTTCGAGTTCAGCAATGTCTTGAATTTCAAATTCTCCTCTCCAGCCCCACAACCGTCCATGAAATCTGTGCTCTCTAATTCTGATTTCTAGTGCACTCCTGCTGCTTATGGCCCACAACACCTCAAGGCTGGTCAGTCTTGAGTTGCGGGATCTGTCCTGAATCTATCCCATTTAGCACGATGGTAGTGCCACACAACACGCTGGAGGGTATATTCAATATGAAGACAGGGCTTCATCTGAACAAGGACTGTGAGGTGGTCACTCCTACCGATATTGTCATGGACAGATGCATCTGTGGCAAGTAGGTTGGGAGGATGAGGTCTTTTAAGTTTTCCTTTTTGTTGGTTCCCTCACCACCTGTCACAGACCCAAGTGGGCTCTGGCAGGAGGGCTTCTTCTACTGCGGAGAAGATGCATTTGCCTTATATGTCGTGGGGAATGGGGGGGGGAGGAGTTGGGAAAGCCTTAATGACAATGCAGGGAGGTGGGGAGAGGGGGGATTTCCTCCGAGATTGGGGGTGGTGGTGGGGGGGGGGGGGGTCTGGAGGTGGGGGGGCACCCCAAAGCTTGTGGGGATGATGCTCAGTGTCCGTTTGGAGGGGGGGGGAGAAACTTATTTTAAATGCAGATCAGAGCGCCCTTTAAAGGTGGCCCCGATCTCTGTGGAGCCGACCCTGTCAGCTCTATCGCACTCCGCCCCATCAGAGTGACAGTGCAAACCATGCATCAGATGTTCTGTGCACAAAGCCAGAAAATCTGGTCTGAAAACACAGCGATGTTTCCGGAGAGAAACACGCCGGTTCCAGTCAGACCCTGACATGTTGCCATTTGTTGGTAAAGTTCCGACTATTGTCTCAAAATTACATCATATGTTACTCTTCAGCTCCGTTGTACTGTTCAAACATATGCTACCAGTTACAAATCATAGGTAAAACCTTGGCCATTATTAGTTTATGAAATGAATTGGAACACATAAAAGAACTGCCTTCCAGTAATACATTAACCATCAGCATTGCCTCAGCCTTTTATTCACATGAATTTCAATATATACATCTCGGGGATGAGGATGGGGGACATTTTCGTCCAGGGGCTGGGGGACATGGCACCCCATAAAAGCTAGCTGAATGTGTTTTGGCAAAAATACATACATATGCTTTGACATATTAATACAAATGCTTAATTATTTCTTGAAAACAATATTCACAAAACTCTTTAAAGCCAATTCATTGACGCCAGCTATAATAGCAAATAGGACGTTGGCAGCGTGGACAAAGGAGTAAAGCTCAAATCTGAGCAAGTGACTGAGTTTACACAGAGCTGGGAATGTTTAAACTGCTCACGGTTGTTTTTATTCAAGATACACAAGGGTACCAAACCAATAAATGTCAATGGAATAGAACTTCTGAAATACATGTCAATATGCACTCTTCCCCAGGGTTTCCACTGAGATTATAGTTGACAGGCACAAAAGTCCCCATGGAAGTTACAGGGATATATGAAATGAAATGAAATGAAATGAAAATCGCTTATTGTCACGAGTAGGCTTCAATGAAGTTACTGTGAAAAGCCCCTAGTCGCCACATTCCAGCGCCTGTCCGGGGAGGCTATTTACCATATATAATAACTCAAATTCAGAAAAAGTTTGCAGGGAATTAAAAAACAGTTTACATTTAATTACACAGAGATTGTGTCTGAATGAAATGGATTGTCAAAGAACACAGTACAATCCAAGATGAGTCACTGACAAAGATTTGATAAGAAGATATAAGCAATATTTCCTAACACTGGAACTAACCAGGCGAATCTCTATTTCCATTCCTATAAATCTCTAGGAATCAGCCCCACCTATTTATGGTGCACCCACATAATGCCTGCATTAACTCCCTTGCTGAAATGGCATTTGGAATGGGCAATGCTGGAAGTGAGTGGAAGTGACAATGATGGCAATTTGGTACTAATGCTGCATCCATCATGCCAAAACTACCAGTGTTGTGGGACTGAATGTTGCGGCCTATGTTTCTATTTTATTAGGTTTCTCCCAGTCGCTTTAAAATCTGGATCAGTGGATTGCAGTGAAATTGCAGGAGAGCGTCACAATACTTGATATGAATGAATATTGGATTTGGAGGGTGACATACGTTAAATAATTGACTGCTAAATAAATCTGTCAAATCGTTTTGCCATTTTCAGCCATTTATGTCATTTCTCTGGAGGTTCCACTGAACCCCACTCTGTGCCAGTGCTTTATATTAGGCATATTTTAGTGCACACACCACATTGAACCTTGTAAGCATTTCATATACTGAAACCAAATTTCTTATTAAACGAACATATCAATAAGTTTGTTTGTACTTTACTTTTCTTCAGGCCTATCAAACATCTTGGGTTTTTTTTAGTTGAATTAATCTCATGCCTACATACCAGGCTTTGGGAACTGCTGGACTGCACAGTTATTTTTGCAATATTAGGATGTACACAGGAAGATTCGTGCAAGGTTGCGTTAATTTTCTGAGTCTCTTGGCAGAACTGTCTTCAACAACTTCATCAAATAACTGTTCCAATTCATAAGGTCAGAAATGAGCTGTTTGTAAATGATTCTACAGTGTTCAACTCCATTTACAACCTCAACAATGAAGCAGCCTACAGGAGGACCTGGACAAAATCCAGGTTTAGGCTGACAAATGTGTGGGGGGCTAGGTAGAGAGCTGTTTCGGAGCGTCGGTGCAGACTTAATAGGCTGAATGGCCTCCTTTGGCACTTGAGGGATTCTATGGATAACCAATTAGAATCGTCATGGTTAAGGCGTCTGAGCGATGTTCATCATGATGTGATCAAATGTCTGTAACACGGGATGAAGGCGATGCACAGTAATCCATTGTGCTCTGTTCATGCTGTATAAGTCCCCAATAAAAAAAGACCCAACCACCTCCTCTAACCTTCAATAGCACCAGCAATGGAACCCCTTCATCAACATTCTGGGGATCACCATTAATCAGGTTAATCACATTCCCTCCATACGTCTGGGGAAGTTACAGCAGCAAAGTGGGAAATACTCTGAGGAACCTCCAGGCTAATTCTAGCCTTAACAACCAGCACAATGCGGCTGCATGTGGTATTATCTGCAGGATGTACAGTCGCAATTTACTAAACTCACTTTCGTTGACTGGACTTACCAGCCCTGTGTATAATCGGCCTTGGGAGGTCACTGGAAAAGTGAAGATGATGTAAAACAAAGGTCTTTGAAGCTAAATGTAAAATTAACCAGGAATTAAAATCTGCTAGCTCGGCACAATTAAAACTCAAAACTGTGATTTTGATGATCTGAATTGTTCAGTCATAGGAGAAAGATACTGAACCGTTGGAGGAACCCTTCCCATTTAAGTAAGTGGAGCCCCAGAAAATCTAGCAAAGCGTATATACAACAATTGATCTCTTTTTTCCTCTCTCAAGAAACCTCAAAAGCTATATGAAATCTTTCGAGTCCAGCAGCAGTTCTGTGTTCAGATTCTGTATAATGCCTATCACGAGCAGATCGTGTCCATCATCTCCAGCATCCCCTCTTCAGACTGTGGAAACTATTAGCACACTCATTAACCTCTTACTGAAAGCATCATGTTGTCTCATAATATATCACAGCTTTTAAGTGTCTGTTGACTGACAGATAATATGGAACTCAGTTGCTCCTCCATGTGTATATACCCTTTCTTTCACTGCCCACGCACAACAAATTAGATTTAACTCCTATTTACTGACCTTGTGAGTTTAAGGTCATTGTGCATGATAAAGCAGGTTAAAGGTGTGTCGACGTTGCATAGGCAGCCTACAACATTAACTCAAAGCAAAATGACACTGAGCATTTGGGTCTATCCATTTTTTCACAGAAGGAATGCAAAAGCGAGAGGCCTAGATTGGGACCTTAGGAGACCATTACAGTTTATTGGAAAAGTGCCAGTGCAACAGAAGGCCTACTTTCCCTGAACTAGACAGTTTCATATTAGTGTAATGTATATGTGTTGGCAGGATCCTAGAACACTGCAAGATACTTATGGAGTCACTCTTGTGGCATTTGCAAAAATCAGTCTGTATGACTTGTAATGTTTTTTTCCTGGAGGATTTAAATATATAAAATGATAGTCAATACATATGTCAATAATGAGTAACCTGCCATGTGGTCTTATAATCAACATTAAAAAAGGGGGTTCCTCTGGCTGTGCTAAAGATAATGGAACAATGCCTTAAATTGATTAGTCACTTTGAAGTCCAGTGACTGTTGGTGCTTCAGTAAATAATGCTATCAGTTTGTGCACAGAATGATACCACAAGCAGCAGTTAAGCAAGAGCTAATCTTTTTTAACATTGGAGACGGTATTGTTGGACAGGACATTAAGAAGTGCTCCTTGCTTCTCTTTGAACAGTGTATACGAACTGTGGAACTATGGGCGCGATTCTCCCAAAACGGGAGAAATCGTAAAGCTGCCGTCAAACCCGGGCGGGTTTGACGCCAGCGCGCCCATTCCCGACCGGGAACCGATTCTGGTCCCCGGTCGGGGCTAGCAGCCCGACGCCATAGGCTCCGGCATGACGGGCTTAACGAATATCGTTAAGCCCGCTTGCCGGAGTTAGCGCCGGCTGACGCGTCATATGACGTCTGCCGCGCATGGCCGCGCATGCGCGGATTGGAAGACTCCAACCCGCGCATGCGCGGATGACGTCATCGCGTATTTGCGCGAAACCCGCGCATGCGCGGGCCGGGTTGCCCCTCAGCCGCCCCGCGAATGGATACTGCGGGGCGGCGGAAGGAGAAAGAGTGCGCGGGCATCGGGCCCGCTGCCCGCGATCGGTGCCCACCGATCGCGGGCCCATGGCACCCTTGGCACGGCCGTGGTACTGCCATGCCAATCGGTGCCATGGTTATGAAAAGCGAGTTTGTGACGCCGTTTTTACGAACTGCCAGACCAGGTGTGTTTGCCGTTCGTAAAAACGGCGTAAAGGGCTGGGACTTCGGCCCATCGAACAGCTGTGAATCGCTGCCGGCCGTAAAAAAACGGCGGCAGCGATTCGTGTCGGGAGTTGGGCGGGGGGGGGGGGGGGGGGGAGAATAGCGGGAGGGTGGGAAAAATGTCGGGAAGGCCCTCCCGCTATTCTCCGACCCGTCGTGGGGGTCGGAGAATTTCGCCCTATATATTTTCAGAGTTAGAATATGATTGATGTTAGTTGTGAATTTAAGTGGTGTATCATAAAGTACGATACTTATGTATCATAATCCTGATCAAGCCATAAAGGAAACAATGTTGAGCTTATTTAGCAGCGAAATGTAGACATCTCACAAATTACTCTGGAATACAGTGGCTATTGCTGTACAGACAAACATAGCAACTGGTCTGCATCAATAACATCCACAATTGCAATAAGATGACTGACAATTTCAGCAGGTTTTTGCAGCACTGACTCTAGTCTTTTAACTATCTTCCCAACTGGTTGATAGTATCTTGTTTTAATGTCCCATCCACAAAACAGCAATTTAATTCACTCACTGTAGCGTTCTCTGATTTCACTGGAATGCTAGCCTCGACTCTGAACTGGAGTCCTGGAACACAGTTCAACCCTATCCTTCTAACAGAGGTAAGAGTGTTCTAGATCACTGGGATTGAGTACAAGCTTTGCTGATATTACCAGTCGGGAAGAGCAATTCATTGAAAGAGACAACTTTGAAATGATAAAATTAGTTGAAAAAATAGATACACGAGCAGATGAAATGTAATACATGCATTGGAAGGAAAATGGATGCCACACATAACTGCACAAATGGTGTTGAATAACTAAGATGGGTTGAAGAACACCAAGCATGGAATAGTTAATTCCATTGATGGGTTGTAGCAGGTTGACTGCCTGTGATTCATTTTTCCTTTATTTCTTATCTCATAAATGTTCCTTTTCATTGAAGTGACGAGCAGCCAATCCAATACCCCCAACAATCTGTAGAATGGATTTGATTTGATTTATTGTCACGTGTACCTAGGCACAGTGAAAAGTACTGTTCTGCGTACAGTCCGGACAGATCATTCCATAGATGAAAAAACATAGGACAGATAGATACACAATGTAAATACATAGACACAGGCATCGTGTGAAGCATACGGAGTGTAGTACTACTCAGTAGAGAAGATGCTTGGTGAGATCAGTTCAGACCATAAGAGGGTTATTCAGGAGTCAAGTAACAGTGGGAAGAAGACGTTTTTGAATCTGTTAGTGCGTGTTCTCAGACTTTTGTATCTCCTGCCTGATGAAAGAAGTTGGAAGAGAGAATAACCCGGGTGTGAGTGGTCTTTGATTATACTGCCTGCTTTCCCAAGGCAGCGGAGGGTTTAGACAGTCAATGGATGGGAGGCAGGTTCGTGTGATGGACTGGGCTGTGTTCGCATGATGGACTGGGCTCTCTTCACAAATGGAGAAAGTTAAGATCCATCCACCAAAGTGTACAACTCAATACACACATGTTCAGTACCAATGAAGCCAACCAAACGCTGAACTACATGGCAAAGCCAGTAGAATGCAATTCAGAAAAAGTCAGGATTCCAAAAGTGTAATTTTGAAAGCAAATTAAAGAATAATATTTTTAAAACCCTCAAATAAAAAGATGAGTATGAGTTAGTTAGACTGGTAGCTGAAGAGAAAGAAGAGATAATGTTTCATCTAAATGAGTGATAGTTTCAATTAGAATTATAACAGTCCAGAAAGGAAGAAGAGCTAGAAGAGGTGGAAATACTTTTCATCAATATGACTATTCCTCCAATCTTGGCCAAGTAGTAGGATACCAAAGTTTACTCCATCCTGGCAGAACTGTCTTCAGCTCCTCTAACTGTGGGTGCTCAAATTAACTGATCTTGTCCAATTTGTATATTTGATCGTTTTAACTAAAACTGGCATGTAATATGTAACATGCTAGATAAGTCTGAGGGATGGGGAGTGGGCTTCATTTTGGGAACCGCAACTAGTGAAGGATGCTGGCTACTCACTGAGGACTGGCATTCATTTGTAGCACTGGGAAGGGAAGGAATAGGAAGGGCTCGGGCAGACACTTTTGAAGCCAAAGTGAGGAAGAGTTGTTGACTAATGGTGACAATTAAAACTCTGAGTTACCATAGGGAGAATTATAGACTACCCAGAACTAAAAAGTCTGCTGGCCTTCATCTTTAGCATCCATTTTTCAGAATTGCTCAGACACCCAAATTGCCTAATAGGACGGTTCCTCTGATTTAAACATTTTTGTGACCCTTATGATGTATGGGTTATTGCACAAGTTCCTAAACCTCTTTGTGCTGCCTGGCTTTAAGGGCTTCAATAATCTGACAAAACATCTGCCATGTTTGTTGAGAGACCAACAACATCTGCATTTGAAAATAATTCTCTGTGGTTGTGATGCACTTCTCAAAATTCAGAGCTGTAATAAGTGAGATACAAAAGCAAAGTATCTTCTTTAGAGTTTGGCAAGAAACATTTATCTTCACAAAGCAGTAGATTAAACTTACAGCAAAAAGCTCAATCACTAAATTGATCAGCTTCTTCGGGAAGGGGTGGGCTTACCCACAATCTCTGCTGCTGTAAGCTCACTTGCACCAAGTCCTGCTCAACCGTAACCCTTTGGCCATCAACCAACACTGGCTCTCAGTCTGGCAACATTCAAATTTAAAATTATTATCCTTATTTCTAAATTCCCCCATAGTCTCACCATCCCATATTCTGATACCTCCTCCAGCCTGTGAGCACTTTAATTCTGGCCTCTAGTGCTCCCGTTATTTATCACTCCACCAATGGCAGCAATGCCTTCAACTGTCTGGGTTCAAAGCTTAAAAATTCCTTCCCCAGTCTCTCCAACTCTCTACCTCTCTCCATAAGACCATAAGGCATAGGAACAGATTTAGGTCACTCCGCCATTCAATCATGGCTGATATTTTCTCATCCCCATTCTCCTGCCTTCTCCCCATTACCCCTGATCCCCTCTCTGCGCCTATAAGCCACTCTTTGACCAAGCTTTGGTCATCTATCCGTTACAATTATTATGTTTTGGGACTGTCTTTTATTGAGAGTAAAATGAAGAGGGTTATGGGACTTGTTCTAACGTCTGCCTAACGGCAAGCCTGGATGCTGGTTATTTGGGCGGCATGGTAGCACAGTGGTAAGCACTGTTGCTTCACAGCTCTAAAGACCCAAGGTTCAATTCCCGGCTTAGGTCACTGTCTGTGCGGAGTCTGCACATTCTCCCCGGTCTGCATGGGTTTTCTCAGGGTGTGCTCTGGTTTCCACCCACTAGTCACGAAAGCCGTGCTTGTTTGGTGAATTGGACATTCTGAATTCCTCCCTCAGTGTACCCTAGCAGGCACCGGAGTGTGGCAACTGGGGGATTTTCAACAGTAACTTCATTGCAGTGTTAATGTAACCTACTTGTGACATAATAAGATTATTATTACTATTATTATTATTAGCCATTAAAGAAGAGCCAGGTTGCTTTTCTGGGAAGAAGATACATGGAGACAATGGCCAGCGAGACAATGGCAGCAGCTTGTGTGCTAACAGTGGATAGACTATAAGTCTCCAAAAAATGTTGACAATGTTGGGCTGTAAACAGTTGCCCTTAAACTGTCCACTTAGTTCAAAGTTAAATGAGAGCTGAACTCTCAAGGGTATCTAATCCGCATCTCTACCTGGATACAATGCCCATATGATACATGCTGTCATGGAAATGGGCGTGGCTTGTGCTGCAGGGTGGATTGCTTACTGTCACCATGAATATAGAATGAAATCACTACAGTGCACAAGCAGGCCATTTGGCCCATCGAGTCTATACCGGACCTCTGAAAGAGCACCCTACATCTCCTCTTCCCCATCCTATCCTGTTGGGGGCTGGTTTAGCTCAGGGCTAAATAGTGGCTTTTAAAGCAGACCAAGGCAAGCCAACAGCACGGGTTCAATTCCCGTACCAGACTCCCGAACTGGAGCCGGAATGTGATGACTAGTGGCTTGTCACAGTAACTTTATTTGAAGCCTACTTGTGACAATAAGTGATTTTCATTTCATTTCATTTTTCATCCCTTGTAACCCATAGGCCCACCTAACCTTTAGACCAAAGGGACAACTGGGCGGGATTCTCCGATCTCCGCTGGTTTGGAGAATCGCCGGGGTCGGCTGTGAAAATCCCCCTCCCACCGGCTCTGCCGAATTATCCTGCACCAGGGATTTGGTGGGGGCGGGAATTGCTCCGTGTTGGTCGGTGGCAGCCCCCCTGGCGATGCTCCGGCCGGCAGCAGCCCTTTGGCGCTGGTTGGCGTGGCGCCAAGCCCCTTCCGCGCCAGCCAGCACGGCGCAAACCACTCCGGCGCCGGCCTAGCCCCTGAAGTTGCAGAGGATTCTGCACCTTCAGGGCGGCCCGACACCGGAGTGGTTCACGCCACTCCTTCGCGCCAGAGTTTCCCACCCCACCGGTTTTCAAAGAATCCCGCCCATGATCTGCAAATCTTTGTGCCATGGGAAAAAAATTAGAGCACCCGAGGAAACCCAGGTAGACATGGGAGAATATGCAAATTCGGCACAGACAGTCACACAAGGTTGGAGTGGAACCCAGGCCCCTGGTGCTGACAGCCGTGCGAACCGCTGTGCCACTGTGCTCGGGGTAACAAGTTACCAGGTTGAGAAAGTAAATCCTTGGCAACTAATAACCATTTTGGACTGATTCTGGGGGAATTAAGTGTCCACTTAATGGATAATTTGATGCATATCTGTAAAGTGTTTTTTGTCAGTTTTACCAAAACTAAAAAGGGAATATTCCATTCGATTGTTTAGTTGTTTACACAGATAATGTTCAGTCAATAATGCTACAGTGATCTTGGTATCTTCTCATATGGGCATGACAAATTTTGTTTGATTATGTTCTTGTGAAATTTTACTATGCTAACGGTGCTACATAAAATTTGACTTAATGTGGTTGGACAGATGTTTTCTGGAGGACAACAGGCCAGTATCAAACGGTGATGCAAAAACCATATATATTCTGGCAATTTTCCTTTAGGCATCAGGAATATTTATCCAGAATAATTCACTCAGACAATTAATTTGTAGAGTATGTGACAAACAGTTTGAAGCAGAGGAAGATATAGGGCAATGAGAAGTGAGCAGTGGATTTGTTTTGGACTTATCTAGCTAAAAGCTGGCATGGCAATGATGGGGTGGCTCGTTGGACAAATATCAACCTTTCACACATTGTCAGTACACTAAGTGCTCAGTTAACAACTTTACATTCCTGAACAACATGAAGTGCAAAAATTTTAAGACGATCAGATGTTCCCATTACAACCAACATAACAGCTGTAGTTAGGTTCTGCAGGACCTATCCCGTCAGAAAAAAGCATTAAAACATTATAAATTTAAATACATTTTTAAATTCTTATGTGGAATAGCTTTTTTTAAAATAATAAATTTGAAAGTGTAAAACGTGTTAATTCTTTCTTCTTACCTCTCGCTCACCAACTTTCCTACAGGACCACTCTCTCCCACTCGCCACTTTCCTCCCCATCGCCACTTCCCTCCCTGACCTCTCTCCACTCTCCATTTCCCTGCCTGATCCTCCCACTCACCAATACCCTGCCTTACTGTCCCACTCGCTGCTTCCCTATCTCAAGCCCAAGAGAGAGTGGATCTCGGGGAGTGGGAAAAAGCACAGCAAAATGGTGTAGCCATCTGGGATGACCACTCACAAAGGGAAATATGGCCACTTGCAAAGAATCAAGGGAATTATGTCCAATGCAGGATCCAGACAAACTCAGAGCTTAAGTGTATATTTGCCACTAGAGAACCAGACACTATCGAAACCCCCAGCCGATTGACATTCTAATGACCCATTTCACCAGGACAAAAGACTTGTACTCAGGTATCAGATACAATTCCAGACACATTGGCGCCACTCTCTTCACCCAGAAAGCCCAAAACAGCCAAGGTCAATGACCGCTCAGGACACGCCCCCATCAAGGCACCCGCCCCGCCATCAAGGCACCCGCCCCTTTATTGGCTCAAATCGAAGGCAGTAATCGAAGCCTGCTGAATTATTGGGTCCCAAAGAAGGACCGCACAAAAGCGTGAAACCCCCAAAGGATAAGAGAGACACTGACATGTGTTCGATCTCTTTTGGACCTGGCACACCGGCACTCTTCGGCCCGGCCTATACCTGAAGCCAACTGCAGCCCACGACCAGAAGCTGAGTGCTTCGGATGAGCCGAGCAGAACCGAAGTCACTTCTCCAGACCCAGCCACTTCAGATCCGAAAAAGGCCTTGTTCCTCTGCCAAAGCCGGGTGTCTCAAGTTAAGTACAGGTTGTTGTAGTGTTAGGTATAATTTAGCTCTTCGTGTTTTAATGTTGCATGTGTGAGTTAATCTTGTGTGTAAATAAACTATAATTGAACTTGAACTAACTGACTGGTTGTTGGGTCTTTGATTGATATCTGGTAGAACCTTGTGGTGATTGTCGTTTATTCACCCTGGGGTAACACGATTGCAACACGATGCAGATTAACGATAAAGTATACACCAAACGTAGGCGTTGGTTCAATAATTTATTGAACTTCAGTAATGAAGCACACAGCTCTCTACTACTCTTTTGTTTATAAATGTTTTTATTCTCCATTTTCACATTTTCCTCCAAAATTTACACCCCACCCACAAACAGTAAACGGTAATAAATACAAAATCAATCACCTTAACAATACAACACGATCCCATCCTCCCACCACCCCAAACAACGGCCCACCTGTCATATATACATCCAATAAAACAAACCCTCCCACAGTGGAAACAAAATAAAAGGAGAAAAAGAAGATGAGTCCGGGGCCGCCCATGGTCACCATAGAGTCCACTCCCCCCCCCCCCCCCCCCCCCCCACCACACACACACACACACTCAATGCCGTCCAACCTCTGAAAGAGTGCTGCACATGATACCCAAGAGTCGTAAACACCCCCTCCCACCCAACTCCTCCCGTCCACTGCCTCTTGTAAACTCCTTCCCCCAACTTTCCACTCCGGCTAGACCACTCGGACCCTGTTCTGCCAGGCTCCGATGGCCGCAGCCCCTCCCCCCACCTCACTCCCGTTCACTGGCCGCTTAAACCGGCCAGAGTGAGGCCCCCCCCGGGTCCCTTTCCCCGCTGCCTGGCCCTAGGAAAGCCCAGAAATCCCCTTTTAGTACACAAACCCCACATATCCACCTACACCCCAAAGAGCCCTCACTTCGCGTGAAAGTCCCATCACTTCCCTTGTCCAAATATATACATCGGCTCCTTTAGCCCATACACCCGCACGCAGTGAAACAAACAAAAAAAAAGAAAATAGTTATGAGGTTACATCGGCACATGGCCATTTCTCAATTTCTCAATTCTGCCACAGTCCTTCTGCCTTCGCAAACTCCTCCACTACTTCCGCCGTTCCAAAATAAAAGTCCTTGATCTTGTAAGTCACCCTCAGTTTCGCTGGATACACCATGCCGCACTGCACCTTGCTAATGTACAGTGTCCTCTTCACCCGGTTGAAATCAGCCCGCTTCCTCGTCAGCTCCACCGTAAAGTCCTGGTATACACGTATACCAGCTCCAGCCCACTGCACCACTCGCTTCTGCTTGGCCCAGCACAGGACTTTCTCCTTCACACTGTACCTACAGAAGCACAGAGTCACTACCCTTGGCGGCTCACTCGCCTTTGGTACAGGCCTCCACGATTGATGAGCCTGATCCAGTTTATAGCGGGAGGGATCCTCCCCCTCCCCCAATAGTTTCGCCAGCATCGCAGCAAAATACTCAGTCGGCCTCGGCCCTTCAACTCCTTCGGGCAGCCCCACAATCCTCAAATTCTGTCGACAGGATCTGTTTTTCCAGGTCTTCCATTTTTTCCTCGCAGATCCTTGTTAATCTCCAACACCTTCCGCATCTCCTTCCCCATCGAGGTATATTTTTAAAAATAAATTTAGAGTACCCAATTATTTTTTCCAATTAAGGGGCAATTTAGCGTGGCCAATCCGCCTACCCTGCACATCTTTGGGTTGTGGGAGACACGGGGAGAATGTGCAAACTCCACACGGACAGTGACCCAGGGCCGGGATTTTAACCTAGGTCCTCAGCGCCGTAGGCAGTAATGCTAACCACTGTGCCACCCTGCTGCCCTCCCATCGAGGTAAATTGATCACTGTGCTGCAATAATGTCTCCTCCATTTTCTTCAACCCCTCCCCTTGCTTCCGCACCTCCGCCACTGCACTCGCCACCGACGTCATCACCGGGGAAATCGCCTCCTCCACTAGCGCACTCAAAACCTCCCTCATCTCCTTCCTCATTGTTTCCATGTATTTTGTAAACTGCCTTTTGAATTCCGCAGCCATCACCTTCGTTATTTCTTCGGCCTAAGCAATGCGGCCTCCACTGGTGCTCCAGCCTCCATTTTCCTTCGTGACCCCGCGGTGACCTTTCGACTCCCCGATGAACTTTCAGCTGTTTTCACAGCCTTTTTTTTACTGGCCCTCGACATATCCCTTCCCGCTGCTTTCTCCTGACCTTTACCGCCTTCGCTGTCCCTAGGACCGGGTTACAATCCCCGACAATGCCGTTCCCGAACGGGAGCCCTCCAACGCACGGCTGCCTCCCGCCCGCCGTCACCGGAAGTGACTCTCTACTACTCGAAGTAAACTAACTCTAACTATCTAGACCAGGCTAGCTCTGATCCATGTGTAAAAGGTGTTGAATGTTTGTACACTCTGACTGTCACTACAGTTGTCACCAGTGGAAAGAGGCAGAGTGCTGATGCCTCATTTTTTTGTATAGTTGGAAGCCCCGCCTCTGGTGTTCTGTCTGGTGATTGGTTGTGTTCTCTTCTGTATGTTGATTGGCTCACCTGGGTATCTGTCACAGCCTGCTTTTACCTCATAATGTGCATGGGTGCATATTATGACAGTGATATCATTTGATACCTGGCGACTCTGAAAGCAATATCCTCATTAATAACGGTCAGACTAATATCTGACTAAAGTAGATACCCCAGAATTGGCAACATTATTGGTGACGCTGGTGGGATAGTATTCCACTCATTAAAAGAGCACCATTATTGGCGTCTCGGGTGCTGATTGGCAACAATGGCAGATTGGGTCACACACACTGTATCGGCCCTGGTGCAAAATGACGTTGAAATGAAAATCCTGACACTAATTGGCACATACCAGCCCTAATATATCCACATCTCTGAATTGAAATGATGCAGAATAGGGCAACCTAAAATGGAAACTTTCTTTACCTAAAATGGTCTGCAGAAACACTGGGTTAAATGGGCTTCTCTTGTTCTTTGCATTATGTTCTAATTACTTCTCTTTATTTATCCGATATAACTATGCTTTAAAGTCATTTTAAAATCAGATTAGACTGGATTGACGTGCTATAAAATAAAAAGTACTCAACATTTCCTGATTTTATTTTATCATTGAATTCCTCCTACTCGGAGTAATTAGCAATTTAATAGCAATACTAAATTCCAATGTGTGTTTCTATGGCAAGGATTAGCATATTCACATTGTTCTGGCATAACTGAAACTGAGAGCTAAACTAAACATTGACACTGGCAAATGAGACATGCTTAATGGTTCATTGTTAATTAGAATGCAATTTTTGTTTGTATCTTGATGGTGACACCTCAGAGTATTCAATAATTGCTGCATCATATCACATTGGGAAACAAGTTTGTTTGCAAATTTCATCAAAATGTTGAAAAAGGATGCAATCTGGGCAAAATGTGATACTGGCCCTGTGTCTGTGTTTAGGGCAGCACGGTAGCACAGTGGTTAGCACTGTGGCTTCACAGCTCTAGGGTCCCAGGTTTGATTCCCCGCTGGGTCACTGTCTATGCGGTCTGCACGTTCTCCCCATGTCTGCGTGGATTTCTTCTGGGTGCTCCAGTTTCCTCCCACAGTCCAAAGACGTGCAGGTTAGGTGGATTGGCCATGCAAAATTGCCCTTAATGTCCAAAAAGGTTAGGAGGGGTTATTGGGTTCCAGGGATAGGGTGGAAGTGAGGGCTCAAGTGGGTCGGTGCAGACTCGATGGGCCAAATGGCCTCCTTCTGCACTGAATGTTCTAAACAATGCTTGGTGGCTTACTCCAAAAAGTAAAAGTGTTTTCCCTTGTTAATAGTTAATCAGTACCAATTTAGGAAGAGTTGGTTGTGGGTAGGGAAGGAATGCTAAGAAGAGTGAATACTGTATGGAACTCTAGCTCATACTTGCTGTTAATTAGATCTATGACTAGAAAGGTGACGCAACCATTAATTCACACAAGACGATTAGTAGAAGTGAACAGTGGTTTTAATAATCTAGATCTGTGCCTGCCTGCGACTTCACCATACTGAGTGCCGCTTACAGGCTGCAGATTTATATACCACCTCCGAGGGGGCGGAGCCACAGGTGGAGCCCACAAGAGCATTAACATAATACAATACAATACAGTGGTGAATTGTAGTAGCAATACGTTCACCACAAAAGGATTTGAAAGTAGCATCAACAGTGGTGACAGAAGTGAATACTCTGAAATTGGAAACAATCCATTTGCTGCAATTCCATCTGTAACTTATTAAGGTTTCCTCACTCTGAGATTGTAACTGTGCATCAAACTCAAAGTGACGTTCAAGACGCAAGTTTGAGGCGTTTGCTTTATCACGACAGTACTACACATATTCGAGTGCAACTGTTTGCAGGCTTCAATGCAATTTTCTTCAAAATTAAGGAATTCAGTTGAAAGCACAAGAAACATGTCTTGGTGGCTAAATTCTGAATGTGTGAATTTAAGTACACATTGAGAACCTGATCATCAATATTATTACAATACTCTGTTCGAAATATGGTCATCACTCCACCAATGAATGAATGGATACCTCATTATGCACCAAATGAACTGTCTCCATGAAACACTTTCCACAATCTTTTATATTAACTATCATCTACTTGAGTTACATCAAGCAATTATTCTCTTGGTCCAATCTACAGGAATTGAGTTCAGTTCCTAGTGAAGAATACCCTCAGAGTCATTGGCCAGAAAAGAGGCGGGGGGGCATACATAGAAAAATAGGAGTAACCCATTTAGTCCTTCATTATGATTATGATTGATCATCAAATTCAATATCCTGATCCCACCTTCCCCCCATATACCTTGATCCCTTTAGCCCCTAGAACTATATCTAATTCCTTCTTGATACAAGACATTTTGGTCTCAATTACTTTTTTCTGTGGTAGTGAGTCCCACAGATTCACCACTCTCGGGGTGAAAAAATCTCTCCTCACCTCAGTCCTAAATGTTTACTCCTTATCCTGAAACTATGACCCCTAGTTCTGGACTTCCCCACCATCGGGAACATTCTTCCTGAATCTATCCTGCCTGATCCTGTTAGAATTTTATAAGTTTCTATGAGATTCCCTCTCACTCTTCTAAACTCCAATTAATATAATCCGAACCGACTTAGTCTCTCCTCATATGACAGTTGCACCATCCCAGGAATCAGCCTGGTATACCTTTACTGCACTCCCCTAGCAAGAACATCCTTCCTCAGATAAGGACACCAAAACTGCACACAATATTCCAGGTGTGGCCTATAAAACTGCAGGTAAAATATCCCTATTCCGATACTCAAATCCACTTGCTACGAAGGCCAACATATCATTTGTCTTCTTTATTGCCTTCTGTACGTGCCCCACTCCACATTTTATCAGTGCCAGCCAGTGGCTATTGCCAGAGCTGCCATGATGTTAAGGAGGATGGTGACCACTGGTATTAACGCTGAATAAATAGTGCCAGGACGGAACTCTTGTCCATGTTCTACACGTCTTCCCTGAAGGCTAATGTGCACCTCGATTGCTTGTGACTGAAATCCTCTCCATCATGGGACATATTCCCTGAAGACTCCACAATATTTAACAACCCCACCCGTACTTCTGCTGCTAAAACTTTTATGCATGTCTTCATCATCTTCTGGCTCAACTACTGAAACTACTTTCTTGCTGACTTCCAGTCCCCTCTGAGGACTCTAATTTATCAAAAATTCTGCTGCACATTTTCTGCAGCACCAAGTCATCACCCAAAATTTATGCTTCTTGTACCAATGCTACAAAGCTAAATCCTCCTTTCCATCTTTAAAGCCTCTAAGGCTTCATTTGACGCCATCTCTGCAAACTCTTCCATATCTTCCTGTATCTCATCCATCAACACATTATTCCTCCGAACCTTATCTCCAAACTCCATGGCCTGGGCCTCGGCTCCTCCCTCTGCGACTGGATCCTGAACTTCCTAACCCACAATCAGGAAGGATAGGCAACAAAACCTCCTCCAAGATCATCCTCAACACCGGTGCCCCACAAGGCCGTGTCCTCAGCCCCCTACTGTACCGCTTATACACCCATGACTGTGTGGCTAAATTCCCCTGAAGCTCGATTTTCATATTTGCTGACAAATTTGCTGACATATTTGCAAACAATGACGAGACAGAGTACAGGAGTGTGATAGAGAATCTGGTGAACTGGTGCGACGATAATAATCTCTCCCTCAATGTCAACAAAACGAAGGAGATTGTCATCGACGTCAGGAAGCGTAGAGAAGAACATGCCCCTATTTACATCAATGGGAACGAAGTAGAAAGGGTCGAGAGCTTCAAGTTTTTAGGTGTCCAGGTTACCAACAACCTGTCCTGGTCACCCCCCCCCCCCCCCCCCCCCCCCCCCCCCCCATGCTGACGGTAGTTAAGAAAAGCCCACCGACGACTCTACTTTCTCAGAAGACTAAGGAAATTTGGCATGTCACCTACGACTCTCACCAATCTTTGTAGAGGCACCATTAAAGCATTCTTTCTCGTTGTATCATCGCTTGGTATGGTTCCTACTCCACCCAAGACCACAGGAAACTACAAAAGGTCTTGAATGCAGCCCAGACCATCACACAAGCAAGCCTCCATTCCATTGGACTCTGTCTATAATACCCCGCTGCCTCGGAAAGGCAACCAGCATAATTAAGGACCCCATGCACCCCGGA
Source organism: Scyliorhinus canicula (assembly GCF_902713615.1). NCBI lineage: Eukaryota > Metazoa > Chordata > Chondrichthyes > Carcharhiniformes > Scyliorhinidae > Scyliorhinus > Scyliorhinus canicula. The sequence continues at coordinate 126,287,647 of NC_052151.1, read as the reverse complement.
CATAATCTCTTTCCACGTCTTCCATCAGGTAAAAGATACAAAAGGTTGAGGTCATGTAACCAACTCAAGAACAGTTTCTTCCCTGCTGCCATCAGACTTTTGAATGGACCTACCTCATATTAAGTTGATCTTTTCTCTACACCTTGCTATAACTGTAACATTATATTCTGCAGTCTCTCTATGTACGGTATGCATTGTCTGTATAGCATGCAAGAAACAATACTTTTCACTGTATACTAATACATGTGACAATAATAAATCAAATCAAATCAAATTTCTCTAACAGTATCTTCTGAATGCCTCTCTACTTTTATTCCACCACTGGTAGCCACCTCTATCCGACTCTCTGGAACTGTCTCCATTAATTTCTGAATCTCTCGTTCCGAATTTAAGAAAATTCTTAAAGCCCCTATTACTTTGACTCAGCTGTTAGGTACATCTCCCGTCAACATTAGTCTGTGTACATCTCTGTTAAGTGCCTTAACACATTTTCCTACCTTAAAGGCATTACATAAATAAATACTTGTTGCTATTTGTTTTATTTTACAACAATACGGCAACTCCCAGTGGGAATTGCACCAGCAAGGGGGAGTTTTCCGAAATGTAGTTTGGGAAGATCCCAAAGCGGCAGCAAAGGTACTTAAAGAGGTAATAATAAACTGAAGTCAAAATGACAAACTTCTTGCGAGGCTGAAACATGTGAGGCCTTGTCTTGGCCATCTCTCTGTCATTTGAAGAATTTAAAAACCTCAACTCCAATCTCTTCGATCATGTTTTAGCCATCCCTCTTAATCTTTGCTCAACATCTGTTTCCCATATGCTTTGTGAAATCCTCATGATTTTTTAATGTAAAGGGACTATCTAAATGGACTGTTTTGTTATTGCATATAAAAATGTATTCTTTGGTTTTAAGAAATAGTGACTGATACTGTGCTCAGTTTCTACATGTTTAACTGTGTGAACTTCACTGGGCCTCGGAGTTTTGGAATGGTGGTAAGATGCTTAGTATTAGTGCTTTTCAATCTTAAAAATATAATGGATTTTTCTGAGCTATAAAAATAACATTTTAAAAAGTTACCCAATTGCCTGTGTGAAGCCTTAAGGCTAGCTCACTTTCTTGTTGAAATTCAAAAAAGATGAGCCACTTCAGCACTTCGAGGTGAAGAACAACTTAATGTTTCACATAAGAATAAGTCTTCGGAACAATTCTGTGGTCTGAAAGCCTGAAGGGTTAATTAATAATACATAGAAAGTGTCATGCTTGACAAGACACAGAACCCATGGGCTCAGAGATAAAAGATGTGTCTCATTGGGTTACCTTGGTTAAATATACCCAATGTAAATTAAAAATAAGTCAACTGCACAGTTGTGCGAATGCATAAACAATTTCCTACAGTATAGTACAGGCTTAATTAAAACTCACAAAATGCACGTGACTGTTTAAATTGCCAGCTGCTTTCTTTAATTAAAGTCAGAAGCATGGTCATAGTTCACAGCTGGCTTACACAAAAGGTGCTTTAACATTCCCCAAGTCTCAGGTTACAGCAATAAGAATGAAACGGGATGGAACGTATGAAAAAATCTGTAACCAGTTTTAACTATGTTAGTTTTAAGGGGAATTTTAACAAGTCTATTCTATTAAAGGAACTTACTATTGAAAACTTTGGTCGTGGGATCTCCAAAGTGTTTGTAGAGCCACCTGCACTCCAGATTATATTGTTTTGTGTGTCACACTACTGCAATGGAGTGCAAATCTTTATAAATCTTTAATCTTTATTGCCACAAATAGGCTTATATTAATACTGCAATGAAGTTACCGTGAAAAGCCCCTAGTTGCCACATTTCGAAGCCTGTTCGGGTCAGAGGGAGAATTTAGAACGTCCAAATTACCTTTTGGAACGAGTCGAAGGAAACTGGAGCACTCAGAGGAAACCCACGCAGACACAGGGAGAACGTGCAGACTCCACACAGACAGTGACCCAAGCCGGGAATCGAACCTGGGGCTCTGGAGCTGTGAAGCAATAGTGCAACCACTGTTCTACTGTGTCTCATGGATGAAATTATCTCTGATTGAGCGAACATTGACAGGCTTGAAAATACCAAGTAGGTAAGATACACCAATCAACTTCTGGGGCGGGATTCACCAACCTCAGGGTCGGAGAATTGCCGCGGGGGGGGGGGGGAGCGTATATCACGCACCCGCTGGCTGCCGAATTCTCTGGCGCCGGGATTTTGACGGGAATCGCGGTGCGCTGGTCAGCGGCTGCTGACAGTGCTCCCCCCCCCGGCGATTCTCCGGCCTGCGATGGGCCGTAACCGCTCGTTTCTGGCTGGTCCCGCCGGCGTAAATCACAAGCCCTTACGTTGGGACCTGGCTCAACAGGCGGCCTGCAGAGTCCTCGGGGGGATCTGGCCCCGGGGGGTGCCTCCACGATGGCCTGGCTCGCGATCGGGGCCCACCGATCCGCAGGTGGGCCTGTGCCATGGGGGCACTCTTTCCCTCCGCACCGGTGGCTGTCAAACTCCGCCATGGCTGGTGCAGAGAAGAAACCCCCTGCGCATCTGCTGGGATGACACCAGCACACGCTGGCGCTCCCGCGTATGCGCCAACTTGCGCCGGCCGGCGGAGGCCCTTCGGCGCCGGTTGACACCGCGCCAAACACTCCGGCGCTGTCCTAGCCACTGAAGGTGCGGAGGATTCCGCACCTTCTGGGCGGCACAAAGCTGGAGTGGTTCACGCCACTCCTCGGCGCCGGAGTGGCCCGCCCCGCCAGTTTGTGGAGAATCCTGCCCCTGATGTGGAACACATGGGTGCGATTCTCCGCCCCCCCATGCCGGGTGGGAGAATAGCGGGAGGGCCTACCGACATTTTTCATGCCCTCCCGCTATTCTTTCCCCCCCCCCCACGCCACGAATCGGCGCTCGCCGTTTTTCAACACGGCAGCAAACACACCTGCTTGCTGCAGTCGTGAAACGGGCGCCGGATGCCCGTTTGGGGCATCTGGGGGCCCGATTGGCACGGCAGTACCAAGGGGGGCATAGGCCCGCGATCAGTGGCCACCAATCGTTGGGCCAGCGTCCAAAACAGACGCACTCTTTTCCCCTCCGCCGCCCGGCAAGATCAAGCCGCCACGTCTTGCCGGGCGGCTGAGGGAAAAGAAGGCAACTGTGCATTGGCGTTGTCCAACCTGCGCATGCGCGGCTGACGTCATCGGCCGCGTCAGCTGGCGTGACGCTTGGCGTGCGGCCTTGATGACCGTCGTCAAGGCCGCGCCGCCGTGACACACGGGGCCGCGCTCCTAGCCCCGCCCGGGGGGGGGGGGGGGGGGGGGGTGAATCGGCCCCCGGAAGTGGGTGTGAAGGCTGCCGTGGGTCATGGCCTGTCCCACGGCAGCCTTTACGATTCTCCACATTTGCGGAGAATCTCGCCCATAAGCTGCAGGCAGGAGCACCACATCATATTATATACATCTGGTGTGAAAGCTGTGATGTTTGCTTTATCCTCACCTTTATTTGATTTTCACCTAGTAACATTTTAAAAAGATGACAGAGTTCAAGGTGTAACCTTACTTTGAATATCATTCACCAGTTTTCACTTCTGATTTTTTTTGGAAGAGAACCTATTTGCAGCCCATTAAATCCATTCACTCCTCTTAAGACAGATGTCAGTAGTCCTGACTCTATTTTTACATGCATTCCTCCAGTCCCTCTGTTTCATTATCTTCCGCTCTTATTTTTAACGTCTATAATTTATTAAGGATTTGGCATTTTCGCGAATGCCAAACAAAAGTAAGAAATAATACATCGCCATAAGGAACATAAAAACCGGCTCAGCATCAGTACAGAGAGAGACAGGATAACAACATGACAGCTGGCTATAGCCCCATCAGAGATCGAAGGAGTAACAGGATGAGGCCCTGTAAAACAGAGTAAAATAGTGCACACCCTCGCATGCCACGTCAGCCTGCAAATAATGACAAGAAATCAGGATAACTTTTCCGCGTCATATTCAGGTGCACACCAAGGCACATCTCCCTCAACCCCAGCACAAAAGGCACCACAGCCTCTTCTCCTCGGACACCAGACCCATCAGCAACCATGTAGGAGCCAAGCATAGATTCTTCATACCAACCATTACAAAAGCAAAGAAAATATGTGAAAACCCCATATCCAAGCGGAATTACATATATACATACCACATAACCTAACTTAACCCCAAACTAAAGCCCAGTGCAGAACCAACATCATTCCATACAGCAAGGACCGGCAGTAACATGTTTGGATTATGATCAAATTTTCAGAGCCTCCCAAGAAAGGAAGAAAAAAAGGAAAGGAAGGAAAAGCTGGAACTACCAGAACTTTCCCACAGGATAACAAGTGATCAAGACTCACCTCAGGCTCCATATTTCCCTGGCGCACACCAAGCAGCTACCAATGATGAAGAGAACAGGTCGCTCAATAACCAACAATGCCCCCCCTCCCCCCTCCCGGGCAACAGGTTACTAGTAACAGCACCAAACCTGGCCTAGCCCAGCATATCCCAACACATAGGAAACTATATCCAGGGCCTCCAGCACACCCCAGGACCTGCACCTCAGCCGAACCAATACATCTCCTACCCCATCCAGGGCAATGCAACAAGCAGAAAAGATAATCACTCCAGCCCCACACTGAGGGATCCTAAACAGAGAGGAAGAACTGGCAAGACACCCAAGAATTATGCACCCTAGGATGGAGTGCCGATCCCCAGGTCATTGTCCATGAGGAGTTTGCACATTCTCCCCGTGTCTGCTCACCACCACTCTGAACCAGCAGCCATGAGCTGCCGAGCATATGAGCCTGTTATGATCTGTATGTTGCCAATCACCGGATCCTCTCCCGAAGGAATTTTCCATTTGTCGCTTTGACTGTCTTCAGTATCATATGTGCCCGGGCTCCCCTAGGGTGCAGACCCTGGTGTTTGCACAGTGTGCACCCCTCCTTATCCTGGGCCTTGGTCAACAGCTATATGGAGAGCAACTGTGAAGAAGGAGCAAGAGGAGAAAGAAGAGCAACATGCAAACATACGAATTAGGAGCAGGAGTGGGTCACTCAGCCCGTTGACTCCACATTCCCACCTACTGCCGATACCTTTACACCCCTTTGCTTATCAAGAATTTTGGCTGGGATTCTCTAAAAACGTGGCTAAGTGTTGACGCCGGCATAAACACTGGCCCAGCGATTCTGTAGCCCACAGGGGGCCAGCATGGCACCGGAGTGCTCCGCGCTGCTCCAGCCGCCGTACGCGGCCCTGCACTGCTCGCTACGGATCTGCGCATGTGCGCGGTGGCCGCTTGCGCGCCGGTGCCGAACATGACTTAGCCATACAGCGGGCCGGCGCGGAAGAAGGTAGGCCTCCCCAGATCACTGTCCATGTGGAGTTTGCACATTCTCCCCATGTCTGCTCACCACCACTCTGAACCAGCACAGGTCGCCGGAGAATCAAGTCCCAGCGTTGGACCTGATCGCAGTCTGAGGCCTCATTCTCCGCCCCCACGCCGAGCGCCATGTCTGCACGGAGGCTCAGAGAATACCGGCCCTTATCTAGATCGGCCTTAAAAATATTAAAAGACTCTGCTTCCACTCTTTTTATAGACCCACAACTCAAAGAAAAACATTCTCCTCACCTGTCTTTAATGGGTGATCCCTTGTTTTAAAAATGATGACTAGTTCTAGATTCTCCCACAAGAGGAAACATTCTTTCCACACCCACCCTGTCAAGACCCCTCATGAAATGATGTTTCAATCAAGCCACCTCTTACTCTTTTAGACTCCAACAGATACAAGCCTAGACTGTCCAACCTTTCCTCATGTGACAACCTACACAATTCTAGGTACTAATCTAATAAACCTTCTCTGAACTGCTCCCAATGAATTTATATACTTCCTTAAAGAAGGGGACAAATACTGTACATGGTACTCCAGATGTAGTCTCACCAATGCCCTGAATAACTGAAGAATAACCTTCCTACTTTTGTATTCAATTCCCCTCGCAATGAACAATAACATTCTATTAGCTTTCCTAATGACTTGCTGTATCTGCAAACTAACATTTTGCAATTCATGCACTAGGACGCCCATCCTCTGCATCTCAGTGCTCTGCAATCCTACTATTTAGATAATATGCATCTTTTTTATTCTTCCTGCCAAGATAGAAAACCTTTCATTTTCCATTTTATACTCCCTTTGCCAGATCTTTTCCGACTCAACTAACCTATCGCTAACTCTTTGCAGCCTCTCCTATGTCCTCCTCACAACTTCCTTTCCTATTATCTTTGTATCATCAGCATATTTAGAAACCATACCTTGTCCCTTCATTCAAGTCATGAATATAAATGGTAAAAACGTGAAGCTCAATGCCAACCTCAGTGGTGTACCACTGATCGCTTTTTGCTAACTAGAAATGACTCATTCATGCCCACTCTCTTCCTGTGAGCTAGCCAATCTTCTATCCGTATATCATGAATTTTAGTTCCCACAATAACAGTTGATGTGGCAACTTATCAAATGTCTTCTGGACATCTAGGTACAGCACATCCAATGACTCCCCTTTATCCACAGCACATGCTACTCCTTCAAAGAACTCCAATAAATTGATTAAATATGATTTTCCTCTCACAAAACCAACTTGACTCTGCCTGATAACCAATTTTTCTAAGCTTCTAACATTTTCCCCAGGACTTATGTGAAGCTTACTGGTCTGTAGTTTCCTGGGGCTGGATTCTTCCCTACCCAGTGGGGCGGGGTGTCCAGGCGGGATGGAGTGGGGTGAACCACTCTGGCGTTGGGCAGCCCAAAAGAAGCGGATTTCTCCGCACCTTTGGGGCCAAGCCCTCACCTTGAGAGGCTAGGCCCGCGCCGGAGTGGTTCCCGTCCCGCCGGCTGGTGTGGAAGGCCTTTGGCGCCAAGCCAGCCGGGGCTGAAGGGACTTCGCCGGCCGGCGGAAGTCCGCACATGCGGCGGAGCGTCAGCAGCTGCTGACGTCATCCCCGTGCATGCGCAGGGGAGGGGGTCACTTCCACGTCAGTCATCGCGAAGGCTATGGCCGACACGGAAGGAAAAGAGTGCCCCCACGGCACAGGCCCGCCCGCGGATCGGTGGGCCCCGATCGCGGGCCAGACCCCCGTGGGGACACCCCCGGGACTAGATCGCCCCACGCCTCCCCCCAGGACCCCGGAGCCTGCCCCGCCGCCAGTCATGCCGGTAAGGGAGGTTTTTTGATTCACGCCGGCAGGACAGGCATTACAGCAGCGGGACTTCGGCCCATTGCGGGCCAGGGAATCGCCCGGGGGGGGGGGGGGGGGGGGGGGCGTCAACAGGACCAGCACGATTCCCGCCCCCGCAGAATATCCAGTGCCGGAGAATTCGGCGGCCAGAGAAGGCGGGATTCATGCCGCCGCCACCCACCCCCCCCCCCCCCCGCCGATTCTCCGACCCGACGGGGGGTCGGAGAATCCAGACCCTGCTTTTTGTCTCCCTTTTTGGATAAAAGGAGAAGAGGTAGAAGCCTAACCACCACTTTTTGCTTGTGCTATCCGTAAATAACTCATCTGCTTGCAACAGCAGTAACTGCAATCCCTCTCTTACTGACCATCCCGGTAACACAGTGGTTAGCACTGTGGCTTCATAACGTCAGGGTCCCAGGTTCGATTCCCGGGTGGGTCACTGTCTGTGTGGAGTCTACACGTTCTCCCCATATCTGTGTGGGTTTCCTCCGGGTGCTCCGGTTTCCTCACACTAGTTCCAAAAGCCGTGCTGTTAGGTAATTTGGACATTCTGAATTCTCCCTCTGTGTACCCGAACAGGTGCCGGAATGTGGCGACTAGGGGCTTTTCACAGTACATTCATTGCAATGTAAGCCTACTTGTGACTATAAAGATTTTTTAAAAAATTGTGTCGGATTCACCACTAATATGAAACGCACCGCAAAATAAACATTTTGATCTAAACTTATAAATGTAATCAAGTGATATTGCATATAAAAGTTAACCAATTGCCCTTGACTAATCCCTTGTCTGTCCTAGTGCTCCTACACAGAGCTATCCCAATTACCGTTCATCAGAATTGGAAAACATGACAGGTGTAACTGGTCAGAAGCAAGTACTGAGGCAGAGAAAGAGGGGGAGGGGAGAGAAGAACAAAATCGAAAGTCTGTGTTTGGCTGTAAAACAGGAGTGATTTCACAACAGAAGAGATGACGGTGCAGGCAAAAGGGGATGGTAACAGGATAAATAAACAAATTTTAAAAAAATAGACCAGGAGTGGTTATGATCTGAAATTGTTCAATTTGATAGTGAGTTTTTAAAATGCCTCAGCGAAAGTGGAACACGATAGCAGCCAAAGGATAGAAATGTCAGAATGGGTGTGAGAATTAAATGTGAGTGGAATCTTATGCCTGCTGATTCAACAAAAGTTGTTCAGTGTAATTCTAATCCGATGTGCAGGTGACCACAGTGCACACGGCGAATACAGAATATTACATTGAAAGAGGGACAAGTAAATCATGGTTGCACCTGCAAGATGCAGTCCTCCTTTTAATTCTCTGCTCCATTGGAATTCTATGGAGAGAGAGGGGGAAAAAAAGTGTCCAACATTGGTACAGCTGTGCCGCTGGTCGGGGGGCTTCTGCCAGGGCTGGGAGGAGCAGTGAGTGGTCGCCAGGAGGTGGGCCATTTGCATTGATTTACGTGGACCTACTGGAGTGGCGTGGACCTCGTTCCCACTGGGGGGCGAGGGTTTGGATTGGCGATTTTCCCCCGCGCTTGATTCTCTGTCCCATCGGGGTACGTATTCCGGTCATCCCGGGACGGGGAATCTCGGTTATTATGCTTGAGAGAATCAGAGGTATGGTGGTGGATGCCACTGGCTTACAGAGATATTTATTGATCAGCGCTTACTATAGTCATGCTGAGGTTGGTATTTCCATTGCAGATGGTTCTATGATCAGGGCAAAGAGGAAAATGGGCACGCCCACTGGGTTCCTGGTCAGGTTAATATTAGAGCAATGTCAGCTATTGCAATGACTTTGATTAATTTTACCCTGAGGTGAGACCGTTCAGGCACATTGAAGTAGACTAAAGTATATGCCTTTCCAATATTGAAGGAAACAATTGTATTGTAGAATGATGAGCAGATATTGGATATAGTCTACTCTCCTGTAGACAAAGATTTGTCTGCCTTTGTGCCAACTTGAAATGAGATAGTTTAGGCATACTGCCAAGATTTGGGCATCACAGTTTAAACAAGAAAATTGATTTACAGGTTCACAGTTAACTAGGTCATGTCTTTTTTTGTAGATAAGCAAGATATTTACTTATTCTTACATGCTTGTAAAAGTGCTGATGTGAATCACATGCTAAAACATCTCATTCAGAAGGAGGCCAATTCTGGGGCCAGTATTTTGCTCAACTCTGTTGAGACTGAAGCATTTCTGGGGCTTTACAACGATGTATGACCTCTATTGCTTACTTAACTTCTATAGGGGTGGGGGCCTGGCTCTTCACTCTTCATCTCAGGTGCTGATTGCTTCCAGCTAAATACCCTGCTCGTGCTTTGACTGTGAAGGAAATGCTTACACAGAAATTATTCACTTTAAAGGAACAAATATACTGTGAGAAACCAGTTACTAACTTGAGAGGGAATGAATGCCTGTACTAAGGAATATTGAATTGTGTCAGCAGTGGATGGTTTTCTTTCCATTTTTTATTTTACGAATACTGTTAAATACTCTCATATCCCCCGAGGTATTACTCACAAGCATAGTTTCTGATGTTCACAAAGGTCCAGCAGCAGCCTAAATGTGACAGTAGAGCAATTCCAACTAATTTTTGCAAATAAAAAAGATTTAGAGAAGTGAATGGCAATCCAGTTTGTGCATTTTGGAATCGTACTGCTTGATACTTTGTGTTCAATCTTGAGTTTGGGTGTTCATAAATTCTGTACACTGGTGAGGGGCCCGGACTCCAGACACCATAAGGTAGTTATTGTATGGTCGAGTGGGTTGGATTACAATTCTTGGCCGAAGAATCAAATCCCGCCCAGATGAAAGAGATAAAGTTCTCTTGTTGATGTCTACTCAAGGTCGTGAGAAAGGTTTCATAATGTAATCCAATTTAGCATTCTTTCAAAGAAAATTACTGTTGATAGTTTCTTCAATTTATTTCTTTGCAGTTTTGAGTAACTGGGAGAACCTCTACTTAAACTGAAACAGTGTCTATTTTCATCTCAAATCTTTTGAAATGTAGCAAAGTATTAAGTACTAATTTTAGTCAACCTGATTATGAAGTGCCTATTTTAGAATAGTGTATAATTAGATAACAATAACATTCCGGGAATTAGTAGATCTAAACCAGCCTTCTAAAGATTTAAATAGGTTAGAAAATGGTCCAGGGCTATCGTTGGGAAATGCTTGTTGCAAGTTGTATAGCAACAATACTTCAGCAGATAAACTGAAACAAATTGTAACTCTTTAATGAACTTATCTTAAACAGATAAATTATTTACTGTGCCACAATCCAACATATGTATTTTGAAGAATATATAATGGTCATAAGGATCCATGTTGTCTATGAGATGGTGTTAAATCTCAGCAAAATTTCATTTTGGAAGTGAAACACTGGTCATGTACTGGAGAGTGTGATGGTTAAAGTTACAAACTTTTCTCCCTGCATTTTATCTCTTTCACTGCTTCTACTGATTAATGTTGGACCGCAGTGCAGCGGTCATGGAAATTTACAGCACAGAAGGAGGCCAGTGGGTTTGTGCCAGCCATAAAAGAACTATCCAGCCTAATCCCACTTTCTAGCTCTTGGTCCTTCACCTTGAAACTTATGACACTTCAAGTCAATATATAAATACTTGTAATGAGGGTTTCTGCCTCCACTCCCCTTTCAGGCAGGGAGGTCCAGACCACTGCCACCTTTAGGATGCCACGGTTTCTTATTTGTCCTCTAATTCTTCTACCAATCATTTAAAATCTATGCCCTAGGTTATTGACTCCGCTGTAAATGCAAATTAGTCCTTCTGATCCACTCTATTTAGGCCCCCCAAAATTTTATATACCAATTAAATCTCCCCTCAGATCTCTCCATTCTAAAGAAATCAACCCCAGCCTATCCAATCTTTCCTCATGGCTAAAATTTTCCAACCCTGACGAAACCCTTGTGAACGCCCTTTATATCTTCTCCAGCGCAAATCACATTCTCCCTGCAATGTGGTGACAGGAGATGTGCATATTTGTGGTCTAATTTTTTTTAAAAAATCATGCTTTCTAAGTGTCCTTCAGAATTTTCCCAATAATCTGCACGCCACCAAGATTCGGCTGATGACCTGTAATTATTTGATCAATCCCTTTTTAAAATGTTAGCTGTCATTCAGCGCCATGCCTATAGCCACACAGAATTGAAAATGCTCAGATCGTTTGTTATTTCTTCCCTTGCCTCTACTGCTCAGGATTCATTTCAGCCTGGCCTGGCAATCTACCTACTTCCTGAATGCTCAATCTCTTAATATTTCCTTTCTCATTACGTTGATCACATCTAATATTTGACATTTCTCCTCCTCAAGTGTAAGGTCCCTCTTTTGTGAAGGCAGACACAAAATTTTCAGTCAGAATCATGCCCATGTTTTCTGCATCCACACACAAATTACTTTCTAGGTCTCGCTCTGTCTCTCTAACAGGAGCTACTCTTTGCGTATTTCCATAGTTATCCTCTGGCTCTTCATGCATTCCTAAACATTTTGAGGTTTCCTTGATTTTACGTGTCAATAATTCTTCATGCCATTGCGATGCTTTCCATTTCACCCTTGAACCTTCAGTACTCCTCCAGGTTTTCTGTTATATTGAGCTATGTATCAGGCAATTGCTTCTTTATTTGGTCCAATCCTGCCTAGTATGATTCTTGTTGTCCAAAGTGCCCTAGATTTGGGAGAGCTCCCTATTTCCTTTGTGGAAACATTTTTGATGTGAACCCTCACCATCTCTTCCTTGAATGCCTCCCATTGCTCTGCTATTTATTAATTTTCAAATAGCTGTTTTCAGTCCACATTTATAAATGGCATCTCAGCTGAGTAAAATTGGCCTTTCCCCAATTCAAAACTTTTACTCCAGGTCTATCTTTGTCCTTTATCTTAATTACACTAAGTTTAACTGACTTGTGATCACTAGACAAATGTTCTCCCATTGATACCCCTACCACCTGTTCAACTTCATTTCCTAAAACTAAATCCATAATTGTTCCAATCTTGTGAGAGTTCACCTGAATACATTTTAATAATTTTGTGCCCACTGTACCTTTTACACAGATTTGGGCATGATTCACCAGAAGAATTTTCAAGTGCAGTTTCGGGTGCATTTGGCAGGATGTTTCATGGTGATCGCAGTGTCGAGGTTGACACCATTATTGAATGGCACTTGGCTGTTTTCTTGGGCCTCTGGTATTTCTCCCCGCCGAGGCTGTAATATCCCGCTTACGGGGTGGGATTGATTATCTTCCCAGTGGTTCTTGTGGAGTACAAGCTCCACCGCTGAGGGGAGGGGGAGCTCCATTTCACCAGTAAAGCACCAACCAGAGAGAGACCCGGTGGGGATCTACCGGGAAGTGTACATGCCATTATTATAACTTCTTTATTTTACTCGGGTGGACTCCCTGTATCCTTATTAAAGGGGTCGCACTGAGAAATTTTCCTGCACTGGGGAGTTGAATACATCAGCAGGACCGGCTCCTCACAGATCAGAGCGCTATTTTGAAAAGCTGCCCTAATCTCAACCACCCTTCCCCCCGGCCCTCTTTTCCAGGACCATCCCCTTCAATCCCCCTCAACCTTTCTTTAGCACCCTCAAACCCTCACCCCCAGGCCCTGAACCTTGATAGTGGCAAACTGGCACCCAGGCACTGCCATCCTGCCAGAGCCAACTGAGCAACCTGGCAGTTCCACATTGGCACTGCCAAGGTGCCAGGTGGAGTGCCCCATAGCTGACCACCCGGGGGGCTGGAATGGCCTGCGATACTCCCGTCCCCGCTGAGGTGTCATCATGCCTGGTCCACAATTGTGGAAACCAGTGCTAAATGGCGCCCAATTGAGGTCTCACGGCACGGCCAATGACTCCCGGGCGCCGGATGCTTACGGTGACTGGATATTTAAATGAGCCTAATGGCTCGTTTAAATATCATTATCTGGACACGCCCAGCAAGGGCCCTAACAAGAAGACAGGACTGTTAGGAGAAGAGAAGGCTCAGAGGAGGTTTGATCGAGCTATTCAAAATCATGAGGGATAATGACAGAGGAGATAGGGAGAAACTATTCCCATTCAGGAAATGTGTGAGATCGAGAGGGCGTTGATTTAATGTAATTGACAAAAGGAGAAAAAGTGACACGAGGAAAAGCTTTTTATGCAGCAAGTGGTGAAGGGCTGGAATGCGCTGGTGAGAATATGGCATTGTCAGGTTCAATCGAGCTATTCAAAAGCGAATTAGACTTATCTGAAAGTGAAGAATATACAAAGTTAGAGGGGAAGGTGGGGGAATGGCATGGGGTGAACTGCTTATTTGCAACTCCGGTGCAGACATGATGGGCCTTCCAGGCTGTAACAATTCTGTGAATCTAAAATCCTCCTCTCCTACACCATCTCTTCAGCCACATATTAATTTGCACTCTACTATTTCTGTACTCCTTGGAGTATGCCACCGGGAAGTAATTATGAGATTACAATTTTTAAGGTCCTTTTTTTAAATTCCTTCCTGCCATATGATCTGCCTGCTTGGCCTGGAAAAACTGATCAACTGGAGTCTGTCTTGGTTTGTATGACTCCAAGCTGCACCATATGGTAAGTGGTCAAGGCCTCTCCTCAACTGCAAATTCATGCACAATGCCCGTATCTTACGGTTAATCACTGTGGTGTTAAGAAGAAAAAAAACAGAGATTATTACATCATTAGCCTTTCTTCAATAACAAACTCTTATACTTCTGGTTCAGTATCTGGAAAATATTAACCTTAGGTCAAGAAACCAGAGCCAAATTTTACTATAGTATTTACTCTGTTAACCAGGTGGTTATTTTAGCTGTGGTTCTGTTATTATTTTGAGTAGAAATAATTTAATTTCAAGGGGCAATCATTAGCCATTGTGAAAAAACAACTTGGTTGGTTTGAACTTTGACCTGTATGGATAGAATGCAACATCCAAGCCAGGATAAAGTGCTTGCTGTTAGATCACTCAGAATTACCATTAACTTGGAAATTGGGTGTTATCCAAAAGAACAAATTACTCAAATTAATGTAACCAATAGCTTTTATTGGGGGGTCGATTAGATGGTTAAAGTGTGTTGCAGAATGATGCCAATGGGTTGAATTTAATCCCTGTACCAGCTGTGGTAGTTCATGGATGCCTGACTCCCTGCCTTGTGCAATGCTTGCGGAGGGCTGCCCCTCCATAACCAATTGGATCTCTCTCGAGGAGAGAAATGCCTGTGGGCCTTTGTGGGCTATGGTTAATAACCTCATATTTTTTATTGATCAAACTAGTGCCAAACATTTTTTATAAGAAAAGTAATGCATTTTTGTGCTCTAGTGAATGACCCAAAAGGAAAGTACAGAAACAAGCAAATTTGAAATGAGTAATTTCTGAAAATATGATACATCGAGTTTTTATGAACAGAGAAAAACTAACATTTTTCTCTTTCATTGAGAGGAATTTAACCTTCCCAGCAATAAGAGGGTAAGAACTATGATTCCCTGAGTGCCCAAAAATCTATCTTAGCGCTGAATATACTCACCAACTCAGCATCCACAACTCTATGCGGTCGAGGATTCCAAGGATTCAACCCCTCAGTGAAGAAATTTCTCCTCAACTCAGTGCTAAATACCGACCTCTTATTATGAAACTGTGACATCTAGTTAGAATCATTCCAGCCAAGGACATCTCCCCTGCTTAGTCCTCTAAGAATATTATACATTTCAATGTGAATACCCCTCAATCCTCCAAACTACAGAAAATATAGGTCCACTGCAATTAGTCTGTCCCCATAGTTTGAATCCTGTCATCCCTGGAATAAGTCTAGTGTACCTCTGTTGCACCCCCTCTAAGGTAAGCATATCCTTCCTTAGCTAAGGAGGCTATAACTGTACGCAGTACTCCAGCTTTGGTATCAACCCAATCAAAGCAAGAAGGATAACATACCATTTGCCTTTCTATAGTGGAATAAACTCTGGTTATATCAAAGTCATCAACCAATCCTCCTGGCAGAATAGAAAATTCCATAGAACGATGCCCATGAATAACTGAAATCTTGCACTTGGTAACTCTGGATTAGCCAAATTTGTTTGAGCTTGATATATGACTGCGCCGACCCATCGGAGCAGAGTTGAACCACACAAGAACGCAAAATCATGGAGCGCTGGGAAAGTCATCATTTGACACCGCAAACTCCCTGTGAAAGGATTTGCATAGCCTGCGAGTATGGCTAAACCTGTGAGAAAGTTAGAAATGCCGTCGATTGGGGAGAAGGTGAAGTTGAAACAGCAAATAGAAACCGTGGTGTAAAGTGGAATGTGAACATCGCAAATGTGTGGGAGATTCTACTATCGAGTTTGTCCCCTGTCATGAAACACAAGGCGAAGATCTTGGAACAGTTCGATCAGCACATATTCTCTCCAGCAAGGACGTGGATGAGAATGGACGTTGAAGAAATGCTGAACATTGCCCACTTGCCTGTCTATTTCTCTAGCCGATGTTACAAAGAACCTAGAAATGCCCCAGGACTTTACACTGCAGCATTAAAATACCGAAAATGTTTGACTGTATTGATTACAGGGTGGACTGTCTCATATATGTCCAAAAACACCATTCTAAGCAGAAAAAGATTATGGAGTTTTTCTGGAGCTAACTCCCGACATTTTTCAATGCAAAACTCCGGACTTTTATAAGGTCAGGAAATTGTACGGTGTAAACAAATTAAATAAGTACTTTCTTTTACACATTTATTGCTTTACTGGGTTTTTTAATTTGGCATCTAAATATGCTATCTTTGACATAGACAACGTTTTTAGGCATTTCATATTACAGAGGTGCATTCATATGGGAATGGGGCTTCCTTGGCTATCACAAAGCTCCGGTTAACACAGATTTGTGGGTGGCTTCTCTGGGATTTGAGTGTTCAGGATTTTACTGTAATTGTTTTCTGTACCTGCACGTTAACTTTCTGTAATGTGCAAGAACAACCAAATTCTTCTGAAAACCAACATTTACTAATCTCCCATTATTTAAAAAATATCCTGTTTTTTCTGTTCGTCCTACCAAAGTGGATAATTTAAAACTTTCCAACCATATAAGAAATAGGAGCAGGAGTAGACCATATAGCCCAGGGTTTTACAAAGTGTAGGTCATGACCCACGGGTGGGTCACGGGCATGTGTCGGAAGGGTCACGTAGCGATCAGTCACACTCTTCCCGCAGTGGTCCCGATGGCGGGAGAAGGGCCCAACAGCCTCTACTGGTGTTTACATCAGGAATGGCAGCCGCTGCTGCCTTTTAAATGAAAATAAATGAGGCTGTGTGAAGTCTTCTGGCCAGAAGCAGCAACAGAGAGCAGGTCACATGCCCAGTATGGGACTCTTGACGTCAAGTGCCCTCCAGATACGTGCTTTTGACCCCAAATCACAGAGCAGTGTTGCTTCCATTTTCCAGCTGCTGGAAAGCAAGGCAAATGAATTGTGAAGCTGAATGGTTTTCTTAAAAGTAAGAGTCTGAAATAGGCAGTTTACCGACTGAACATGATCTCACAACAGAATCTTCTGGCGAGAGCTGCGCAGGGGAGTCCAGGACAGGACCGAGCAATGCTATTGTTAGCTGTGTACAGAGCTCCAGGGAATCTGGTTAACAGACTACAAAGAAGAAACTTAATTCGGGAACAAAGCAGGATAAAGATGATTTCTTGAGGTACAGTTTGTCAATTGTGCCAATGCAGTAATGACGCAACGTTCATGTGTGTTTTGTGCAGGGAAGTACTGGCAAATGAGAGCAGTTTTAGGTTTTGAAAGAAAAGTGGTGTGAAAAGTTCCCTTTGAGGTTGAGACACCAGTCAGGTTATTAACTTAGAGCTGACTCCAAATTAAAAGACTATGTTGCTGTAGCTGACCTGTAATAACACTTTAAAAACATGCCAAAAGTCCATGAAGCTGTCAGCATTCTGCTGTAGCATCTCACAGGAATATCCAGTGCTGAGTAAAATACACATTTTGTCACTATTTCCCCTCACAATGAACTACTTGTGCAAGGCTGGATTCTCCGTTCTCATAACGACGAAGATGGGCCAAAGGAAGTGGCTGAAGTCTGTACCTGATATGCGCATTGCCCACTCCTTCTTTGAACCTGATTCAAACGAGATCATGAGAACCAAGCAGGCTCCCCTTTCGCGTTAAAGGTAAGTGAACATGGCGTATGTCACGACGGTCGGTTGGTTGACAGAAGTAGGTCTGGGGAAAAAGAAGTTTGAAAAACACTGATCTAGCCTGTCAAGCCTGCTCCGCCATGCAATACGATCATGGCTGATGTCCAGCTTCAACTCTACTTTTCCACCCTCTCTCATAATCCATTGATTTAGATAAAACATACTCTGTTTCTTTGTCTAAATCATTGGCATCAATTGTAAATAGTGAAGGCCAAAGCAGTAATCCTTGCAGCACTTCACTAGCTATACACTGTCGTCCCCAGAATGACTTGTTTAGTTTTACTGTCTGTTTTCTATCTGTAACCAATCTATGCTGATACAAACACACAATCCCATGAATCCTAATCTTGAGTTGTGTGGCACCTTATCAAATATTTTCTGAAGATCCAAAAATACTACATCGACTTATTTTCTGTTATCCAGCCTGCTATAGTTGCATTCTCAAAAAACTCAAACTGATTCGTAAAACACAATTTTTCTTTCATAAAACCAAGTTCCCTTATACAAGTGCCCTGTTATCTAGCCATTCTCTCCTGCTGATATGAGGCAAATTAGTTTTTCTGTCTCTCGCCTTTCTTGAACAGCAGGGTTAGATTTTCTGCTTTCCAATCCACAAGGATGCTTCAAGGATTCTGAAAGGTGAAAATCAATGCATAAACTATCTCTGCACCACTTCTTTCAACATTCTCGGGTGTAAACCATCAGGACCAGGGGGTTTGTCAGATTCCGATTCAGGGTAGCACGATAGCATTGTGGATAGCACAATTGCTTCACAGCTCCAGAGTCCCAGGTTCGATTCCGGCTTGGGTCACTGTCTGTGCAGAGTCTGCACATCCTCCCCGTGTGTGCGTGGATTTCCTCCAGGTGCTTCGGTTTCCTCCCACAGTCCAAAGATGTGCAGGTCAGGTGGATTGGCCATGATAAATTGCCCTTAGTGACCAAAATTGCCCTTCGTATTGGCTGGGGTTACTGGGTTATGGGGATAGTGTGGAGGTGTTGACCTTGGTTAGGGTGCTCTTTCCAAGAGCCCGTGTAGACTCGATGGGCCGAATGGCCTCCTTCTGCACTGTAAATTCTATGATAATTAGAATCAATTTCTTCCATACTTTTTCTCTACTAATATTCATTGTTTTAAGTTCCTTGCCCTCACTAGAGCCTTGGTTATCCTCAAATGTTTTTGTATCCTCTGCTGTGAATACAAATATTACTTTATCATTTCCCATTCTTCATTATCATTTTTTCGGTCTCTGTCTCTAAGAGACTCGCGTTCTTTTCCAAATCTCATCCTTTTTCCGTGGCTGTATGAGCTCTTACAATCTGTTTTTATATTTCTTGTTAGATAATCCCATGTTCTATTCTATTTTATCACTCTTTACCAATTCCTTGGTCATTATTTGTTGATTTTTAAAACCCCACCCACCCTCAAGCTTACTATTCTTTTTGAAAACATTGTCATCCCTACTTTGAATCTACTATGATCCTTAACTTCTCCAGCTAGCCATGGTTGTTGCACTTTCCCCGTGCATCTTGTATTCCAAGTTTCAGCTTTAACCACATGACTCTCAAATTTATGGAATTCTACATGATCACTCTTCCCATAAGATCCTTTACAATTGACCTGTCCTATTACACAATTCTAAATCTAAAACAGCCTGTGGGGCAGATTCCTCGTCATACTGTTCTAGAAATCCATCTCAACTGCATTGCCTTAACTCGTCCTTCCAGCTACTTTTGCCAATTTGGTTCGTCCAGTTTATATGAAGATTAATGTAATCCCTACGATTACTGTCGCATTACCCTTGCTACATGTTTCTCTAATGTCCTGATTTATTGTATGGTTGCTGTCAGGAGCCCCTCTGGTCAGAGCTTTTTGCTGTTTGTTATTTCTTAGTTTCATCCATACCAACTCTATATCCTGCCTTTCTGAGCTGAAATCATTTCTCTTGGCTGCTTTTATCGCATCCCTTATTATCAGGTCTACCCCATCTCTATTTTCATTTTGCCTATCTTTTCTAAGAGTCACGGACCCTGGAATATTTAGTTCTCAACTATCCTGTGGCCACGTCACTCTGATACCGACTAGATCAACCTATTTATCTCTGTTTATGCCACTAATTCATTTATCCTGTTATGACTGCTTCATGCACTCAGATATAGCACCTTCAATTTTCACTTGTTGCCATTTTCACTGATGAGACCTCAGTTGTTAATGTCCTTCCAAGTGTTATTAAATATTCTGTCTCTTCCTGATACAAGCACCCTAATTTTACCCAGATCGCTGAACCGTTCTACATCTTTGACTTTTCTCTTCAGACTTCGAAACTTAACCTTGCCTGAACCCCATTCCTGCTTGTTAGTTCAAAGTACTATGTACCACCCTTGTTATTCATTTGGCCCAGATACTGGAGCCTACTCTGTTTACGTGAAATAATAATTACAAAATGCTGGAAAATCTCAGCAAGTCTGGTACCATCTGTGAAGAGAGAAACAGAATTAACATCAATGTTTCCCACGCCCCAGATGCTGCAAGATCTGCTGAGATTTTCCAGCATTTTCTGTTTTTATTCCAGATTTTCCAGCATCTGCAACATTTTGCTTTTATTTTCCGGTTTAAATGAAGTCTATTCCAACAGAACAACTCACTCTTTCTCCAGTATTGGTGTCAGTACCTCATTATTTGGAAACTCTACCTCTTGCACCACTCTTTCATCCATGCATTTAAAATTCTAATCTTTTTGTCTGTATGGCAATTTCCACATAGATCGTAATCCAGAGATTATTACATCTAAGCTTTTGCTTTTTAAACTTGGACTCTAGTTTCTCAAACCTTCCTCAGCAGAACTGCATTTCTACTTCTACTTCTGTCATTAGTTCCAACGTGAATCACAGAAGTTATATTCTTCCTCTCCTTCTCCAAATTCTTCACCAACAACCAAATATCCTTATTCCTAGCACCAGACAGGCAACACAGACTTTGGGACTCCCTGTCACAGCTGCAGAGAACACTAACTATCTCCGGTATTAAAACCCAGGAAGCCGAGCAGTATGGTGAAAGTTGTTTTTTTGCAGTCACAGAAAGTTTGCCTATGGCAGCGAATATAATTACAGAGTATAGTCCTGTAACACGCTGGTTCCTGTCTGAGCCAGCCTTTATACAGAGTTCTTAGGAGCCCCAGCTGGGCGGACCTCCGCCCACTAGCAGGAAAGTTCATGTGCCACAAGTCCCACAGGGAGATCAGTCAGAGTATCCATTTGGCCCTCCTGGGGGTTATTGCACCCCTTCCTAATGAAATCACAAAGCTCCCAATCTGCAACAAACCGAGGAGGGTTTCTGCGCTGCTTTGCATGCAGTTGTGCTTCAGCCAGCAGCGGGGCTGGGTTGGTAATGCATATCGGTTTGTAGCCCGTCTTTTCTGAGACGAGGGCTATTGCCGGGGATTCGGTCTGGACATCACGTCATCTGTAAGTGTGGATGCTTCGGTGTCCATCTCCAAGCTGGAGTCGTCATCGTCTTGACGGACCGAGCTTCAGGCCATGTCGAGTAGGATGCTTGGCTAAGGAGTGGTACATGAGGCAGTCAAGGTACCGACGTCCTTGGCCAGGCATCCTTTGGGGCGGGCACCCATCTCTTAAGATGATCAATATGTTTGTGCCAGGTCTTCCCTTGGACTCGACCCCAAACATACAGGCCCGGTTTTCTCCAACACAATTCTGGGAGCCAAAGAGCACCATCTCCAAAGTTCCGGACATAGACAGCATCTCCTGGTTGAAAATGTCTTGGTGTCCTGTGGTCATGATGCGCTTGTTGCATGTCTTGCTGCAGTTCGGCTTTTCTGCCCAAACTTGGGAAAGTTAGTTCAGAGGTGCCGGCCCATCAGCAACTCGACCACAAGAAGGGTCAATGTAAATGCGTGCTTTGGCTCCTTTTATCTTGCCCAGACCCTCCTGGAATACCTTCTGATGCTTTCCAAGAACCTCATGCAGGTTTCCAGTGCCCATCGTGAAATTCTGCTGCCAATTGAACAGGGGTATTTGCAGCCAATCAAGTTCCAACAGGTTGGGTCCCAGCCCTTGTACCACTCAAAGGAAGCGATCACTACCACAATCCTTTTTATTTCCCAATTTTGAACGTCTCCCTGTACCATTGTCTATTTGCCCATCCTCCCTGCAGTCTTTGTTCTCATCACAACAATAGTAACTAACTCATATCTGCTGGATAATGGCAAAAGCTGAGGCTCCTCCAACCCTGCACCTGCCGTCCCCATACCTGCCTTTGTTGCAGTTACATCCTCCCATTTCTAACCACTAACCAAATCCAAACCACTAGTTAACCTATGGGGTGTGACTGCCTCTCGGGGCAAAATATCGAGGTCATTCTCCCACTCTCTAGTGCATCGCAATGTCTGCCCCTCAGACTCGAGTTCAACAAATCACAACTGAAGTTTCTCTAGTTGCAGACATTTTATATGAATGTGGTTTCCTGCGATCTTATTGCACTATGCTGCAGATGCAGTGCACCTCCGGAACGGCCATCAATATCTAATTTTACTGAATGCATTTAATTAATTCAAGTTTTATGTCATAATTGCCTTAACTTGTTTTTGGCTTTTAAAACTAATTAACTTAACTAGCTAAATTTGTTCGTTTAACACAAAGTATTAATTAAAGTTCCTAGCTTAAATACTTCATTATTAAATTGCTCAAGGCAGAAAGGAGGGCTTCCTTCTATCTCTGCACTGAATTCCCACTCTCGCCAAATTTTCAACTTCCCACAAAGTTGATGCACTCCATTCATGTTGTGATCTCTGGTTGCGCAGTGTCTGAGAGAGTTTTGAACACTAATTTTAAGGACAACCCAATGAAAGGACTTCTGTGGTCCTGAAAGCAAGCATAATTAAAAATGTTTGAATGGACCCAGCACTCACTGTACAGCATTTTCAGTAACTTACCTCACTGCGGCAAGACTATATTTTTTCCCTGGTTTCCTTTGCATTAAAGTTTATTAGAAATCAGCTGGAAATATTGTACATTTTTATGCCAATATTGCAGACTGTGACTTTTCCCATTGTTCTAGGAGTTAAGGTAGTGATCACTGGCAGGAATCATAGGCATGGCATTATTAAATGGAGCCAAAGTGGAATCAAAGGGAATTACACAAATTACAGAATGAGATCAGCATAATGTGCATGTTAGTCGAGCAGTGACAGGTAAAACTTTTTTTTATAAATTTAAAGTGCCCAATTATTTTTTTTCCAATGAAGGGGCAATTTAATGTGGCCAATCCACTTATCCTGCACATCTTTGGGTTGTGGGGGTGAAACCCACGCAAACACGGGGAGAATGTGCAAACGCCACACGGACAGTGACCTGGAAATGTTTGAGCACTGTGGGCAATGCATAGAAAATCCATGAAGAGGTGCCCCTAGTGTTGGTAGTGTGAATAACAAGGAAAGATTGGAGAAACTGAGATTTTAGTCTGTAATCTAACTAAGAACAAAGAAAATTACAGCACAGGAACAGGCCCTTCGGCCCTTCCAGCCTGCGCCGATCCAGATCCTTTATCTAAACTTGTTGCCTATTTTCCAAGGATCAACTTCCCTCTGTTCCCCGCCCGTTCATATATCTGTCTAGATGCATCTTAAATGATGCTATCGTGCCCGCCTCTACCACCTCTGCTGGCAAAGCATTCCAGGCACCACCACCCTCTGTGTAAAAAAAACTTACCACGCACATCTCCCTTCAACTTTCTCCCTCTCACCTTGAAATCGTGACCCCTTGTAATTGACACCCCCACTCTTGGAAAAAGCTGGTTGCTATACCTGTCCATACCTCTCATAATTTTGTAGACCTCAATCAGGTCCCCCCTCAACCTCCATCTTTCCAACGAAAGCAATCCTAATCTACTCAACCTTTCTTCATAGTTAACACCCTCCATGCCAGGCAACATCCTGGTGAACCTCCTCTGCACCCTCTCTAAAGCATCCACATCCTTCTGGTAATGTGGCGACTAGAACTGCACACAGTATTCCAAATGTAGCCTAACCAAAGTCCTATACTATTGTAACATGACCTGCTGACTCTTGTAATCAATACCCCGTCCGATGAAGGCAAGCATGCTGTATGCCTTCTTGACCACTCTATCGACCTGCATTGCTACCTTCAGGGTACAATGGACCTGAACTCCCAGATCTCTCTGTACATTCATAGAACATAGAACAGTACAGCACAGAACAGGCCCTTCGGCCCTCAATGTTGCGCCGAGCCATGATCACCCTACTCAAACCCACGTATCCACCCTATACCCGTAACCCAACAACCCCCCCCTTAACCTTACTTTTATTAGGACACTACGGGCAATTTAGCATGGCCAATCCACCTAACCCGCACATCTTTGGACTGTGGGAGGAAACCGGAGCACCCGGAGGAAACCCACGCACACAGGGGGAGGACGTGCAGACTCCACACAGACAGTGACCCAGCCGGGAATCGAACCTGGGACCCTGGAGCTGTGAAGCATTTATGCTAACCACCATGCTACCCTGCTGCCCCAGGACTTCATTTTACTTCATTTTACCCAGGACTCTTCCATTGACCGTATAGTCCGCTCTTGAATTAGATCTTCCAAAATGCATCACCTTGCATTTGCCTGGATTGAACTCCATCTGCCATTTCTCTGCCCAACTCTCCAATCTATCTATATTTTGCTGTTTTCTCTGACAGTCCCCCTTGCTATTTGCAACTCCACCAATCTTAGTATCATCTACAAACTTGCTAATCAGACCACCTATACCTTCGTCCAGATCATTTATGTATATCACAAACAACAGTGGTCCGAGCACAGATCCCTGTGGAACACCACTAGTCACCTTTCTCCATTTTGAGACACTCCCTTCCACCACTACTCTCTGTCTCCTGTTGCCCAGCCAGTTCTTTATCCATCTAGCTAGTACACCCTGAACCCCATGCGACTTCACTTTTTCCATCAACCTGCCATGGGAAACTTTATCAAGCGCCTTACTGAAGTCCATGTATATGACATCTACAGCTCTTCCCTCATCAATTAACTTTGTCACTTCCTCAAAGAATTCTATTAGGTTTGTAAGACATGACCTTCCCTGCACAAAACCATGCTGCCTATTACTGATAAGTCTATTTTCTTCCAAATGTGAATAGATCCTATCCCTCAGTATCTTCTCCAACAGTTTGCCTACCACTGACATCAAGCTCACAGGTCTATAATTCCCTGGATTATCCCTGCTACCCTTCTTAAACAAAGGGACAAAATTAGCCGGGACCGACACTGGGTCCTCGGCGGCATGAGGCAGCAGTGCTAACCCCTGCGCTACCGTGCTGCCCTATGATTGCACAATGTTCAGCACCATACAGACGTCTCAACACTGAAGCAGTCCATGTGCACATGCAGCAAGACATATATACAGGCTTGGGCTGACAAGTGGCAAGTAATATTCGTGCCACACAAGTAATGGAGGCATCTGCTCTTTTAGAGAAATTTTAGAGATATTTTGACTTTTACGGACATCTGACTCTTCCCATTGTCCTCTGTTTCTCCAGCAGAAGAGGCACCTTTTAGCAAAAGTCCACTTTATTTTATACTATCTGTCCTTTTCAAAGTTTGCTGTTATAAGACCCATTGTTCAGTTTCACTTGACTGCAGAAAATATTTGCTTCCCAACCACCACTGAAACAGAATTTCATTATTGTTTTCTGAGCCAAACTCACAAGTAGTGAGAAACCTTCCAACCAGGACAAAGTTCAGCAGTAGGAAAGTACACCACATGGAAAAGGCACTTTATGTCAATAAGACAATCTGAAAGTAGATTTGCATTGGCATTGGTAGTGTTTATGTCCATGTGCCAAACTGAAAATTCGGAGATTTGATTTTTCTCGACAACAGAATAAAAGCTTGTGTGTTATATAATCATGATTTCAGAAACAGTGGGCTGAAGGACCTCTGGAAATACTGGCATTAAGGGGAAGCGGTGGTGCAGTGCTATTGTCACTGGATTGGTGATCCAGAGACCCAGAGTAATACCCGAGGGACCAGGGTTTGAATCCCGCTACGGAACATTGTGGAAATTGAATCCAATAAATATCAGGGGTGGAATTCTCCAACCCTCCGCAGGGTCGGGGATCGCCCGGGCCGGCATAAATCTCGCCCCCGCCGTGGCTGGAATTCTCCGCCACCCAGGAATCGGTGGGAGCGGGAATCACGCCCTGCCGGTCGGTGTGCCCCCTGCGGCAATTCTCCAGACCGCGATGGGCCGAAGTCCCGCCGCTGACAGGCCTCTCCCGCCGATGTGGTTTAAACCACCTCTGTGCCGGCGGGATTGGCGGCACGAGTGGGCCCCCGGGGTCCTGGGGGCGGGGGGTCGCGGGACGATCGGACACCGGGGGGGGGGGGGTACCCCATGGTGGCCTGGCCTGCGATCGGGGCCCACCGATCGGCCGGCGGGCCTGTGCCGTGGTGGCACTTTTTTTCTTCCGACGCCGCCACGGCCTCCACTATGGCGGAGGCAGAAGAGACCCCCTCCACCGCGCATGCGCTGGTGGTGACGTCAGCGGCCGCTGACGTACCGGCGCATGCATGGACTCACACCGGCCGGTAAAGGCCTTTCGGCCAGCCCCGACACCGGCCGGCGCAGCGCCAAAGGCCATTGGCGCCGGTGTTGGCGCCAGTCGGCGGAGCGGGAACCACTTCGGCGCGGGCCTAGCCCCTAAAGGTGCGGAGAATTCCGCACCTTTGGGGAGGCCCGACGCCGGAGTAGTTGCCGCCACTCCGCTATGCCGGGACCCCCCGCCCCGCCGGGTAGGGGAGAATTTCGCCCCAGGAATTGAAAGTCTCATGATAATCATGAAACCTTTGTCAATGTTTGTAGAAGAAACCCAGCTGCTTCACTAACATCCTTTAGGGAAGGAAATCTGCAGTCCTCACCTGGTCTGGCCTGCATGTGACTTCAGACCCACAGCAATGTGGTTGAGTTTTAAATGTCCTCTGAAATGGCCTAGCAAGCCAGTCAGTTGTGTCAAACCGCGACAAAGTCTCAAGGGAAAGAAACGAGACGGACCACCCGGTGTTGACCCAGACACTGGAATTGACAGTGGCAAACCCCTCCATACTAACATCTGGAGGCTTGTGCCAAAATTTGGAGACCTGTATCACCGACAAATCAAGCAACAGCCTGACATTGTCATACTTACGGAATCATAACTTACAGATAACATCCCAGACACCACTATCACCAATCTACCAGCAAAACAAATCCAGCAGAGGCGGTGGCACAATCCTCTCTCAATTCTCAGTTAAGTGATGAAAGGCGTCATCATCTGTGCTGTCAAGTGGAATTTACTTTGCAATAACCTACTCACTAATGCTCAGTTTGGGTTTCCAGCTCCGGACCTCATTACAGCCTTGGATCAAACACACACAAAAGAGTTGAACTCCTGAGGCGAGGTGAGAGCGACTGTCCTTGACATTAAGGCAGAATTTGATCAAGTATGGCATCAAGAGGGCAGCACGGTGGCGCAGTGGTAGCACTGCTGCCTCATGGCGCCGAGGTCCCAGCTTCGATCCTGGATCTGGGTCACTGTCCGTGTGGAGTTTGCACATTCGCCCCGTGTTTACTTGGGTTTCGCCCCCACAACCCAAAGATGTGCAGGGTAGGTGGATTGGCCACGCTAAATTGGCCCTTAATTGGAAGGAATGAATTGGGTACTCTAAATTTTTTTTAAAAAGAAAAAAGAAAGTATGGCATCAAGGAACCGTGGCTAACCTGAAGTCAGTGGGAATCAAGGGAAAACCTTCCGCTGGTTACAGTCATACCTAGCACAAAGGAAGGTGGTTGTGGTTGTTGGAGGTCAGTCATCTCAGTCCTAGGACAGCACTGCAGGAGTTCCTCAAGGTAGTGTTCTAGGCCCAACCATTTTCAGCTGCTTCATCAATAACCTTCCTTCATAAAGTCAGATGTGGGGATGTTCGCTGATGATTGCACAATATTTAAAAAAAATAAATTTAGAGTACCCAATTCTTTTTTTCCCAATTAAGGAGCAATTTTGCGTGACCTACCTTGCAGATATTTTCAGGTTGTGGGAGTGAGACCCTCTCAGATACAGGGAGAATATGAAAACTCCACACAGACAGTGACCCAGGGCCGGGATCGACCCTGGGTCTTCAGCGCCATGAGGCAGCAGTTCTAGCCCCTGCACTACCGTGCTGCCCTATGATTGCACAATGTTCAGCACCATACAGACTCCTCAACACTGAAGCAGGCCATGTGCAAATGCAGCAAGACATATGCAGGCTTGGGCTGACAAGTGGCAAGTAATATTCGCGCCACACAAGTGCCAGGAAATGACCATCTCCAATAAGAGGGAATCAAACAATCACCCCATGACATTCAGTGGCATTACCATCACTGAACCATCACCCCATGACATTCAGTGGCATTACCATCACTGAACCATCACCCCATGACATTCAATGGCATTACCATCATTGCACCCTCCACCATCAACATCCTGGAGGTTACCACTGACCACAAACTGAATTGGATTGGACATATAAATACTGTGACTACAAGAGCAGGTTAGAGGTTAGGAATCCTGTGGCGTAACACACCAGCTGACTTCCCAAAGCTTGTCGATCACCTACAAGGCATCAGGTGTGTGTTGAATACTACCTGCTTGCATGGACGACTGTAGCTCCAACAACACTCAAGAAGCTCAACACCATCCAGGAAAAAAGCAGTCCACTTGATTTCTACACCTTCCACAAACATTCACTCCCACCACCACCGACTCAGTAGCAACAGTGTTTACCATCTACAAGAGGCACTGCAGGGACTCACCAAGGCTCCTGACGCAGCACCTTCCAAACCCACGACCACTACAGGACAAGGGCAGCAGATGTATCAGAGCACCACCACCTGGAGGTTCCCCTCCAAGTCACTCACTATCCAGACTTGGAAATATATCGCTGTTACTGGGTCAAAATCATGGAATGTCCTCCCTAACAGCACAGTAGGTGCACCTACACCTCAGGGACTGCAGCAGTTCAAGAAGGCAACTCACCCCCACATTCTCAAGGGAAATTAGGGATGAACAGCAAATGCTCACCTAGTTAGCGAAGCCCAGATCCCAGAAAAATGAAAAAGAAAAAAAGACAGGTAAGATTTTGATGACTACCAATAATTATGAAGCTACCATTCTATATTGGTCAAAAGTTAGACAGAATTTTATTAGAGTCAGCAGTAATGTCACTGGGCTAGTAATCCACAGACCGAGGCTAATACGCTGGGGACACAGGTTCGAATCTCACTGTGGCAGCTGGTGGAATTTTCATCATATTAATAAATCTGGTATTAAAAGCTAGCCTAATGGTCCCACAAAACCATTGTCAAATGTCATAAAAACACATAGAACATAGAACAGTACAGCACAGAACAGGCCCAGCGGCCCTCAATGTTGTGCCGAGCAATGATCACCCTACTCAAACCCACGTATCCACCCTATACCCGTAACCCAACAACCCCCCCCCCCCCCCCCTTAACCTTACTTTTTAGGACACTACGGGCAATTTAGCATGGCCAATCCACCTAACCCGCACATCTTTTGACTGTGGGAGGAAACCGGAGCACCCGGAGGAAACCCACGCACACACGGGGAGGACGTGCAGACTCCGCACGGACAGTGACCCAGCCGGGAACTGAACCTGGGACCCTGGAGCTGTGAAGCATTTATGCTAACCACCATGCTACCATGCTGCCCATGCTAAGAGCAACACCAAGTGTCATAATATGCACCCATGCACATCTGCTTCATTAATGCCTTTGAGAGAAGGAAATTTGCCCTCCC
Organism: Scyliorhinus canicula; assembly: GCF_902713615.1. Classification (NCBI taxonomy): domain Eukaryota; kingdom Metazoa; phylum Chordata; class Chondrichthyes; order Carcharhiniformes; family Scyliorhinidae; genus Scyliorhinus; species Scyliorhinus canicula. Next base: position 126,258,293 of record NC_052151.1, on the reverse strand, counting down.
TACCTGGCCTGGCCTAATGCGACTCTAGATGCACGTAATGTGGTTGACTCTCAAATACCTTCTGAAATGGCCTAATTTGACTGAGTTGGATCACCGGACGGATCACCTGGCATTGACCTAGGCACTAGGAATGACAACAGGATACACAGCCCGGTTAATTCTGCTCTCCTACTAACATCTGCGGGATTGAGTGAAAATTCGGAGAGCTGTCCCACAGGCTAGTCAAGCCTGACACTGTCTGTAAGGTAAGATTCCATGAGTTTTTCAATGTCCCAGACACCACCATCACATTCCTGGATCTGTCCTGTCCCACTGAAAAGGGAGCCAAAGAGCCAGTTTCACATTGAGGATAACTTCCAATATGTTATGTGACACTACCACCGTGCTAAACGGGATCAATTTTCAACAGATCCAGCAACTCAAGACTGGGAATTCATGAAGCAGAATAACCTGATGGCTCAGCATATCCCCAAAATAGAATTACCATCAAGCTGCAAATCAACAGTGGTTTAATGAAAAGTGCTTGAGGGCATGCTAAGAGCAACACCAAGTGTCATAATATGCACCCATGCACATCATGAGGTAAAAGCAGGCAGTGACAGATACCCAGGTGAGCCAATCAACATACAGAACAGAACACAACCAATCACCAGATAGAACACCAGAGGGGGGGCTTCCAACTATAAAACACATGAGGCATCAGCACTCTGCCTCGTTCCACTGGTGACAACTGTAGTGACAGTCAGGGTGTACAAATCATTCAACACCTTCTACATGTGGATCAGAGCTAGCCTGGTCTAGATAGTTAGTGATTGTTTACTTAGAGTAGTAGAGAGTCAACCCACAGGCAGCTGTGTGCTTCATTACTGATGTTTAATAAATCTTATTGAACCAACGCCTATGTTTGGTGTATGCTTTATCATTTAACTGCATCGTGTTGCAGTCCGTGTTACCCCAGGTGAATAACACAACACCAAGCATACATAAAAGTCACAAAAAGACTCAAAATCAGCTTCTTCCCCACTGTTACCAGATTCCTAAACGACCCTCTTATGGACTGACCTGATTAATACTACACCCCTCTATGCTTCACCTGATGCCGGTGTTTATGTAGTTACATTGTGTACCTTGTGTTGCCCTATTATGCATTTTCTTTATATTTTATTCTCATGTACTTAATGATCTGTTGAGCTGCTCGGAGAAAAATGCTTTTCACTGTTCCTCGGTACACGTGACAATAAACCAATCCAATCCAAAGTTTGCCAGATTGGTGAAGCTACAACACGGGACTACTTACGTGCCAAACAACAAGTGATGGACAGAGCTACGCAATCCCACAACCAATGGATCAGATCTCAGCTCTGTAGTCCTGCCACATCAAATCATGAATAGTGGTGGCCAGTTAAGCAACTAACAGGAGGAGGAGGCTCCTCAAATATCCCCATCCTCTGTGATGGGAGAGAGCTCAACACATCAGTGCAAAAGACAAGACTGAGTGAAGCATTTTCAACAAACTTCAGCCAGAGGTGCAAAGTGGATGATCCATCTTGGCCTCCTCCTGAGATACCGAGCATCGCAGCAGGTAGTCTTTAGCCAATACGATTCACTTCACATGATATCAAGAAATGGATGAAGGTACTGGATACTGCAAAAGCTATGGGCTCTGACAATATTTGAGCAACAGTATGAAAGACTTGTGCTCTAGAACTAGCCATGCCCCTAGTCAAGCTGTTCCAGTACAGCTACAGCACTGGCATCGACCCGGCAATGTGGAAAATTGCCCGGGTATGTCCTGTTCACAAAAAGTAGAACAAAGCCAACCCGGCCAATTACCGATCCATCAGTCCACATTCGATTAAGCGGTAATTAGTCAGCAATGACTAATTGAGGCTCAGTTGGTGTTCCACCAGTCACTCAGCCCTTGACCTTTTTAGTCTTGGTCCAAACATGGACAAAAGAGCTGAACTCCTGAGGTGAGGTGAAGTAAGAGTGACTGCCATTGACACCAAGACGTTTGACCGAGTGCGGCATCAAGGAGCCCTAACAATAATGCATTCAGTGGAAATCGGCTTGGATACTCTCCACTGGTTACTCATACCTGGGCAGCACGGTGGCACAGTGGGTAGCACTGCTGCCTCACAGCTACAGGCCATCGTGTTCAATTCTAACCTTCTGTATCATACATCAGCCTGACTTGGAAATATATCGCCATTCCTTCACAGATGATGCTAATATAGATAACCTTTAAATCACAAAAGACTCTTTCTTCAGGCAATACAGAATAAAGGTTCTACAATTAAAAGAAATACTTGCTCAGCATCTCATTTTTTAGCCTGGAAGCTAAAAAGCATGTTGCAAATAATAGCCTTTTGAAGGGACTTTTTCAAGGCTGAGGTGATGGGAGAAGGATAATTTGGGTAAGAAGGTACACTTCTGTGATTTTAAGTCTTTGCAGATTCCTTTCAATATGATACTGTAAATAAAAAGCAAATCACCAAATTGGAATAACAAACAGAGAAGGCCACACATTTCATGGAGGTATCATTTCAGATCATTATATGCAATCGTTAGAAATAATTTAAACATTAAATGGCTTAAAATGTCATCTCCCTTGGATGTGCAAGCAACATTAACACCACAGTTTACCGTACAATTTAAATACCAGTTCTGAATGATTTCAGTTTGCTTAGCCAATGGATGTTATAGACAGAGCTTTATTTACATTACGCAGTCCACTCTGGAATAGCCCATACCTTTAACAGCACAATCTGAGGTGCCAAGGCATATTTCTTTATGATTGTACCACCAACAGTATTCTCTGAGGTCAATTAGAAATAAAAACACATTCCCATATTCTAGTTTTTTTTGTGCGTTTAATTCCCCTATTACCTGTAAACTCTACAATCAAAATGTTTGACTTAATTTAGGTGTTATTTGTAAATGTCTCTGAAAAGAAAGAACACTTCTGTTTTGTTGTTTTATGTTCACCTGGTCACAGTGGAAGAAACACAACTCGCGCAATGCGCCTCCCAGGTCATAAAGTCCTGCATGAAAGGCCAACTTTGTGGCATACATTATATACACATGATTTATGCTTTCAGAGGCCATGAGGAAAGGGCAAAAAACATGATTAGCTCCAAATCTTGTAAAAATTTGCAAACCTGATGCAGCAAATAAAATTCCTGACTCATTTTGATTAGGTTCTTCAAGAAGGGAATTAAGGTGTTATGCTCTCCTAGAATGTTCTGCAGAATTCACACTGAGATTGCAGCTGGTTGACAGATATTATATGGAACTCATGCTGAGAATCCAACAAGCAAACAGGGGTGTGCAACAGAACTCACAGTTAGAACCCTTGCGCTAGCAGAGACAGGACGCTATGCTAACATTGACACCTCTCTAAGTTATGAGGGACGTAGTGCAGAAAGAAAACTAAAAATTTTGAAAACAAGTCGAGGAATATTACAGAGCAAATTGGGACACCACGGTTGTTTTATACAGCAAATCGCAATGGTAACTATACGTCCAAAGTATTGTTTGTGAAGCATTTCAGGATGTCCTGAGGTCATGAGAGGTCTGATATAAGGGCAAGTTCTTTCCTTCCTTTGACTAGATGCTGAAACTTCAAGAATGTGGCACTTGTGCTGTATGGCTCTCACTCAGGGAATGTGTTACTTCTGAGACCAGAATAGAATGGAATTAATAGTCCAAGATTAATTTTCCAAATGAGCCTGAGTTTGTGCATCCCCAGAAAGTGTAGACTTTTTACACTGTTTTTGGAGATTTTCCAACAGTTTGGTGCTGACAATGTACCAGACAATTTACTATTTCTCCACCGATGGAATTCCATTCTTTTGTCCTCCAGAAGTGAAACGTTACTATGAATAAATAGGTAATAATTCAATGGCATTTTTAGAAGCATAAAAGCAAATACTCTGGATGCTAGCAAACTGAAATAAAAACACAGAATTCTGGATAAACTCAGCAGGTCTGGCAGCAAATGTGGCAAGAGAAACAGAGATAACGTTTCGAGTCCATACGATTCTTTTACAGAACTGAAGAAGGATAGAAATGAATGTAATGAATTATATATTTGGAGAGGTGGTAGGGCAGAACAGAAGGTCAGGGATAGGTCGGAACTAAGGAGAGATTGACAAAGATGTCATGAACTTAAGACAAAGGGGATGTTAATGGTGACTTTAAAGACTGAAGAAGTGTTAATAGTGGCATGGGGAATGGGTGGTGTGATATTGGGGTAAACCTAGAAAACAAAATAAAGAGGGTCAAGATGGGGAGGAATGTTTCACATGGGTTTGAAACTTTAATTCTGGGTGCAATTGCCCGAACGGGAGCACAACGCGGCCAGTAGATGCTAGGAGAAGCCTCCCACTGACTTCTGACAGCCATTACGCCTCGCAAGGTCTACCTGGACCTCGTGAGGCATCGCAATCAGGATCCTGGCCACAATGGGCGTGACCAAGGTTTGCGCACCTGAGTAGATTTTAAACCCACTTAGGCAGGCTCACCCAGGATCTACCGGGTTCCCGGCATCTAAGGGCCATCCCAGAGAGACCCCAGCCAGGCATCATTCAATACTGCTCCATACAAACATGGACCAGGCGATCCACCCAAGGGGGTCGTCCAGGCCATTGGAGGCCCCTGGGTGGTCAGGGACAGGGCAGGGTGGCCCCTGGCCCTCCCCCTTGAACATGGACACCTTGGCACTGCCACAATGGCACTGCCAAGGTGACTAGGTGGCATTGCAAAGCCAGTAGGAGCATTGCCAGGGTGGCACTGCCAAGGGTCAGGGCCTCGGGGAGCCATGCCCATGAAAGGAGAGTGGAGAGGGTGTACAAAGTGTGGAGGGGGGTGCTGGGCGGATATGAAGGGTGCAGCTGGCCTCTGGAAGGTTGGGGGGGGTGAAGGATGGGGGTCCCGGAAGGGGGAGGAGGCAAAAGGGGGCATTAGGTCCTGAAAATGAGGACATAGCGGGGTGTCATCACTTGGGTGGGGGGTAGTGTCCATGTGTGTGGGGGATGACATTGCCAATGGGTTGTGGGGGGATGGGGGGAGACCCACAAGCCCCCTTAGAGATCGGGGATGCCCTTTCAAAGTGGTGGCCTGCTCTCTTAGCAGCCAGTCTGGCCAGCGACTTCAGCTCCCCAGTGAAGAAAATAATTCTACATGTGGACTTGGCCGGGGAGAAACTTCCCAGATCCAAAAGAGTGACTACGTTTGGTTAGATTGCGGTGGGGAATTCGCCGACAGAGCCGGCGGGAAACTCCCAGCAAAACCTGCCACAAATAACTTTTCCATTAGATCGTATCCTCTGTTTCTCTCTCCACAGATCCTGCCAGGCCGGTTGAGTTTATCCAACATTTTCTGTTTTTATTTCAACAAAAATAGATGTGTAAAATATTAAAGGCATTGATAAAGTTTTAATTAAGCTAGTATTTTCTGAAATGAAACAGAATCTTAAATGAAAACACAACACTGACCTTATGTATGAGCAACTGGTGATTTATTGCTCGCCTTCAATTATTTTAATTTAAATCTATTAAAGATTGACAGAAAACTATTCTGTCTGGCCAAGTATTCCTTATTAACTAGACTGGATAGGTGTGGCATGTTAACAGGAGTCTCTCCTTTTTCATCCCGCCAGCTAATGCATAGTGCCCAGGAATGAGCTATGCCAGCTGGGGAAATAGCCACTTCCTTGATGCTGGGAACTGTTCCTGGGCAGGAGGCAGTCTGTTGGTTCTGCTCCCTCACATAAACCTACCTTCATAAATGCTCAGATGACACCACCAGCATTGCCAACTGCGCGTTTGAATCCCCCTCCACCAGACTTTAAAGCTCTGGTTCCCACTGTCACAAACATTCGAATGTTTGGGAAAATGTCACCTTTGCCTGTGTTGTCTCCCTTTGCCTTTCACTGCCTGCCAACATCTTCCACTCAAAAGCAGTTTTGAGACAGGCTCCAGGCCTGTACAAATATAGGGTGGAATTCTCTGACCCCCCTGCCGGGTCGGAGAATCGGCAGTGGGCCGCGCGAATCGCAGCACGCCGCCCTGATGCCGGGACACGGGTAGCTGGAGAATCGGCGCCACTGGGGCCGGTGTGGCGCCAGTCGGGGTGTGCACCGAATCTCAGGCCCGGGCCAGCGTGCCGATTCTCCACCCGGATGGGCCTAGCGGCCGTCAACAGAAGGAAGAGATGTTACCGGCCGTCAACGTTCTAACATCTTCTGAGTCGGCGGGACCTCGGCCTTGAAGGGTCCGGGGGCGGCCTTTGGGGGGGGGGGGGGTCCGGCCCAGTGGGAGGGCCTCCGTAGTGGCCTGGCCCGTGATCGGGGCCCGCCGGCCTCTCTGTCAGGTGGCATCCTTTCCTCTTTGCCGGCTCCTGTAGCCCTGCGCCATTTGGCATCGGGGCCGTCGCGGGGAAGAAGGCCACTGCGCATGCGCTAGTTGGCGCCGGGGTAACTGCGCATGCGTAGACCTCGCGGCGCCGGGTTTACGCAGGGATCGGCCGCTCGAGCGCTGTGCTACCCCACTGTGTCCCAGAGAATCGGGTCTCGGAACGGGCGCCGACGCCGGAGTAAAACACTCCCGTTTTTACACTGGCATCGGCACATAGCCGCCCGATTGGAGAATCCCGCACATAATGTGCCAAATCCACAGTCTAAAATTATTTTTTATATAAATCTATAACTTTCTATTCTACCATCAAAATTGATAAAGCCAGCCATTTAACCTTCAAGCCTTAGCCCTTCCTTATGTACAGCCATTCTTGGGCAGCATGGTAGGACAAGTGGCTAACACTGTGGCTTCACAGCGCCAGGGTCCCAGGTTCGATTCCCTGGGTCACTGTCTGTGCGGAGTCTGCACGTTCTCCCCGTGTGTGCGTGGGTTTCCTCCGGGTGCTCCAGTTTCCTCCCACAGTCCAAAGATGTGCAGGTTAGGTGGATTGGCCATGCTAAGTTGCCCTGTCCAAAAAGCTTAGGAGGGGTTATTGGGTTGCGGGGATGGGGTGGAAGTGAGGGCTTAGGTGGGTCGGTGCAGACTCGATGGGCCGAATAGCCTCCTTCTGCATTGTATGTTCTATTCCAAAGGAAGTCCAAAATCCATCCTCACTTCCAGCTGCCTTGCTGAGTATGGAAGACACCTCAAGAAACAATGCATGTATTGACATTTCAGCTGAGTCACCATGAGCGACATATGCACCACAGCTCAGACCTCTTAAGTGTCAGTGAAGGCATCCGTGCTGATTTTAAATTGCAGTGCAGTAATCAGGCCCAAACTCTAACTGTGCAAATATAGACAGGATTGCACCCTTCAGTATGACGTATTGAAAATTGTCCCCAAGATTAGTGACTTCAATCATCAGGGAAGGAAAGTGAATGACATACATTTAGAAGCAATGGATGTTTGCAGGAAGGGAATGCATTGATGGCCATGGTATGGTAAAAATAAATGGACATGATGGACCTCATTGTCTTTTCCAGTTACCAATACCAAGTACAGACGGGCATACAAATTAGGAACAGGAATCAGTCCTCAAGCTGCTCTACCATTCAACGAGATTATGGCTGATGATTGAAACCTCAACTCCATATTTCTGCCTACCTCCAAAACCTTTCACTCCTTTTAGTATAGAGAATTTATCTACCTCTGACTTAAAAATATTCAAAGATGTCTCTTCATTCCCCTGTCTTTTGAGGATGAGTGTTCCAAAGTCTCACAACCCTCACAGAATAAAATTGTCCTCATCTCAGTCTTAAATGGATGACCCTATTTTTTAAACAGTGACCCCTAGTTGTAGATTCTCCCACATGCACCTGTCAAGACCCCATGACTTGGGATAACTGAAGGATAAACTCCCTACGTTTGTATTCAATTCTCCTCACAATAAACAATAACATTCTATTATTATTCGTAATTACATGCTGTAACTGCATTCTAATTATTGTGATTCCTGCACTAGGACACCCAGATCCCTCTGAGCTTTGCAACCTCTCACCATTTACATAATATGCTTCTTCATTTATTCTTCCTCCCAAAATGGATCACTTCAAATTGTCCCACATTCTTCTCCATTTTCCAGATCTTTGCCCACTCGCTTAACCTATCTATATTCCTTTGTAGCCTCCTTTCATCACACCTTATTGTCCTATCTATCTTTCTGCATGAAACACCTCCTGCCAAATATAAACTGAGATATAGTACATACCGCACGGTGGGTGACCTGATCTCACAGGGTAAAGAATCCAAACTTGTCAGGGGCATCAACTGAGACCATGGCTTCATTTTGTGATTTTAAATTGAAAACACTGACAATGGAGGTAGAATGCTGGGAATCTGTTAATATGCAAGGATCAGTTATCATGTAAGGATTTTGGTTACTTATTCACTGACAACATCAATTAATGTAGGACAACATCTGCTTCGATTTACTTTGTGAGAAATATTCCAAGTTTAGAGATGCTGCTTTCATTCTGTTATCACTGAAAGATATTTGGAGAGATAAAAGGGAACACATATATTGTAAATGTATAAACAGTTTTCAGTGAAGTGGCCAGATGATACAATGGGACTGATATAAATTTTTGGAACATAGTTAGCAGTTGAAGTACGTCACCAGACTTAAATGCTGTGATGCCTCCAACTTGAAACTGGTGGCTGCAATACGGCAGAGTCACTAGATCATTGTTATTCAAACTTTTTTTCCCAGGGCCCACTTTTACCAACTGGCTGACCTTCGGGACACAGGCAGCCGACCTTCGCTACTCACTATTTTCACTTATAGATTGCCTGCTTGGTCCTCACAATTTCACTTGCTTTGTCATTCAATGTTACATTTCTGCTAAGGACTTCAGCTGACAATTTAAGTTCTTGCTGCATACTTTGAAAAAAATTAAGAGGTTTGTCCTTGAACTTGCCATGCTTAATCTTCAAATGTCTTTTAAGATTTGAGAGTTTTAAACTTTCATTTGTCCTGCCATGGACTCTCCTAAGCAGCTCTCTCCAGCAGATTCAGTTGTGAGATCCTGGACTGTTTATATCACTGCTCTTCTGTTCCTTTTAAGAAAATGGTCTATCTTCAGTCCTTCACAGTCCTGTTGCCTTGCTTGCAGGCAGCTAGAAAATGGAGGAATCGCTCCTCCGCGATTTTGTGGCAAAAACACGGGCATACAGTGAGTGCAACTTCAGTGTATGTGCCAGGCACATGATCTGCTCTCTGCCTCTGCTTTTGGTCAGAAGACTGTATTGTTCGCACTCAAAAGCCAGATGCAGCCAGCATTTTCAATTTTTTCCTCTTTTTAATCTTTATTAGTGTCACAAGTAGGCTTACATTATCACTGCAAAGAAGTTACTGTGAAAATCCCCTAGGGCGTCAATCCCGCCCCGCGGTGTCCCGAATTCTCCGCCCTCTGAGATTCGGCGGGGGTGTGAATCGCGCCGGGCCGATCGGTGGGCCCCCCCGCGCTGGTCGGCGGGCCCCCCGCAGCGATTCTCCGGCCCGTGATGGGCTCCAGGGTCCTGGACGGGGCGCGGGGCCCCCACGGTAGGGTGCCCCCACGGTGGTCTGGCCTGCGGTCAGGGCCCACCGATCGGCGGGCGGGCCTGTGCCTTGGAGGCACTCTTTTTCTTCCGCCGCCGCCACGGCCTCCACCATGGCGGGGGCGGAAGAGACCCCCTCCCTTGTGCATGCGCCGGTATGACTTTAGCAGCCGCTGAAGCTTCGGCACATGCGCGAATTTTCGCCGGCCGGCTAAGTCCTTTCGGCCCCGGCTGGTGTGGCACCAAAGGCCGTTCACGACAGCCGGCGGAGTGGGAACCACTCCGGCGCGGGCGTAGCCCCCCAATGTGAGGGCTTGGCCCTTAAAGGTGCGGAGACTTCCACACCTTTGGGGTGGCCTGACGCCGGAGTGGTTCACGCCACTCCGACACGCCGGGACCCCCCCGCCCCGCCGGGTAGGGGAGAATCCCGGTCCTAGTCTCCACACTAAGATACCTGTTCGGGTATATGGGCAGGTGGGGGGGGGGGAGAGAATTCAGAATGTCCAATTCACCTCACAAGCACATCTTTCAGGACCTGAGAGAGGAAATCGGAGCGCCCAGAGGAAACCCATTCAGACACGGGGAAAACGTTCTAATTCCACACAGACAGAGACTCAAGCCGGGAAACGAACTAGGTCCCTGGAGCTGTGAGATAGCAGTGCTAACCACTGTACCACGGTGCTGTTTAAAAGTCAGTCGTAGCCATTGGGTGCTTCTCCTATGACCAGGAGCTACATGACCAACCGCTCCATGACCCACAGTTTGAAAAACCCTGCACGAGAGCAACCTAAAATCATTTTCAGACCAATATCACCCCATTTACTGCAGACAGAGGCAGTTGAAATTGGCCGCTGCAAATATAAACATTTAGTTATGTAGTGGTGTTCTCTTTGGGGCACTCTGTAAATCAATAACACAAGAAATATAGGTGAACACAAAGCTTAACAGCTTTTTAAACATTCAGTCAGGCAGATAAGAAGGAAATGCAACGTTCAAACACTACTTCAAATCAGCAAGAAAAGAACAGCTTTTTGGCAAATATAATTAGCAATGAGGAGTGTCTATTTCTCAGTGCATACCTGTCTATAGTGGTGGTACAACCTTGGAGAAACAATGGTAATACAAATATAAAAAGCTGACTTTAACATTGTTTCACTCAGATAATACCACCTCAATAGAACAGAAAGTAGTGCTTAACAGGTAGCTTATTTGTTTGCTGGCCTTAAACGATAAACCTACAATCAAAGCAATTGATAAAGAGCAACAATGGTGAGGGAACAAAAGTGATGGTAGGGTGAGCAGAAGTGTTTAATTTATTTAAAACTCACCGCTATTTCTAATTACTTTATCAACCATATCGGCTTATTATTAGAGTAATAATGTTACTGATATTTTCGTACTTTTATTACTATATCTCACAGTGCTATGTCTGAGTTGAAGTAGTTGACTAGTAGTTGACTGAGTTGATAGTCCAAAGATGTGTAGGTTAGGTGGGGTTACAGGGATAGGATAGGAGAGTGGGTCTAGATAGGGTGCTCTTTCAGAGGGTCACTGATGGGCTGAATGGCCTTGTTTTGCACTGTCGGGATTCAATGGATCTCTTGAAAGACTGCTGCCTAGGTCCTTATATAGAACATTTACCATCACTGGCTGCATAAAGGGCAGATCAATTTTTCATTGGCAGCCTCAAGCAGTCATCTACTCAGATCGGCATTAAACAAATTAATGCCTGTTTCAAGAATGGGTTCTGGTTATCTTTTCATTTACCTTCACCAATATCGTGAGTAAAACACTTAGGACCTGGAATGATTTCACCAGGCATATTGCTTAAGTGCTAGGTCTGTCCCCGAAAATCAGGCACTTTGCCATCCAGTTTTAGTCCATCACTTTATTTAGTGAAAATAAAGCCTTTTACAATAATTTCAATGCATTCTTTCATCACAAGGTAAAACTAGTTCATAATCACATTTGTTGCTGTGCTGACCTTAGAGGCCAACAAAGATTATCGGATTAATGGTACATTGAATTAGCTACTTAACTGCATGAATTAACTTTAGTTTTCCTACAACACAAAATCTATCATTCTTTTATTGTATAGAAATAACGGATCATTTGTCGCAAAATAGACCCAACATATGTGGTCCTCTGTCAAAACTAAAAGATAAAGCAAACAGCAGTTTTGTAATTGTTAAATCAAGGAGAGCTCTGGTCTCCACCCACTAAGACTGAGTAGAGCAGAATTCAAGGCCTTCACCTTCAGGGTCAGGCATGAATGCTACCATCAAAGCTTCATTTCTGCCATAGCTGATTGTCACAGAACCCATGCACCTTGAAACTAATCACAGAGATACATTATTTTCTTCCTGTACTACTCACAAAGTCATCAAAATAATAGTCCTTCCTATCGAGGCATGGTGTAAGTTGGCTGCACGCATCAATAAATCCGGTCACATATGGAAGTCAAGAATTATGAAAAGAGTCATCCAGACTCAAAATGTTAGACTCCTTCTCTCTCTTTCCACAAATGTTGTCAGACCTGCTGAGATTGTTCATTATTTTCTGGTTTTGTTTCAGATTCCAGCATCCGCAGTAATTTGCTTTTATATTATGAAAAGTTTAGTGATGACCAGGATGGAATAATTAAACAAATTTTAACCAAGACAGTATATTCTACTTTTCCTTTGGGTATCAAGAGGGACATCTATGTAAAGTTTGGTGGGAAAATTACAATCACAATCAGAATAATTTAGATCCAAATGTCCATTTTGTTCTTTGATGCTTCTTATAGCATCTTTCACATGTACTTCAAACTTTGTACGTGCAAACTTCCCTGTGTATTCTTTATTCTTCAATAATCTGTTTTGTAGCTGCATAGTGGATTCACTAAAAACACTTGTTCCTATATTCTCATTTTTTGTTTCCATGTACCAAAGCAAAATGTGTTTTCAATAAAAAATAAATCTCAAAACCTCCTTCTAATATCTATTAAGGAATACAAAAGATTGGCGTTTTTTCAGAAAATCAAAAAGCCGTTATTATAATAATAATAATCTTTATTGTCACAAGTAGGCTTACATTAACACTGCAATGAAGTTACTGTGAAAAGCCCCAAGTCGCCTCATTCCGGCGCCTGTTTGGGTACACAGAGGGAGAATTCAGAATGTCCAAATTACCCAACAGCACATTTTTCGGGACTTGTGGGAGGAAACCGGAACACCCAAAGGAAACCTATGCAGACACAGGGAGAATGTGCAGACTCTGCACAGACAGTGTCCCAAGCCAGTAATCGAACCTGGAACCCTGGTGCGGTGAAGCAAATGTGCTAACCACTGTGCTACCGTGTGCATAATCTTATGGAACACTCAGCTCAATATATCCTTCTGTGTACACCTAAACCATGGTGATTAGGCAAGGAAAGAGCTTTCTGATTACCATGTACCGGCCATCATCAGCTGATGAATCAGTACTCCTCCATGTTGAACAACACTTGGAGGAAGCACTGACGGTGGCCGGGGTGCAGGACATGATCTGGCTGGGAGGCTTCAATATCCATCCATTAGAGTGGCTCGATAGTACCACCACAGACCGAGCTGGCCAGATCGCAAAGCGCATAACTGCTAGACTGGGTCTGCAGCAGGTGGTGAAGGAACCAACAAGAGGGAAAAGCACACTTAACCTCATCCTCACCAACCTGCCTGCTACAGATGCATCTGTCCATGACAGTATCGGTATAAGTGACCGCCTCACAGTCCTTGTGGAGACAAAATCCCACCTTCACATTGAGGATACCGTCCATTGTGTTGTTTGGCATTACCACCGTGCTAAATGGGATAGACTTCGAACAGATCTAACATTCATGAGGCGCTGTGGGCCATCAGCAGCAGCAGAATTTTACTCAACCATAATCTACAACCTCATGTTCCGGCATATCCCCTACTCTACCATTACCACTAAGCCAGGGGATCAACCCTGGTTCAATGAAGAGTGCAGATGAGCATGCCAGGAGGAACACCAGGCAAACCAAAAAATGAGATGTCAACTTGGTGAAGCTACAACACAGGACTACTTACAGCATAAGCAGCAAGTAATAGACAGAGCTCAGCAATTCTACAATCAATATCTCAGATCAAAGCTCTGCAGTCCAGCCACATCCAGTCGTGAATGGTAGTCGACAATTAAACAACTCATCAGAGGAGGAGAAGGCTCCACAAGTATCCCCATTGAATGCTGGAGGAGCCCAGCACATATGTGCAAACAACAAGGCTGAAGCGTTCGTAACAATCTTCAGCTTGAAGTACCAATTGGATGATCCATCCCGGTCTCCTCTGGGGGTCCCCAGCAACACAGATGTCAGTCTTCAGCCAATACGGTTCATTCCATGTGATATCAAGAAACAGCTGAAGGCACAGGAAACTAGAAAGGCTATGGGCCCTGACAATATCCCGGCAATAGTACTGAAGACATGTGCTCCAGATCCTGCCGCACCCCTAGCCAAGCTGTTCCAGTACCATCTATGAGATGCACTGGGGAAACTCACCAAGTTTCCTTAGACAGCACCTTCCAAACCCACGACTGGCAGGTTCCCCTCCAAGTCACTCACCACCCTGACTTGGAAATACATCACCGTTACGTCACGGTCACTGGGCCAAACTTTTGTAACTCCCTCCCTAATAGCATAGTAGATGGACCTACACCACATTGACTGCAGCAGTTCAAGAATGAAGCTCACCACAACCTACTGAAGGGTAACTAGCAATGGGCAATAAATGCTGGCCTAACCAGTGATGCCCAATCCCCCAAGTGAATTTTTAAAAAATTGTTTTCAGTCACCCGTATCCACGCAGTCATTTTCATAGAGCTGTACTTGACTACTGCACAGGATCAAATGTCATGATTATTGTCCCACAATGAAGAAAGCAACTTTTTAATGTTAAAAGTAGGTGCAATGGATTAAATTGTGCATGTTTCTCGGGCAATGGAAGAGCCCTTAAAACTCCAAAATGGCATCTGGTAAGTACATGCGCACTTCCACTGTTAGTTGTGCCGAATGTCATACTGGTGAGAATATTAGAAAGGCAAATATGCTGACTAGGCAGATCATGACATCACTCAGTATTCAACGCTGATTTACACTAGCACTGCCATTTTGAAGCTCAAAGCTGCAGCTACCACCTCTTAACATTGCACAACTGAACACATATTCAGTAGCTGAAAGGGAAGGGCTTTCACCAGCACTATTTGAAGGGATCATCAACTAATTTGGGACCAAATATTCCAGGATACTTACCTTTTAGAAGAGAGGCAAAATGGGGAAGGCGGAGGGGCAGCCTTGTCAATAAATAGGATAAAGAAAGTTGAGAGAAAGCATCCTGACTCAAAAAATAAAGTCGAATCAGTCTGGGTGCAGCTAAGAAACAGCAAGGGGCAGAAAACATTGGGAGAAGTTGTTTATAGGCCAGCAACCAGTTGTTATAGTGTAGGGCAGAGCATAAATCAGGAAGCCCATTTGGGACCAAAGTAACAATTTGTGTGTGGAACCGGAAGATACAGGTGATGTTTTAAATGAGTTAAAACTATTAATACCTCTTCTCTCTTAAGGTAAGTCATTCAAGTAAATCACAATGTGCCCTCTTGATTTATATATCGACATCAACCGTTCTCCGTCGTGAACACAGATGCAAAGTACTCATTTAAAATCTCACCAATATCTTCTGGTTCCACACACAAATTATTATGTTGGTCCCCAATGGGCCTTATTCTTACCCTGGTCAACCTCCTGCCCTTAATATACTTCATAAAACACATTTGGATTTTCCTTTATTTTACTCGTCGGTACTTTTACATGCCCTCTCTTCGCTCTCCTAATTTCTTTCTTTTTAAAAAAAATATTTTTATTCTCCTCCTTTTTCACATTTTCTCCCAAATTTACACCCAACAATAAACAATAATCAGCAACAAATATGTCAATCCCATAACAATAACAACGATCCCATCCTCCCACCAACCCCCAAACATTGGTCAGCATTTTTACATAAACAAAAGACAAAAAGGAATCAGGGATTACCCATAGTCACCCTTAATACATACAGCCCCCCATCCCCACCAACCCTCCCACCCATCCCCCTCAACTAATGTTCGATGTTATCCAGTTCTTGAAGTGCATAATAAATAATGCCCATGACTTGTATGTCCTTCCTCCGTCCTTCCCCTCAGTTCAAACTTCACCTTCTCAAGAGTCAAGAATTCCAACAGGTCCCTCCGCCACGCCAGGGCACAGGGTGGAGAGGCTGCTCTCCATCCCAGAAGGATCCGCCTTCGGGCGATTAACGAGGCGAAGGCTATGATACCTGCCTCCGCACCCGTTTCCAACCCTGGCTGGTCTGACACCCCGAATATGGCCTCCCGGGGCCCTGGGTCCAATTTCACACGCACCACCTTGGAGATCACCCTAAAAACCTCCTTCCAGTAATCCTCTAGCTTTGGACAGGACCAAAACATATGAACGTGATTAGTGCCCCCACCAACGCTCACACACATCTTCTATTCCTTCAAAGAATCGGCTCATCCTCGCCCTCGTGAGGTATGCTCTGTATACCACCTTCAGCTGTATCAGCCCCAACCTCGCACATGAGGTGGAGGCATTTACTCTCCGGAGCATCTCACACCAGACCCCCTCTTCTATAACCTCTCCCAGCTCTTCCTCCCACATTGCTTTGATCCCTTCCAGTGGTACCTTATCCTCTTCCAAAATAGCTCCGTACACTGCTGACACTATCCCCTTCTCCAGTCCCCTTGTTGTCAGCACCTCCTCCAACAATGTGGATGCCGGTTCCTCCGGGAAGCACTGTATCTCCTTCCTGGTAAAATCTCGAACCTGCATGTATCTAAACATTTCCCCCTGTTCCAGCCCATACTTCGCTTCCAGCTCCTTCAATCCTGCAAACTGATCCCTAAGAAACAAATCTTTTAGCGTCTTTGGCCACCTTCCCTCCCCATATGAATGAGGTATTCGTTCCCTGAAGAAAGCCTTTGGCAGGAAAATTAGTAGTCATTGATAAATAAACAGAAATCGCGGCAACACATTCATTTTAACCGCCTGTACCCGACCCACCAGTGACAGAGGGAGACCATCCCATCTTGCCAGGTCGCTTTCACTCTCCCCACCAAACTAGAGATGTTGTACCTGCAAAGCCTCCCCCATTCCCGGGCAACCTGCACCCGCAGATTCATAGGGCAGAGTCCCTGCCCTATGGAATGGCAGCTCCCCCACCCCTGCCCCCACCCTCGGCCAAGACACCACAAAATACTCACTCTTGTCTAGGTTCAGCTTGTACCCCGAGAAAGACCCAAATACTCGCAGTAGCTCCAATATTCCCCCTATCGACACACTCGGTTCCGACACATATAACAGCAAGTTGTCGGCATGTAAGGTCACCCTGTGCTCCATCCCCCCCCCCGCACTATTCCTTTCCATGCTCTGGAACTTCTTAATGCGATGGCCAACGGCTCAATCGCAAGTGCAAACAGCAGGGGGGACATAGGCCATCCCTGCCTCGTCCCATGGTGGAGAGAAAAGTATCTCGAGTTGATGTTGTTTGTGCAGACACTTGCCCTCGGTTCCTTATATAATAGCTTTACCCAGTTCACAAATTTTGGTCCAATCCCAAACCGCTCCAGAACTGCCGTCAAGTACCCCCATTCTACCCGGTCAAACGCCTTCTCGGCATCCAATGCCACAACCATCTCTGTTTCCTTCCCTTCCGCCGGTGCCATAACGACGTTCAAAACCCTCCTAATGTTCGAAAAAAGCTGCCTCCCTCTCACGAACCCCGTCTGATCCTCACCTATCACCTTCGGGAGGCACTCCTCCAGCCTGCCTGCCAGTACCTTTGCCAATACTTTTGCTTCCACATTCAGAAGTGATATGGGCCTATATAACCCACACTCCGTCCGATCCTTATCTTTTTTTAGCAACTGTGAAATCGATGCCTGCCCCAAGGTTTGTGGCAACACCCCCTTCCCTATCGCCTCTTCAAACATCCCCACCATCGGGGGTGCCAGCTTATCCTTGAATTTTTTATAATATTCCACCAGAAACTCATCCGGTCCTGCCACCTTCCCTGACTGCATTCTCCCAATTATATCCTTTATCTCCTGCTCCACTATTGCTCCTTCTAATGTAGCCCTATCCCTGTCCCCAACCCATCTAGAAATTCCTTCATCGCAGTCTCCTCCGGGTGGCTCTGACCTGTACAAACTCTCATTGAACCCCTTCAAAAATCTTGTCAATCAGCTCCGGAGCCACCACCAACTTCCCTGCCCTATCCCTCACCTGAAGAATTTCCCTTGCCGTTGCCTCCCTCCGGAGCTGACCTGCTAACACATGCCCCGCCTTATCTCTATGTTCATAAACTGCACCCCTTGCTCGTCTCAGTTGGCGCACCGCCTTCCTGGTGGACAGTCGGTCGAAGCTCGCCTGTAGTTTCTTCCTCTTTTCCAGCTTCGCTGGGTCCCCATCTTCTGCATAACTCCTATCTACCTCCAACATCTCATCTATTACCCTCTGCCGCTCCAACATCTCCTCTTTGTCCACCCTGGCCTTAAACAAAATTACCTCACACCACACCACTGCCTTTAGAGCCTCCCAGACAACCGCCTTCGACACCTCACCCGTACAGTTGAAACCTACATATTCCTTAATTACCATTTCAATTTTCTTACAGAACACTTGGTTCCCTAAAAGCCCCACATCCAATTTTCACCCCGGCCTCTGCGCTACCCCCTTCTCCAGTACCATATCTACCCAATGCGGAGCATGTTCTGACACTGCAATTGCCGAGTATTCCGACCCCTTAACCCCAGCCAGCAAAGCCTTCCCCACCACAAAGAAGTCGATCCGCGAGTATACCTTATGGACTGCTGAGAAAAACGAGTACTCCCGTTTCCTTTGGTTCAGGAACCTCCAAGGGTCCACCCCTCCCATTTCCACCATTAGCCCAGCCAGCGCCTTTGCCCCCCTGATGGGACCAGCGAGTGCGGCCATGATCTGTCCAACCTTGGCTCCTGCACCAAGTTCCAGTCCCCTCCCACAATCAGCTCGTGTGTGTCCAAGTCGGGGATGGCCCCAAACACCTTCCTCGCGAATCCCACATCGTCCTAATTTCTTTCTTAAGTAACCCCCTGAACTTTCTATATTCCTACAGGGCTTCTGCTGTTTTGAACCCTTGGGCCTCAAAGTAAATAAATCCCCGGAGCCAGATGAGATATTATCCAGGTTGCTGTGGGAGGCAAGGGAGGAGATTGCAGCGGCTCGACCAAAAGTTTTCAAATCACTTCTGGAGAGGTGCCAAAGGACTGCAGGACAGCTAATATGGTGCCATTATTCAAGAAGGGAAGTAGGGACGAACCAAGAAATTACAGTCCAGTGAGTCTAAGTTCAGTGGTAGGGAAAATGCTGTAAACAATTCTGAGGGACATAATTAATCCCCACTTGGAGATGCAAGCGTTAATCAAGGGTAGTCAGTGTGGTTTTGTCAAAGGGAGATTATGTTTTACAAATTTTATTACATTTCTTGAGAAGGTGACTCGGTGTGTAGATGAGGGTAGTGCAGTTGATGTAGTCTACATGGACTTTAGTAAAGCTTTTGACAAGGTCCCACATGGGAGGCTGATGAAGAAGGTAAGAGCCCATGGGATCCAGGGCAATTTGGCAAACTGGATCTAAAACTAGCTTAGTGGTAGGAAACAGAGGGTGATGGTTGAAGGTTGTTTTTATGATTGGCAGCCTGTGACCAGTGGTGTTCCACAGGGATCGGTGTTGGGTACCTTGTTGTTTGTAGTATACATTAATGATCTAGATGTGAATATTGGAGGTATCATAAGTAAGTTCGCAGATCACACAAAAATTGATGGTGTGGTAAATAGTGAGGAGCAAGGATTACAGGATGATATAGACGAGCTGGTTAGATGGCAGAAGAGTTTCAAATGGAATTTAACCATGAAAAGTGTGATGGAATGCATTTTGGGATGTCCAAAAAGGCAAGGGAATATACAATGAATGTTCAGACCCTAGGAAGTACAGAGAATCAAAGGGACCTTGGTGTGCATGTTCATAGATCTCTGAAGATAGCAGGACACATAGATAAGATGGTTAAGACGGCATATGGTATTCTTCCCTTTATTAACCGAGGCATAGAATATAAGAGCAGGGAAGTTATGTCGGAGGTGTATAAAATGCTGGTTAGGCCCCAGTTGGTGTACTGTGTACACTTCTGGTCACCACACTATAGATAGGAAGTGATTGTATTGGAGAGGGTGCAGAGAGATACACCAGGATGCTGTCTGGGCTGGATCGTTTCAGTTATCAAGAGAGACTGGATAGACTGGGATTGTTTTCCGTGGAGCAGAGAAGGCTGCGAGGGAACCTGATTGAGGTGTATAAAATTATGAGGGACATAGATAGGGTGGACTGGTCGGTATTTTTCCCCTTCGTGGAGGGATCAATAATCAGGGGGCATAGATTTAAGGTAATGGGCAGAAGGTTTAGAGGAGATGTGAGGAAAAGCTTTTTTACCCAGAGGGTGATTGGAATCTGAAACTCACTGCCTGAAAGGGTGGTAGAGGCAGGAACTCTCAACTTTTAAGAAATATTTAGATGATCACTTCAAATGCCATTGCATACAAGGCTACGGACCAAGTGCTGGAAAATGGGATTAGAATAGTTAGGTGCTGATGGTGGGCGCGGATGCGATGGGCCAAAGGGCCTCTTTCCATGCTGTAAAACTCTGTGACTCCATGGCTAATTATCTATCTCAACGCTATTCACCTGTGCTCTCCCATACCACTTGATGTGTTTAGAGTCTATAAATCTATTTATTTCTAAAATATATTCAGTGCGCTGGCCTCCACAGCATTCTGTGGTAGAGAATTCCACAGGTTCACTAGCCTTTGCCTGAAAAATTGCTTCCTCATCTCAGTCCTAAATGGCCTACCCCATATCCTGAGATCGCGACCCCCAGCCAGAAGAAATATCATTCCTGGATCCAGTCTGCCCAGCCTGCTCAGAATTTTATACCTTTTAGGCTAATTATATATTGGCAAAAATGTAAAACATTTAGGGCAAATCGGCCACTCTACTTCTAACCCGGTTGACCAGCACTGGTGAACCTAAGCCTTTGTATTTTGTATATTAGTCGACAACTATATGTAAAAATAGTTTAAAGATTAAACTTGCAGAAATGAATCCCAGGCATATCCCAGAGTAAAATGATTCTGGTGTCACATATTAATGCCTGAAATGATGCAGAGAAGGAGGCTTCCGAACATGTCTATAATGTGAAAAATATGACAGGGATTAAGACAGTTTGGCAAGAATTGATACTTTTGGAAAGCTTTCTTATTGACTCAAACAAGACATACAAATTTAGACCCAAATCTTGCTCAGGCAGAGCAGTTTGATTCTCCAATGAACTTTCCTTTCCCAAGAATTGGAACATGTCCATTGGCATATTCTGTAATAAGCACTGCCAGTGCCAGTTTATTCTAGTGAATGAACCAGAACTCCAAATGTGGTTTCCTGTGGCAGGCATAAATATCTGGAGACCTCCTCATCCTCATTCCGGAATTAATTGGCCCCACTCTACTTTCACTATCAAACTACATCTCCACTTAACTAGAATTATTGGAGCATGGTCACATCATACTGCATTTTCACTCGTCTCTCACACTTATTTTGTTGTCGTTAAAATCTCCATTTGAGGTGTAAGAATCGGAGCATAAATTATTGTAAAATATCGCTCTATTTTATATATAAGGCAAAGTCTGAATCATAATCCAATTCATTATTAATATAGAAATTCAAGATAATAATATACAGTAATAATAATTGCTTATTGTCACAAGTAGGCTTCAATGAAGTTACTGTGAAAAGCCCCTAGTCGCCACATTCCGGCGCCTGTTCGGGGAGGCTGGTATGGGAATTAAGAAGCCACTCTGCTAGCCTTGTTCTGCATTACAAGCCAGCTATTTAGCCCACTGTGCTAAACCAGCATTGTTATGATATGCTCCCCCTCTCTCTCATTTTCTGACATCTGAATTTTGCTACCTAATAATAGACTACTGCCATAAGAAATGTTAACTTTCCCTCTGCCACTGAGTATTAATAATTTACATTACATGGTGCTGAGGATCCGGGTTCGATCCCGGCCCCGGGTCACTGTCCATGTGGTGTTTGTATATTCTCCCCATGTCTGCATGGGTATTATTCCTGCAACCCAAAAAGATGTGCAGCGTAGGCAAATTAACCATGCCAAATTGCCCATCATTTGGAAAAAAAGAATTGGGTACTCTAAGATTATATGAAAAAAACAATAATAATTTGCATTGCACATTTTCGTATACCTTTCAGCTTGATTGTTCTGTCTGAGGCTGTGTGCGTGACTGTTATGGGAACATCAATTTCTCAAGAAGATTTTCATGGTTTTAAGAACAAAATTCAAAATATGATGAGCCTTTATTTCCAAATCAATTTTTCAAAAGATTGCTGCACGCTACCTCTCAGAACATGTGCAAGAGTTGTGGCTATCTTCATTTATCTAGAGCATGGCCGCTATGCCATTAACAAAGAAACATTTAAAACTGCACACAAATCTTTGTGACAGATTTATGCAATTACTGGTTCTAGAATTCTCCGCCAAAGGAAACAATTTTATCCTGTCCACTATATCTCTTCCCCTTATGATTTTGTACACCTCAATCAAGTCACCCCTCAGCCCTCTTTGTTCCAAGGAAAATAACCCAAACCTATCCAACTCTCTTGTGCGAGTGTAACAAGCCGCCTGGTGGTGTATATGATAGGATTTATCCTCATGGTCCACGTATGAATGGGTTGCCCAGATACACAAAAGTATGTTTTTTATGTTCACTCTTTATGTTCAATCTTATCTCTGACTGGTTCTGCACAATGTGAATTGGCCAAATGATGGATTGAGTTGTTGCAACCAATTCTGAGTGAATTTTCTACACGCATGGTGAAGGATTCCTTTACCATTGCAAATACTACAGCATCTTTGGAAATAATGGTGATATAAATGGCTCCAGAGAGATGAAGGTACTTTATGCCTTCATTTCATAAATTAAATCCCTTAGGGGGTCGAGATTGAAGGCGCTAGCGACAGCGCTGCTCCCGACGGCCCCGTGGAGATACTCAGGGACTCCTGTATTAATAGACTCGTTGAGAATTTGGAGGCAGTTTCGACAGCACTTCGGGTTGGGGGCAGAGTCAAGGGAAATGCCGATTTGGGGGAACGGGCACGATTCTCCGCAAGTGCGGAGAGTCGTAAAGGCTGCCGTGAAACTGGCCGTGTTTCACGGCAGCCTCCGCGCCCCCTCCCGAGACCCGATTCTCCCCCCGGGCAGGGGCTAGCAGCGCGGCCCCATGAAGCACGGCATCGTGACTGTCGCTAAGCCCGCGTGCCAAGCGTCACGGCGGCTGACGCGCACGATGATGTCAGCCGCGCATGCGCGGGTTGGATGGCTCCAACCTGCACATGCGCGGATGACGTCATCACGCATATGCGTCAAACCCGCGCATGCGCGGGCCGTCATGCCCCTCAGCCGCCCTCGCGGACTGATCCTGCGGGGCGGCGGAGGAACAAAGAGTGCGCGGGTATCGGACCCGCTGCCCGCGATCGGTGCCCACCGATCGCAGGCCCATGCCACCCTTGGCACGGCCGTGGTGCGGCCATGCCAATCGGTGCCATGGTTGTCCGGGACGGCACTTTGCGGCCGTTTTCACGAACGGTGAGAGCAGCTATGCTGCGTTCGTGAAAACGTGGGAACTCGGCCCATCGGCCTGGGGAGAATCGCTGTTCGCCGTTAAAAACAGCGAGCAGCGATTCGTGTCTTGGGGGGGGGGGGGGGGGGGGTGAATAGCGGGAGGTCGGGAAAAATGTCGGGAAGGCCCTCCCGCTATTCTCCGACCCGTCGTGGGCAGCGGAGAATCGCGCCCATAGATTTGGGCCAGGGAAGTGAGATGTAAATTTTCAGAGATGGGAGGAGAAAGGAAATAGTACACTGAAAAATTTGTTTCTTGGGGGTCGTTTTGCAGGATTGAAGGAGCTGGGAGCAAAGTGTGGGCTGGAGCAGGGGGAAATATTTAGATACATGCAGCTTCGATACTTTGCCTGAGAGGAGATACAGAGCTTCCCAGTAGAGCCAGTTTCCACATTGCTGGCGGAGGTGCTGACGACAGGGGACTGGAGAAGGGGGTAGTATCGGCAGTTTACGGGACTATTTTGGAGGAGGAGAAGGCACCGCTGGAAGGGATCAAGGCAAAGTGGGAGGAAGAGTTGGGAGAGGGTATGGAGGAGGGGTTCTGGTGTGAGGTGGTCCGGAGGGTGAACACCTCCACCTCGTGTGCGAGGTTGGGGCTGATACAGCTGAAGGTGGTGTATAGAGCACACCTTACAAGGGCGAGGATGAGCCGGCTCTTTGAGGAGTAGAAAATGTGTGTGAACATTGCGGAGGGGCCCGCAAACCATGTTCAGATGTTTTGGTCCTTTCCAAAGCTGGAAGATTACTGGAAGGAGATGTTTAAAGTGGTGAACGTGAAACTGGACCCGGGCCCTCTGGAGGCCATATT
The DNA here is from genome assembly GCF_902713615.1 of Scyliorhinus canicula. Taxonomy (NCBI): domain Eukaryota; kingdom Metazoa; phylum Chordata; class Chondrichthyes; order Carcharhiniformes; family Scyliorhinidae; genus Scyliorhinus; species Scyliorhinus canicula. The sequence continues at coordinate 126,234,092 of NC_052151.1, read as the reverse complement.
CAGGGTGTCGGACCAGCCGGGGTTGGAAACGGGCACGGAGGCAGATGTTGTAGCCTTCGCCTCGTTGATCACCCAGAGGTGGAGCGGGGGAACCTGCTGGAATTCGTGATGCTTGAAAAGGTCAAATTTGAACAGAGGGGAAGAATGGAGGGGTTCTACAATGGGCATTATTCATTATGCACTTTCGAGAATTGGACCACATCGAACACGGGGGGGGGGGGGGGGGGGGGGGGGGGGGGGAGGGGGGGGAGGCAAGGGACTGTATGTGTTAATGGTGGCTATGGGTGATTCCGGATTCCTTTTTGTAATTTGTTTATGTTAACGTGCGGGCTAATGTTTGGGGGTTTGGTGGGAGGATGGGATCATTGTTATTGATATGGGGATTGCATTCATTATTGATTGTTTTTTATTGTTGGGTGTAAATTTGGGAGAAAATATGAAAGAGGAGGAGAATAAAAAATATATTTTTTTAAATTTAATAAGTTAAATCCCCAGCCTAAGTGATGGAATGGATTCATCTACGGTGATATCGCATGCTCAACAATAGGTTGCTCACCAGCGCTCAATCAGAGATCCTCCAGCACTATTCAGCTAAAACCTCTAATATGACACTAGTTTAAAGATTGTTTCCAGGAATTAAAATTCCCAGCTAGTCACATATTTACTTTGATTTTTGTCTTTGGGCGTGACTCTAATGGAATGTATACCTAAAGCCAACTTCTTAACCTATTAGTCTAAAATTGAATGATACACAACGCCTTACATGCAGGGAAATATTTCAGCACTACCGCCTCTGCCTGGGGTGACGTTATCAACAGGAGCAATTTCATCGCTATTATTTTTGTGAATTTTGTCAGTTGTAAGAGGGTTTTACTTCTTTGGATTTTGTTGTCCTTCAGTTCATATTAAGGGAGCATTGTCAAAGGCCAACTTGTTTCTTGTTTCATACAATGCTCGAGTTCAATCAAATGTGGAAACTTCATCGTATCATGTTTGGATAATACAATTAAGAAGAAAAAAGGTAATTCTGCAGTTAATCGCTTCTTTGCACCCAAGGTATGCAAGTAACATATTGGTCACAAGTGGATTTCCCCAATGGTAGGCAACTTTATCATCTACCATCATCTAGTTTTATAAGTGCTCCTTTCAATCACTGTCTAAGGGGGAAGAAACCAGAGGTGGGATTCTCCGCCGGCAGGATTCAACGGAGAATCCTGCCGGCGAGTCGAGGCTGAAAAGTGGCGTGGCGGAGAATCCAGCCCCAGATTTCTCTAATCTTGCATAACATTAAAGATCAGTCTTGTGGCTATTCTTTGTGCCACCTCTCGAGAACTGGAGAGCATAGATTTAAGTTAAGAGGGGAAAGAATTAATGAGAACCTGAGGAGCAACGTTTTTTACACAGAGGGTGGTAGGTATGTGGAATGAGCTGCCGGAGGAAGTGGTTGAGGCAGGGATATTGACAACGTTTAAAATGCATTTGGACAAATACATGAAGAGGAAAGGTTTAGAGGGATGTGGGACAAATGCAGGCAAATGGGGTTAGCTTATATGGGATTTTTAGTTGGCATTGGCCAGGTGGGCCGAAGGGCCTGTCTCTGTGCCGTAGATTCTACTCTTGACTGTCCTCTTTATATTTTTGTCACTAAACCTGGACACAGCACTCAGGTGCAGATTGAACTGAGCACTATAATGTGACACAATATTTCACATTCTATTTTCTTTGTTTATTTCTGCTCTACAGTGATCCGACATTTTATTATTGTTATTATTATTATAATTGATAAGCCTATCGACAATCCTAGATCGCTTTCTGTTTTTCTCTTAGCTACTCCATCAGCATTTACGGAGTGTTATGTTATTTGTAAAGAGCTAGTAACTAATTGTTATGCAAGTGTACATCAGGCTGCCACATTTACTACTGCATTCAGGTGAATTTATTGCCAATTTCCAACAAGACTGAGATATGCAGCCAGGAGATGTAAATTCAAGGAAAGGGATGCAAGGCCAATAGCTCCGTTAATATGGAGTTTCACACACCCTGAAGTACAAAGAGATTTTGTTGGAAAGGACAAACTCACAATATCACAGGCTGTAGACAATGCCAGGACACTGATGCCTCAAGTAGACAATGAAGACAATGACTACCCAACTTCAGTTAAGTCTACTGAAAGGCAGGAATTATGTGGTGAAACAGCAACAAAAGAATGTACATGACATGAACAAATCGACGCGCAGGAGATGTATATGACGAGTTCATAGACAGAACAAAATGTTCCACATATGGATCAAATTGTAGAGCTCATGGGAAGCCCAATCACGAGGAAAAGATGTGCAAAACAAGTACAGAAGGTGGTAAATGAACTGTCAGAAACTGAGAAACAGAGCGAATGAGATACAAAAGAAACTACAGCATCCACACCATGGGAGATCACAATGAGTTTTAGAACACAATAGACATAGAAATATAAAAGTGCATAAAATGCTGAGTTCAGGCAGCAAATTAGTGAAGTGCAAGTTCAGTTTAACACTGTCATAGACAGAGAATGATTTACCAATCACAAACGGTGGGAAATTCTAGAGATTTTAAATGGGGAAATGCAAAAGACAAGAAGTCAAGCAGATTGGGCACAATGGGAAACTATTGGTAGATGATAAATAGCAAACAAACGGTGGAACAGAGGCACATAGAGTAGTTGGAAGAGAAACAAACACTGCTGAATCATTAAGCTGAGCTCAAGGAGAAGTACTGCCAGGACAAAGACCAACTCCCCATTCAGCTTTAGGCACAACATTTAATCACCTGAGCAATACTGTGAAAAATGTCTTCTGAGCACACCTGGGGAGTGGGAAGGGTCGGAGGTTGGGAGGGGTTGAGCGATTTGGGAGGAGATTTTGAGGTCAGTGGGTTTGGGGGGTGCAGTGGTTTGGGGGGGGCGGGAGGGTGGAGCGGGTAAGACAACGGAGGTGGAGGGGGTTGGACATCAGGGATTAGGGGGGTAGACATCAAGGTGGTAGGTGTCAGGGGTTGGTCCAGCCAGGCCAGATGGGGGCAGTTTATCCAGGTCAGGACGGTTCAGTTGGGCAGTTGGATCAAGGGATATCCAGCTTGGTCAAGCTGGGGTGGGGTCATCCAGCTAGTTTGTGGGTTGTCATCATTTTTGAGGAGGGAGAGAAAGTCCAGCCAGGTTGGGGAATCGGGAGAGGGCCCAGCTGGGTCAGGTTGGACCCGGGAGTCAGCCCCGCGGGTGGGAGGGATTCCATGGAGGTCGGAGGGTGGGGAATACCTTAGGGGGAGGCAGGGAGGGGTGGGGTGTAGAGGAGTCCATGCAGTGTTTGGTCTCTGTGTTTAAAATAGTTATGCATAAGTTAGAGGGTTTTATTTCTTCAAACGTTTTCAGAGTAACTATCAACGTAACCCAAGGGGAACCATCCAAAGTTTGTGGTTTAAATTGCTTTGTCGGAGGTTCACAGCGCAGCACATTTGCTCAGGGATGTTAGTGATTCTGGACAATTACCATTTAACTGTGAACTTCCGAGAGGGATCCCCCAGCACATCTTTGGGGTACCCCTCCCAAATCTGACACTGGGGAGTCCAGAGGTTATGGCGCAATATATCAACCCACCAAGCAGCGGGTTATATGAAATACACAATGAAACCTGAGCATTTTGAGTGAAAGAGTAATTATTTCAAATTCTGGGAAGAAGACATAACACTGAGTATGGAACTAATGTTAATTCAGATCACCAATGCAAACATCGTAGCACTGGCTGGAAAATGACCTTGTATGACTTACTCCCCATTCATGCTGCTGCTCCTGCCTTTGCCAGCTTGGAAGGATTCGATCAATGGGCAGCTTGAGTACATTCCTGTTTGTATGGTAGTTACTGCTTTAATGTAAACATCACCATAATTGCAATTTTAGCAACAAATGGATACAGTGGGCGGGATTCCCCCAGCACCGTGCCGGGAAGGAGCCGCCCCGACACCGGCACGCTATTCTCCGCCGTGCGGTCGCGGGCCACTCTATGCGGCCAGCCGACAATTCTCCGGCCCAGATGGGCCGAGAGGCCGTAGGAAAAGAGCAGAGTCCCCCCCCCCGGCGCCATTCTAACCTGCTCTGGGCCGGCGGGACCTCGTAGTGCAAGGGTCAGGTGGCAGCCTGTGGGGGGGGGAGGGAGGTCCGAATCCAGGGCGGGGACCTCCGATGTGGCCGGACCCGCGATCGGGTCCCACCGATCGGCAGGTCGGCCTCTCTAGCTGGGGGCCCTTTCCTATGTGCCGGCCCTTGTAGACCTGTGCCATGTTGCGTCGGGGCCGGCGAGTTCAAGGAGGCCACTGTGCATGTCCGTGTTGGCGCCGGCGCCACTGTGCATGCGCGGATCCTGCGGCGCCTAGTTCGCACTAGGATCTGCAGCTGGAGTGGCGCAAACCGCTCCAGCGCCGTGCTGGCCCCCTGTAGGGGCCAGAATTAGACGTGGAAGCGACCTGTTCACGCCGTCGTAAAACGCACTCTGCTGCGGGATTGGCGAATCCCGCCCAGCATTTAAAACGTTTTTAGTTAAATGGCCACAAAATGTTTTTACTTCAGTTTCATGGGGCTGGGAGGAGCAGTAGTCCACTGGGCTCCACAATAATACTATAGGTTGCTGTCATCCATTGCAACCTGCCTGTTGACCAATTCAGCATCCTCATCCAGCCAACCATGAGCTGCAGTGGGACACCCACACTCATTTTGCAATATAAAGGTGTCATGCTAATGAGTTCCAAGTCTCAAAATAGTTGGGACTCTCTGCTGACCCAAATTTTCTCCATGCATATTGTTGTGGGCCAGGGTTTAGAGAACCCCAAGGTGTATCATGGAGTTCACCTGACCCACAACTTTTAATAGATTGTGGTTATCGGAGCACACAGGCCTACTTTACAGCTGTGATGCAACAGAGAACTAAAGTACTTTTAAAATAAAACAATGTTTATTTATGAAACCAGTTAACACTTTATAAACCCACAGTAAACATCTTAACAACTATCAACATCAATAAATCCCCACAGATACAATATTCTATAAGTAACCCTTAATCTTTCTTTGCAACATCCATAAGAAAAAAGACTCTTTTTAACACAGAGATCGGGTTTAAATTCTCTACTGAGGAGAGCAGTTATCACTTTGAAATCACCCAAATGATCTGGAGACAGCCCTTAGATTGCAGAGATACTCATACAGCTGCTTGCTTTTCCTGCAGCTATCCAGCTCTCAAAACGAAACTAAAAACACCCTGTAGCTGCCTGCTCAAAAACAAAAGTGAAAGACAGACAGCCCAGCCCCACCCACTCTCTGACATCACTGCAGCTATCTGACAAACACCCATTTCTTAAAGATACTTGACAATATTAACAATTCTTTCTTCAATCTGAGACTGAATTTTACCTGTGACTGCCATCCATTTGTAAATGTCTATTTCCAGCTCATTCTTCAGGCCTTTGGCTGCATCATCAGCTTTGATTACAGCACCAAGTTCTTTTATTTGTCACTCTTGCCTTCAGCTGATTTCTTGACCATTTTATGTGCATTCTTAGTTCCCATCAACTCATGCTTAGATGACTTGTATAAAGAGCTTTGTTAAAAACTTCCTAGCAGTCCATGTCACTTTCCACAATACACTTTCCCCCAAAAAGCATATATATTTGATCAGAAGGACACTTTCTTCTTGCAATACAAAGACTGTTGCCCAGTGAGTGACTATTATTCACCGAGAGTTGTGCTTCAATTTGTGTGAAGGAGATTGCCTGCACAGCTTCCAAAAATGATGGAGCATTACTAGCTCAAACTGCTACTGTACAGTAAGGTAGCTGAAGACACAACTTGTAAGTTATTAATTAAAAAGTACCTTGGTTAAGTTAAAGGACAATGCTCAGCAGCTTGCACTGGACATAAATGGATGTGTTTTTCAGATAGATAATATATTTTGCTTCCAGAAAATGTCTGACTAGTAATAAATACGTAGCAGAACAATTTTGTTTTTATCTAGGTGGCATGTACAGTGGTTAGCACTGCTGCCTCACAGCTCCACGGACCCGGGTTCAATGCTGGCCTTGGATGACTGTCTGTATGGAGTTTACACATTCTCCCCATGTCTGCGTGTGTTTCCTCCAGATGCTTTGTTTCTGCCCACAGTCCAAATATGTGCAGGTTAGGTGGATTGGCCACGCTAAATTGTCCTTTAGTGTCTAAAGGTTAGGAGGGGTTACGGGGATAGAGCAGGGGGCTGGGTGCTCTGTCGGAGCGTCGGTGCAAACTTGATGGGCCGAATTGCCTCCTTCTGCACTGTAGGGTTTGTGTGATTCTATCTAAGATAGGGACGTATTTTGCATCATGCATGGCTTACAGTGAGATCCATTTAAATGAATCGCTCTTGATGACACTACTACAAAAACACACTACTCCTGTCCATCCCATAAATTAGCTGTAATAGTTTATCTAGAGAGTGTGCCTGATGATTGTTGGTTCTGGGATGAACAAGTACGATGAACACAAAAACTAATCCCAGTTATTCATTGCTAATTCTAGTAGTAACAGCACAGACACTCGACAGTTAGTTTTTCAAAAGATTTACTTAACTGTATAAACATTATTTTCCTAAACATTAAGCTGAACTCAGTCACCTCAGTTTGCCATGACAGTATATTCAGGTTCAGATTTTTGCATCTACCACAATTTTGCTGGAGAAAGTTTAGAGCTTGTTTAATAAGCCCTGTTGTTGCATGTAACACTGGGGCAATGGGGCAGACTTTTCAATCGGAAATATTTTAATAAAAAGAATTTAATCAACCTTAAAATCTTGGACTGTTTGCGGCTTTTATAGTGCCTGAGCCACAGCTAATTTTGAACACGTAGCTATAGATATTTATTAAAAAGTTTTCAAACCTTTTTCAGCAGCTTCCAATTGTCGCTTTTTGTACTTCTTTCTGAGAGTGGATGGTACCTTCTCATTTTCTCCCTTTTCAGAATCCTGCCCATCTTTCGGGGTATAACATCCATTCTCCATCTCCAAGTCTATTTCAGCTTCTCCATCCAAACTTGTGCTTTCTTCATTGGACTCCTGATCTTTCACGTTCTGAGCTTCAGGAACAGATTTTCCACGGTCACCATTTTCAGGAACACTCCTTTCTCCAAACTGCTGTGAGTTCCCTATGTCTTGCTGGTTACTTTCCACCTCTCCATTGTGAACCTGTGATGATGACTCCTGGGAAGATTGGCACTTTGGGGTTGCCACCATTTCATTGGAGGCTTCATTGATGTCCACCTATATTGAAGAAACAGAATTGAATTAACAGTAATCAATAGTTATGTAAATAAAAGGCTTGGAATATGTTCCCCTTCTGACATTTTCTCCATGGATTATGGATGCATTTGCATTGTATATGTTACACACCTAAACATAACACAAATATTGCCACCTTTCCAGATCAACAGAGAATGAAAGTATAAAAAGCTTGATTGCTCTGAAACACTTTCAGAATGCTTCAGCAAACATTTCCACAGAACTTTGTTTCCAATGCAGAATGTACTCACAAAGAAAAGTCATGAAGAGATAATTAGGAGGTGGCACTGTCTGAATTTCTTTTGAAAACTCCAGGGAACAGTGTGGGGCACTATCAAAACTGGTAAAATTAGAGACAACTTTTAGTTGCATCGGGTGGTTCAGAGTAATGTCACTGTATATGCTTTTGCATTGTCTAGCAATCATAAGAAAAAAGCAGAACATTTGAATGAATAATGAAAATCGCTTACTGTCACGAGTAGGCTTCAATGAAGTTACAGTGAAAAGCCCCTAGTCGCCACATTCCGGCGCCTGTTCGGGGAGGCTGGTACGGGAATTGAACCGTGCTGCTAAACCAGGCCTCTCTAATCAATAAATTGCTGTCTTATGTTTAACGTATTTCAAATTTTGGGGAAGGCAGTGAAATTGAATTTTAGTTGTACCTTCTTTTTGAGTTTTATTTGGTAAAACAAAATTGATAACATTAATAAGTGAACAACCGAAATATCTATTTTGAATTATTCCCAAAGTAGGAAAAAACTGATGATATTGATTTAAGCGAGAATTTTTAAAATTCTCTAAAATAACTGATGGAAGTAGGCACACAGTAAAAGAAAGTCAAAATAATATGTCCATGCTACTTTACATTCCTGAGTAAAACTTCTGAGATAAAAAAACAAATAATCACAATATGTATCCATCACCATACAGTGCCTTCAGGAATACTAGTTACCAAACATTGTGATTTCAGAACTCTAGCTAGGAAAGGATATTAATTTAATTGGATCACGTAAAGGGTTATGGGGATAGTGGGTATCAAAGACATTTAAGTGTTCGATCAGCCATGATTGCATTAAATAGTGGAGCAGGGTCGACTTATGTTAACAGTACAAACATGCAAACCCATCCCGTAGGTCCTATAACTTCACAGTCCAGTGCAATTATCTGAAAACAACAGAATAATTTTATCACATGCAGGTGAGGGGGTAACGGTGGGAAGGGGGGTGTGAGGGGGAAATCAAGGGGGAGACAAAGGGCGTGATTCTCCGGGAAAATTTCTAAGTTCATTCGTGGCGGGTTTGTTGGGGAGTTTCAGAGCCGGCGAGTTCCCCACCGCTATTCAATGATATTTAGTCATTTTTTTTCTGGGGTCTGGGGAGTTTCTCACTGGCTTAGCCCACACTTGTAGCACTGGGGAGCTGAACTCAGCAATTGGACCACCATTTTGAAAGGGTGCCCCGATCTCTAAGTGAGTTTGGGGATCCTCCACACACCCCCCCACCCCCACACCCATGGGAAATGTCACACCCCCGACATACATGGGCACTACCCCCCCCCCCCCCCCCCCCCCCAAGTGAGCACACCCTGCTATGAGGTCCCTGGAGTCCTTTCCTCTTCAGGCCCACCAAGCCCATTTACAGCACCCCCTCCCTTCCAGTCCCCCCATCCATCACCCCTCCCAACCTCGGAGGCCCCTACTTACCTACCCTGCACACCCTACCCTTCAAACTCCCCCTCCACCTGCCTTTCTTGGGCATGATCCCCTTGACCCCTGACCCTTGGCAGTGCCACCTAAGGCACTTGGGCACCCTTGCACTGGCAACCTGGCACCCAGACAGTACTCCTGCCAGCTTGGCAGTGCCATTTGGGCACCTTGGCAGTGCCAGGGTGGCAGTACCAATGTGCCCGTGTTCCAGGAGGAGGGCTGGGGGACCACCCTGCATTGGTCCTGATCACCCAGGGGACTCCGATGGCCCGGGAGACCCCCTGGGTTGCATTCCGCCTGGTCGATATTTGTGTGGACCAGTGTTGAACGGCGCCTGGCTGCGGTCTTGCTGGGAATGTCGGTGGATACCGGTTAAGTTCGCCGAAGTCGGTTTAAAACCGGCTTCAATGCACCCATTTGGTCACGCTCCTTGTGGGCGGGTTTCTGGCTCTGATGACTTGTGGGACTTAGGTGAATCCCGCAAGGCATGAAAACGTCCGGGAAGCCTGCGAGAGGGCTCTCCTGGCATTCACCGGCTGCACTGTGCTCAAACGAGAGCGCAATGTAGCTAATGGATTGTGCCTATAGTGATTAATATTTGGGATTGGTTGAAACAGTGAGTAAAGCTGGTGTCCATCAGCAGGCAGTGTTTAACAAGCATTGAACATTCGAGGCCAACCATTTACAAACGCTGTCTGATCCTCCCCAAGCACCTGTGGAAGGCACTCCTCCAACCTAAGTGCCAACACTTTAGCAAGAATCTTGGCACCCGCCTGTTCCTTATCCTTTTTTAACATCAGCAAAATAGATGCATGTCCCATTGTCTCTGTAAGCACACCTCTAGCTACTCCGTCCTCAAACATCTGCCCCAACAGCAGCACCAGCCTATCCAAACGTTTGTTATAAAATTCCACCAGGAACCCATCCAGCCCCAGTGTTTTACCCATTTGCATCTTCCGTACCGCCATCCAAATCGTCTCAATCCCCACTGACTCCTCCAACCTGCCCGATCCTCCTCTTCCACTGTAGGACACTCCAGCCCCTCCAAAAACTCCCTCATTTCCGACTCATCCCCTGGTGGTTCCGGCCTGTACAACCTCTTATAAGACTCCTCAAATGCTTTCTTCACCTGCTCCGGCGCAATGACAATCCCCCTCACACTATCCCAGACCTGAACAATCTCCCGGGAGGCTGGAGGAGTGTCCCACCAGTACATCTGTACATCACACCTTTTGCCCACTTCACCTGGCGTACTGCTTTCCCTGTAAACACATCGTCAAACTGCGTCCACAGTTCCTTTTTACTGACCCACAGTTCCGGAGTAGGATCCTCCACATACTTCCCACCCACTACCAACTTTGTCTACCAACTGCAGCCGCTCCTCTCTTGCCTCCCTATCCACCTGCGCCTTAAACAAAATGATTCCGCCCCTTACCATTGCCTCTCTGCATTGTCGCACGTCCTGAAGGCCGCCTTGGTGAACCCTTACCCGGAGATCGGAGGCTGAATGCCCTTGGCTGCTGAAGTGTTCCCCGAGTGGAAGGGAACATTTCTGTCTGGAGATTGTTGCGTGATGTCCATTCACCATTGTCGCAGCGTCTGCATGATCCTGCCAATGTACCACGCTTCGGGACATTCTTTCCTGCAGCGTATGAGGTGGACAATGTTGGCTTGTGCGACTCGGTCAACGTGGTCTACCTCATACGCTGAGACAATGGATTAACGGCCATCACACGACAATCGCCAGGCAGGAATGTTCCCTTCCAGTCGGGGAACACTTCAGCAGTCAAGGGCATTCAGCCTCCAATCTCCGGGTAAGCGTTCTCCAAGGCGGCCTTCAGGACGCACGACAACGCAGAATCGCTGAACAGAAACTTATAGCCAAGTTCCGCAGACATGAATACGGCCTCAACCGGGACCTTGAATTCATGTCGCATTACATTCATCCCCACCATCTGGCCTGGGCTTGCAAAATCCTACCAACTGTCCTGGCTTGAGACAATTCACATCTCTTTAACCTGGGGTTACCCCTCTCTCTGGATCTGCAAACACTTAATTACCTGCAAATGCTCGCATTCAAAGTATCGTCTTGCATCTTTGACTTTGTCTAGATATGTTTCTGGAACATACCTCTTCATTTACCTGAGGAAGGAGCAGTGCTCCGAAAGCTAGTGATTTGAAACAAACCTATTGGACTTTAAACTGGTGTTGTAAGACTTTTTACTGTGCTCACCCCAGTCCAACGCTGGCATCGCCACATCATGTTTATCAATCGTGGCATAGATTACAAAAGCAAGGAAGTCATGTTGGAATTATATAGAACATTGGTGAGGCCACAGCTGGAGTACTGTGTGCAGTTCTCGTCGCCACATTATAGGAAGGATGTGATTTCACTGGAGGGGGTGCAGAGGCGTTTCAACAGGATGTTGCCTGGGATGAAACATTTTAATTATGAAAAGAGATTGGATAGGCTTGGTTTTTTTCCTCTGGAGCAGAGAAGACTGAGGGGCGACCTCATTGAGGTGTACAAGACTATGAGGGGCATGGATAGGGAACAACTGTTCCCCTTAGTTGACGGGCCGATTACAAGGTGACACAAGTTCAATGTGAGGGTCTTGAGGTTCAGAGAGGATTTGAGGGAAAACTTTTTTACATAAAAGGCGGTGATGGTCTGGAGTGCACTGCCTGGGAGAGTGGTAGAGGTTGGTTGCCTCACATCCTTCAAAAAGTACCTGGATGAGCACTTGGCACGTCTTAACATTCAAAGCTATGGGTCAAGTACTGGTAAATGGGATTAGGATTGGCAGATAATGTGCCTTTCATGTGGTGATGTAGACTCGATGGGCTGAAGGGCCTTTCTTGCACTGTATTTTTCTTGTGATTCTGTGGATAATCCTCATCTAACTTTCATGCAGACTTTCTCATGTGATGACGTTGAAGTTATAAAGACTGTGGAAGAAAGTAGTCCCTCCCTCAAATCATTTTCACAGGCTCCCTCCCCCACAACCTCCCTGCTCGAATGAGTCTCTCTTCATTCTGGTTATGGGCAAATTCATACTCACACCAACACAAGTTAATCAAGCGGCTTAGCAAACTTTCAACAGAAAACTAGCCCTCTGCAGATGTAAGTGGCATATAACTCAAACCGTAGTATCAGGGTCAATGAGTTTGACCATCTGTCGATACCAAAAACGTTTGCCCCTCCCAAACCAAACTGTTGCTGGAGGTAATCACATAACTGCATCGATGCACATGCAAAGAAACTGGGAGCATCACTGAAGGCCTTGTGACGCCAAGAGCAAAAGCTCCAAACTAACCTTGAACAAGTTAAAAATTACCAAGTTATTTGTGCACTTTTGCAGTGTACAAAGTGGTTTATTGATTTAGGTCAGTATAAATGCATGCTGTACAAAGTTAGTATTGATAGATTTTTCTTGTGTTAAATGGTGATTATAAGAGGAAACCTAACATTTAAGTGTAGATTTTACAAATTTGCTCTCCTGACTTAGACCATAAGACCATAAGATATGGGAGCAGAATTAGGCCATTTGGCCCATCAAGTCTGCTCTGCCATTCAATCATGGCTGATATGTTTCTCATCCCCTTAATCCTGCCTTCTCCCGTAACCCCTGATTCCCTTATTAATGAAGAATCTATCTATCTCTGTCTGAACGGCATTCAGTGATTTTGCCTCGACAGCCTTCCGCGGCAATGAGTTCCACAGATTCACCACCCTCTGGCTGAACAGATCCCTCCTCGTCTCAGCTTTAAAGGATCTGTTCAGTCTGAGAGTCTGCCCTCGGGTTTTAATTTCTTCTATTAGTGGAAACATCTTCTCCACGCCCCCCCCCCCCCCCCCCCCCCCCCCAGGCCTCTCAGTATCCTAGTAAAATGTTTTACAACACCAGGTTGAAGTCCAACAGGTACCTGGTGTTGTAAAACAGCTTACTGTGCCCACTCCAGTCGAACACAGGCATCTACATATCTCAGTATCCTGTAAGTTTCAATGCGATCCCCTCCTCATCCTTCTAAACTCCAACAAGCACAGGCGCAAAGTTCTCAACTGCCCCTCATATGACAAGCCAGGCACCATTCTTGTAAACCTTCTCTGCACCTCTTCCAAGGCCAGCACACCCTTCCTCAGATACGGTGCCCAAAACTGCTCACAATATTCCAAATGGGGTCTGACAGAGTCTTATACAGCCTCAGCAGTACGTCGCTGCTCTTGTATTCAATCCCTCTTGAAATGAATGTTAACATTGCATTTGCCTTCCTCACTGCCAACTGAACCTGCATGCTAATCGTAAGAGAATCCTGAACTAGGGCTCCAAAGTCCCTTTGTGCTTCAGATTTCGGAAGACCTTTCCCACTTGGGAAATAATCTATGCCTCTATTCTTCCTACCAAAGTGCATAACCTCACACTTTTCCACATTGTATTCCATCTGCCACTTCTTTACCCACTCTCCTAGTCTGTCCAAGTTCTTCTGCAGCCTGCCCACTTCCTCAACACTACCTGTGCCTCTAAATATCTTTGTAACATCTGCAAAATTATCAACAATGCCCTCAGTTCCTTCTTCCAGATTGTTAATGTATATCGTGAATAGTTGTGGTCCCAACATTGATCCTTGCGGGACACTACTAGGCGCCGGCTGTGATCCCGAAAAGACAGCTTTATGCCCACTCTCTGCCTTCTGCCAGTCAGCCAATCCTCTATCCATGCCAGCACCTTGCCCTGAACACCATGGGCTCAATAGCTTTTATTGGTAGAGGAATTGAGTTTCAGAGCCATGAGGTCATGTTGCAGTTGTACAAAACTCTGGTGCGGCCGCATTAGGAGTATTGTGTGCAGTTCTGGTCGCCGCATTATAGGAAGGATGTGGAAGCATTGGAAAGGGTACAGAGGAGATTTACAAGAATGTTGCCTGGTATGGAGGGAAGATCATATGAGGGAAGGCTGAAGGACTTGAGGCTGTTTTCGTTAGAGAGAAGAAGGTTAAGAGGGGACTTAATTGAGGCATACAAGATGATAAGAGGATTAGATAGGGCGGACATCGAGAGCCTTTTTCTTCGGATGGTGATGTCCAGCACGAGGAGACATAGCTTTAAATTGAGGGGAGATAGATATAGGACAGATGTCAGAGGTAGGTTCTTTACTCAGAGAGTAGTAAGGGCGTGGAATGCCCTGCCTGCAACAGTAGTGGACTCGCCAACACTAAACACATTCAAATGGTCATTGGATAGGCATATGGATGATAAGGGCATAGTGTAGAGGGACTTTAGAGGGGTTTCACAGGACGGTGCAACATCGTGGGCCGAAGGGACTGTACTGCGCTGTAATGTTCTATGTTCTATGTTTATCTTATTTAGCAGCTTCCTGTAAAGCACCTTGTCAAAGGACTTCTGGAAATCTAAATAGATCACAACTACTGGTTCTCTTTTGTATAACTTCCTCGTTACCTCCTCAAAGATTTCTAATAGATTGTCAGGCCGACCTTCCCCTGATGAAGCCATGCTGACTCAGCCCTATTGAACTTCCAAGCACTCTGCAATCTCATGCTTAATAAGGGACTCTAAAATTTTACCAACAACCAAAGTCAGGCTAACCGGCCTATAATTTCCCATTTTTTGCCTCCCTCCCTTTTTAAACAGTGGTGTTACATTATCCATTTTCCAGTCCTCTGGGACCCTCCCTGACTCCAGTGTTTCCTGAAAGATCACCACCAATGCTGCCACAATCTCCTCAGCTATCTCCTTCAGAACCCTGGGTTTTAGTCCATCGGTCCAGTGACTTATCCATCTTCAGACCTTTCAGTTTCCCCAGAACCTTCTCCTTAGTGATGGCCACTACACTCACCTCAGCCCCCTACTCTCTTGAAGTTCTGGTATGCCACTGGTGTCTTCCACCGTGAAGACTGATGCAAAGTACCTATTCAGTTCCTCTGCCATTTCATTGTTTCCTATTATTAAGTCTCCAGCCTCATTTCCCAGTGGTCCAATGTCCATTCTTTCCTCTCTCAAAATATAGCTCAAAAAAACTCTTGCAGTCTTCTTTTATATTACCAGCTAGCTTACACTCATATTTCATCTTCTCCCCCCAGTTGCCTTTTTAGTTGTCCTCTGCTTGCTTTTAAAGGCTTTCCAATCCCCTGGCTTCCCACTAATCCTCACCCCATTGCATGCTTTTTCTTATGCTCTTATACCTCGTCCTCCGCTTAGCATGTTTCTTCCTCATTGGGATGAATTTCTTCTTTGCCTCCTGAATAACCCCCTAAGCTCCTGCCATTCTGTTCCACCATCTTCCCTGCTCGGCTCCTCTTCCAATCAACTCTGGCCAGCTCCTCCCTCATGTATTTGTAGGTACATTTACTCAATTGCAATACCGTTACATCTGATTCCAGCTTCTCCCTCTCAAACTGCAGGGTAAATTCTATCATATTGTGGTCACTGCCCCCTAAAGGTTCCTTCACCTTAAGTTCCCTAATCAAGTTTGCCTCATTACATATCACCAAATCCAGAATTGCCTGTTTCTTTGTGGGATCGCCCACAAGCTGCTCCAAAAAATCCATTTCATAGACATTCCACAAATTCCTTTTTTGCGGATCCGCTACCAAGCTGATTTTCCCAGTCCACCTGCATACTGAAGTCCCCCATGATTATTGTAATATTACCTTTCTTATATGCCTTTTCTATCTCCTGATTGATTTTCAGCCCCACATCCTGACTACTGCTAGGGGGCCCATTATGGGTCCTTTTTCCTTTGCGATTCTTCAACTTTACCCACACATAAACTATGTCTTCCGACCCTATATCGCTATCAATTTAAATTCATTCCTTACTAACGATGCAACCCTGCCGCCTCTGCTCACCTGCCTGACCTTTCGATAGGACACATATCCTCGGATATTTAGATCCCATCCCTGATCCTCTTGCAGCCAAGTCTCTGTGATGTCCATAATATCATACCTGCTAATTTCAATGTGCTTAAAAGCTTATTTACCTTGTTTTGTATATTGCGCCTATTTAAGTGCAACACCCTCAGTTCTGCATTGACCACCCTCCTTTCTAATAGTTGCGACATTATCTGCTATGCCTGAAGTTAGATTTCTGCAGCTTTCCATACTATCTCCTCTATTACTTGTTCTGAAAGTTTACTAACCTCTCCTCTCCTTCAACGTGTTTAAAGTCCTCATCATTAACCTGCACTCCTACCTTTACCTTTAATTTTCCATACAACTGCGCCCCCCCCCCTCCCCCCCCCCCCCATTTAGTTTAAAGCCCTACCTATAGCCCTAGTTATGCAATTCACCAGGACTCTGGTCCCAGCTTGATTCAGGTGACACCAGGTAGGCAACACATCTTTTGGGTCTCTCGATCGGAACCTGCTGGATAAGGACAAGGGCTGAGGCTCCTGCAACCCTACCTTCTGGATACCTCTACCTACTTCACCCATAGTCACACCCTGACCACTGGCCGAATTCAAAGTAGTTAATCTAAGGGGTGTGACTGCCTCCTGAAACACAGCGTCCAGGTAACTCGTCCCCTCCCTGATGTGTCACAGCATCTGAAGTTCAGACTCCAGATAATCAACTCTTAAGCTGAGGTTCCTCAAGGAATCAACACTTGCTACTGATGTGTTCACCACGAACCACAATAGGGTTCACCAGCTCCCACATCATGCAGGCACAACACATCGCCTAGCCTTCCATCTCTATTTTGTTTGTAGGTATTACGTTGTTTTTTTCTATTTTAAATTTCCAGATGGTATTTAGTCTTTCTAATCTATAAAATATTTATCTTTCTACCTTTAATCTGAAAGTAATTTAGAATAGGTATTGTAAATTTGCAGTTACTTACTTTTTCCTATGACATCACTCCTGGCTTGTTTTTCAAACTCAGGGCACTACCCAGATGTGTCCCTTCCAGCTCCCACTCCGACTCTCAGCTCTCGCTCCCACTCTCAGCTCCTGCTCTTTTTTAAATCTCCACTTCCTTAAACTTTCACTCTTACCTTAACTCACGGCACTCAGAGCAAAAATGACACTCCGTGCAAGGCACTGAACAAGACTTGCAGCTTAATGCAGTCGGAGTCCAAACAGAGAATTTGGACTTTGAAATAAATGGGCTGCACAGGAGGGTCTTTCCATTTTGAATCTAGTAAACTCCTGTTGGACACACTGACCTTGGATCCAAATTCTAAATACCTTTTATTCACATTCTAAGTTCTGAAAATGTGTTATTCTCTCATTAAAATACTTCAACTTTGTAAGCGTAAGCCCCATTTTCAATTGATATGGGGTACAAATAGGGAATATCAATAATTAGTTTTGTAGATGAAACTGATTGGATATGGGTTAAAGTTAAAATCCACATGGTCTGTTTATTTTAATAACACTCTGAACCACCTGACTAATTCTGAGGATTTATTCAGCTGGTCTCCATTGTTAATTAGGCCATGACTAAAATTATCTTTTTATTCCTCTACTGACTTTTTTTCTGTCAAATTCTCTACAATATTCCGCCTGATAGCTAAGATTACAATGTCACTGTGGCCCAGAGACAGACTAATATTGGGAATATGACAAGATTACCATTCAAAAGTATTTATGTACAAATCACCAAGAGTAGCTCAGCGGCACCAAATTAGCCGAAGTCTGAAGGACCTTCTATTGTACTTAGCCTGAGGATATCCACCATAATGTTGTGTGGCACCACTACCCCGCTAAGTGTTCTAAGATTTAGAACATATCCAGCAACTCAAAACTGGGGATCCATGAGGCACTGAGGGCAATCAGCAGCTGCAGAAGTGTAATCTGTGACTTCATGGCCCAGCATATCCCTCACTGAACCATGAACCTCTAGCCAAGGGATTAGCTCTGGTTTAAGAAAATGCAGGGGGCCATGCCAGCGGCAAACCAGGCAAACTTAAAAATGAGCACAGTGCAATACATGACTACTTGGGTGCAAACTGCAGAAGCAGCAGGCAATAAACAGAGCTAAGAGGTCCCACCACTGAGCAGGTCAAAGCTCTGCAGTCTTGCCTTATCCAGTCTCAATGGCAGTGGAGAATAAAACAAATAACCTGAGTAGGCTCCACAAAAACCCCATCATCAACAATGGAGCAGCCCAGAATGTCAGTGCAAAAGACAGCATGAAACATTTCCAACTATCTTCAGCCAGAGGTGCTGAGTGGATGATCCATCTTGGCCTCTTTCTGAAGTCCCCAGCATCACAGATGCTAATCTTCAGCCAACTCAATTCACTCCATGAAATATCAAAAAACAGCTGACGGTGCCCGATACTGCAACAACCCTACCAACATTCTGACAGTACTGCAAACTTATGTTCCTGAATAGCTGCACATCTTACTAAGGTGCTCCAGTATGGCTACAACACTGGTGCTTACCCGGCTCTGGAAAAATTACCCAGGTATGCCCTGTGGACAAAAAGCAGGACAAATCCAACCCAGCCAATTACCATCCACCAGCCGACTCTTGATCATCAGAAAAGTGATGGAAAGAGTCAGAGACAGCACTATCAAAAGATACTTACACAGCAATAACCTGCTCACTGATGCTCAGTTTTGGTTCCACAAGGGCCATTTGGTACCTCACTTCATGACAGCCTTGGTGCAAAAATGGACAAATGAGCTGAACTCAAGAGATGTGAGAGTGACTGCCCTTCACATCAAGGCAGCATCTGACTGCGAGTGGCATCAAGCAGCCCTGGCAAAACTGGAGTCAATCGGAATTTGGGGGGGGTGGGGGGGGGGGGGGGAGCATTCCACTGGTTGGAATCGTACCAAGAAGAAAAGATGCTTGTAGTTGTTGGAGGTCAATCATCTCAGTCCTGGTATATTGCCACAGAAATTCTTCAGGGTAGTGTCCTCGGCCCAACCATCTTCAGCTGCTCTATCATTGACCTTCCCTCCATCATCAGGTCAGAACTGGACATGTTAATTGATGATTGAACAATGTTCAGTACCATTTGAAATTTCTCAGATACTGAAGCGGTCTGTGGGAGCAATGTAATAGAAGTGTTTCTAAGTGTAATTTCAGGCGGATTTGGCTGAAGGTTTCTCCCCGGTGAGTTCCTCACCGCTACCTAGCCACACTTAGGGCGTGATTCTCCCCAAGACCTTCCAAGGACAGGTTCTGCAGAGGCATCCAGGGCTCACACTCTTCCAAGTTAATTTGTGGCGGGTTTTTCAGGGAGTTTCCCGCTGCTATTCAATGACACCGAGTCATTGTTTTGGGCCCTGAGGAGTTTCTCACCGGTTTAGCCCACACTTAAGGAATTCCTTTTTAGCACTGGGGCGCTCAACTCAGAGATCGGGCCGTCCGTTTGAAAGGGTGCCTTGATTTCTAAGTGAACTTGTGGGTCCCCACACCCTCCACCCCATGGGCAATGTCACCCCCCCCCCCTCCACACACACACATGGACACTACACCCCCCCCCCACCTCCGCAAATGAGGACACCCAGCTATGGGGTCCCTGGCGGTCCCCTCTCTTCAGGCCCCCCAAGCCCTCCCTACAGCACCCCCTCCCTTCTAGCACCCCGCCTATCACCCCCCCCCCCAACCTCCCGGAGGCCACTTCTTATCTGTCCTAGAATCCGCCACCCTTCAAACCCCCCCCCCCCCTCCACACTCGTTCCATGGGCATGGCCCCACTCTCCCCCTGGCCCTTGGCAGTGGCACCTGTGCACCCTTGCACTGTCACACTAGCACGCAGGCAGTGCGCCTTCTGGATTGACAGTGCCATCTGGGCATCTTGGCAGTGCCAGGGTGCCCAGTTTCCAGGGGAAGGGCCGGGGGCCACACTGCACGTTCATTCAGCCGTGCCCATTTGGGGTGGAGTTCCGACTCGCGGCACTCCAGCGAATCCCATAAGATGTGGAGGCTGTCGGGAGGCTCACTGCAGGCCTCTCCCAATATTCTCCGGCCGCATTGTGCTCTTGCTTGAGCACAACGCGGCTGGAGAATCACATCCTTAGTCAGTTTTGTGGGCCGTAGGGAGTTTCTCTGGGCTAGTCCAGCTGAACTCTCTGGCTAGACTGGCTCCTCAGAGATTGGGCCACCATTGTGAAAGGGTGCCCTGATCTCTAAGTGAGCTTAGGGATCCCCCACAACCCCACCCATGGGCAATGTCACCCTCACATAAATGGGCACTTACCCACATCCTCCAAGTGAGGACACCCCACTATGGGGTGACTGAGGGCCCCTCTTTTCAGGCTTTCCCCCACCCATTCAGGTTCCCCCTTCCCCCCCTACACCTTCCAGAGTTCCCTTCATACCCGCTCTTCACTTCTCCCCATCCGTCATGCCCTCCTTCATGCTCCTTTCATGGGATGGCTCCGGCCCCAGCCCTTGGCTGTGCCATCCTAACACCTGGGCCCATGTGCTGGAAGACATTAACAACATGTAGGCCTCAGCTGATAAGTAGCATGCCACACAAGTGCTAGCAATGACATCCTGAAGGTTACCTTTGACTGGAAGCTTAACTGGACCAGTCATATAAATACTGTGGCTACAATAGCAGAGGTTGGAAATTGTGTGGTGAGTCACTCACCTATCCTAACTCCCCAAATCCTGTTCACCATCTACAAGTTTGAAGTCAGGAGTGTGATGGAATACTCTCCATTTGCCTGGATGAGAGCAGCTCCAACAACATCGTAATCATAAATCATAGCCGACTCAGGCCTCATACCACCGTAGTTTCCTTGATTAAGATTCAAGACCCTCGTCTTTAATCAACTACGTCACTCTCTATCTTGCTGAAAAATTCTATCACCAAAGCTCCTTCAATAACACCTAGTAGACACACAGGACGGGATTCTCCGAGTCCCGCGTCGGGCCGGAGATTCGCCACAACCGCGCCACGCTGGCCCAACGCCGGCAAGCGATTCTCCGAGGAGCGGAGAATCGGCGGCATTTGCGCCGGCACGTTTGGCGCGGCGCCAGTTGCGGGCCGCTGTCCGCAGCCGGGCCGCCGATTCTTTGGCCTTGATGGGCCGAGCGGCCGCGGGGAAACGGCAGAGTCCCGCTGGCGGGAACTCTGCGCGCAGGGTCGGAGGGCGGCCTGTGGGGCGGGGGGCCCTCTGATGGGGTCTGGCCAGCGATCGGGGCCCACTGATTGGCGGGTCAGCCTCTCCAGCCCCGTCCCTATTTTGTTACGCGGCCGATCCCTGAACCCCCGCGCCATGTTGCGTCGGGGCTGGCGCGTTGAGGAAGTCCCACGTGCAGCGGCACCACTGTGCATGCGCGGGTTGGAAGGGGGGCTGGAGTGATGTGAATCGCTCCAGCGCCATGCTGGCCCCCTATGGGCGCCAGAATCGGCAGTGCCCACGCCGTTTTGCGCCGTCGTAAAACGCGACGGCATTCACGATGGCGCGGACACTCTGCCTCCATTTCGGAGAATACCGCCCACAATCTCCAGAGCACAAGGGCAGCAGATACATGGGCACACACCATCTACCATTGTTCCTTCACTGCTGCTGGATAAAATCCTGGAACTCCCTTCCTAACTGCACTGTGGGTGTACCTGCACCGTAAGGACTGCACAGGTTTAAGATGGAACCACCACTTCACCATCTTCTCAAGGACAATTGGGGATGGGTAACAAATTCTGGCCTTGCCAGCAATGCTCATGTCCCATGAGAGAATAAAATAAAACAAATATTTTCCTTGAGCATGTGATTATTTCTGGTCTTTGGGAAGGATGTGCAAAAAAAATATTTACCTTGCCAGAGATAACCTCCGGGGCTCGTTAGAACAGTTGTGTGTTTTTGTCAACAGGCTAAGAGTGCTTATTGTGCATGCAATGTACCTGTTGTGGGCAGTCGCAAAATAATTTTGCAGAGTGTCTCAAACAAGCATTAGTCTTCCTAATTGCATTTGGAAATGACCTAACACCTGATTGAAGGTGGGAGCCCTGGATGCCTCTGCAGAACCTACACAAAGATGGTGAGTGGTGCAATTTCACTTAAGGCGGAATGAACGTGCATATGCCGTATTCTTGGGTGGCATCATTTCTAGGCCCACATGTCTAAAAAAATCCACTCAAGTGCATTTTGGCACAGCAGCAAAATCACATATTGCTGAATTTAATACTAACCAATTTATTTTCAAATGTTCTAAACATTCCTGCACATCGGCATGTTTGTGCTCACGAAGGAAATTACCTCACACAGCACAAGAGTTTCAAAGGTGCCATTTGTGAGGTAGTGCTTTTTTTCCTTTGAAGGAATAAAAATATCTCAAACGGTATCAGAAAATTTGAACTTAGAGGTTCTTGTATTTTTCATACCAATGTACAAACAAAATGTCAGTGCAATATTACATTTACTATTCAGTGCAGCTATCACATTCCCTGAAAGTAAACAATAATGTGTTGGCAGATCTCAGGAACTAATTCATGGCCCTCAAAGTGCACAATGGCAAATGTCAATATTAATTTGTATTTTTCTTTTTTTTTAAATTAGTTTTATTCAAAATGTTTCCAAAATTTTACAAACCACTACAGAAAAAAACAACAAAAAATATAATCGTAATAATAAAGAAAAACAAATTAACAACTTAACAAAGAAAGTTGGGGTATCTGCCCTTTACAAGTAAAATCAATCCACCACCCATCCCCCCCCCCCCCCCCCCCCCCCCTTCCTGGCTTGCTGAGCTCCACTTAATGTTCCGCGAGAGAGTCAAGGAACGGTTGCCACCGCCGGGAGAACCCCTGCAAGGACCCTCTTAAGGCAAACTTTATCCTTTCCAAACTTGGAAACCCAGCCATGTCACTAACCCAAGTCTCCACACTTAGGGGTTTTGCGTCTCTCCACATTAACAAGAGCCGTCTCCAGGCTACCAAGGAGGCAAAGACCAAGACTTCGGCCTCTTTCGACTCCTGCACTCCCAGATCTTCTGACACCCCAAATATCTCTATCCCCCAGCTCGGCTTTACCTGAGTGTCCAAGACCTTGGACATAGCCTTTGCAAAGCCTCTCCAAAATTCTGAGTGCCGGGCATGCCCAAAACATACAGACATGGTTTGCTGGGCTCCCTGAACACCTCACACACCTGTCCTCCACCCCAAAGAACTTGCTCATTCTCGCCACTGTCAGATGCGCCCGGTCGGGGGCATATGAGCGGGCGTTTCTGTTCGCGACATCTAGGGAGGTAGTGAGGGACCGTGCCTCTGTGAGGCTCAAGGTTTCCCTTTCTAATAGTCTCTGACGGATCTGTGGGGACTGCATGCCTGCAACAAAAGCGTCCCGGATGAGGAGTTCAGTTGTGCTCACTAGCCGACACTTGTGGGCAACCGCAGTCCCTCCCCAGTACGAGGAGCGCACGGTAAAAATTGTCCAACGACTCACCAGGGATCTGCTGCCTCGTGGCCAGTAAGTGCCGAGCGTAAACTTGATTTACAGGCCGGATGAAGTGACCTTTGAGCAGTTCCATGGCTGCGTCGTAGTCGGTCGTGTCCTCAATGAGCGTGTAGATGGCGGTGCCGACACACGAGTGGAGGATGTGTAGCTTCTGCTCCCTCGTCGGTATGCTTTCAGCCGTACTAAGGTAGCTGTTGAAACAAGCCAGCCAGTGCTTGAATGTGGCTGTTGCTTCGCTGCATGGGTGCTGAGTC
The DNA here is from genome assembly GCF_902713615.1 of Scyliorhinus canicula. Classification (NCBI taxonomy): domain Eukaryota; kingdom Metazoa; phylum Chordata; class Chondrichthyes; order Carcharhiniformes; family Scyliorhinidae; genus Scyliorhinus; species Scyliorhinus canicula. Next base: position 126,210,433 of record NC_052151.1, on the reverse strand, counting down.
GTAGACACTCCGGCTGGATGCCGAGCTCCATCCTTTAAAATCTTGTAGATTAAATTGATGCGCGATCAATAACCACTGAAACGAAGGAGTAATCCGAATCGAAGGCTTTAATCTACAAGCTGTTTCCCCAGCAGCTTGAGTACAGAAAGAACGACGGCTGCTGGGAAACACGGGTTCTTATACTCTGCCTCGTGGGCGGAGCTACCTTCGTCTTGACCAATGAGAAAGCAACACTTGGGCCAATGGGCAGCGAGCCTTCTCCACCAATAGCAGCTCACACTCCCAGGTACCGTAGTACCTCTAGTCATACTACCACAACAACTTCTGCATCCCCTCCCTCCGAGGGCATCATAATCACATTTAGGAGCCTCCGCACATTCGTGTTCAGCTGCCTGCCCTTCAAAAAACTCTGTCTGATCCTCATTGATCACTCCCGGGACATAGTCCTCAATTCTGGTGGCCAGGATCTTGGCCAACAGTTTGGCATCTACATTAAGGAGCGATATCGGCCTGTAGGAGCCACATTGCAACGGGTCCTTATCTTGCTTAAGGATGAGCAAGATCAGAGCCTGTGACATTGTCGGGGGAAGGATTCCCTTCTCCTTAGCCTCGTTGAAGATTATCAACAATAACGGGCCCAACAGCTCTGAGAATTTCCTGTAAAATTCGACCGGATATCCGTCCGGTCCCGGGGCCTTGCCCGACTGCATACCCTCCAACCCCTTAACCAATTCCTCCATCTCAATCGGGGCCCCCAATCCCTCTACCCGCCCCTCCTCCACCTTAGGGAACCTCAGTTGGTCCAAGAATCGCTTCATCCCCTCCCCCCTCTCCGGGGGTTTTGACTCATACAGTTTACCATAAAAGTCCTTGAAGACCTCATTGATCCTTGCCGTTCTCCCCCCCCGGGTCCCTAATTCCCCCAATTTCCCTGGCCAATTTCAACTCTCTTCCATAGTTGGAGCGCCAGCATCCTGCTTGCCTTTTTCCCCATACTCGTCGCGAACAGAAATGCCCGCTCATACGTCCCCGACTCGTACACCGCTCCTGTACCTTCCTCCACTGAGCCTCTGCCTTCCCTGTGGTAAGCAAGTCAAACTCCGCCTGCAGACTCTGGCGCTCTTTTTCAACAACCCCTCCTCGGAGGATTCCACCCTAAGTATCTCCCCCACCAACCTCTCCCTCTCCATCCTATCCCTCTTCTCCCTGTGGGCCCTGACTGAAATTAGCTCCCCCCTGATAACTGCCTTCAGCGCCTCTCAGACCACACTCACTGAAACCTCCCCAGTATCGTTGGTCGCCACATAGCTTTGGATACTCCTCTGAATCCACCCACAGACCTCCTCATCCGCCAATAGTCCTATGTCCAGTCTCCACGGAGGGCGTTGGCCTCTCTCCTCCCCCAGCCCCAACTCCACCCAGTGCGGGGCGTGGTCTGAAATCGCAATGGCTGAGTACTCTACCCCCTCCATTCTCGGGATTAGCGCCCTACTCACCACGAAAAAGTCAATCCGCGAGTACGCCTTGTGAACATGGGAGATGAAGGAAAACTCTTTCGCCCTTGGCTTGGCGAATCTCCACGGGTCCACTCCCCCCATTTGGTCCATGAACCCCCTCAGGACCTTGGCCGCTGCCGGTCTCTTACCCGATCTAGACCTAGACCGATCCAGTGCTGGGTCCAGGACCGTGTTGAAGTCGTCCCGTTCTCCCGTCCCCCAATTACCAGACTGCTTGACTCCAAATCCGGAATCCTACTCAACATCCGCTTCATGAATCCTGCATCATCCCAGTTCGGAGCATACACATTCACTATCACCACCCTGCCCCCCCCTGCAGTTTGCTACTCACCATAATATATCTACCCCCTTTATCCGCCACAATACCCCTGCCTCAAATGCCACCCGCTTGCTCACCAAGATTGTGACCCCCACTGGTCTTCACTGGACCCTTCACTGGAAGAACTGCCCCACCCATCCCTTCCTCAGCCTAGTTTGATCTGCGACCTTCAGGTGCGTTTCTTGCAGCATGGCTACGTCTGCCTTTAACCCCCTTAAGTGCGAAAACACACGGGCCCTCTTGACGGGCCCATTCAGGCCCCTCACGTTCCATGTGATCAGCCTGGTCAGGGGGTTAATTCCTCCCCCCCCCCAGCCATCTCCTTTTTTCGGCCAGCCACATGCCCGCACCTCCCGCACACTCCAGCCCCCGAGCCGGAGGCTCCCCGTCCCGAATCTCCCCTTTACTCCAAAATTTGATTCCCCTCCAGTCAGCAAAGCAGCATCCCAGCCCTTCCCACACACCCCCCCACAACCTCCCCCACCCTAGTCAAGCGATCGCTTCCCCCCCCCCTTCCCCCCCCCCATTGCACTCCCGCAGGTCAGCTGACTCATGCTGACCCCGGCCGCTCCCGCCTCCAATGCCCCTGTTGGCTCCCTCTACGGGTCTGCAACCTCCCCCACTCAACTAAGTGAGGTAGAGAGAGTCCTCCCCCTACATCGCATGTGTACAGAGAAAAAAAAAACGCAACTCTCTCAAACAAACAAACTTCGGGTTCTACCCCCAACGTTGAGCGAATAAACTGCTCTCGCGGTCTGGCCCAACCCCACAACCTGTGATGCAGCTCTTCCCAACTGCGGCCCAACCCAGAACCCCGAGGGCCCAGGGCACAGGGAGCAACAAAAACAAAAGAGAACACGGGGAGAAAGCCCAACATAACATAACACCGCCCCCACCACCATGCCCCAACAACATACTGCAGTCCATTAGTTCGAGTCCAGCTTCTCGTTCTTTATAAAAGTCCACACCTCATCCGGCATATCAAAATAGTGGTGCCGGTCCTGATATGTAACCCACAGCCTCGTCGGTTGTAACAGCCCGAACTTCACCCATTTGCAGTGGAGGACCGCTTTAGCCCGGTTGAATCCCGCACGCCTCTTGGCCAGCTCTGCACCCCAGTCCTGGTAAATACGGATCTCACAGTTCTCCCACCTGCTACTTCGCTCCTTCTTCGCCCTTCAGGGAGACCCTGAATCCGCACGTTCTGCCTCCTTGACCTGTTTTCAAGGTCTTCCAGCCTCTCCTGTCATCTTTTGTGCAGAGCCTCGTGCGCCTCCACTCTAACCGCTAGGCCCAAAATCTCATCCTTGTTATCAGAGGCCTTCTGCTGCACCTCCTTGATCACCATTCCCTGCATCTTCTGGGTCTCCACCAACCTTTCAATAGAAGCCTTCCTAGGGGCCAACATCTCCGCCTTTAACTCGGCAAAGCAGCTTCTGAGAAACTCCTGCTGCTCCCGTGACCACTGGGCCCATGCTGCCTGATCCCCGCCTGCCGCCATCTTGCTTTTTCGCACCCGTTCTCCTCTCTTCTCCAAAGCCGCTTTTTTGTCCGCCCCACTCCTGGTCCACTCCATACAGCGCTGGGGGACCTCACTGTTTCCTTCCCACACCAGGAATCGTCGTCCATGTGCCGCTGGAGCTCCGTAAAAGTGCCCAAAAGTCCGTTATCGGCAGGAGCTGCGGACCGTACGACCTATCTAGGCATAGCCGCAACCGGAAGTCATAATTTGTATTTTTCTATGGAAAATAATAGGTGGAATTGAGAATACCGACAAAACTCCCTGAATGCTGTATAACAAAATTAGATTTTTTTTTTCAGTCTGAGAAAACTGCTGGGTCTGATTGGAGTTATGGGACAAAATATGATTCATTCATCTCCTGCAAAATGGTGGCAAGGCAGAGCCTTTTGCTTGCAAATTTGTGGAGATATAAGTATGCTGAAAATGGGTAGATCAGTCAAGATAAATGTGCACTTTACAGCATGTGCAGAGCTGCAGTTTTGCCTTTTGATGTTATGGCACCTCAAAGGGGAAAATACTCCTCTAAACTCAGAACATACATTTGGAACTACAGTTTCAATAAGCATTTTTGTGACTTCAAGGTTGTGGCGCAAAAATTTCCAACCACCTTTTCACAAAATCAATTCTCAGCAGACGTTCTAATTCATGATGAGTTTGTTCCATTTTCCGTCAAATTGCAAAAGAAGTGATAAAAATTATGCATTTAAATCAAACACACAGGGCGCAATTCTCCGCAAATGCAGCGAGTCGTAAAGGCTGCTGTGAAACTGGCTGTGTTTCATGGCAGCCTCCGCGCCCCCTCCCGAGACCCGATTCTCCCCCCCGCATGCGCGGATGACGTCATCACGCAGATGCATCAAACCCGCGCATGCGCGGGCCGTCATACCCCTCAGCCGCCCCGCGGACTGATCCTGCGGGGCGGCGGAGGAACAAATAGTGCGCGGGTATCAGACCCGCTGCCCGCGATCAGTGTCCACTGATCGCAGGCCCACGCCACCCTTGGCACGGCCGTGGTGCGGCCATGCCAATCGGTGCCATGGTTGTCCGGGACGGCACTTTGCGGCCGTTTTCACGAACGGTGAGAGCAGGTGTGATTGCATTCGTGAAAACGGCCGTAAAGGCCTGGGAACTCAGCCGATCGGCCTGGGGAGAATCGCTGTTCGCCGTAAAAAACGGCGAGCAGCGATTCGTGTCGTGGGGCGGCCGTGGGGGAGGGGGGAGAATAGCGGGAGTGCGGGAAAAATGTCGGGGAGGCCCTCCCGCTAGTCTCCGACCCGTCGTGGGCAGCGGAGAATCGCGCCCAAAGACATTCAAAAAACAAATACCATATGGAAAATATACCTTTCCAATGCCTTGCTGGCAGGCACAAAACCAATTTAATGTTAAATTATTTATCAAGACCATCAATGCTTTCCTACGGATCAATCCAACAGAGTTCTGAAAAGTTGCGTAACCAATATTTGTAGAATTACAGCAGCTTACCTCATCTTGGCCCTATTCACTGCAATTTCTCATCAAAGGAGCACAGTAACCTTCTTCCCAAGCTGCAAGCCCAATATTTTCATTGATACAAATAATGTAAAAACAAATTACTAAAATAGCTGAGGGATTGCCTGCGAAAGAGATAGTTCTTTTAAGGTGGGTTAATATCAATTACTGGTGCAGGCTGCCCTGTGTAAAATGGCAGAAAGCTATTCTTAAAATTACCACCATCCGAAGAGGAGACTGGCAATTTTCTGCTCCCATGAAGACATATGGAAAAATATAATGGCAAAAGTAGAGCATCTTGCAGGGCTGAATTTAATGGTCACAATAGTGACTCTATCCACGGGCCAGAAAGTCAGGGGCAAGCCCACTATTGACATTTCTGCAATCCCTGATGCAATTATATGGCCATCACAAAGTTCACTATCTGGCTTTGTGACTTCCAGGCATTTAAGGGTGAAGGACCCGCCTCCAAGCGATGCTGGATCAGCAACAATGAAGGAGGCCCCCAAAATGGAGCTACGTGTATGGTCAGTCAGATCAGTCCCAGCTTGGGTAAGGGGTGGGGAGTCATTTAGAGGGAAGGGCGGGGGATTTGAGGGGGGGTATTCCATGGGCCAAAGAGTACCTGATCAGGAGGGAAGCCTCGCCCAAGGAGCCTGCTGGAACGGGGTTGGGGGGTGGGGCTCTCCTGAACTAGGTGATTGTCAGGAAATGGGTAGTGGGGGAGGGGTCAGTATGGCAGTGGATAGAGGCAGCCTCATGTAAAGACACGGGTTTGGGGGACCTGTTGCCGGCACCTCTGCCGTTCTCGCAGGTCCGGTACTCCACAAGCCCGGTAGTGGTGCCAGCCCTGAGGGTGTGGGGACAGTGGCGGCAGCACATGGGGCTGGAGGAGGCGTCGGTGTGGGCGCCGATATGTGGCAACTACCGTTTGCTCCGAGAGGGCTGGATGGGGGGTTTCGGGGGGTGGCAGCGGGCAGGAATCGAGCAGTTTGGGAATTTGTTTACAGGCGGGGACTTTCCGTGCTTGTAAGATCTGAAGGAGGAGTTTGAGCTGACCGGTTGGAATGGGTTCCGTTACTTGCTGGTGAGGGACTTTATGTGGTGGCAGGTATCAACCTTCCCACACCTGCCGCCCCAGGGGCTACAGGATAAGGTGGTGTCGAAAACGGGAGTGGGGGAGGGGAAGGTATCGGAAATCTATAAGGAGCTGATGGACTGGGAGAGAGCCCCGATAGAGGAGGTGAAGCGGAAGTGGGAAGAAGAATTGGGTGGGAGTTGGAGGCGAGGTTATGGGAGGACACCCTGAGGAGAGTCAATGCGTCCTTATCATGTGCCGGGCTTAGTCTTATACAATTTAAGGTGGTCCACAGGGCACATATGATGGTGGCCCAGATAAACATGGTTTTTTGAAAGGGTGCAGGAAAGATGTGAGCAGTGTGCGGGTGGGCCCGTAAATCATGTCCATATGTTTGGGCATGTCTGAAAGTAAGGTGCCGATTTTTGGTGTGTCAGAAGACCCAGGGGTCCAGAGGATGAGAGAGGCCGATGTTTTGGCCTTTGCCTCCCTGGTAGCCCGGAGACGGATCTTGCTAGCATGGGGGGACTCGGAACCCCTGAAGTCGGGGGTGTGGGTGAGAGACTTGGCTGGGTTTCTCAGGCTTGAGAAGATTAAGTTCGCCCCTGAGGGGCTCGATGCTAGGGCTTGCCCAGAGGTGGCAGACATTTATTGACTTCTTTGGAAAGGATTAAACTGTCAGCAAGCGGGGGGGAGGTTAAAAAGGGGAGGCAAGGGGAGTTGGGTAACATGGGGGTAGGTTGGTGGGGAATTGTTGTTGGGGTGTTGCTTATGTAAACCATGTTAGCTGGGTTTTGTTTTCATTGATGTGCAGTTGCTCATTCTGTTAAAATTTACAATATAAATGCCTCAATAACACATTTTTCTAAAAAGAAATTGACTTTTTGTGTTAATGGGACCATTATAGATTTTCATTGTAATCTGTGTTAATCCTAAATCCTGCATGTAATTGTTAAACTGGCGGTAAGGGAGTATTGTATAATGATCCTACTTTTCATGTTTAATAAATATTTTCTTTCCTGTTGTTAAAACAAATTATCGGTCCTCTGATCCTGTTCCTCCTCATTTTATTAAAAAAAGATAAAAGTTACGGGCTGGAATTCTCCGGTCTTCGGGGTTCACTTGTCCCGCTGGCAGCGCATGCCCGCAAAGGGGTTATACGGTGCTGTGGAGTAGTTTCAATGGGAAATCCCATTGACAAGCGGCGAGAGCACAGGATTCCACTGCCAGCGAATGGCACGCGGCTGAGGAAAACGTGGCTGGGGAAACGGAGAATCATGCCCACATTATTTGGCGCCAGTGTTTCATTCTGGAATTTTACTGTGGAATCATAGCATCAACTGGAAAAATAACACCCACTCCTGGGAGAATTGGAGGAAATCAGGAAGGTGACAGACACCACTCTATCTCGCTGCCTTCCATCTCAATTCTATGATTCTATGACTGTCATATGAGGAGAGATTGACTAGGTTAGGATTGTTCTCGCTGGAGTTCAGAAGAATGAGGGGGCATCTCATAGAGACTTATAAAATTCTAACAGGACTGGACAGGGTAGATGGAGGGAAGATGTTACCAATGATGGGTGTGTCCAGAACCAGGGGTCACAGACTGAGGATTCAGGGTAAACCATTTTGCACAGAGGTAAGGAGACATTTCTTCACACAAAGAGTGGTGAGCCTGTGGAATTCATTACCACAGGAAGTAGTTTATGCCAAATTATTGAATATATTCAAGAGACAGCTAGATATAGCACTTGGGGAGAATGGGATCAAAGGTTATGGGGAGAAAGCAGGATTAAGATATTGAGTTGGATGATCAGCCATGATCGTAATGAAAGGCAGAGCAGGCTCGAAGGGCCAAAAGGCTCCTCCTGCTCCTATCTTCTATGTATTTGTTCCCCGCATCACAACCCCCTCCTGTGGGCAGAATTATAGTCCATCCACACTGCGCAACATTACGTTACACGTTTCCCTGCAGCTTGGAAAATTTTTGTCCTTTAAGTTGTTAGAAATGCAAGTTTATGATAAGGGCAAACAGGCCATCTGAATAGTGAATAGGGGGAGCAAATGATGCATTACCTAAAGCAGCAGAATGTAAAGACTGAGAAAGACACAAAGGGACCATGGAAAAGAAGGGTGAGTTAGAGAGATATCAGGGGCGGGATTCTACGACCCCCCGCCGGGTTGGAGAATCGCCAGGGGGCGGCGATAATCCCTCCCCTGCCGGCCGCCAAATTCTCCGGCACCAGAGATTTTGCAGGGGCGGGAATCGCGCCGGTCGACGGGCCCCCCTCCCCGGCGATTCTCCGGCCCGCGACAGGCCGAAGTCCCGCTGCTGTAATGCCGGTCCCGCCGGCGTGAATTAAACCACCAACCTTACCGGCGGGACAGCGTGGGTGGGCCTCGGGTTCCTGAGGGAGACGCGGAGCGATCTGGCCCCAGGGGGTGCCCCCACAGTGGCCTGGCCCGCGATCGGGGCCTACCAATCCGCGGGGGGGCCTGTGTCGTGGGGGCACTCTTTCCCCTCCGCGTCGGCCTTGTCAGCCTCAATGATGACTGACGCGGAGGTGACCCCCCTGCGCATTGCGGGAATGACGTCAGCAGCTGCTTCCGCTCCCACGCATGCGCGGACTTCCGCCGGCCGGCGGAGTCCCTTCAGCCCCGGCTGACGTGGCAGCAAAGGCCTTTCCCGCCAGCCGGCGGCATGCCAACCACTCCGGCGCGGGCCTAGCCCCTAAAGGTGAGGGCTTGGCCCCTAAAGGTGCAGAGGGTTCGGCACCTTTGGGGCAGCCTGACGCCGGAGTGGTTCACGCCACTCCAACCCGCCTGGTAGGGAGAATCCCGCCCCAGGTACAGAACAAGAAATAAGGAGGAGGAAAGAAAGATTGGATTGAGAGAGGGAGAGACAGAAATGAAAAGTAAGATTATTTTTTTAAATTACGTTTCTGAGAAGAATTTACTATAGACAGGAATGAGCTCTACAATTTCAAGTGTTTTGGCCAGAGTGGTTAATTGGCTTTGTATGAACAATAGTCATGTCATTACCAGGGTACTTGCATTGTGAAATACTGCAATACTGACATATTCTTCTGCAGTGAGCCTAACTTGAGTTTAATGTGCACGTCCAGTAAGTTCTTAAAAATAACAGGGAGGTGGAGGGCAAACGGTCGTTTGTACAAGGCTAACAGTAGAACAGTGTAAATCAGCCAGCAAGCTTCAGAGATTTGCAACTCAAAATGTATACTTTCTTCGCCTGAATGTCCTGGCCGATCTGTATATTGATAAAAGGGTGGACTGTGAACTCAGCTTTATTTTCCATGTCAAATTAGCCCAAATTCCAGTGAGCTTTTCTCACATTTGTCTTTTCCTCATTCAATTACACAATTATCTCAACATTTAGTCCATAGCAATATTAAATATAAACATTGCAACACATCCATTTGTGAAATGTCAATCAGGACTCTACATTCTCCTTTTCACCTTTGTAATAAATGGCCCCACTCGACTGTTCAGTGAATAAATTATTTACCAGCATTGTAACCTGGGCATTTAAAGGTTAACTGGTGGCACCATAAACCAAGGCCATAAAAACGTCTGGCTCCGCTGAGAGAAATGTCACATTGCAATAAATTTGGTGAAAGAAATTATTATAGTGGTTGGGGACCGAAACAAATTCACTTGCCCTGTTTAACCACTTCCCTCGGGGGCTACAATGACATGATGCATCATGAATTAACTATCTCAGAACCTCACACACACTATTCTTAATTCAATAGGAATGGATTGTGATACTTTTGTATAATGCTTCATTTTACCCAACATATGGTGTAATTTATGTCTGCTTTTGTCAGTGGCTGAAGGGAAAAATGTTTACATTGTAAGTATATCAAATGTAGATAATTTAGAAGTATAGTTCTGACAAAGGATCTAAACCCAGAGTTATGCATTTTTCCTTTATCATAGAGATGCATATCAAATTATATGGCTCTGCTTTAAAAAAGACAGCGAGTTTGGGGGGGGGGGGCGTGGAGAACAATGTCACTATAAATCAGCAAGAAATGTGTGGCAACATTTGTAGCTGAGTCTCTGTGGCAGTAGTTCAAAGCACAGTGGGAAATAACTCTCCAGAATCCACACCGTGTTGCTAAGGAGGCCTTGGGCTTCAGCTACAACAGGCTTTCTTGTCTGTCTGCAACATACTGGGAGATCAGACGGAAGGGACCATAAAAGAGGATTTCACGAACATCATTGCTACCCTGATGTCTCATCGTCTCATGCAGATCACAATGAGGAGGTGTCCAAAAGCAGAGGCGTAATTGAAGAGACACAGATAAAGTTGTTATATAAAAGCAAGTTGCTGTCACCTCTCAGGCCAGTTATCTAACTGGCTCATCCACCCATTACCCTTGCTCAGTGACAGATGTGGCACAACATTTGGGTCATCTCGCAACCTAGTATGAGGTAGTAAAGAACTGTCTCAATTCTAACTCGCCCCCAAAGAAACCCCCCCACACTCCATCACAGGGGACAACACAGATAGAGTAATATGAGGTTTAAAAGGCAACCCTCCATTCTGTCATAAAGAGAAACAAAGAAAAATGGTATCACTTGCTTAATGGTTATAGAATCGTCAACATTAATTTTATCTTTGCCTGAAGGGTGAAATGCAAGGTCGCAACAGATCAAAGGATTGGCATTCATAGTTGAAGTAATACAGAGAACAAGGGTGCGATCGAATAGCCTCGCTGAGCCCAACTTGGTGACAGGATGAGGCCGTTAAATTTTGCAGAGGCCTCTGCCAAGATTTGCCAAGGCAGCAGGGTAGCATGGTGGTTAGCATAAATGCTTCACAGCTCCAGGGTCCCAGGTTCGATTCCCGGCTGGGTCACTGTCTGTGTGGAGTCTGCACGTCCTCCCCCTGTGTGCGTGGGTTTCCTCCGGGTGCTCCGGTTTCCTCCCACAGTCCAAAGATGTGCGGGTTAGGTGGATTGGCCATGCTAAATTGCCCGTAGTGTCCTAATAAAAGTAAGGTTAAGGGGGGGGGTTGTTGGGTTACGGGTATAGGGTGGATACGTGGGTTTGAGTAGGGTGATCATGGCTCGGCACAACATTGAGGGCCGAAGGGCCTGTTCTGTGCTGTACTGTTCTATGTTCTATGTTCTATTTGCAATGCTCGGAGATCCTCAAGAGATCTCACAATACGCCACAATCTGGATCCTGCCCTGGTTGGGCGAGATCCAGATTAACATATTTAAGTGAGCCTTTAGGCTCATTTAACTATGTCAGCGCCCGATTCCCCTGAGGCCCAGGAACGAACGGACGCCTGTGCCTGGCAGACCTCGCCATGGCTCCATTTAGCACAGGCACCTGGAGGGTCTCAGGGGCCTTTGGGTGCCCCCTGGTGGTTGGGCTCTGGGCAGGGTAGTACCCTGGCATGCCCACTGGCACCTGGGAACCTTGGCACTGCCACCCAAGCAACCTGGCAGGGGGCACTGCAAGGGTGCCAGGCTGGTAGTGCTAATGTGCCTTGGTGCCGGGTTGTCTGTGCCAGGGATGGGCCAGGGGCTGCCTACATTTCACAATCTGTATGTCAAAAACACAATATCATAAGAGGATTCACTCTAATCCCATTTATGTAAAACTGAGCATTCAAACTCTCACGCATTCTACGAGAGAGGAAAATCTTGTACCCAGAAAAATAGTACACTATTGTCAATCAGGGTGGAGCTGGCAACGTTCATTGCCCTGTCATTTTCCATCCCTGGCAAATTTGTTTCATGTCGCTGGGAACATTTCTGCCAGTAATAAGTTCCATCTCACCCTGCACAGAAGTAATCTCTATGTCGCATCACATTCTGTGTTGCAGCCTAATCAAGCTCTTTCAGTTCTCAGTTAACTAGGATTTGAAACTGTCACACAGGATTACACTAAAACCTAGACCACTTCAGTAATGAGTAGTGAACCATAAGGAAAAGCTGAAATTACGCATCTTTTTGAACTGATTCATCAATACCCAAATTTGATGTAATTTGTCCTATGTTGAACCTGTCCTTCAAAGGAAATGACTGTGCATGCAGGAGGTAAAAACAGAAGTAAGACAGCCTGAATTTTAGACCGGAGATTAGTTCTATTTGTTAAGGTGTGTGGAGGTGGGGATGGGGGTTGGGGGAAGTGGTGTTGAAGCTGCAGAATCAAGTGAAGGCAGGAAGCCTACTTCCAGAATCCACGTGGGGGGGGCAGGGTGGGAAGAGGGGTCAGGGTTCTTGATTGGCTGGGGCTGGAGGAATTTCTTGATCATACAAGGATCGTCCAATGGTGATCGTGGTAGATGGTAGTGGTCGGGAGTACTGATTGCAATCAGAGGTTCCAGTGGTGTTCATGGGGTCTGATGGTGGTCAGGGGGAGCGGCCAGATCACTGACAGGAGGTAATTTATTGGACACGGTAGAAACACTTCAGCTCCACCAGGTCCACAAGCAGTGCTGTAAAGTCAACACTTCTCACCTTCTTCCAGCTGCTGAGTTTCCCAAACATACCCACCTGAGGTTAGAAATAAAATGGCTTATAATGAAGGCTGTTATTATAATACTTAAATGACAAACAGCTTCCTGTAAACGGATTGGCCACCCATCCATAAAACCAGTAGTGCATGGGTTCAAAGTAGGTTTAGTATTTGTTTCAGAAGTTTTGCATATGAAATCTGACATGCACCCATTTTTGAGAGTCAAGAACTGACCCATTGGGCGAAATTCTCCCAAAACGGGAGAAATCGTCAAACTGCCGTAAAACCCGGGCGGGTTTTACGGCATCGCGCCCCTTCCCGACGGGGGACCGATTCTGGTCCCCCGTCGGGGCTAGCAGCCCGACGTCGGAGGCCCCGACAAGTCGGGCTTAACGAAAATCGTTAAGCCCGCTTGTCGGACTTAGCGCCGGCTGACGCGTCATATGACGTCAGCCGCGCATGCGCAGGTGGGAAGACTCCACCCGCGCATGCGCGGGTGACGTCATCGCGTTTTTGCGCGAAACCCGCGCATGCGCGGTCCGGGTTGCCCCTCAGCCGCCCCGCGTATTGATACTGCGGGGCGGCGGAAGGACAAATAGTGCGCGGGCATCGGGCCCGCTGCCCGCGATCGGTGGGCACCGATCGCGGGCCCATGGCACCCTTGGCACGGCCGTGGTACTGCCGTGCCAATCGGTGCCATGGTTATTTTTTTCCAGGTGGTCACGACGTTTTTACGAACGGCCAGGCCAGGTGTGTTTGCCGTTCGTAAAAAGGTCGTAAAGGGCTGGGACTTCGGCCCTTCTAACAGCTGTGAATCGCTGCCGGCCGTAAAAAAACGGCGGCAGCGATTCGTGTCGGGATTTCGGCGGGGGGGGGGGAGAATAGCGGGAGGGCGTCAAAAAAGTCGGGAAGGCCCTCCCGCTATTCTCCCACCCGTCGTGGGGGGGGGAGAATTTCGCCCAAGGTTTTTGCTGTAGTGAAGACAGAGCCTAGTGATAGTGGAAAGTCCTCAACAGAGTAATGTGCAAAACAAATAGCAGTTGATTGGACAGGACAGAGGGTAGTAGTATCATCATGGGGAATAAGGAATAATGATTAAATACTGAGAAATAACAAAACACAATCAGAGAAATGGAAACTACAGCATATTGTGTATGACATAATATTTCCTATATTACAGTGACATTTATAATCAAGATGATTAATTGTCACTCCATCAGATAATAAGCATTGTCAGATAATATGTATAGATGTAGCAGAGCACCAAAATGATCTAATTTACAGTTTTCCACTGGTAATTTAATGGTAAATGTGCATTTGAAGCTACTGAGAAAATGGGGTAGGGACAGAATGAATCATAAATTTCTAACTGTCTATTATTGAGTTTGTATCTTATCTGCTCTGATGGAGTCAGGTAATAAATTAAACTTTCCTGACAGGATAATGTTGAGTAAATGCCTTATCACCGGTCACATTTCCAAGGTCTAGTAGTGAACATGGGCAGTTTCATAGTCATACACATATGTATCTGTGCTGGGAAAGTAGTACGAACTCCAGGTATTGGTAGGATTCTTATAAGTTAGAGGCCGGAATAAATGTATTTCCTGATTCTAAAACCTTAAGAGAATTTGCTGAAAGATTACCTTTTTTTTATTCTTTCATGGGATGTGTTTGTAAGTCCAGCATTTGTTACCCAAAATTAGTTATCCATAAGAAGGTGAACCAACTTCATGAACTGCTGCAGTCCATGTGGGGTAGGTACAATCACAGTGATAGAAGGACGGAGTTCCAGGATTTTGATCCAGCAACAGTGAAAGAATGACAATATGGTTTCAAGTAAGGATGACGTGTGGCTTGGAGGGGAACTTGAGGTGGTGCTGTTCCCATGCATCTGTTGTTCTTGTCCTTGTAGATGATAAAATTCACAGGTTTGGAAGGTGCTGTTGAAGGAGCCTTGGTGAGTTGTTGCAGTGCAGCTTGTAAATGGTGCACAGAGCCCCACATGAGGTAAAGGTGAAGATGCCATAGTCCCAGATAACCATAGGCTGCTTTCCCCTTGGAGGAGGAGAACTTACAGGTGGAGGTTTAACCTGAAGATCACCACACCTCTGACGAGGGGCAAGGTTGAGAAGGCAGGCCTTAGCCGGTATGGGAATTGTTCAGCATCACAAACCAGCTATCTCGCCCACTCTGCTAAACGGTCCCCGGAGCCACGGTGCATTTGTGGTAGAGGGAGCGAATGTTTGGGTGATGGGGTGCCAGTCAAGTGACCTCTTTGTCCTGAATGGTGTTGAGTTTTTTTGAATATTGTTGGAGCTGCACTCATCCAGGCATCCTCACTCCTGACTTGTGCCTTTTAGATAGTGGACAGGCATTACGGAGTGAAGAATTGAGTTACTCACATCAAAACTCCAAGCTTCTGATCTGAACTTGTAGCCACAGTATATATATTGCTGCTTCAGTTCACTTTCTGATCAGTTTGTCTAATTGGGGATTCAGTGACGGTAATGCCATTGAATGTTATGCAATGGTTAGACTCTCTCTTAGTGGATATAGTCATTGCCTGGCATTTGTGTGGTGCGAATGTTACTGATCACTTATCAGCCTGAGCTGAATGTTCTCCAGGTCTTGCTACATATTGACACAGACTGCTGCAGTATCTGAGGAGTTGCAAATGGTAACAAACATTGTGCAATCATCAGCAAACATTCCCATTGCTCATTTTAGAATCCATAGAATAGAATTCCTACAGTGCAAAAGGAAGCTATTTGGCCCATGAAGTCTGTACTGGCCCTCTGAAAGAGCACCGTCAAGAGACCCACTCCACTGCTCTATCCCCGTAATCCCACCTAACCTGCACTCCACTGCTTTATCCCTGTAAGCCCACATAACCTGCACATCTTCGGACACTAAGGGATAATTTAGCATGGCCAATCTACCTAACCTGCACATCTTTGGACTGTGTGAGGAAACCGGAGCACCCACAGTAAACCCATGGAGACAAGGGAGAACGTGCAACCTCCACACATTGCAACCTCCACACAGGCAGTCACCCAAGTGCGGAATCGAACCCGAGTCGGTGGCACTGTGAGACAGCAGTGCCACTGTGCCACCATGCTGCTCCAACTTTCGGATGGAAGAAAAGTCGTTGGTGAAGCAACTGAAAATGGTTAGGCCGAGGACATAACCCTGAGGAATTGTTGCTGTTCTGGGGCTGAGATGATTGGCCTCCAATAACCACAACAATCTTCCCATTGACCAGCTTTTATAGAGCTTCTTGAAGCCACACTTGATCAAATGCTGCCTTGATGTCAAGGGCAGACACTCAGTCCATCTCTTGAAGTCAGCTCGTTTTTCCATGTTTGCACCAGGGCTGTAATGAGCTTTGTGGCTGTGGCAGAACCCAAACAGAGCATCAGTGAACAGGTTATTATTGTTGAATAAGGACCGCTTAGAACCACAGAATTTCTACAGTGCAGAAGGAGGCCATTTGGCCCATCAAATCTCCTCTGACCCTCTGAAAGAGTAGCCTATCGAGACCCAATCCCAGTAACCCCATCTAACCTGCACTTCTTTAGACACTAAGGGGCAATTTAGCGTGGCCAATCCACCTAACATGCACATCTTTGGTCTGTGGGAGGAAACCAGAGCACCCAGAGGAAGCCCATTCAGACACGGGAGAACATGCAAACTCCACACAGACAGTCATCCAAGGCTAGAATTAAACCCGTATCCCTGGCACTGTGAGGCAGCAGTGCTACCCACTGTACCACCGTGCTACCCCTGCACTATCAAGTACAGCTTAATAGCTGTAATAACCCTCATGAGACTCACGGGGCACCCCAATTGATCCTATCCTGGGCTTCATGGAATATGAGCTCCCTGCTATTGGGCTGAGGCCCATTAGCTGCGGCTTGTAAAATAGTCTCATAAAAGTCGGCACGGTCTGGGACCAGCGCGAGCAGTAGTCCTGATTGAGACCTTTGGGCTGTAAGCCGCATTGCAGCCTTTCCTTGTTGTCAAATTAAATGTCTTTTGGATTCACTTTCTCAGGCCTCTAAAAGCACATTGACAATACCCTTTGTGGGAAAAAATCTCCACGGTAGCAGGAGGAAACCCTTATTGGCCTCAATTGGCTTGCAGGTGAGCGGTCTATCCAACGTCACCCCTGCCAGCAGGTAAAATATTCTTGGCGGCGGCTGCGTTGGGACAGTGGCAGGAAAGGTGCTGTTGCCATGGCACCCTTTCCTGCCTGCTATCCCACCCTGGAAGGGGTAGGGCACCAATTCAGTTCAAAAAATTCAGTTCTGCACAACTGCTCTGACTATTAAATGAAGAAACTGAATTCATTTCACTTACTTCAAAGTCCCATGACTATATCTTGGTGGTGGTATCTGTGGTGATACACAGTAAGGCGCTACTCCCTTGCGGTCCACCTCGCCAACCGGCAGATCTCTCTCGCCTCGGTTCCCACTCTGTCCCGATCCGGGTCTCCTGCCTGGTTAAACTTACTGTACAGGGCGTGGAATTCGACTGTTTCCGCCTGTACATTCTCCCCAACCTCTGCGCGTCACTCTTATAAGCCTGGACTTTCAATGCAACCTCCAGAGCCTCACCCTCAAATTTGGCGGACCCCTACCTCCCCTCACCGTTTGCGGCCTCACGACCCTCAAGGTCGAGCCTCCCTCCCTCTTTGCCAATCTGACAGCAGATTGCAAGCCCGTCGCCACCAGGAGCAGACGGTACAGCACCCAGGACAAGGCCCTCATCAGGTCCGAAGTCCAGCGGCTGCTTCGGGAGGGTATCATCGAGGCCAACAGCAGCCCCTGGAGAGCCCAGGTGGTGGTGGTTAAAACTGGTGAGAAGCACAGGATGGTCGTGGACTACAGTCAGACCATCAATCGGTACACGCAGCTCGACGCGTACCCCCTCCCTTGCATATCTGATATGGTCAATCAGATTGCACAAAACCGGGTCTTCTCAACGATTGACTTGAAATCCGCTTACCACCAGCTCCCCATCCGTAAATCGGACCGTCCCTACACTGCCCTCGAGGCGGACGGTCGCCTCTATCAATTTCTTAGGTTTCCCTTCGGAGTCACAAACGAGGTCTCGGTATTTCAACGAGAAATGGACCGAATGGTTGACCGGTACAGACTGCAGGCCGCTTTTCCGTACTTAGACAATGTCACCATCTGCAGCCATGACCAGCAGGACCATGACGCCAACCTTGCTAAATTCATCCACACTGCATCCCTCCTTAACCTCACGTATAACAAAGAGACGTGTGTGTTCTGCACAGGCCGTTTGGCCATCCTCGGCTACGTAGTCCAAAACGGACTACTGGGGCCCGACCCCGACCGCATGCGCCCCCTCATGGAGCTCCCCCTCCCCCACTGCCCCAAGGCTCTCAAACGCTGCCTGGGGTTCTTTTCTTACTACGCCCAGTGGGTCCCACAATACGCGGGCAAGGCCCGCCCACTAATCCAATCCACACATTTTCCCCTCACGGCCGAGGCACAACAGGCCTTCGCCCGTATTCGCTCTGACATAGCCAAGACTGGGATGCACACAGTAGATGAGACACTGCCTTTCCAAGTAGAGAGCGATGCTTCAGATGTCGCCCTTGCCGCCACACTGAATCAGGCAGGCAGACCCGTGGCATTTTTTTCCCGCACCCTCCACACCTCCGAAATTTGACACTCCTCTTGTTGAAGCGGTGCGGCACTGGAGGCATTACCTGGCCGGCAGGAGATTCATTCTCCTCACTGACCAACGGTCGGTAGCCTTCATGTTCAACAACATGCAGCCGGGCAAGATCAAAAATGACAAAATCTTGCGGTGGAGAATCGAGCTCTCCACCTATAACTACGAGATCTTGTATCGCCCCGGCAAGCTCAACGAGCCCCCAGACGCTCTCTCCCAAGGTACATGTGCCAGCGCACAAGTGAACCAGCTCCGTGCCTTGCACGAGAGCCTTTGCCATCCGGGGGGTCACTCGCTTGTACCATCTAATCAAAGCCCGCAATCTGCCCTACTCCGTCGAGGAAGTACGGACAGTCACCAGAGACTGCCAGGTCTGTGCCGAGTGCAAGCCGCACTTCTACCTGCCAGATCGCGTGTGCCTGGTGAAAGTGTCCCGCCCCTTTGAACGCCTCAGTGTGGATTTCAAAGGGCCCCTCCCCTCCACCGACCGCAACACCTACATTCTTAGTGTGGTCGATGAATTCTCTAGGTTCCCCTTCGCCATCCCATGCCCGGATATGACGTCTGCCACCGTCATTAAGGCCCTAGATTCCATTTTCGCTCTGTTCGGTTTCCCCGACTACATCCACAGTGACAGGGGATCCTCATTCATGAGTGATGAGCTGCGTCAGTTCCTGCTCAGCAGGGGTATCGCCTCCAGCAGGACGACCAGCTACAACCCCCGGGGAAACGGGCAGGTAGAGAGGGAGAACGGGACGGTATGGAGGGCCGTCCAGCTGGCCCTACGGTCCAGGAACCTCCCAGCCGCTCGCTGGCAGTAGGTCCTCCCTGATGCGCTCCATTCCATTCGTTCACTACTGTGCACCGCAACTAACAGTACACCCCATGAACGTGTTTTTGCCTTCCCTAGGAAGTCCACATCCGGAGTGTCGCTCCCGACTTGGCTCACGACTCCCGGCCCAGTCCTTCTCCGTAGGCATGTCCGGCACGACAAGGCGGAACTCCTGGTGGACAAAGTACGCCTCCTCCACGCCAACCCTCAGTATGCCTACGTGGAGTTCCCCGATGACCGCCAAGACACAGTCTCGCTCCGGGACCTGGCTCCCTCAGGTGCCGATCCCACGCCCTTCCCCCCCCCCCCCCCCCCCCCCCCCCGCGCCACCCTCCTTTTCCCTGGCGCCCCCGTATTCGTCCCCACCGGGTCCATCCCTCGTCCACCTGCCCATACTGGAGGACACGGAAGATTCCGGCTCGCTCTCAAGAGTCATCCCGTCACTGGCCAGCACCAACACCACCAGCACCTGCACCGTCGTCGCCAACACCGCCTGTGCCGACGTCGCCACCACAGCTACGCCGATCACAGCGGAACGTTCGACCGCCGATTCGGCTCAACCTGTGACCTGCTAACGGGATGGACTCTTGGTTTTCTGTTGTTTGGACCTTTTGTACATAGATCACCTTTTGTATTATAGTTCCACGTCACCCCCGCCGGACTCATTTTTTACAGGGGGTGAATGTGGTGATAGAACCACTGTAGATATGCATACTTGCAGTAGGGGGATGTATGCCTGTACCTGTAATACAGGTTCCTCCGGTAAGCCCCTGCCGGCCAGCTCCGCCCACAGGGAGCTTGTGTATAAATATGCGCTAGCTTCACTGAGATACTATTCTACAGCTGCCGCCGGAGGAATAGCATCTCACAGCAATAAAGCCAATCTTGTACTTCACTCGAGTCTTTGTGTACAATTGTTAGCGCCACAGTCTCCTGATACAGTAAAGGCATGAAGCTGGAAAGGAAGTTTCACAGTCCTTTTGGCAAAATTGATCTAAGTGATCGCTGCAAGGTATCAGAAACTGAAGTAACAGAAAATACCATTACTTGTTTTTGGGGGGTGAATAAGTTATGTACGTATAAAAACTGTCAAGCAGCATGGGAGAGGGAAAAACAATTCAAAAACGCATTTGTCATTGTTATTATATTCCAGCTAGAAAAAAAGTTATCTGAATTTGGTATAAAGTAAAGCCAGGTGGTGATCAAGGTTTAAAAATCAAACTAAAGCAAACGTGCCCAGTTCACCAGGTAAGTATTTCAATCATTTCTGGCACCATTCTCTGTTCTTCGAGAAACTCAAACTAACCTGATTTAAATCCAAACAGACAGTCCAAAGATGTGAAGGTTAGGTTGATTGGCCATGATAAATTGCCCTTAGTGTCCAAAATTGCCCTTAGGGTTCGGTGGGGTTACTTGGTTATGGGGATAGGGTGGAGGTGTTGACCTTGGGTAGGGTGCTCTTTCCAGGAGCCTGTGCAGACTCGATGGGCCGAATGGCCTTCTGCACTGTAAATTCTATGAAATCTTAAGAGTTGAGCCAAGATTCCATCTGCATCATTGATTATTACTATGGGTAGACTCTGCAGTGTAAACTTAGTGGACTAGTTCCACACACTGGAAGAAATGAAAAGTGGCTCGTTAACAAGACATACTTTTGTTTTTCCGCTAGCACGTGTACATATACACTGCCAACACATCTACAAGAAATCAAACGTACACCAGGATATTTGTAGTGTGTGATACAACGGTAGTGGGTGGAATGGGAGTGAATATTTTAATATGATGTACAGATTAAATGTGATATAAACCCCTATTTACACCATTTATCAATTTATTCCTATATAACGTTATAAAATTATTTGCAAGTTTCAAGTTCAAGTTGAAATCTCAAACAGTGGATAACTGTGGTTTGAGAGCCTGACTGTTTCAAAGACCCAGTTCTGCCTTTTAGTTTAATGGATTGACGTTATTCAGCTAAGACTAGTCTAGTCTATTTATAACACAAATAAAGAACATTAGTAACTAATTATACAGGCGAACAACTTCAATAAAATCACAATGAAAAAGACCTTCAACTGGTATCACACATTACAATTTCATTCCAGAAGTGTATAAGACAAAAGGTCTGAAGCCCATTTCTGCCATTACATTATGGGACTGTACAACTGTAATGTATTAAAACTGTGTTTTCCTTTTCTCAATGTTTAACAATGCAGCAACCAAGATTATCTGTATCCCTATTGGCCCATCATAATATACCTGCATAAATACTCAAACTACAATTTCAAGTAAGGAGATATTGACTGTTGCTGCAGTGTAAATACAATGCAGAGATCTACAGATATCAAAACTTTTCTTCAGAATATGAATTAAAGTTCGATGCAGATTCTGTCTGGTCCTACATAGATTCCTTCTACATCAACAGTTATGGGTATTAAGTGAACCAGCTATGGTGAGCTACGCCTACCATAACTGCCCTGAAAGCAGATTGCTGGACCAGGAATGTTGCACAGATATTTGTGAATATACAAATGGTGAGAGTGTGGTGCTCAGTACATTATTTCAAAATTTAAAGATGATTGAAAGATTGAAAACGTCAACTGTGATGAGGATTTCCGCCATGTGCTCCGACGACCGGCAACCGGAGAATCGGCGGCAATCGTGCCCGCACAGTCGACAGGGCGATGGTCAGGGGCCATTGAAAGAGGCCCCCAAGGCGATTCTCCACGGTCGACCGGCCAAATTCCCGCCAGCTTGGTTCCAACCTTGGACCACCCGGTGGGAACTCAGACCCGCGGCTGCGGTGGCCATCCTGGTGGGGGAGCGGGGGTGGATCAGACTCCGGGGGGCCCTCCATGCATCCAGGCCTGCGATCGGGGGTTATCGATTGGCGGCCGTTCGCGATCTGGAGGGGGCCTACCACCCTCCGCGCGGGCCCGCTGTAGGGTTTCGCCATGTTGCTTGGCGCCAGCGTGGAAACAGCCATGACACGCATGCACCGGCGCAGAGACGGCTGTCACGCGCATGCGCGTACCCGTGCCGTCAGTGCCGCGGCACCTTTCGGCAGCAGAGCAGCGCGCAGCACTCCAGCGCCGTGCTTGTCCCCTGTGGTCCGCTGAATCGCTGGGCCAGGAGGCCCGTTGACGCCGGCGCGCACCATTCCAGTGTTTACACCGGCATCAACACTTGGCCAGGATTTTGGAGAATCCCAGCCATGGTATCTTAGGCTTTATTAGTAAGGGCATTGACTCTTCTTCAAGAGTATGGAGGTCATGCTGCACGAGTATAAAACTCTAGTTAGACCTCTACTGGAGTACTGCATCCAGTTCTGTGGGCAGGATGTGAACGCACTGGAGACAGTACAGAGACGATTTGCAAGAGTCCAGGGAAAAAGAATAGTAGTTACGAGATCTATTGGAGAAGTTGGAATGTTTTCCTTGGAGAGAAGATGACTGATTAGAGTTATTCAAGATCTTATAATAATAATAATAATCTCTTATTGTCACAAGTAGGCTTCAATGAAGTTACTGTGAATAGCTCCTAGTCGCCACATTACAGGGTCTGTTCGGGGAGGCTGGTACGGGAATTGAACCTGCACTGCTGGTCTTGTTCTGCACTACAAGCCAGCTGTTTAGCCCACTGTGCTAAACCAGTGCCTTGAGAGGTATTGACATACTCACATCTGATGTTACTACTGGACAAGTCAGATCCCAGGGTTGAGCGATGTGTGGAAACCGGCTATTAAACAGAGCCATGGGAGTCAGCTGATAATTTTTGATTAAAAAAATAAAACATTTACATCTGAGAAAAGATCAACTGTTTTACACCACCGTTTCACCCCTCTATATCTTGACAGAGACATACAGATTCATAATGGTAACACAATTTATAAAATATATCTTATATTCAAATATTCTCATTAAGTACACAGTTCGAGGGGCAGCACGGTGGCACAGTGCTTAGCCCTGCTGCCTCAAGGCGCCAAATTCCCGGCCTTGGGTCACTGTCCGTGTGGAGTTTGCACATTCTCCCCGTGTTTGCGTGGGTTTCACCCCCACAACCCAAAGATGTGCAGGGTAGGTGGATTGGCCACGCTAAATTGCCCCTTAATTAGATAAAATTAATTGGGTACTCTAAATTTAAAGGAAAAATAAAGTACACAGTTCATGTAAACCAGAACGCAAACTGAGGTCAGACACCCCACACTCTGAAACCAAGTGGCAGATGCCAGCCAAACAACTTTTAAGGATTTCTCATCAATTCTCCTCAGACGCTTGTCAAACTGTGAGCCCAACTGGCCTCACTAGAAATGGATATAGTTCTCCTAGACTTTCGCAGTAGGGCTTCCAATCTGTGTTACTAAAGAATACACCTTGGGGTTCTTTTCTACTAACTGACCCTTTCTCTTGGATGTCATCACTAAGGTTCTGCCTCCAGAGTTTCCACTTATCCTTCCAACGTTCTTCTCTCCTTGATCACCGTGAGCATTCAAGCTTCACCACCGGGGAGTCAGGGTTGAGTTACTTGCTGTAAAGTTCACTGCTCTTGTAGCCACAGTATTTTTATGGCCAGTCTTGTTCAGCTTCTAGTTAAAGGTAACCCCAGGATGATAAAAGGAGGGCATTCATCACAGCGAGTTTGCACCGACCCTCTGAAAGAGCACTCTACCTAGGCTCACTCCTCCACCCTATCCCCTTAACCTGCACATTTTCGGACTGTGGGAGGAAGCTGGAGCACCTGGAGGAAGCCCACACAGACACGGGGAGTCAGTGCAAATTCCATACAGATCAGTCATCCAAGGCCGGAATTGAACCTGGGTACCAGTGCTAACCACTGTGCCACTATGCTACTCATGATGGTGAGGGATTCAGCAATGCTGTTGAACATCAAGAGGAATTCTTCCTTGTTGGAGATGTTTGTCTGGCAAATTTGGTGTGAATGTTGACATTTGCTGTCCAGGTTTTTCTGGCATGTTGGTGTGAACTGCTTTAGTATCCAGAGTTGCGAATGGTAGAATATTGTGCAATTATCAGCAAACATCCTCACTTCTGACCTTTAATGCGGGGAATGTCATTGGTGAAGTAGCTGAAGGTGGTTTGCCCTCAGGCACTACCCTAAGGAACTCCTGCAGCAATGTCCTGGAGATGAACTGATTGGCCTCCAAAAAGCACAACCGTTTTCCTTTCCGCTGGGTATGACTCCAGCTAATGAAGAGGTCCCCCCCCCCCCCCCCAGATTCCCATTAATATTGCACCTCCCTATGGGCCCAAACTCCATGCAGCAGTCAGCCAGTGTCGAGTCTCGATAAACACAGTAAGAAGAATGCAACTCTCTACAGCTTAAAGCAATAATTTGATGGCAATAAAATTAGAAAATAAATTAATTAAATGTCAATTAATTAAGCCAGTGAATCAACTGTAGATTATTAAACAAATAAAGTAATTCCATTATACCTTGTTGCTCGGAAAAGTTCCACAACCAGAAAACCAATCTTGGACAATATTCTCATTGCTTTGATTAAAGGAACAGCTTTGCTATCCCTAAACAAGCTAACAAGTAAGGACTCAGAAAATAATATCATTGTAACCAGCACCTACTTTCAGACCAATTCTTAAAATGCAACATTTCACCACATTATCATCTTTATTCCAGTAAAAAAAGCTGCTGAGCCACTTTTTATATAGTGCAGAAATATGTTGCATGTCACACATAAATCATCCAGTATTGATCAATACTGCCACCAAAAACATTATGAATACTGCATTGTAATGAACGCACTGAATAAGGAATACAGGTGATAAAATGCCCTGCACTCTTGGGAACCCTGCCATTTGGTAGAAATTCTGTACTACCCAGCTAATATAGTTTTTCCATAGGAAAAGTGAGGCAAGCATGTATTGCTCTTTTGACACATGTTGATGTATTATGGATATGAGATTGGCTGATCTCGAATATTATGTGTCTTCCAACCTCCCCCGTAATGCTTTGGAAGAATCCAGTTGTCTGAAACTTAGTTCACTGGTGTCCTTCACAACTGTGGGAAGAGCCACTACTGTTCTGAGAGTTGGCTGCACAGCAACCTGGCGCAGATGCCACTGACGTGTGACAGCCTCTTTTGCAAAGCAGTGGCTGAAGGTCACTCATTTTCTGATGCCTGGATCGTGGTTTGTGTGACTGTGATCAAGGGGTAAGGACAACTGAATACTTAATACTAGAATTATGAGGGCGATTCTCCAATATGGAGATGGCGCGAACAGGGCCCGTGTACGACGGATTTGGGGCCAGCACGGCGCTGGAGCGGTTCACGCCAACCTGCGCATGCGCGGAGGACTTCTTTAGCGCGCCGGCCCCGACTCAACATGGTGTCGGTGTTCAGGGGCCAGCCGCGCCAGAAAGTAGGCCCGGTGGGGGAGAGGCCGGCCCGCCGAGCGGTGGGCCCCGATCGCAGGCCAGACCCCATCGCCCCCCCCCGATGCAGGAATTAATATGCAAGGGAAAATGCAGAATGAACTAAATTTTCACTGAAAAATAATGAAATATTGCAACCAAAATCAATGCAGCTGTACATTCAGACATACATACAAAATAAGAGCAGAAGTAGGCCACTTGGCCCCTTGAGCTTGCTCCGCCATTCAATAAGATCATGGCTGATCTATTTGCATTGAGTTCCACATTCCCCATCTATCCCTTGATAACATTTGATTTCATTGCGTAACCGGACGACCTTATGAAGCAACTCTGACCTACAAAATATTCAAACGTTTAAGTTTCTGAGTAAGTTCCATCATGGGGGATCTGGTAAGAACAGCGTTGTATCTAGTATGGGACCAATTAATGATATTTAAATTACATTGAGGCTCACGGTGACCCTCAATCTCTAGTCCCTTGAAAGCTGGCCCATTTACTTCATAGCAAAATATAGTACATGGTGAATTGAGCATTTCAGACTGTGCAGCTCACTTTATGACCCACATTCTACTGCAAGGAAATCTGTGTTGCTGGGCACCAGCAGCATCCCATCATATTTATGCTGAATGCATGCTTGCTACCGTCACAGCCACACATTAAAGTGCTACCTGAGAAAAGAGGAATCACATCTGACATTAAGTTTAACAGATATACTGATCCCACAGACTGAACTGGAGGATGGGGTGGATGTTCCAGGCACTCGCAATTTCTCTAACATTTAAAAGGTGAATGCTCATCGGTACTCTTGGAACTATACAGCTATCTTTCCACCGGTCCCTAGTCATTCTCCGAAGCCCCAGTTTTTAAGAACAGGACATTTGGTTGCCAATGGTAATAAATCATTGGCATATTATTAACATAGTGCTTGATTATGTTGAAATGCATGAAAATATAAAATTGATCTTTTTTTGATAATGGAACTTTATTGATACAACGACAAGTATGAGATCTGATCCAAAGAAGCAACCTTCAGAAATCTAAACTATCAGCAGCCAAGTAGCACAGAGGTTAAGGCACTAACTTGGCAACCCTGCAATCATGGCTTTCATTCCCAGTACTGTCTGACCCTTGAATCTACACATTGTGCTTCGGATGCATTACGTTGCTTCTTGGCTACACTGGTATAAAGGACTTCCCTGTGCTGTTGGAACATGACATGACAGGAGTAACGAGGGTATGGCAAAATCTAATTTGCTTCCTCGGACCTCCAACTGACCAGAAGTAGAAAGCGACTGGAGTCCACTGGAGGCTCATCTGCTGCAGAAAAGCAATACCTGAAATAGAGACAAATAGGGAGCACGAAAAAAAGAATGTGATGGTAAATAAGCAGCACACTGGATGTGTGGGTGCATGGGAGTAGAGAGTCGCACGGTAGCACAGTGGTTAGCACTGTTGCATCACAGCTCCAGGGGTGCCAGGTTTGATTCCCGGCTTGGGTCACTGTCAGTGCGGAATCTGCACGTTCTCCCCCTGTCTGTCTGGGTTTCCTTTGGGTGCTCCAGTTTCCTCCCACAGTCCAGTGCAAAGATGTGCAGATTAGGTGGATTGGCCATGCTAAATTTCCCTTCGTGTCCAAAAAGGTTAGGTGGGGTTACTGGGTTACGGGGATAGGGTGGAGGTGTGGGCTTAAGTGAGATGCTCTTTCCAAGGGACAGTGCAGACCTGATGGACAGGATGGCCTCCTTCTGCACTGTAAATTCTATGATTCTATGAAGTCCATTGCTTTTAGCACGTCTCTTATCATATAGACTGGGACCTTCTAGCCCTGACACAGCAGCGGTGGATATGGCGATCCATTCAAATCCCTGTTGACTTTGGAGGGACTGGATGGTGCCGTCAGTGGGAGGGCCTAGAAAATCCTGCTCATAAGGTTGGCGCACATCAAACATGCGCTGACTAACCCACTCTTTATGTGGCTGAACTATAACAGTGACTACACTTCATTGGCTGTATATTGCTTTGAGACATCTGGTGGCCGTGAAAAGTGCCCAATAAATTAAAGTCTTTCTTTTTTTTCTGTTCCCCCTTTGCCATAAAGCTGTGACACAGCAGAGATTGAGTTTCCCCTGGACAATCCTCTTAGTGGTTTCTATCTGTAATTTAAAAGGAACTAGTGTAACCAAAGGATATAACTGGATGCGACTAATCTTGGAAGCACTCTTCAAGGTTCCCAAGATTCAATGTTTGACATCTAAATTAAAACCCAGGGTGTCTAAGGTTAACCACTTAACCACAGTTCGAGAATTAATTACGCACATTTTTCAAATACATGTGTTAATGCCACCACAACCACACTTCTGCCATACTTTGCTTTCTTGCTGGCTCTAAAAATCACATGGTAATGCAGCAATGCATTTGGTGAATCCAAAGCTACAACACATCTTTAGCTTTGAGTATAAATGTCAAGAAATGCCGAGTTTATTCAGGAAATAACTTACTAATTGGCAGCCAAGGGTGGAGGGTGTAGAATGACATGCAATCAATCCCATTGCATTTTGCTGCAGACCTAGAAAGTGTCTGTCTTATCAAGTCTGTGCAGAAAAGGTGTTTTAAATTGATCATGGATAAACATGGTAAGTTCAATTTAGCAAACTTAGTTGTTTAGATCTATGATCAAAATGGAATAAATTATTGTGTTGGAATAAATTAGAGTTGTTTAATATGAAATGTATACCGAATTCACTAACTGCAGTTTTATGGCTGACTATATTCCAACCATTAAGCTTACATACCATAGATATCAGCGTACAAGTCGATATTTGTAGCCTTCAAAAACCATTCCAAAAACAGGGTCAACTTAAGTGACTAGTATAAAATGCTAACAGCTGGTGCAGGTGTATATTGTCACTATTTTGAAATGTGAAAAATAAACATAACACCAGTAATTCATATTAAGTTAATGCGAAAGAAAATGAAAATCGCTTATTGTCATGAGATGGCTTCAAATGAAGTTACTGTGAAAAGCCCCTAATCGCCACATTCCGGCGCCTGCTCGGGACGGCTGTTACGGGAATCAAACCGTGCTGCTGGCCTGCTTGGTCTGCTTTCAAAGCCAGCGATTTAGCCCTGTGCTAAACAGCCCCATGTGGCATGGTTAATTGAATAAATTAATTGTCCGAAGATACCTATAACCACAATGCAAGCACATTAAAACCTCTCAAATCCATTGTATTCTGCATCCGACGCAAGAGTTCGTCAAATTAATTACATAACTTTCACTATGGCGTCATTGTAAGGATTCGCCTTTGGATCAGTTTTAGTGCTTTTAGTTTGAGAATCAACCCTCCACAACAAATCATCTTCCTCCACAACAAATCATCTTCCTCCAACACAAATTGCCTTCCTCTCCATTTCTCTTGAATTGGATATTCCACATTCTTTGAATGATCTGATGGCAGTTGGTGCACTAACAGAATCCCATGATTTGATGACAAAACTACAGAAAATATTAGGGGGGGAATGCACACAGTTTCACAGTTTGACGGTTCCCCCCCCCCCCCCCCCCCCCCCCCCCCCCCCCATCAGCCATCCACCAATTCAGCGTAAACAAGATTCTTGAATGGCTTGTTGAGGCAACCTGGTCACCAACTCCACATATTACCGATCCTCAACTTCACTGCATGCTCATCCATCCAGTCATTGTCAAGTGCATGATGGGACCTTTCCAGAATTTAGGGAATTTAGAAAAATTAAAACCAATGGATGTATGATCTCAGCAACCCCTTCTTTTAAGGATGAAGTCCATCAAGACCTGAAGACTGATCAGCTTTTCGTTCAAATAATTTTCTCAGTACCCTTTCCTTGATGATTTTAATTGTTTCCAATTTCTCCCTTCCATTCACTTCTTGATTCACAATTACAGGGATGTTATTTGCATCAGCTGCAGTGAAGACAGATGCAAAATATCTGTTCAATTCATCCTTCATTTCCTTATTTTCTATTATTAATTCCCTAGATTTACTCTCTCAAGGACCAACATTCACTTTACTTGTTATTTTTGAATAACTGCAGAAATTCTTCTGACTTGTTTTTGTATTTCTTACAGCTTTCTCTCTCACTCTGGGCTGGAATTTCTACGCAACCCGCCTTGTGTTTATCAGCGGCACAGGCAGCCCGCCAATCTGATTCCATCTATATGTAGATTAAAATCACCCATCATTGTGGCCGCACATTTTTCACATTCCCCGATTATTTCTTCCTGTATACCCCGTCATATAGTGTGGTCACTGTTATAAAGCCTGTAAACCCCCCCCCACAAATGACTTGTTACCTTTACTATTTCTCAGTTTGACTGATGAGAAATTGTTGGAAACTGGCCATTTCGGCAGTGTCGTTTTCTGATATTCTCTGAACAATCTTGGTCTACTGCCACAACACTAGATATTTTTGTTCCATATAATGGCTTCATCAACTAGTTGTTGCTCGGAAATCTTTGCAGGATTCACGGTTTGATTTGGCCCACTTACGTATGTATATATGCATACTAAATTACTGGTGACAGCTTGGACTGCTGACAACTAGCAAGCTACATTCGTGCCACACAAGGGCTAGGCAATGACTATCTCGTACAAGACAGGATCTAACCACCGACCTTTGACATTCAATTACATTACCATCACTGAATCCCCCAGAATCAACATCCTAGGGGGTTACTACTGACCAGAAACTGACTAGCCACATTCATACTGTGGCTACCAGGGCAGGTCAAAAGGCTCGGAATCTTATGGCGAATAACTCACCTCCTGACACCCCCCCCCCAAAGCTTGTCCACCATCTACAAGGCACAAGCCAGGAGTGTAATGGAATACTTTCCACTTGCCTGAATAACTGCAGCTCCAACAACATTTAAGAAGCTTAACACCATCCAGGACAAAGCAGCTCACTTGATTGCTTCCCCTTCCACAAACATTCAAACCCTCCATCACCGACAAACAGTGGCAGCTGCGTGTATCATCTACAAGATGCACTGCAGTAACTCACCAAGGTTCCTTTGACAACATCTTCCAAACCCACGACCACTAACATCTAGAAGGACAAGAGCAGCAGATACCTGGGAACCCCACCCCCTTGAGGTTCCCCTCCAAGTCACTCACCATCATGACTTTGAAATATATCGCTGTTCCTTCACTGTCACTGGGGCAACATCCTGGACACCCTCTCTAAAGCACAGTTGGTGTATCTACACCTCAAGTACTGCAGCAGTCCAACAAGGCAACTGACCACCACCTGAAGGGCAACTGGAGATGGGCAATAAATGCTGGCCTAACCAGCGACGCCCACATCCCGTAAATTAATTTTTTTTTAAATGAAACTATTCTGTGTTTTTCGAGGACCCATTCTCATACATTCTTCTCAAGATCAGGCCAGTAGGTCCTTGTTCTGAAGGCATATTCCATCTCTACAGCAGTTATTTGATGAACTCGAAAATGTTTTGACTTTTAACTAGAAACCAGCTTCACACTTTATAAAGGCAAATTACTGAGGATGCTGGAATCGTAAACTAAAGAGAAATACTGGAAAATCTCAGCAGGTCTGGCAGCATCTGTAGGGAGAAAAAAAGAGTTCACCCTACAGATGCTGCTGGCGCTGCTGAGATTTTCGAGCATTTTCTCTTTAGTTTCTCACTTTATTTGTTTTGTTGGAAAACTCATTTCTCATTATCATTCGCCATATGAGTTCTGCTCATGTGTGGTCATGTCTTAAACCCTTTGCGCATCTACGCAACAGAGTTCGTGTCACCTGCT
This sequence comes from Scyliorhinus canicula, assembly GCF_902713615.1. Classification (NCBI taxonomy): domain Eukaryota; kingdom Metazoa; phylum Chordata; class Chondrichthyes; order Carcharhiniformes; family Scyliorhinidae; genus Scyliorhinus; species Scyliorhinus canicula. The sequence continues at coordinate 126,179,259 of NC_052151.1, read as the reverse complement.
TGATCCTTTATGCTTAGTTATAAAGTAAGTAAAACATGCATTTGTGTGGTGAAAAGTCAAGGCTGACTACTAATGCGAGTATAGCATGTCGTTGCCGAAAAGGTGGCTCAACTTATATGCCGGATATATGCAAAAACATGAGCCAGGATTCTCCGGAAATGGGGCTATGTCCCCACGTCCACAAAAAGTCCAGAGTGATTCTCTGACTTCAACAGGGATAGCAGGGCCCAGGCATGTGCTGCGCAGCTCCTGCTGCCGATACGGGACCCTGCACTTCCTGCCGCAGGTCCGCGCATGCGCGGCGGCCCGCTGTGTGGCTCCGCCATGTTGCATGGGGACCGGTGCGGAAGAAGATAGGGCCCCTCCAGATCACGCCTGCCAATCGGTAGCCCCCGATCGCAGGCCTGGCCGTTGTGGAGGCCCCCCACCGGAGTCTGATCCCCCCCCCCCCCCCCCACCGCCGGGTGAAACCATACGGGAACCACGCCGGCGAAACTCGACTGGTCGACCACCGGAGAATCGCCGTGGGGGCCTCTTTCGACAGCCCCTGACTGGCGCCTAGTCGACTGCGCGCACGACTGCCGCCGATTCTCCGGTAGCCGAAGAATCGCGTCCCAGCGTCAGAGCCGATCACGGGTCTCCGCCCCCGCAGCGAGCGCGATTTTGGTGCGGAGGCTCAGAGAATCCCAGCCATGATATTTGGGGTCAGAAAAATCTTATATGCTGGGTTGATTTATATGTCGGGTTCTACGATTTTTAAATCTCCCAGCTTTGTTATTATGTCTACGGTCTTTCGTCTAAATTTAGTCAAAGCTGATGATTACTACATAATATAAATCTCTATTTTCATTTTCAGTTCTTAGGAAATCTTGATAACAGTATAGGGCTAATGCATGAGACAGAAGGACAATGGTGGCCTTTGTTTGAAGTTCTTCACATGGAGGTCCCTAATCTCAGTCAGGCTGTCAGGAAACAGAGTGAAATATTAAGCATACATCAACGTTCACCACTCTAGCATAGCAAATACTTAACTACAGAACTGGGTATTTTAGTCGATGGATGTAGTAAACTAGATAATTTTTAACATTAATCAAACAAAAAAGCCAGCTGTGTTGATGATTATTTTAGGTGCAGTCATTAAATAAAATCTTAGACATTGCCAGCATAGAAGGAGGCCATTCGGCCCATTGTGTCCACAAAGACCTGGGGCTGGGTTCTCCCAAAATGGGGCTATGCCCCCACGCCTGCATAAAAACGCTGCCATTGCACTCCGGAGTTTCCGGACTCGGACCGCGGAGGCAACTCCAAAATGTAGGCCCCCCCCAATCGGCCGGATGCCTTTGAATCCGGCCAGCCCGATCTGTGCCCCCCCTGCCCCCCGCCCCCGGATCCCTCAGCCAGGGCGGCCGTGGACTAAGGTTCTCGAACGGTTAGAACTACACCGTGGGGAACCCGGCAGGCAGGGAGCGGAGAATTGTTGGGCGGGCCTCTGGCAATGGCCCCCAGCCGCGTGGAGTATCTGATGAACTGGTGCAACGACAATAATCTCTCCCTCAATGTCAACAAAACGAAGGAGACTGTCATCAACTTCAGAAAGCGTAGTGGAGAACATGCCCCTGTCTACATCAATGGGAACGAAGTAGAAAGGGTCGAGAGCTTCAAGTTCTTCGGTGTCCAGATCACCAACAACCTGTCCTGGTCCCCCCATGCCGACACTATAGTTAAGAAAGCCCACCAACGACTCTACTTTCTCAGAAGACTAAGGAAATTTGGCATGTCACCTACGACTCTCACCAACGTTTACAGATGCACCATAGAAAGCATTCTTTCTGGTTGTATCACAGCTTGGTATGGATTCTGCTCTGCCCAAGACCGCAGGGAATTACAAAAAGTTGTGAATGTAACTCAATCCATCACGCAAACCAGCCTCCCGTCCATCGACTCTGTCTACAATTCCCGCTACCTCAGAAAGGTAGCCAGCATAATTAAGGACCCCATGAACCCCAGACGTACTCTCTTCCACCTTCTTCTGTCAGGAAAAAGATACCAAAGTTTGAGGTCACGTACCAACCCACTCAAGAACAGCTTCTTCCCTACGGCCATCAGACTTTTGAATGGACCTACCTCGTATTAAGTTGATCTTTTCTCTACACCTTGCTATAACTGTAACTTATATTCTGCAGTCTCTCCTTCCTTCCCTATGTACGGTATGCATTGTTTGTACAGCATGCAGGAAACAATACTTTTCACTGTATACTAATCAGATCAAAATCAGATCAGAAAATCAGTAAATTGCAGAATCACCGATTCTTAGGTCCCGGAGAATCGCCGGAGCAGCACCGAGCCTAGTTTCGGTGCGAAAGTTGATTCTCTACCTCTGCGCCAAACATGATTTCAGCGTGGGTCTACAGAGAATCCAGCCTCTGATGACACAGATCCCATTTTTCAGCATTAGGCCCATAGCCCTGTAGGCTATAGTAAGAAATCTTACAATAGCAGGTTAAATCCATCAAGTTTATTTGGAATCACGAGCTTTCAGAGGACAGCTCCTTCATCACTCACCTGATGAAGGAGCTATGCTCCGAAAGCTCATGATTCCAAATAAACCTGTTTGACTTTAACCTGGTGAACCACCCTTTCAGACAGTGAGCTCCAGACTCCTGCTACCCTCTGGCTGAAAAAGATTCTCCTCAACTCCCCTCTTAATCTTCATCCTCTTATATTATCTTAAATCTATGACCCCCTGGTTATTGACTCCTCCACTAATGGAAAAAGTGCCTTCCTATCCAGCCGATCTATACCCCCAATAATATTATGCACCTCCATCAGGTTTCTCAACCTTCAGTCCTGCCGCATCCAATTCAGCCATTTTTGGTTGCGTACAATTAAACATCTAATGGGACGAGGAGGGCCCATAAACGTTCTGTTCCTCAATGATCGCAAAGCCCAGAAAGTGAGCGAAAAAGGCAAAGGTGAAGAGTATGTTACTATCCTATAGTAAGAAATGCCTAGTACATGATCCATCTTGGTCTCTTCTTGAGGTCCTTGTCACTACAGAAGCCAGTCTTCAGCAAGCTGAGTCACTTCATGTGATATCAAGAAACCGCTGAGTTCTGTTTGCTGAACACAGCAAAGGAAATCAACCCCAATAATATCCTGGCAGTAGTTCCGATGATTTATGCTCTCCCAATAATGTGATGGATTACATAGTTGGAGAGGCCAAGTGGCAGTCGCCTGTTTGTGGAAACTTGTGCTAAATGGTGCCCACTCGTGGTCTCCAAGGCGTGGCCTTTGGGCCCTGGGTGCAGGGTAGTTCTGGCCATAGACACATTCAAGTGAGACTAACTGCTCGCTTGAATATGCAAATCTGAGTCCCAACCTCAATGGGCGGGATCCAGATCGTGAAGCCTCATGAGATCTCGTTATATCTCGTGGAACATGATGAGGCTGGTAAATCTCTCGAGTTGGGCACGTCGAGGCCGATAGGTCGCGTCCAAAGCATTTTGTTCATTTTGCTGGTGGAAAATGTTTACAATTGTGAATGATATTGCTGATCACGTCTCACTGAATAACTAATTTTCAGGGTTCATTAATTTGTAAATACCCACAATTTTCCCACTTGTGATTGCTTTAGAGTTATTTTATACATTGTTTTGCAAGTACATAGTACTCAGTCACTGTCTGGTTTGCAGTGCTATTGTTTCTAATCTGCTATCAATTTTGCTTCATCAGGGAAATGGTAAAAAAAATTACTTTCTTTCCACAACAAAGTCTAGAGAAAGCCAAGGGAGCAGGGGAGTTCCTAATTATTGTCCACAATTTAGAATGTTATGGCAGGTTAACAACCCTTTCAAAACAACCATCAACTTATCTTTCAAAAAATTCCCCGAGGCCCCTGTGCCCTTGCAATCAGTCACTCTGTCGCATTGGATCTCGCGAGGCATTTTGAGCTGGGTAGATCCCAGGAGCGAGGTCGCCCGGCTTTTATTGGCCACGTAGCGAGCTGCTTTGCCGGCGCAGCGTGACCATTGGATCGCACCCTGAGGCACTCACCCAAGCTGGAATGTCAAATATTCACACCATATGGAGACAGTCACAACTTAGTTGGGCTGGTCATACAGCCAAAATGCTGCACTCACTTACCAAAGCAGATTCACAAGAACACCCTGAAGGTTTCATCTGCAGTATCTTGTTCTATTTGCAGCAGAACCTTCTGGGTGCAGACCAGTCTTTGCAGTCACCACTGGAGCCCTACCAAACACCTCCAATGATGAACATGGTTATCTTCACCTCGAAGGACAAGCAAGATGACACCCAACTCTACTTCACTAAGGTAAAAGCAAATTAAGTTTCCGTTTTGTGTCTGGATGACATGACATCCTTTGACAAAGCATCATCGAGACTCAAAACATTAGCTCCCTTCTCTTTCCACTGATTCTGTCAGACCTATTGATAAGGTTTGATAAGGTTCCCCACGGTAGGCTATTGCAGAAAATAAGGAAGTATGGAATTGAAGGTGATTTAGCGGTTTGGATCAGTAATTGGCTAGCTGAAAGAAGACAGAGGGTGGTGGTTGATGGCAAATGTTCATCCTGGAGTTCAGTTACTAGTGGTGTACCGCAAGGATCTGTTTTGGGGCCACTGCTGTTTGTCATTTTTATAAATGACCTGGAAGAGGGTGTAGAAGGATGGGTTAGTAAATTTGCAGATGACACGAAGGTCGGTGGAGTTGTGGATAGTGCTGAAGGATGTTATAGGATACAGAGGGACATAGATAAGCTGCAGAGCTGGGCTGAGAGGTGGCAGATGGAGTTTAATGCGGAAAAGTGTGAGGTGGTTCACTTTGGAAGGAGTAACAGGAATGCAGAGTACTGGGCTAATGGCAAGATTCTTGGTAGTGTAGATGAACAGAGAGATCTCGGCATCCAGGTACATAAATCCCTGAAAGTTGCCACCCAGGTTAATAGGGCTGTTAAGAAGGCATATGGTGTGCTAGCCTTTATAAGCAGGGGGATTGAGTTTCGGAACCACAAGGTCATGCTGCAGCTGTACATAACTCTGGTGCGGCCACACCTGGAGTACTGCGTGCAGTTCTGGTCACCACATTATAGGAAGGATGTGGAAGCTTTGGAAAGGGTTCAGAGGAGATTTACTAGGATGTTGCCTGGTATGGAGGGAAGGTCTTACGAGGAAAGGCTCAGGGAATTGAGGTTGTTTTCGTTAGAGAGGAGAAGGCTGAGAGGTGACTTAATAGAGACATATAAGATAGTCAGAGGGTTAGATAGGGTGGACAGTGAGAGTCTTTTTCCTCGGATGGTGATGACCAACACGAGGGGACATAGCTTTAAATTGAGGGGTGAGAGATATAGGACAGATGTCAGAGGCAGTTTCTTTACTCAGAGAGTAGTAGGGGTGTGGAACGCCCTGCCTGCAATAGTAGTAGACTCGCCAACTTTAAGGGTATTTAAGTGGTCACTGGATAGACATATGGATGAATATGGAATAGTGTAGGTCAGATAGGCTTCAGATGGTTTCACAGGTCGGCGCAACATCGAGGGCCGAAGGGCCCGTACTGCGCTGTAGTGTTCTATGTTCTATGTTCTATGTTCTACCTGCTGAGACTGTTCAGTATTTTCTGTTTTTGTCTTATTATTCCCTACCTGCTTCGCCCTTTTCACTGCCTTAGTCATGTCAAGTGCCTCTTTGACATCCTGTTTAACAAAATGAAGACATTTTCCTGCACTAACTTTGTATTCCCCCTCCTTGATCGCTTTCTCATGTTGCACCAGACTATTCAGAGCTCCAGTGTCCCAGGTTCGATTCCCGGATTGGGTCACTGTCTGTGTGGAGTCTGCTCGTCCTCCCCGTGTCTGCGTGGGTTTCCGTCGAGTGTTCCGGTTTCCTCCCACAGCCCAAATATGTGCAGGTTATGTGAATTGGCCACGCTAAATTGCCCTTGGTGTCCATAAAGGTTAGGTGAGGTTACTGGGTTACAGGGATAGGGTGGAGGTGTGGGCGGATGTAGGATACCCTTTCCAAGGGCCGGTGCAGACCCGATGGGCCGAATGGCCTTCTTCTGCACTGTAAATTCTATGATTCTATCTAACTACGATTTGAATTTCCAATCTAATATCCACTCCATCACAAAGGCCATCTACTTTCACTATTGTAACATCGCATTCTTTGCTTCAGCCCATTTGCTGCTAAAACTCTCATTCATGCAGTCTCCTGGCCTAAGCTCTCCTGGTCATCCTTCATAATCTCCAGTTCATCCAAAACTCTGTTACCAAATCCAAACTTGCATCAAATCCTATTCACCTATAACCCCTATGTTCACTGACCTATAATGACTTCCAATTTAAGCAATATTTCCATTTTAAAGTTCTCATCCGTCTTTTCAAATCACTTCATGATCTCTCCCCTCCCTATCTCATAAGTTCTTACAGCCTGCCAACCCTCTTTAATATCTGCACCCTGCCAATTCTAGCCTCTTGCACACCCCCGATTTTAACTGCTCCACCTTTGACAGCCATGCCTTTAGCTACCTTGGCCCACAGCTTTGGAATTCTCTCTCTAAATCTTCCCACCTCTTTATGTTTTCTTTCTTATTTCAAGACGTTCCTTAAAACCTGCCTCTTTTACCAAGGATGGGATTTTCCCACCCTTCCCGCCTGCAGGATCTTCCAGTCCTGAAGTCAACCCCGCTGCAGGTTCCTCGGCAGCGGGATGGGCATGCTTTGCAAACTCCCATTGAATTTAGCGGAACTGGAAAATCCTGCCAAGCCGCCTCCACCAGGGGAAAACTCCACTCCTGGGGTGGGTGAGGTGGTGGTGCTGGAAGATTTAAGCCCTACCTTTTAGCCAAGTGCCCTAATTTCTCCTTAGATGGCTCAGTCTGACAAGGTTCCAGTGAGGCACCACAGAATATTTTACTTCATTAATAATGGTATAAAAATGTGAGTTGTCATATATTAATAACCCATGTTCTCTGATTTCCAGAGTCCCACGTGTATGAACTAGACAGGTTCACATTTAGAAGTTACTATGCCAACCACAAAATGGGATTTGTTTTTTCATAGGTGTTTTTTGACGATCGTTGCATCGCAGTAGATTCACGAAAATTGGAGATTATCTGGAAATTGAATTATCTCTTCAAATGCTTTGTTTGGTAAATTATGTTCAATAGGTAAACATTTTTTAATAAAACCTTGTCTACTGTTCCTTTTTTTTAATAAATGTTTTTATTGGTTTTTTTTGATCTGCTGTTCCTTTGACAGCCAGTAGAAATGTTTAGCTCAAGTTCATAGAATTCACAGTGCAGAAGGAGGCCATTCGGCCCATCGAGTCTGCACCGGCTCTTGGAAAGAGCACCCTACCCGACCGCACACCACCACCCTATCCCCATAACCCAGTAACCTCACCCAACACTAAGGGCAATTTTGGACACTGAGGGCAATTTAGCATGGCCAATCCACCTAACCTGCACATCTTTGGACTGTGGGAGGAAACCGGAGCACCCGGAGGAAACCCACGCACACACGGGGAGAACGTGCAGACTCCACACAGACAGTGACCCAATCCGGGAATTGAACCTGGGACCTTGGAGCTGTGAAGCAATTGTGCTAACCACTGTGCTACCATGCTGCCCACCGTGTTGAAGGAGAATTAAAAATACATGCTGTCTCCTGCTACTAATTCCGACCGATTGTGTAAACCTTCATCCTGGACAAGTTGCAATCGACATGTTAGTTAGTACTCACTAACACTGCCAAGTGCCTGCTGACAAGAGCCTCTCAGTGCCAGGCAACACCGACAGCCAAACAGTAAAGCAAAGTCTTGCAAGAAATCTATAATGTAAAAGTTAAAATCCAGAAAAGTGTAAAAGTTATATATTTTGGTAACAAAATTTCATAAGAAGGGAATTACTTCTGAAAACTTACATGGATCCTCTAAAACTGCCCCAGACTTAGGAAATACACAATAAATTCAAAGTTAACACTTCCTCCTGGTGTTATAAGGTTTATTTTTCTCAAAGGCAAAAAAAATCTTTTAATTTCCCCTCCATTCACTTTCTTCCCTGAAAGCACTACCTGCAGCTGCGAAACCACGAGGTTGTCATTAACTCATAGAATCTATAGGATCCCTACAGTGCAGAAGGCCATTCGGTTCATTGCGACTACACTGACCTTCTGAAAGGGCACCCTACCTAGGCCTACTCCCGTACCCTGTCCCTGGGACCCCACTGGATTTGGACACTAAAGGGGAAGTTAGAATGGCCAATCTACCTAACCTACCTATCCAAAGATAGTCCTAAATATCTAATTTTGTACATTTCAGCAGTTAAAATAATAGGCAATGACATCCCCCCTTTCAACATTGCCCTCCCACCAGCCCCCAATATTAACCTGTTCTGTTCAACAGCCTAAGCAGGAGGCAGCATGAAGGCAAAGGGGTCCCCTATTTAAGCATGCTTCAACAGTCTGAGGCCGAAGCAAGGAGCAGGCAGGCCAAACGTGCTGAGAGGGCCATCATGAGCCAGAAGAGGTCAGGCAGCTAGGTTTTTAAATGTTATGTTGTTATGTTTCTCTGTGGGTCAGGAGGAACAATGTGCTGCTCTGGGTCTCCTTTTCCCTGTGCTTCCACTTTGATCAAGTTAGCTCCCAATACCATTTACCTGCTTGCCGAGGATTGTTACCAGTGGTCTCCACCTACAGCTTCTGCTCCAGTCCATCAGCCATCTCAAGGATCTGGCTGGGTATGAGCGGGAGTCCGACAGAATTCATGCTAAAATCAGTCTGGCCTTAACATCTCCAATGCTTTCTGGTGTGTGACCCACTTCAGGGTTCACACATAAAATCCGTGTCACCACTTCAAAATGAACGCCACAGTATCAGCGAATCTTCTTCTTCTTCTTAGGAAGTCACTCAGGATAAAGGGCGATATCCTTCCATTCCAGTTAGGTGGGTAATAAGAGGACAGAGAAGCCCAAGGTGCAGATTCTTCCACATGTAGGGACGGTGCTGCTTGGAATGCCGGGTAGATGATTTGTTGGGAGGTTGGCTCTCCAACACCTTAACTTCACCTGTGTGTGCTCCTAATGATGTCACTCAATGTGTGTGGCATCTTTCCAGAATAATCTTCTCCATTATGTTGTTCAAAGCCAGGGGCTTCCATGAATCATAGAATTTATAGTGCATAAGGAGGCTATTCGGCCCATCAAGTCTGCACCGGCCCTTGGAAAGAGCACCCTACTTAAGCCCATCCTATCCCTGTAACCCAATAACCCCACCTAACCATTTTTGGCAAGTAAGGGCAATTTAGTATGTCCAATCCACCTAACCTGCACGTCTTTGGACTGTGGGAGGAAACCAGAGCACCCGGAGGAAACCCATGCAAACATGGGGAGGACGTGCAGACTCCGCACAGTCAGTGACCCAAGCCGGGAATTGAACCTGGGGCCCTTGAGCTGTGAAGCCATAGAGCTAACCACTGTGCTACCGTGCCACCCTTAGGTGGATTGGCCATGACAAATTGCCCTTAATGACCCAAAAAAAAGGTTAGGAGGGGTTGTTGGGTTACGGGGATAGGGTGGAAGTGAGGGCTTAAGTGGGTCAGTGCAGATTCGATGGGCTGAATGGCCTCCTTCTGCACTGTATGTTCTATGAGTTGGTGGGAATATTTGACCGCTTCAAGGATGCTTTCTGGACAATACTAAAGTGTTTCATTGTCCTCCTGAGAGTTTCTTGATCAGAACCACTGATGCCATATTCTGCCCAGTGGAGTTGGCTTTGAGTGATTAGTACCTCGATGCTGGGCATGTTGACTTGGGAGAGGATGTTGCTGTTGGAGTGCCACTGCATGTGGAAAATCCTGTGAAGGCACCACAGGCGGTGCTTCTCTAGAGCTTTCAGGTGCCTGCTGTGGATTGTCCAAGTATCTGAAGCCTAGACAAGCATGTGGATCATTGCTGCCTGGGAAGTCATGACCTTAGTCTTAGGCTTGCGGTCCTGGACCTTGAATACTCTTTTCCTCGGTCAGCCAAATACTCAGCTGGCACCTTGGAGGCGATGACGAATTTTGTCAAAGATGTGGAAAATGCTCTACAATTTCCAGGATCTCATTGTTGATCTTAATCAATGGGGGAAGGTGTTGTGCTGTGCAGGACTATAGTTTTCCAGGTGTTCAGTGAATGGTTCATGTTCAGAGGAGTTGTGAGCGAGTTTCTGAGTGACCACGCACACAAGCATCATGTGCATGCTGGAGCTCTATGACTGAAGTTGGAGTGATTTTGGTTTCCAATTGGAAGCAGCATAGGTTAAACAACATCTCGATTGCTATACACGTGATCTCCATGCCTAAGAAATGGGTTAAATAACCACTACCAACCTCATAAAACCCTTCGACTAGGTCAACCATGAAGGCTTATGGATAGGGTGGCCAGATTTTCAAAAGTCAAAAATGGCGCACATGAAAATGTTTTGGGAAGTCTGGGAGAGGGCCAGTTGAAGCTGGGAGGTTATACAATGACATCTCCCAGAATATGTTGGCAACCCTATTCCAGAGATTGTTCAAAAGGCATCATCAGCAATGCAGCCATCGGTGCCAAAAGGTAATAGTGACAGCTCGCTTGGAGCTGTCAAGGGGGTAGTGGAGGCAGGGATACAAATTTGCTGCATGCAATGTGACATGATGGGTGTTTACAGGAAGAAGAACAAAATTTCACAGTGATTTCATTCCTCTAGGCCAAGTTTATAATTCACAAAAAAAAAAAGATGAAAGCGGGGGAATTTGAACTGTTTATAGGAAATAGTTGGGGCACCGGCATATTTAATGAAAAACCGGGACTGTCTTTCGAAAAATCAGGCAGTCTGTTCTGTTAGAAAGTATCCTCCTCAAACTTGGCTGCCCTCATTAATCTGTCACCATCCTCTGCCTACTTCACAATGGTTTGCAAAAGATGTGGGGCGCAATTCTCCGCACTCACGATGGTGCGGAGAATAGCGGGGTTCGTAAATTTTTACGGCCACGCTAGTCCGACGCCCTCCCGCTATTCTCCCCCCCCCCCCCCCCCCACCACGCCCGACTCCCGATACGAATCGCTGCCGCCGTTTTTTTACGGCCAGCAGCGATTCTCAGCTGGCCGATGGGCCGAGTTCCAAGCCCTTTACGGCCGTTTTTACGAACGGCAAACACACCTGGTCTGGCTGTTCGTAAAAACGGCCGTAAAGTCCCGATTTTGAAAACCATGGCACCGATTGGCACGGCAGTACCACGGGCAGCGGATCCGATTCCCGCGCACTCTTTGTCCTTCCGCCGCCCCGCTGTATCACTTCGCGGGGCGGCTGAGGGGCATCCCGGCCCGCGCATGCGCGGGTTTCGCGCAAATGCGCGATGACGTCATCCGCGCATGCGCGGGTTGGAGTCTTCCAATCCGCGCATGCGCGGCTGACGTCATGTGACGCGTCAGCCGGCGCAAACTCTGACAAGCGGGCTTAACGAAATTCGTTACGCCCGCGATGCCGGAGTTCACGGCCGCGGCATACTAGCCCCGACCGGGGACCAGAATCGGTTCCCGGTCGGGGAGGGGGAGGCTGGCGTCAAACCCGCCCGGTTTTGACGCCAGCCTTACGATTTCTCCCTGTCTCGGAGAATCGCGCCCGTGATCCTCACGAACAGAATCCAATCTCAGTGAAGACTAGTGTAATGACCTCCAATTAGCATTATTGGTTGGCCAATTGGAGTATGAGCTCCCTCAATGATAGCTCATTGAGGGGGCCCATATAAGCACCTGTGTAGGCTTTGTGAGCAGTCTTAAGTTGACTGGAATGCTAGCAGCACTGTTTGGAGCTGCTCTTGTATCTAGTTATTGGCAATAAATATTGGTGTGGTGACGGGACTCCGGCCTCCTGTGGATTATTACAGCGGCGACGAGGTAAACAAAGAACTTTGCGGAGAGCAGCTGCCGCACTCGGAAGGTAAGCCTTGCTATTTCAAAAATGCCGTTTTGTGGGAGGTTAGATGCATTCGACCCGACTATTGAGGACTTGTCCCAGTATGTGGAGAGAATGTGTTACTTCTTCTGGGCCAATTATATAATTATGGACGAAAGGAGACGGCTTATCCTGCTGTCGGCGTGGGGCCCTCAGCTTTCGCCATTATACGTAGTCTAACTTATCCCGATGCACCGGACACAAATTCTTTCCAAGAATTAACAGAATTGGTGAAAGAGCACTACGACCCAAAACCACCCCTCATTTTGCGTAGGTATAGATTCTACACAGCAAAGCGGGAAGACAGTGAGTCAGTCACGAATTTCTTGACCCGCCTGAGAAGGCTGGCGGAAAAATGTGAGTTTGGCCCGCGCTAAATGTAATGCTTCGGGACCGGTTAGTGTGTGGCATAAACAACCTCACCATACAGAGGCGCCTGTTGGCGGAAACGCAGCTAGACTGCAGGCAGGCATTACAGCTCGCACTGTCCCTAGAAAAGGTAGCAAGTGGGGCGCAGGAACTACAGGGCACGCCAATGGAGGTAGATACATGTGAGAGGGACTACCACAACGGGTTCAGCTACCAGATAGCCGCTCTCAGGAAAAACCTGAGGAATAGAGGGAAAAAGGAAAACCCCAGAACTGCCCCCAAGTCTGCTAGGACTAACTGGAGACAGAGGGAAGTACCGGCTGAGGCTCCCCTAAAAGAGAAGGACTGTTTTTGGCACCAGACAGAGTGGGGTAACAGCGACAGAAATCCTAGAAGGAGGTGGCAAAAGAGGAATAGCAGGTGGGGACGCAGGGAAGTATACAACCTAGATGCCCCATCCTCCTCCGAAGGGGAACAATTATATAATATTGCGATTGAAGAAAGCAGAACCTATTAAGATTACCCCACGGGTGAACGGTCAGCTGACAATAATGGAAATAGACACGGGGCCGGCCGTATCAGTAATGGGAGTGGCAGCATTTTAAAAAATCAAAGATGGACTCCAGCCACTAACCCTAACAAAAACATCGACAAAACTTAAAACCTACACGGGGGAATCCCTGGAAGTTCTAGGCACGACTCATGTACCCGTGGAATATGAGAAACAATTGCTGAGATTACCGTTGACGATAGTAGAGGGCTCCGGACCAAGCTTAATTGGACGGAACAGTTGAGTGGAGTACTCCAAAAATACCCGGAGGTCTTCCAAGAAGGTTTGGGGGAAATCACAGGCACCAAAGCAACTTTGCACGTGGACCCAGAAGCCCTTCCGAACTTTTGTAAGGCCAGGGCGGTACCTTTCGCATTAAGGAAGAAAGTAGAAGTCGAAATAGAAAGGTTAGTGCGCGACGGCATTATTAGACCAGTACAGTTCTCGGAATGGGCAGCGCTGGTGGTACCAATTTTGAAGCCAGACGGCTCGATACGTTTCTGTGGAGATTTCAAACAGACAGTAAACAAATACGCACTGCTGGACAAATACCCGATCCCGAAAATAGACGGCCTATATGCCAAATTGGCAGGTGGACTTTTGTTCACGAAACTGGACATGAGCCACGCCTACCTGCAGTTAAAACTGGACAAGGACTCCCAGAAGTTCGCTTCGATCAACACCCTGAAGGGCCTTTTTGGTTATACTAGGCTACCTTTCAGAGTGTCATCAGCCTGGGCTATATTCCAGCGTACGATGGAAAATATTCTGCAGGGACTACCGCAGGTGGCGATTTATTTGGACGATATCTTAATCACGGGTAGGACGAACAGGGAACACTTAAGGAACCTGGAGGAAGTGCTCAGGCGTTTCGCAAAGGCAGGCGTACGGCTTAAAAGAGAAAAATGTGTTTTTCTGGCCCCACAAGTGACGTACCTGGGATATAAAGTAGACGAGTCGGGCTTACACCCATTGGAAGACAGAGTAAGGGCAACAAAAGAAGCCCCAGATCCCACCACGGTCCAGGAGTTATGATCATTTTTAGGGTTGGTAACCTATTACGGAAAATTTATTGAAAATAGGGCGTCCATCCTAGAACCCCTCCACCAGCTACTAAAAAAGGGGCAAGAATGGAAATGGTCCGCCCGCCAAAACCGAGCATTTAGGGACATTAAGGAACAGCTGTCATCCGAAAATGTCCTAGAGCATTATGACCTAAGGAAGGAGTTGGTGGTCACTTGTGACGCATCCCCTTACGGGGTAGGAGCCGTCTTAGCCCATAGAGGAAGGAATGGGGAAGAACTGCCAATAGCCTATGCTTCAAGGACCTTGGCGGTGGCTGAGAGGGAGTAGGCCCAAATCGAGAAGGAAGGACTGGCGGTGATATTTGCAGTAAAAAAATTTCACCAGTATCTGTGCGGGCGGAAACACGCCATAGTGACGGACCATTAGCCGTTATTAGGGTTATTAAAAGAAGACAAGTCAATACCCCCGATCGCATCAGCTAGAATCCAACGTTGGGCGTTGCTACTGGCAGCGTATAGATACGTTCTGGAGCACAGACCGGGAACGCGAGTAGCAAATGCAGATGCTTTGAGCAGATTTCCCCTCCCGGACACCCCGCCGCTAATACCGAAAGTAGAGGAGACAGTAATGACTCTAAATTTTTTGAGCACCCTACCAGTGGGCGCACAACATATTCAGTTGTGGATGCAAAAAGACCCAGGGCGCAATTCTGCGCAAATGCGGAGAATCGTAAAGGCTGCCGTGGGACAGGCCGTGACCCACGGCAGCCTTCACGGTCACTTCCAGGGCCAATTCTCCCCCCCCGGGCGTGGCTAGGAGCGCGGCCCCGTGCGTCACGGCGGCGCGGCCTTGACGACGGTCGTCAAGGCAGCACGTCAAGCGTCACGGCTGCTGACGCGGTCGATGACGTCAGCCGCGCATGCGCAGGTTGGACAACGCCAACCCGCGCATGCGCAGTTGGCGTCTTTCCCCCCAGCCGCCTGGCAAGACGTGGCGGCTTGATCTTGCCGGGCGGCGGAGGGAAAGAGTGCGTCTGTTTTGGACGCTGGCCCAATGATGAGTGGGCACTGATCGCTGGCCTGGCCCCTCCCGAGCACAGTCGTGGTGCTCCCGTGCCAATCGGGCCTCTAGATGCCCCAAACGTGCATCTGCCGCCCGTTTCACGACGGCAGCAAGCAGGTGTGTTTACTGCCGTGTTGAAACGGGTGTGAAGGGCCGGCCGCTCGGCCCATCGGCCTCGGAGAATCGCCACAAAAAGCGGCGATTCATGGCGTAGGTCGGGCGTGGGGGGGGGGGGGGGGAGAATAGCGGGAGGGCGTGAAAAATGTCGGGAGACCCTCCCGCTATTCTCCCACCCGGTGTGGGGGGCGGAGAATCGCGCCCCCAGTTTTAGTCAAGATGAAGCATTTACTGCTAACAGGGGAACTGAAAAGACCAGTGGAGCCCCAGATGCACCCATACTGGAGCCCAAGGGGACCAAATAACTGTTGAAGACGGTATCCTATTATGGGGAGCCCGGGTAATAGTCCCAGCTCAGGGCCGTTGGGCAATCTTAACCGAGTTACATCACGGACACCCAGGGGTGTCTAAAATGAAGATGCTAGCTCGAAGCTACGTTTGGTGGCCAGGTTTGGACACAGACATAGCAGCCTTGGTACGTCGGTGCCAGGAGTGCCAACAGGGGCAAAGAGTGCCACCAGCTGCGCCATTGCACCCGTGGAATGGCCAGGCAGACCATGGACCCACCTGCATATTGACCACGCCGGCCCTTTCATGGGCTCAATGTTTTTGATAGTGGACGCCTACTCCAAATGGTTGGACGCCCACCGGGTAAACAAGGCAAGCACAGCATCGACAATCGAAAAGCTCAGGCCTCGTTTGCAACACATGGACTGCCGGAGGTATTGGTATCGGACAACGGAACGGCATTCACAAGTGGGGAATTTGGAAAATCCCTAAAAGAAAACGGAGTCCGCCACATCAAGACGGCCCCTTACCATCCAGCATCCAACGGCCTGGCAGAGAGAGCGGTCCAGACACTAAAAGCGGGACTGAAGAAGCAGCCGGCAGCGTCAATGGACACAAAGCTCTCCAGCTGGCTGTTTGATTACAGGACCACACCGCATTCCACAACAGGCATACCGCCAGCTGAACTCTTAATGGGAAGGCGGCTGCGAACGAAGCTGAGTCTCCTTTTCCCAAATTTAACGGGGAAAGTGGAGAAACAACAGGAGGCCCAACGCAGGGGGCATGATAATAGTCGGCAGCAGAGACATTTCCAGGTGGGGGCACCGGTTTGGGTCAAGAATTATGGGAATACACCAACGTGGGTCAAAGGCACGGTAGAGTCCCAAACAGGGCCCATATCCTATGAAGTTTCGATAGGAGGTAAGGTGCTGAAGAAACACCTAGACCAAATAAGGGCAGCGGAACCACACCTGGAGGCAGGCGAAGCAGGACCGCCTCAAGCTGGGATAGCCCAGACGGAAAAGATCCCCAGCCCCGAGCAATTTCTCCAGACCCCGTCATCCAGTCGTCAGAGTCGGAGATGGACACGTTCGACGAGGCCGCCGCGACACCTCTTCCCGAGGAGGAGGAAGAACAACTTCCAAGGAGGTCGTCAAGAAAAAGACGGGCACCTATAAGGTACACCCCGCCCACGTTGGAGAACCACCCGGCGGACGACACAGAGGTGACAGACCCGGACATGAGGAGCAGGAAGAAGCTCAGAGGAATGCCAGCGGGAATGCTGTCTGTAGTGTCCTTGTCATCAAACCCAATCCAAGTTTACAACAACTAAATCAACACAAACTCCAGATCACAGATTGAAGCTTTATAGTCTGTATGGATCAATAATGCACAACATGGTTCATCTTCTTAGTGAAACCTGGGCAGAAGCATTTGTTTTATAGCTGTTACATTGTGAATTTGATACCTTTTCATTTCAGGATTATCTGTAAACCTCATCAGTTAAAGTCCCCTTTCCAGCTGATGTTTCCAAGTGTTCACTCCGAGTGGAAGGTTCCCTCTCAAGCAACAATGCTTGAAAGTACCCCCATTTTCAGATCTTGCTACTCCCATCATTAACATACTCATTTTGATTGCTTCAGTGAGGCATTGCCTTCTTGTGAAGAAATTCATAAGAAAACTATAAAACAAATCCCACACGGTTAGTCGAGCAACAGCTATTTCCCACTGCCGGAATTAAATGGAAGTAGCCCACGGTTGGGTATTTCAAAATGATGGTTTCTTTTGTGTGATTCTAAGTCACCCCTTTGGTGAAGAGATAAACCGAATAGAGTTTTAAAAAAATTAAATATTGTATTTCCAGTTAAAACTCCCACACTATTAAACCGAAAAATATTGACTGAAGTTAATCATGCTGTTTAAACAAATATGCCCACATTTATAAAACTCTATCAGTGGTCTCATTTTTTTAAAAGATAATTAATTGTTCATACTTTTCAAACATTTACTTTTAAGTTGTGGGACAATGAGAATAACCCTTTTTAGAATGCAGAAATCATCTTTACAATTTTCATAGGTTACCATGTAAGGCCTTTGGCAATTCAGCTCTCAGTAATAACAATTGTTTCTCAATGATTCTAGCACTTTTAATCAATGCATAGTCACATATTTGGTTTCGAAGTTATCCTAAAATGTCAGACTTTAGGTAAGGACAGAGGTATATTAACAAAAAAATGTTATTAAATTTAATAACCCCCATCTCTCATTGATCAATGTCACTTAAGTGCTTTCATACGACAAGGTAAAATACTGGGTACTTGCACAGTTATGCATATAAACCTCTACACTGGCCTCAATGATGCATGCATAAAAGGCTGGCAGCTGCTCACTGGCTTGGCTCTGGAAGCTTACAAACATTTAATGATTCCCTGTCCCAAGGGTCTTTGCCTCTGACCCTTACTCCGGCTTCTATTTCTTTGCTTCTGAAGAAGGATAAGGACCCGACAGAGTGTGGGTTATACCGTCCAATCTCATTTTTGAATGCAGGTGTCAAGCTGCTTGCTAAGGCGCTGGTGCTCTGGTTGGAGCCTTGCATAATTTTGGAGGATCAAAGAGGCTTCGTGAAAGGCCGGCAGTTGTCGGCCAATGTACATTGCCTGTTCAAATTCATCCTTTCCCCCCTTCCCGGTGTCAGAACCTGAGGTGATAGTATCTCTTGAAGCTGAAAAGGCATTTGACAGAGTGAAGATTCTTGGGAGGATTGGTTTGGTCAGAAATTTGTTTCCTGGGTTCGCCTGCTATATAAGGCCCCTACAGTTAGTGTTCACACAAACACTTTATACTCTGTCTATTTTCCCCTGAATAGGAGCACTGGGTAGGACTGTCCACTTTCCCCATTCTTGCTCACGCTGGTGATACAGCCACTCTCTATAGCATTGAGATTCCCTCACTAATAGAGGGATATTGGTTGTGATTGGGTGGAGAATCGGGAATCTCTCTATGCGGACAATTGACTTCTTTATATTATGGACCCAGTTCCTTCCATTGGCAGCATAATGAAGTTGCTTAATACCTTTGGCTCCTTCTCTGGGTATAAACTAAACTTAGGCAAGAGTGAATGTTTCCCTGGGAGGCGAGCCCAATTGGGGGTGTTGTCTTTCGCCATCGCTAAAATGAGCTTTCATTATCTGGGGGTCCGGGCAGCCAACAACTGGTCCTCACCTCATAAGTTGAATTACATAAGCCTGGTTAATAGTGTTAAAACAAAAACAACCTTCCTTTATCTCTGAATATTTGCAGCAGGTCTGACAGCATCTGTGGAGAGAGAAGAGAGCTAACGTTTTGAACCTTGATGACGCTTTGTCAAAGAGTCTTCAATTCTTTGACAAAAAGTCATCCAGACTCGAAATGTTAGCTCTCTTCTCTTTCCACGGATGCTGTCAGACCTGCTGTGATTGACCAGGATTTTCTATTTTTGTTTCAGATTCCATCATCTGCAGTAATTTGCTTTTATTCCTCTATCTCTGGCAGGGATGATTCAAACAATTAAAATTAATGTGCTGCCGAGGTTTTTCATTTTCTTTCAGTGCCTTCCCATTTTCCAAAGTCCTTCTTTGTCAAGGTTAATAAATTGGTATCTTCTTTTATTTGGGCGGGTAAGAATCCTATAAACCATAGTGTTCGACTACAGATAGACAGACAGACAGGGAGCTTGGTTCTCCCCAATCTATTGTTTTATTTCTAGGCTGCAAACATCCAACTAATTTTATCAGTGACCCTGATTCTATTTAGGGTCAAATGGACGCTTGTTCCTGCACTACTTCTACTCTTGTTGCCGTACTCACTGCGCCGTTGCCTCTTCCCCCACTAGATGTTCCTCAAACCAAATGGTGGTTTCCTCGCTTAGGATTTGGAAGCAGTTTAGACAGCACTTTAAGCTCCTTTCCCTGTCCTCGCTTGCCCCTATTTGCAGTAATCAACTTTTCCTACCTTCTGGTTTTGACCCAACATTTAATTCCTGGAAAGTAAAGGGTCTTGAGCATTTTGGGGATTTGTTCGTGGAGGGGGGGTTTGCCAGTTTTAGGGAGTTAACTGATACATTTCAACTAACTAACTCCAGCCCTTTTTATTATTTTCAAGTTTGCAACTTCTCGTGTAAGGTTTTTCCTTCCTTCCTCTTCTTGCTTAAGCGGATTCTGTCCCTCGCTCAGCTTGGCAAGGGGTCTATCTCCGATCTTTCTGGCCATATTCTTTCTTCAGATCCCACCCTTGCTAGGCGGGGGAACGGCAAAGTGGGAAAGTGACTTGTGCCCTATACTTATTGAGGAGGTTTGCAGGGCAGCCCTTCACAGGGTCAACTCCACATCCTCATGTGATTTGTTGAGTTTAATTCAGTTTAAGGTGTTTACGCAGGACACACTTGACTAGGGCATTGATGAGTGGGTTTTTCCCTAATGTTGAGGATAGATGAGATCGCTGTTCACTTGGCCCAGCTAGCCACACACATGTTCTGGTCCTGTCCCGAACTTGTAGGTTTCTGGGCCTCCTTCTTCAGTACAATATTGGAGATACTTTATGTGAACTTAGATCCAAGTCTGCTGGTGGCCATTTTTGGTGTGTTGGATTCGCCGGTAGTTCAGTCTAGGGTAGAGGTGGATATTGCCGCCTTTGCCTCGCTGACAGGCCAGAGGCAAATATTGCTTGCTTGGAGGTCTCCCAATCCACCCAGTGCCTCTGCTTGGTTGGGTGACTTAATGTCATTTCTATAAATTTACCATCAGGGGGTCAATGCAGAAGTTTTAAGATAGCAATCATTTATTTCCTTTTTTAAAGAGCTAGTCAGCATCAGTTGTTAAGGGGTTTAGTTTAGTTTTTTAGTTAGTATTTTAGGTAATTGTGTTGGGTTTTCTTTTCTTTTTACCATCTTACTTGTACATTTGCTAATAGTGATTTTTTTGCACTTCTTGGTTCTTGGTTGTGTTGGTTTTTTATGCTAAAACTTTTAACGAACATATATCTTTTAAAAAGCAGGTCATTCAGCCCATCAAATCTGCTCCATCATTCAATGACCCAATAACCCATAATTCCCTTACTGGTTAAAAATCTGTCTATTTCATACTTAATGACCAATGGCCACCAGCAGACATGGATCTAAGACAACATGGAGAATCTCATGACCCAGTCTCTACAGCCCTCTGTGGTGAAGAATTCCACAGACTCACTACCCTCTGAGAGAATGAATTCCTCCTCATCTCTGTTTTAAATGGCCAACCTCTTACTCTGAGACTATTCACTCTGGTCCTAGACTCAGTCAGGAAATTATGGTGATAAGGTGGAAAGTAGAGTTGAGGATTATATCAGATCAATCCTGGTCCTAGACTCTCCCAGAAGCATCTACCCTGTCAAGCCCCCTGAGAACACAATATGTCTCAATAAGGTAGTCTCTCGTTCTTCGAAACTCCAATGAGCACAGACCCAACCTACTTAATTTATTCTCTCCTCATAAGAAAATTCCTCCCGGGATCAACCTAATGAATCTTCTCTGGCCTGCCTCCAATGCCAGTATATATTTCCTGAAATAACGGAACTAAAACTGTTCAGAGTATTCCAGGTGTGGTCTAACTAGTGCCTGGTAGAGCTTTAGCAAGATTTCCCTGTTTTTGTACTCCAATCCCTTTGAAATAAAGGCCAATATTCCATTTGCCTTCTCAATTGCATGCTAGCTCTTTGTGATTTATGCACGGAGGTCCCGGAAATCCCTTTGTGTTGCAGTTCTCTGCAGACTTTCTTCATTTATATTTCAAAAGTCATTGTTTGTATCACAAAACAGCGACTGATATCAGTCCTTAAGAGGTTAGTACAATCCTTCATGCTGCGCCCCAAGTAACAGGTAATTAGTCTGCTGGATTTTAGGTGTTGTTACCTTCTTTCTCTGCTTCATACCAAACTTGCTCCAATTACTACAAAAACACCAACAGTTCAAAGCGCTACCTTAAATTAGGAAGAAAAGCATGTCTGTTAACGAACACTCTACTCTGAACGTGATAATCGTACTGATTATCGTACCATAAAACCAAGATCCCACTAGCTGTTATTTGGAAAGATCTGAAGAATTAATTAAGTTTAAAGCTCAAAGTTCTGCACAAACTGATATCAAGCAAATTACATAGAAAGATCAAACACCACCTAATCTCTTAAGTACCTTTCAGGAACAGGAAACTCTGCTGTACCCGTAAAGGTCACATGTTAGTACATAGAATTACATAAAATTTACAGCATAGAAACAAGCCCTCAGACCTGACTGGTCTATGTCAGTTGTTATGCTCCACACGAGCCTCCCCCTATACTACTTCTGCTTCAAGGATACAGGTTGATCATTTAAATATGAAAAAGGGCCTGTTGTCAGCTGGGTTTTCCAAACCTCAAGGAACCCAGCAACCTCATCCATGTGATGACTTGGGATCGAGGAAGTGAATGGCTTTACACCTACTTCCTGAATCCAGTGTACCTGCCTGAAGAACCGCAGTGATTGGAGCACGCCCATGCCACTCCACATAACATTTTCCATGAGACCACCAACCCCACCCCCAAAGCTTCCAACCTTGCCCCAAGCCTCCGATCGACTCCGCCAACCAGGCCGCCCAACTGCCCCCTTACCGATCGACCCACCTAGGTCCCTGAACTCCCCTCCTCCCAGGGCTCTGATCATGCCCCAGATCGTATACATTCATCTAATGATAGTGTTAAATAACTTGTGTATTAAATAGGAACTATCTTATAAAACCTACTATTCTGAAATGTTTTCCAAATTTAATGATTCCCGAGTATTCTGAGCATCTCCCACTCTCCTCCTCCCATACCCACAACTCCAATATTTTCCCCTTCTGCCCTGAAGATGATGGCTTATGCAGAGGAAAATAGCAGAAGCATCACCTCATCCAATACCTGACCAAGGATACCGTTCTGCATACATTACTGGTTTATGAAAACGTTGGAAGTACACAATCAGTGACACATAAATAAAAGAGGGAGAGTACTAAGATTTAGAAGTAAAAACTGCCACACCCCTCCCCTCAGGAGACCAAGTAATTGTGGCATGTTTTGGAAGGATTTGTAAGTTGATACTCAACGTACTGACCTTCCTTGCCCATCAAGTCCTGGGGTGGGACCTGAACCCAGAGATTCTGGTTTAAGGGCAGGGATGTTATCCACTGCGCCACAAGACCTCCTTGGGTTTTCTGCTCTATCTTTCATGATTTCTGAGTCCTTTGAAACCATATTGCTGTACTTACATGACCAAAGATGATATTTTGAAGTCCCTATAACCATGTGAACTGCTTCTGTCATCTGATTTGTTATTCAGTCACTGCATGGTTAAAACTCCAATTATTCATTATTTTATTAAATATGGCTTCTGAAAGTTGCTAAAAGAAGAATTAACTACAGGGTTCAGAAGTCTCACTTTTATGTTTCAAATATCCAATCGGAGAGCCAAATAAATACGATTTGCTTAAAAATGCACATCGCAGTGCAGCACAGTGGCGCAGTGGTTAGCACTACTGCCTCACGGTGCTGAGGATCCGGGTTCGATCCCGCCCCGGTCACTGTTCATGTGGAGTTTGCACATTCTCCCCGTGTCTGCGTGGGTCTCATCCCCACAACCCAAAGATGTGCAGGGTCAGTGGATTTGCCACGCAAAAATTGCCCCTTAATTGGATTTAAAAACAAAAAAATGTACATTGCACCCATTCAATCAGATTATTTGACTATTCCACTGCTAGGGTGAAGAGTGTCAACTTTATGAAGTACCTGATGAATCAGTTCCCTTTGTTTATAAACCAGTAATTTAATTTTCATAAATGACCCTGCAATGTATTATGTTAACCGCACAAAGTATTACTGCATCAAAAATCATACGGTGCAGTCATAAAATCATTGCCTGTCACTTTCTTCATGAAGGCAATGTCTTTTTGCAGTTATTAGGAGTCCACAGCAGGAATGTGGACTGAGCAGCAAACCTAAAACAAGCAATTAGAAAAGATGCTAATTTGGGCCTGCCTGCTCATGCTTCACATTGCCTGTCCTTTTGTAAATCAGCTTTGGTGCCAGACATAGACAGGCTTTCTTCTGTTGCATCACAATGTTTCTGTGACGGCTGTCATCTACTTGTCATGGCTATTACTTTGAAAGAATGTTTTCTGCTTATGCAACTCACTCACCAATTTTACTTAGCCTAGTAATTGTTTAAGTTTAGTAATTTATTGACATTTTTGTGGTTCGTGGCAATTGTTCTGGCAATTGTTGTGACTTTCAGAAGCAACATGTGTTACAGTGCTACTGTTAATATTGTTTGGTATTACACCAGCGTTTCCACAGACCTTTCTTCAGATTGAAAGTTGCTGCTGCAATCACACCAATGGACCTGGGGGTACACGGCACAATTGTGACATTTGCTGATGTTCCACGACCTGAAAACGTAGTAAACAGCGAGGAAGATAGTGATATGCTTCAAGGGGACATAAGCAGGCTTGTGGAATGGACAAATACATTATAGATGCAGCTAATTGCAGAGCAGAGTTCTGAGATACATTTTGGTAGGAAGAATGAGGAGAGACGATACAAGGTAAATGGTATAATTTTAAAGGGAGTGCAAGAACAGAGAGATCTGGGGTGGCAGGACAGGTTCCCAAAGTGGTTAATAAAGTATATAGAAATCTGAGCAATATAAATCAAGGGACAGAGTGCACAAGCCAGGAATTTGAGCTAAAACTGCATAAAGCAGCAGTGCATCCCAGCTGGGTATTCTGCCCAGTTCTGGGCACTACATTTCGGAAAGAGTTTGGAGAGAGTACAGAATATTTTTACTGGAACACCGAGCTACCAACGCAAGATGGTGGTCAGCTCATGTGCACTGATCTGTGGATGCCTACTGACGTCATTCCGCTGCACCCAAACAGCTAGGAGCAATCTATTCATGCGCAGCTCTCTGCGTGTGCACAATTAAGGGTTGCATGGCAGGGTGATGTCAGAAGGATCATGCATGCACGAATTTCAAAATACGGTGGGTCCTGGGGAGTATGTCAGAAGGCACATTATCCATAGCAAATGTTGGACAGTATTTATTGGGGTCTGCATTCATTCCTCCTCACTTGGTCCCACCCTCCTCCCCCTGGATAAGCACTCGGGAAAAAACCCCATCAATGCCTGCTTATGCAATGGCTAGAGTGATCAAATACATGCTGCCATATGCTTTTGTTACATTTTATCAATGGCTGGGACAGTACAGTTTTAACAGTGAAACCCAACAATTTATCGTCCCTTCTTGTTCCACAGGCAACTCTGCAATTATTTCTTGCAAAAATGCACTTTTTTTAAGCTAGCTGGCTATATGAATTTTGGGTACAAGCAGCTCTGATTCATTCCTGCATGTTGGCATACATGACAGAGAGGGTGCAATGCCTGGCCTTAAATCTGTGTATTTCCTTTATGTTATAATTTAAATAACCCACAAAATGGATGAGAACAAATTAACATGGTTTCACATTTCTTTCCGGGTTAAAGGACAACCCGCCCAGGAGTGATGATTACTGCAGCACCATCTTTGGTCCTGGCCGTTTCCTACTTGGGTATTCCAAATGACGTCATGGAGCAGCACACTTGAACTGCGCATGCATGGAGCATGTCCAGTGTTGGCAGGAAACACATCGTTAATGGAATGGTTCCACGAATGAGAGTTGACTGTTAGATGGATAGATTGGAGCAGCTAAGTTCTTCTTGGAGCAGAGAAAGTGAAGAGGAAATTTGAGAGACGTTTATAAAATCATGGTGTTTACATAGAGTAAACAAAGGGAAACAACGAGTTAGAAGTGACCTTAATGAGACACATAGGATTCTCAAGGAGCTTGACATGGTAGATGCTGAGAGGATGTTTCCTCTTGTGGGAGAGTGTAAGGCCAGAGGACATAATCTCAGAGTAGGAGGTTGCCTATTTAAGGTAGAGATCGGAGATGAGGAGGAATTTCTTCTCTCAGAGGGTAGTAAATCTGTGGAATTCTTTACCACAGAGGGCTGTGGAGGCTGAGTCGTTAAGTATGTTCATGGCTGAGATACAGATTTTTAATCAATGAGGGAATCAAGGATTATGGGGATATGGAGGAAAAGTGGAGTTCAAAATGATCAGATCAGCCATGATCTCATTGAATGGCGGAGCAGACTTGAATGGCCTATTGCTGCTCCGACATCTTATAGTTTTATCTTAAATGGTTTCAAATGGCTGAATTTGTTTTATTGCACAAAGCTTGGTTAGGACTTGGAATGCACTGCCTGATATGAGGTAGATAAACTTTTAATGCTAACTTTCAAAGAAGAATTGGATAAATACTTGGAAAGGAATAAAAGTTCCAAGGATATGGGGAAAGAGTAAGGGAGTGGGACTAACTAGGATATTCTTCGAACGAGCTGGTGCAGATTTGATGAGTCTCCTGCTGTGTTGTATTTTTCTATAGTCCCATGATGCGATATCCCTGTTAGCTAAAAGGTCTGTTTTAGATTGAGCTTAATACATTGTTGTGTAGTCAGCCCAGCGGTAGCATGCATTGGTATAGCGATAAGAACGAGGTAATAAGAGGTCTGTTGTTTGCAATGATTTTCCCATCATAGAATTTCTGTTAGGAAGTAGAGCTGTTTAAAAAATAAATAAGATAGACGACCGGCCACACTACTCTTTTGTACCTTTGAGCAACGGGTTTGCAATATCCATTAGAAAAGACCAATTGTAGCCTGTGAGACTACCTTTGCAATTGGGAACAACCAGACAGGAGGCTGGTTTAGCACACTGGGCTAAATCGCTGGCTTTTAAAGCAGACCAAGGCAGGCCAGCAGCACGGTTCAATTCCCGTACCAGCCTCCCCGAACAGGCGCTGGATTGTGGCGAGTGCGGGCTTTTCACAGTAACTTCATTGAAGCCTACTTGTGACAATAAGCAATTTTCATTTCATTTCGATAAGCATAAACCGAATGCAAATTAGTATGGAAATATCATAATTCCCTGATGTCAGTGAAATAACAATGGGGTTGGATGGCACAATTCATTTTCTTAATTCACCCTCATTGCAGTGAGGTGTGAGATCGGAAACAGTGAAAACAACCGCAGCCACATAAAAATACATGCTTTCATCACTTCCCTTATGCCAGCACCTATCATAGAGACACTCAATATGCTTTAAGCAAATATATTCTATATTCCGAAGTTTACAATAAAATGAATCAAGACTGCCTTTTCTTCACACTTCACTACAGATCCACAGAATCCGCAGAATGCCTACAATGCAGATGGAGGCCTTTCGGCCCATTGAGTCCCCACCCTATCCGCGCAACCCCACCTGACATACACATCTTTGGATTGTAATTTTTTTCTATGTTCAAAGCTAGGTCAACTTACACATGGTTCCACTTAATAATTTTCCCAGCTTTCATAATCACACATCACAGATTCTGCACACATGCTATCCTGTACAATTATTTTGCTGCCAATAACAAAATAATGACCTCTCCAGTCTCACAATAAACAGAAAAGTAACACAAGTTAAATGAATTGCATGATCTTGGCCAAATAAAAGTGTGTAGATGATCAATATTCAGTCCTTGTGCTGAACACGTGCTTCCACCCACATATAGATAGCTACAGTTCCACTTCAATTGGGCCTTAATCATCCAGCTTGAGCCTGAACACGTTAGATTTCAGTGAAACTGATTGTTGGTTTGAACATTAAAATATTTAATATGCCTTTACAGGTTAACTAGCGTTTTTCTCACATTTAACAAAATATATCAGACCTGGCCTTAACTGTTTTAAGACTGAAAGCGATAGAAACCAGAGAGATCATTCAAGCTTGGTGTAGCAAAACTATCAGGCTTCGTAAAGTTGAAAGTTTTAGTTAGGTATCTGTGACAGGAAAAACATACATTAAAAAGACTCATAGTAGCTAAAGTAAAGTCAATGATTAGGTCTGACATACCATTATATGGAACTAAAGTCCAAAATATTTTTGCCGATGAGATAATTCCCTGAAGATGCTGTAAAGATGCACGCTCCTTTGCTGTCTTTATTCATACACTTCAAAGTAGCACTTCCTGTCAAGTTTAAATGTGCATTCTCCTGTCATTTACAGAAACCACCCCCACTTCCTGTTTTCAGTATGCGTTGGGCAAAAGCCTTACAATATTAGTTACACTGTAAACCACAGATCAAATCAGCTTCTACAAGGTTTCAGGCCACCACGTATATGGAATTTCCAGTTCTCTCAGATGCATATTTTATATTCAAGTTTTTGGCCACCCTCAACTACGTCATCTGTAACAGATAACTTTAACTGGAGACTTCATTAATTTCATAATATTTCTTCGTCTAAATATTTACATAATTCTAGTTTTTGTCTCAGGAGTTGATGCCCTCCATTTAATATCCAATTGAAAATGAACATGACTTGGATTTATTCCTGACTTTACGATTTGAGGGTCACCTCTTCCTCAGCCAGGAGAAGCTATCTCTAAACACTGACAGAGTATTACACAACCTCCACATGCTTTTTATCAAGTCCTATGATTACCTTCAATGACAGATTTTTATACAGAAACATAATTACACCTAAAATATCCTGCAACGCACCTTGGAGATCACACTTGGCATTAAACTATTCAACTTGTTACAATTATGAAAATAATAAGATTATCGGGCTGGATTCTCTGCTGTTGGGATTCTCCGTTGCGCCGGCAATGCACCCACGCCTCTGGATTTCCCGACTGTGTGGAGCTGCCCACAATGGGAAACTCCATTGGCCGGCTGGCGGGACAGAGAATCCTGCTGCCTGCAGGGGCGCGCCGCACCAGAAAATGGTGCGGCGGGACAGAGAATCCCGCCCAATGTTTTAGAACTATGTCCTTTGGTTTATAACAGTATTATAGTTTTGGACTTTTAACTTACATTAAGGATCATATGGCATGTGCTGAAGTCTGCTTTACAGTAAGCCTGGGTGATTTAATTGTTTAGAGATCAGAAGTATACGCAGATTGTTTTATGGAGAAAGGTAGAGGGTATTTATATTTGGTGACAATGACAACTGTTCCTATATCTCCAATGCGTCGGCCCTGCATCTCCTGAAGTTTCAATATCAAGTTGGAAACAGTTGGGCTGGAACCTATCCCTTTACTTCCAAAAGGAACAACAGTTGTGATCAAAGTAACTGATGAGCGTTTCTATTTGTATACAAAACTATTTGCTACAAACCAAATGGGGGCGATTCTCTGGCCGTTTTGCACCTGGCACAAATCCCGCCATGTCGGTGGAATTCTGGGAGATGCCAAAAATGGGATTTGCGGCAGGCACCTAACAGTTTCTGATCCTCCCAGGCCCATATCCTCGCTGGGCATGACCAGATTAGCACGTTAACAATCTCGTTTAAACTTGCAGGATCGGCTTTAAGTTGAATTCTCCAAGCTCCTGCAATTCCTCCATCCGCCAGCACAACGTGAGGTCAGCGTAAATCACTACTGGTCTCCACAAATGCAGACCAGATGTGATGACCACGCCGTGGGGCTTGGAAGCCATTATAGCCTCGAGGCCCGTGGTCAGAGACATGACAAGCGGTGCCCCTTGGCAGTGCCAAGGTACAATGTGAATGGGGTGGAGCCTGAAGGGAGCAGGGTCAAAGGCCCTGATCTCGGTGATCCTTGCCCGGGGGGGGAGGGTTGAGAAATTATGCCGCGAGGAGGGAGGGGGGTGTCGATCATCCTGATGTCTGCATGGTGTAGGGGAGGTGATGACACAAACATTTATTGGTTTGTGTGGGGGGGGGGGGGGGGGGTTTGCCTATTTGTATTAAAAGGCTGGGGTGTTCCCCTTGAATGTGGAGGGTCGCAATGTCAATTAGGTGGTGGGGGTAAGGGTGGCTGTCACTTAGCTTTGAGATTGAACTACTCTGGAGAAATGTCCAAAGTGCAGGTGGATTGAGATCTGGATTGCGCCGACCCACCGATTGAGAATTGAACCACATTTCCTGCCGGAAACCACACTTCGAATTTTTTTGAGAGAATTGCGCCCAATGCATTTCTTGTCGCCATGGGTAAGGGTTGGGTAAAGGGTTGAGAAAGCCATTTTGTGATCAGATTACAGACTTCCTGTTAAACATGAGAATATCACAGCATAAGGAAGTCGCAATTTTGTCCTGCAACCAACTGAGAGATAGGGAGCAGGGAAAGATAGATTAGGCAGGTATGTACCTTCAGCATAGAAAATACTGACACTATGTAGAACACAGGTGGGAGCTTGTGCTCAGTTTAGGAGCACAGGATCAATGGTAGGTCATTCAGCCTATCAAGCTTGCTCATCCATTCAATGAGGTCATGGCTGATCATTTGCTTCAAAGCCAATTTCCTGCACTATCCCCATGTTCCTTGGTGTCATTAGTATCTAGAACTCTTCGTTACTGTTTTGAACTTGCTCAATGATTGAGCTACCATAGACCTCTGGGGTAGTGTATTTCAAAGATACACTACTCACTGAGTGAAGATATTCCTCCTCACCTCAGTCCTAAATGGTCTTTACGCTTACTTGGAGTCTGTACCCTCTGGTCCAAGACTCACCAGCTGGGGGCAACATCCTAACCACATCCTATCTACCCTGTCGCCCCTGTAAGAGTTCTGTAAGTTTCAATGAGATCACCTCATTCTTCAAAACTCTAGAGCAGTGATCTTCAAAGTCCGGGGCGCGACCCGTGGGTGGGTCGTTGCCGTGTGTCGGGAGGGGCATGGAGCCATCCGTCGCGGTGCTCCAGTTTGCGCAAATTTGCACGCAACAGCTGGCTTTTAACTATGCCGGCTGCGAGCCATGCGAGTGTGACCGCACTGCGCATGCGTGCCCGCTCATCGGTACGCATGCGAAGAGTTTTGTGCATGCGCACTGATGAGCGGGCACGCATGCGCAGCGCAGCCGCATTTGTTTTATATGGTAAAAAGGCCACGCGCAGCCGGCATAATAAAAAGCCAGCTGCTGCTCTCTCTGCCCGGTTCGAAAGTGCTCGGTTCTTCTGAACGAAGCTAAGGCCAAGTTTCCCCCGGTGACTAGCACCATCGGACCCACCCGCAGAGATCCAGCGCCATGGTCTCCACCTCAGAACTCGCCTGTATCTACAGCGCGCTCATCCTGCACGACGACGAGGTCACTGTCACCGAAGACAAACTCAATGCCCTGATTAAAACAGCTGGTATGACCATTGAGCCTTTCCGGACTAGTCTATTTGCCATGGCATTGGCTAATATTGACCACAATAGTCTGATCTGCAATGTTGGTGCTGGTAGCAGTGCCCCAGCTGCTGCAGCAGTTGTTTCCACCACTGCCCCTGTTGCTGCTGAAGAGAAAAAGGAAGAGAAGAAACAGGAAGAATCGGAAGAATCTGACGATAACATTCTTGTGAACCATCAATGGACCTTTTCCAAGGCCAGAACATCCTTCCTTAGATACGGGCCCAAAACTGCTCACAATGCTCCAAATGGCGTCTGACTGGAGCCTTATAAAGCCTCAGAAGTACATCCCTGCTCTTATATTCTAGCCCTCACAACACAAAAACTAACATTGAATTTTCCTTCCTTTTTTAAATAATTTTAAACTATCCAATTTTTTTTTGCCCAATTCAGGGGCAATTTAGCATAGCTAATCCACCTAACCTGCACATCTTTTGGATTGTGGGGTGAAACCCACGCAGACACTGAGAGAGTGTGCAAACTCCACACAGACAGTGACCCAGGGCCGGGATTCGGGCGCGGGTCCTCAGCGCCACAATCCCAGTGCTAACCACTGCACCACCGTGCTGCCCTGAATTTGCCTTCCAAACTGCCAAGTGAACCTGCATGTCAACCTGAAGAGAATCTTGCACTAGGACTTCAAGTCCATTTGTGCTTCTGATTTCCTAAGCCTTTTCCCATTTAGAAAATAGTCTATGCCTCTATTCCTCCTCCCAAAGTGCATAACCTCACACTTTCCCACATTGTATTCCATCTGCCACGTCTTTGTCCACTCTCCTTGCCTGAGTAATAACTAACAAGACACTGCTTATTTCCACAATTTAAAGTTTAAGTTGCTTACGTAAGAAAATAGTGTTTAGTCAATAGCATTTTTAAAAAATCATTTGATACAGTAAAAGGTTTAAATATTGTGTAATATTGACATGTCATTGTTGCAGCTGTTAACAGGAAGTTTGAATTTCCCTTTACTGTCTCTACAGAGATTGTGCCCAAGTATGTCCTGTACATTAAAAGCAGGACAAATCCAACTTGGCTGATTATCGGCCCACTAGTCTACTCTCGGTCATCAGTATCGTGGGTGGCATGGTAGCACAGTGGTTAGCACTGTTGCTTCACAGCGCCAGGGGTCAAGATTCGATTCCCTGCTTGTGTCACTGTCTGTGCCGAATCTGCTTGTTGTCCCTGCGTCGGTGTGGGTTTCCTCCGGGTGCTACGGTTTCCTCCCACAAGTCCCAAAAGATATGGGGCGCGATTCTCCACTCCCAAGGCCGGGTAGGAGAACCGCGGGAGGGCCGCTCTGGCACCCCCCGCGATTCTCCCACCCCCCCCCCCCCCCAAAATGGTGTGTCGTGTTTTGTGACACGCCGCTCGGAGAATAGAGGGTTGCCGTTTTTCACGGCGACCCGCGATTCTCCAGCGCAGATGGGCCGAGCGGCCTGCCGTTCCTGACCTGTTCACGCCGGCGGCAACCACACCTGGTCGCTGCCGGCGTGAACATAGCGTGAAAGGTAAGTTTGGGGCCTTTGGGGTCGGAGAGGGGATCGAGCACCACGGCAGTGCTCGGGAGGGGACTGGCCCGCGATCGGTGCCCACCCATCGTTGGGCCGGCGTCTCTAAGAGATGCACTCTTTCCCCTTCGCCGCGGCGCAAGATCAAGCCGCCACATCTTGCTGGGTGGCGGAGGGAAAGACGGCAACCGCGCGGGTTGGCGCCAGCCAACCTGCGCATGCGCGGCTGACGTCACTAAGGCACCGCCGGCCACGTCATTATCGGCGCGCTGCCTTGATGCCAGCGTCAAGGCCCGGCGGCAGAGTTTCATGAAACGCCGCTCCCAGCAGGGGGGGTGGGGCGGAATAGGGGACGAGGAGCGGCCTCCGACGCCGTCGTTAAACACTCCGGGTTTCACGACGGCGTCGGCTGTTGCGGAGAATTCCGCCCATGCTGTTAGATAATTTGGACATTCTGAATTCTCCCTCTGTGTGCCTGAACAGGTGCCGGAATGTGGTGACTAGGGGCTTTTCACAGTAACTTCATTGCAGTGTTAATGTAAGCCTACTTGTGACAATAAAGTTTATTTTTATAAAGTGGTGGAAGTGGTCATCAACAATGTGATCAAGTTGCATTTACTCAGCAAAACCTGCTCACTGATGCTCAGCTTGGATTCCACCAGCATCACTCAGCTCCTGACCTGATTACAGCCTTGGTTCAAACATGGACAAAACAGCTGAGTGAGACTTACTGCCCTTGACATCAACGCAGCATTTGACCGAATATGGCATCAAGGAGCCCGAGCTAAACTGGAGTCAATGGGAATCAGGGAAAAATTCTCTACTGCTTGGAGTCAGACATGGCAGAAAGGAAGATGGTTGTGGTGATTGGACGTCAGTCATCTCAGTCCCAGGACATCACTGCAGGTGTTCCTGAGGGTATTGTCCGAGGCCCAACCATCTTCAGCTGCTTTATCAATGACCTTCGTTCCAGCACAAGGTTAGAAATGGGGATGTTCGCTGATGATTGGACAATGTTCAGCATCATTCTCAACTCCTCAAATACTGAAGCAGCCCATGTCCAAAGCAGTAGGACCTGGAGAATATTTGGGCTGACATGTGGCTTATAATATTTTCATTCATTTGATGTGGGTGTCACTGACTCAGCCAGCATTTATTGGCCATCCCTAGTTGCCTTTCAGAAGGTGGTGGTGAAATGCTGCAGTCCATGGTACACCCACGGTGCTGTTAGGAAGTAAGTTCCAGGATTTTGACTCAGTGACAGTGAAGGAACAGTGATATAATTCCATGTCAGGATGATGTGTGGCTTAATGGAGATCTTTCAGGCGGTGATGTTCCCATGTGTGTGCCACATTTATCCATCTCGTGTCGAAGTCAATGCCGACATGCTTTTAGCGGTTTGATACACACGAGTGGTTTGCAAGGCCATTTTAAAGGTCATTTAAGTGTCAACCACATCACTGTGGGTCTAGAGTTACCTGTAGGTCAGACCAGGTAAGGACAGCAGATTTCACTGAATACATTAGTGAACTAGATGGGTTTTTACAACAATGGTTAATGGAAATGCACCATCAGGAACTCGGCCCATCGGAGGCAGAGAAGCGCGGACACTCTGGAGAATAGCGGGTCAGGCTGGCTAATGATTTACAAATGGTGTTTACTGTACTTGCGTTCCGGACTAAATTGATGCCGCTGTCGAGATGACGGAGAATTGTGATTTGGCATCAAATCGGCGCCAGCCGCAATTTTGCCTTTGGGACTTATTCTCCACCCAATTGCATTTCCTGATTTCAGTGTCAGCCAAAGCAGAATTCCGCCCATATATTTTTCAATCCGATCTTCCCCTGCTACTGTACCAATGCAAGTCACAAAACACATCCTATGGGCGAAATTCTCCGACCCCCAGTACGGTCGGAGAATCGCCTGGGGGCGCCTAAAATCCCGCCCCCGCCGTGGCAGAGATTCTCCGCCACCCGGGAAGTGGCGGGGGCAGGAATCTCGCCACTCCGATCGGAGAGGCCCCTGCGGTGATTCTCCGGCCCGAATGGGCCGAAGTCCTGGGAGGCCTCTCCCGCCGCCGAGGTTTAAACCACCTCTGGAACGGCGGGCTCAGCGGCGCAAGCAGGCCCCCGGGGTCCTGGGGGGGCGGGGGGCGATCGAACCCCGGGGGGTGCCCCCACGGTGGCCTGGCCCACGATCGGGGCCAGCTGCCGCTGACGTCACTGCCGGCGCATGCGCGGACCGGCGAAAGCCTTTCGGCCAGCCCCGCTGCCGGGGGCGCCGGTCTTTTGCGCCGGTCTTCTGGTGGCAACCGCTCCGGCGCGGGGCTGGCCCCCAAAGGTGGGGAGAATTCCCCACCTTTGGGGAGGCGCGACCCCTAAGTGGTTGGCGCCACTCTCCTACTCCGGGACCCTCCGTCACGCCGGGTAGGAGAGAATGCCGCCCTATATGTGCGATTCTCCCCAAAAATGTCCAAGTTAATTTGTGGCATGTTTTTCAGGGAGTTTCCCGCCGGCTCTGCCGGTGAGTTCCCCATCACTATTCAATGACACTTGGGGCTGGATTCTCCCGGTCTGCCTGCCACAAGAACGCCACGGGCAAGCCGCGTGGAATGGAAAAATCCACTGCCCTCGAGCGAAATTCTCCGGTCGGCAAGCAAAGTCGGTCGGAGAATCCCACCCTTAGTCTCTTTTCGGGTCCTGGGGAGTTTCTCACTGGTTTAGCCCACACTTAGAATTTTGTTTTCGCACTGGGGAGCTGAACTCCGAGATGGGGCCGCCAATTTGAAAGGGTGCTCCAATCTCAGCACCCCTTCCTTTCTAGGACCCCCACCCATGACAATTCGAACCTGAAGTCACGACTTACCTGCTCTACACTCCCCCACCCGTCACAACCCCCGCATCATTTCATGGGCATAGCCCCCCTCGGTCCTTGGCCCTTTGCAGTGCCACCTGTGCACCCAGAATGGCAGTGCTAAGGTGCCAGCTGAGCAGTGCCAAGGTGCCCACGTTCCAGAGGGAGGGACGGGGTCCACCCTGTACTTAGCCTGTACACGAAGGGGTCTCCGATGTCCGGGAGACTCCCTGAGTGCCGTTCCGCCTGGTCCACGTTTGAGTGGACCAGCACTGATCAGCGCTCAGCTGCAGCTTCCCCGGAGCGGCCGGAGAATCGAGGGTGGCCAGTGTATCCCGGGCAGGCAGGTCGTAAGTAGGTTTGCGACCTACTTCTTGGAGCGGCATTTGGTCACGTCCATTTGGGGTGGAGTTCCAACTCCGACGTCTTGTGGGACTTCAGTGAATCACTCAAGGCACGGAGCCTGTCGGCAGGTCCGCTGGAAGCCAACCCAAGATTCTCCAGCTGCGTGTGTTCTCGCTTGAGAGCAACATAGCCGGAGGATCATGCAATACATGTTTGTGACAAAAGCAAACTGTCCTTCCTCATCCTGTCTGTAGCCCTTGAGAAAGTTGAGCACCATCATTCTTCTCTCACGCTTCTCCATGGTAGTCCAAATGGGGGTGAATTCTCTCATTTGATTCCATTCCTATCTATCTAATCATAACCAGAGAATCATAGAGAAGCAATGGCTTCTGTCACTGCTCCTGCACTATGACCTTTGAGGACCCCCAAGATGCTATCCTTGGTTCCCTCCCATTTCTTACCCAAATGCTGCCCTTGGCGAAATCATCCGAAAGTACAGATTAGTTGACACATGAATACTGATGACACCCAACTCTACCACACATTGAGCGGACTTGATGGGCTGAATGACCTAATTCTGCTTCTTTATCTTAAGAACTTATGAACAACCACATTGTTTGACTCCTACACTGTTGCTAAACCATCAGACGGCTTATCCAGCACCCAGTACTGGATGAGCAGAATTTTTCTCCAATTAGATGCTGGAAGACTGACACTATTGTTATCTATCCCTGCTCAAAACTCTTGTTTCCCAGCTATCCACACCATCCTTCTCCTTGGCTGAGATTAAACAAGCCTGTTCGTAAACTTGGTTTACATCTGAGCCCAGGATGAGTTTCTGACCTCATGTCATGCTATCACTAAGACCCCCTGTTTCAACCTCCTGCGCATCACTCAACTTTTGTTGATGTCTGAGCTCATCTGCTGCTGTAACCTTCATTCATCCCTTTGTCATCACTACACTTGACTATTCCAGTGAACTCTTGGCTAGTTGAACACATTCTGTCCTTCGTAAACGGACGGTCATTCAAATCTCTGCTATCCGCCTCTTAACTCGTGTCAAGTCCTTATTCCAGTGCAGCTTTTCCAAGGTGAGTTTTTCCAGTTTTGATTTAATTTTTGCTGCGATTACCATTTGCAGACTTTAGATCCTCAAGTAGAAGCTTTTTTGCACCTAATGTTTTGTGGTCAGCTCATTAACATAACTTCAGGGACATGATCTGCCGGCTTCATTGCGCCAAAGTCGGACGCGTCGAGGCCATTAAGTATCACAAGAAGCTTCTCCAGAGATTTACGATGTCGTTATGCCTCACAAGATCTAATGAGATCACACGAGGAGTCACAATCTGGATCTCGCCCTTAATTGGCATGATCCAGATTTGCATATTCAAGTGAGTAGCTAGTCTCGCTTGAATATATCTGCGCCCGAGTTACCCAAGGCACGGAATCGAATGGCCTCGCCTTGTTGAATATGGACCAGGCATTATAGCACTTGCGAGGGAAGGGGGGGAACGGGATCTCCGAAGCGATCTGAGGTCCCTGGTTGGTCAAACGCTGGGCAGGGTGGTTCCCTGGCACACCCGATGCCACCCAGGAACCCACCGATGGCACTGGAACCCTGGCACCACCACCCGGACACCTTGGCACTCCCACTGCCAGGGTGTCCAGGTGGCACTGCCAGGCTGGCTGGGGCACTGCCAAGGTGCCAGGTTAGCAGTGCTAAGTTTTCAGGTTGCCCGTGCCAGGGATTATGGCCCGAGGATGCGCTGGTCTTATGGGATGGAGTGCAAGGGGAGGGCTTGAGGACCCCCGAATTGGTAAGCTGGTTTGCTGGGGGGGTCTGGAGGCCCCGGTGCGGGGGGGGGGGGGGGGGGGGGGGGTTGGGGGGTGTCTCGAAAGATTGGGGTGCCATTTATGCTGCACAGGCAAGCTGGGCTCATTAGTGCAGGAAATGAGTCTAAATGAGTCCTCGGCGGGGCATTCCTCGCCAAGACCCAAAAAGGAAGTATAGTTCCATTTAATAGTGGGGTGATTCTCAACGCTGCAAGCGTTAGGAAACACGCTGTTAAACATGCCCAAAATGTCACTCTATTCTTTTTCCATTAAATCGCACCCTAGGTTCAGGTTTGGATAACAAGAATCACTTTTGTTCATATAGCATGTTTCTAGTAATAAAATGTCCCAAGGTGTTTCACAGGAGTGTTACAAAACAAAATATGATACCTAGGAGTATGGAAGAGAAGTGGAGCGTTGTAGGTACTTCAGAGGTTAGGGTCAAGGAAGGTGTGGTTATCAATGGTTTTTTCATAGGATTTACAGTGCAGAAGGAGGCCATTCGGCCCATTGAGTCTGCACCGGCTCTTGGAATGAGCACCCTACCCAAGCCCATATCTCCACCCTGTCCCCATAACCCAGTAACCCCACCTAACACTAAGGGCAATTTGGACCCTGAGGGCAATTTAGCCTTGCCAATGCACCTAACCTGCACATCTTTGGACAGTGGGAGGAAACCGGAGCACCTGGAGGAAACCCACACACACACAGGGAGAACGTGCAGACTCCACACAGACAGTGACCCAAGCCGGGATTCGAAACTGGGATCCTGGAGCTGTGAAGCATTTGTGCTAACCACTATGCTACCGTGCTACCATGGTGGAGAGATTAAACTCTGGGATGCTCAAGAGGCCAGAATTAGAGGAGTGCAGATATCTTAGAGGGTTCTGCGGGCTGAAGGAGATTACAGTTAAGGAGGAATTAGACCATAGGAGGCATTTGAAAACATGGAGGAGAATTTAAAAACAAGATGTGGCTTGACCAAGAGTAAATTCAGGTAAGTGTACACAGAGGTGAGAGGGAGGGAGCAATGTTCGCAACAACTCTTACTTTAGTTGCATACAATAAGAAGTCTTACATCACCAGGTTGAAGTCCAACAGGTTTGTTTCGAATCACTAGCTTTTGGAGCGCAGTTCCTTCCTAAGGTGAATCCTTAGGTTTCATACAGTAGATATCCAATTGTTAGATATCTGGTTAATTTTGGAAATGTACCACCAACCAACTTCTCAACTCCTTGTACAATAACCGTTTTTACTTTTTATGGGGCAGGATCTAATTTGTGTCAGTGAGACAGTGCTAAATCCTATTATGAAATTTTCTAAGTGCACTGCCTCAGGCAGGAAGGGGACTAGCCCTAGTAGAAAACAAGGATTAGCATTTTAAAAATCAGGCATCTGGGAGCAAATGTGAGGTCAGAAATAATGGGTGAATGAGACTTGGAGTGAGTAAGGACACAGGCAGCCGACTTTTGGATCATCTCAGATTTATGGAGGAAATTTATGGAGAATGCGGGAGGTAACCCAGGAGCGTGTTGGAATAGTGTAGTTGTAGCAACGGCAATATTTAAACAAAAGAGCTTCCACAGATGAACTAACGCAGTGGTGGAGTCTAGCAATGTTGCAGATTTTGAAGTAGATAATCTTAGAGATAGATAGCATAAATATGTGACTGGAGCAGTCAGAGAATTCTCTGAGATATCTGTGTCCCTATTCTGCTTCTGTAAAATACCTATTTTATTCAACACGCTCTACAAGTACAATTTGGTTTATACAATATTCTCCAATTCAATATCACTTTGGATTTGTATCAGTCATTTAGATGACAAGTTAACCAACATTGTGCTTTTTAAAAGTCAGACCATCAAATCTGCTACAAACACAAAACATTCTGAAATTTGTTGATTTTGTTGAAAATATAAAATGGTATGTCCATTTTAGACTCCACTGTTATCCACCCTGCTCAATTTTCCTTTTCATTGGAGGGTGGATAACAGATGGCCAAGTTTCAGGACCCAGTTGAAGTAGCAGGTTTTTCCCTTAAAAGTTTGTTCTATTTTGAACTAGATCACAATGATACAGCCGGTCCTGGAAGTCATAAATTATGTTACTGTTAAACAAAGGCAGCCCCACCTATCTCAAACTTGGCCATTATAAATGCTAGTAATGATGGCACTTTGCTATTTTATCACACTAATATCGGATCAAATAGTTCCCCTGCTAACTTTTGAATGATAAAGGGTGAATGTGTCTGCATGTTTGAATGAATGTGCTTGAGGGTGTGAGTGTGAGAATGAGTGCGTGTTTGTGCGTGACCTGTGTGCAGATACATATGAGTGAAACACCATCATCAATCTGTCACACTTTCAACATTCATCTTTATGGGTTAAACTGGAAGTTTCACACACATAACCTGAAATTTATCACGTCACATTTCTGGAAACTGCGGTTAAGAAACTTCCAGTAAACAAAATAGACCAAAATGAAATGTAATTTTTAAAATAAATTCGATAACCAAATGGCCTATTACTTCACTTACTGTACGAAATTCGACAATATTTTTCTTAAAGATCTAGCACGGTTTATTTTGAAATGTCAACACTGTAACCCTATTCCAACAGTGTTGTCCATTTTTGAGTACTCTCCATCAAACAGGTAATGCAGCTTCTTTCAGATCAAAGCGACAGATCTAATAACTTATAGAATTATAGAACTTACAGTTCAGAATGGAGGCCATTCAGCCCATCGAGTCTGCACCAGCCCTTGGAAAGAACACCCTACCCAGCCCTACACCTCCATCCTATCCCTTTAACCCAGTAACCCCACCCAACCCTTTTTGGACACTAAGGGCAATTTAGCATGGCTAATCCACCTAACCTGCACATCTTTGGACTGTGGGAGGAAACCGGAGCACCCGGAGGAAACCCACAGACACTGAGAGAACGTGCAAATTCCACACAATCAGTGACCCAAGCTGGGAATCGAACCTGGGACCCTCGAGCTGTAAAGCAACTGTGCTAACCACTGTACTACTGTGCCTCGCTTGCCTCTGTCTACAACACGTTCACAACTACCACGTATATGAGATTTGGCTGCTGACAGTTGACAATCCACAGTTACAAAAATGCTTGGTTGTCTCCATTTAAATTGGCAACCTTATTAAGATAGGGAAATATTTTGCAGGAACTTTTTTTACTACAGATTATTTTGTTGCCAGATTATTGGTGGCAGAATTGCAAGATTCCAACAGCAAACAAAAAGTATTTTATTCCTTAAAATTCAACCTGAGTGGTTTTGGTATTGGATAGCTGGGAATAATTGCAACAGTTTTGACGGCACTATAAACTGCAATGGCTACATTTTCAGCATTATTTAAGTGCCGCCTAGAACTTCATGAGATTAGATTATAAACTTGGCTATCTCTTTGGCAGCCTGATATTTAGGACAGGTTTTTAAAATGTTATTATTATCTGGAATTGCCACACTTTTCAGACATTTTTTGCGTTGGTAGCAGCCTTCTTTGTGTTTCTGATATGCAGTAATGTTCACAAAAACAAAAGGGACAAAATTACCTCAAATCTATTGAGGATTGAACTGCAGCTGATGACCAGGAAACCCATTGTCTCATGCACAGTGTGGATAGGGTGATAGCAATCGCTTTTATCAAATCAAGAAAACTGGCTGTAAACTTTGGCTGTACAGCAACGCACTGACAATTTAACTTACATTTTGGCTAAATTTGTTTAATTACAGCTGTACAAAATAACTACTCATCCTTAAATTCCAATGTTCTTGTGAAAGGAAGGAACTTGCTCTTGTATAGTACCTTTAGCATTCTTTGGATATTTATCTGCAGTGTACAGGTACTGAAATAATTTGAAAGCATAGCAATGTTTGTTATAGAGGCAACATTGCACCCAATTTGAGTACGGCAAATTCCCACTACCAGAAACAGCAGATCAGCTGAATGGCCTGTTAATCTGGAGGAGTTGGTCGAGAGATAATCTTGACCAATTTTGCTTCCTCGATGCTGTTTCCAGTGTGAAATGCTCCTATTGCAGTTCACAACTAGATTTGAAATACTGCAGCTCTCTATTAATTGCCTGGCGACAGTATAGGAAAATTACCACAGTTTTATCCAAACACTAAAAAGAACCAAAATGACGCATGATCCAGTAACGGTAAATTCTCTCATGACGCAGAATCAGAGTTTGCTAATATGATGTGAGGAATTGCCAACAACGTTTGAGCTTCTAATGGGACAATCCCTGCATCTGGAACCCTCTGATACTCTGAGTTAAAGTCAGAGATGTTGGGTGGTTCCGACTCACTTACCAGAGTAATTACCCAGGAATAGAGAAAGGATTAAAACTATTCTAACTCCTGGATAATTATATTACTGGCTCCAGACTCCTCACAGGACCCCAAAACTAATGTCTCCCAGACACCCCCCTCGCAACAAACCTCAACACCCCCCCCCCCAACGATGCTCCCACAGCTCAACTATTCCCCCTAACTTCCCTGACTAACCCCCAACTAAATGACTTTGCCCCTGCCCTCCAAACCACCAGAAAACTCTACCCTCGCCCACCCACCTGCCAAGCTACACCTCACCCACCACCATCCTTGCCCCTCACCCACATACCTGTCATCCTTGCCCCTCACACATTTACCTGGCAATCTAACCCTCCATCCACCCAATTGTGCTTCTACTCCCTCACCCACCCAACTGTCACCTCACCCACCTGCACTCAACTCACCTTCACTCTACCCACCCCCCACCAACAACCTAGCACCCTATCCCTCACTCACCCACCTACCTGTTACCCCATTCCCTCACCTACCTGCCATCATAACCACTCACCCACCCCCTCCCCTTACACCAT
This sequence comes from Scyliorhinus canicula, assembly GCF_902713615.1. NCBI lineage: Eukaryota > Metazoa > Chordata > Chondrichthyes > Carcharhiniformes > Scyliorhinidae > Scyliorhinus > Scyliorhinus canicula. Next base: position 126,137,138 of record NC_052151.1, on the reverse strand, counting down.
CACCCACCCACCGCTCTACTCTCTCATTGACCCCACCGTCACACTGCTCCCCTATCCATGTGTTCCCCTATCCCTTCAACCACCCGCGACCCTATCTCCTCACCTTCCCACCTGTCACCCTGCCCACCCACCTACCTCACGCCTTCTCTCTGGAGTTTCTCAAAGTGGCTTTGGGATCTTAAAACTCTCTACTTACCGGAATATGGCAGCTAGTGCCAAGAAAAGAGGATGCGGCTTGGCTTCGCCCCGATGATCCTGGACCACAAAGAAGGACTCCCAGAACAAGTAGGCTCCGCATTTCTGAAGAGGCCTGGTTTGGAAGTCTGGGCCAGAAATGCAGAGCTCCATCTGACGGTCAAAAAAAAAAAGAGCGGAGTGGAAATCCAAAAGGTGATTCCCAGTCCTTGGAAGATTTGGCGCGCTGTCTTGGAGAAATACCTCTGACTTGTGTGTGGAGACTTCATGTAGGAGGTTTCTCTATTTCTGGGGACTGAGATCAGTATTAAGGGAGGCTGCAGCAGCTAGAACTCAAAGGAATGAGGTTTGCGGCTATTTCTGAGTACTTTGGAATATTAGCAATCATTTCCTATACATGGATCATAAACAGAATATAAGGTGCTGTCTTTATTTCATACGTTCATAAGAGATAGGACCAGAATTAGGCCATTTGGCCCATCGAGTCTGGTCTGCCATTCAATCATGACTGATCACATCCTGGCCTTAACCTGTGGTCAGTTGATATACTTTACAATTAAAAAATCAGTAAAGTAATGATTTCAAAAATTATAACTTCTTAAATTGATTCATGTTATCATTTAATCATGGATCAGTTAATTATTTACCGATACATAAAGAATGCCCAAGCTAAAACTGCATGATCAAATTCTGCTCAAGATTATAAAATTTAAAGTCTACAAACTATTTCGATAAATCTAAAACACGATTAATACCTTTAAAATTAATGTCCATATTTACTCAATTGTTCAATGTATTTGAATCAAATGTTTTGGTCCACAACCATTATGCTTTGGTCTTTTATCATCTTCAAATGAAATCAAATACTTTATTCGACAGTTATGAACCAAAGAACAAAGAAATATACTACATTAATAAATATTTTAAAATGTCCAGTCAACAATCCTAAAAATAAATCAGCACAGCGTTTAGGTTATGAAATAGCAATTAAGCAGTTCAGCAACATTTTTTGTTCTTTCCATTATGTATAATAAAACTATATAATAAAACTAAATCAAACTTTACATTTAGTTCACTTGACCTAGAGAAGACAAAGCACTGATCTCAAAAACCCTCCACAGTTTTTCAACTATTCAGCAAAATAGCGTCAACTTTAATTACTTTTGCAGAGGATGGTGGGTGTGGTAAACAGTTTTTCTTTAAGAGATTGATTAAATTTCAACTTTTCTGCACCTAATAATTACAATGGTGGTGGTGTACTACAGATCACTCAGGTGGTCCAGGTTGCTGTGGCAACACACATTTTTACATGCATATTGTAGTGTTGAGCTATGGATAGTTAGGAGAGGCTCAAACTTACTTTCCATTGCACTGCTGACCAGGAATCTCTTCTGCTATTACTACCTGCCATTGGCATGTGTTGGAAGGATTTGCAGGTTGGCATTTGACCTGTTTGGCTGCACAATGAACACACCATCGTTGGCTATAAGGCCCTGGGGTGGATCTCAAACCTGGAGCTTCACTATACCACAAGACCTCCCAACAATTACTGTATGCCTCATTAAATTTAATTTAACGCCAATAGTGGAAAATCATCCTCCTAATTAGCAGAATATAGTGAATATAATTAATCTTGTTGCATCTTTCTGCCGTATGGATACCTTATCAATAAGGTATGGTTTGCTGGTGTTTGAGCCATGCTATACCCTACCTAAAGTTGGCTCAGTGAGTAATGCAGCCAAGCTGATCACTTCACTACACAAATTGGTTTATTTCTACCAAACCAAATCAATCACGAGCAATCTTCAACCTTGTTCACTCTCTGCCTGAGATTATTCTTGGATAGTTATACTTCAGATCTCTTTTACCACAAACAAAAAAATATTTGATTCTATGATTAGTGCATACATAACTATGGTGTACAGAAGTTTTCACCAATGATGACTTTTGTCATTACCCCAAACAATGAGGATAACACCCACAAATACACTCACACACATGCACTCACGTGCACACATACACACGTTTATGGCCATAGAACAAATACATTAGGTGACAGGTTATACTATATAGAAAATATGCATGGCAAGGCGTTATTAGCTATTTTCGGTGACATCTGTCACACAGCTCATCCAAAACTGAGATATGAGTCTCATCAGTGAACTGCAGACTCCAACTGGGTGTCCAAAGGCAGCTCACCAGTTTCACAAGGAAAATGTTAGTCTGGCCCCCCTCCCCAGCAGCGGCCCTCAGGTAGGTCCTGGGATGGGGGTTGGGGACAGGGTGAGAAGGAAGTCGGGGGGGAGGTGTAGGAAAGGAAGGAGTTGATTGAGAGAAAGGGTGAGCAACTGGGAAGGCTAGAGGAATGATGGAAAGGGGACCAAGCTGGGACAGGCAACCGTCTACAGGACTCGTGTGAAGCCGAGCGGAGCCCTCCTTCTCCTCCCAGCTCCACATTCAGGTAAGTATTTTTTCAAAAACTTACCTTTATGGTGGCGGCCTCCAGCGGTCCCTTTAAGGACTGCTGGTTAGGCCGCATGTAGACACGGTTATCTTGAACGCAGCTGGCCCGGTGCCAGAGAAAGGAGAAGACCTATGTAGAGGAAAATTGTTATTGGGATTTCTAGATAAAATAAAATAATATGGCCATATTTAATGATATGTTAAGAGAATTATTTGATTTTATGTGATTATTAAAAATCATTGGCTCAAAAAGCAACATAGCAACCAAAAGAAATTGAAGTAAAACTGTTTCAACAATTGTGTTGTGTTTCGGCCTGTTGCTGCCTAGTTGATAGCTTTTCTCATTAGTCAAGTGCATAGATGCAATTTTTAATTACTTTGCATTTAGTTCATCAGATTCTTGGGTCAATTTCAATTGTTCCCTCATGGACATGTGTGACTGTTAAAAACTATAATATTGCAGAGTTACAACAAATGCAAAACTTCAATTATAGATGCTGAATTTTAACATAAATTTGTACTTTTGTCTTATTTTCCCAAATAAGATGGATGGACAAAAGGGAAATTTCAATTCCCAGAGAGATAATGGACCACATTATGCTAATAGCATGAATAGTTCTGACTCCAACCTTTCCCCAAATGCTTTACGTTTCCATTCCTTCGACTAGCAAACAAACTGTTCAGGTAGCCCTCGGAGAGACAGATTAAAATGTTAGTTTGCACTCCTGTGATGTAGCTATTTGGTCATGTCATTCTAAGTTTGCATGTGAACTAATGACATGCATGCATGCAATTATCTTGCTGACTACAGTCATTTTAGCTCCAATTTTAACTTGGGAAAGAAAGGCAGGAGCTGAAGCTGGCCCCATTTTAATGTTTCCTCATGGGCTCCAGCTGAAACTGGCAGGGATGACCAAGCGGTCAGCAGTTGTGCCTGGAAAATTTAATGGCTGTGTGTTCCCACCAGAAAACAGCCTTAAGCAAGCGAATGGAAACCCTGAGCAAGGGAGGCCCATGATGTATTTGTGGAGCCAGGAAGAACACTCCCACTCCTCGTGTCCCAAAACTAACCTGTAAAAAAAATTAAAAAACAAGACTTGCACGGGCTATACCTGCTGTCAGCTTTCACTTTCAGATCAGTGTCTGGCTGGGCCTTAGTTGACCCAGAGTTAAAATTGCAAGTACAGCACAAATTTGCATTTGTAATTGGGCCCCTGAACTAGCCCCGAATTAGCTAGACTAAAAGGAAAATATTGCAGATGCTGGAAATCTCTGATAAAAACAGAAATTGCTGGAAATACTCAGCAGGAGTGGCAGCGTCAGTGAATGCAGTTAACAGATTTGGTCGAATAGGACTTCTTCAGAACTGACCGCATAGAATGCAGTCCCCTCTACATTGGGGAGACTAAACATAGATTAGGTGATTGCTTTGCAGAGCATCTGTAAGCTCTGCAGGTATGATCCTAGACTTCTGATTGCTTTGCTCTCATGATCACAGTTTTGGCCTTGGCCTGTGTTTCAATGAAGTTTAATGCAGGCTCAAGGATCATCTACTAATTAGGCACGTTATTGCCTTTGGACTCGACATTGAGTTCAATAATTTCAAACCATAAATTGTGTCCCCCATTTTGATTTTGTTTTTTTGTCAGGTGCCAGTTTGAATTCCGTTTTTCATGCTTTTCCTTCGGAGAGAGTATTATTCTAGCGTTTGCATTCACTCTGGACAATGCTTTGCCTCTTTACTGCAACTATTGCCACTTTGGGTGTCTTTTTATCCATGACATCTTTGTCATTTAATATCCCCTGCCCTCTACGCTGTCCCAGACTTTCCGTTTTGTTCTCCCCACCAACCACAACTTTTGACAGCATATGGGCGCAATCTAATTGAAAGGTTTCTCAGTGTCAGTTCAGGCATGTTTGGCTGGGAGTTTCTCCCCGGCTCTGTCGGTGGGTTTCCCGCCGTTGTGTAACCACACTGTCACTTTTTCAGACTCTGGGGAGTTTATCTCTGGGCTCGCCCACATTTTTTTTCCATCACTGGGGAGTTGAACTTGCTGGCCAGGCCGGCTGCTCAGAGATTGGGCCACCATTTTGAAAGGGTGCCTGGATCTCTAAGTGATCTGGAGGGTCCCCCACACCCACCCTTCACACATGGCCATTACCCAACAGCCCCCCCCCCCCCCCCCCCACTTAAGGGAGGACACCTCACTATGGGGGCGTTGAGGGAACCCAACCTTTTTCAGGCCTTCCTTGGCCCCCTTTTAGGAGCCCTCCCTTCCAGAACCCCCACCCTTCACCCCCCCTTGACTCCCTTCCCATCAAACTTCCGGAGCCCCCCCCCCCCCCCTCCCTACCCCACCCCACCCCACAAATCCTTTATACACCCTTATCCCTCCTTTTAAGTGCATGGCCCCTTCAGACCCTGACCCTTAACAGTGACACCTCAGCAGCGCCACCCTTCATGCTGGCAGTGCCACCTGGGTACCTTGGGTAGCAGTGCCAAGGTACCAGCCTGGCATTGCCAAGGTGCCCGGGTGCCAGGGGAGAGCCAGGGTGCCAGCCTTCCCTGTCCTTGGCCACCCAGGGGCCTCCAGTGGCCTGGGAGACCCCTCAGGTGCTGTTCCACCTGGTCCACATTTGTCAGTACTAATCGGCGCCCGGCTGGATTTCCCTGAGAAGGCTGATAGATGACGGGTGCCAGTTAGATCAGGCATCAGAACGGTTAAGTGGGTTCTTAAACCCACTTAGCTGTGCGAGACTGGGTCCTGCCCATTGCAGGTAGAACTCAGAGGATCTGGTTATATCTAGTGAGACGCAATGGCCATTGGGAAGCCCTGAGGGGAGGCTTCTCCAGCACCTGTTAGCCACGTCACTCCCCTAACCGGGCACGACACGGCCAGTAGATTGCTCCTTATATAACCCATCACATTTCTACTCTCCTTCAGTTCTGAAGAAATCATATTTTACTTTGACCTTGTTACTTCACAAATGCTGCCGGTATGGCTGTGTATTTTCAACATTTTCCATTTCGGGCACACTTATCCAGGACAGGCAACTGTTCCAAAGCCAGATTATTCACCAGATAAAATTGCCTGCATTGCGAATAGTGTGGGAAGTTTACAAATTTGATTTTAACTGCCAGACAGACTGGATTAAGATTAAGTCTTTGAATTTTTACTACCAATTATATATGTGTTGAGCACTGTAGTTAATTATAATTTAATGGCCTCCACAAAACAATCATTGAAACAATTTCAAGTCAAATTTGCTTAACAACCAAACATGGTCTAGGTATTTTACACTTGTTAAGACTCACCTTCACTTATTCAATACTCAATATCAGTTTCCCCTGAGGTTACTGCTCTCCAAACTCCATCAGTAACAGCCATGAATAATCACTTTTATTCAGAAAAATTATTAACTGTCTCCAAGTGGTTACTTACTTAGAAGTTTAAATAAAGGTTCACAGTACAATTAGATGAAATATGTGATTATTATTTTTATTTTCTTGCAGCTTTGTTATGTTATTGGCCAGCTGTAGCTGCAATGTTACAAAAGTGAACATGATAGAGTATAATTGTGGTCGTAATTAGTAGGTCTGTGATGGTTCCAATTTATGTGATAAATATGCAGTTGATTGTAGTCATCAGCAAAGCCTGTACTACACTGCGTACTATAATCATATAGTTCTAGGGTGTATGTTTTATTACCTCTATCAAATCACAACATTATAATGATTTTTACATTGATATTTTACAGGATTATTTTTGCAGCCCAGATTGAACATGGTGATTTAACAGCAGTAACATTACAAAATTAGGTTTACATATGTAAATCAAACTATCAGAGAAAAGAGCCGTTGTGTGGGACTGAAAAACCTTTTTAAATAATAGCCAGTGAATTAATTAAAAAATATATAATAATGATTCTTTGCACGCTTGGTATTTGCCATTAAAGTACCTATTTCTCTGATGGATTCCAGGTATGATTAAATTTATGTGATAACATAGTGGCTTTCCATCAATGTGCAAATGTGTTCATGTTCTCTCGTGCTTTTATCAATTTCCTCAGTACTCTGGATGTTTGACCTTCTGAAGGCATGTTGTTGAGTGGGGTGGGGGGGGAGGATAATTTCCCTCACAATTTAGTTGTGGGTAACCCCCCCACCCCCAGCTTCAAGTTATCAAAGGTATATACCTAAATTCTTAATGCTTGTTTTGCAATATATTTAATCACCCAAATTTAAATACTTAAACCTTGGATTCTGAGTTCCAAGTCTGGATCCATCTGAATTCTCCTTTTAAATTTAAGTTAGAATAGATTTTCCCTAATTCAAGCATTATCCTTGGTCAATAGGACTGTGTTGAAACCTGCTTGAGGCATTTTATGCCAATAGTCAACTGCTCAGAATACATGTGGGCAGTCTAGGATTTCAGAGTCCCTTGTCTCCCTGCAATCGTCAAATCACCTTCAAGCAATTAGTACAATTAGCAGTTCACTGCATGAAGAACCAATGGTACATAATTCATTCTGACCTATACATACATAGGAGGTAAAATTGGCTTTTGACAACCCAGTTTAAAGGACAAGATCTACCGCTGTGTTGTGCCCAAAAAGCAGTGCAGTGCGGCCAGTAGATGCTGGGAGATCTCACGAGTCATCGCAATGCGAATCCCACCCATTATGGGTGTAATCGCTTTCTGACAAATCTGCATATTAGACTGAGGCAGCTGGTCTCACTCTCGTATGCATTCTTGAGATCTGACCAAGGGGTGTAATCTAATCCCCTCGCCATGGAGACCTCGGGTGAGCCCTGTTCAGTGCTGATCTCCCAATTGGTACTAAATGAACAGTGCTCGTGGAGGTCTCCCAAGGGATTGGAGGCCTCCAGCTGCTTGACCTCTGGCCAGGGTGGCACCCTGGCACTGCTGGTGCCAGCCAGGCACCTAGGCACCAACAGTGCCTGGATGCCAGCCTGGCACTGCCAAGGTACCCAGGTGACACTGCCAGGTTGCCAAGCTGGCAATTTTCACGTGATGGGGAACGGGTCTGTGGGTGCCCTGGGCAGGGGGTACCAAGGACCCCATATAGGCAAGTTTGCTCCCTGTACTGAGGTGCTCCAGTGAACAGAGCAGCCTAGTGCAGTAAACGGGACTAAGTGCAGCCTTCCACGCGTTTCCCACTGAGGCCTCCAATCTACCCGAATGGCTGTTTGATAGCGTGGTGTTTCTTGGCACTCTACGCGCTCGGAAATGCCTGGCCATTCCCGTGCAACATATGGTATTCTGTTCCCAATCGGGGCGTCTGGTTTTCCAATGGAAAATAAATTCAAGCTTATCCTATTCATTGTGAGTGCACTACAGGTGAAGACTAATTTCATCACCCTACACCATGAATTTCCAACTCAGTTCCTTGGGCGCAGTGAACGAGGGAAGAATTCCATGATGGGAGATTTTTGACTTCACACACACTAATTTGCACAATCTTATTTGACAAGAAAGCTATCTTTTCATATCTAGAGAAGTGTTAACAACTTGTCAAACAGCTATCGAAACAGGATCTAATGCTTTATTTAGCGAACATCTGTTTGACCAGTTGTTCACATATTATACTGTGTGTCATATTTCTAATGCAAATTTACACTACCTATATCTTCTGGACCTTGCCAGACACAAGAATAAATGTAAGCAATCCAGGCTTGTTGGAAAAAATCCATCTTCGATATCTCAACTTGCATTCAAACCTTTTACATGTAAATCAGTCCAGCTAATTTTTCTTCTGCCATAAAACCTTTTCCCTAGTCTGACGTAAATCCCATCTCAGTCTAACAGGCGGTTGTTAAAGACAAACAGATTTCATTGCTTTAGAGTATGACAAAAGCATCTTTGCAGCTAAAGGCCCAGAAATTCAGGGCATTTAATTCTAGGAAATTTCTTTGTGTACAGTTAATCGCCAACATTCAAACTCAAGGTCAGCCCTAACCTTGGTTCTCGACCTCATCATAATGTAGATGTCGCTGTGTGAAGAGGATAGTGCTCCAATTTCCAGATAACAAATAGGGTTGAATCACAGGAGTCTGGAGAGGGAAATGTGTGAATGCTGGAGCTAGAGTTGCCAATTGTGATTAAATGTATTCCTGGAGGTTTCATCGCATGACTTTTCCCCAATTAGTCAGCCAACACATCCAGCCCCAGCCTGGTGATGCACTGCTTTCCTTTGTTAACTGGAAAGCAAAAGGTCTCATTACCCAATTGAATAATACTCGACAGCCATATCCCATTTTCAATATTTCTGTATCCGGTAAAGAGAAAAGTTTACAGAAAATGACCGAAAGAAAAATCTTTTCTAACGTCCCTATGATTTTCTCCAGGGATTTCACACAGCAGTGTTCTGGTGATTGATCATCAATTCCCAGAGACCCCAGGCCTATCCTGGTGGGTTGGCAACCCTAGTTGCAGCTCATGATCAAGATTTGATGGGGAATCAGGAAGGATAATCATGAAAACTGTCAAGGATCAGGTAGAAAGATCCAGAACTCAGGAATACTGCTTTTTTTGGGGTTGAAAGATCAAAGACCTCAGAAATACAGTTGGTGGTTGGATAGGATCACTGATCTCAGGAATATTCTTGGGAATCAGGAAGGAAAACCGCAGACATGGGGTATACTGTTAGAGGTTCGGGAGTGCTGTTGGGGGTGAGGGCGAGCTCAGGGCCAGGAGCAGCAAGCATTACGATAAGTACAAACTTTTTAAAAACTTAACATGATGTCCAGTGTTGGTTTTCTCAGAGGCAATTAGCACTGGTGCTGGCTGACTCATGTCAAACTAAAGTTAATGCAAGCATTATTTTCTTATCTTCATGTGTCAATAGATTAACATCTACTTCAGATATGGCTGAAGGATGCTTCTCGTTTTGTCCTTTACCAGCTGAAGTATGTATGCACACACGTTGTATGCCATTTTGGTCCTCAGTCGACTCCCATAGCTCCCAAACAATGGGCATTACCAATCCTAATCACACCTCCAAATTGTCTTGTGTACCCAAAACGTGCCAGCTCCATTACTTGCAAAAGCAGATTATCAAATCCTAATGTCAAGAATCATGCACTTTTTAAAAACTGTTTTGTGTTTCATCAATGATAGTTAAAAGGATGTTCATTAATTTCTCCTGTTTCAGTGAGGTGGGTATTGAATGGTGTTGCTGTTCCCACAAAGGTATTATACCTGAAGTATTCAACCTGTCTTTTCTCTCCACTAATGCTGACTGGTCTGCTGAGCATATGCAGCATTTTCTGTTTTTGTCTATATTTCCAGGAACTGCAGGGTTTTTCTTTGTTTATATTACAGAGGGACAGATCGCAGGAGCCCGTTATATTCACTTTTTAAAATTGGTTAATATTGTTTGTGTCCTTTTTTCCCATCTTCACCTGCACTGAGTATCCTGCTCTATTTTACATATAAGCAACAGAAATAATTAAAGAAATGGCAAAACAAAAAAACTGGGTAGCTAATAGCCTCCTCACAGAGCAAATCCAGAAGCTCCACTGCATCCAAATAGAACCTAAATGTTGCTGTAATATTCCTGCTTCATTGTCGGAGCAGGGTTCTGGGAAGCAGTCCTTCTGAACCCCATAATTTAAAAGCACACTATTTCTTTGGGGGAGAAAACCAGAGGATCTGAATAATATTATATACACACACTACTTGCATCACCAAATCTTGACAATGAAGTCTTTGCATTATAAATAATAGGCTGTAAAATCCTCGGAGTGGCAAACAGCATCAGAATTACGCTCCACGTCCACGTACCTATTCAAATTTCTTCCGTGCGCATCGCCTCTCTCCTTCCAACACAGCTCGGGTGAGATCAAGGCACCACATCTGTCCTGGTGGCTCAGTGTCACAGTTCAGCAGAGGCAGCATGAAGGGGGACTTTCCCTCTCTTTTACTGCACTAACTGCCTTGAGCCAGGTAAGTTTAACGGTCTGATTGCAATTGATAGGCCAGGTTTGGAGGGTGCCAGGTGGGGAAGGGTGGTCAGGACAAAGGGTAAGAATTAGGCCTGTAGGGGAGGGGAGGGGGGAGTGGGAATGAGGAGTCATGTGTGAGTCGGGGAACAGGGAATACCATAGGGCGTAGGAAAGAATCAGTCAGTGGAGGAGTCCAGTGGGGCGTTCAGTCTTGGTCTTGACATTAGTTAGTTACAAGTTAGAAAAGGTATTAATTGCTGTAACCTTTGAGTGACTATTAGTGTAACTATGTCAGAACCATCTGAAGTTTGTGATTTAAATCGATTTTCTGATGGTTCACAGCACAGGGAAATTGCCCAGAGATGGTTCGTACTTCTAGGTTATTGCCATACAAATGCTTACCTGTGAAGATCTGAGAGGTTCCCCAACGCATATTGAGATACCCCTCACCCAATCCAATGCTGCGGAGCCCAATATCACTGAATATGTATTAGCGTGGTAAGTACTTAACATTGCTCGCACAGGATTCGACAACAAATTCTCCTTTGAAATATGCATAATTACTTTTGGTCTTCACAACTTTAAGAAAGTATTTCGGCTTCTGAAATGTTAAAATTTCCCCCCATCCCCCGAATCTCCCTGCCTAATGTTAATTCTATTAATCCCAAAGTCCCCAGGATCGCCACATTTCACAAATGATCTGAATAGGATAAGATCAGGTCACATCACAAACGTCTGTGATGTGCTTATTATTTAAATTTTCAGCCCGTTCAAGTCCTTCTAAGACCCTGCCCCTCCCTATCTCTGTAACCTTCTACAGCTGTACAACCATCCAAGATGTCTGCATTTCTCTAATTCTGGCCCCTTGCCTTTCTCGATTTAGGTCTTCACCATTGGCAGCTGTGCCTTCAGCTTACTAGGCCATTAAGTAGTGGAATTCTCCCCCTCTCTCACTTTCCTTTTTTTAAGATGCTCCATAAAACCTAACTCTTTGACCAAACTTTTAGTTGCCTGCCTTAATATTTGTTTATGTGACTCGATGACAAATTTCATCTGATGATACTTCTGTGAAGTACCTTGGGACGTTTTACCATGTTAAAGGCACTATATAAATGCAAAGTTTCTATATTATTTAAAATTCATGCACCTATTAAATATTTCAGATTTTATACCTATTTTGTTTTGCTCGTGTAGCTGAAGGATATGAATGTCCATGAATAGAATTATTCATTTCAAGCATGCCCACACCTATTTATTGTGACTCAGGTTTGGGAGAAGTGCCTTTATTTCCAGAATGTGCATCGTTAACCTACTTCCCTTGTTATTACTGCCCCCCTGTCTCATTGTGAAACCAATGCTCAGAGCAAGATTGTTGCAAGATTAAGACAATGAACTTGGGACAAAATGTGTACTTCTACATTATCAAATTGATCCCCAGTTTTATCTCTGCCCAAGCTAGGGGGGTCTGCCCTAGTAAAGTGTTTGCTCTACCTGTTTGACCAAGAAAAAAAATAACCAGACCTCGTTAGTTGCCTCTTAAGAAGTAATAATCAGATGGTTGAGTACCTCTAGTGACTTTACAACATATTGGTGTGATCTGATTTCTGTGGTGATCTTGTAAGTTATTAATGATGGACTTGTGCCCTTCGGGTCTAGACTCTTATTCCAACTATAATATCCTGCTTATGTCAACATCATCTATACTCCGCAGCATTTGGAAGACCTGGATGATATCTTTATCAGTCTTCTGATTCTTTCAGTCTTTTTTCATAGTTATACTGCAGCGCACAACCTGACAGATGACTGATGACACTTGTTGTCAAGCAGAGCATGTCAAAATGAGTTCTGCTTCCACAACAGTTCATTTTAATACTTAAGAAGAAGGTAATAATGGTTCAGATCCTAATTCCTCTAACTTTAAAAGCACTCCATATAAACGTTTTAGAAGTTCAAAGGTGCTGTTTGGTTTTGAAATTCAGCTCCACAACACACTCTTGTCTAAACACAATGTCATATGGGATACCTCTTGGGAGACTGGGCACTGGCCGCTAATGCACTTCAGTCATATTGACACCCAGTACCTGGGCCAGATATGTGCCCCTCCCCCCCCCCCCCCCCCCCAAAAAGAAAACGTCAGAAATGGGTATGAGAATCAGAAAACCGGAGTGCTGCAGGACCAGAAGTTTGAATTTCCTCCTCAAAAGGAGCCCCACACAAAACAGATTTCCCATAGACAAGAAAGAGTTCAGGTTAAGGTCGGGTTGCAACCTCTCACACACATCCTGTGATGTTGGGGTCACCACTGAGCGATCTGGGAGACAGATTTGTATTTCCGTGTCCCACAGTATTTTCATTGGATCTGGCAGGTTTTAGAAACCTTTCGGAAAACAGCCAGGTAAGAGATTCCAGGAACTTTGGGGAAGCCTGTTAAGGTGTAAGAAACATTCTGGCAAGTAAATGTTAAATAGTTTGATAACTTCAAGTGTCATTATTAGATGCAGTATAGTAAATATGTTTTTACTGCACTGATTGATCATGGGTTCTGTCCTTTGAAGGGAAGTTGGACATTATATTGACCTGCATTGTGTATGTATTGATGTGCATCAGAGTACTTTTCCCATTGGGTAAAGTGTTACTATGCATTCAAAACTATGGAAAACAGTGCTTAGGAATTCTAGTATCATAATCCTAAGTGATTTAATTACCACAGTGGTTTAAAGTGGAACAAATGGCCAGCTGCTTTCACAAAGGGAAAAAACATCCACCCAGGAATTATTTGAATGATGGGCTATGTGAGGTAAATTAGAAAAAACATAATTATCTGTTTTTGCAGTTTCAATAAGCTCTGAGGCTATAAAGGTTTGTTTTGACAATTGAGTCCTTTATGACCGAGTTTCAAAAGTTGCTAAATCACTTAGCAGGGGACTGTGTCGACAGTTACGATTGACAGTTTAAAGAGTTTTTTTTTAAAGATTATCTGTTGTTAGCGTGTTTTCTGTTTAGATGTTTGTTTTTATTACTGAATGACCACTTGTGAGTATTTAAGTTTTTTTTCAATGTGTTTAGAGGTTTTCTTTCCATTTTGGTGGTACCCGCACACCTCTGACATGGCCTATTTCCTGCCTAGGGAGGAGGTAGACTTAGCACAGAAATCATAGAATGTACAGTGCAGAAGGTGACCATTCAGCCCATTAAGATGACATCGGCCCCCGAAAGAGCACACTACCTAAGCCCGCACCTCCACCCTACCTCCACCCTATCCCCGTAACCCAGCAACCCCACCTAACTTTTGGACACTATGGGGCAATTTAGCTTGACCAATCCACCTAACCGCACATCTTTGGACTGTGGGTGGAAATCAGAGCAATGGGAGTAAACCCACGCAGACACGGAGAGAACGTGCAGGCTCCACACAATGACCCAAGCCGGCAATCGAACCTGTGTCCCTGGCGCTGTGAAGCATTAGTGCTAACCACTGTGCTACTGTGACAATTTCTAGGGGACAAAAATATGGCAGTTATGGGAGGTGAAGTCAAGAACTTCTCCAACTCGTATTTCCTGAGCCCAAGACGAAAGTCCAACCCATTGCGTTTATCCTCATTGGTGTAAATGCAAAACTGTTGTGTCAACAGAATAATTGTACACTCGGATCTTTAGGCTACTAAATATCTGAACACCAAATGCAACACTCCACGTTTGTATTCACCGAGTTTCCACAAGGTTCAAATAAATTATTTTATAATCAAATGTTTCTTTAATGTATCCCAATATTTTGGCAACCTCGCAGATAATAGCAACACACTGGATGAAGATTGGCCAGAAATGACACTTGTATTATTTTGCTCTTCCTCTACTACTAATCCTTTTGTCAATGTTATTGTGTTAATTGATTAAATATTGTGTTTGAGTATAAAAATTGGCAAGTCATGTTGCAGCTGTATAGAACCTTAGTTAGGTCACACTTGGAGTATAGTGTTCAATTCTGGTCGCCACGACTTCCGGTTGCGGCTATGCGGAGCTAAGCCGCGCGTTCGGCAGCTCCCGCTACTTAAGGAATTTTGGGCCGATTTGAGGGCCCCAAACGGCGCTGTTTCGACGAATCCCGGTGGGGGAAGGTGGCTAGAGGAGCATTCCCCATAATTTATGGTGCTCACCCGGAGTGGGGCAAAGGAAAAAGCTGCAGCAGCTCCCCAAGAAAAGCGGGGGAAGAAGGACAAAATGGTGGCTGGCGGAACACCCGAGGACTGGTGGAAGTGGGCGCAGGAGCAGCAGGCCTCTCTTCTGCGCTGTTTTGCGGAGCTGAAGGCTGAGCTGCTGGACTCCCTGAATGCGACTACCAACAAGCTGCTTGGGACCCAGGCGGCCCAGGAGGCATCCATTCGGGAGTTGCAGCAGCAGGCCGCTGAGAGGGAGGAGGAGGCCGTGGTCCTCATGGGGAAAGTGGAGTTGCACGAGGCACTTCACAAAAAGTGGCAAGACCGCTTGGAGGAGCTGGAAGTTCGCACGAGGCGAAAGAATTTGAGGATCCTGGGCCTGGCGGAGGGCCTGGAGGGGTCGGATCTCCCGTCGTATGTGACCACGATGTTGAGCTCGTTGATGGGGGCGGGGCCCTTCCATTTGCCCCTGGAGATTGAGGGATCTCACAGAGTGCTGGCCAGGAGGCCTAAGGCAAATGAGCCCCCGAGGGCGGTGCTGGAGTGGTTCCATCGATTTAGCGACCGGGAGTGTGTGCTGCGCTGGGCCAAGAAAGAGAGGAGCAGCAAGTGGGAGAATTCGGTAGTGAGAATCTACCAGTACTGGAGTGCGGAGGTGGCTAAGCGGCGGGCCGGGTTCAACCGGTCGAAGGCGGTGCTGCATGCCAAGCAGGTCAGATTTGGAATGCTGCAGCCTGTGCGCCTGTGGGTGACATACAAGGACCGGCACCACTACTTCGAGTCCCCGGAGGAGGCGTGGGCCTTTGTACAGGCGGAGAAGCTGGACTCGAACTAGGGTCTGGGGACACTCTATGGCCGTTGTTGTTTTCGCTGTTGCTGTTCTTCAACTTTGACATGTGTGTTTTTTATGGTTTTCTTTTTGCTCTGTTTCCGGGTGGGTCTGTCTGTTGGGTATGGGTGTGGGGTATGTGGAGAATGTTGCGGGTTTGTATTTTATATGTTCTCTTCTGTACGGGGCTGGGGGTTGGGGTGAAACTGGATTTTGGAGAGCTGCGTCAGAAGGGTGGGGTGTGGCAGTGTGAAAGCGCGGGCTTTCCTCTGGCTTCCTGTGCCGCAGGGCGGGGGGGCGGAGCTGGCAGTGGGGGCGTGGCCTCTACTGGTTTTCTTTCCCGCGCTGAAGTGGTGCCAAGGAGGTGTGGCAAGAGGGGATGACCCCATGCCGGGAGGGGATGGGTTTTGGCGGGAGCTGCCGCGGTCAGCAGAAGTCAGCTGACTCACGGAAGTACCATGGAGGGTGCGTCGCGGCTAGGAGGGGTCCTAGCCTGGGGGGGGGGGGGGGGGGGGGGGGAGGGGATACTGGGTTGCTGCTGGAATGGCCAGGAAGGAGCTGGTGTGGGCCGGTGGGGTAGAGGAGAGGCATTATCGCCATGGGGAACGGGTCAGGCGGGGCGAGCTGGCCTGGGGCGAGCAGTCGATAAGTTATGGCTAGCCGGCGGGGGAAGGGGGCGGGTTGCCCTCTGATCCGGCTGATTACCTGGAACGTGAGGGGGCTGAATGGGCCAGTAAAGAGAACTAGGGTATTTTCTCATCTGAAGGGGTTGAAGGCGGACGTGGCTATGCTCCAGGAGACCCACTTGAAGGTGGCGGACCAGGTTCGTCTGAGGAAGGGGTGGGTGGGACAGGTCTTTCACTCAGGATTGGACACGAAGAACCGGGGGGTGGCGATTCTGGTGGGGAAGAGGGTGGCGTTCGAGGCGGCTGAGGTGGTGTCGGACAAGGAGGGCAGATATATTATGGTGAAGGGTAGGCTGCAGGGAGAGAAGGTGGTGCTGGTTAATGTATATGCCCCGAATTGGGATGATGCTGGCTTCATGAGGCGCTTGTTGGGCCGCATTCCGGACCTAGAGGCAGGGGGCCTGATCATGGGGAGACTTTAACACAGTGCTGGATCCCCCACTGGACCGGTCCAGTTCAAGGACGGGTAGGAGACCGGCGGCAGCCAAAGTGCTGAGGGGATTCATGGACTAGATGGGAGGGGTGGATCCCTGGAGGTTTGGGAGACCGAGAGCGCGGGAGTATTCCTTTTTCTCTCATGTCCATAGGGTTTATTCCCGTAGAGATTTTTTCGTCCTGAGCAGGGGATTGATCCCGAGGGTGCAGGATGCCGAGTATTCGGCCATAGCGATTTCAGACCATGCTCCGCACTGGGTTGACCTGGAGATGGGGGAGGCGCGGGACCAGCGCCCGCTCTGGCGCCTGGATGTGGGGATGCTGGCTGATGAGGAGGTGTGTAGGAGGGTCCGGGGAAGTATTGAGGGGTATCTTGAAACCAATGACACGGGGGAGGTCCGGGTGGGGATGGTCTGGGAGGCTCTGAAAGCAGTGATCCGGGGGGAGCTGATCTCCATCCGGGCCCATAGGGAAAGGAGGGAGAGGTAGGAGAGGGAGAGACTGGTGGGGGAGCTCCTGGATGTGGACAGGAGATACGTGGAGGCACCGGAGGAGGGGTTGCTGGGGGAACGGCGTAGTTTGCAGGCCAAATTTGACTTGTTGACCACCAGAAAGGCGGAGACACAGTGGGGAGAAGGCGAGCAGGATGTTGGCGCCTCAGCTCCGTAGGCGAGATGCGGCTAGGGAAATTGGTGGAGTGACGGATGGGGGTGGGAATGTAGTGCAGAAGGGGACAGAAGTAAATGGGGTCTTTAGGGACTTCTACGAGGAACTGTACCGGTCGGAACCTCCGATGGAGAGAGGGGGGATGGAGAGCTTCATGAACAGGCTATGTTTCCCAAGGGTTCAAGAGGGGCTGGTAGAGGGGCTGGGGGCGCCGATAGAGTTGGAGGAGCTAGTCAGGGGGATTGGACAAATGCAGTCAGGTAAGGCGCCGGGGCCGGACGGGTTCCCGGTGGAATTTTACAAAAAATATGCGGACCTAGTGGGCCCCCTGCTGGTGCGAGCCTTCAATAAGGCATGGGAGGGGGGGCGGGGACTTTGCCCCCGACGATGTCGCGGGCACTGATCTCTTTGATCCTAAAGCGGGATAAGGACCCCTTGCAGTGTGGATCATACAGGCCTATCTCGCTCCTCAATGTTGACGCCAAGTTGCTGGCGAAGATCCTGGCCAGCAGGATAGAGGATTGTGTGCCAGGGGTGATACACAAAGATCAGGCAGGATTTGTCAAGTGACGGCAGCTCAATACGAATGTGCGGAGACTGCTAAATGTTATCATGATGCCGGCAGTGGAGGGGAAGGCGGAGATAGTGGTGGCACTGGATGCAGAGAAAGCGTTTGATAGAGTTGAGTGGGGGTACCTGTGGGAGGTGCTGGAGCGGTTCGGATTTGGGGAGGGATTCATCAAATGGGTGAGGCTGCTCTACGTGGCTCCGATGGCGAGTGTAGTTACAAATGGGAGGAGATCGGAGTACTTCAGGCTGTACCGTGGGACCAGGCCGGGGTGCCCCCTGTCCCCCTTGCTCTTTGCACTGGCGATTGAACTTTTGGCTATGGCGTTGAGGGAGTCAGGGAGATGGAGGGGTCTGGTGCGGGGTGGGGAGGAACATCGGGTATCGCTGTATGCGGACGACCTGCTGTTGTATGTGGCGGACCCGGAAGGGGGAATGCCGGGGGTGATGGAGCCGTTAGCGGAATTTGGGGGCTTCTCGGGCTACAAGTTAAATTTAGGCAAGAGCGAGGTATCTGTAGTACACCCGGGAGATCAGGAGGAGGGCATTGGGAGGCTCCCGTTTAAGAGGGCAGTGAAGAGTTTCAGATACCTGGGGGTGCAGGTGGCCAGGAGTTGGGGGACTCTCCATAAGCTTAATTTTACCAGGCTGGTGGAGCAGATGGAGGAGGAATTTAAAAGGTGGGACATGGTGCCACTATCGTTGACGGGTAGAGTGCAGTCCGTCAAAATGACGGTTCTCCCGAGGTTCTTGTTCCTCTTCCAGTGTTTGCCCATCTTTATCCCTTGGGCCTTTTTTAGAAGGGTGACCAGCAGCATCATGAGCTTTGTTTGGGCGCATGGGACCACGAGGGTGAAGAGGGTCTTCTTGGAGCGGGGTAGAGTTGGGGGGGGGGGGGCTGGCGTTACCCAATCTCTCGGGGTACTCCTGGGCGGCCAATGTGTCGATGGTGCGCAAGTGGGTGATGGAGGGGGAGGGGGCAGCATGGAAACGGATGGAGAGGGCGTCCTGTGGAGACACAAGCCTGGGGGCCCTGGTAACGGCGCCGTGGCCGCTCCCTCCCACGAGGTATACCACGAGTCCGGTGGTGGCGGCTACCCTCAAGATTTGGGGGCAGTGGAGGCGACATAGGGGAGAAGTGGGGGGCTCGATAGAGGCTCCGTTAAGGGGGAACCATAGGTTCGTCCCTGGGAACATTGATGGGGGATTTCAGGATTGGTACAGAGCGGGCATCAGACAGCTGAGGGACGTGTTTATTAATGGGAGGTTTGCGAGCCTGGGGGAGTTGGAGGAGAAATTTGGGCACCCCCCGGGAAACATGTTCAGGTATCTGCAGGTAAAGGCATTTGCTAGACGGCAGGTGGAGGGATTCCCTTCGCTTCCCGTGAGGGGGGTGAGTGACAGGGTGCTTTCGGGGGTCTGGGTCGGAGAGGGGAAGATATCTGATATCTACAAGGTTATGCAGGAGGTGGAGTAGGCGTCAGTAGAGGAGCTGAAAACGAAGTGGGAGGGGGAACTGGGGGAACAAATCGAAGACGGGACATGGGCTGATGCCCTGGAGAGGGTTAATTCTTCCTCCTCGTGTGCGAGGCTTAGCCTCATCCAATTCAAGGTGCTGCACCGGGCCCACATGACTGGGACGAGGATGAGTAGGTTCTTTGGGGGTGAAGACAGGTGTGTCAGGTGTTCGGGGAGTCCAGCGAACCATGCCCATATGTTCTGGGCATGCCCGGCACTGGAGGAGTTCTGGAAGGGGGTGGCGAGGCCGGTGTCAAGGGCGGTGGGATCCAGGGTCAAGCCAGGATGGGGACTCGCGGTTTCTGGGGTTGGGGTGGAGCCGGGAGTGCAGGAGGCGAAAGAGGCTGGTGTGCTGGCCTTTGCGTCCCTAGTAGCCCGGCGAAGGATCTTGCTACAATGGAAAGATGCGAGGCCCCCAAGCCTGGAAACCTGGATCAATGACATGGCGGGTTTTATTAAGCTAGAGAATGTCAAATTTGCCTTGAGAGGATCGGTACAAGGGGTCTTTAGGCGGTGGCAACCTTTCCTCGACTTTCTGGCTCAACGATAGGGTACTGGGACAGTAACAGCAGCAACCCGGGGGAGAAGGTGGGGAGGGGGGGGGAAGAGAAGTGGGGGGGGAGAGAAGGGGGGGAGAAGGGAGGGGGGGAGAAGGGGGGGGGGAAGGGGGCGGGGAGGGGGGGAGAAGGGGGGGAAGGGGGGGGAGTGGAGACGATGACTGTTTGTTTATTTAATTTTAATTTATTTTTAAGTTCTCTTGTTGTTCATTGGGGTTGGGGGGGTGGAGGGGATGTGATACATGCATTGATACGGTCTGGGGGGTTTTACAGTTGTTATGGGTTATTTTGTTGCATTTCATTGTTTGTCGTTATATTTTATATTTTCTGTAAAAAATTCCAATAAAAATTAGTTTAAAAATTTTTTTTTTAAATTCTGGTCGCCACACTACTAGAAGGATGTGGAGGCTTTAGAGAGTGTGCAGAAGAGATTTACCAGAATGTTGCCTGGTGTGGAGGGCATTAGCTATGAGGAGAGGTTGAATAAACTTGGTTTGTTCTCACTGGAACGAAGAAGGTTGAGGGGTGACCTGATAGAGGTCTACAAAATTATGAGGGGCATAGACAGAGTGGATAGTCAGAGGCTTTTCCCCAGGGTAGAGGGGTCAATTACTAGAGGGCATAGGTTTGAGGTGCGAGGGACAAGGTTTAGAGGAGATGTGCGAGGGAAGTTTTTTACACAGAGGGTAGTGGGTGCCTAGAACTGGCTGCCGGAGGAGGCGGTGGAAGCAGGGACGATAGTGACATTTAAGGGGCATCTTGACAAATACATGAAAAGGAAGGGAATAGAGGGATACAGACCCAGGAAGTGTAGAAGATTGTAGTTTAGGCGGGCAGCATGGTCGGCACAGACTTGGAGGGCCGAAGGGCCTGTTCTTTTGCTGTACTTTTCTTTGTTCTTTTGTTAATGTACATGACCTTGCAATTCTCCACACTAAATATAATTTACCATTTCTTTGTTCATCCACTTCATTGATCCTTGTTCCTCTGCACGTTATCTCTTATACTGATCAGTCGGCGACTTTTCAATTGGACTTTATTTACACCAGAAACACGCTCTCTAATGTAACGCTATGTAACCCGAGCACAAGTTTGTAAAAGTTATCATATTTATTTACAGTATAGTAATATATCTACACCTACACATAATATGGGCTTGCAGCTCACAGTCTATTGGCAGGAAGGTATCCTTCATTCATTGGATTAAGTTCTTTTGGTGATGGTAGAACTGCAGACAGATCAATGAAAACTGTCATTTGCAATATTTGTGAAAAATATGTTTAACAAAATGTTTTTGAGTTAATACAGAGAAAACTTGGCATTAATTGCTGGACAGAACAAGGAAGATTACCTGGATCCGATATAGACCTTCCCATTTTATGCAGGAAAGATTTGTTTTTTTAACAGTAACAAAGATTAATTTGTTTCTTTGCAACCTAATCTTTGTGAATGGTTTATTTTTTTTAAAAGATACATGAAACATTTCAAACAGTTATGCAGGTAAAAATATACATTTTAGAGGCCTTAGTTCAAAACAGCTATAGTCAAAGGTTTAAATATGCATCGAGTGACAAAAATTTAACCACAAGATCAAAATGTAATATGAACCTTTTTGAAATACTGGTTTCAAAAATAAATCCTTCAAACATTCAAAGAAGAATTATTCACTAGGTGTAATCCGTGCAAAATATTTCTGGTTATTCCACTTGTTTTACTACATTCTCCGTTTTTGTCTAGGATTCATTCCCAGTAGTTAGTAAAGTTGCCAGAGGCATTTGGCTGATTTAAGCCACAGGCTCAGATGATTTGGTGAGGATCAATTTTTTTTTTAAAGTCCCTGATCATGGTCACAAAAGGCTTTGAGATTTCGCAGCACAAAATGCAAATGTTCCAATCAGCTACAGGATAGACTACCCCCCCCCCCCCCCCCCCCCCCCACTTCCTGTTCTCTTTTTACCATGTGCTGGATATTTTAACAATCAGATTTGTTTCATGGGTTACATTCACAGGTTTACTGACTTATTTATCTGCGTAAAGGGGAAGGAAGCAAGAATAACCCAAATTTGAAAACCACATCTTTAAATCTATTAGTGTTGTCTGTATGGTTCTCTTCTAATATTTACAATAAAATTAATTTCATACAGGTATGCAAACTATGCTCGCTAGCCACGTGCCAGACAGCACTGTCCAATTCATTTTCAGGAAACATAATAAACAGGACACAAGAATTAAAGTACGTTTTCTTTACTTCAAAATGCGCACAGAGAACTGCCAGTGGAAATGTTGATAGGCACCAACCACTCGTTTGAAATACTTAGATGAGTCCAAAGCCTAATTTTGGACTAGCCTCCATTCTCTTTATACATGTACACTGCTTGAGCAGCACCAAACACAGCCCAAAAATAACAGCAAAATAAACAGTTTGAAGTCAGCTGTACTCATCAAACTAGCCTTGTACGCAAGCGATTGTTCGGCAAGAGTTATTTTATTCCCCCAATGAAACATTCTCATTGTGAAATAGTTACTGAATCTGCACTATGGTGGGAAGGATAAAGTCTTTGTTAACATTATCTGGAACAGAGAAGCCATGTTGAGTCATACATCTTCCGTAAAGCTGTGGCTTTACTAGCTCTTTTCTTCACCCCTTTCCCTTGGCCCATGGGACTTTTGCACAAGAGAGTTTTGGTTTTTAACCCAGGTCATGGGGACTCTATTAATAAAAGTAACACAGGAAGTAGCAGATGCTGATCAGAGCTAGGGCCATGGATTACGTATGTGAGGGGATGGTGCAGAGTACTGGTTTACTATTTTGATGACAAAGATTATTTCAGAACTCCAAAATATTGCATTGTTGGTCCTGATATTTTAAAACAACATTTCAGTCTCAGTCAACTACCCTGAAAAATGTGATCAAATAAATGAATAGATTCCCTTTCCTAACATGTAACACTAACAACATTTTAGCTTCTCTATAAACATTTTTACCTTCCTTTGCGAATTGGATCTTAGTGCATTTGCAAAGATACAACTTGTTATAACAGCAGTTCTCGTTAAATGTTTACTTCCAATGACAGCTGGTAAAATGTGAAGCTATAGCGCGTATTTCTGGAGCCCTTCTCAAATGTTTTCAGCATCTATGATCTTTTACAAGTGTTTAAAAGAACAGACACATTCTAACACACAAACAGCTGGTTTAGAAATAAGCATTAGAGTGAATATATACCCACCCGGCTTTTATGAGTGGCCTGCGGAAACCATCCTACACATTATTTTATTTTGTACAATACTCCATTAGCAATTTGGAACATACTGTGGGCTATCATTCACTCCGCCAACCATCTGAGTCATTCATTTCATTACATACACTGAACAGCTGCACATTATAACCACTGAACTCAAAAGCTTAGCAGCCAAGATTAGCCCTTAGACTTCCATGTTGCTTTTGATTCACTTGCTACATGATCACTATTTTATCCAGCTGCAACATTGAACTTCAATTTGATAATGATGGTTATAAATGGTGTAGACACCTACATCATAGAACATAGAACAGTACAGCACAGAACAGGCCCTTCGGCCCTCGATGTTGTGCCGAGCAATAATCACCCTACTCAAACCCACATATCCACCCTGTACCTGTAACCCCCCCCCCAACCTTACTTTTTTTTAGGACACTACGGGCAATTTAGCATGGCCAATCCACCTAACCCGCACATCTTTGGACTGTGGGAGGAAACCGGAGCACCCGGAGGAAACCTATGCACACACGGGGAGGACGTGCAGACTCCACACAGACAGTGACCCAGCCGGGAATCGAACCTGGGACCCTGGAGCTGTGAAGCATTTATGCTAACCACCATGCTACCGTGCTGCCCCACCATGCTACCGTGCTGCCCATTTTTGCCCAAAACACTTTGCATTTTTTGAGTGAAAGTGTGAGGAAACGATATACACGCAAGATTGGAACTGAGTAAATGTGGATGATCTCACTAACCCATGAGCAATAGTGAAAATGAAAGCTTGGTCAAACTTCAGAGGTTTTTTGTGAATAGAATTCAGATTTTTGATAAAATAGAGAACATGTGTTTCCCAAAATCTTTGACCCTAGCCAATTCTCACTTATAGCTAAGTTTAGTTAAGATTAACATTTGCTTTCATTTCTGTCACTTGTACACAAAGTGCATTCTAATTATTTATTATCCAGGGCAGTGTCAAGCCTCTGTGCAGCTCAGCATTAAAAGGTCAAAGTGTATAACTGCCATAATTTACATGTAATTACAAATAATTATTTACAACTACAAGTTATACAACGTAACTTAGAAGTATGTCTTGAAATCTGCATATGTTTTAATACTGAAAGTTTGGGCGGGATTCTCCGACCCCCCACCCCGCCGGGTTCGGAGAATCGCCGGGGGGGGGGGGGGGGGGGGGGAGGGGGGGGGGGCGTCAATCCTTCCCCCGCTGGGTGCCGAATTCTCTGGCGCCGGAGAATTTGGTGGGGGCGGGAATTGCGCGTTGCCGGCCGCTGGCAGCCCCCCCCCCCCCCCCCCCCCCCCCCCCGGCGATTCTCCAGCCCCAATGGGCTGAGTGGCTGCCCGTTTTCGGCGGTTCCCACCGGCGTATGTTACACCAGTTATTTGCCAGCGGGACCTGGCTGCACGGCAGCCTCCGGGGTCCTTGGGGGGGGGGGGGGGGGGTCTGGCCCCGGGAGGTGTCCCCACGGTGGCCTGGCCCACGATCAGGGCTCATCGATCCGCGGGTGGGCCTGTGCCATGGGGGCACTCTATTCTTCCGCACCGGCGGCTGTACCAGTCCGCCTTGGCGGTGCAGAGACGAAGCCCTCTGCGCATGTGCTGGGATGACGCCAGCACACGCTGCCGCTCCCGCACATGCGCCAACTCGCACCGGCTGGCGGAGGCCCTTCGGTGCCAGTTGGCATGGCGCTAAGCCCCTTCCCCAACAGGAAATGGAAGTCCTGCCCACTGCCAGTCAATGGTTAAGTGAGTGTTAAATGACAGCAGGAGTTAGAGAGTCGGTGGCTGCGTGTGAGGTGTCGATTCTCAAGATGGCGAGCACCGACTTCACCATCCTTAAAATTATACCACATGGGCTGCATCAAGTCAAGAAGGCGGCTCACCACCACCTTCTCTAGGGCAGTCAGGGATGGGTAATTATTGTTGGCCTCGTCAGCATCAACCACATTCCATGAAGAAAAGAAAATGCATGTTTCCCCATTTGAGGCTCTTTCCAGTTGCCATGGAGTCAGCAAATTTGCTTCTATGTAATACATCATTGGACAGGGATGGAGTACGAAACCCCATTGATTTAATTACTGCCACGGGTAACAAAATAAACCGCTACTGAGCGCATAATGATATATCTATCAAACCCCACACTGAAGAAATGTCTCCTCCTTTGGCTCAGCTCATTTTTTTTGGCTGAATACCCTGCTAAGAAAAGCCACAAGACTTCTTATTATGTTAAAGCTGTGTCATCAATTGCAAGTTATTATGACCTGGCAAGAGAAAGTAAAGTGATCAAGGAAAAACATATTTTCAGAAATAATGGCTGAAGTGTGAAACAATAAAAGTAACTGGCTAAATTACATAAAGTAAAAATGTGAAGAATTCATGAAGCGAGTGGAGCTTGCGGAGAAAAGCTAAAGAAAATCAAAGCAAAAAGAGAACGAGGAAAAGTAAGAGACCTGATATAGCAAACCAAAATTAATGAGAACAAGGAGAAAGGAGAGAAACTAATTCCAAATAAATCAAAGTAAGGCGAAATCAAAAATAAATTGCAGGACTAACAGTTGCAATGAAATCTGCAGCTCACTGATTTCACAATATATGAGATACAGATGCTTTTATTTGTTTTTCCATTGTTTCTGTTGGCATCTAAAAGTGTTTTGGACAGGCTGGCAGATATTAGTGGTTGAAATAAATAAAAGCAGCATCATAGAAAGAATGCTTTTGGTTCCTTTGTAGACTGACATTACTGACATCTGTACAATTCACATCCCTGATACTTGGTGAGCGCATCGATGAATAAAACTAAAGTGGGAATCTGAAATATTTTGGCATCAGAAAATCTTGGAAAGCGAGGAAAATGCAGAAGTGGTAAAGGAGCAAGAACATACTGATATCTATGTCCATGTTGTTATGTTAAAATAGTCAATGTGAAGAAATGGCTGGAAAATGCTTTCAACACTGTTCCTTTGTATCTGGTCAATTTTCTCTTGTAAATGCTCAGGCAATCTGATGAGCCTATGTGATGGTGTTACCCTTTGAAACAGCAATATATAATATGTGATAAGCTGCCAGAAATGATTCAGGCCATCTCAATGCTTAAGAGGCTATAAACCTGTGGTGCACCTGGCCAAAGAAAGCAGTCATTATAGATCAGCATTACTGGAAAGAGCAAGCTTGTACTATGTTGAGCCGACACTGTTAACAAAGGAGTTACACAGATGCAATTTATTTTCTGAAAGACCCTGTGTCCAATGTGTAAATGATAAAGAAGACAGCAGTAGCTTTTGTGTCTATGGGGTCAGTGCACTGGATTTGATCAGAGCACTGGTATGTCACTCATATCAGTATCCATGCCATCTCTCTCTCTCGCTCTCTGTAGCTCTGAATTTTTAGCAGCCAAGGTCGCAAGAAACCACAGTGACACCATCTTGTTGGGCATACGATACAGAAAAGTGCAAAGAAAAAAATAGGAAGGCTGATGGCATGGAAGTTGAGGAGTGGAAAGAGAAGTTGTTCGAAGTAAGAAGCTTGCCAGGCAAAGAAGAATGGTGGTCGGTGAAAAAAGGTAGGGCCTCCACTCAAGGAAGAAGCAGAGAGTCCTCAGACCATGACGGATTGACAGATGAAATAAACCAGGAAAGAAAAGGGAAATGCAAGGCTGGCTAAACATTGTTAACTTTGCAGTTGGTAATTCTTCATCTGAGCCATAAGTTATAATAATTAGTCACACCTCTCTTGCAGAAATAAAGGTAGAAACTGCTGGTAATACAAGCAGCATCCAAGGAGGAAAAAAAAACTAACTTTTTAGGTTGCAAATGTTTTAAGTGAATGGAGTGCTGCTGCAAAAAAATTTGTTTGTGATATGGTGGAAGACAGGAGAGGTTAAAATGACAAATGAGTTTCTGTTACAAGGTGAAAGGGAATGGTCATGGGACAAATAAAGAAACAAAAGATGTATCTAAAGGAGGTATATGAAGAGCAGAATGATGGACAGCTGTGATGCAAATCAAAAGAACAAATGGAGGACAACAAATTGTTGAATTCAGTGTTGAATGTAGAAAGCTGTAACATGCTCAATCAAAAGATAAGCCACTGTTCCTTGAGCTTACACTGAACTTCACTGGAAGACTGCAGGAGGGCGAGGACAGAGAGATCAACGTGAGAGCAAGATAGAGAATCAAACTGATAGGAAACTAGATGCTCAGGACGCGTCTAAAAGATGTTTCACTATGCAGTCAACCAATCAGTGTTTGGTCTCCCCATGTAGAGCAAACCAGATTAATAATAATCTTTATTAATGTCACAAGTAGGCTTACATTAACACTGCAATGAAGTTACTGGGAAAATCCTCTAGTTGCCACATTCAGGCGACTAGTACACAGAGGGAGAATTCACCGAACAACCACATCTTTCAGGACTTGAGACTTTCAGAAACCAGAGCACACGCAGGAAACCCACGCAGATACAGGAACCCAAGCCAAAATTGAACCCAGATCCCTGGTGCTCTGAAGTTAACCACTGTGCTTTTGTGCTGCCAAAATGTGAAATTATTACAGTATACTAAATCAATTGAAACACGTTCACATATATCGTTGTTTCAACTGGAAGCAATGTTTGGGGTCATGAATAGTAAAGAGAGAGGAAGTGAAAAGCAGGTGATGCATCTCCTCCAGTTGCATGGAGGGGTACCATGGGAAGGGGAATGAGTATTGAGAAGTGGACCAAGGTATCATGGAGGGAGTGGTTTCTTAGGAATGCTGAAAGAAGTTTGGAGGTAGTGGAGGACGATCCATTAACTAGGAAGGTTTATAGGGTGGAAGATGAGGAATAAAAAGGGAAGTTGTTCCAAGTAAGATGTTTGCCAGGCAGAAAAGAATGGTGGTTGATGAAAACTGGTTGGGTCTAAGAAGCAAAGAGCCCCAAGACCATCCTGATCAGGGATGAAGCGTAGAGAGATTGGATGTCCATGGTACGTGTCAGGAAACTAGAAACTTTTAAAGTGATGGAGAGCATCAGATGAATCGCAGATGTACGTGGAAAGGGACTGGACAGCGGGGGTTGATGAAAAAAAAAGTCATGATAGGAAGAAATAGGTTCAGAGGGGCAAGACTCGGTGGTATCAGCTGAAATAGATCAGGTGGGACAGTATTAGATCTAAAAGGTTGCTAGTTCAATCCCGGGTCTCGGCATACAACCGGACATCTATTTGTCCACATACCTCCTAATTCTCACTGCTTTTTCCTTTGTGACTTGTTTTTTGTTTGATGCAGTGCCACTTTCAGGGTCTGCTCTTTTTGATTTGTCTGGTTAATTTAGTTTACCCCCCACCCCGCCAAAGAAACAGGCTGAAATGTTTGTGAACATAATATACAATATTAAACGTACATGTAAATCACTATTTCACCTGGAAAGAGTCAGGCTGATGTGTTATGAATTTTAGGCATTTTCAGGCTTTCAAAATAGTTCATTTTTTATCTTGTTATATGTAACATTATCAAATTCTTTAACCACAAATCTTTGTGCTGTAAAGAAAATGGATTAGAAATTGGTATGCGCTATCAAATCGGTGTAACACATATCGATTTGTCAGTGGAACAGTCAATCTCAGCAGCAGTTCAGCTCAACATTAAAATTCTTATTTTTTTAAAATAAATGTTTTTATTCTCCATTTTCACATTTTCTTTCAAAATTTACACCCCACCTACAGACAGTAAACGGTAACAAATACAAAATCAATCCCCTTAACAATAACAACGATCCCATCCTCCCACCACCCCAAAATAAAAGTTCTTGAGCTTGTAAGTCACCCTCAGCTTCACTGGATATACAATGTCGCACTGCATCTTGCTAATGTACAGTGCCCTCTTCACCCGGTTGAAAGCAGCCCACCTCCTCGCCAGCTCCACCGTAAAGTCCTGGTATACACGTATACCAGCTCCAGCCCACTGCACCACCCGCTTCTGCTTGGCCCAGCACAGGACTTTCTCCTTCACACTGTACCTACAGAAGCACAGAGTCTCTACCCTTGGCGGCTCACTCACCTTTGGTACAGGCCTCCACGACCGATGAGCCCGATCCAGTTCATATCGGGAGGGATCCTCCCCCTCCCCCAATAGTTTCGCCAGCATCGCAGCAAAAAACTCAGTCGGCCTCGGCCCTTCAACTCCTTCGGGCAGCCCCACAATCCTCAAATTCTGTTGCCTGGATCTGTTTTCCAGGTCTTCCATTTTTCCTCACAGATCCTTATTAATCTCCAACACCTTCCGCATCTCCTTCCCCATCGACGTAAGTTGATCTCCATGCTGCAATAATGTTTCCTCCACTTCCTTCAGTACCTCCCGCACCTCCGCCACTGTGCTCGCCACCGCCGTCATCACCGGGGAAATCGCCTCCTCCACCAGCACACTCAAAACCTCCCTCATCTCCTTCCTCATTGTCTCCATGAGTTTTGTAAACTGCCTATCGAATTCCGCAGCCATCACCTTAGTTATTTTTTCAGCCGTAAGCAATGCGGCCTCCCCTGGTGCTCCAGCCTCCATTTCCTTAGTGACCCCGCGGTGACCTTTCTACTCCCCAACGAACTTTCAGGTGTTTTCACAGCCATTTTCTTACTGGACCTCAACATATCCCCTCCCTGTGCTTTTTTCCTGGCCTTCACCGCCTTCGCTGCCCCTAGGACCAGGCGTCAATCCCCGACAATGCCGTTCCCGAACGGGAGCCCTCCATTGCACGGCTGCCTCCTGCCGGCCGTCACCGGAAGTCAGCTCAACACTAAAATTATCTGGTTGATTTATTACGCATTCTAGATAGCTGCCTAGGACATGAACTATGGTCCTGAATATTTAAATAAATAGCTCTTACTGGAATTTGTTGAAGATGCAAGTGTTGGGATCAACTCAGTGAGAATTCTTCAATGGTCCCTGTGTTTACCAAACAAAACATAGGTCTTCTCAAATCTTCTTTGATTAAAGAACCCCCCTGAGGAGTGAGGTGAAGATAGAGTGCTCCCTGACTTCACAATCACCACAATTGCTTCCCAAACCTAATTTCCCACCCCATCTCTGTTCCTGGAGCAAATCTGAAGGCCATTGCCAGTTGCCGGTGGAAATGTACCAGGAACTCACATCAAACTGTAGGTCAAGCCCAACCCGTAGCCTCCAGTGGTCCCAGACTTATGCCCTTTGGCACAGTGAGATTTTCATCTTACTCCTAATTTCCTTGAACCTAAAGCCTTGGAATGAGTATTTGACACTCGCAGCTTACTAGTCACGATTCAAATGAGGCTATAGTCTCAAAACAGCCACGGCCACATGCCACAAGGAATGGGATATCTAGTGTAGCATTCACAGGTCAGTTACCCAAAAGTCAAAATCTACTGAGTGCTTTTACTATGGAGTACAATAATCTAGATGATTTACAGATGGTAATGTCAAAAGAAATAAAAATTAAGCTATACAACAAACTGAAAATTCTGGATGTTAGATATTATAATAAAACAATTAGGATTAATACAGGGCAAGACTACACAAATTGATTTTTTACCTCTCTAACCTGAATTATTGTATTCTTAGTTAAGCTTCAGACTACTACTCCTCTAAAAGTCCTTCAAGAGTTTAAACTTACTGCCTTCAAAACTCTAAAGTGCAGCAGTGTGGGACTTGAAATGAAAATGAAAATGAAAATCGCTTATTGTCATGAGTAGGCTTCAATGAAGTTGACTTCCCCCTCACAATAGCCCCCAACACTGATTTGCACCACCACTTGCTGGCTGCACACATCTGGGAGACCCAGGAAACCATTCTGAGGTCACAGCTGCAGGATTTAAAGATGAATTGCTCTTAAATCAGAAGCAGCAGGAAACATGGTACAGAAATAACTCCAACTGGAGAGCAGCAACTCTCCAGAGAGTAATGTAAATATTATTCCATCCCTCCTGTGGTCTGAAAGCAGCTCCAGCATGTAACAATCTGAAGACACGGCACCAACAAGGTGGTGAAAAGAACAGAGTCTCTACCTGTGGGGCTGAGCAATATCAACATTCAGTGTGAAATGTTGCACAGGAGGGATGTAACCTTGGGAGTGTCGCTCGTTCCGAGGTCAGAACCACGTGAAAGGAAATGGGCAGAATTCTCCCATGAGGCACCACCAGTGGGTTCAATGGGAGTCCAAATAACAGTTTTATGCTAGCATGAATTTCCTATGGAACCAACTGCTGGTGCCTGCCAAGAACAGCGATTGGGAAACCTGCTGGAGGCCAAAGCAAAATTGATTTGCATCCTACTAATAGGATGCAGATCATGGCCCAATTGGATCTTCCACCCACGCCTGATCCTCTGCAATACCAATAGGAAAAGGCACCTGTCCAGAACATGCTTGAACAACGTGACATGCAGTAGTTGGGATTCACCTGAAAAATGCCTGGGGCTGCCTCCAGAGTTAGAGTGGAGGCTACCAGTGAGCCTGGAACCCATATCGCCACAGCAATGGGTGGGGGGAGCATCTATAGATAGATCTTCCAGGTTCAGTGTCATGGAGGAGATCCATCTTCCAACCTTAAGAGTGTCCCTGAAGATCCATCTTGTTCTTCAGGTGGTCCATCTTCTTTCTTCAACACTGGGTCAGTGATATTGGGTATCTTTTCAATATGGCCACCCAGGAATGATGGCAGGACTCACACCATCATGCCCAACCCGCCATGGAATATGGTGCAAAACCCCGGGTGCATAATCAATTCAATGGGTGCAAACCCTGGACGCCACTTTTTCTACCTTCACCAATTGTTTTTAAAAAATGATGCCATAAACATGGAGATCAGCATTTTATAATGTGACTAAATAACTGGCCCAAACATTCATGGGACACTGAGATCCTGTCTGATGGGCGGCCCTGTCAGGTTTGGATGGCCGTGCCAGAGTTCCACATTTACATGAAGTTAGCGCAACAATCTGAATGGTATCCATCTCGACCTCACAGTTAGAAGGTTTGGCACCTGGCTGCCCTTGTAGATGAGGCTGCCTAAACCACCATCCAAAGCTCCCTTGATCCTGTGTAAAATGTGGTCACCTTGACTTTCTTTTCCATCTCTGGACTGGATCATCACCAGCACCCCAGCCCCCACCCTAATCCCCAGTGATGGGTTCTGTGCCATAAAGATGTGCAGGTTGGGTGGATTGGCCATGAAAAATTGCCCTTAGTGTCCAAAATTCTATGATTAACCTAGGACAAAAGTTTGGCACAACATCGTGGGTCGAAGGGCCTGTTCTGTGCTGTATTACTCTATCTCTATCTAAAAGGCTGACTTGGCTCCCAACCACAGTCCTTCACTGCCCCAATACCTTCTGCAGAGTCCTATTAAGGTACAACGGGAGTGCAGGCAAATTTCATGGATTTTTACAGTCATGATCTTCTAGTGCAATCATCAATAGCAATGAAAGAAAAATTCAATATGCTGCCTCCATTCAGTCACATTTCACTAAAGCTCAAGTTAAAAAAGAACTAATTAAAGTCATGCTGCACGCGCACATCCGTTGGGGTCATCAAAGGTTCAGATCTGAAAATTTACCATTTAAAAAAATAAGCAAAATTGAAGTCTTTCCAGTGAATCCAACAAATTCTTGAGGAGATTCAGAGCTATTCAGACCCTCCATGAATGTACCGAACATTGAAATAACGCATTAACTACTTGGGCCTGATTTTGTTTCGTGAAAGTGTGGTTATTCATGACCCTGGGGTTGTCAGGAAGTGTTTGGAATGACCCCAGCTTGTTTGGATTACATTTTTCAGCTGATCGATGTCAATTGCCTAGTTAAAGACCACAAATACCCTTCAGGGTTTCTTTTGTTATTAAATTGAGGTCAGTGGACCTCTGTGAAATATGATCTCCAGGATCAGATGAAAACGCGTCCAGTGATTTGCCCAAACCAACTCACTCAACAGCAAGAGGATCTGGTAATTGTATGATATTCTGTCAATCAATTCTTCAGTCAGCTGGTCCAGAATATTTAATTGTGAGTTTGCTTATTGAGAAAGCATGATCTTTTTGTGTACAGTACCTTTTCCTTCAAAGATGTATTTAATAGTAACAATCACACATCTCAATGGAATGTTAATGCAAGAATTACATGCCTATTTCATGTGCCATACAATAGGTTAATCAAAAGAAAATAGTTTCTCATCTGAATCCAGTGTCTGTAGTGTGACTGAGGTTCTTGCATTTCATTCTCCACTTTGCAAGTTTATTTTCATAGCTTCTGAGATTCCTTCCCCCCTGCTGC
The DNA here is from genome assembly GCF_902713615.1 of Scyliorhinus canicula. Taxonomy (NCBI): domain Eukaryota; kingdom Metazoa; phylum Chordata; class Chondrichthyes; order Carcharhiniformes; family Scyliorhinidae; genus Scyliorhinus; species Scyliorhinus canicula. The sequence goes on along the minus strand of NC_052151.1, from coordinate 126,103,577 downwards.
CGCCCCCCCCCCCCCCCCCCCCCCCCCCCCCCCCGACCACCACTTCCAGTTGTACATCATGTTCCAGTAAACAAGCAGACAGGCAAAATATCTCTAGGTCCCCGCTGCTGTTGCTCTGAAACAGGAATTACTGTGTTATTTTATCTTAACCCGCTTTGCAAGAAATTGATGGGATTAGCTTGGTAACCAATTTTACACCCTTCCTTCAACTCCAACGGAGAGTAGCATTGGGTAGGATGTAAACCAGCAATGAAACTAAGGGCAGCATGGTGGCGCAGTGGTTCGCACTGCTGCCTCTAGGCGCCGAGGCCCCAGGTTCAATCCCAGCTCTGGGTCACTGTCCATGTGGAGTGTGCACATTCTCCCTGTGCCTGCATGGGTTTTGCCCCCACAACCCAAAGATATGCAGAGTGGGTGATTTGGTCACGCTAAATTGCCCCTTAATTGGAAAAATTAATTGGGTGCTGTAAATTTATTTTTAAAAATTAAAAGAATGAAACCTATCACTTTCCCACTCATTCTACATGTCCTTCAACCTAGAGGTGGGGGGGGGGGGGGGGGGGGGGGGGGATTGCAGTGATGAAACTATGTACCACTAGACTCTAGTGTTGGTGACCTTGAGGCGCAAGCAATTGCCCAAACAGAATTGTAGATATATGCTTTAATCTTGGGTCTAACCTTCTTCCATTTTCATCCCTCTGACCTTTTCTACTCTTATTCATTTTCTTATTAAAGCATGGCAAGTAGCCATTGATCATAGAATCCCTCGTGGAGAAGGAGGATATTCGGCCCATCAAGTCTGCACCGACCCTTGGAAACAGCACCCTACCTCGGCCCATGCTCCCACCCTATCCCCGTAACCTCACCTAACCTTTTGGACACAGGGGCAAGTTAGCATGGCCAATCCACCTACCCTGCACATCTTTGGACTGTGGGTGGAAACCGGAGCACCCGGAGGAAAGCCACACATTCACAGGGAGAAAGTGCAGACTCCGCACAGTCACCCGAGGCCGGAATTGAACCTTGGTCCCTGGTGCTGTGAGGCTGCAGTGCTAACCAAACGCCACCCAGTTGCGGGACTGAACAGCGTTGCTAACTGATTGACTCAGGAAAGATTTACAATGATGTCTGGTCCTATTCTCACCTGCTGGCCATACGCTTAATGAAACAACGATTTGAGATTAGGACCATGACTAATTTTCCTCTCCCTAGCTCAATGGCACTGGTATCATTCACCTGACTGCACTACCACCAAAACCAGGCTGCAACTGATGCCAGGACTACAGGATAAAAAGAGCACTAAAGTAGTCGTCCTAATCCAAATATCATTTTTGGAAGAATTAAATTTAAATTTCACAAGCAAATCTCTGGACAAAGGAGATTTTCCATTTACCAGATTTAAAACATCTCAGGCCCTAAATAAAGTTTTCTGGCAATCCTGTGTAACCACAGTAACATGTGAATTGAGTTTACTGTACTGCATCTACTGCGACCTAATACAAAGCTTCACAGGATCAGTAACTCTGGTTATGTATAAATGAAAGAAATGTGCTCTGGTTCTGGACAGCTGCCAATTCTGAGCTGGAGACAATGGAATCTGCAGTAGACACTGACAACAGACTGAAAATGGACAATCATAATCCTGGTGCCACACCCAAAACATTAATAAAGTGACATGATGTCAATGTATTACAGCTGAATTTTAAGAATACATGAAAGATGAGCAAACTAGAATACAAGAGTAGGACTGAAAATATTTTAGCCATGTTTCAAGATGTACTTCATCGGTAAGAAGTGAAAGTTGGTTGCTAACACGGCTGTTATGGTCATTTGAAATTTTCACGATACTCAAACTATTCACATCCTTTACACATGAAAATGTTGATCAAATCAGCATGATAATTCGGCCACATGACTAAAGTAATATGAGGCAAATATAGCTCTACAAAAGAATACAGGTCACCAAAATATAATTCATAAGGATATCACCTATTCTATGTACATTATAAACCCAGCAACTTTCCTCCCTGACCAAGTAAACCTACTCTGTGGTGTGCATAGCTCCCACATAGAGATGAAAGAAAACAGCATTTTTCCTCTTCAAAATTCAGACTATGGGCGCGATTCTCCCGTACCCAACGGGGCGGGGGTCCCGGCGGGACGTAGTGGTGTGAACCACTCCGGCATTGGCCCGCCTCAAAGGTGCTAAATCCTCCGCACCTTCAGGGGCTAGGCCGGCACCGGAGTGGTTTGCGCCCCGCCAGCCGGCGTGGAAGGCCTTTTGGCGCCACAACAGCCGGGGCTGAAGGGACTCCGCCGGCCGGCGACAGTCCGCACATGTGCGGGAGCGTCAGCAGCTGCTGACGTCATCCCTGCGCATGCGCGGGGGGGGTTCACCTACGCGTCGGCCATCGCGGAGGCTGACACGGCCGACGCATAGGAAAAGAGTGCCCCCACAGCACAGGCTCACCCACGGATCGGTGGGCCCCGATCGCGGGCCAGGCCACCGTGGGGGCACCTCCCGGGGCCAGATCTCCCCGCGCTCCCCCCATGACCCCAGAGCCCACCTACGCCACCAAGTCCCGCTGGTAAGGGACCTAGTCTAATCCACACCGGCGGGACTGGCATAAAACCAGTGGGACTTTGGCCCATCGCGGGCCGGAGAATTCGGGCAGCTCCGGGGCCAATTGAGTCGCGCCAGTCCCCGCCATTCTCCGAAGCGGGCGGCGCGATTCACACCTCGCCGACTTTTGTAGGACGGCGGGCGCGGGATTCATGCCGACCCCCGTTGATTTTCAGACCTGGCGGGGGTTCGGAGAATCCCGCCCTATATATCTACCAATGTGATTTAAAATGCACAGCCTGCCACACTGACAACTCCAAGAACACACATCTAAAGGCAGGGGATCTCTTAAGTTTTTGCTACAACATTATCATTGGCACTAAAACTATCAGCATGGCAGCCTAGGGCAGCACGGTGGTGCAGTGGTAGCACTGCAGTCTCATGGTGCCGAGGTCCCAGGTTTGATCCCGGCTCTGGGTCACTGTCCGTGTGGAGTTTGCACATTCTCCCCGTGTTTTCGTGGGTTTCGCCACCACAACCTAAAAGATATGCAAGCTAGGTGGATTGAACATGCTAAATTGCCCCTTAATTGTAAAAATGAATTGGGTACTCTAAATTTATTTTTTAAAATGGTAGCCTAGTGCAATTTATATTGCACATATATATTTTGCCGGTTTAATTCAGCTTTCCCAAGGCCCCCATTTGAATAAAAGCATTGAATTTGAGAGTCCACTGACATATTGGAAAGCAAGGCGGCACGGTAGCACAGTGGTTAGCACTGTTGCTTCACAGCACCAAGGTCCCAGGTTCAATTACCGGCTTGGGTTACTGTCTGTGCGGAGTCTTCACGTTCTTCCATGTCTGTGTGAGTTTCCTCTGGATGCTCCAGTTTCCTCCCACAAGTCCCGATAGACGTGCTTGTTATGTGAATTGGACATTCTCCCTCAGTGTACCGAACAGACCCCAGATTGAGGCGACTAGGGGATTTTCACAGTAACTTCATTGCAGTGTTAATGTAAGCCTACTTGTGACAATAATAAAGATTAGTATTAAAAAGAGACAATTGGAACAGATGGATAAATCTCTCAAGAACCTTGATGAGCTACTGTGAGCAGGTTAAATTTGTTGGTGCAATTTTTGCCAAATACTTTAAGCATTAATGGGATAAAGAAGTGACCAGGCTGAGGTCTCAACCTGAACTGTCACTTTAGCCCATGTTTAGTGTAATATATCACCCTGGTAAATGAGTTGAAGCCAGTTCTAGAAACAGTCACCCTGAGATGTGTTAAATGCCTATTTACCACTTAATGCCTTATTAGAACATAGAACATAGAACACTACAGCGCAGTACGGGCCCTTCGGCCCTCGATGTTGCGCCGACCTGTGAAACCATCTGAAGCCTATCTGACCTACACTATTCCATTTTCATCCATATGTCTATCCAGTGACCACTTAAATACCCTTAAAGTTGGCGAGTCTACTACTATTGCAGGCAGGGCGTTCCACACCCCGACTACTCTCTCCATTAAAGCAGCTGCATGGCATTTTTAGATGGCAAGGGCTTCAGGTACTTGGGAAGGGAACATCACCACCTGCACATTTTCTTGCGAATGTCAAACCATCCCAACTAAAAATAAATCATGGTTCCTTCATTGTTGCTGAGCCAAAACCTGGAACTCCCTCCCCAACAGCACAGTGGGTGTACCTACTCCACATGGACTGCAGCAGTTCAAGAAGGCAGCTCATCACCACCATCTCAAGATGAATTAAGGAAGGGCAATAAATGCTGGCCTAGCCAGCAATGCTCGCATCCCATAAACGTATAAAAGAAAATCTAATGCCAACTCATAAAAGTATCAGTCAACAAAGCATTGATGGTGATTTCGAGCACAAACGAGATACTTGCCACTTCCAAAATATACTCACCATTGATGGTTAATGCTGCTGCAGCTAACAAGGACACGTCAAAACATTTTGGGAAACTTTCTGGGGTAGGATCTCCACCACCTGAAGAGTCAGCAGATAACGCATCTATGCTGATCACAGTAGCCCCACAGCCATTTGATACTACATGGAGCACTAATTGGCTGGAGGCGGAACATCTACCCCTCACTCGGGTGAAAGACCCACTTCGGACAGTTATTCGCCAGTCTAGTTGGCCGACAGCTCCCTTGGCCCAGCAGTACTACTGACAGTAGTGGCCGCTACATGCAGTCCCCAGACTCGAAGTCCTGGGGCGAAATTCTCCGACCCCCCCTCAGGGTCGGAGAATCGCCCGGGGCCGGCGAAACTCCCGCCCCTGCCGTGGCAGAAATTCTCCGCCACCCGGGAATTGGCGGGGGCGGGAATCACGCCCAGCCGATCAGCATGCCCTCCGTGCTGATCGGCGAGCCCCCTGCGGCGATTCTCTGGCCCGCGATGGGCCGAAGTCCCGCCGCTGAGAGGCCAATCCTGCCGCCGTGGTTTGAACCACCTCTGGTGGCAGCGGGATCGGCGGCGCGAGCAGGCCTCCGGGGTCCTGGGAGGGGGCGCGGGGCGATTGGACCCCAGGGGGTGCCCCCACAGTGGCCAGGCCCGCGATCGGGACCCACCGATCGGCCGGCGGGCCTCTGCCGTGGGGGCACTCTTTTTCTTCCGCCGCCGCCACGGCCTCCACCATGGCGGAGGCGGAAGAGAATCCCCCAGCGCGAATGCGCCGTGGTGACGTCAGCGGCAGCCTTTCGGCCGGCGCCGGGCGCGGGCGTCAAAGGCCGTTGGCGCCGGTTTTGGCGCCAGTCGGCGTGGTGCCAACTACTCCGGCACGGGCCTAGCCTCTCAATGTGAGGGCTTTGCCCCTAAAGGTGCGGAGAATTCCGCACCTTTGGGGAGGCCCGACGCCGGAGTGGTTGGCACCACTCTGCTACGCCGGGACCCCCCGCCCCGCCGGGTAGGGGAGAATCCCGCCTCAGAGTCCAGGACCAAGAAAGTTCAGAGTCTCACTGCAGGAAGGGGAGGGTAGGCCTTGGAGAGGGGAGGACTTGTCATTTTCATTCACCATCCAACTCTATTATGACATCTCTGACCTTGGCCTCCTCCTACATTGTTCCAATGAAGTTGGAACAGAAGCTTGAGTATGTGTCTCAAAATTTGATTCGGCACTTCACAATCTCTGGACTCAATGAGTTTAACAATTTTGGATCATAACCACTGCTCCCATTCCTTCAGAGAACAGCATTCTAGCCATTCACGTCTCCCCATGATCTCTTGTTTCTTTACTTGTCCGATTAGCATTCCTTACACCATATCCCTTTAGTAATTTAATCACTTCTATCATGGGCACTTCCCTTTTATTCTTTCCTATCCTACCCCTTTCTTGCAACAGAACTTTCTTAAACCTGCTACATTGTATCCAATTCTTTTTTCCAATTAAGGGGCAATTTAGCATGGCCAATTCATCTACCCCGCACATGTTTTGGATTATGGGGGTGAGACGACCCACGCAGACACGGGGAGAATGTGCAAACTCCACATGGACAGTGACTCAGAGCCGGGATCGAACCCGGGTCCTCGGCATCGTGAGGCAGGAGTGCATGGCCACCGCGCCACCGAAACCTGATACATTGCTGACCTTTTCCATTTTTGATTAAAACATTGACCCAAAACATTGGGTGGTATTTTATGGTGCCTGTAGGAGCAGAAAATATACTAGGCGCCTTGACTTCATTATGCTGGAGCCAACATTTTGGTTTCCCGACGGTAGGTTGAGGTACAGAGATTAGGTAAGTAGTAGGCCAGGCCTCATGCTGTCTCATGGCGAGTTCCAACTAGCTAGACAGCTGGTTTGTAATGCAGAACGCCGGCATCTCCACATCAGAACAAGACCAGCAGCGCGGGTTCAATTCCTGTACCAGCTTACCTGAACAGGCGCCAGAATGTGGCGACTGGGGGCTTTTCACAGTAACTTCATACCTATGACAATAAAAGGTAATTATTATTATTATAATCTATTTGCATGCCATGAATACTCATTGGGTGTGATCTGCCGGCCGCGTTGCACCTGAACGGCGGAACGGCACGGCCAGTAGATGCCTCTTCCGGGATCTACCCAGCTCACCATGCCTCGCGAGATCTAACGGGATCTCACGAGATGTCGTGATCTGAATCCCGCTCATTGTGGGTGCGATAGTTATTTCGCAAATCTGCATATTAGAGCAAGACAGCTAGTCTCACTCTAATATGCACTCATCTGATATACCGAGGCACTGGGATCTAACCCTTCGCCTCGCAGGCCTCGGGTGAGACCCGTTGGCCCCCACAAACGGTGGCACTTGCGGTGCTCTCCCAGGGGAATGGAGGCCCCCAGGTGGTTGCCCTTTCAGCAGGGTGGCACCCTGGCACAACTGTTGTCACCTGGGCACCATGGCACTGCCAGCCTGGCAGTGCCACCTGGATGCCTGGCTGGCACTGCCAAGGCACCCAGGATATGCTGGCAAGGGCACTGCCAGGATGCCAGGCTGGCATTTTTCCCACAGTGGGGATCAGTTCCCCGCTGACGCCTTGAATTGCAACAAAGTCCCAATTTCTCGGCGCTGCCAGCACTGGGAAACACCCGGCTCAATGTGCTCCTCACAGGACTCTGTTGCAATTTGCTTAGATTGTGCCCATTATATTTACATTTTTGGTAATTACGTCCTGTCTTCCAGATTAAGTCAGCAGCGCAGGGAAATCTTGTGGCACCTGATTCACTTTCATTTAAAAGTGACTTGCAACAGCTGGTTTTGTGCAGTTGTGTCCAAGTTCCGCAGTTACTTTGTTGAACTCTGCGACACAAGGGAGGGAGAATGGCAGCTAAAATAGAGGCTCGGGACCAGCAATGGTGAGTCAGAGTTATTAGGGGGCGGTGTGGAGTGAGGTTGGGGCATGGATGAGTGGAAGAGGAAACCAAGGGACGACAGAGGCTGAGGTCGAGGCCACAAAGGAAAGAATACGACACCAGAGATCACAATGTCAGCAGCACGCACACCAAAGGATGCAGCCATCCAGAAAAGACGTCATAGAAGATGGGCACGGAGGTGTCACCGCTTCCTCAGGACAATAATTAAAGACCTGCAAATGTCAGCGAGGCAATGCCAGTGACAGCTGAGGTTGTCCCACACGTAGCCAGTAAAATGTGTGTTATTGTAAGCGAGCCTGGCAGAACATTGATATACCAGGAACCCCATGCCAGTCGCCCTCAAGGTGACTGTGGCACTCAATGTTTTCACAACCAATAATTTCCCGGGTTCCACTGGTCACATATAGGCATTTCACATGCTGCTATATGCAGGTGGATGAAATGGGTGACCAATGCTCTCTTCCATCATGTGAATTAATTCATCAAGTACTCCACAGATGGGAACAGACATGAGGCTTTGACAAAGGGTCATCTGGGCTCGAAACGTTAGCTCTTTTCTCTCCCCACAGATGCTGCCAGACCTGCTGAGATCTTCCAGCATTTTCTCTCTTGAGGCAAGAACGGGCTTTGCAGCTGTTGGAAATCTGAATTGAAAACAGAAAATGCTGGAAAATCTCAGTGGGTCGGACAACATTTGTGGAGAGAGAAACAACGTTGACAGCGGGATTCGTCAATGAATTCTCACCCTCGCCGCATGATCACACGTGCATACCAGCATTTAAATTTTAATTAAATTCGCGAGGGAAACGGCTCCCTTCACGAGCATGGAAGTGCCACGCACCATTCCGCCAACAAGATCGGTCCGCCATGGATGAAATACTTCCCATGACTTTTGTTTCTCTCTCCACAGATGTTGTCTGACCCACTGAATTTTTCCAGCATTTTCTGTTTTCAATTCAGATTTCCAACATCTGCAGTGTTTTGCTTTTGTTTTATGCCTTTAATCTGTTTGATAATGATGGTAAATTAAAAACACTGTAATTATTTGCCTTTGAATCCAATTAGCTCTTTGCATGGCTGAGGGAGAACTGTTTGTAAAAACAATAATTTTACTACACAAAAGATTAATTTCTCCAAATAAATACTTATAGGCCAATAATAAGGTTGAGGCTTATTCTTAATTGTGAATTCAAAATGACAACACCTTGACATTTGTTTTTTGAAGAAAATTAATTATTACATTTTACAATTGTAGCTGCTGCGTTAAAATATTGCAGAATATCATTCAATAGGTAGATCATTAATAAGCTGCACTGCTGTGAATGGTGAAGCCCAATGCTTCAAATGGTACATATTTTACTTTTTACACTATTCTTAAACTCAACCATTGAAACTCCTTTCCATCCCAGATGTGCACATGCCGACAGCAAATAATACAATGCTGCTCGTGCTCCCAGACAAAAATCCCCTGGAGTCAGGCTTATTGGATCCCACATGAAGTGCATTTACTGTTCTCCCTCCCCATTCTGTTGTAAAGTTGTTGACTCCTTGTTGGATACAGTTCCATGGGACTGCAAGTGAAATACAAAGGGTGGCAAACCCACCGGCTTCCCACCTGCCCTTGACCCGTACATTGGGTGGATGTGTCAAAATCAGCAACCCGCCGGACATATTTTTTTTAAAATTTAGAGTACCCAATTCATTTTTTCCAATTAAGGGGCATTTTTACACGGCCAATCCACCTACCCTGCACATCTTTGGGTTGTGGGGGCGAAACCCACGCAAACACGGGGAGAATGTGCAAACTCCACACGGACAGTGACCCAGAGCCGGGATCGAACCTGGGACCTCGGCGCCGTGAGGCAGAAGTGCTACTCACTGTGCCACCGTGCTGCCCGCGCCCGACATATTTAAATGAATAATTAATGAGCAATTGAGTTTGTTTATAGGCCACATGACCGTATTTCACACCGCCCGCCCTGTGAAGCAAATGAGACGGGCAGCAATGAGACGCCCGGTTTTCAAAAATCACTTTTGTAAAGGGTAGGAAGTAAAATTGTTTTTTGTGGGGGGGGGGGGGGGGGGGTGAGAGAGACACAGGGTGCCATTTGTGCATCAGGCAACCCCCCCCCCCACACCCCACGATGTTCACACCCCGTTTTCCTCATCACCTCGCCTCCAAAAACTTCCCCTCACAATCCACTATTACCTCCCTCCCTATCTGACCTCCAGGGGGAGTAGCTCTGGGAATGCTTGAGAGTTGTACAGGGCTCCTCCATTGGCTCCACCCAGAACTCCTCCCCCAGGAGCTACTGTATAAAGATCAGTGCCACAGGGTCAGCCAGCCAGTTCACCGAACGTTCAACGGCTAACAGGCTGGCTCTGTTGTAAGTATATTAAAACCGCTATTCTAACCCTACAAGCTCGTGTCCGTAGAATTGTTGGTTCCAACAATTTAATATACTTAGGAAACAGTCGAAGAAATCATGGAAGCAGCCCTCAAGCCCGGACGCCTAGAACGCGACCCACAGGATGCAGAGGCTAAGGAAATTTTTTCCCACTGGCTGAGACGTTTTAAAGCCTACCTGGCAGAAGCCAGCACCGCTGGAACAACGGAGGAACAAAAACTCAGCCTACTGCATGCTAGGGTAAGCCACAGAATATCCACACAGCTGAATCCGGCCGGTTCTTACACCGCAGCGCTGGCAATACTGGACAAAATGTACGTTAGGCCCATTAACAAGGTTTATGCACGCCACGTGTTTACAACTCGCCGTCAGCGGCCTACAGAAACGCTTGCCGAATTTGTAAGGGAAATGAACAGCCTTTCCAATGACTGTAATTATCAAGCCGTTACCGCGGCTGAGCATAGGGAGCTTGCTGTGCGGGACGTTTTCGTAGCGGGCCTTAGGTCTAACTATGTGCGCCAAGGACTGCTAGAAAAGGGAGCCCAGTTCTTAGACACTACTGTGGAGGCTGTTACCACTATGGAAGTTTCCTTCCGCAGCCTCACCTCGTTTCCCGCGGACCCCGCGACCTCATCGTGGACCCCCGACCAACAGTCCCCCCAGGCCTGTGCCGCACGGCCCCCTAGCTACCGTGCTGCCAAACCCAGTTACTCTGCTGCCCCAGCCAGCTACTCAGCTGCTCCAGCCAGCTACTCAGCTGCCCCAGCCTGCCATTTCTGTGGCCAAAGCCAGCACCAGCACTGCCCAGCCCGATCCGCGACCTGTAGCAGCTGCGGGAAGAAAGGCCACTATGCCAGAGTGTGCCTCGCGAAAATGGCCCGAGTTTTTAACTCCCCTGCAGAGAGAACAAATCGCTCCCAACACCAGCGGGCCCGCGGGGCCCGAAACGCTGCGGCCTCCGCCCCCTCCCGCCATGTGCGATCCATGGGGGCCGCCATCTTGGCAAACCCCCACCATGCGGCCGGCCACGTGCGACTCATGGGGGCCGCCATCTTCCTCGCCGCTCACCACGTGCGATCCACGGGCCTCAACTGCATCGGCATGCTCAGAAAGCTCATCTGAAGAATACGACTTCCTCGGGCACTCACCACGCGGCCCGCAACTCAACGCGGTCACCCTGGATCAATCCCGCCCGAAGCACCTACGAAGTTCGATGGCGGAGGTCCAGATCAACGGGTACAGCACGCCATGCCTCTTTGACTCCGGGAGCACCGAGAGCGTTATACATCCAGAACTGGTAAGACGCTGTTCGCTTTCTATTTTTCCGGTGAGCCAAACTATCGCCCTTGCTTCGGGCTCCCACTCAGTCCAAATCCAAGGACGCACCGTCGCTACGCTCACAATTCGAGGCGCTAGTTATTCTAAATTTAAACTTTACGTCCTGCCCGACCTCTGCGCGCCACTCTTATTAGGCCTGGATTTCCAGTGCAACCTCAAGAGCCTCACCCTCAGCTTCGGCGGGCCCCTGCCCCCACTCACTATCTGCAGCCTCGCCATGCTGCGCATCTCCCCCCCTCCTCTCTTCGCCAATCTCACTCCAGATTGCAAGCCAGTAGCTACTCGCAGCAGGCGATACAGCCTACAGGATAGGGTCTTTATCCGATCGGAGGTCCGACGGCTGCTCAGTGAGGGGATCATAGAGGCCAGTAATAGTCCCTGGAGAGCTCAGGTGGTGGTCGTCAAGACCGGGGAAAACTTTCGCATGGTCGTCGACTATAGCCAGACCATAAATCGCTTTACGATCCTAGACACGTATCCCCTCCCCAGAATTACAGACATGGTTAATCAGACCGCCCAATATCGGCTATTATCCACGTTGGATCTGAGGTCTGCATAACACCAGCTCCCAATCCGCCCGGAGGACCGCCACTACACGGCGTTCGAGGCCGATGGCCGCCTCTTCCACTTCCTCCGGGTTCCCTTCGTCGTCACCAACGGGGTTTCGGTGTTCCAACGAGCAATGGACCGAATGGTAGACCAGTACGGGCTGCGGGCCACGTTTCCGTATCTGGACAATGTTACCATCTGCGGCTATGACCAGCAGGAACACGACGCCAACCTCCACCGTTTTCTCCAAACGGCACAGAAATTAAATCTTACTTCTAACAAGGAGAAATGCGTTTTCCGCACAAACAGACTGGCCATCCTCGGCTACGTCGTGGAGAACGGAGTCCTGGGCCCAGACCCGGACCGCATGCTCTTAGAACTCCCCCTCCCTCATTGCCCCAAGGCCCTCAAACGGTGCTTGAGGTTCTTTTCGTACTACGCCCAGTGGGTCCCTCAATATGCGGACAAAGCCCGCCCACTCTTTAAGGCCACACGATTTCCCCTGTCTGCTGAGGCGCGCCAGGCCTTCAGCTGCATCAAGGAGGACATCGCCAAAGCAGCCATGCGGGCGGTGGATGAATCCACTCCCTTTCAGGTTGAGAGCGACGCCTCAGAGGTAGCTCTAGCAGCCACTTTAATTCAGGCAGGGAGGCCCATTGCATTTTTCTCCCGTACCCTATCTGCTTCGGAACTCCGACATTCCTCAGTCGAGAAGGAAGCACAAGCCATCGTGGATGCTGTTCGTCACTGGAGGCACTACCTCGCAGGTAGGAGGTTCACCCTCATCACCGACCAACGATCGGTTGCCTTTATGTTTGACAAATCGCAAAGGGGCAAAATAAAAAATGATAAAATCCTTTGGTGGAGGATCGAACTCTCCACCTATAGTTACAATATTAAATATCGACCGGGGAAGATCAACGAGCCCTCGGATGCCCTATCCCGCGGGACATGCGCCAGCGCGCAGATCAACCGTCTGAAAGCCATCCACGTGGACCTCTGCCATCCAGGGGTCACCCGGCTCGCCCACTACATCAGAGCCCGAAACCTGCCTTTCTCCAACGAGGAGGTAAAAGCGGTCACCAGGGACTGCCCGATCTGTGCGGAGTGCAAACTGCACTTCTATAGACCAGACAGGGCCCACCTGGTCAAGGTTTCTAGGCCCTTTGAACGCCTTGCGATCGATTTCAAAGGGCCACTCCCCTCCACTAACAAGAACATCTATTTCCTCAACATCATCGATGAGTTCTCCCGATTCCCTTTTGCCATTCCATGCTCTGATATGACCTCCCACACAGTCATTAGGGCCCTGCATAGTGTCTTCACCCTGTTCGGTTTCCCCAGCTACGTGCACAGCGACCGGGGTTCGTCCTTTATGAGCGACGAGCTGTGTCAGTACCTGCTCGACAAGGGCATTGCCTTGAGCAGGACTACCAGTTACAACCCCAGGGGGAACGGGCAGGTGGAGAGGGAGAACGCGACGGTCTGGAAGACCGTCCTACTGACCCTCCGGTCTAGAAAACTCCAAGTCTCCCAATGGCAAGAAGTCCTCCCAGACGCACTCCACGCTATCAAACCCCTCACGAGCGACTCTTCATTTTTTCTAGGGGCACTACCACGGGAGTCTCACTTCCGGTGTGGCTGAGGACACCAGGCCCGGTCCTGCTGAGGAAGCACGTCAGGGGGCACAAAACTGACCCCCTTGTTGAAAAGGTGCACCTCCTCTATTCCAACCCTCAGTACGCATTCATGGAGTTCCCGGACGGTCGCCAGGACACAGTATCCCTTCGGGACCTGGCACCCGCTGGATCCAGCCCCCCCCCCCACCCCCACTGAGGAACCCCTTACCACGTTCCCTATGCTGCCGCCCCCTCGCGTCCCTGATCCCGCAAGCTCACCCCACCGGTTCCACGCGCCAGAACCAGCCCGCCCCCAGCGTCCCCAGTCTCCGGTCGAGCCAGAGGTGTATAAAGTTCGGACGAGACCCACCCCGGAGTCTGCCATCGTACCCCAGCTCTCAACACCCACCCAGCCACCGCAAGAGGCTGCAACCCCGGTGCTCCGCAGATCGAAAAGAACAATTTGTCCACCGAACAGACTACCTCTGTGTGCCACCACCCCCGCTGGACTCGATTTTTTTCACAGGGGGTGAATGTGGTGAATGTGATTCACACCGGATCATAACCTGTATATACATGTGTCTAAATTGTAAGTATATTGTAAGTGCAGTTGCACTATCTGACCTCCAGGGGGAGTAGCTCTGGGAATGCTTGAGAGTTGTACTGGGCTCCTCCCTTGGCTCCGCCCAGGACTCCTCCCCCGGGAGCTGCTGTATAAAGATTAGTGCCACAGGGTCAGCCGGCCAGTTCACCGAAAGTTCAATGGCTAACAGGCTGGCTCTGTTGTAAGTATATTAAAACCGCTATTCTAACCCTACAAGCACGTGTCCGTAGAATTGTTGGTTCCAACAATTACACATACATTGGGATTCCAGCATTGCCTTTTAGGATTATCCAATTTAGCCCTCAATGAACTTGTGAACAAGTCAAACTGTGAGCATCAAAATTTTTGTAAAACAGGCCAGTTGCATGATGCATGTTTTTCCTTCCTGGGGAGGGGAAAGCTTTTTGACTCAAAATTGCAACATTTCATGACTGCTTAATTACTTTTCAGGCAGGAATAAATTATGGGGTTGAGCTGACAAGAGTTTGAAACAGTAAAAGCTCTTGACTCCTTTTGAGGAGACTACCCTGAATACTATTGAATATGTCAATAAAATGGGGGATGTTGGAGGCCTCCCCTAAGATTCATAACATACCCTCTTGTTCTTCCTGAATCTGATTCCCTCACCTGCTCTGTCACTGACACATGGCTCCAGTAATTTCACACACAGTGCAGGGCAGCACGGTAGCATTGTGGATAGCATAATTGCTTCACAGCTCCAGGGTCCCAGGTTCGATTCCGGCTTGGGTCACTGTCTGTGTGGAGTCTGCACATCCTCCCCGTGTGTGCGTGGGTTTCCTCCGGGTGCTCCGGTTTCCTTCCACAGTCCAAAGATGTGCAGGTTAGGTGCACTGGCCATGATAAATTGCCCTTAGTGTCCAAAATTGCCCTTAGTGTTAGGTGGGGTTCCTGGGTTATGGGGATAGGGTTGAGGTGTTGACCTTGGGTAGGGTGCTCTTTCCAAGAGCCGGTGCAGACTCGATGGGCCGAATGGCCTCCTTCTGCACTGCAATTTCTATGTAATTCTATGTACTGTAAGGAAAGTAGAGCCAGAATGAGCTTATTTGATTAATTGTTCTTCTTTTCATCGGCCACGAGAGAAGTGATAGTGCCGCTTGGGCCCCAACTAATGTGTATCTTACCACAGCTGGTTGTATTTACTCTGCTTTTACAAAGCTTGAGCACAGTTACACAGGCCTTGGAAGATATATGCAGTGTGCCTGAGAATGTACTACATAATGAATCAGTGAGTGTAAACCATAATGGACAAGATTGCTGAAAGAAAAGGTGCCCACTATCCAGAGGTCCACTGTGTATTGCAGAGATCTGACCTCATGAAGGCTGTTTTGGAGATTGTTTCTTGAACAAGGTTATTCAAATGAATTATTCGTGCATGTGTAAAATATTCTGTAAACACTGTTGGTGAGATTTTTGAAGCAATTTACCCACCAGGTTTGTGCAGTAACAACCCGCTCCTCAATATGATAAATAAGGAGTATTATCAAACAAAATTTGATACCATATCAAACAAAATTTGATACCAATCTACATAAGGAGATATTAAGGCAGGTGAGAAAAAGCAATTGGTAAAATAGGTAGGTTTTCAAATCATCTAAGAGGAGGGAGAGGTGTTTAGGTTTTGACAGCTGAAGGCATGGCCACTAATGGTGGCAAAATTAAGATTGGGATGTGCAAGAGGTCAGACCTGGAGGAGTGGAGACATCTCAGAGGGTTAAAAGGCTGAGGAGATTGCAGAGACAGGAAAGGGGAGAGCCGAAGGAAAGCAAGGATGAGAATTTTGAAATCCGGGTGTTGCTGGACTGGGAGCCAATGTAGGTCAGCACATGCAGGGGTGATGAGGAATGGGACTTTGTACCAGTCCAGGCATGGGCAGAAGACTATTTGATGAGCTCATGTTTACTGGGGGCAGAACGTGGGAGACCAGGAAGGAGAGCATTGGAATAGTCAAGTCTAGAAGTAACAAAGGCATGGGTGATGGTTTCAACAGCAGATAATTTGAGGCAAGGGTAAAGACAGACAATACAATGGCTGACTATTTAATCAACAATAAAAACTTGCAGTTACATTAACGTTGGGCTATTAATCTACAAAACATTTCAATATACTTCACAATAGAGTAGAGTAAAGAAAAAAATATTTCCTGAGACGTTCAGTTTTCCCGTAAGGAGGGAAGGGGGATTACAAAAACATTATGAATTTTTGAATGGTCTTAAAAGAAGAGCGACGTGGAGGGGTTCCGGAGGTTTATTCCAAAATGTGGGCCCATGGTGATTAAAGGGTGGCTACCGATGGTGGGGTAAAGTGAGATAGGATCGGCAAGAGGTTAAAGTTATAAGAAGGGAGTGTGAGTATGTGGTGAGTTGGAGGGGTGGGATGGTTACAGCATTGAATTTATAGATTTAGAGGGGAAATGCCATGGAGAAAACTAAACAGGAGAATAAGAATTTTACATTTGAAATGTTGAGGAACGAGAATGCAATGTAGGGCAGCAGGGATATGAAGTTCTGAAACAGCTAAACTTTATGCAACATGGAAAGCCAGCCAGGAGATTATTGGATGGTGAGCTTGAAGATGAAAAAGACATGAGGATTTCAGCAACAGAAGGGCCATGGTAGGGGTGACTGGAGGCAGATGGAAGTGTGCAGTCTTAATAATGGAGAGGAGCTTGGGTTTAGCAGAAAGGAAATGCAGCTCATCCAAGACTGAATGCCGTTGAAACACACTAACAACGTAGAATCAGTGAAGAGTTGAGACAACAGTGGTCAGGTTGCACATGTTTATGTTTGGAACCTGATTCCATATCTTCGGAAGATAATCACCAAGAGGCACTATGTGGATAAAGAGGTGGATGGAGTCAATGGTGGATCTTTGATAAACTCCTGAGGTGATGGAGTGGGGCAGGAAGAGGCATTGGCAGGAATTCCCCCAAGCCCCACTGGCGGATTAGATGGCGGACATAGGTGCAGAATATTGTGGCAGGGCCTGAAATCAGTTTCACGGTGGTGTGATTTTACACTGGGACCCACTAGGGTGGGTCGGAAAAACCAGTAGAGTCCGTCGTGAACCACATTTGTATCCCATTAATGGGATGCAGCTGAAGACCTGACCCCACCCCCCACCCAATTCTCTGCAATCTCGGTGGGAAAACACGCTGGTGTGAAACATGTTTGGAACAACATGGCGTTCAGATGTTAGGATTCACCTGAACACTGCATGGGGCAGTCTCCCGAGATCAGGATGGAGACAGACAGCAACCTTGGACCACCACGGCAGTGGGTCAAGCAAGAATCTGCAGGTGGATCTTCCAGATTCGATGTCATAGAGTGGGTCCATCTTCTAGCCTCAATGTTCCTGGAGATCCATCTTCATTCTCAG
The DNA here is from genome assembly GCF_902713615.1 of Scyliorhinus canicula. Classification (NCBI taxonomy): domain Eukaryota; kingdom Metazoa; phylum Chordata; class Chondrichthyes; order Carcharhiniformes; family Scyliorhinidae; genus Scyliorhinus; species Scyliorhinus canicula. The sequence goes on along the minus strand of NC_052151.1, from coordinate 126,086,227 downwards.
GAAGTCCACCTTCCTGAGTGCTTTCAGAAATTCAGCTTAATTTTTAGGAGGTCCACTTTCCTCTTTCCATAGTCGGTCAATGATGTTGGCTGCCTTTTCAGTAAGGCACCTGGATAGGACGGTCGACTCTGTGCTATCAAGTCTGCCTCACCATGGAATGCAGCCCAAAACACCCAGGTGCCTAATTAATGAAATCAGGACCATAAGATTTAATGTGCTTTCCTCTGTAGTTCCTGCCCCCACCATGAAACCTTTCCCCAGATGTCCACCATTGGTAGAGATGGTGTGACTATGCTCAGATAGATATGAGTAAAACCAACAGACAGTCCCACCGCTGGTAAGAAATTGGTGGACAATGGTGTAGTCAGTGAGGTCAAGGTGGAAAAGGAGGGATGATGCAACATGATCACATTGACATAGAATATTGCTTGTAGAGGCCTGTTATATTTTCAGGGTTAGGCAGTTAAAGTGCCCAGGAAAGACTATCACAGAACAGTTAGTAAATATAGTTACAGTTTTTAAGAGATTTCAGAATGATCAAAAGTGGGAAAGAAAAAATATGAACAAAAAACCAGACATGATCATTTCAAATAACCCTCAGTGTTCTTTTCACTTTTATCAAAAATCTCATAAGATTAGGTAGGAGGTGGATAGCTCAAATGTGTCTTCGACAGTGAGATCTAACTGCAGCATAAGAATATTGTGTGCATTTTCTATCAATTTAGACAGTTCCTTCCACTGAGAATATCACAATTCAGTGGGAAGCAGTGCTCGCAGGTAATCTCCTGCATTTGCTTTTATCACCTAGATGGATCAGAAATGAATTGACCAGACTTTATTCCCCGAAATAACTTGGCTTTTTATCTGATTTTTTGCCTGTCTCCCGAGGTCACATGGTTTGAGGTGGAGGGTGTGTACATATTGTGATACATAGGTTGGATGGGCCAGAGAGTCTTTCCTGTCTGTCATTGTTCATATGTTTGTACCTAAGTTATATAATTTATTTCCGCTTGGGCAGAAGAGGAATGATACTAAATATTTGACAATCTTACTCAATGTAGGGATTAGGATCATAGAATCATAGAATTTACAGTGTAGAAGGAGGCCATTTGGCCCATCGAGTCTGCACCGGCCCCGCAGTCGGGGGGGGGGGGGGGGGGGGGGGGGGGGGGGGGGTTTGGCGCTGCCGAACTTTCGCAACTACTCCTGGGCGGCCAATATAGCTATGATTAGGAAGGGGGGGGGGGGGGGAGGCGTAGGAGCAGCTGGAGACGGCGTCATATAAAGGTACTAGTCTGGGAGCTTTGATAATGGCTCCTTTGCCGTTCTCGCCGACCCGTTACTCCACAGGTCCGGTGGTGGTGGCGACACTGCGGATCTGGGGACAGTGGAGGAGGTACAAGAGGGTGGAGGGAGCATCGGTCTGGACCCCGATATGCAACAACCACAGGTTTGTCCCGGGTAGGATGGATGGTGGGTTCCAGAGCTGGCAGAGGGCAGGCATCAGAAGGATGGGAGATCTGTTCATAGACGAAAGCTTTCCCAGTTTGAAGGCAATAGAAGACAAATTTAATCTGCCGCCAGGAAACACCTTTAAATATCTGCAAGTACAAACCTTCCTGAAAAAACAGGTAGTGGCCTTTCTGACGCTGCCGCCACTGAGGATACAGGACAGGGTGGTCTCCGGCACCTGGGTGGGGGAGGGGAGGGTGTCGGATATCTACCAGGAACTACAGGAGACGGAGGAAACCACGGTGGAGGAGCTCAAGGGCAAGTGGGAGGAGGAGCCAGGTGAGGAGTTGGAAGCAGGTCTGTCGGAGAGGTCCTGGGCAGGGTTAATTCCTCCTCATCATGTGCCAGGCTCAATCTAATTCAATCTAAGGTGGTCCACCGGGCACACATGACGGCAGCGAGAATAAGCAAGTTTTTTGGGGTAGAAGACAGTTGTATGAGGTGCAAGGGCAGCCCTGCAAACCATGTCCACATGTTTTGGGCATGCCCGGAGCTTAGAGTGTTCTGGCAATGGTTCACGAGGGCAATGTCCAAGGTGATTAACACACGGGTGGTGCCGAGTCCAGAGACAGGGATCTTTGGAGTGTCAGAAGACCCGGGAGTTCAGGGGGCGAAAGAGGCCGACGTCTTGGCCTTTGCCTCCCCAGTAGCCCGGAGACGGATTTTAATAATGCGGAGGGACTCAAAGCCCCCGAGTGTAGAGACTTGGGTTACCGACATGGCTGGGTTTCTCAGCCTCGAGAAAATTAAGTTTGCCTTAAGAGGGTCTACGCTAGGGTTCTCTCGGAGGTGGCAGCCGTTCGTCGACTTTCTCAGGGAAAATTAAAATGTCAGCAGCAATCCGTGGGGGAGGGGGGTGAGTGCTTCATTGGGATGGTGTGGGAAGACTGGGTCACGTGGGGTAATGTTTATTTAATTGTTATTGTATATTCTCTTTTTGCACTATGTTAATGTTCACTCTAGTTTGTTTTGTTATTATGGTTACTTCTGTTCTATTATGAAAAATTCTGCAAAACCTTCATAAAAATACTTTTTTTTAAAAAGAGGCTGCACCGGCCCTTGGAAAGAGCACCCCACCCCCTGTACCCCAGTAAACTCACCTAACCTTTTTGGACACTAAGGACAATTTACCATGGCCAATCCAACTAACCTGCACATCTTTGGACTGCGGGAGGAAACCGGAGCACCCGGAGGAAACCCACAGGCATGGGGAGAACGTGCAGAATCCGCACAGACAGTGAACCATGCCACAAATTGAACCTGGGGCCCTGGAACTGTGAAGCAACCATGCTAATCACTGTGCTACCATGAGACTGCAAGAAGACAGAGAGATCAGTAAATGGGCAGGTTGGAAACATAGAATGCAAAGTAGTCTAGTTGTGGAGAAAAAAGAACAGTCAAAGTATGCCCTAAATGGTAAAGAATGAGGAAAGATATTTAAAGGAGTGAGTGGGGCTGAGTGCAGGTGGAAAAGCCCATAGAATAGTAAATGAAACTCTGGGTTATATATCCAGTGCATCAACAACAAATACATTATACGGGATTTCTGTGAGACATTGGTGAGGTCACATATGGAATAATTCATGTTGTTTTGGGCACCAAAATTTCAGGAAATACATTAAAACACATTAAAACAATGGAAAAGGTTCAGAAGAACTCACCAGAAGGATAACATAAAAGACAGAGATTTGGTATCAATAAAAGATTCAATAAAAGGTTCCTTTCTCCTGGTCTTTTCTGTGTTCATTTATGCAGAAGCATTTGTACTGTGCTGTACCGGTTTTAAGAGTTTGTTACATTATTTGTAAAAATTGAACATCTCTAATGAAAATATATATTCAAAAAAGGGTTTTATATTCAAAATGCGTTCATAGGATTTGGTGCATTAAGTCCCAGGCGCGATTCTCCGCAACCACGATGGGTGGGAGAATAGCGGGAGGTCCGCTCCCGCACCTCCAGCTATTCTCACACCCCCCCCCCCCCCCCCCCCCCAAAATTGGCGTGTCCGGTTTTCCGACACGCCGCTCGGAGAAACGCGGGCCGCCACGATTCTCCGACCAGGATGGGCCGAGCGGCCTGCCGTTCCCGACGGCGGCAACCACACCTGGTCGCTGCCGTCGTGAACATGGCGCGCCAGGTAAGTGTGGGGCCGGATCGAAGATCAAGCACCACGACCGTGCTCGGGAGGGGACTGGCCCGCGATTGGTGCCCACCGATCGTCGGGCCGGCATCTCAAGGGATGGCACTCTTTCCCCTCCGCCGCCCTGCAAGATCAAGCCGCCACGTCTTGCGGGGAAAGACGGCAACTGCGCATGCGCGGGTGATGTCATTAGGCTCCGCCGCGGCGTCATTCTTGGCGCGCCGGGCCTTGAAGCCAGGGACAAGGCCCGGCCCCCGAGTTTCCCGGTACGGCCCGCCTATCCCCTCCGGGTAGGGAAGAATAGGGGGCCGGGAGAGGCTTCCAACGCCGTCGTGAACCTCTCCAGGTTTCACAATGGCGTTGGGCCTTGCGGAGAATTCCGCCCCCACTTTTTTTTTAATATCCCCCAAAAATAAGCAAGCTACTGAAACATTAGACATTGCCTACCTATTCAAATGCTATTGATTGATTAGGTATATGGCAGTTGAATTTCTTCTGTTATGATCAAAGTTGATATTATAACTGAACAGGAAGGTCCCAGAATGGAACCATGGCTTAAAAAGACCATAATGTTTAAATTTGTTGATCATAATGTTTACATTTGTTGATCAAATGTGGTGGAACAAAGTCACAGGCCCACTAATTAGTTTTAAGAACAAGAAGAAAACATTTATTAAACATGAAAAAATGGATTATAACATAATACATTTACTACTCTCTTAGGGTAACAGTTACACACAGTTTTAAATTAACACAGATAACGCAGTACACTTGAAGCTACAATGATCTCACTGACACACAGAGTCCCTTTTTTAAGGCACACTGATTGGCCATGGTCAAATACATATTTTGCTCCGAAACCAATTTAGTGTCAGTGGGTTTCTCCTTCGAATCCCCCAGATGATTGTCATATGAGAGTTTCCAAACTCCATTCCCAAAATCACGTGTTAAAACCTGTTTTCATAATAAGGCTTTCCATTTGCAGCTTGCATTGTGAAATCCACTCCACATTTTCCAAATGACTCTTTTGAACAGAACTTCCACTCCACTTCTACCTTTGAAAAAAAACTGCAGGTTTTACACCAACCCTTTTAGGATTTCTTTGTCTTGGCTGTTTTTACACAAACAAATTCTGATATCCAGCTCCAGAATTATTTCAATTAACGTCTTACAAGCTGTAGTAAGATCTCTCAAACCTTAGAACCACTTCAGATATATTTCTGGCTTCTCAATAACCAGCTCCTTTATAGTTCTGCGACTTGAAATAAACAGTACCCTATTCTGCTGCCAGTTCCACTTTGTTCCTTTAACTTCAGGCTCCCTGGAACTCCTGCTCATTTTAAGTAGCTGTCCTTTAGATTTCAGGCACTAGCTTTCTTAACCATTAGTCCATTGTACAGCGTTTCTTCTAGCAAACCTGAGAAAGATGTTCCCTCTCTAGTTGCCTATCCCCAACTGCTGTAGGTTCCAGCTAGAACTAAAGAACAAAGGAAATATTTATCTCTTACAGGGGCCTCTAGTTGCCAAAACAACGATATTTACTCTTCATGCCATGGCTCCTTCTATCACAGTTGGAACTTAACCAACCAACCCCCCCCCCCCCCCCCCCCCCCCACACACACACAAACACCTTTGTCCAGCATGAATCTAACTATAGGCCCCCACCAGACACAGAAACATTAAATTAAACTCATCTAAAACTATACATTATTTCTAATGTTTACCAATACAAATATAAATCCCTTAAAACTATCTTTGGTTTCCGAACACTTCTTTTGCGAAAGTTGCAGCTTGGCAGTGCTGATCAACTTGATAACTGGTTCCTAACAAAAAGGGTACTATTTTCCAAATATCAAAATTGTTTTACAGTTGGATCTGAGCAAAAGGTTGAGCCAACTCAAAGCCCAAAATAATATGGCTATCATAAATCTGTATTTGACTATAAAAGGTGTAGTTGATTTGATCATTGCTTACATTCTTTCAGACTGAGTCTGGATTGAAGATAATCCTATATAACTGATGCAGATTAGCTTTTATAGAAGGAGAGCTACGGTCTCTACTCAGACGATAAATAATCTGAATAAACGTGCACAAAACTATTCCAAGTTACTGTCAACTTGGCAAACATGACAAGAAGAACCTGAAGCCCTGTAAAGTAATGCTAGAAATACTTAGCAGGTCAGGCAGGAGCACCTGCGTAAAGAGGAAAGCAGTTTTAAGTTTGAAATAAGTTTAATATTTCAGCCCACTTGTTTTTAACCTTTTGCTCAAGCATACTCTTCTTGACCTTTTGCTCAAACAGGCTCTTTTTCTTCTTAAGATATCTCATAGAGTAAGAGATCCAAGAACCTCTGAAACTCAGCACATACGTGATTGTTGGCACAACGCAACACAAAGCACAATGTAAAGCAAGTTGCCCTTCTAGTCATTGTGAAAGCAATGATTAATTTACTGACATAATTCTGGGAAGCTATTTAGAAAGTAAATTAAAGTTATATCACATAAAATAGGTATTTATGCACATGCACTCTATAAAGCCAGCCCCAATGCATAAGAGAACTATTAAGTGCGACTGGCAAAGTCTAACAAAGAGCAAATTTCAGATGAGCAGCATTCTGATTTTAACTATAATGTTTAGGTAATGTTGAGATGCCAGCCAAATCATCTATTTGAACACAAATACTAACACAAAAGAAGGGTCCTGCTGTCTCTGGGCAAACCAGTAGTTAGAACTTGGCAAAAATAAATGCATTTAGTTAACTTTCAGAATGATTCAACAAATGTGCAGAACAGTCTTGAGGAAAGTTGATTCAACGCACGCATGGGCAATAATTACAAGAGCTGGATCCTGCCAACTGTTGTTGTGACTAACTATATACTGAAGGCACTGACGGTTACTTGTATGGCTATGATGGCTTCCAATGGTAGCATTTTCAATCCTAAATAGAAATGATTGATACATAACATTAAATGACTCTCCTGATACATGAAGTAGTGATAGGTTTCTTTTGTGTCTGCAAAATGTTATAAACACAAATAAATGGTGTAATGAGATGAATATTTTTGGAACTGTGTTTAATTTAGCTGAAACATCTACCCTCTGTGCAGTAACCTCAAATGAAAAGCATTTGGATAGTATCAACCTGGTTCCCAAAGGAATAGTTCCACAGGCTATAACTGTGCTCTAATTATTGTTAAACTAGAGCCATATTCATAAACCAAGCTGACTTGCTGGTGTGTGGAATGGAAAACTTGGAAAGGATAGATAGGCTTCCTGTTTATGCTACGTGCAACAAAGATGTAAACGTATTTAAAAAGAATTGGGTTATGATTTTGCCACATGAAGTACAGTGTTGGTGAAGTGGAAGTGCTTCTTTTGGGTTAGGATTAAAGCAAATTATTGGACATTACACTGGCCTTCAGCACCAGCATGCTGGAGTTGAAGCAGAGCTTCTGGGGAAAACTGGAAGGAACTGAGAGAAACAAAGCTAACACCATCTTAAAATGTAAAACAAGGATCTGGGAAAGAAAAGCTTCCCAGGGCTACATGGAACGATCTCTTTCAAATTCTGTGTTCTGGTGCCTAGATGAAGCTGTCAGTCAACCAGTAATTAGATTGCACGATGAAGGAAGAGCTAAATATAAAACAGTCACTGGAAAGGACTGTTAAAAGACACTTGGAATCAGTTAGGGGAACAAAGGCAGCCAATCGATTCATACTCTTATGAGAATGTTGACATTCCATTAGTGCAACCCTACCAGCAACCAGAGGACTCACTGTATTTGAAAATCATGGGACATTTAACAATAGGATCTGTGCTTACCATTGTTTGCTTGCGTTTTCTCCCTGGCCTGCCTCGTCTTTTCTCCTTGTTTCTATTTTTCTCTGGCTGCTCATCATTCTGTATCATAAAAACAAGGTACAGACAACCATATGATTTTTTTTTTAATAAACGAGGATGTAGCAGGTTATTAGAATGATCAGCAGGGCAAAAGTCTTTTATTTGCCATTTTTATTACGAACTGTAATGGACAGTTTATTTTATCTTTGATCCACATTTTCTTCTCGGTGATTCACTAAATTATTTTGGCAACTGGTTGATTCTGATAGAATTTCCCAATATGAACATTTTTTCTGTTCAGGTGGATTTTTGAGCAGTCATTGCTAAATTGGCACTGTAAAGGGACTGCTAGGATATCTCTCCTGCACAAAGTATATATTGTTTTCCTTAGATAAAAGACAATTTGAGAGAACTTTAAAGGGGCAAGTGGAAACTGGGGTGGGTGAAGAATACTCTGACATCTGCATCTTTAAAATTCTTTTTAGATAGGGAGAAAGGAAGAAATAAAAAGTTGTTTTGAAAGAGAGTTCCAAAGGATAGTATTAAGAGATCAGCCTTTGGGGGTAGAGTGGAAAGTTAAAGAACAAGCAGCACAGAAGAATTTGAGGAACAAAGGATGCTGGTTTGCATGTATTACTGGAAAATATTGCATACCTAGAGGAGGATCTTGAAGCTAACCTGCTGGGAAATACTGACTCAGCACAACTAGTTTGAGGGTAAATGTGCCTTTATATTGAGAGGCCCTGTCCAAAGAACGAAGCTAAAGGTTCAGTGTGTGGTGCACATAAGAACATAGTCTTCAAGATGATGACGGTGTGGAGTAAGCTTTCATCAGTGGAGGTAGTGTGTTGCAGACATAAGTGACATTATACTGTAAGTGAAAGAAAGACATGTTGGTGATGGTGATGGTCAAACATATGATAAAAATCTCAATTCAAGATCAAAGAGAAAGCCAATGTTCTGTACCACTGGATTTAGTTTTCTGGCAATAAGGGAAGTTGATGAATTACCAAAGAAATTTAAACAGGTTTCAGTTTTCCAACACTGAGCTGCTGGAAGATGAGACTGATCAAAGTCTTCCATATCAGACAGAAAGTCTAGCAGTTACATGGAATCATTGAGTCTGCTGGATATCTGGGTGACATTGGAGTAGCTGTTTCCATATTTGGCAATTAAAAAGTCAAGGACAAAGGATGGAGGCTTAAGGCAGACAAGAAATTATTTAACATGTAAGGCAAGAGAAACCCTTTGAAGAGATGTAGTGATTGTGTTGGTATGGATATGAATAGAATCAGGAGAGCATGGTGACTAGGAGGTGGACCGTGACTGAGAGGCAGAGGAGAAAAATGGAATTTGTCAACATGTTGGCTGGGCGAATAGGACTCAATAAGTCCTATTGACTTATTGAGAATACTAATAATAATATTTATTATTGTCACAAGTAGGCTTACATTAATCCCCTATTCGCCACACTATTCGCCTGTTCGGGTACACGGAGGAAGAATTCAGATGTCCAAATGACCTAACAAACACGTCTTTTTTTTATAAATTTAGAGTACCCAATTTATTTTTTCCAATTAAGGGGCAATTTAGCATGTCCAATCCACCTAACCTTCACATCTTTGGGTTCTGGGGGCGAAACCCACACAAGCACAGGGAGAATGTGCAAACTCCACACAAACAGTGACCCAGAGCCGGGATCGAACCTGGGACCTTGGAGCCGTGCAGCAGCAGAGCTAACCCACTGCGTCACCATGCTTCCCTGCAAGCATGTCTTTTGAGACTTGTGAGAGGAAACCGGAGCACTCAGAGGAAACCCACACAGACACGGGGAGAACGTGCAGACTCCACACAGACAGTGACTCAAGCCTGGAATCAAACCTGGGACCCTGGCACTGAATAGCAACAATGCTAACCACTGTGCTACCATGCTGCCCCTAATTTTGTTGACACCATGGGTTGGTTGGAAACCAAATTAGAGGGGCTCGAACAAGGGTTTGTGGAAGAGGTACCATACTTTGAAGCCACCTGTTTAAGAGATGAATACTTATAAATAGCAGTAACATAGTAACATAAAGCTTGGTGCGATAAACGAAAAGAAAAAAATTACTAAAGCCATTCCAAAGGTTTCACAGATGATGTATGACTTTTCTGAAGTAGAGTCACATACTTGGAAATAAATGGAAGAGAATGGGCTAAATCTTAACTCCCAAAAGTGGTATGTTGGGAATGTAACAGAGGTTAAAATCCTAAAGGATGAACCTGCCTCTTCCCAATTATAAATGGAAATGGAGAAAGGGGCACATGGCCAACCCACTTGCAGGAAACAAGCTGATAATTTAAATTGCCATTATTTAACAGTCATTATATTTTAGACCGTAGGCAGCTGAGTTTCTCAGACCTTGGAAAGAAATTGAAGGAAGGCAAAAAGGGCTGAACGTGTGAGGTAAGTGTCTTTACAGCATTGCTTGTGGGCCAGGAGGAGCAGGAGTTGTTCCTCCAAGAGAAACAACTTACCCATTAAACCACTCTGCCAAGATCGGACAGCTCTTCCCCAGCAGCACCATCAGATCCCATGAAAACTATCTGCTCTCCCTGACCACTATCAAGACTGTTCATCCACCCCACTGCAAATCACCACCCCCCCCCCCTCCACCCCACCATCCCTCAGGATTAAGACTTGATAAAAAGTATAAAACATTGGGGTGAGAATGCTACCACTGATTTAATATCCTGAAAAATACAGTATAGTTTTTTGCATACGTTAAATAATAAAGTGAGATTTAGTTCAAATCAAAGATCCTTTCATTACATATTATGATGCTATAGGGCTTGGGTATTAGGTAGATGGATAAGATAGCTAACTGAAAAGACAAAATGTTTATGCGCCAAATGGCTATGTATGCGTCAAGAAAATAAGCACATAATTGTCCCAAAACCAGGTTTCTGAAACAAATAGTTCATAACCAAACCAGATCTCATCAATCAGCTCCTAAATACATATTTTGGAGACATATATGCCTTTAAAACAATTTTGCATTTTCGTTCTTTTTAAGAACCTGTAACTTTAAAGATCATTCCAAAATAAAAATTACAACTATCTTGAAGAAGTAAATTGATTTCATTCAGCTGAAACTTATCCTAACTTAATAAACGTTACAAAGGGCTTCTCTGTTGTTCTTTGCAGATTTTTACTTTTTCCCTACTTATTAACATCACATTTATATATATATTACATTTTCTCTGCTTTTTAAGAGTAGGTACAATTTGCCATATTGCCTTCTCGCTATTATAAACATGACTCAAGTAAGCACCATAGAATCCCTAGTGCAGGAGGCCATTTAGCCGATCATGCCTGCATCAATCCTCCAAAAGAGCGCACTATCTAGGCCCAAGTCCCCACCCTATTGCCGTACTGTTTGGACACTAAGAGGAAATTCAGCATGGCCAACCCACCGAACCTGCACTTCTTTGGACTGTGGGAGGAAACCGGAGCATCCGGAGGAAACCCACACAGGCATGGGGAGAAAGTGCAAAGTCCACACAGACAGACACCCAAGGCCGGAATTGAACCCGGGTCCCTGGCGCTGTGAGGCAGCAGTGCTAACCACTGTGCCACCCAATACTTTGGACCGAATTTTAACTCTCCCTGCCTGGCAGACACTGGGTGGATGGGGCAGTTAAAAAGGAATGTGAAACAGAGCAGCTGGCTTCTTACTCTGCTCTGGTTGACAGAAATTTTAAATTGCAGACACCAAGGACACCTGCCAGCTTCCTTTTTTAAATATGCAGATCGAGCTCTGAAGATATCACTGGGGCTCTACAGCAATCTACATGGTGGCTACCCGCAGAGAAAGCTTCTTGGTTAATGGATCTTGGACCAGAAGAGGTGAAGTTATTTTTACATTTTGTAGCTTCCCTTGCAGGCCAGGGGACGCCGGAGTGCTCCTCTGGTCCCCACGAAGAAAACCTGGGTCTCCCCTGCAACCCCCCCCACTCCTTAATCATGGCCCCCTCCTGAGTACTTACCGTAGTACCGGAAACCATTTCTTCTGGTTTCCAGCAGCAGCTTCCTGCTGCCTGATTTTAATGGCCGAGCAGCCGCTTCCCATCTGCTTTGTTCCGGGAAATTGGCTAGCGGCAGACTGTCAATGAGACCCGGCCACTAAAATCATCTGAGCCTCCCCGCTGTAGCTCCCGGATGTGCCAATCACTCGCTAGGCCGTGTTATCACCTGGGTGTTAAAAGCGACCCCATTATCTTTCAAAATTAGATAGACTATAAATCTGTGCTTTGTGTCGAACATTGACCTGCTGATAAGGAAATGGCCGCTTCCAGCAGGATGGATAAACTGTGGCTGCTTTGACGGTTTGTACGGCACTAACGCTTGCCGGAGCTTTATCAAAGTGAACAAATTTATATTATTCTCGTCACCATTCTGTACAATGCATTTAATTAAATTTAATTTCCGGTGTTGATTAAACCTTATGAGTATCTTTAAAAGTACAACTTTTCAAAGGTGATTAATTTAAAAAGTGGAAATGAAAGAAACCCAGCATTTCTGGTCAATCGTTCTTTGTACAAACTAATGAATTACAACCTGAAAGGAACAATTTGTAATTATATGGCACCCAATCTCTTAGAAAAATTTCACAATGAGTACTTTGAAGTACTCTCAATAGTTGCTGAGTGGGCAAAAAGCTCCAGATTTGATGGCTTATCTTTCATTAAATAATATTTTTTTATAAACATGCTGTTAGTCTTTAACATTTGTTTGCAACGGGGTTCTTTAAATCTTAAAAATAGTAACAATTTCCTACAAATCGCAGCAAGACAGCAATTAGCTATGTAGAGCCCCAAAAGTAGAATTTTATTGCATAACAACCTGAAAGTTCACAAATCTAGCAATAATAAATAAATGCATTGTGCCTGACCATATTTCTGCCTACATTTTGAATGGAGTCCATAACGGCAGCTAGCTACACTGTCCCAAGATTCCTTGATGAGTTACTGCAGTGCATCTTTTAGATGGTACACAAGGCTGCCACTGTTTGTCGGTGGTGGAGGGTTTGATTGTTTTTGGAAGGAGGAGCAATCAAGCGGGCTGCTTTGTCCTGGATGGTGTTGCGCTTCTTGAGTGTTGTTGGAGCTACACTTATCCAGGCAAGTGGACAGTATTCCATTGCACTCCTGACTGGGGGGGGGGGGGGGTCAGGAGGTGAGTTACTCACTGTGGATTCCTAGCTTTTGACCTGCCCTGGTAGCCACAGTATTAATGTGGCTAGTACAGTTCAGTTTCTGATCAATGGTAACACCCAGGATGCTGATTGTGGGGGATTCAGCAATGGTAATGCCATTGAATGTCACGGGACGATGGTTAGATCCTCTCTTGTAGGAGATGGTCATTACCTGGCACTTGTGTGGCTCGACTGTGACTTGCCACTTGTCAGCCCAAGCCTGGCTATTGTCCAAGTTTTGCTGCATTCGGACATGGACTACTTCATTATCTGAGGAGTCACGAATGGTGCGAAATATTGTGCAGTCATTCGCAAACATTCCCACTTCTGACCTTACGATGGAAGGCAGGTCATTGATGAAGCAGTTGAAGATGATTGGGCCGAGGATACTACCCTGAGGAACTCCTGGAGTTGAGATGATTGATCCCCAACCACCACAACCATCTTCCTTTGTGCCAGGTATGACTCCAATCAGCGGAGAGTTTTCCCCCCGATTCCCACTGACTGCAGTTAGCTACAGCTCCTTGATGCCACACTCGGTCAAATGCTGCTTCGATATCTTGCCTTATAATCTTTGCAAATATGTAGCGAGTGGGATCCAAGACATACAAGCTTCTGATTTTTTTTTCCATTTGTCAATAAGCCCACTTGCACTAAGGGTCTGTATGACTATGACTGGCATTGGGGGATCTGGACACAGGTTCAAGCAGGTATGGGCAACTAAACAGTATTGAAGCCACTTGACTGACCTGTGGAACTGAGGTGCCCTCCCATTACCTCTGCAAGCTCTTGTGGGGCGAGAGGACACCATAGGGCACAATCCATTTGTAACTACAGGGATAATGGCCCAAAAAATGTCACATTCAGAAAAACTTTCCTACAATTAAACAAATACAAGGTTTATAACAGAGAACATAGAACACAGAACGATACAGCGCAGTACAGGCCCTTCGGCCCTCGATGTTGCACCGACATGGAAAAAACTAAAGGCCATCTAACCTACACTATGCCCTTATCATCCATATGCTTATCCAATAAACTTTTAAATGCCCTCAATGTTGGCGAGTTCACTACTGTTGCAGGTAGGGCATTCCACGGCCTCACCACTCTTTGCGTAAAAAACCCACCTCTGACCTCTGTCCTATATCTATTACCCCTCAATTTAAGGCTATGTCCCCTCATGCTAGCCACCTCCATCCGCAGGAGAAGGCTCTCACTGTCCACCCTATCTAACCCTCTGATCATCATCACATATTGACATTACTATCTGACAGCTCATCAAAGGTACATTATGAAAATGTTTTGCATGCTTATCAACAACCTTCTTTTACTGCACACAATCATAAAAAAACAAATTTAATAAGATATGGAAATTAATATTAGACCAAATATTATAGCTAAAGAAAACATGGCTAAGGGATTATATCAGAGACCCCTTTTGTAAAATATATACAATGAGTACATGCTTATTAGTACTATAAAACCCAATTAACTACACTGAAAACTCATGATTGTTCTTCTTCAAGGTGTTAAATAGATCTTTTAGCAATGGGTTTTCTGTTATCTCCTTTAAAGAAACCGCAGCAACAAGACTGAAAATTTATACATCTTCCAACAATTCTAATTAAAGCAAACTCTGTGTTAAGAGGGACTTTCAGATGATAAGCAAAATACAACTCGTTCTGAAACACTAAGTGACATTTTGCATGTGCTCAACGCTCACTGCCAAATAGTTAAGTAGTGAATTTGTTCTGTGTTTTTTTCTGCCTTCCCAAGATCAATAGGGAGTGGGAAAAGTTTCACCTGCACATGTTGCATCAGGCGCAAAATATCCTTACTCTTATAGAACTGGTGCCCAGGCTTTGACCTGAAACATCATCCCCCTCACCTCACTGAAGTTGCACATAACCTGCAGCATGCTGCAAAAATTCAACACGCAATGCTTTGCATTTATTTGCCGCTGCATTGAACTAATTCCACTGAAATCAGTAACATTTTAATCCAATCCTTGCATGCGTTATTAGTTTTATGCACAAATAGCTTGGGCAGATGAAGGATGATCTTTACTCCAAATTTCATGGTGTTGAAGTATGACATTGTCAAACGAAACAAAAGCTGTGTAATTTAGTTCAGACCTTCCTCAGAATGGAATGTAAACACCCAGCTACATAGCTGAAAGTATTCATTTTCTGGCATTGTGTTTTCAGTGAGAAGTCTTACTAGTTGTTGGAAATTCAGCCTCATGGCACACAATTTTCCAACCATTTGAAGGAATGATTTAAAAAATCAATTGCAGGCTGCACTGGAATTTTGCTACGTATACTTCATATTCAAAGCTCCTCACTGGTATTGAGAATTTTTTTTAAAAATTGTATAATATAATGACAGTCAGTCAAAGGAAGTTATTCCTTACATTTGACCATTACACTCTACCAAAAAGTGAGCATAATTCACGTGTGGCATTCAACTGTCACAAATACACAAACTCTTCCTCTGCAGTTCGATTGCACTGCCTGAACAAGCAAGGTACACAGGGATTCTCTTATACACGTGGATTTTGACTTTAGTAATCACTACATGACAATCAAGTTGCCCAGTCTATGTGAAATTGAAGCCAAAGTTGTTGACGGTACCCCATTAAATCTGGGTTTGTAAAAAAACTCATTCTAGTATTCTTTGGGTGTTAATAAAGTCATGTCAACTCTTCAAATCAAATCCTCAATCTGATAACCATAACAATAATTCTCAAAGTCCTTCTGTTGTGGCAGGTTTTGGTGGCTGTTTTATAAGTTCACAAAAATAATGATGCAACTATCATTTTGTTGTCTGTTGTGTTTTTTCAGTTAACATCAGCTAGGTTAGATCCACACACATAAATATCTCAAGATGGTTCTGAAAGAATTTAGTGTTTTACAGGCTTAAATTTACACCTTTAATTTATTTACAAATATTTGTTTACTCTAATGAAACCAGAAAGCATTTTTTTGAACAGTAATCGTGTAGCTGTTACAGCGGACACCTGACCTCAAGAGGTTTCCCATTTTAAATGGGGGATGAATATTGGTTTTCACCAGTGTACTTTTGTGTCTGGTGGTGTGGGGTGTGGAAGCCCAAAGCAAGCCAGTTTAAGAGTTTGTGAAGATAATGGAAAGCTTGGAGAAGTCTGGAGCGTTCTGAAAGGCAAGTTTCACATGTTCAAATGTCACTATTAGATGTGTTTAAATGCAGTAATTAATCATCCGGGAACAGATTTTTAAAGGTAAATTAATCCTGACCAGCAATTTGTGTTTGTTCACATGCACAGTGCCTTTCCAATGGAAAAAGTTCCGTAATGCAATGAAAAATATTAGAAATATCCTGTCAAACTGTGCTGTCATCTTTTCTATTGTGATTTAAATGGCTCTGGCTGCTCAATAAAATCTAAAGTTGAAAAAAAAACTACACACCTGCTCCGTTATATTTATTGACAGGCTCTCTGCTTTGAAATTGAAATGAGTAGCCTTTGTCCTTCCCAGAGACAAGTCTATTGTTTGGAGAGCTATGGTGTTTATCAATGCTTTGCAGAATTTCAAGTGCGAATGGGGTTCAGCACAGTAAGTGTTCCATTAATCCAAAAATGAATGACAATTTCAAAAAGTTGCGACAGCACATTGAACCTTTTAATCCGGTTTCCGGTTGGTTAACACAAGTCAATAGAATTGCAAGTTCTCGAAGGTTCTCTCACATGGCAGATTCAATTTTTTAAAATCAGATTCAGTATCATAGAATTTACAGTGCAGAAGGCCATTTACCCCATCGAGTCTCACCAGCCCTTGGAAAGAGCGCCCTACTTAAGCCCATGCCTCCACCCTTTCCCCGTGACCCAGTAACCCCACTTCACCTTTGGACACTAAGATGCAATTTAACATGGCCAACCTACTTAACCTGCACATCTTTGGACTGTGGGAGGAAACCGGAGCACCCGGAGGAAACCCACGCAGACACAGGGAGAAAGTTCAATGGAGGCTTTTATGAGGTGGTGAGAACTTTCTTCCCACCATGAAATAAAATATTTTTCATGGAACCTGAGGGATGTACATAGCCACTCACCCAGTACGCGCTATGGAGGTTACATGGTAGCACAGAGAACATCTCCATCTCGCTGCCGCAAATCCTATAATGGCCGTCGTGAGATTCAACAACCATAATAGATTTGCACCCGTGACGAATGGGCCTCTAAAATTCTGCCCATTATTTTATTTTCCATTATTTGCTGCAGGTCTCTGATAACCCCTTACTCTGGCCTGGTGCTCTAATCATTACTTCTTACAAGTTTCCAATTAGGCTAATAGGTCTATAATCATCTAGGTCCTATTTGATTTTTAAAACTTGGTACAGCATCCCACTCTCTCAAATACAAGAAGTCAGTCTTGATCTCTAATCTAATTAATTAAGACTAATTAAATCAGTATATTGAAATTGTTCATTGCTGGACCATATGTGAAATGTGTTAATGCAATGGCAATTATCTCACAGCTACACATGCAGACTCACAGTCATGGCCACTGCCCAAAAGTCAAATATAAACCACCTGTTGTTACGTACACTGCCCCTAAGTTGCATGCACCACTTGGTTATTTATACCATTCCATTGCCATGCACGTCTTTCATGCAATAATTAATTCAGCAAAACATTTCTTCTAATAATGTATTGAATATAAAAAATCTTGTTCTAGAGTAAGAGCTCAGTGATGAAGTGATGGTGCTCGCCACTGGTTTTGAAGAAAACCTTCAAAAGGATCCAGTAAGCTCTCTGTGATATGGATTTCATCTTTCCTGCTGTTTATTCTGGTGCCAGAGGTGGGCTTCTCTAGCTTCCAGCAACAATTAGGTCATCAACCAGACTAAGGAGTTACCTTGAAGATGTTCACAAACACCAAACCAGGAAATAATAACAAGCGGGTTTTAATAGGTTCACTTTTTAATCTAATTATACAAAATGTGAAATGAAGATTGGATGTGCAAATGGGATGTTTTATGATAAACTTTATTTTTTTAGCATTTTGAAAAATCTATGAATATTGTTTTGCCATGGAATGGAGAAATTTGACATTCCACAAATATAAAATTAGATTTCAGAGCCAGAGAGGCTTTTCAGAAGTTGCTACGACTTAGTATAAACTGTTTAAAAAAAACACGGTTAGACTTCCATCAATGTCATAGCTTTTTCAAAGATTTTTACAGCAAGAATAACACGTAGTATAAATGGAAGATCATGTTAATTCGTGGTTTCTAACTGATTCCCATCTGTGAGGACTTCAGCAGCACACCTTGTGGTGGAGTGGGGAATCACTGGCAACAACTGCGTTCACCTGCGCAAATGTAAATGCAGATGCCAGCCTTAGCGGTCAGTTTCACGCAGTAATGAGGGAAAGTACTCACACTGTCATTATCATTACAACTGCAAAGTCCAGGCCATGAGTAAATGTGCAGCAGTGTATATTGTATAATTGGCATATTAATTCCATGTTACAATTTAGAAGTAAGAGTACTGGACATACTGCTTCAAAAGAGTCTAATGTGGCAGTGGGGCAATAGGATCAAAGTGTACAAATCCACAAATTACTAAAAGTAACGACACATGCAGCCAGGGCCTATTTCTGTGCTGTCTTTTCCATGAATCAATGATATATCATCAGTAAATAGAACACTGCAAGGAGTTTGGTGCACTGAATATTATAAGATAGCACGTAAAGTCAAACAACATTAATCCACAAATAAACTGCTAATCTATCAGCATTAAATAAGATATATACTGCATAAAGATTGCCCCTATAACCAAATGAAAATGATCTTCCAAGAAATTTACAATAAAACGAGAAAATATGAGATGCATCTGTGAAACCAATGCAGCAATGCACAGAGACTCTGGAATTTTCAACTGAGCAGCAAAGTGGTAACAAGTACAACTTCAACCACTCTCTAAACCTAAGTATAGGTTTTGTGCTAAACAGATGGCACTCCAGATGGCATTAACCTGGATTTCTGTTTGTTTACATTCAAACACTAAAGATAGCAATGCAATGAAATGTCACACCCATATAGTATTTTATGAATGGAATATTCATCACCAAATAATTTTAGTGAAGCTGTAAATTAACTAGTGATGGCTACAAAATGCACTATATGCTGATTAGCTTTGTTAACGTTGGAATTGTGCTGCAATAAAGTTCATGTTTTAAGTTGATAATTCAAAGCAGCTATCCAAAGCAGGGAAGTGTTAGGGCTTCATTACAGGAGTATAAAAAACAGGGAATTGGGGACTCGAGTGGGCTGGATTCTCCATTTAGGAGACTATGGGCTAGATTCTCCTATTTGCAGACTAAGTACTGATGAGGGTGTGCGAACAGTGGCGCAAAGCTGCATTGATCCTCCGCCTGATGTGGGGCTAGCAGCCACGCAGTGCAAAGCCCCGGAGAATTGCCAGGGCCGTGGCCGTGCATGTGCACGGCAGCGGCCGCATACGGACCCAGCCTGCCAAATACTGTCGCCCCATTAATCCTCCTCGCTACCCCCCGGACCCCCCCCCCCCCCCACCAGTACCCCAAGCCCCCGCCAAACACCCCCCCCCCCGCCCGCGGAATGGCTTCCCCCCGACTGTGGTGGCGCTGGACTCAGTCCGCAGTCGTCATGCGGGGTCCACGAGAAAAGATAGCATGAGTGACCCACACTGTCGGGAACTCAGCACATCGGGAGAGGAGCATCGGGCGAGGGCCTCAGGTGACGTCCTGAGGCCATCCATACGGCGTGCGGCGTATTCCCTGAGTACGTCGCAAAAGCGACACCGTCCCCAATTTTGGTGCACACGGGGACTCTCTGGCTGATCGCTGTCAGCGTCGGCGACCGGAGAATCCCACCCTATGTCGTCTCGCTAGAGGGGAATTAAAGAAGGTTTACGATTCTCCGGGGGAGTGCAAACCGGTAAGCAATTCATTATTCCATCCCATGCAAATCCCGCTATCGAGATGCCATCTTGAGCGGGCGGCCCACCGCCCCACCTCCGACACCCTTCAATCAATCCCCCCTCCCCTCCAGGGACCTCATAGGGGGATTCTCCCCGCCCTAGGGACCCCTGTATAAGGGGAGACCCCCTACCTAAAGGGACCACCTTCCATACACAGCCCTTCACCCCCTTCTTCCCACCCCAGAAACCAGACCCCTGTCTGGAAGCTAAAGAGCACATCAAAAAGGGGTAAGTGCAGGGAAATCACACACCTGAATGATTGGAAAGCACTTACTTCTCTTTGATGTGGTCAATGTTTGTAAACATTGGGGTTTCACCACTTAGGCCACTGAACCTGAAGAGAGATGAATTAATCAAAGTTGCAGATGGTTTCTAGAATCTGTCAATCACAGACCACTGCTCGAAAGCTATGAATGGCTTGCAGCTAATGGATCTGTGGAAACCAAACATAGGTCATAGCTGCGCTCCTTCCACGTGATGCTGCAAGGTCACAGCTGTAATTCCTTGCACTGCCCCTGTCTAGGCTACTTACTAGCTTCCAGTTCTGGGAAGAAGGGCGCCTGTGTGTGTGTTGGGAGAGGGGAGGGGTGCGTGGAGGAGGGTACCTTTAGGCAGGGGGCCCCCTATTACAGGGGTCCCTGTGGGGGGGGGGTCTCCCCCTATTACAGGGGTCCATGTAGGCAGTCTCCCCCAATTACAGGGGTGCCTGTCGGGGGCTGCGGGACCCGGAGAATCACAGGAGCCCGAAACATGGGCGCCAGTCCCGCTAAAAAGATGCAAAATGGGTCATTAAGATCCATTGCATTTATTTACGTATCCCCATTGGCATACAATGCAGACCTCATTCCCTCCGCCATTGAGGCGGGTCACAGCATCGCGTTTAGACACCGATCCTGATTTTCCCCCAACACACAATTTGGTGTCTCATCGGAGAACACAATCCAGGCAACCCGAGACAGAGAATCCCGCATTGTGTCTTTACACTGCAGGCTTGCAAATAGATCAGTCTTAAGATATAGGCTGGCTTCAGACAAGACAGTATGCTCTTTCCTCAACATATTGATATTTAATTTATTAAACTTGTGTGCTGTGCATCTTGTTTAGTGAGCGTCTTCACATGTTCAGGTGCATACGGACAACTGCAAGCCATCCTGATAACTAAAAGCAGAGGTTGTTTATACATTTATGAGACAAAGCTGTGCTACAGTCTAATCTGTTGGGTAATCGGGTTTGATCTTATGATTTAAGAGATGCCCCACACCCCTTGATTAGATTACAACTTTGTTGGCTCATTTTCAGGTATTTACAATTCACAGGCAAGTTTTAAACAGTACTCCAAATTGAATTCAGAGAGTCAAGTCCCAATCAAGAAAACTGGCCAGTGGAAAGGAAATGATCTGGCGGGTCGTTCAGTTCAGTTGGCAAGACAACAGTGTGTGGATCAGATTAGTTTATAGTGCAGTGTCAACGGAATGGGGTCAGATCCCCCGTTGCCAATGAGGTGCATTTGGGGCCTGCTTCACATCCTACCTGTAATAAAATTTACAGCATTTTACCTTGGTTTGGGGATTAATCAACAAGGACCTACTTTCAGTCAGAGAACTGAAGAAGTATATTACTGCATAATATTGGCCAATATAGAAAAGCAAACCATATGGAAATTATAAAAGAGCATGATTGAGTAAGATTTTTTTTTTGCTTCTGAAATGTTGAGCTTTGCTGGAAAAATTAGCAACTGTTGCTCATCACTAATTGCTCGAGGAGGTAGTGGTGAACCGTCACATATTGAACAGTTGCAGTGCATGTGGTGTAGGAACACCCACAGTGTTGTTGGGAAGGGAGTTCCAAGATTTTGACCCAACAGGGAAGGAACAGTGGGATATAGTTCCAGGTCGGGGTGGTGTGTGGCTTGGAGGAAAACTCTCAGGTGGGTCGTGTTCCCATGCATCTGCTGCCTTTGCCCTTCTAAGTGAACATAGAACATACAGTGCAGAAGGAGGCCATTCGGCCCATCGAGTCTGCACCGACCCACTTAACTCCTCACTTTCACCCTATCCCCGTAACCCAACAACCCCTCCGAAACGTTTTGGTCACTAAGGGCAATTTATCATGGTCAATCCACCTAACCGGCACACCGTTGGACTGTGGGAGGAAACCGGAGCACCCGGAGGAAACCCACGGAGACATGGGGAGAAAGTGTAAACTCCACACAGACAGTGACCCAAGCCGCAAATCGCACCTGGGACCCTGGAGCTGTGAAGCAACTGTGCTGACCTCCGTGCTACCATGCCCCCCCACGTGGCTGGTGGAGAACGATTGAGGGAGCAATGGCACCTCTGCGAGGATCGTTGGATCAGGTGGAGAAGTGCCTCGAAGCACACAGGTCACCCAATCCCACTCTTATCAAATGCTTTTTCAGCATCTAGGGAAACAATCACCTCTGATTCGGAAACAAAGGAGGGTAAAGGACAACATTTAACAGACGGCGTACATTGGCCGACCCTTGACGAAGCCTGTCTGGTCCTCCGAGATCACCACTGGGAGGCAGGGCTCCAATTGCAGTGCCAGCACTTAATGTCCGCATTTGAAAGTGAAATAGGTCGATACAACCCACACTTTGTTGGGTCCTTGTCTTTCTTAACGATCTAGGAAATAGAGACCTGCACAAATGTAACAGGCAACGAACCCTGGGATAAGGAATCGTTACGAAACATACTTAAAATTAGAGGTATCAATTTCTCCGCAAACTCATGGGGAAGCCATCAGGGCCAGGAGCTTTACCCATCTGCGTCAACCCAATACATTTCAAAATTTCCTCTGGGTCCAACGAGGATTCCAACTCTTCACCCCTATCCCCCTCCACCATTGGGATGGATAACCCACCCAAAAAAAAAAAAAATCAGTCATCACCAAACTCTCTGTTGCGGGCTCAGATCTATAGAGATCCCAATAAAGCGTGTAAAAAGCCGCATTATAGAACATAGAACATACAGTGCAGAAGGAGGCCATTCGGTCCATCGAGTCTGCACCGACCCCCTTAAACCCTCACTTCCACCCTATCCCCGTAACCAAATAACCCCTCCAAACCATTTTGGTCACTAAGGGGAATTTATCATGGCCAATCCACCTAACAAGCATGTCTTTGGACTGTGAGAGGAAACCGGAGCACCTGGAGGAAACCCACGCAGACACAGGGAGAACGTGCAGACTCCGCACAGACAGTGATCCAGCAGGGAATCAAATCTGGGACCACGGCACTGTGAAGCCTCAGTGCTAATCACTTGTGCTACCATGCTGCCCACTTGTGCTACCGTGCTGCCCTGAGGCAGGGCAGAAACCAGGCTGTCACTCGAGCATTACCTATACAATCTCCCGTGAAGCCACCTGCTGTTTCCGTTGTTGAACTAAGAAGCGACTGACCCTCTCCCAGTATTCAGAAAATACATCCCTCGTACATCGCAGCTGGCCCTCCGCCTCATCCATTGATAATAATTCAAATTGTGTCTGTAGCGTTTTTCTACTTGCCAGCTACTCTGGGGTAGAGGCAAGTGAGTAATGATGGCCCACCTCAAGAATGGAGTCTACCAGGGCAGCACAGTGGTGCAGTGGGTTAGCCCTGCTGCCTCGCGGCGCCGAGGTCCAATGTTCGATTTTTGCTCTGGTTCACTGTCCGTGTGGAGTCTGCACATTCTCCCCGTGTTTGCGTGGTTTCGTCCACACAACCCAAAAATGTGCAGGGTAGGTGGATTGGCCACGCTAAATTGCCCCTTCATTGGAAAAAATGAACTCTAAATTAAAAAAAAAATGGAGTCCACCAGCCTCCGCACCTCTGCCCTCGCTGCCTTTACCATTTTGTACAAAATTATCTCTCCCCCCCCCCCCCCACGCCTAGTTAACCACCTTAAGTACTTCCCACAGTATACAAGGTGAGATAGATTCACTTTTATTAAATTTAATATATTCCCCAATGGCAATGGACATACATTCACAAAAGCTCTTGTCCACTAATAATGCTGTATCCAATCTCCATGATGGACACTGGGAGGGGCCTGATTCTCGTGTTAAATGAACAAAGTGCAGGGCATGGTCTGAAATCACAGCTCGCCAAGTAACCATCTCCACAAAAGGGAAGAAAGGTTTATCCACCACAAATAATTTGATAAGCGAGTATACCTGGTGTACATGGGAGAAAAAGGAAAAGTTTTTTGATTTGATTTGATTTATTATTGTCAAATGTATTAGTATACAGTGAAAAGTATTGTTTCCTGCATGCTGTACAAACAATGCATACCGTACATAGGGAAGGAGAGACTGCAGAATATAATGTTACAGTTATAGCAAGGTGTAGAGAAAAGATCAACTTAATACAAGGTAGGTCCATTCAAAAGTCTGATGGCAGTAGGGAAGAAGCTGTTCTTGAGTCAGTTGGTACGAGACCTCAAACTTTGGTATCTTTTTCCTGATAGAAGAAGGTGGAAGAGAATATGTCCGGGGTGCATGGGGTCCTTAATTATGCTGGCTGCCTTTCTGAGGCAGCGGGAATTGTAGACAGAGTCAATGGATGGGAGGCTGGTTTGCGTGATGGATTGGGCTACATTCGCGACCTTTTGTAATTTCCTGCGGTCTTGGGCAGAGCAGGATCCATACCAAGCTGTGATACAACCAGAAAGAATGTTTTCTATGGTGCTTCTGTAGAAGTTGTTGAGAGTCGTAGGTGACATGACAAATTTCCTTAGTCTTCTGAGAAAGTAGAGTTGTTGGTGGGCTTTCTTAATTATAGTGTCGGCATAGGGGGACCAGGACAGGTTGTTGGTAATCTGGACACCTAAGAACCTGAAGCTCTTGACCCTTTCTACTTCGTTCCCATTGATGTAGACAGGGGCATGTTCTCCACTACGCTTCTTGAAGTCGATGAAAATCTCCTTCGTTTTGTTAACATTAAGAGAGAGATTATTGTCGTCGCACCAGTTCACAGATTCTCCATCTCATTCCTGTACTCTGTCTCGTCATTGTCTTTATCACCTGGTTTCAAAAACACCACGAATCTGCACCCCCCCAAAAAAAAAGCTGATGCAAATCCAAATCGGGGTGGAGGCCAGCAGGTTATTACTAAACCTGTATCATCTCAGTTTGGAGCATGGACATTTATCAGGTCCACCAAGGTGCCTGTCAAAGATCCACAGACAATAATATGTCTACCGTTGGGGTCAGCTAGGATTATAGCAGCAGAAAACTGATTAATATTGCCACACCCCAGGTCCTGCCATCAAAGCCCGAATGAAAAACGTGATCCACTCACCCCTTCTGCAACCTGGTCTGTTCTCTGACCCGCAAGTGAGTCTCTTGCTACATCGGCATTAAAACTCTTACGGTGAGCAAATATCCTTGACCTTTTCACTGGGCCATTTAACCCCCTAACGTTCCAGGTGACCAACCAACTTGGGGGCCTTCCAAATACCCTCCAGAGTCAGCAATTTCCAGCAAGAGGGATTATCTAAGTGACATAGAAAGTACAGCAACTAGGTCCACACGAGATGGCCACCAAACCCATGACCAAGATTATAGAAAGAAAAATCTGCAGTCACCAAGTATCCATACAGAAACCAGCAAGGTGAACCTAAACAACTAAAACCTACTTATAATAAACCTAACCCCAAACAGAACAAAAACACTCGGCTCATTATCTAAAACAATGAGCTGCAGTCAACCCCTTAACACCTTTCCCGTCAGCTAACTCTTTGGCTAGCAAGGTGGCTCCTGCCTAGAGCGAAGAAAAATGCTTACAGAAAAAACGCAAAACATAAAACCCCCCTAAAACATGGGGCGCGATTCTCCGCTGCCCACGACGGGTCGGAGAATAGCGGGAGGGCCTTCCCGACATTTTTCCTGACCTCCCGCTATTCTCCCCCCCCACGGCCGCCCCACAACACGAATCGCTGCTCGCCGTTTTTTACGGCGAACAGCGATTCTCCCCAGGCCGAAGGGCCGAGTTCCCAGGCCTTTACGGCCGTTTTCACGAACGCAAACACACCTGCTCTCACTGTTCGTGAAAATGGCCGCAAAGTGCCGTCCCGGACAACCATGGCGTGCCAAGGGTGGCATAGGACTGTGATCGGTGGGCACCGATCGCGGGCAGCGGGTCCGATACCCGCGCACTATTTGTTTCTCCGCCACCCCACAGGATCAGTCAGCGGGGCGGCTGAGGGGCATGACGGCCCGCGCATGCGCGGGTTTGACGCATCTGAGCGGCTGACGTCATCGTGCGCGTCAGCCACCGTGACGCTTGGCGCGCGGGCTTAGCGACGGTCGCTAAGCCCGCGATGCCGTGCTTCACGGGGCCGCGCTGCTAGCCCCGCCCGGGGGGGAGAATCGGGTCCCGGGAGGGGGCGCGGAGGCTGCCGTGAAACACGGCCAGTTTCACGGCAGCCTTTACGACTCTCCGCATTCGTGGAGAATCGCGCCCAAAGTACTCCAACAGGTAGCTATATATTTTCACAAGTTAGAACAAAAACCCACATAAATCTAAACACCAGGCTTAAGCCCAACTTGCAAAACATTAGTACTCCAAAAAGGAGCTATATATTTTCACAACAGCTAGAATAAAAACCCTCATCAAACTAAACTCCACACCTAAGCCGAACTTGCAAAACATTCAACCCTAACAAGAACAGAAAAATGCAAACATGAACAAGGAACCCCGACAACTCCACATAGCAACATGCTCATCCCCAATATCCTAAAACCTCCATCAACACGCACCCAGCCCATGCTTCTTTACAAAGGAATCCGTCTCTTCCGGTGCATTAAAAAAAGTCTTTTCCCTCAAAAGTTACTCTTAGACGTGCCGTGTACACCACTCCAAAACGGACACCGCTTTTTTACAGGGCGGCTTTGGCCTTGTTGAACACCACCCGCTTCTTTGCTAGCTCTGCACCCACATCCTGGTAAAGCCTGATGATGTGACCTTCCCATTTGTAGTCACGATGCTCCCTTGCCCACCTCATAACCCTCTCTTTTTCTTGCAAGCTGTGAAACTACACGATTACTGGCTGTGTTGGTTCACCAGGACAAGGCTTCTGTGGAAGTGTCCGGTGGGCGCAGTCCAGCTCAGGAGGGAACGCGAGTCCACCCTCACCCACCATCTTCCCAACCATCTCTGCAAAATATTCTCTCTGGCAGCCCCACAATTTGGATATTTTGCCTCCTGGAACAATTTTCCAAATCATTCACTTTGGCCTTCAGCGCTTCATTTACATCTGTGCTTCCAGAGAGGCAGTCTGGTCGTGCCTCGAAAGTGCCACCTCTATGCCTTGCATTGTGGCTTCTTATGCCTTTACCGTTTCATTAGTCCTTTCCAACGGCAAACAAATGGGAACCAAGGCCTCTTCCATTGATTTGTGGAGGTCTCCCGACACACCCCGTCAGTGCTCATCAAATTCTGTCGCCAAGGTGCTAGTAAGCATCCTGGCCATTAATGAAGTGGCCGGTGTCTTAGAGGCTGCATCCGCCATTTTTTCAACTGATGAACACCAAGAGGCCTCCGACTCAGTCAACGAACTGGTACTTTCAGCCTTTTTCCCCCTGGGTTTTCTTTTTCTTTTCAATGTTTTTTTTAAAATTTAAAGTACCCAATTATTATTCTTCCCAATTAAGAGGCAATTTAGTGTGGCCAATCTACTTACCCTGCACATCTTTGGGTTGTGGGGGATGAGACCCACACAGATATAGGGAAAATGTGCAAACTCCACATAGACAGTGACCCGGGGGATGGGATGTTGATCAAGCACCCACGTAATCCTGGAGAGTATGAAGCGTCTTGAGCATTGTTTAAAAGTGGAAAATATTCCATTTTATTCCTTACTATTTGAAAATTCTTCCACAGGATGTGGGTTTCTCTAGCTAAGCCAGCATTTTGTTTCCATCTCGAATTGGAAATGTGGTGGTGAGCCACATTCTAGCATTGCCGCAGTCCATGTGCTGTCGGTGCACCTCTCAGTTGGTCAGCACGCTTTTGGTGAGTCAGGAGCCGAGTTACTTTCCACAGAATTCTCAGCCTCTCAGCTGCTCTTGTTGCCACAGTACTTACATTGCTGGTCCGGTTACGTTTCTGGTCAATTGTAACCGCCAGGATGGGAAGGGATTAGAGAGCGTGCAGAAAAGATTCATGAGTTTGATTCCAGGGTTGAAAAACTTCAGCTGTGGAGGTGGGAAAAGGAGGTGATTTGACAAGAGGTTTTTAACATCACGTTGGGTCTGCCCAGTTGAGTTTCTAGATCTGTTCTGAATCTCTCCAATTTAGCATGGTGCTTTGCCGGCACTTCCTATCTTTTAGCTTAGATTTACTGGGAATGGCCTCAGTAGTCCACGCAAATCACAATTATTTGTTTCAAATTTATTCAAGCTGAAATAATAATAATAATAATAATAATCGCTTGTTGTCACAAGTAGGCTTCAGTGAAGTTACTTAATTATCTGTCTCCCTCACTACTGGTTCCATTCATTCTGTTAGGTTCATTTTGAAATGCTGGAAATACTCAACAGGTCTGGCAGCATCCTTGGAGAGTGAAACACAGTTAACATTCCAGGTCAGTGGTCTTTCATCAGTCAGGTTAGGTTCATTCTTGGTTTTTGTCTTTTGCTCCTATTTGCCCTGATGCAAATTTTAAAATAAAGGTAATGTTTACTTGTGCCCCTCAGCAAAGACAGTTTCACAATAATCAGGTTCAGCGGCTAACAGACACAACAGGTACTAGAACCAAGTAGTAGACAAATATTTATCAGCCAGGTAACTTATATGAAGGAATGGGTTTAATTGCAATCACAAGCAAGTAATGTGTATTTGTACACCTATAGATTGGGCTAGCTGGGACATTGGTGTGTTGGGAGTAGTGTTGACTGTGAACTAAGTCAATAAACTCTCTCCAGCAAAGAAAATTGCTGTGTCGTCATTGGTTACCAACGTGGATTATATAAACAACTAAGAAGGTAGTGTCAGAATTAGAAAATAAATCAGAAATTGGAAATAAGTCAGTAACTAAGAGGATACCGCAGAGTCAGAAGTGGGAAGAAAATTTTTATGCAGGTGGATAACTATTACCTACAAAGCAATTTACATTTAGCACCTGCTATTATTATATTTGCAACTATAGAGATCCAAAAGAATCCGGGGAGGATACTTGGTCAGTGGAGAACTAATCCATTTAAATTGCAGTGCTGTACTAGACTCAATGGCTCCCTGCTGTTTAATTAAATTGGCAACTGCAGCACTATAACCACAAAGTGCCCATTTGGACTTTAGACTGAAAAGGAATGTGCATTAATGCAAAATACCCAACTATTACTGCCTGTTGCCGTCCCCCCCCCACCTCCATCATTCAGTTGCCATGCCCTCCATGAACCATGTGCCGTTCCCCCATCATGAGCAAATATGGCCCTTCTAAATGAAAAAATGAAAATCGCTTATTGTCACGAGTAGGCTTCAATGAAGTTACTGTGAAAAGCCCCTAGTCGCCACATTCCGGCACCTGTCCGGGGAGGCTGGTACGGGAATCGAACCGTGCTGCTGGCCTGCTTGGTCTGCTTTAAAAGCCAGCGGTTTAGCCTGGTGAGCTAAACCAGCCCCATGTAGAAAGAGCACATATTAGATAGAAGAGGTTATTACAAAAGGAACAGGAGACATGTGTTTGAAAGGCACCTATTTAGACAATATTTTATCATGTTGTCACAACATCTCCAAACTAATAATAATAATAATAATAATAATCGCTTATTGTCACAAGTAGGCTTCAATGAAGTTACTGCGAAAAGCCCCTACTCGCCACATTCCGTCGCCTGTTAGGGTAGGCTGGTATGGGAATTGAACCCGCGCTGCTGGCATTGTTCTGCATTTCAAGCCAGCTGTTTAGCCCACTGTGCTAAATCAGCCCCTAAACTGCTTGACACAATTCACTTAAAAAAGTTCAGTATTCCTAAATGTACCTTGCAGGTAAGATTCAATGCAGCTGCAGTCTTTGACATTCTCACCCAGCTAGACTCCAGGAGCAAATCACTAACCTTGCCTTGCATCCCACCACCCATCAATGAGCAACCATCAGGATTGACTTACAGTTTCGTCCAGATTTTCTTACCTTAAGTATTTTTTGACTGGCATTTTTGCTTTGTAGATGGATTACTTTCCCCCCTCATATTTGTTCATCATGCGAAAATGTCTTTTTTTTGTAAAATGTTCGTACTTTCTGCTGAAGTGTCCAAATATCCTTACCATGGGAGGATTTCTGCTAATAGTACCAACACTAGAAAGTTGGTGAAAGGATTCAGTATAATCCACTGGTGCAATGTTTAGAGAATTGCATTCTTGCAATTTATGACATGATATGACTTCTTTGATTAGGCTCTTGGCCTTGCTGCTTACTCTAACATATCTATTATTCAATATCTTTGTTTATATTGAGTGGAGAATTACTTTTGAAGTTATATTAATAGTTAATGAAAACTGCACTTTGTGGAGTTCTGTTTTATTACAGAAAGACTTGATAATAAAAATGGAAGATAATTATCTAAACATAAATAATGGATAATTAAATAAGTAGGCCATAGAATATCAAACCATATATAAAAGTGTAATACCAGGATAAATTAAGATTAGAAAACCGTATGCAGGTCAAGGCTCTTTATCAGATGGTACTTTTTGCATTAATGCTTTTATTCAGATTAAAAAAGAGCAGTGTCAAAATACTGGCTATGCATGTTAATACTGCTAAAAGCATCTCACATATCCTGACAGTAGGTAGACCCATGAAAGGTAATCGGGATAGGGAAATCAGTTTACCAATGTAAACACAGACAGCCAATCATGTAGATTGCTGACTCTCGTAGAGCATGCCCTACTTTTGTTCCATTGAAATCACTGAATGAAAACTTAGAAACTAGGTACATGAGTGGGCCATTCGGCCCAGCACCACCATTCAATATTATCATGGCTGATAACGTAAATTCAACATCCCACTCCTGTTTTCTCTCCATATCCCATGATCCCTTTAGCCGCAAGGGCCATGTCCAGCTCCCTCTTCAATATATCAAACGAACGGGCCCCAACAACTTTCTGTGATAGAGAATTCCACAAGTTCATAACTCTCTGAGAGAAGAAGTTCTACCTTATCTCAGTCCTGAATGGCTTACCCCTTATTCTTAGGATGTGACCCTCTACTTCTGGACATCCCCAACATCGGGAACATTCTTCCTGCATCTAGCCTGTCCAGTTCCATCAGAATTTCATGTTTCTATGAGATAACCTCTCATTCCTCTGAACTCCAGTGAATACAAGCCCAGTGAAAACTCAGGCAGGTGCTATAAAGGGCAATCAACCAGAACAATTGAACCACCATTCGGGTTTCAAAAGCCAGAGGATCACTTGAGGATTTTTACCATGGACTATACTATTGTGCAATGACCTGTACAGCATTAACAATGCTCAAATCAGTAAATCCACCCATTAAAAATACAAAAAAGGTCAAGGATATTTAGCATATCAAACACCCCTTCATCTTCATGTAGAAATCACTGATCTAACAAGCAAATAATTTTACTACTTACCCTTTTGTACTATTGATCTTGCCATAAATCTCCTTGAAAACGTTACACATTGCTGAATGAGGTGTAAATAGATTTGTAAATGGCATACTAACTTCATAACTATTGTTAACTACCTTCACTGGCTTTGTAAAACTAAATTTATATTTGTGGACTGTAAAATTTCACTATTAAGATTTGAAATATTCATATTTTTGAAATAATATTTCTTTATTTAAATGATTATGATACTTCCGCTTCTATCTTAATCCCAGTATATGTTCCAATTATTTATTGTGCTCTACTTAAAAGTGAAATTCAGCAAATTTTGTTTCCTGGTTTGCTGTATGTGTTAATGCATCAACACTTATCCTGCTTGATGATGTCACTGTTGCTGGACACCAGTGGCGGGATTCTCCGTCCCTCCACGCCGGAATAGCGCCCGGCGGGGGGGGGGGGCAGAGAATGGCCGTTCACGCTGGAAATCTGGTGCGGCGGCCCACTTCAGCACGGGTGCCGCCGACATCGCGGGCCCACTATCCCCCCTAGATCGTGATGGTCTGCCGATCAGTGGCCCCCAATCGCGGGCCTC
Source organism: Scyliorhinus canicula (assembly GCF_902713615.1). Classification (NCBI taxonomy): domain Eukaryota; kingdom Metazoa; phylum Chordata; class Chondrichthyes; order Carcharhiniformes; family Scyliorhinidae; genus Scyliorhinus; species Scyliorhinus canicula. The sequence goes on along the minus strand of NC_052151.1, from coordinate 126,054,333 downwards.
GCCACCGCTGAGGCCCCCCCGGAGTCAGATTCTCCCCGCCCCCAACTATGACCGCCACCGCGGGTCCGAGCTCCCACCGGGTGGTAAACCACGCTGGTGGGAGTTCGGCCGGTCGATCACGGAGAATCGCCGTAGGTGTCTCTTGCTGCGGCCCCGAACGGGTGCCGTGTCGACCGCACGTGCGACCAGCAGGTCTGCGGAGAATCGCGGAAGCGCCATCGCGCCGGATTTCCGGCATGAACGACTATTCTCCACCCCTGTGCCAGGCGCGATTCCGGCATGGAGGGTCGGAGAATCGCACCTGGAGAATCACCCCGGCGATCGTGAGGACTTAGTCCCAAAAAGGGAGAATCCCGCCCCAGGAGTTCCTCTTGACTTAGTGCCAGATTCACAATGGTAAAGGAGAAATTAATGGCGCAGAGATCACTCGAACATTATGGGCAGCTCTTTTGAGGTCAGCGGCAAGTCACTTTGCTGCTCCACACAAAATCCGGAGCAAAAAAAAACAAAATCCGGAGCAATCTACATAAATAATATTTATTCTTTGTTGATAAAGCTGACATCATAGAGCATAGGACATGGAACTATACAGCACAGTACAGGAACTTCGGCCCACGATGTTGTGCCGAACTAGTCTGAAACTAAGATCAAATCAACCTACTCCCAATTATTCTAGTACACTCCATATGCCTATCCAATAACCACTTGAAAGTTCCTAAAGTGTCCCACTCCACTACCATAGCTGGGAGTGCGTTCCACGCCCCAACCACTCTCTGAGTAAAGAGCCTACCTCTGACATCCCTCCTATATCTTCCACCATGAACCTTATAGTTATGCCCCCTTGTAACAGCTACATCCACGCGAGGAAAAAGTCGCTGAACGTCCACTCTATCTATCCCTCTCAACATCTTATACACCTCAATTAAGTCACCTCTCATCCTCCTTCGCTCCAATGAGAAAAGCCCTAGCTCCCTCAACCTTTCCTCATAAGACTCACCCACCAATCCAGGCAGCATCCTGGCAAATCTCCTTTGCACCCTTTCCAATGCTTCCACATCCTTCCTATAATGAGGTGACCAGAGCTGCACACAATACTCCAAATGCGGTCTAACCAAGATCCTGTACAGTTGCAGCATAACCTCACGGCTCTTAAACTCAATCCCCCTGTTAATAAATGCTAACATACTATAGGCTTTCTTCACAGCTCTATCCACTTGGGTGGCTACTTTCAGAGATCTATGGACATGAACTCCGAGATCTCTACGTGCCTCCACATTCTTCAGAACCCTACCAAAATGAATCACCTCATACTTATCAGGGTTAAACTCCATCTGCCACTTTTCAGTCCAGCTCTGCATACTATCAATGTCTCTTTGCAGTCTACAACAGTCCTCCACATTATCCACTACTCCACCAATCTTGGTGTCATCAGCAAATTTACCAACCCAACCTTCAACTCCATCATCCAAGTCATTGATAAAAGTCACAAATAGCAGAGGACCCAGCACTGATCCCTGTGGTACACCGCTGGTGACTGGGCTCCAGGTTGAAAATTTACCATCTGCCACCACCCTCTGTCTTCTTTGTGATACAACATCAGGTTAAAGTCCAACAGGTTTGTTTCAGGTTTGTTTCCTGTTGGTCTTTAACCTAGTGTTGTAAGACTTCTTACTGTGCTCACCCCAGTCCAACGCCGGCATCTCCACATCATTCTTTGTGATAGCCAGTTACTGATCCAATTGGCCAAATTTCCCCCCATGCCATGCATCAGCCAACCATGGAGCACCTTATCAAACGCCTTACTAAAATCCATCTATAAGACATCAACTGCTCTACCTTCATCTATGTACTTAGTTACCTCCTCAAAGAATACAATCAAATTTGTGAGGCAAGACTTACCCCTCACAAATCCGTGCTGACTATCCTGGATTAAGCTGCATCTTTCCAAATGATCATGAATCCTATCCCTCAGGACCCTTTCCAATAATTTACCGATGATCAAAGTGAGACTAATCGGCCTATAATTCCCAGGGTTATACCTATTCCCTTTCTTGAACAAGGGGACAAATTCGCCTCTCTCCAGTCTTCTGGCACTATTCCTGTAGACAGTGAGGACATAAAGATCAAAGCCAAAGGCTCTGCAATTTCATCCCTCACCTCCCAAAGAATCCTAGGATATATCCCATCAGGCCCAGGGGACTTATCTATTGTCAGGCTTCTTCCTTCCTAACACATCTTCCTTCCGAATATCTACCTCCTCCAGCCTGTATCACACTATCCTCCTCAACAACATGGCCCCTCTCCTTTGTGAACACTGAAGTAAAATATTCATATCTTCTATATCTCTTCTATATCTTCAGACTCCATGCACACGTTCCCACTACTGTCCTTGACCGGCCCTAATCAGACTCACATTTATTTTTCACTAATTTAGATTTAAATTCTGTGGCCGTATTATTCAAAGCGATGTCATTGATTGACTTCATTCAATTCACTTAATGTCTTTGAAGATCCTTCTAAACTACCTAGGGCGCAATTATCTGACCCCCATGCCGGGTGGGAGAATCACGGGAGTGCCGGGCGATTCCCGTCAGGCTGCCCTGGCACGCGCACGCGATTCTCCCACCCCCCCCCCCCCCACCCCCAAAACGGCGTGCCGTGTTTCACGACAGACCGCTCGGAGAATCGCCGCTCGCCGTTTGTAGCAGGCGAGCGGCGATTCTCCGGCCCGGATGGGCCAAACGACCTGCCCAATCCGACGAGTTCACGCCGGCGCCAACTACACCTGGTTGCTGCCGGCGTGAACAGCGCGCGAACGCTGCGTGTGCGGCCTGTGGGGGAGGGGGGGGGGGGAGGATCGAGCACCAGGGCGGCGCTCAGTAGGGGTCTGGCCCACGATTGGTGCCCACCGATCGGCGGGCCGGCTTCTCTAAAGGACACACTCTTTTCCTCTGCCGCCCCGTAAGATCAATCCTCCATGTCTTGCGGGGCGCCCGCAGGGAGGATGGCAACCGCGTATGCGCGGGTTGGCGCCGGCCAACCTGCGCATGCGCGGGTGACGTCATTTACACGACGCCGGCCGCGTAATTTATGCGGCGCCGCTTTCACGTGGCGCCACGGCCCGGCGCGTGTAATTGACGCGGCGCCGCTCCTAGCCCCCTGGGGGTGGGAGAATAGGGGGAGAGGAGCGGCCTCCGACGCTGGAGTGAAACACTCCGGTTTCCACTCTGGCATCGGCACTTGTCTTCCTCTGGGAGAATTTCGCCCCTTATTTACAAATGCCTCGAAGTAAAACTACCTTGGAATCTTGGCATATCTGTGACTGAAGCTGTTACTGAGATATTATTTAAAACGTCTACTTGCCTCACAGTGGCTCTATTCACCCAGCAGGCAAAGGGGTTTGCCAATGGCCAAAGATGATAACTTGAAGAAGAACCATGAGGAGGCCAAAAAAAACATTTTGTACAGAGGAGAAATGAAGGGAAACAATGTGGTAAACTAAATGTCCCATTATTTCCCACTGCGGGTGGGAAACTCCGGAAAGATTTCTAAGTGTGGTAGCGAGCAGGAACTGCCTTAAGCTTCCCAGCGCTCAGCCCAGCGATGCTATTCAACATTAATCCATCCCCAGGCTTCTTGCTACAAATGATTCACCGCCAGCTTCCTGCTAACAAGGTTGAGTGGCACTTACTCAGTCAACGCCAGTCAACTCACTAGAATGGTGCTGAGGAAAGCAGCCTCAAGATTCAGCAATGTGGGCCTGGGGAGGCTCCTATTCAAGGTGGAGGTCAGGAGAGATGTTCGGTTCCCCCGAGGGTGCCAGAGGGTCAATCCTCCACGTTGACCATCCATCCCTCCCAGCACCTCTCCTCCACCCTCCCATGGCGACCCACCCATGAGGGTGCCGCAGCCACCCTAACCGGGGTTCACCCCCACCCAGCCAAGGGTCCACAACCCCCAGCCGAGCACTGGTGTGACAAGCCCAGTGCCCCCGGGCTCTTTGGTATGAGCAAATATTGTTACTCACCTCCTCAGCTTCCCTCAGAAGCCCTTCTGCCAGGTTCACATTTTTCAACAGGAGTACTGATCAGCACCAGCGTGACAACTTGCTGGGGAGGCCGATGAATCACGGGAGGCTGTTGGATGTGGGGTCCCGCTCCCGTTAATTATACAGAAAGAAGGTTAAGTGGTTTCTCGCCATGCTCCGGCAAGATCCCGATTTCGCCGAGGACAGCAGACAGATTACATCGCAAACTATTTGGTGCAGTTCTTGTTTTCGGCCTCTCCCGCTATTCACCAGCCTCATTTCGCTTGAGCAAGAGTGTAATGAGGTCGGAAAATCCCACTCTGGATGTTCTGAAGACTTTTTGATGCAAAATAATTAACCCAAAATTAATTCTTATTTAGCATTGTACAGATGTTGACACAGCTCTCATGTTTTGCGTGATAGTACAAATCTATTTTTTCTTCTCAAGTGTCCAATAACAAGAGTGAAAATATCAAAGTCTTGGTAATTTTGGCCTCAAATATTATTTTTCTGTGCAAGGACCAAACTTTCTGGCAAATGTTACCGGAGCAAAAAGGCGCCAACCTGTGCTGTGTCGACTTGCTGGAATTTTTGCCAATTCAGATGGAGAGTGTACGGCTACGTTAATTCCCAATATAACTTTTCAAGTCGGAACAGCCTTGTCAGGCAATCAGCCGAAGAATTGGGGACTGGATTCTCCGTCAGCGGTGGCCATTGGCCAGCTGCCGGGATGGAGAATCCTGCTGTCAGCAGGGGCGCACCGCACTGGAAAACGGTGCAGCGAGACGGAGAATCCTGCCGCCATTCTCCCAACATGGGGTCTGAAAGCAACTCCCCCAGGGAAACTAACTGACTAAAGCCAATAGAATACTCCATTGGTGTATAAGTGAATGTATTTTGGATAGAAAAGTCACACTTATGACTTCAAACCATCTTAATTGAGCAATAAACTTCACAAAAGACAGTTAATGTTGTAGTGTAAGAGTGGGTTATGATTTAGTCATATCTATTGGTTACACCTGTAACTAAAGAGAAACAAAGGAACTCTTCCAGTCAATTAAGTTTCAAGTATGATTGCTTATTAGGCTCATATTATATTCCTATGTTTATCCAGGAGCTGCATAGAAATAGTGCACTGTGTAGTCTTACATCAGGAATCAGACTGAAACTGCTCAAACATATTTCACTATTTCACACTTCGCACCAGTCCAATTTCTTCAGGCTGCAATCAAAGTGTCATGGCATCTTCTAATTCACTGCATCAACAAGTCCAAATTAATTTCTTAAATCATTGAATGGATCAAGTTTTTGCAAAGGGGTCTATATCTTTATGTGACTTGAAACAAACAAATATTTAGGTTAATAACTGTAATCCTGGAAGTACAAAGAAAATAGGCTCAGTTATGCGATTCTCCGAGATCTTTACAGTGAGAATTCAGATTTACATGGTGCCGTATCCTTTCTTTGGCACATTCCCAAGCTTTTCACCACCAAATCAATTACTTTCAATTGTGGTATCTTGTTGTGTGCAAGTGAGCACACAAGATCCTACAAACAGAAATTAAATGACTAACCATTAAACTGGGCAGAATGTTGGCCAGAACAATACACTGCTCTTCTTCAAGTAATGCCATGGGATTTATATTTACATCAAACTAGGACCCAATTTGATTCTTCATCCAAAGTTTCATACAATTCATGGCATCTCTGATACTGTTGCAATCCCTCACTTCTGGTTGGATCATGTAGTGAAAGTTAAAAACCCGCATCATATGATTCAGCACCACCAATGCCATCAATTCAACCAAACTGATACTTGTAGGCGTGGGGTCAGAATTGACCAAACCTGGCACATTGTGTTGGCCAGTTTTGTCACTGTACAAGAACTAGATGATTCTGGGACAGCTCATGCATCAATTGCCACTTCTTTGGCAAACTCTACCTGCAAGACCGAAAACAATTTTCTGAAAAGGTACAGATTTTCAAATAAAGCTGAAACTCTTAATCAGTGGAACATGAACAAGTAAAAATGGGAACCAGAATATACACACAGTAAATTTTAAGAGTCATAAAGAACATGCAAATGAAAACATAATTCAATCCAATAATTGATAATAGATAACTTTTATAACTTTATTAAACATTTATCAGAATTATTTACACACACTCTTATGTATACATTCCCTGCTTTGAAGTATGATTAACAGTACCACTCCATACTTTCTGTTTTCTACTGAACAGATGGGGCTGATTTAGCTCAATGGGCTATATCGCTGGCTTTTAAAGCAGACCAAGCAGGGCAGCAGCACGGTTCGATTCCCGTATCAGCTTCCCCGGACAGGCGCTGAAATGTGGCGACTAGGGGCTTTTCACAGTAACTTCATTGAAGCCTACTCGTGACAATAAGCGATTTTCATTTAATTTTGTTTCATTTCAAATCCATCATCATTTGGCTACTTTCATAACAACAATAATAATACAATAATCTTTATTAGTGTCACAAGTAGGCTTACATTAACACTGCAATCAAGTTACTGTGAAAATTCCCTGGTCTCCACACTCCAGCACCTGTTCGGATACACAGTGGGAGAATTCAGAATGTCCAATTCACCTAACAAGCACATCTTTCAGGGCTTGTGGGACGAAACTGGAGCACCCGGAGGAAACCCACACCAGATACGGGGAGAACGGTAGAATAGTGGATTGCACAGTTGCTTCACAGCTCCAGGATCCCAGGTTCGATTCCTGGCTTGGGGCACTGTATGTGCAGTGTCTGGGTTTCCTCCAGGTGCTCTGGTTTCCTCCTAGAGTCCAAAGATGTGCAGGTCAGGTGGATTACCCATGCTAAATGCCCTTAGTGTCCAAAAAGGTTAGATGGGGTTACTGAGTTATGATGATAGGGTGGAGTGTGGGGTTAGGTAGGGGTGATCTTTCCATGGGCCAGTGTAGACTCAATGGCCCGAATGGCCTCTTTTTTTCACTCTAAATTATGTCTATGTCTATAACGTGCAGACTCCACACAGGTAACCATTATGCTACTGCGCCGCCCAGTTTTATTCCTCCATTTTTAATTTTTTCATGCCAAAAATAACACCAGTGTCGTCTCTCTCTTTTTAGTTCAAAATCATTCCAATTCATCATTTTTCTCATTCAACCAATTTTCTATATATTTGTGTGTACCCAAATACCTCCCCAGTGGCCTTCATGAATTCAAGGCCTATTTTTCACATATTTACAATGTCATTGAGCAGGGAAAAAACTTTAGGATCGACAAGTCTAACAAAGGACATGGCTGAGAGTTTCAGCAGATGAGCTGAGGCAGGCTACGGAATGGAGGTGGACATTATTGAGGGAGTGCGAAGAAGCTAATCTCGGGGTCAAATATGACACCAAAGTGCCAAACAGTCGATGGAGCCTCAGACAGCTGCCAGGCAGGGAGATGTCACTGTGGCTAGGAAATGAACTTTCATGGCTGGGATCGAAGACAATAACTGCAGTCTTTCCAATATTTTGTCAGGGGGGATTTCTGTTTGTCCAGGACTGGGTGGCAATACAGTGTCAGAAACCGGATCCAATGGAGGGGTTGAGAGCTGCTGGTGGGAGAGAGCTGTTTTACCATCAACAATGTGTATTTTTGGTTATGTCACTGAAGTGGAAGAGGGGAGTCTCATTCCTTTTGGTCCAGAGCAATATTCCCTCCAAGCATTGCATATTGCCCCAGTTAAGTTAAAGCACATACATTTTGCCCCAGTTAGAATAACGCCGTGCATTTTTACCCGTTTAATTTAACATCGCTTTGGTCCATAGTTAGGTCAGATCTAACAAGCAATTTTGTACTGCACTAAATTATTGTCATGGTGAAGCTGAAAACACTTCACACCCCTGCCAAGCTTGGAATGTGAATGTGCCCCAAACATTCTACATTTCATCACCAGCTTGACTTTATGATTGCACACATGGAAAAAAGTGTGAGAAACTTATTTTATCATTAACCTTCGTTAAACTTTTTCATTGTTTCCCTTGCTGGTATGCTGCTCAAATAAACTTATTTCTCTCACTATATCCATATTACTCACGCTGATATTGTTTTTGAGCATCTCCTTTACCATTTACTTAATTTTCGAAACTTTGTCAACCTATGTTCAAATCTGGTCTAATTTGCCGGCTTCAACATCTCCTATAATTTATCTTGCGTGTGTAGAATCTATTCTTGCTGTAATTGAGACTGTTTTAACTATTATCCACTATTCCAAAACCCATCTTTTAAGTCTTCTCACTAACTTCATAATAAATTTGTTCACAAACCATGGCTAGTGGAAACAAAAGCAAATTAAAACTGATGCTGGAAATCTGGGAGGAAAAATAGAACATGTTGAAAATACTCAGCGGTCCTCAACATCTGTGGAGAGAGAAACAGAGTTAAAATTTCCAGGCAATGGCCTTTATCAGGTGACATTTGGGTTTTGGCTCCTTGCCAGCTATGTCGAGAAATGCCACAATAGCCCATTCACAAACAACAGTGCAGACAAAAGGCTACATACACAACAGCAGTATTAAAGAAAATAGAAGACTTTATTTCATCTGCATAAGATAACAGAAAGGTCATATGTTCTTGGTACAGGTGATAAATAAGGGCGAAGGTTCAATATGGAGTTTGTTTCCACATGTTCAATGTTTTGTTTCTCAATGGTCCATAGAAATTAGAAAATTTGCACCGACAGACCCTGAAGGACATTTGGAGAATTTGGGACAGAGGGGATCACTCTCAATCATATATGTTAGCCATTTTGTGGAGATGCCGGTGTTGGACTAGGATGGGCACAGTAAGAAGTCTACAACACCAGGTTAAAGTCCAACAGGTTTATTTGGAATCACTAGCTTTCGGAGCACAGCTCCTTCATCAGGTGAGTGATATGTTACATATATGTAAGGAATGTCCAGATAATACAGTAAATGGCAGTATTTTCAAGGATATACAAATAAGTTATTCAAGTGAACTTTCCAATAACTCTCACAGGTAGGGCTGGATTTTAAGGCTCAACACCAGGTGTATTTTTGGTGTGGGTGGAGGGCACATGGACTATGTTAGCTGACTAGCCCATTGCCTTCCAACCCAGTCCTCATACTACAGGGAATGGGCAAGATGCCCATTAGCTTGCTCACTCTTAGGCCTATTGAGGTTCTTAAGAGGTCAATTACTCCCCACATAAAGCTTGAATCTGCTTCCACTGTCATAAAGCGTTGGGTAGCTGAAGGGAGGATGGAAAGGCCATTTTTTTGCTAAAGGAGGGAAGAACGGCAGGTACATCCTATGTGGTGGGGGGGGGGGGGGGGGGAAGGTGGCTTTGGCAATGACATGGTTAAGCCTTTTTAAAGACAAGTGATGGTATTGGTTCAACCTCCCAAAAAAATAAAAAAGAGTAGGCCAACTCGCACCTCATACGATCGTGGTTTCCTTTATTTAGATTCAGGAACCTGGGGCTGGATTCTCCAGTTTCGGGATTATGTCCCCACTCCTTCGTGAAAACGATGGTCTTTTATGCAAGGAAAACTGGCGTCAAAAGGCCACAGATTCACAGCCTTGCAGGGGGCTAGCAGGGAGCTATCATGGAACTCACAGCTCCAGATAAAGGCCCCCCACAAATCTGGGTCAGAGGCCGTGCATGCGCGGCAGTATGACATAAGATGTATTGCTGAAAATAGCTAATTATTGGCCAGAACAGAGCAGGGCAGTCCATTACAAAATCGCATTGTTCGCTCTCTATCTTTGAAAGAGTACAGTATTTGGCGGACTCAGCCTGGACCGCCAAAATAGTGGCCCCGGTTGGCTGCTCGCCCGACCTGGACCACCCGCACATATAGCCCCCAGTTCCGAATGAGGCCCACCCCCGCCCTCTGACCATCCTGCCCCCGACTGTGGCGGCCATGGACTGAGTCTGCAGCCGCCTCGCGAGTTTCCCAAATGACAGGATCACATTAGAAATACGCCATCGGCAATTCGGCTAGTCGGGGATGAAGAATAGCGGGACGGGCCTCAGACAATGGCCTCAAGTGCTGGATACTCGGTGCAGCATACTCCCCGGGTAGGGTGCTTTTCGGGGGACGGAAAATCGTGGAACCACCGCCGCTTTCAATTTCATGCGGGAAAACGGATTCTCCGTCCCGTCACTGAACGCGATTTCGCCGTCGGGTGTGGAAAAGCCAACCCCTGGTCTCAGAATCAATTACATCTCTCTCTATCTCAATGAAGAATACTATCACATTTTTATTGCTCATCCCTAAGGGGCCTCGGACAACAGGATTGCCAATTATTCCTTCCTCATTACAGGATGGCCTGTTCTCTAGTTGGTTCCTCAAAAGTATTGGTCCAGAAAACCCTGGGGCGGGATTCTCCCAATGGGAGACTAAGGGCACGATTCTCCGCTGCCCAGGCCGGGTGGGAGATTCGCGGGAGGGCCGCTCTGGCACCCCCCTCGATTCTCCCACCCCCCCCAAAATGGCGTGTCACATTTTGCAACACGCCGCTCGGAGAATCGCGGGTCGCCGTTTTTCACGGCGACCCGCGATTCTCCTGCCCGGATGGGCCGAGCGGCCTGCCGTTCCCAACCACACCTGGTCGCTGCCGACGTGAACATAGCGCGAAAGGTGAGTTTGGGGCCTGTGGGGGGTGGAGAGGGGATCGAGCACCAAGGTTGTGCTCGGGAGGGGACTGGCCCGCGATCAGTGCCCACCGATCGTCGGGCCGGCATCTCCAAGAGACGCGCTCTTTCCCCTCTGCCGCCCCGCCAGATCAAGACGCCACGTCTTGCGGGGCAGCGGACGGGAAGACAGCAACCGCGCATGCACGGGTTGGAGCCGGCCAAACTGCGCATGCGCGGCTGACGTCACTTAGGCGCCGCCGGCCGCGTCATTCTCGGCATGCCGCCTTGACGCAAGCGTCAAGGCCCGGCGGCTGAGTTCCATGAAACGCCATTCCTAGCTCCCCGGGGGTGGGAGAATAGGGGGCGAGGAGCGGCCTCCAACGCCGTCGTGAAACACTCCGGGTTTGACGATGGCGTCGGCCGTTGCGGAGAATTACGCCCTAAGTGCCGACACCGGAGTGAAAACCGGAGTGTTTAACTCTGGCGTCGGAAGCTGCTCCTCGCCCCCTATTCTCCCACCCCCGGGGAGCTAGGAGAGGCGCCCCGTCATTTATGCGCACCAGGCCTCGGCGCCGCATGAAAGTGGCGCCGCGTAAAGTAACCCGCGCAAGCGCGGTTGCCGTCCTCCCCGCAAGACATGGAGGATTGATCTTGCGGGGCGGTGGAGGAAAAGAGTGCGTCCTTTAGAGACGCCGGCCCGCCGATCGGTTGGCACTGATCGTGGGCCAGACCCCTTCTGAGTGCCCATCCGGTGCTCGATCCTCCCTCCCCCTCCACAGGCTGCCCACGCAGCGTTCGCATGCTGGCAGCGACCAGGTGTGGTTGGCGCCGGCGTGAACCTGTCGGATTGGGCAGGCCGCTCGGCCCATCCGGGCTGGAGAATCGGCGCTCGCCTGTTGCAAATGGCGAGCGGCGATTCTCCGAGCGTCCTGCCGTAAAATGCAGCGTGCCGTTTTGGGGGGGTGGGAGAATCACGTGCGTGTGCCGGGGCGGCATGGCCGGACTCGCCCCCCCCCCCCCCCCCCCCCCCCCGCGATTCTCCCATCCGGCATGGGGGGGGGGGGGCGGAGAATTGTGCCCCATGTATACTCCAGGAATTTGTCTTCTATGGTATTGTGACTAATTTAGTTTGCCCAAGACCAAGGAGATATGGGGTTATGGGAAGAAGGCAGGAGAATAGGGATGAGAAAAATATCAGCCATAATTGAATGGCGGAGCAAACTCAAAGCCGAGTGGCCTAATTCTGCTTCTATGTCTTATGGTCTTATACGCAGTTTAAAGTCACCCATAATTGCGATGTTCGTTTATTGCATGCATCTCTAATTTCCTGATTAATGCCATTGCCCACAATCACCACCACAGTTTGGGGGTCTATATAAAACCCACATCCCATGAAAATAATTTTTACATTAGCAGGAAATTGGCAAAACCTAGGGAGAAATAGAAAAACATTTTTTTTTAAACCTCTTAAATGGTTTCTCCAATGTCAGCAGGAAAACAACATGGTCCATCCAAACAGTTGTGTGTAATTATTTTTCCTGAATTATCAGGCAAGTTTGGTGAGGGGAGGGTATCTCTTGGGATATGTCCAAATCGCATTTCATGCTGACGTAAAAGTGTGACACGATAGTCCCCTCCCCCCACCAGTGATGTTATGTGGTTCCTAATGAGTTAGGAACATAATTTCTGGACATTAACAGAATTAACAGGCCTCCATCCCTGAATCATGCCCCTCCTCCCACTAATACCCCCCAACCCTTAAAAAGTCCATTCATGTCGGTATGGGAGCAGACTGGTGTGAAACACAACTGGTCTCTCAAGGTGAACACCTGGAAAGCACTGTACCTCCCAGGGGAGCTGGGGTTGAAAGAGGTTCATGCCCGGCAGTGCCTGGCGAGGCAGATTCAATCAGAACCCATCCCGCCAATGTGGTGTTGTGGGACCAACCCGTTGACATTTCTGAACTATACAATGGAGCCGGCTGTCGGTGCCAATGGCGATTCAACGCTGCTTTTCCCACCCGCTCCCGGCCTTGGTCAAATTTAAGAAAAATTCCACCCTTTGTCCCAGTCCTCAGCATTTTCGCTGCTTCATGCCTTCAATGCAGAATGTTTATCCTAACTAATTCCAAAAGAGCAGCCCTTGCTTAAGTTGTATTACTCTGTCAGTGACTGTTTTTTCTGTACTATTCATGTCAAAACTGATGGCATGCTAGTAATTCTACCACCAATAATTCCAAGTTAATTATGTAGTAAAATGTTGACAACGTCCATAGAGACAGTGGAAAGAATGTAGTGCACATTTTAGCCCGTCCAATATATGCACGGAGCATTAAGCCCCAATATCTATTAATCCTGTGGCAATCAAATATAACAATAAAATTTGAAAGAGAAGGCATGACGTATTGCTAGCTCCTCAAAGACAGATGCTCAGCAGTGGAACTATGACCAATACCATCTCTGCATCTCCACTCCTTTATGTAACTTTTACAGCATATAACAAACAGTCCATATTGGTGTATGGCACCACCCACTCTACTTTTAACTCAATTAGTATATCTGTCTATCCCTTTCTTTCCCAAGTACATATTCTGTTTTCCCTTAAATGCAGTTATGCTAATGAACTCAGCAATTTCATATGGTCCCAAGTTCCAAATTCTAGAATCATAGAATTTACAGTGCAGAAGGAGGCCATTTGACCCATCTAGTCTGCACCAGTCCTTGGAAAGGGGACACTATCTAAGTCCACACCTCCACCCTATCCTGTAACCCAGTAACCCCACCTAACCTTTTTGGACACAAAGGACAATTTAGCGTGGCCAATCCACCTAACCTGCAAATCTTTGGACTGTGGGAGGAAACCGGAGCACCCAGGTAAACCCAAGCAGACATGGGGAGAAAGTACAAACTCTACACAGACAGTGACCCAAGCCGGGAATCAAACGTGGGACCTTGGAGCTGTGAAGCTACTGTGCTAGCCATTGTGCTACCATGCTAACCACTGTGTTCCCCGTGCAGAGGAGGTTTACAATAACGTTGTCAGGGCTAGAAAAGTATAGTTATGAGGAGAAATTGGGTAGTTTGGGGTTATTTTCCTTGGTACAAAGGTAGAGGGGTGACTTGATTGAGGTGTACAAAATAATAAAGGGAAGAGATGTAAGAGTGGACAGATTAGAATTGTTTCCCTTGGTGGAGAATTCTAGAACCAGGGGTCATAGATTCAGGATAAGATAAGTGACAGAAGGTGTAGAGGGGACATGAGAAAGAACCTTTTTAGACAGAGGGTAGTGGGTGTGAGGCATTTGCTGTCCGAGTTGGTGGTTGAGGTAGTGACCCTAAACTCTTTTTAAAAGTACCTAGATCTGCTATAGGGCTATGGACTGGGTGCAGGGAGGTGGGATTTGAAAGGGCACCTGAGTATTCTTGGGCTGGGATGGACAAGAAGGGCCGAATGGCCTCCTTCTGCACTGTAATGCTTCTATGGTTCTCTGTCTACTCTGTCAAACCGTTTGATAATTTCAAAACTCTCTCTCATGTCAGCCTCAACTTTTGCTTTATTGGAGAAAAGAATCCCATCGTACTCCATTTTTACTGATAGTCATAGCCTCTCAGTTCTTATATTCATCCATATAAATCATTTCTGCACCTTCTCCATATCCATTTTGAAATATAGAAACCAGAACTGTGGACAGAACGCCAAATGTGGTCGAACCAGGGTTCCTTTCGAGTTTAGCACGTCTCTGCTTTCCAGTCTATTCCTCTAGAAATGCTTTATTAACCTATTCTGTTTCAGAAATACACCCAATTTTCTAAGAAACCCTTAACTATTTGAGCAAGCTCAGAGCGTCCGTTTAGAATTGAATGCACGGAATAAACAACTTAACTCTAAAGAGTTAATAAATAGCTGCAAATTAATACTTGTTCCAGAAATTCAGAATCCATTCTCCATTGTTGGGATTCTCCGCTTTTCCGGGAGTCCGGGGGTTTCCCGATGGCGTGGGGCTGCCCCACAATGGGGAACCCCATTGACCAGCCGGCGAAACGGAGCCGCACCAGATTTGGGACGGAGAAACCCGCCCATGGTTTCGGCAATTCTGGATGTGACTGCTCAGTCCGGAACAAGACATTCACTACTAGCATCAATACAACTTGTAAGTTCAAATTAAAAATCAGGGTTCTAACAAAATAAGTCATTATCTTAATGATTTTTGAAAGGAGTTATATTCAAAATATAATCTGAAAATCACTCCATTTTCTATAAATATTAACTTGAAAGAAAGCAACATAATCTCTTGTATTTCAACAAGATGATGTTGTTGCTTGGTCGCACATCATAAATTCATTTTGCTCAAACTGACCAGACAACTTTACTAGCATCACTTCCTGTCTCAGTCGAGTAAGAATTCTTTGATGAAAGAAATGCTGATTTCAATCCAAATATAAAATAATACTTTAAGACAGCAACATATTTTCAACTGAAAAAGGTTTCTTTTATCAGTTATTGAAGGTCAATAATACATATCTCAAGCAGATGTTAAACACAACTAACACGCATTTGATGGGTAGTACTCAAAAGACCGATTTTTACAAAAGTTTATTATTGTTTCAATTAAACTATTTTAAAGTTGTACTGAGACCAGTCCTCACTGGACTTCAAATCTCAGAGCTTAACTGCAAAAAAAACTTTTTAAATGGATTTATGTTAAATATAAACAACAGGAGAAACTGTTTCAATGTTTTAATGTTTCTGTGCCTGGAAGGGTAAAATCTAGTTAGATTCATGCTGGACAAAGTTATTTGTATATTTTGGGATGGGTTTTAATTCCAACTTTGATTCTATTGTGCTTAGAAAGAGATACAACATGAAGAGTAATAAACCAGCAGTGGTTGCTTAGAAACTGGGGCCTTGAGCGGGGTGTGCTGGCCTGGGGCGAAGAGGCGCTATCGCCATGGGGAACGGGTCGAGCGGGGTGTGCTGGCCTGGGGCGAACATCTGCCAAGCTATGGCTAGTCGGCGGGGGAGGGGGGCGGGTTGCCCTCTGATCCGACTGATTACCTGGAACGTGAGGGGGCTGAACGGGCCGGTTAAGAGAACCAGGGTGTTCTCCCATCTAAGGGGGTTGAAGGCGGACGTGGCTATGCTCCAGGAGACCCACCTGAAGGTGGCGGACCCGGTCCGTCTGAGGAAGGGGTGGGTGGGGCAGGTTTATCATTCAGGATTGGACGCGAAGAACCGGGGGGTGGCGATTCTAGTGGGGAAGAGGGTGGCGTTTGAGGCGGCTGAGGTGGTGTCGGACAAGGAGGGCAGATATATCATGGTGAGGGGTAGGCTGCAGGGAGAGAAGGTGGTGCTGGTGAACGTACATGCCCCGAATTGGGATGATGCTGGCTTCATGAGGCGATTGTTGGGCCGCATCCCGGACCTGGAGGCAGGGGGCCTGATCATGGGGGGAGATTTTAACACAGTGCTGGATCCCACACTGGACCAGTCCAGTTCAAGGACGGGTAGGAGACCAGCGGTGGCCAAAGTGCTGAGGGGATACATGGACCAGATGGGAGGGGTGGATCCCTGGAGGTTTGGGAGACCGAGAGCGCGGGAGTATTCCTTTTTCTCTCACGTCCATAGGGTTTATTCCCGGATAGACTTTTTTGTCCTGAGCAGGGGATTGATCCCGAGGGTGCAGGATGCCGAGTATTCGGTCATAGCGATTTCGGACCATGCCCCGCACTGGGTTGATCTGGAGATGGGAGATGCGCGGGACCAGCGCCCGCCTTGGCGCCTGGATGTGGGGATGCTGGCGGAGGAGGAGGTGTGTAAGAGGGTTCGGAGAAGCATTGAGGGGTATCTGGATACCAATGATATGGGGGAGGTCCAGGTGGGGATGGTCTGGGAGGCTCTGAAAGCAGTGATCCGGGGGGAGCTGATCTCCATCCGGGCCCACAGGGAAAGGAGGGAGAGGAAGGAGAGGGAGAGACTGGTGGGAGAGCTTCTCGAGGTGGACAGGAGATATGCGGAGGCACCGGAGGAAGGGTTGCTGGGAGAACGGCGCAGGTTGCAGGCCAATTTTGACTTGTTGACCACCAGAAAGGCGGAGACACAGTGGAGGAGGGTGCAGGGCGCAGTATATGAGTATGGAGAGAAGGCGAGCAGGATGTTGGCGCATCAGCTACGTAGGCGAGATGCAGCTAGGGAAATTGGTGGAGTGAAGGATGGGGGTGGAAATGTAGTGCAGAAGGGGACAGAAGTAAACGGGGTCTTTAGGGACTTTTACGAGGGATTGTACCGGTCGGAACCTCCGAGGGGGAGAGAGGGGATGGAGAGCTTCATGAACAGGCTATGTTTCCCAAGGGTTCAAGAGAGGCTGGTAGAGGGGCTGGGGGCGCCGATAGAGTTGGAGGAGCTAGTCAGGGGGATCGGGCAAATGCAGTCAGGTAAGGCCCCGGGGCCGGACGGGTTCCCGGTGGAATTTTACAAAACATATGCGGACCTGGTGGGTCCCCTGCTGGTGCGAACTTTCAATGAGGCGTGGGAGGGGGGGGGCTTTGCCCCCGACGATGTCGCGGGCACTGATCTCTTTGATCCTAAAACGGGATAAGGACCCCTTGCAGTGTGGATCATATAGGCCTATCTCGCTCCTTAACGTAGACGCTAAGTTGCTGGCGAAGATCCTGGCTACCAGGATAGAGGATTGTGTGCCAGAAGTAATTCATGAAGATCAGACAGGATTTGTCAAGGGGCGGCAGCTCAACACGAATGTGCGGAGACTGCTCAATGTTATCATGATGCCGGCAGTGGAGGGGGAGGCGGAGATAGTGGTGGTGCTGGACGCAGAGAAAGCGTTTGATAGAGTTGAGTGGGGGTACCTGTGGGAGGTGCTGGAGAGGTTTGGATTTGGGGAGGGATTCATCAAATGGGTGAGGCTGCTTTACGCGGCGCCGATGGCGAGTGTAGTCACAAATGGAAGGAGATCGGAGTATTTTAGGCTTTATCGTGGGACCAGGCAGGGGTGTCCCCTGTCCCCCCTGCTCTTTGCACTGGCGATTGAACCGCTGGCCATGGCGTTGAGGGAGTCAGGGAAGTGGAGGGGTCTGGTGCGGGGTGGGGAGGAGCACCGGGTATCACTGTATGCGAACGACCTGCTGTTATATGTGGCGGACCCAGAGGGGGGAATGCCGGGGGTGATGGAGCTGTTAGCGGAATTTGGGGGCTTCTCGGGCTATAAGCTAAACTTAGGAAAGAGCGAGGTATTTGTAGTGCACCCGGGAGATCAGGAGGAGGGAATTGGGAGGCTCCCCTTCAGGAGGGCAGTGAAGAGTTTCAGGTACCTGGGGGTGCAGGTGGCCAGGAGTTGGGGGGCTCTTCATAAGCTTAACTTCACCAGACTAGTGGAACAGATGGAGGAGGAATTTAAAAGGTGGGACATGGTGCCGCTATCGCTGGCGGGCAGAGTGCAATCCGTCAAATTGACGGTTCTCCCGAGGTTCTTGTTCCTCTTCCAGTGCTTGCCCATCTTTATCCCTAGGGCCTTTTTTAAAAGAGTGACCAGCAGCATCATGGGATTTGTTTGGGCGCATGGCACCCCGAGGGTGAAGAGGGTCTTCTTGGAGCGGAGTAGAGATGGTGGGGGGCTGGCGTTGCCCAACCTCTCGGGGTACTACTGGGCGGCCAACGTGTCAATGGTGCATAAGTGGGTGATGGAGGGGGAGGGGGCAGCATGGAAATGGATGGAGAGAGCGTCCTGTGGGGATACAAGCCTGGGGGCCCTGGTAACGGCGCCGTGGCCGCTCCCTCCCACGAGGTATACCACGAGTCCGGTGGTGGCGGCTACCCTCAAGATTTGGGGGCAGTGGAGGCTACATAGGGGAGAAGTGGGGGGCTCGATGGAGGCTCCGTTAAGGGGAAACCATAGGTTCGTCCCGGGGAACATGGATGGGGGATTTCAGGGATGGTATAGAGCGGGCAATAGACAGCTGAGGGACCTGTTTATCGACGGAAGGTTTGCGAGTCTGGGGGAGTTGGAAGAGAAATTTGGGCTCCCGCCAGGAAACATGTTTAGATATCTACAGGTAAAGGCATTTGCTAGACGGCAGGTGGAGGGATTCCCTGCGTTCCCCGCGAGGTGGGTGAGTGACAGGGTGCTCTCGGGGGTCTGGGTCGGGGAGGGGAAGATATCCAATATCTACAAGCTTATGCAGGAGGTGGAAGAGGCGTCAGTAGAGGAGCTGAAAACGAAGTGGGAGGGGGAACTGGGGGAACAGATCGAAGACGGGACATGGGCTGATGCCCTGGAGAGGGTAAATTCTTCCTCCTCGTGTGCGCGGCTTAGCCTCATTCAATTCAAGGTGCTGCATAGGGCCCACATGACTGGGACAAGGATGAGTAGGTTCTTTGGGGGTGAAGATAGGTGTGTCAGGTGCTCGGGGAGTCCAGCGAACCATGCCCATATGTTCTGGGCATGCCTGGCATTGAAGGAGTTCTGGAAGGGGGTGGCGAGGACGGTGTCAAGGGTGGTGGGATCCAGGGTCAAGCCAGGATGGGGACTCGCGATCTTTGGGGTTGGGGTAGAGCCGGGAGTGCAGGAGGCGAAAGAGGCCTGTGTGCTGGCCTTTGCGTCCCTAGTAGCCCGGCGAAGGATTTTGCTACAGTGGAAGGACGCGAGGCCCCCAAGTGTGGAGACCTGGATCAATGATATGACGGGCTTCATTAAGCTTGAGAAGGTTAAATTCGCCCTGAGAGGATCGGTGCAAGGGTTCTTTAAACGGTGGCAACCTTTCCTCGACTTTTTGGCTCAACGATAGGGTACTGGGACAGTAACAGCAGCAACCCGGGGGGGAGGGAAAGGGGGGGAGGCGATGACTATGTTTGTTTATTTAATTTTAATTTATTTTTAAGTTCTCTTGTTGTTCATTGGGGTTGGGGGGGTGGAGGGGATATGATACATGCGTTGATACGGTCTGGGGGGTGTTACAGTTGTTATGGGTTATTTTGTTGCATTTCATTGTTTGTCGTTATGTTTTATATTTTCTGTAAAAAATTCCAATAAAAATTAGGGGGGGGGCACGTTGATTAAGTTTGCTCATTTTATTTAAATTTGATTTATTTAATTTTAATTTATGGTTAGGTTCTCTTGTTGGGGGGGTGGGGTGGGGGGAGTGTGATACATGTGATGTTACGGTATGGGGGGAATTGTGGGTGTTATGGGGCTGTTAGTTGCATATTACTGCTTGTTGCTATACTTGTTGTTATATTTTTATATTTTCTGTAAAAAATTCCAATAAAAATTATTTTAAAAAAAAGAAACTGGGGCCCTGTAAGGTAGAGAAACTTCTAGGATTTGGTTTAGTCAATTTGACTGCAGTTGGAAATAGGTAATGGGAAAGGAGGCAACTTTCACTGCTCTGCTAGAAGCAGTTGGTTTTAGAAGGCTAAAGAGAGAACATTTCTTTCAGCCTTGCGACAAGAAAAGCCATACTATGGTTATGAGAACAGCGGCAGGATTCTCTGATCCTGAGGCTAAGTGTTGACGCCTTCGGAAACGCCGTTGCGTTTCTTGACAGCATCAACATGGCCTCAGGATCAGCAATTCTTGCCCCTATAGGGGGCCAGCACGGCACTGGAGCGGCACACACCACTTTAGCTGCTGATCCCGGCGTCAACTGGGAGCTGTGGGGCTCCCTTCTCCGCGCCGGCCCTGACGCAACATGGATCAGGGTTAAAAGGGTCGGCGTGGAAGAAAGGAGGTCCCCAGCCCAAGAGGCCGGCCCGCCTATCAGTGGGCCCTGATCGTGGGCCAGGCCACAATGAAGGCCCCACCAGGGTCGAATCCCCCACCCCTCCCCACAGGCCACTGGTTAAGAGCAGATTAGAATGGCACCAGCGGGACTCGAACACCCCCCCCCCCCCTGAACGGCGGCGACCACGCCGGCACACATGGCGCCGCGTGCCGGTGTCGGGGCGGCGTGGCCCGGTCGCGGGGTTTCTCCAGCCCAGCCCCGGGTTGGGGGAAGGACGCCCGAGATGTCAGGAATCTAATGTCCAGCTACTTAAGGGAACTAGAGAAATTAAGAAACAGTTCCAAAATGTCTGGAGTTAATGGAACAGAAGAAATTGGGAACTAGAATCGAGTACTTTTCAGTTAAGCCACAGAGTCGAAAAGGCATAGGATCATTGCAGTAGTGCTAAGGTTTGTGAAAAAGTATTAGTTTGGGAGACAATCGGCGAATTCTCCGACCCCCAGCAGGGTCGGAGAATCGCCTGGGGCCGCCTAAAATCCCGCCCCCGCCGTGGCAGAGATTCTCCGCCACCCGGGAAGTGGCGGCGGCGGAATCTCGCCACTCCGATCGGAGAGGCCCCTGCAGTGATTCTCCGGCCCGATTGGGCCGAAGTCCCGCCGCTGGGAGGCCTCTCCCGCCGCCGAGGTTTAAACCACCTCTGGAACGGCGGGATCAGCGGCGCGAGCAGGCCCCTGGGGTCCTGGGGGGGCGGGGGGGTGCCCCCACGGTGGCCTGGCCCGCGATCGGGGCCCCCCACTCAGACTCCGGGCCAGTGCCCTGGGTGCACTATTTTCCTCCGCGTCTGCCACGGCCTCCGCCATGGCGGAAGCGGAAGAGAACCCCACATCGCGCATGCGCCAGCAGTGACGTCAGCTGCCAGCGAAAGCCTTTCGGCCAGCCCCGCTGCCGGGGGCGCCGGTTTTTTGCGCCAGTCTTCTGGTGCAAACCGCTCCGGCGCGGGGCTGGCCCCCAAAGGTGGGGAGAATTCCCCACCTTTGAGGAGGCCCGACCCCTGAGTGGTTGGCGCTACTCCCCTACGCCGGCACCCTCCGTCACGCCGGGTAGGGGAGAATGCCGCCCAATATTTGAAACATGTGGAAATCGGTGGCTGGACCTCAGAGTTTGTGTGAGAGCCTTTAAGACAAAGGAAACCTGAATGGAGTGGTGTAAAACCCAGAAGTGAAAACTTGTTGGAAGCAATCATTGGAAAGGATCATTTAAAAGAAGATTTGAAAGTGTGACTTTTGTAAGTGGAATTTGAAATCACTCCTGTGGAAGCCAGAGTCCAGTGCAACAAGGTGGCTTATGGTACAAGAACCACCTGGAGGGATTTGAGGAAAAATCCACAGACATTCTCTTGGGTTCAGAGAAGGATGCGTCTTACCACAGTCATCTTGTGTGCTTAAAATGGGCCTTGTGTGTTAATGAGACCATTGTAGCTTAAGATATACTTTGTAATCAGTGTAAATCTTAAAATCGGTGTGTAATCGTGAAGCTTAAAGGGGGAGTAACGGAATACTGTATCATAATCCAATTTTTTCATGTGTAATAAATGTTTTTTCTTGTTAACAGTAATAGTGGTCTTGTGATTCTGTCCCTCCAGGTTGTTTTTTAAATACACGTTACGGTGTTTTGATCCAAAGTTCCATTCTGCAATCTTCTCGTCCAGTTACAACACCAACTGGGATTGTGGCAGTTTTTAAAGGTATGAAAGGTTTTGAGAGAGTGGATTCAAGAGAGAATTTTTCCACTTGTAGGAAAGAGGTCATCAATACAAGCAAGTCACCGAGGAAGCAAATCGGGAATTCAGAATAGTGAACAGTATAGATGTATTTAAAGGGAGGCTAGATTAACACAAGTTAGGATGGAATAGGGATATAATTAGATGTGGTAGAATGAGAGGAGGCTCAAGTGAGGCAAAAACGCTGGCTTAGGCCAGTAAGGATGGCAGGGTTTCTCTTCTCCACCCCCTCCCCCCGAGTTCAATTAGTGAACCAGGTGGGCTTTTATAACAATCCAGTGGTTTCAGGAGTATTAACAAAACTCGCAATTCATTCCAAGTTTATGAATTTAATTTAAATTCCGGTGTTTGTGTTTGAACTCATATCTCCAGCCTCTTTACGACTCTTTCGCCCAGTAGCATTACAACTGTGCAACAGTCCCTTGGTGATAGGGAAGGAATTACGCAGCAAATTAAAAAGATCTCTGCCCAGAATATTGGTCAGTCTAAATCTGTATTAACTAATTTTACGAGAAAGGCATTATGAAAGCCCACTTTTTTTTTAAATTTAGAGTACCCAATTCATTTTTCCAATTAAGGGGCAATTTAGCGTGGCCAATTCACCTACTATGCACATCTTTTGGGTTGTGGGGGTGAAACCCACGCAAACACGGAGAGAATGTGCAAACTCCACACGGACAGTGACCCAGAGCCGGGATCGAACCTGGGACCTCGGCGTCGTGAGGCAACAGGGCTAACCCACTGCGCCACCGTGCTGCCCGAAAGCCCCACTTTTAAGCTTGGGAGACGGCTGCACATGTGTTGAGCAACACCTTTTGGGCCCAACATGCCTGAAAATCCAAGTTAGGTGACCAGGTGCAACGCACCATTGCCAGCAAGTATCCCAAACAGAGGACAGGCGAGGCCCCAAAGGAAGAGCCCCAGACAGGCAAAAGGTAAGGAGTGGAGCAGAGAAATAGGCTTCAAGCAGGAAAAGTTCTGCTGAGAGCAGAAGGCATCCGAAAGTTGATGTCTCCAGGCTGCAAGCAGTTGAATAAAATATACATCTTTGGAGCAGTAGTGCTCTGCACAGCACAAGCAAAGATTTGAAGTTGGTACTGAAGTGTAGACACAGGAATCCAGGCAAACAGAATCTCGGGAAACGAGACTGAAATCCTCTGAGGTGGGCCATTGTTGAATGCAAAGTTGGGATGAGCTTTGGCGATAATGCCAAGGGTATATCTTCAAAAGGTGAAGACTGCAATCCCTTGTGGAAGAGGCAGTATCAGTGAGATTGGTTGATTCACAGTATGACTGACATCTGGGTGAGCTGTTGAGATCTGCCATTTATTGTGTGGTGTATTCAATCACAGTTCACTGATTAATTCATATGTACCTCACACTTACAATATCGGTCTTATACTCTAATGGTCAGGGTAAATTGTTTTATCTTTCTGACCTTGTATGGTAAAGTTTATTTTGGTTCGTTCAAAACCAGTGGAATATTATGGCTTTATTCACAGAGCAAGGATCTTGAATCACAAACTTTCTCCACTTTAAAAATTATTGTCCCCTAACCAGCTATTGACAACTTAGGGATCGGGCCAAAAATTATTACAATGTTTAGGGTTATTAGAGATTATGTGGTCCATTCTTGATTGCTAATACATTTGTTTGACTTTTTTAGATTGAATGTTCCTTACGGCCAAGATCTTAAATTAAATGATAAATAGCAGATATGGGCGGCACAGTAACAACAGCACGGTTGCTTCACAGCACTGGGGTCCCAGGTTCGATTCATTATTGGGTCACTGTCTGTGTGCACAGAATCTGCACGTTCTCCCTGTGTCTGTGTGGGTTTCCTCCGGGTGCTCTGGTTTTCTCCCACAAGTCCGAAAGACGTGCTTTTAGGTGAATTTGACATTCTGAATTCTTCCTCAGTCTATCCGAACAGGCACCTAGGGGATTTTCACAGTAACTTCATTGCAGTGTTAATGTAAGCCTACTTGTGACAGTAATAAAGATTATTTTATTTATTGAATAACTCTCATTTATCATACAAGTACTAAAACGCTACCTTTAAAAAAATCTCTCCAAGATATAACTGAAGCTCTTTTTTCATCAAGTACACACATTACAAAATCTCCACTTCCAGCCCCCTTCTCCTTTAGTACTTCATTACATGTTATATTTAAACAACCATCTCTACTTTGGCAAAGTGCTAATTTTTCATGTGTAAATCTAGACAGTAAAGATTTTTTTGATTTGTTTATGGGACGTGGGTGTCACTGGCTGTGCCAGCATTTATTGCTGCTGAGGTAGCAATTAACCACATTGCTTTGGGTCTGTAGGCCAGACCAGGTAAGGACCGTAGATTTCCTTCCCTAAAGGACATTTGTGAACATTTTTACGACAATTAACGATGGTTTCATGATCATCATTAGACTTTAATTCCAGATTTTCCAATTTCACCATCTGCAGGGGCAGGATTTGAACCTGGATCCCCAGAACATTAATGTGGAACTCTGGTTTACTAGTCCAGTGACAATAGCGCTACGTCACTGCCTCCCCAGTGTGCTTAGTATGTTACGATATTAAGGTGTGAGGAACTATCAGATGTGTTTGATCCTGCCTCACACATGCATGCACTTTCCAGCACGGACCAAAGGATAGCAATCAAGACCAAGATATCAAACAGATTTTCAAAGGGAATGAAGGCAATCATAACATAGCGTAATCCCAGGTGAGATCAGCTATAAGACCAGAGATTGACCCTTGGTCTTTTACTACTTGCTCAGCACCATACCACCAACAGGTGATATATACAATTAAAGCATTCAAGATACTTAAATACATGAATAAATTAAAATAAAGTAGATCACTCTGTGATCTGAATTCTAGATTCAAGCGATTCAGCTGCTTAATCAATTGGAGAGCATGATGAAAGATCCACTGATCATCAGTCATCTATTGGTGATGTAATTCTGTAATGTATACTGCTCTCGTGACCACAATTACCACTGTAAAAATGCTGATTGGGATGCCTACGCCAGCTTTTGGCAACAAGATACTGAAAAGCTGCCAAGTGATGACATAGTTCACAAAAATTGTTGGGCCCAATGTACAAAATTATTTTCACAGTGCTCATACAGCTGACTACGTTAATCAAAGGCTGAAGGATTAATTTTGAAAACTGGGAAAAATAAGAATTGCCACTACATTGGCCACACACATCACTTTTTAGACTCTGGAGAGAATCAAAGTATGCACATTGGAGAATAGTGAGCGATTTCAATCATGGCATAGACTTGCATAATTCACTCCTGGCATCCTCACTATTTTGCTATTATTGAATATGAAACCTTCTTTGCTCATGGAATATTCAGAGCAATTAATGCCTACTTTGGGGCCTCATCCCACCATCACTTGTCAGCTGTGGGGAGAGAATTAGGATGCATAAAAAGCAAAGGGGAGGGCGAGGTGCAACCACCACACCGCTCTCACCAACCTGTGACCTGGGTCTCTAAGCAATGCGAGGCCTCCGGTGGGTGCATTGTTCCACCATCCCCATAGTTTTCAGGTATGTGTGGTAAGTGCTCATTTTAACAGTTCAAATGCAAAGAGAAGGAAGCGGATAGCATATTTACAACTTAGGTAGAACAAGACTACAAAGTTCAATGCTGAATTTGAATAGAAGCAGCTGAGAAAGTCTGCAATGAAAACAGTGAGACCAAAAGTTAAAGATGACGTAGAAAAACCTATTATAAAATCATATCATAAAAACTTAGAAACATAGGTTCTCTGGGATAAGAGTAATTAATATGCTGCCAAATCAGAGCTCTTTATAATTAGGGTCTAAACTGCAGAAAAGCACAGAAGGAGTACATTGATCCATCATGTTTGTTCTGGCTCTTTGAGCTTTGAATCTTATCCACTTTAAAAAGATAAAGGAGGTCAGGGACATTTGTGTGTCCTGACCCTGCCCTCGAGGGCTACATGGCTGGCGGCATACACTTCTGGCAGACAGCCTACTTTTGTGGAAGAAAATCAAGTTTAGCTAATTTATTAGAATTATTTGAGCAAAGATGATTTATAAAGGGAACCTGTAGATCCATAGAATCTCTACAGTGCAGGAGGCCATTTAGCTCATTGAGTCTGCACTGACCTCTGAAAGAGCACTCTACCTAGGCACACTCATCCAGCCTATCCCTGTAATCCCACTGTGTATTGATCATGGCCAATGCATCAAACCTGCACATCTTTGGACACTAAGGGAGCGATTAAGCATTGTCAATCCACCTAACCTGCACATCATCTAACTTTGGGAGAAAGCCGGAGCACTCGGGAGGAAACCCACACAGACACAGGGAGAACAACGTGCAGCTCCACGCAGTCACCCAAGACCAGAATCAAAACCAGGACCCTGGCACTGTGAGGCAGCAGTGCTAACGACTGTGCCACCTTTGATGTGGCACAAGATAAGAGCCCATGGTGTAGGGATAACATATTTGCATTACCTATCAGTGTAGGGATAAATGGATCTTAGTAATTTAGTGGAGTCAACTACTTACCATCTAAATTGTTACAATTCCGTGTGATTTTATAACTGGACGGAATTATCCCAGAATGGAACCCTGGCTCAAAAGACTGTAAACTTAGATTTTTTTTTCAATAAAACATTGAGGAACAGGGTCACAGGACTGCTAATTACTTTTAACAAGAAAAAAACATTTATTGAACATGAAAAAACTGGATTATGTTACAAAACACAATACGCCTTAGTTCAACAATTACACACCAATGTCAAGATTAACATGGATTACAAAGTACATCTTAAACTACAATGTCTCATGAACACACAAAGACCCAAGATGACAGTGGGCAAATACACTCTCCACCCTGAACACCAAGTGAACGTTTGTGGATCTCCTCTCAGAATCCCCCAGATGACTGCCACGCGAGTTCATGCTTTAAAATCTTCTCTCATAATAATGCTTTCCCTTAGCAGTCTGCATTCCAAAATCTGGACCAAGTTTTCCAAATAGTATTTCTGAACAAAGCTTCTGCTCTACTTTTAACAGCAAATCCAGTCCAGGACTTTACCCCAATCCTTTATGGATTTCTTTGCACTGACGGCTGTGCAAACTGCTCACAATTGATTGCTCTCGATTCCCAGACTGGATTAAAATAGTATCAGATATTTCATCTACTTCTGAAGTCTGCTGTCCCACTTTAAATCTAGTTACTGCAATTGTCTCTTTAACTCAGAATGCTTGGTTTATTTTCTGTTGGATTCTTCTGAACAATACCTTAGTCTCTGTTCACTTCGATGTCTTAAACATTCTTTCTGCCCCAATCCCCTCATTATCTGGACTGTAACTTGCACTTTAGGAAGCCTGTCTCATTGCAGCTCCCATCCTGTCCAGTCTTTCTTCTGGCAGTGTTCAGAAGTGTTTCCTCCCAGAGGTCCGGTCTTCAACTCCAATCAAATTAGCTAAACTAAAACGTACAAGCTTCTCTACCCTAGAAGGCTCACTTGCTAAAGCAATCACAGCTGGCTCATTTAATTTTCACACCGCAGCCCTTGGTAAACACAATAGAAACATAATTGGAACTTTAGCAACCCTCACACAACAAATACCTTTATCTGGCATGAATCTAACTACAGGTTTTACCTGCCACAGAAACATTAAATTAAATCCATTTAAAACTATACCTTGGGCTAGATTCTCTAGTCCCCCAGCCACATGTTTCTCAGCGGCATTTGATTCGCTGGCGGAGGGACTCTCTACTCCTGCCACTTGTCAATAGATTTCCCATGAAGCCATGCTGCGCCTCCAGGAAACCCATGTGCGGGGGTACGCCACCTGTGGGAAAAGAGAATCCCAATGGCTGGAGAATTCCAGCCCTTATTTCTAATGTTCACCAATACATATCTAATAAAACTACCCTTGTTTTCCTAACAATATGACTTAGATGAAGAGACCGAATGTATGACTAAATTTGCCGAAAACACTAAGATAGGTAGGAAAGTAAGTTGTCAAGGGGAGGGGACATAGAGAGATTAAGTGGACAAAAATTTAGCAGTTGGAGGCTAATGCAGGAAAACGTGAACTTGTCTGCTTTGGCAGGAACAATAGAAAAGCAATATACTATTTAAATGGAGAGAGATTGCAGACTTCAATGGGACAGGGAAATATGGGTGTTCTGATACATGAATCACAAAGTTAGTATGCCCCAATAGATACAGCAAGTGACAAATGGAAGTTGCCGTTTCTATCAAGGGGAATGAAATATAAAAGTAGGGAAGTTTTAGTGCAGCTGTATAGGGCTTTGAG